>NW_028270142.1:128416159-129898659 GCF_037043375.1 Chiloscyllium plagiosum | reverse complement strand
GCTGAGAAATCCATCTCATATATATAATGAGGTGGTTAAATAGGAACAGGAGGACATCAGTACATCTCAGGTTACAAAAGCACTGAGTCCATTTTACTCATTAAAGTATGATGTAATACTCCCTGTTTGCTTGGAATCCTGACCAGGAGATGTGCAGGCTGTGGATTGGTATACTATCAGCAGTTTTAAAGAGTAGCTGCTTTACTACTAAGGTTAGGTTAGGTACCCAGCAAGTGAATCACTTCTCAGTAAATTCAGATCTATTAAAGTAGTTGCCACATACAATTAGCATGCTGCATACTTATTGACTGGCCTACGGTGAGCAAACCTAACTGAACTGATTGTGCTGAACCCCACAGGATGTGGTGAGGGTCAGGACCCCTCAAACCCCCGTGCAAAAAAGGCTCCAGTGATCCAACAAGGCAGCTTACCACCACCTGCTCAAGAGCAGAGTTCCCTCGAAGCCGCATGACCACTCCGTTCCTCCATTCAGCATGCCAACGCATTGTCCTCTGAATCTGGAAGTCGATGTCACACACAGACCTTGGAGTTCGGCGCACTGACAAGAAAATTAGGTGGAATTTTTGCTGAAGAGCCTCTGGTGACAAGCAATAAACGCTAGCCCAGCCAGTGACACCCACATCCCATGAATGAATAATAAAAACTATAAGAGAGCTTTTCCCATAATTCCCATTGACTCTAATTTACTAGGCCTCCTTAATGTCACACTCAGTCCAAAGTGACCTCAATGTCAAGGGAAGTCACTCTGGAATTTGGCTTTCGTCCACATTTTGACCAAGGCTATAACGAGGTCAGGAGCTGAGTGCCCCTTGGAGAACTCGAACTGAGCATCAGTGAGAAGGTTATTGTTGAGTAAGTGCCAGTTGATAGTGCTACCAATGTTACCTTCCATTACTTTGCTAATGATCAGGTGTGGACTACTGGATCATTAATTGGCTGGGTTGAATTTATGGCCAAAACATAACAGAGCAATTTTCCTTACTGCCTGGTGGATCGATGCCAGGACTGTAGCTGTACTTGAAAAGTTTGGCTAGAGGTGACAGCAGGTTTTGGAACATGAGCCTTCAGTACTACTGCTAAAACGGCGTCAGGGCCCATTGCCTATGCAGAATCCAATGCCTTCTGCTATTTCTTACTGTCATGTGGAGCAAATTGGCTGAAGACTGGAATCTGTGATGCTGGGGTCTCACAAGAAAAGAGATATAGCTTCTGAAATCGATCATTCACTCCACAGTTCTGGCTGAAGATCATCACAAAAGCTTCAGCCTTGCATTGATGTGCTGGGCTCCCCATGGTGAAGGATGGAGGACATTTGTGGAGCCTCCACCTCCTATGCTCCTACATGCCCCAAAGACAGAATTAGAAGGAGGCAAATCACATTTTCTCAGAGATAGTTAAATCTGGGAACCTGTTTCTTGGTTGCCCTCAATAAGAAAGGAATGAACTGTGACCTGAAAGAATCAACCACAAGCTAAAAGATGTTTGGGGAATTTCCTCCAATTCCCTCGGCTATAGGTTCACAGGGGCAGTGAACGCAGTAAGATTTATGTCTCATGTATCTAGATCTGTAACACAATGTTTGTTCTTAGAAGTTGGTGAAATATTTTGGTCATGTCGTGACCTTCTCCCTAAGGAATGTCTTACCAGGCAATCAGATTTTCTGTACGTGACCTAGACTTAATGTTCTACAAACTAATATAAAGACAATTTCTCAGCCACTTTCTTACTATATAACTGAAGATACTAACTGCTGAGCTCAGTTGTGAACTAAAAACTATCAGATCAGCAATGAGCTCAGTCTAACATTGCTACCTGTTGTGTTGTGCACTGTGTGTTTTCAGAGGGAAATGGGCAGAACAGATGGTAAGATTGATGCATTTATTTTAAACAAACCCTTGAGTCAAGTGCTTTCTGACTTGTACAGTGGAACGATTGGGTGGGCAGTGACCAAAGGCTGAATGAAACCAAGCTGTGTCAGGAAGTCCAAGACATCTTCTCAGGAGCACTAACAAACAGCAGCAACATGGCTCCAAACTGCTATACACCACACGAGAGTCAGAGCAGAGTGTGGAAAAGCACAGCAATCAGTAAACTGCAGATCTGGCTATCAGGAGAGGCAGGAGGGAGATGAAGTGAATTCCTGAGCAGGGTAGACAGACATGGCAGTAGAAATCAGTGTGCCTGCTCCAAGCTGTGTAATGATGTGAGCTTTTGGAATGTGTATATTTGAACAGATTCATTAGAGCCAGTTAAAACATGTTGTGTCCTCTTTCGGGCATAGAAGCAGTATCCCACGCATTTTTAAAAATAATAACTAGAGGGTGACCAAAACCTGATTTCCCCACAGGCAGACCTTCTATTTACCTGCTTTGGAATTGGATGGAATTGTTACTGCTTGTTACTTACTGCATGGGTGTCCCTGGATTTTCACTTCATCTATGGCAATGTACCCAGACTGGCCTGATGTCACGGCTTCGAATATAACCTAGAATAAAGAAAAACACATTCTCAATAAATCGCCATGAACCATATAACAGTAAACATCCAAGTGTATTCGCGTACATTCATGAAGCTGCTAAACCAAAGAGAATGATCAAATCCACAAACTCAGATTATTAAAGTCCCTACCATTATACTCTGGGTGTGAAACGTATATCTATCCTGATTTTTTTTAATGGGATATATCAAATCTGGAGATTTTCCCACCTTTCCATGCACTCATTAAACCTCCTGAAAAAAAGCTATAAACTGATGATTTCCAAGTCCTTTCCTTCCCTCGGGACAATACCACAGGCTCGTGACTTAAATAAGTATTTACAATCATCCCAATAACTTGATGGAGGGGTGCACCCTCTGGAATCCAAGTTGATTGATGTGTACTATATTGAAACGAAAAGATCATTCATTCAAATTAGTTAAAATGACAGGTACCTGCACACTGCCCTGAATATGTACAAACTTAAACTATTGAATCAGAATTGAAAACCACGTTTATGACACTCAGAGACACGTTTGCAACAGATTCAATCTTACCCATACTTTTGTCAGTTGCATTGGCAATTTTGTGATATTGCTGAAAAAAGTGCACAATTTGTTGAACCATTTCATATTGTACACATCAGGACGCTCGCAGGAAACACCAATGTGACGGAGAATGATATTGTTAACTGTTACATTGCAGGTGTCCCGGTGAGTACAATACAAGGGCTTTGACAGGATGTATCTCCTTTCAGAAGGAGAAAGTGAGGACTGCAGATGCTGGAGATCAAAGTCAAAACGTGTGGTCCTGGAAAAATACAGCAGGTCATATTCTTCGCCGCCGTTTCTCGCTGCATCTGCTCCCAGGAGGAACAATTCCATCATAGAACATCCCAGATGGCCTCTTTGTTCAAGGACCGGAATGTCCTATCCCGCATCGTCAACAATGCTCTCCAGCGCATCTCCTCCACTTCCCGCACCTCCGACCTGGAACCCCACTCCTCCAATCGCAACAAGGACAGAAAGCCCTGGTCCTCACCTTTCACCCCACCAACCTTCGGATACAACGCATCATACTCTGCCATTTCCACCGCCCACAAACAGAGATACATTTCCCTCTCCATCCCTATCTGCCTTCCGCAGAGACCATTCCCTCTGCAACTCCCTTGTTAGGTCCACATTGCCCAACCAACCCACCCGGCACTTTCCCTTGCTACTGCAAGAGGTGTAAAACCCACACCCACACCTCCCCAATCACCTCCATCCAAGGCCCAAAAGGATCCTTCCACATCCACCAGAGAGTTACCTGTACTTCCACAAACGTCATCTACTGTGTCCGTTGCTCTGGATGTGGTCTCCTCTACACTGGGGAGACAGGATGCCAACTTGCTGAACATTTCACAGAACATGTCTGGAACACATGCGCTGAACAACCCCACCAACCTGTGGCTGAACACTTCAACTGCCCCTCCCGCTACGCCAAGGACATGCAAGTCGTGGGCCTCCTCCACTGTCAACTTCTAGCCACTGACGACTGGACCTCATCTTCTGCATTGGGACCCTCCAACCACATGGGATCAATGTCAATTTCATTAGTTTCCTGATCTCCCCTCCCCCGACCTTATCCCACATCCAACCGTCTAACCCAGCACCGCCCTCATGACCTGTCCTACCAGTGCATCTTCCTTCTGACCTGTCTGTTGTACCCTCCTTTCAGGCCTATCATCATCACCCCAACCTCCAACTACCTATCATCTTCCCAGCTAACTCCCCCCCAGCCCCACCTCCTGGCCATTTATCTCTCAGCCCTCTTTGGTTGTCCCCTCCCCCCCCCGCCCGCTCCCATTCCTGATGAAGAGCTTATGCCAGAAACGTCGACTCTCCTGTTCCTTGGGTGCTGGCTGACCTGCTGTGCTTTTCGACACCACACGTTTTCAGTCTGTATCTCTTTTCAGCAGTTCTCACTTTCTATATTACCAATGAGAATTATGTGATTGAATGAAACAACTAATAGATACCTGCTCACATGTTGCCTTGTCAGTCTTATTTCTGACTCTCAGGAAGAGAGCTTTCAACATGTAAAATGACCAGGATTCCCCTCTGTGATCAACATACTGTGGCTCCTCAGCAAACAGGGCATGTACAACATCACAACCAACAGCTGCATCTCTCTAGTAAGTAGACAACTATCTGAGGAGAAAGTGAGGTCTGCAGATGCTGGAGATCAGAGTTGAAAATGTGTTGCTGGAAAAGCGCAGCAGGTCAGGCAGCATCCAGGGAGCAGGAGAATCGACGTTTCGGGCATAAGCCCTTTTTCAGGCTCCAGGGAACAGGAGAATCGACGTTTCGGGCATAAGCCCTTCTTCAGGACAACTATCTGAGGCTCATCCAAGCAGCAGAATACTTGTGTGTCCCAGAGGTCACCTCACCCTAAACTCAACGCGACATAAATCTGGGTTTATGCCATGGCATCAAATAGGGGCTTCAACACAAAAGAAATCGGAATGGAGTTAAAAACTAACTACTGGTTTACTAATGCCTATTCTACACTATTGCACAAGGTCAAACTTACTTGCAATACCTTTGTACAGGATGTGAAATGAGAAAAAAATCACTGACAGCAAATGCAACCTTACTGAAAACATTTATTTTTTTAATCATGAAGTAATTTTCACCATCACTGCCTTTGCAATAATTTGAGCTATCCAGCCATTGTAAAACACATTCTGTTTCAAGGGGAGGTGATGGTGTAGTGGTAATGTCACCAGACCAGCAATCAAGAGCCCCAAACTAATCTTCTGAGGTCATGTGTTTGAATTGCACACGGGGAAATTTAAATTCAACAAAAATCTGCAGTTAAAATTTTAGCTTATTGTTGACCATGTAAAAATGATGAGACCTGTCATCAACAGTGCTATCAAGCAGCACCTGCTCAGTGAGGCCCACTTTGGGTTCCGCCAGAACCACTCAGCTCCCGACCTCATTACAGCCTTGGTTCAAACCTGGACAGAAGAGCTGAATTTCAGAGGGGAGGTGAGAGTGACAGCCCTTGACATCTCAAGGCTGCATTCGACCAAGTGTGGCATCAAGGAGAAAATGGGAATCAACCGGAATCAGGGGGCAAACACTCAGCTGGTTGGTTTCATACCTGGCACATAGGAAGATGGTCATGGTTGTTTAAGGTCAGTCATCTCAGCTTCAAGATAATTCTGCAGAAGATGCAGCAAGATTTGGTTTATATCCAGGCTTGGGCTGAAAAGTGACAAGTAACATTTGCATCTCACAAATGTCAGGCAACAACCATTTCCAAAAAGAGACAATCTAACCACCCCTTGATACTCAAAGGCATCATTAATACTGAATTCCTCAGTATCACTATCCTGGGGTTACAATTTAACAGAACTGGACTCAAAATATTATAAACACAGTCACTACAAGAGCAGGTCAGCAGTTAGGAAACTTGCAACGAATAACTCACCTCCTGATTTCTCAAAGGCTGTCCACCATCTGCAAGGCACAAGTCAGGTGTATGATGGAATACTCCCCATTTGCCTTGATTAGTGCAACTCGATCAACATTCAAGAAGCTTGACACCATCCAGGACAATGTAGCTCACCTGTTTAACACCACATTCACCTTTAGTCCTTTCACTACTGACGCTCAGTAGCAACAGTCTGCACAATCGACAAGATGTGCTGCAGGAATTCACCAACTATCCCCAGGCAGCACCTTTCAAACCCATGACCACTTCCATCTAAAAGTTCAAGGGCAGCAGATACATGGGAACATCACCACCTGCAAGTTCCCCTCCACACCACTCACCATCCTGACTTGGAAATGTAACACCATTCCTTCACTAGCACTGGGTCAAAATCCTGGACATTGTGGGTCTGTCTACAGCAATTCAAGAAGACAGCTCATCATCACAAGGGTAAAGAAATGGGTAATAAATGCTGGCCCGACTAATGACACCACATTCAACACATAATGGATCAACAATCATTTCAACAAATGTGAAAAGAGCAATTTAGGGATGGGCAATACTTGCTGGTTTAGCGAGTAACTCATGTGGCTCATCAACAATTTTTAAAAAAAATTATCCCATACAAGGTGAAAAATATTCCACATTAATCTAAATGCAATTTGCAAACTATTTAATAGTGCAATTACATTGAGGTTACAGCACATTTTCACATATTCTGAAAAGAATTGTTGCCTGGAAATGCTAACTCCATTTCTTTCTCTCTACAGATGCTACTTATATGCTGTGTATTTCAAGTATTTGCTGCTTTGATTGTCATATGTGAATATTGACAGTGGACTGTAGTAATGATGATACTGTATCATGCATTGTGAGAATAGATTAATATCCATCTGTGCATCATTTCAAGAACTGTTGCATTCAGGGTGAGGTGCCTCCCTCTTCCCCAGACCGCTCTACATTGGGGAGACAGGACATCAACTTACGGAATGTTTCAGGGAACATCTCCAGGACACACGCACCAATCAACCCCACCATCCACTTCAACTCCCCCTCCCACTCCATCAAAGACATGCAAGTCCTGCGGCTCCTCCACCACCAAATCCAACCACCAGACACCTGGAGGAGGAACGCCTCATCTTCCTCCTTGGGTTCCTCCAACCACATGGCATCAACGTCAACTTCACTAGTTTCCTCATCTCCCCTCCCCCCCATCTCATTCCAGATCCAAGCCTCCAACTCGGCACTACCTTCTTGAACTATCCTACCTGTCCATCTTCCTTCCCACCTATCTGCCCATCCTCCCCACCGACCTACCACCATCACCACCAACCTGTATTTACCACCCAGCCCCCTTCCCCACACACCCCCAGCCCCCGACATTGCTGATGAAGGGCTTATGCCTGAAATATTGACTCTCCTGCCCCTCGGACGCTGCCTGACCTGCTGTATTTTTCCAGTACCACACTTTTCGACTCTGACCTCCCGCATCTGTAATCCTCACTTTCTCCATGAAGTGTGAGAGACAGTGGGCATTTAGCTTCGGTGTGTGTAAAATTGACATTGGATGAACTGATGAAGAAATAATGCATTGCCAAGGTGAATGGCGAGGATTAATCCATCTGTTCAGAGAAAGGACTTGGAGGTGCCAGTGGTGGACTGGGATAGACAAAGTATAAAATCACACAACACCAAGTTATCATCCAACAGGTTTATTTGGAAGCACTTGCTTCCGGAGCGCCGCTTCCTCCGAGACAGCTCAGTAACATTAAAGTGACCATCATGACTGGGCAGCAGTAACTGAAAGGGAAGAAATGCCTAGACAATGGGCCTGGTACCGATAGTATTTTTGGGGGATGCAGACTCAATGGGCCAAAGGGCCTCTTCTGTACTGGATGATGCTATGATTTTATGAAATCGATCCAATGGCGGTGAACTTGACAGCAGTTTTCAGTTGCTGAAGCATTGTTTGCAGCAAGGAGCAAGAGTTGCAGAAGCCTTCAAGGTTGAACGCACTTAACATGACCGTGTGATGGTGGTGGGGCGAGGGGGCCAGATTTATAAAGGTTAGACCTGCTCCCAGCTTTCACTGATTCCAGCTAAGGGTCACTTTAAATTCACTTCGAACCATCTGCCTCTTGACCTGTACTGTCCAAGGCTTGTGACTGTGCTAGCAAAACCAGATGAAGATGAAAGTATGTCGGAGTCTGAACTATAAATATGCAAGTCAGTCGTTGCAAGGTGAAAATGAAAAAAAAAACCAAAATGTCAAAAGGTAAATGTTGCCATTCAGTGAGTGGCGTGCATCGGAATGCACTCTCTGAGAGTGCAGTGCCAACTGAATGCAATGTATTTCAAAAAAGAATTGGATAAAAATCTGAAGGAGAAAAAGAAATTGCAGGGCCATGGAGAGAAGGCGTAGGATTGGCTGAGTTGCCCTTATCGAGGGCTAGTATGGACACAAGGGCTAAAAAGGCTTCCTTCCGCTCTGCAACCATTCTGTGACCGTACAATTGATTCATTTTTCACTTAATTGGTTCACTCTTTGTGAATTACAGACCAACCACAGAAACAAATTTTTACAACTTCCAAATGCCTGTCTATTACTAAAACTTCCTTTCCTTTCTGCTAGGTCATTTAAATTGAGGCTTTCACCCTCAGGTTCAGTCATTAGTCTATTTTCTTTGGTTGCAACTCTAATTCGGCAGTATGTAAATTGGCCCCGTGGTATTGGGCATTAAAAATAAATAAGTCAAAACAAGAGAGGGCTCGGAGATCTTCGAAGGGCTGTTTAAGAAGCCGACGTTGCCACAAACTAAACGGCTAATGGAAGGAGATTAGCATTTTGAACCTGGTATTTGATAGAGCAATCCACCGAGACTGGTGCAGCTGATAAAGGACTTAGAGCAAATGAGCCAGCGGCCTCCTTTCTTATCTCTATGGCTCAGCAGCAAGTCGCTGATATTAAATGGAATTCTAGTCTGTCTATATCGGACTGCATAATTCCGATTTCTCCATTTTATTACCTTAGTATGGGACATAACTTCAGATGATAGTATGGCACCTGTTAAAGAGGAAATCTTAGCTTTAGGCATTCAGTTTAATTAACCCGCAGGTTGCCCCTGCGTTGCAATTAACAATTGCATTCTACAAAACTGGACTCTGTATAAAATCTCACTTTAAGTTCAAGGAAATTGCTAAGTTTGAAGCAAAAGCAAGAGTATTGAATCACTGCAGCTGACATTCTCTTGAATGACTCAACATATGGAAATAGGACAGACGGGCCTACAAGCAATTGTCATTCATCCTAGCAGTGCTAAAAGGAGTAAATTGCCAATGCACCACATGTTATCCTCCTACAAAATCCTCTGTGAAGATCCTGATGACTCACACTGGAGAGCGTCAGGAGAGATGCTATTTCTGAATCTTTAGCTTCTTGACCATCTCATTCCTTCCAAGGGTCTCATGTTGCCGTCTTTCCTTCCCAGTACACATCACACACTTGGATAGACCTGAGATGCAGGACCTTGATTTATAATTTAAAACTGAAAAAAACTGCAGATGCTGTGAATCAGGGACAAAAACAGAAATTGCTGTAAAAGCTCAGCAGGTCTGACAGCGGCTTTGGACAGAAATCAGAGGTAACGTTTCAGGTCGAGTGATCCTTCCTCAGAAATGTTAACTCTGATTTCTCTCCATAGGTGCTGCCAGACCTGCTGAGCTTTTCCAGCAATTTCTGTTTTTGTCCCTGATTTACACCCGTTTCTTTGCCTTCCCTGGCATTTATTGCCCATCCCTAATTGCCCAGTTACGAGTCAACCACATTGCTGCAGCCACATGTCGGCCAGACCAAGTAAGGATGGCAGCTTCCTTCCCTGAGGGACATTAGTGAACCAGACGGGTTTTTCTGACGATCAACAGTGATTTCATGGTCATCATTAGATCCTTAATTCAAGAGTTTTAAAAAATATATTGAATTCAAAATCCACCATCTGAAACGCCGGTATTTGAAGTCACGCCCCCAGAACATTAGCTTATTAATAGCTTATTAATCCTCCTGCTGTGTGCGATGAAGGGCTAGGCAGAGGCCTCACTGAATATAGCTTTGGGTGTAGTTGCAAAGCAGCCTGGGCAGATGAGAATGCAAGTAAATGTTCAGGGCCCTAACCTCCATTGGGACAAAGTTAAAAGTCAACATCCTCACTGCCCCCTCAGGTACAGCTCAAGAAGGTTAAAGGTTTAATCCTTGGGGCTTACTAATTTATATTACCTCCACTGGAGCAGTTTAGATTTCTTACAGTGTGGAAACAGGCCCTTCGGCCCAACAAGTCCACACTAACCCTCCGAAGAGTAACCCACCCAGACCCATTTCCCTCTAACTAAAGTACCTAACACTATGGGCAATTTAGCATGGCCAATTCACCTAACCGGCACATCTTTGGACTGTGGGAGGAAACCAGAGCACCCAGAGGAAACCCACACAGACATGGGGAGAACGTGCAAACTCCACACAGACAGTCACCCGAGGCTGGAATCGAACCTGGGACCCCAGTGCTGTGAGGCAGCAGTGCTATCCACTGAGCCACCATGTGTCCCCTGAGCTTGGGAGGGGAAGAAATTTGTGTATGTGCTTTTTTTCTCATCCTATCCAAATTCCACCAGCATGCCAGAAATGCAGATGTTAATGTACATGAGCTTCGGATAGGATCAGACTTGGCTATCATGCCCCCTGCAGCCAAGTAGATGGAATCAGTAGCCACAAAATGTATCAATGCTTCCAGGGGAGGAAGGGAGACAACCGGCAAGGAGATTAAATACCTTACAAAATAATAAGAAGAGTTTAATCGGTATGCTTTTTGATTAGCTACCAACAATTTCCATTATAATGACTAGGAACCATACTGTGATTGGTAATTACCATGGAAAAGCAAAGGAATCCAATCAGAACATGTTCAAATACGCAAATTGAAATGTCAAAAAATAGTATTGTTCAAAGATCTGTTCAAAAGCTGTCTGCTGATTGGTGTGAGATTCTGTCTTCAATTTGCCTACATTTTCACCCTGAAAAACTGTCTCCTGACCAAAAAGCAGAAGACAGGAATACAGATTAGAATATAACACTTGATGCTGTTGTGCAGATATGAACACACTTCATAATTCTATCCTCGCATGTCATAGGAGTGGATGTTGGATGTACGTACGTAAACACACACACACACAAAACATTAATTACTGCTGAAGAAATATTAACCTCAGCCAAAGATGGACTTCCTCAACTGAGTATTAAATAATTATACTCTTAACAATAACCACTGAGCATGTGCGTAAGGAGTGTTATCATTGTGCTATAAGATCACATTACACTGAAACCTGAGCCTGTGGATTTCCAGAAGTTGTCCTCTCTCCCAGCATCCCCTGTGAGGACTGTTTAATGAAGCATATTTATTTTCAATCTGATCAGTGTAGACCTCATCTTCCTACAGAAATAAGCTGGTCTTCCAGTCTACAAAGGCATTGATGACCAAGTCATAAAATCATAGAGAAGTACAGCACGGAAACAGACGCTTCAGTCCAACTCATCAATGCCAACCAAATATCCTAAATTAATCTATGCCCATTTGCCAGCATTTGGCCCATATCCCTCTAAACTCTTCCTATTCATATACCCATTCAGATGTCTTTAAAATATTGTAATTTACCAGCCTCCACCACTTCCTCTGGCAGCTCATTCCACACATGCACCACCCACTACATAAAAACGTTGCCCCTTAGGTCCCTTTTAAATCATTCCCCTC
Organism: Chiloscyllium plagiosum; assembly: GCF_037043375.1. Taxonomy (NCBI): domain Eukaryota; kingdom Metazoa; phylum Chordata; class Chondrichthyes; order Orectolobiformes; family Hemiscylliidae; genus Chiloscyllium; species Chiloscyllium plagiosum. The sequence continues at coordinate 129,886,884 of NW_028270142.1, read as the reverse complement.
TCACCCTAAACCTATGCCTTCTAGTTCTGAACTCCCCTACCCTGGTGTAAAGACCTTTGCTATTTACACTATCCATGCCCCTCATGATTTTAGAAACTTATATGAGGTCACCCCTCAGCTTCTGACACTCCAGGTAAAATTGACCCAGCCTATTAAGCCTCTCCTAGAGCTCAAACCCTTCAACCCTGACAACATCCTTGTAAATCTTTTCTGAACCCTTTCAAGTTTCACAACATCTTTCCGATAGCGGGGAGACCAGAATTGAACACAGTATTCCAATAGTGGCCTAACCAATGTTCTGTACTGCCACAATATGAGATCAATGCATTGACCAATAAAGACCAATAAGTCCTAATAAACACCTTCTTCACAATCCTGTCTACCTGCAACTCCATTTCTGTTGTAAACTTGTACATTCCTGATCTTCCCATATAGTAGTGATGGTCAAGAAGGCACAACAATATCTCTTCTTCCTTCGGTGGCTCAGGAAATTTGGTTTGTCCAAAAGGACCCTCACCAACTTCGACAGATGCATAATTGAAAGCATACTGTCCAGGTGCATAACAACCTGGTAAGACCAGCATGGGAGCTAACCTTCCATCCATGAACTGCAGTTACACAGCTCACTGATTTGGAAAGGCTGCCAACATTATCAAAGACCCCAGTAATGGTCTCCTACAACACACAACACCTTGTATCAGGCAGAAGATCCAGAAGCCTGAACACATGCACCAGTAGGTTCAGGGACAGCTTCTTCCCGGCCATTATTAGACAATTGAATGGATTCTCTACCCTCAAATAATGCTGATCTTGCTAAATCTCTCTTGTACACCCTGTGGAATGTTACCTGTATGTCTCTGTCTATATATTTTGTTCTGTACTTCCTTGCTTACAATGATCTGCCTGTACTGCTTGTAAACAAAGCTTCTCACTGTATTTCGGTACAAGTGACAATCAATCAATTACTCAATCAATATGTTGATGCACTCACCAAAGTATGGAGCAGCTGTGAGAATGGGTCAATGAGGAAAGCCCACAGTCTAAGGCCTTCCTACATTGAGAAGCTGAAATCGTGTATAACTGTTGGGCTGTATGTAGCACAGAATACTTGACATAAATATAGATTGTAAATAATACCTGTATTGGCAAGTGTAGTGTGGTACCCCATATAAGAGGAGAAACAGATCTGTACTCCATCTCAAGTAATGTAAAATTTGAAGTCTTATTACATATTTAGAAATGTTATGAATGAAATATATTTTTGAGACATGCAAACACCCACTCACAGAGAAATCTTTAGAAGATTTAGAATTCCTCCCACCATACAGCACTGTTGAAAAAGGTTCTGAAGGGGTTAATGCTCATATTACATTGGCTCCACCCATTCTACTGATGTCACTGGTGCACCCATTATCAATGTAGCTACTTCCTTTAATAACTGTTGTGTTGCATTCCAGGATATAATAGGAAGTACTGGTAATAATCTTACAAGAATTTTTAGAATCTGGTAAAGCTACAGATGATTGGAAATCTGTCAATGTAACATCTTTAAAAAGTCAAGGAGACAAAAATAGATAACTGTCGCCCAGTTAATTTAACGGCTCCTGTTGAGGAAAATGTTAGAATTTATTATAAAGGATGTAATAGTAGAGCAGTTAGAAATGCATAACAAGATCAAGCAGAGTCATTGTGTCTTTATGAAGGGATCAGGCCTGATAAGTGCACTAGAATTCTTTCAAGAAATAACAACCAGAATAGATTAACATGAAAGTAGTGGATGTAGTTTTTGGATTTTCAGAAGGTGTTTGGCAAGGTGTCACACATTAGGCTGCCTCATAAGTTGAGAGCACATGATGTTGTAGGTAGTATTAGCACGAATAGAAGATTGGCTTTAAAATAGAAGACAGAGAGTTGGGAAATGGTGGAGGTAGGGGAAACATTTTTAGGGTTGCAGTGTATAACTAGCCGTGTGCCACAGGGATCGGTGAACATTAGAACAGGAGTAGGACATTCATTCGCTTATGCCTTTTCCACCATTCAATTAGATCTGTGACCTGACTCCAAATACTTGCCTTTGTCTCAAATCCCTTCATACCTTTGCTTCACAAAAATGTATCCATCTCAGATTTAAAACTAACCAGAACCGACTGCCACTTGTGGAAAAGACTTCAAAACACCTACCAGCTTGTGTGTATAGAAGTTCTTCCTAACATCTCTCCTGAATGGTCTGGCCCTAATTCTCAGGCCATGACACCTTGTCCCAGAATTCCCAATCAGTGGAAATAGTTTATCTTTACCTAGTTATTACTAGTTCATGTCTCGGTTATGAAGTTTTCCAAGGTTCTTTTTCCACCTTCCAGTATCTTCTCACTCTTTAACCTTGTGATCAATGTCTTCTGAGATTGTGTTGTGCTTTCACATTCTTCCCTGTTTCTGAATTTTTTTAATTCTCTCAAACCTGTCCAAGATGCTGCCCTGCCTTAAGAGTCTCTCCTTTGCATCCATGTTCCTTGGGCTCCATTTTAGCTTCCGATCCTTAGAGGGTTGTTTCCTGCGTGCCATGGTGCCTTATCTTGCACTTTAAGCCGACAGTGCTACCTGTGCATTGTGATTCTGACCTGGACTATTTCTGGGATGTGGGTGACACACGTACACTATCCCTGAGGCTACTTACTTCTTATGCCTACGTAAGGCTGTTCAACTCCATATGTATTGGAACATTCCCTTTTCTTTTAACTGTTGCACATCATAGGTTATCAAGTTGTAACTCTCAAGTGTAGAATCAAAGACCTCTCTCTTCAATGTTCACTCAAGACTGGTGTCTACTCTCCCATAAATGTCTGAATATTGTAATTATACACTTCAATATCATTTATGTGAATCTCATATCCCACAATTATTGCATTACAACATACACTTCTTAAGGGGATTGATAGTGCAGATGCCACAATGAAGTTTCTCCTAGTATATGGTCCCACAATTTCAGAACAAGGTGTAAGCAAGTTGAAATCAAGATGAGGAGAAGTTTCTTCACTCAGTGAGTCCGTGTACCTTTGGAATTCTGCAGCTGGAAACACGGGATGTCCTGTTTCAATATTTTCAAGATAGATTTTGGACAGAAATTGGATCAAGGGATGTGAAGGTAACACAGGAAGGCGTGACTTAGTGGATCAGCTATGATTGTATTGAATGTCCAAGCACAGTCAAGAACTCATTTGGTCTATTCTGCTTCTATTTGATGTTATTTTATGTTCCAAAAATGCCATGTTGGGGAAGCCATCAAAAGGTACTCATAAAGCCATCACAAACAAAATGACCAGATACCTCAGTAGGTAAATACATTGTCCAGTGTCTTTCTGAGCTGAATAATTGGCCTATGTAACTTGAAACTAGAATAAGGAAAAATATCCCAATTGAACTTTGGTTATGGCTGGAAGGTTTGTTGTTCGAGTTGAAATGAAGCTCTTTGTTGCAAGATAACAGGTCAGCATTACATTTTCAGGAAGTTCTGTAGGGTGATTAATAACCAGAATGTACATCAGAATCAGGAAGCATCTTTAAAATAGGAAGAGACAGAATCTGAAAAAAGGTCAAAATATATGAAAACTGCAATTCTAACATGCCAATTCATTACAGACAACAATCTAACTTCTGAATTGTCAGACAAATGCTTCATTCAGCTTTGTCCCATCACCTGATTTAATTTGTTTACAGCCTTTTGATGCACAATCCCCATGTGGTACCAAAAGCAACTTCCATCAACACAGCACGCTATTGTAGCAACCCACAGCAGAAGTCTAATCAAATAAAACCAAACATAAGCCGAGAAAGGAGAGATTAGGACAGTCAAAGAGTCTGTGTTTTATGATTCTAAGATTCTCTGAGAGTAAGTTAGGTTTCTAAAGGGGGAAAAAGTGAGATTCAGGGAGAACACCATGTTGAGATCATTGGCTTCAAATGTGAGGGATGTGAGTGAGAGAACTATAATGATTCAGAATCAGAACAAAGAAAGGAGTAGAGACCTCAGAAATCCTCACATCACTTACACCTTATGAACACAGTTGAGATTATGTTTGAAGGTATTAATTGCATTTTCTTTCCTCTCTGCAAACAGATAAATGGTTTTATCAGTCATTTTCCTCCATTTTTCTTTCTTAGTCAAAAAATTATTTATATGACTTGGGACTTCTCCACGCTTTGCTTAGTTGATTAATTGTACCACTACAGAAAGAAAATAACATTGCAACATGCCCAAGACTACCTTTGAAAGCAGTCTTTGTTTTGTAGGCAGTTTCACATTCCAACTTGTGTACAGTACGCTCCCACAAACAACAATGAGACAAATGACTAGATGGCCTGTTTTCAGTGATTTAAGTGCTGGGAAAGATAATGGTGAACACAGAGAGAGAGAGAACTCTCGATGTTCTGCCTGGAATCTTACATTCATTCAAAAAGACCTCCTTTAACATCTCATCCCAAAGGTTAACTATCTGAAAGTGTAACAAAGCCCCAGCATTTAACTGACCTAGCAGCTTAAATTATTGCTTGAATTAAAGCTTGAACTCATGACTGACTGAATTGTGAGAGTATTGACCTCAAACTAAACTGACAATTTTAAGTTTCATTCATCATCCCTTGGTATTCAAAGGCATTACCAGCACTGAATCCTCCTATTGGAGGTTATGGGGGTTACTAATGACCACAAACATATCTACAGAAGGCCCAGAAATCCTGTGGATGTAAGAGCACATTGAATGCTGACATTTTCACTTTTAGTCGCTCATCCTCTGTCTCCCCAAAGCCTGCCTATCATCCACAAGACACAGGTCAGGGGTATGATGGAATATTTTTCTCTTGCCTTCATTTCTGATCCTCCAATATCTCAAAGACGGTCCAGGACTTGGATTAGCCCTCCATCCATCACCTCCAATCTTCTCTCCCATCCCCAACATGCAGTGACAGAGAGTAGCATCTAAAATGGACTGCAGCAACTGTTCTTTCTTTCTTGTTTAATATTCCTACCGTTGTTTCTCTCAGATGCTCACTCTTGTCCAAGTACATTCAGTGTGTCATATAACTGTTTATTTATTATGTGTGAGCTTAAAGATATCATCGCCGATCTGCTTGTGTCCTTGTCTTGTGTTCTGATCCAGTGCCAGTATATAACCTGAGGTTGTGGACAGTGCCGTGGTGATATAAAATGTGGACTACTGGTTTTTAAATTCCATTGTCTGATCTGATACCTGGGTCCTTCACAGACTGAAATGGTTTCACCAAGAAGCCAAAAAAAAACTAGTGACATCACCTTATTGACACATTTTGGCCAAGTTTCCTAAAACCAACATGGTTTGATGAAAGACAAACTGAATGGAAATTAGCTTATTCTTGTCGCCCAAGGAGTTTGAAACCATTCAGCCGGCTGCCAGGGTGATGCGTAAAGAATCTTATTTCCTCATGGATTTACACCATAATGAGAATCTCCACATGCTGGAGATGAAACATCGCCTACAATATTCAAGCCTAGACACTACAAACTCAACAGGCGGATATACAAAAAGTAATTATTTTAAGAATCTCTCTGCTTGCAAAACAGAAAGATGGATTTCAGACTGCAGAACAGAAAGATGTTAGAGAAAGGCTGTCCCTCTGTCTGGTTCCAATGGAAGCAAAAATGAAAAAATATCAGAGAATTGAGAACATTAAAAGTAAATGTAACCTTCAATGCTGCTGATAGTTCAGGAAATCAACTAACTAAATGTGGTCTCCAATTAAAATCATGCAGAGCAAGGGTACCCAAAGAACTCCTAACTGTATTTTTTGATCTGCGTATGTTCACTTAATTGTACAGGGGCCCCATGTTTGACATTGTGTCTTTATTACTTTTCACATGGTTAGCAGGTAATTAAAAACACTCTTCTTTTGCTCTCAAAGAAACCTTGTAATTGGTTTCTGATCACTTTTGTTTCATTTGGAGAAAGGTATAGTTGTACGCTAAAATAACTTGAACCTTCATTGAGACCAACTAGGTTAAAAAGAGGAGAGCCAAATACCCCTTTCTAGGGAGAGATGTACCCCTCGCTTCCATCACTTCGTCCAAAAGGTCTTGAGGCTAAACTAATCTGATGGGTGATCTTATGGAAAAAATTTATAAAATCATGTGAGGGGCATGGATAGGATGAACAGCCAAGGTCTTTTCCCCAGGGTAGGGGAGTCAAAAACAGGTTGGCAGAGGTTTAAGGGAAGAAGGGAAAGGTTTAAAAGGGACCTAAGGCGCAACTTCTTTTCACAGAGGGTGGTATGTGTATGGAGTGAGCTGCAAAGGAAGTGGTGGAGGCTGGTACAATTACAGCATTAAGAGTCATAGAATCATAGAGATGTACAGCACGGAAACAGACCCTTCGGTCCAACCTGTCATGCCAACCAGATATGCCAACAAAATCTCGTCCCACCTGCCAGCACTTGGTCCATATCCCTCGAAACTCTTCCAATTCACTAACCCATCCAGATGTCTTTTAAATGTTGCAATTGTACCAGCCTCCACCATTTCCTCTGGCAGCTCATTCCACACATGCACCACCCCCTCTGTGTGAAAAGATTGCCCCTTAGGTCCCTTTTATATCTTTCCCCTCTCACCCTAATCCTATGCCCTCTAGTTCTGGACTCCCCCACCCCAGGGAAAAGACTTTGTCTATTTATCCTGTCCATGCCCCTCATCATTTTATAGACCTCTGTAGGCTCACCCTTCAGCCTTCAGCCTTCCAGAAAAAACAGCCCTAGCCTATTCAACCTCTCCCTATAGCTCAAATTCTTCAACTCTGGCAACATCCTTGTAAATCTTTTCTGAACCCTTTCAAGTTTTACAACATCTTTCCAATAGGAAGGAGACCAGAATTGCATGCAATATTCCAAAAGTGGCCTAATCAATGTCATGTACAGCTGCAACATGACCTCCCAACTCCTGTACTCAATACTCTGACCTATAAAGGAAAGCATACCAAATGCCTTCTTCACTATCCTATCTACCTCTGACTCTACTTTCAAGGAACTATGAACCTGCACTCCAGGTCTCTTTGTTCAGCAACACTCCCCGGGACCTTACCATTAAGTGTATAAGTCCTGCTAAGATTTGCTTTTCCAAAATGCAACGCCTCACATTTATCTAAATTAAACTCCATCTGCCACTCCTCAGCCCTTTGGCCCATCTGGTTGTACTCTGAGGTAACCTTCTTCACTGTCCACTACACCTCCAATTTTGGTGTCATCTGCAAACTTACTAACTATATCTCTTATGTTCACATCCAAATCATTTATATAAATGATGAAAAGTAGTGGACCCAGCACCGATCCTTGTGGCACTCCACTGATCACAGGCCTCCAGTCTGAAAAACACTCTTACCACTACCTTCTGTCTTCTACCTTCGAGCCAGTTCTGTATCCAAATGGCTAGCTCTCCCCGTGTTCCATGAAATCTGGATGGTATATGAATAGGAAGGGTTTAGAAGGATATGGTCCAAATGCTGGCAAAAGGGACTAGATTAAGTTAGGATATCTGGTCAGCATGGACGAGTTGGACCGAAGGGTCTGTTTCCAAGCTGCACATCTCTATGCCTCTGGTGGTCACATATGATGCCTTGCTCAGATGAGCTTGCAGTATTTTGTTTTGCAGTTCACTGTAACAGCGTTTTATACAAACCAAGTTTATGAAATGGGCTGATCTCAAACACTGATGACAATTGGGTACAGGTTTTTCATCCTGTTTACGACACTTTGAGAAATCGTTGTTTGTCGTCAGGAAATAACTCCATGGTGACTGGCAGCTTCTATTCCTGCTCAGTGTCTAAGATGCCAGAAATTTTGGACTTTTTTTTTTGAAAGATAACACTTGTTTTGAAATACTGCAAATCGAAGTCTGAAATTTTCAAAGGTCGATTGACTATTTTAGAAAAAACGTAATGAACAAGTGAATATTTTTCCATTTTACACAGGACCTTGCTGGACATAGGGCAGACCTGAAATGCACTTAAAAATCAGCCAGTTAGAGAGGTTTGCAGGGACTACTTGTTAAACAGTGAGATTATTGCAGAATACAATGAAACAAATCGTAGGCATAAGTCATTCTTTTGTTAGTTAAAATCTTCTTAGAAAATATTTGACAACTTTATTGGTCAGGAGATGCCTGAGCAAAATTGTACTCTCACCAAGTTATTAGTAAAAAGCAACGTGCATTTTTTTAGCCTGCAAACTATCAAGCAACTAATAAAACCCTGTGGGCAGTACGGTGGTTCAGTGGTTCGCACTACTACCTCACAGCACCAGGGTCCCAGGTTCAATTCCAGCCTTGAGCGATTGTCTGTTTGGAGTTTGCACATTCTCCCTGCCCATAGTGTGAGGTGCATTAGTCAGAGGGAAATGGGTCTGGGTGGGTTACTCTTTGGAGGGCTGGTGTGGACTTGTTGGGCAAAAAGGCCTGTTTCCACTCTGTAGGGAATCTAATCTAACCAGGAAACGAAGCGATAGTTGGCTCACGCAGATGCCTTGTTCTCTCTGCCTCAGTAAAACAAGTCAAATCTGCCTTGCCATATTTCCAAACGCTGTAATGGTGATGCCACTCGCTGGTGAAGCATCAATTAGTAGAACAAACCACCCTTTTCTTAACTTCAGAGGAGATCGTTTCTGTCAAAGGCAGTTAATATCAAACAGCACAATGTTCTAATTATGCGCCCTAGCTCATATCCGTAACCCTGCTAATCATATATTTGTAGCTTTGCTAAACCCATAAAAAGTTGGCGTGCTGCAGGGTGTTAACTGAACAGTGGGGAAAAAAAAAATCAGTATTAAGAATAGCATCAACAGCCTGGAACTAAAAAGCAAGGTTTAACATCCAGACAATTGACCTCAAGCTCATGTTGAAATATACAAGGTTCTGGCAAGTTAATAGCTTTTCACAGCCCGATTTTCAGCTTTGATCTACTATTATTCACTTTCCCCAGGGACAAGTCTTTATTTGCCATTAATACCCCTTACAGAAGTGAAGAATATATTGCAATTCTCTAGCTAAAGACTTTGTGCAATTTGTTCTGATTTTGGGCAGTCAGGCAACCACGTTAGTGCAAGGAGCAATGTCGCAAATGAGTTTTGCTCGGTCTCACAAGTCAAAATGGAATTAATGTAACGTCGACTATCATTCCATTATGAATCCGGCCATACTACATTTTGCAGTTGTCTCAGTCTTTGCTGCAGGACCCCTAACTGTTTCTAATTTACATTAACCACTGGAGGTCATCAGATCAAATCCTTCCATCAGGCAACTGAGAAAATTGAATTCAATTATTCCGGTAAGGTGCAGAATTATAAAACAAAGTAGGAAATAAGTCAATATGTTCAGTTCTGTCCTTTGTAGAAGAATAGCTCCTGGCTGGTGGAAACTGGGGTCCCCTTTGAAACCCATGCAGCACCAAACCTGTGTTACAGCACTGTAGTAACAAGCCTTTTGCAAAAGATATATCAGGCGCCACACTACCCCATCATGAATTCAGTGTTTGGGAAGTGTTAAGAAGTTTTTGTTCTGATAAAAAAAGGAAAGCCTACCTCCAAATGGAGGATCAGTTGTCATCCTGACATCATGACGAGGTGCTGAAAATGTGTTGCTGGAAAAGCGCAGCAGGTCAGGCAGCATCCAAGGAGCAGGAGAATCGACGTTTCGGGCATGAGCCCTTCTTCATGCCCGAAACGTCGATTCTCCTGCTCCTTGGATGCTGCCTGACCTGCTGCGTTTTTCCAGCAACACATTTTTAGCTGTGATCTCCAGCATCTGCAGTCCTCACTTTCTCCATCATGAGGAGGTGCCCATGGTCATTGACCATGAGGAGTTGCCTATGATTGACCAAGAGGGTTTACACAGGTCACAGCAGATAGCCAGCTCCCAAAATAAAAGATACCAGCAAAGGGTAAGTGGGCAGAGAAAGAAAACTGCATGATCCAGGGCACCTTCCTCTCCATCAAACCGAGGGAAGACAAAGAATGTTACCACCAAAGATTACTGTCAAAGAACTGCACAACACTGGGGATAAACACTTCATCACTCTTTGACATTCAACCTACATAATTACCACAGAACAAAAATCAACTCAGGTAATAGGATGGTGAAAGAAATACCTAATTAGTCCGAAATGGTGCTGTCTATGTTGTACAGGATGGTGATAGGGTAGCAGCTTGAGATATTGACACAAGACATTAGTGGTGAAAGAGTTCGAGGCGATAGTCAAGATGTAGCTGGAGAATTATTTCCAAACAAACTGTGAGAGTAAGACAAGGGGATATGAGTTCAAATTATTGAAAGGTAAGTTTAGAACTGATGTCAGCAAGTCCTCACTCATAAAGTGACTGACATCTAGAGTAGACAATGGAAATATTTCAGAAGCAGTTAGATGGCATGATGGAATTATTGTAATGTCTTTCTGGATGAATTCCCTAAGACAGCTTAAATTGTCTTCTCAATTGTATCTGCCATGTAAACGTATGATAGTACATTGTATTGCCATTATCGAGTCATTGAGTCATACCTCTGAGTAGCTTTGTCCTTGGTTTACACTTTTGGCTTCAGAAGTTTTGATTATTCTTGGAGGTGAGCCCACAGTGCCTGGCCTTTAATATGCCTGAAACCCGTTGTGAATGTAATTTGAACTATTTATAATGAATATTTAGTTCTGATCTTGTTAAAGTGAACATACTTGAACAGGGAGTGTTAACGTGGAGAGTGGGGTCAGAAACAGTCCTCAATAAATAGTCACTCAGTAATTGTGTCATACCTGCTGGCTGGTGCAGGACAATTGCTGTCTGATTAATTGCGGAGAAAGTGTCCCATTGCCCACTCCTCAGTCTGCTTTAAATGGACGACATCCATGAGAAAAATAGATGGGTTGACAACCCTTTGCTAAGTAAGCCTGACATTGTGGGCAGAATCTTGTTGGGGCCATGTTTCAGAGTGTCATAGACATCTACAGCACACAAACGTGCTGGTCAAAAAACAAGCACATAAATATTCCAATCCCATTTTCCAGCACTTGCCCCATAGCCCTGTGGGCCTTAGCATCATAAGTGCACATCTCAATATTTCTGAAATGTCATGAGAGTTTCCGCCAATGCCACTCTTACAGGCATTAAGTGGACAAAAAGGGTTTCCCTCCCATCTCCACGAAACCTTCTGCCCTTTGCCTTAAATTTCGGTGTGAGGGGAGTTCCTCATTAACAGCAGAAGTGCCAGGCAAGGGAAATACTCTATCTCATCCTGGGAAGGCCTACCAAATCACATGCCAATCAGGAATAGATGGGGCGACTAGTGACCTTTGCCTAGATTCAACATCCTCGGTAATGGAAGCTCCACCCAGTGAGCACTGCTGGCCAAACTGAGGAGGCCATGGCTGTGGGTAGAAGCGCAGTAAGCAAGCTAAGTGAAAGGATTGGGTGTTTTCACATTGTGGGTTTCAAGGATGTAAGGCAATGGGGTCAGAAGCAAGGTCAAGAGGATGGTTTGTAGCAAACATATCCACTGCTCAAGGTCCAGTCCATCAATAGGTACATTTTGTGTTTGATTAAGGATCCCATGTGATGAACTGCCCACAGGTCAGCATGTATTAACAACACCAGATGGGAACAGATCTGTTTGCAGCTAGGGTAATCCCAGTGGTAGGGTACTGTCAATCACCATTAACTGGTGCATTCCTGATGGTAAATCCTGGACTAATTAGAGTCTACTCACCTACCAATCAGCACTGTCCTTTCACACAATACAAATACTGCTTTCCTTTTACAATGGTATTAATTGGAAATTCTAGTGAATGCAAGATAGAAATCTTTGACAAAATCACCTTTCCCCAGCAATACTCAAGTTCTGTACCATCAAACGAACGTTTCCATCAATGCATTTAAGGTGAAGCTAACTAAAGGTATGATAGCGAAGGGATCAGAGTGATGTGTTGATAGGGTTAGATGAAGAGATGTGGGAAGACAATTGCGTGAAGAATCAACACCAATTGTGCCAAAAGGCCTATTTCCGTGTTGTACACTCAATGTAAATTCAATATTTCTTTATGTTATTCTGCGATTGACCACATGGAGGTGCTCAAGAGCATTATATTCAATGCTCAGATTGACACAAAGACTGAGAAAGAGCTAAAACAGCAGTATCTCGTCAAAAACTGGGTAAAAGGGACGTCATCACTACTCTCATTCTGTATTGGTCATCAGACCAAAGATCCCAAAACAATAGGAAATTAAATTAGCAACTAAACTAACAGCGCAAATTCCAAATAATTTTACTTCTCACAAATATTCAGAAGTGTTCTCACGTAACAGGAGCAGTTCACTTGCATTGAGTGAATATTTGTTCTCAAGATTGACTCTTCTCACCAGTATACAGGGCAAATTGCAGTCACGTCAGGGAGATGTTGTATCTATTATTTTGCAATTTATTGAATTGCAGGAAATTGAAAGCAACAAAAACAAGCTAGCAGCAGCTACTTCCTCATCAGCAGATGGACTCAGAGTTATGTTTTTTCACAATGTGGCACCTCTAAATGTTGTCCGTGAAAGAAACTCTGTAATGTGTGTTTCCCTTCCCACTGTAAATGAGACTCTAATCAACTCACACAGCAGGTGCACAAACACTCAAAGAGCTTCTCAGAATGGACTAAGAAAAATGACTATTGCGTGTGTTAGCTGAAAATGTGTTAATAGGCCATACCCAGCTCTCAAACAATTTAAAAATCATCGAGAATCTCTGATTGCCTTACTACTAGATTGTGTATTTTTCAAGCTGTTGTTATTCAATGCTTAATAAAGATTAGTTAAAAGAGCAGTTATGTTTGCAAGCTTAGTCGTACAATTCATTTTAAGCAACCACCACAACACAATGGACTATGACAGATTGGATGGATGTCAAACAGTGTGAGGATGACACTGAGGAGGATGATGTACACGATCTGAATTCTGACAGATCATTATACTTCTGAACGCATCCAAGACATTGTTTTCTTTTCCACATTCTCCCTTTCCAAAGGTAATCCATCACGCTAGGCTCAAATTCAAAGAAACACCAGTTCTTCAGTTCGTCACACAGATGGCCATCATTCAGGTAAAGCGTAAACAGTGAGGGGCTGGAGATTCACAGAAACGCAGAAAATAACAGCAGCAGTTGGACATTCAGCCCTTTGAGACTGTTCCGCCATTCAACATGGTCATGGCCGATCACCCAACTCAGTCTTCTCACTTTCACCTAATACCCTCCAGCCGTTAAGTACTATATCTAATAATTTGTTGACAATGTTTAATGTCTGGCCTCAACTACTTTCTGCAGCAGAGAATTCCACAGGTCTACTACTCTCTGGGTGAAGGAAGGTCCTTTAACTCCAGGTAAATATTCCTGCAGCCAGAATCAGGGGTTACTGTGCAGTAAGTAGCAGTGAGACATTTTACTCTTTCTCACACACAGGGAAGTCAAATTCAGCTTTGGCTCCCTTCTAGAGAGGTAGATGTAGTATATGAGAGAGTATACATGCAATTTATCAAAATTTTCTACAATTTAGCAATAGATGGTAAAGAGTCAACCTGTATTTGGCAGTCAGTTAAGAAATCCCAGGAAGGACAGATGAATATTGAGTGTGTAGTACCTGATAGAAATTGGGCCAAAAAGTACTGATGGCCAACTCGGCTCTGTTCCAGCTTCTTGTTGTCATTCCAGACACATTCCAGATTGGCTTCCCCAGGGGACCATCATTGACCTTCACGTAAACGTTTAGTAACCCAGAGTTGGCCCCGTCCTTGGCAGATAAAAAGTAATGGAAATCGATGCAGTGTGTGTCATTCTCTTTCAGTTTCGACAGCAGCAGATGGGCTTTTTGTCCTAGCTGTTGTCCAGAGGTGTTAACCATCATAAAGGATCCTGTGCGAAAGAGGTGGAAAATGAAGCTTATTAGAGGCTGTCGCTTATAAAATCAATTCTGCATTGTGAGCATATTACACTGATACAACATATATCAGAAGACAAAAGTAAATAATCACTTTACCTAGAGAAGCAACTTATTATCTTGTGTGTGCAGGTCCGTTAAATGATCTAAAAACTATGTGCAGCACTCTCTCTATTCCCGTTTTGCAGTGAGCCACATTGGCAACATAAACTACAGGTTTGGTGTCAGACTTTTATTTTAGGATTACTTTTGTTTACATGCAGCAAATCAATGTGTTCAACTCAATAACAACACACATTTTCCTCCTTCTGCTGAAGGTATGAACTCTCGCTGAGTTTTAATATGTTCTGACAGCCCATACAATCACCTAGGTTCTATTTTACAGAAAACTGAAATGCATATCAAACCAACAAATATCAGATCCCTGATAAGGACAAGCTGAATTTATAAATAAGTCTTTTCCAGAATGCTGCTTTCAGGAATTTGTAAACCACTCTTAATAATTGACTTGGAGGTGCCGGTGTTAGACTGGGGTGGACAAAGTTAAAATCACACAACACCAGGTTATCGTCCAACAAGTTCCAAATAAACCTGTTTAACTATAACCTGGTGTTGTGTGATTTTTAACTTAATAATTGACACTGCAAATGGAGACCACTTCTTCTGGCCCAAATGCTTTTAAGGGGATGGTTAGAAATACAAAGGGGTCACTTAGATTTTTGCTGGAGAATTAATTTTATGTGATATTTTCAAATTAAAATATAGCTTGTAGAATCTTGTTGAAGTAAGCGCTCTCTGTAGAATATTGACAATCAACTCAAATCTCCTCGACTATATCTACTGGCACTGTGTGAGATTGCCTTGGATGTCTCTAATCTTCGAAGGAATAAATCTATCTGTTTGACATGTTCACCTTTTTCTGCATTTGTAATACAGTTTGTGTCATGAGACCCACTCTATGGAATGCCAAGTTGATGTAGGTTTGTTGCAAAACCACGAGTGAAGGTCGTAAAGGAGATGAAGATGTAATGGCTTTTCTCCTGTTCTCATTTCCAAGGCTTGAGCCATGGACCTCTCCAGTGGATTTGTCCACATTTCTGGGCAATTTGCTGCAGTGATTTATCTCTGCCTTCTGCCTTCCCACTCTTTCTCGCTGCCAGACTGCAATCCAAAAGTTTTGAATTTATTGTGAAGCACTCCCTGAAGGCTTGAAAAGTACTGTATAAATGTAAGATGCTTTCATTCTGTTGTCAGGGGTTATAAAGATATCCAATAGTATCAGAATGTATTATTAAGATAACTGAAATTATCAGGAAATAAATTAATTCCATATTGATAATTGCACACTAAATGATCTACTAACTATGCACAGCACCCTCTCTATTCCTGTTTTGCAGTGAGCTACATTGGCAATATAAACTATTGTTATTGTGTCAGACTTTTATTTTTGAATTACTATGGAACACTGTCCAGATGCTTCCTCCCACTGCTTATTGGCTCCCTACGCTCTAAAAAATAATACTCCAGAATAAATAGGTACTGCTATCTGAATAGAGAGCCAGGTTCTCAAACACACTCAAACAATTAACAGGAAAGGAGGCTGAGAGGTGCATAGGCTTGGAATAGGTTCAATAATGTCGGCAAAGAAAAGCTGTTCCCATTAGCTGATGGGTACAAGGAGCAGCTAAACATAGATTTGATGCAGTGGGCAAGTGGGGGTGCATGGAAGAATGCTTTTTGCACAGAAAACGCTAATCACCGGGAACTTGCTGCCCACAAGAAAGCAGAGCTAATTAATGATTTCACATGCAAATTGGATGGACATTTGATTGAAATAAATTTGTGGCTGCAGGTATAAAGCCAGCAGAAGTGAATTACTAGAATAATACTTGTCACGAAGTAATGGGTCAAATGGACTTCTTCCTTCCAGTAGTAATTCTAATTCAATGACAATTGATCGGTGTGAAAATATAAGTTTACAGAGGAATATAGACAGGTGAAGTAACCAGGCAAAACTTGGCAGATAGAATAGAGTGTGAGACAATGTGAGGTTATGCACTTTGGTAGGAAGAAGAGACAAGCTGAATATTAGTTAAATGGAGAAAGACTGGAGAAATCTGCAGTGCAGAGGGTTTTGGTGGTCCTTTCATATAAATCACAAAAAAACAAGTACATAAGCTCAACAAGTAATAAGGAAGTTAAATGGAATGTTAAATGCAATTTCAAAGGGAATGGAGTCTAAAAGTCAGAAGGTCTTGCTGAAATTATAAAGGCACTAGTTAACCTCTCAAAGCAAAGTGCTGGAGAAACTCAGCAGATACAGCAGTACCTATGGAGAGAGAAGCAGAGTTAACGTTTCAAGTTTGATATGACTCTGCCTCAGAACTGAAGTCTGAAGAAGAGTCATGTTAGACTCAGTGCATTAACTCTTTTTCCACAGATTGCCGCCACACCTGCCAAAGTCAGACCACATCTGGAATACTGTGGACAGTTTGGAAAGATATACTGACATTGGAAGCAATCCAGAGCAGCTTGATCCTGGATATGGGAGGATTTTCCTTATGAGGAGAGTTTGAGTAGGTTGGGCTGCATTCATTGTAGCTTTGAAACTTAAGGATGATCTTGTTGAAATATTCAAGATTCTTTGGGGGCAGTATAGATGCTAGGTGAGTGCTTCTTCTTATGGGCATGTTCACTACCAGAGGGCATAATCTCAGACTGAGGGGTCACCCAGTTAGGGCAGAAATGAGGAGGAATTTTTACTCTCAGAGGACGGTGAAGCTGTGGAATTCTTTACTGCAGAGTCCTTTTGAGGCTAAGGTGTTGTGTGTATTCAGGTTGAGATAGACACATTTGTAATTAGTGAAGGAATCAAGGGTTATGTGGACAAGGCAGGAAAATGACGTTGAGGATTACAATGACATCGAATGACAGAGCAGACTTGATGGGCTGAATGGCCTACTTTTGCCCCTATGTCCTATGGTAATTGCACAATGTCCAAGCAAAATGGGGGTTAAATTTGTCTTCAGCAGTAGTGGGCTGTCAGCGATTCTGAACTGAATGCTCCAAGTTCCTTTGCCAACTGTCTGAAAAATAGGCTGTTGATATGCCAGCCCTGAAGACGAACCAATATCCCAATCAAGATTAATGCAAAAATATTTAGATATCAATTCCTTCCTATTTCAGATTCCATTATTTTGGTATCATTATTGAATACCTGTGAATGGATAACTCAAAACAGAATAGTGGAATGGCAGTTTTTTTTAATTATTTCTGACATTCAGTTGTTTCTCCCCTGAACTGGTGGCAGCCATTCTCTCATTATTTGTTGTGAACAAGCTGAGATAGTGAATAATGGCTGGCTGTTCAAGGAAATTCCGCAATAATAAAGATAGATACCGTCCTTTTCACATAGGACATCATGAAGCAACTAATTCAACTGGGAATAGTGTTCAGGAATGCCAAGCTTAAGTAATAATAGAGTTCCCACAACCACACCTTCCATGATGAGCCAGTTCATAGGCCAGAGAGCAATACTCAAGCCTAGACATAAGTACTGAGTCACCAGAGGTGGAGATTACAATTGAATGTGTATCAATCATCATGTATATCTAGCGTTGATATTGGGTAATTAAACAGTTCTGTAAAAGCGCTGGCATGAAATCAGCAAATACATCCAGATTCACCTCAGTTCACAAACTCAAATAAATTTGATTCCCTATTGGCAGTGGCTCAAGTAAACTTACCGTCATTGTGGGGTCAGCCAATGCTGCGACACATCTATGGTTTAAAGAGAAAACCAACCAGCACCTTCTCTAATCAATGATCAATGACAATAGATAATGAACGGCTTGGGTAACATCTCCCCACTACAGATAAAAAAGGAGTAATTCCACAGCAATACAAATTCTGTCATGGTTAAAGATTTGCTTTGGCTGCCCTACTTTAGGTAGGGTGTCAAGGCAACGAAGATGATGCAAAAGAGATTTATTAAGACATATGCAATGAGAACTCGTTACTTTCAAAGGGGAAGCAGAGAAATGTTAGGAAAATAATTTTGAAAGGATGTGGAGAATAGGCTCTGGAGTGTTCCTTTAGAGTGCTGTCAGAGATGCAATGATCCAAATGATCTCTTACCGTGCTGTAAAATTCAATGAATAACACAGTGTAGATTTCTGAAATATATGTTGGAATGATGACCCAAACTATTATTGTTTTCTGCTCGCTGTATTGCAATTTACTGTCTGAATCTATTCAGACTGCTCTAACTAGGCATGTGTTCTAATTGTAATATCAGTAGAGATACAGCTTTTGATATTGAAGCATTCCGTCTCCGGAAATTGAGCTTATGAAAGCTATATGTAGCTGATGAAAATATTTATTTCAAGCTGTACTTCCTTTCCATTGTACGATCCTCTTAATCCAAAAGCTCTTAGATTAAAACAGCTTTACCTCGCATGACCATTCCATTTCTTAGCTATTCTTAAGAAGGTTCGCTACCTTAATGGAAAAACAATTGGCTTTGATTTACTTCGGAACCTGTCAGTAAATCCTCTGGGGAGAGAGAGAGAGAGAGAGAGAAAGAGGTGGTAGGGCATATGTGCCAGCCACAGGCAGAAATCTGCCCCACATAAACAGATTGGGGACGTTATCAGAAAATTAAATTGAAGCTGTACCTTGTCACATTTGCGAATCTTGCTCGAAATGAAAATGTCAATGCAGTGACATAAGTTGTTTGTGTTCCTTAGAGAGAAGTCTATTAAAAAGAAAAGTTGCCTCAAAGTTATCCATCAGACATGGAAACATAAAAACATGGAAACTAGGAGCCAGACCAGCCCTTTTAGCCTGTGCTGCTGTATATTATGGTAACGGTGATCCTCTATTCCAAGGTCATAGTCCCGCTTCCTCCCCATACCTCTTGATACTTTTAAAATCTAAAAATCTCTTTCTTGAATGTACTCAGTGACTTGGCCTCCACGTCCTCTGTGATAGAGAGTTCCACTGGTCTCCTATGCTTTGAATGAAGGAATCTTTCCTCATCTCAGTCTGAAATGGTCTACCCCACATCCTGTGACTGTGTCCCCTGGTTTGAGACTCCAAAGGAACTTTTTTGAAAACTAACATGTGATAACACAACTCCAAGACAAATGGGACTTGAACCCAGGTCTGCTGGCCAAGAGGGAGAGACATTGACTTTGTGTCACAAGAGGTCTCCTAACAAATAAGCTCCCAAAGCCCCCTGACAAAACCTACTCCTTAGTAAACTAAAAGATCTTGGGTGGGATGTCCTCTTATGAGTGGAGCTTGTATATCGCCTTAGATAAAAACTTGAAGAGAAACCGATTAGTTCCTGCCGTATTCAAACAGATACATAAATAAGGTCAGCGAGCTCAACTGGTTGCCTTACAATTTGGACAGCAGAAGAGCCGGTTAAATACTACACAAACTGGCTGAGGCTGCCACAAAGGGTCTGTCTTCTCAACGTTGCTCCTTGCCTGAGGTGTGGTGACCCCCAGGTTAAAGTCACCACAAGGTGTTTCTGTCTAACAGGAGAGCAGCCAATAGTCCTTCTGACACAATAGTAAGTTAATTATTCATCAGGTATCACATGTAATATGTTAGTGATTCTCTGCTCTCAGTAAACTTTTTTTATTTCTCCAACTGAGAAACTGTGAGGCACCAGTCATATTCTTGACCAATTTCGCAAATCTTCAGATGATGAATCGAAAACTTTGCATACTCATTAGGGGAGTTATAGGAGAATGGGTGAGAGTGTAACTTTGTGGAGATGTCATGTTTAATGAAACTGACAGCCTCATTGGCAACTAACTGCTGAAAAATGGTGCCATTGGGGTCATAGCTGGCCAAGATGAGGTCATCTCCTCTTTGCAAGTTCCCCAACTCACGAATAAAATTTCAAGTATTAACTCCACAGGAGCAAGTAAACCATTTAACCATCAAGCTTGCTGTGCCATGTAATAAGATCGTGGGGGACCTGATTAAAGAAAACTCCGAAAAAAGAGCTAAACTGGATTCGGAATTTTGTTTCTCTCTCCACAGGTGTTCTCCAGCACTGTGTTTTTTATGATGGCTGACCTGATTGCAGCTGAACTTACCCATCCTGGCTATT
The DNA here is from genome assembly GCF_037043375.1 of Chiloscyllium plagiosum. Classification (NCBI taxonomy): domain Eukaryota; kingdom Metazoa; phylum Chordata; class Chondrichthyes; order Orectolobiformes; family Hemiscylliidae; genus Chiloscyllium; species Chiloscyllium plagiosum. The sequence continues at coordinate 129,866,790 of NW_028270142.1, read as the reverse complement.
CCAATAACTGTTAACACACATGATAGTCAAAAAGCTGTCCAATATCATCCTGAATGTATGCAATGACCCAGCCTCTGCTGCTCAGTCATGAAAAGAATTCAAATATGCACACCCTCTGACAGCAGAATTTCCTCCTTATTTCCTTCATAAATGAGACACCCTTTATTTTGTGCTCTTTCAAAGAACAAGCCCAGGATGATGCTCCTCTGACCTGCTCCTCTGCTGTACCATTCCACAATAAGGCTGTTTTTTAAGGATTATGAGGGAAGCTTCTTGGATATTGGAGGTTTTGTAGTTAAAATTACAGATGACTTCCTCCTAGCCTGGTGTCAAGTTAACTTGTACAACCTCTTTTGATGGGGACAACCAGGAGGATAATAGGACCTCACTGTACTCTTAGGAGAGAATAGGTTACTTCCTGAATCACAGAATTATTATGGCAGTGAAGGAGGCTATTTGGCCAATTGTGCCTGCATCGGTTCTGTAACCTCGTGCCAATGTCTTACCTTTACTCCATATCTCTGCACACCATTTCTATCCAAATAAACATCCAATGTCCCTCTTGACTGCTTCAATTGAACCTGCCTCCACTACATTTCCAGGCAGTGCATTCCACACCCTAATCACTCAGTCTGTGAAAAAGAGTCATTCCTCACTTCACCCTTGCTTCATTTGTATATCACATTCCAGTCCCAACATGAGTAAGGAATAGGTTAGCAGTTTTGCCGTTATTTTCTTCTGAGGCAGAATCATTTGTTGTTGGGTGAGCAGTCTTGGAGGAGACTGGGTGAGACGGAGTTGCTGGAGTATAAGCTCTATTCAAAGAAACCTTTTTTCACATCTAACTAAATATGGAATTAGGATTAGACACGAGGTCCAGGCTATGGCTTCGATTCTGTCAGTGCTGACATAGCTTTCTATTTCCATTGTTAAGTGATAGCCCTTTTCTCGACAGATAAGAGCAGGAATTACTCCACCATTTCCCACAGAAACAGGCTGGCCCCTTCCTGCACTGGGTTGACACCACACAACGCCCCTGCCTCTATCCACTAAAGCCTCCTCAACGTGGACCTGTCTCCCCCATTGGGACGACAGGACAGTTAGTGACAGTGTTGCACAGGAGGTCTCTTGAACACCACGTGAGGTGGGGAGTGCAGACGACAGCGTGGCCCATTGCGCACTGGGTTGCCAATCTTCTTGGATTGCCGCGGAGTCTCTGATAAATTAAGAATAAAAATCCTGGGTAACCCTGTGGAAACGGGGGCTATTAAAGAAAGAATGAATGAATTTGAATGCTTTTGTTTACTAGTTATAACAAGTTAGGTTTCGGTTAAAAAAAAAGCTGTTAAACTAGGAATTGAAAGTGATGAAACCTCCAGGAATATGCCAAAGGAGAGTTGGCAACCCTATTGTGTAATGTTATCCACTTGAATAATTATAATTATTACAGAGCAAGCCAGGAGGCAGTGAATAAACCTGGAAATATAGGTTAATGTTGTTGACCGGGATATTGTTCAAATATTAACACAGGATTATACCTGGGAGAAAGACTAAAACGTCCTTACTGATCTGCAATCAATGCTAATGATTTTTATCTTGATTTTTCAGTTGTTCAATCAAGTTAAGTTTAATGTTGACAGCAACATCAGATGAACAAAATGCATTAAATGAAAGATTTAGTAAAACGTATGGCTTGATTAGAAACGTTCACCATTTTTGCTTTACAACAATAGTTTAGAGCAATACTATTAAGATTCAAATGTAATAACCCACCTTGTGCACAACTGTATTATATAAAGTTTGTTGTACACTGAGTATTTTCAGCAACCTGTTTAAATTTTTAAGTCCAATCTACATTGCATCTGGTCCACAGCAGAAATACCATTAACTTTAAAACTCCCCTCAAATAAAAATATAAATTCATACATTTATTTTGTTCCTGTGCTGCTGCATTGGCATGCAGATTTGTTACAACAGAGCTGGTCTCAATCATTTTTTTCAAATCTTAAAAAATGTGTGATTTCTTATCTCCCCGATCTCATCTTCTCAAACGCAAACCGAAGACAAGCTTATTTGCTACTTTCCCATTTATCAGACTCTTACTACACTTTGCAATCCATATTACAGGCTTTGACTCCTAGCCTAGACCTTTGGTGTCAGGAAAGTCACGATGGAGCAGCTACTAAAATGCATAACTTAGAAAAGTCATCAAATAAAAGTGTACACTTTCCACAGACAATCCTCTGGAAGCCTCCATAATTCAATCAATGAAACATTCTATCAGGGAGTTAAGGAACCGATCAAAGCTGCCTTTACATGAAACAAGGTTACAATCTCAATTTCATAAATGAAGTTTGCAACAAAAGATTAGAGAGCTGCTGATTTTATTTAGGAAATGAAAATATGAGCCAAAGACAATCTTTCCGTCAGCCACAAGACACGTATTATACTCCTTTGGGAAATATCCTGAGTTGGTTGTATAAGGCAAGATAATTCATGTAGTTTTAACTTAATTGCTGTACTACATCTGTTTTCTCTTTGTTCTTGATAACTGATATTTTGTCAAACAATCCACTTCTGACAACTCGACCACTGTATTGTTCGCACAGCATGGTTTATCATATGAGTTGCATTTTTTTGCCTAAGTGCCGGTTGTGTTGAGTTTTTTGGAGGGTTCGTCACTGCATGATCTCGCCAGATTTTGCCAAACTCACTGTATTAAGCACCTACACTGTCCTACAGCATCCCTTATGTCCAATGTCCGCCCTATCAAACCATGTTGTTCTGAGAAAAATTCGCCGCTCAGCAGGTTTTCACCGATCCCAGCTCCCAGCCCTGCCGAGTTTTCACCATCCCCCCAGACCTCCCCCTCACTGAGGACGTACGATCAGTCCTCAGCAAAGGACTCACCTTCATCCCCCTCCGTCCACGCTTCAATGAATTTAATACACGCCGTGACATCGAACAATTCTTTCGTCGCCTCCACCTCTGAGTTAACTTTCACAATCAGGACTCCCGCCCACCTTCCGAGGACCCCTTCGCCCACCTCCAACACACTGCATCCACCTGGACACCCCGCGCTGGCCTATTACCTGCCCTCGACCTCTTCATTTCCAACTGCTGCCGGGACATTAACTGCCTCAACTTGTCTACCTCCCTCCCCCACTCCAACCTCTCACCCTCACAACGCGCAGCCCTCCAATCCCTCTGCTCCAATCCCAACCTCACCATCAAGCCAGCGGATAAAGGGGGCGCAGTGGTAGTCTGGCGCACTGACCTCTACACTGCTGAAGCCAAACGTCAACTCGAGGACACCTCTTCCTACTGCCCCCTCGACCATGACCCCATCCCCCATCACCAAACCATCATCTCCCAGCCCATACAGAACCTCATCACCTCAGGAGATCTCCCACCCACAGCTTCCAACCTCATAGTCCGGGAACCCTGCACTGCCCGGTTCTATCTCCTTCCCAAGATCCATAAGCCTGACCACCCTGGCCAACCCATTGTCTCAGCATGCTCCTGCCCCACTGAACTCATTTCTACCTACCTCGACACTGTCCAATCCCCCCTAGTCCAGGAACTCACCACATACGTTCGAGACACCACCCACGCCCTCCACCTCCTCCAAGACTTCCGTTTCCCCGGCCCCCAACGCCTCATCTTCACCATGGATATCCAATCCCTCTACACCTCCATCCGCCATGACCAGGGCCTCCAAGCCCTCTGTTTTTTCCTCTACCGACGTCCCTTCCACAGACACGCTCATTCGTTTGGCCAAACTGGTCCTCACCCTTAACAATTTCTCCTTTGAATCCTCCCACTTCCTCCAGACCAAAGGGGTAGCCATGGGCACACGTATGGGCCCCAGCTATGCCTGTCTCTTTGTTGGCTACGTAGAGCAGTTGATCTTCCGTAATTACACCGGTACCACTCCCCACCTCTTCCTCCGCTACATTGATGACTGCATTGGCGCCACCTCGTGCTCCCGCGAGGAGGTTGAGCAATTCATCAACTTCACCAACACATTCCACCCTGACCTTAAATTTACCTGGACCATCTCTGACACCTCCCTCCCCTTCCTGGACCTCTCCATCTCCATTAATGACGACCGACTTGACACTGACATTTTTTACAAACCCACCGACTCCCACAGCTACCTGGATTACACCTCTTCCCACCCTATCTCTTGCAAAAATGCCATCCCATATTCCCAATTCCTCCGCCTCCGCTGGATCTGCTCCCAGAAGGACCAGTTCCACCACAGAACACACCAGATGGCCTCCTTCTTTAGAGACCGCAATTTCCCTTCCCATGTGGTTAAAGATGCCCTCCAACGCATCTCGTCTACATCCCGCACCTCCGCCCCCAGACCCCACCCCTCCAACCATAACAAGGACAGAACGCCCCTGGTGCTCACCTTCCAACCTACCAACCTTTGCATAAACCAAATCATCCGCCGATATTTCTGCCACCACCAAACAGACCCCACCACCAGGGATATATTTCCCTTCCCATCCCTTTCCGCCTTCCGCAAAGACCGTTCCCTCCGTGACTACCTGGTCAGGTCCACGCCCCCCTACAACCCACCCTCCCATCCTGGTACTTTCCCCTGCCACCGCAGGAACTGTAAAACCTGCGCCCACACCACCTCCCTCACCTCTATCCAAGGCCCGAAAGGAGCCTTCCACATCCATCAAAGTTTTACCTGCACATCCACTAATATCATTTATTGTATCCGTTGCTCCCGATGCGGTCTCCTCTACATTGGGGAGACTGTGCGCCTCCTAGCAGAGCGCTTTAGGGAACATCTCTGGGACACCCGCCCAATCAACCACACCGCCCCGTGGCCCAACATTTCAACTCCCCCTCCCACTCTGCCGAGGACATGGAGGTCCTGGGCCTCCTTCACCGCCACTCCCTCACCACCAGACGCCTGGAGGAATAACGCCTCATCTTCCACCTCGGAACACTTCAACCCCAGGGCATCAATGTGGACTTCAATAGTTTCCTCATTTCCCCTTCCCCCACCTCATCCTAGTTCTAAACTTCCAGCTCAGCACTGTCCCCATAACTTGTCCGGACTTGTCCTACCTGCCTATCTCCTTTTCCACCTATCCACTCCACCCTCTCCTCCCTGACCTATCATCTTCATCCCCTCCCCCACTCACCCATTGTACTCTACGCTACTTTCTCCCCACCCCCACCCTCCTCTAGCTTATCTCTCCACGCTCCAGGCTCACTGCCTTTATTCCTGATGAAGGGCTTTTGCCCGAAACGTCGATTTCAAAGCTCCTTGGATGCTGCCTGAACTGCTGTGCTCTTCCAGCACCACTAATCCAGAATCAGGTTTTCACCGATAGACCAGCACCACTTGTGCCCACGTCTACCCGGACAAGCACCAACATGCGGTAGTTGACGATTTCCCCAGAAATAGTTGACTGGCAGAAATCGCTTTGAGGAGAGAGTACTGAAGATCCTGCTGGACTTGCACCTTCCCGAGGACCAGCAATGGAGGCTATAACATCACACCTGGCCAACCTGGTTCAAAGGTGGTCATCCAAGTTAAAGTAGGCTCAGATGAACTAGGAAGTAGATCATTGTCCTTCTCCACTCTGCCAGGGTGAGTTTCACCGTCTTCTCTCTGACATGTCACACTCACTTTGTCTGAACAGACCTCCCAACGAGGTTCATGTTCTATCACTCTCATTATTTCCCTCAGTCCAAAAATGCAAGGTACGGCAATGCAAGGCAGGGATGCTATGGGCATCCAGGGAGGTTCAGAGTGAGTGAGTGCTATGAGAGAGAGCGAAGAGCCCAGAGGTGCAGCCTGGTCCAGTCCTTGGGCCAGGTGTGTGTCCCTGAGCACAGTGTCTTTGCTGCAGTATTGCCGTGCCAGTTGTGAGTGCAACACTGAAATGCAGAAGCATCCTGTAAGTGGACCAGAGATATGCCATGAAGGTTAGGGTAGGGATATGTCCAATGACAAGCTATGGATGCGGGTTGTGTGTGTGGTCACTTGGGAGTGTGCCCAAGATGTTGGTGCCCGGTCTCCAATCTAGCGACCCTTCGGAGCAAGCAGAAACCTGCCATGGTTTCTGCGAGAAGTTTTCTCAACAGCTAGCTCGTGTGATGGGTTTGGGAAAATCGCACACTGTGGCGTGTTTACAAGACGGTTGACAATCAATAATGAGCATCAGTTGAGAGAACCTCACCAAGCTGCTTGAGAAAAATGAACAAGATGCAGTGAGATAATCCTGACATCAAGATGGACTTTTTCAAACATCTCACCCAAATAACCTCACACCTTGCCACAGCCAACAGCACTCAGGAACCTGGTACAACCCCGCCCACTGTCTTCTCTCAACACTTACCTTCTACTTCTGTTTCTCTGAACAAAGACAAATTTTGTTGAATATATTTGTCATCAAGACAATTTACAGGAATACCAGCTTAAGGAAAAAAAACACCAACTTAGACTGTCTGACAGAAGAGTGCTGAATTTAGTTGGCAAAGGGACTTTGATCTAGGTCGACAATCATATTCAGTGGTGAGTGATTCACAACGGCTGTGACGGGGACTTTGATCAGCAGAGGTGTTAGCATGAAAAATGCACCAGTTCACAATGATTGACAGTTAACTGACAGGTTTTGTTTACATTTTAAACTAGGCAGATTAACTCTGATTGGTCAATGACATGCCCTAAAAAATGAATTGGTGAATGGCTATCACCTACTTTATTGAATTGAAACGGGCGTAGTCCGTGCATAAATTGCTTCTGCCTGCATGTACTGATATTCGTAACCTCCACTACATACATGAAAGTGCACCACACTGTGAGCATGTTTGATGATCCTAATTTAGTGAAACAAAAGCAAAATACTGCAGATGCTGCAAATCTGAAATACAAACTGAAAATGCTCAGCAGGTTTGACTGAGTGAATTGGAGTTAATGTTTCAAGTCCAATGTGATTCTTCTTTAGAACTGAGAGGGGTTGTAAAATGGTGGTCCTTATATTTTTGACATCTGCAGAGGAGGAGCAAGGGGAACAGATTATGTAAAGGCCCAGTGCAAAAGAGGTTGCTAATGGTGATGAAAGACAAAAGAGTTGTAAAATAAGTGTAAATTAAGATATGAAAGGGGGAAAATAGCACTCTCAGCTAAGACCAAAGCAAACAAGCCAAGGCTAAGGGCATGGGATAGCTGGGGAGAATGTAAGAAAAATGGAGGTCAGACACCATGAGATCAGACTCTGAAGTTGTGGAATTCAAGATTAACCCCTAGAGCTATAAAGTGCCTAAGTGGTAAATGAGGTGACGCTCCCCAGCTTTGGATTTTGCTTCTTTAGAATATAACACCAGGCCCAAGTCAGCACCGTTGACATGAGAGAACGTTGGTTTATTGAAATGGCAAGAAAGTGGAAGGTCACATTCATTCCAACACACAGAGGTGCTCCATAAACTGGCCATTCAGTCTACCACTGGATTCCTCAATATAAAGTGGACTGCATTGTGAACAGCGACTATGGTAGACTAGATTGAGAGAAGTGCAAGAAAATTGCTGCTTCGCTTGCAAGGTGTGTTTGGAGTCTTGAACAGTGAGTGGGGAGGAGGTGAATGACTGAGCCTTACACGGGACTGCACGGCAAGTTGCCGTAGGGGAGTAAGGAAGAGTTAGGAATGATGGAGAAGTGGACCGGGTGACAGAGAGAATCGTTTGTGCAGAATGCTGACAGGGAAAGGAAAGGGCAGCATAATGGTTCACTGGTTAGCACTGCTGCCTCATGTTGGTACCTAGTTTCGGTTCCACTCTTGGGTGACTGTCTGTGTGCAGTTTGCACAATCTCCCTGTGTCTGCGTGGGTTTTCTCGAGTTATTCCAGTTTCTTCCCACAGTCCAAAGATGTTCAGATTAGATGGATTGGCCATGCTAAATTGTTCACAGTGTCCAGGGATGTGCAGACGAGATGGATTGGTCATGGGATATGCAGGATTACAAGCATAGGGTAGAGGGGGGGGTTAGGTCTGAGTGGGATGCTCTTCGGAGGGTTGGTGTGGACTCAATGGACCAAATTCCCTGCTTCCACACTGTAGCGACTCTATGATTCTATGTATTTGGTGGTGGCATCTTGCTGGAGGTGGTGAAAATGGTGGAGGATGATCCTTTAAATGTGGTGGAAACTGAGGACAATGGACACACCATTATTGTTCTGGGAAGGAGGAGAAGGGTTGAGGGCAAAAGTGCGATAGATGTGTCAGAGATTGCTGAGGGCCTTGTCAACCACAATGGGGGAGACTTGAAGAAAGTGAGATGAGGTAAAGGAGCAGTTATTTAAAATGAGAACAAGCTCAGCCCGTCACAAGGAGGGAGTGTGGTGGTGAATGGAAACTATTCAGGCGTCTTTTCAAGAAAGCAGTGGAGAACCTTCAGACCAACCTGATGGGGCATGAATATGCAGACGGATTGCATACTCTTGGCGAAGAGGGGATAGTTAGCACCAGGAATCTGGAAACTGTCAAGCTAACGGATATTTCCAGAGGAGATGGGATTAGTGAATGCTAATGGGGTAATTGTCCAGGGGGAGGTAGGAGGCAGCAGTGGAGAATTGACATGCACCTTCTGCCAAGTCAGCACACCAGGTGACAACAGTGCCAACTTTACCAGCTGGTTTGACAAAGTTAGATTTGGAATTGAGAAAACATTATGCAGCAAGTCCAGAGCTGTTGACTTTAAGGAATTCATGCTCAGGAATAAGTGGGCTGCGTTAGCAATAGTTTAAGACTCTCAGGAGGCAACATAAATTACTAAAGACAGCATTGAATAAATATGGACGTTTACCAGAATGCAAACAAGTGCAGCTGTGCCCACTGGACAAGGAACTATAAAGTGGAAACAGAGCGACCATTCACTGGGTTTGAGCATATGTAAGGTTGTTGTTGAGGGTCAAAGGGGTTAAATGTTTCTGTTATTTGTAAGGAGACCATTTCAATTAATTCTTATACAATAGGCATTTTTTTTCCTTTTGTCAATAATAATGTTTGATGTTCTTTCATTGGCAGTGTACTGGCAGCCTTTTGTGAATATATTATGTGACTGACCACCATGACATGAAAATTGCCAAAATAAAATCATTGTCACACTGATTCTCACTCATTGGAGGTCGTGACTGTCAATTAGACCTGCTGCCCTATCCTGAGTAGTATCAGGTTTATTGAGTAGTTTTATATAGGCCTTCTGAAATATTCTAACAAACTGAATGGCTAAGCCCCTAATGGAGCAAGTCTTCCTTAGTTTGGAATGGTATTTTGCCCATCAGCTAGGATCATTCCAATGAGGCAATGGAAGAGTGGATCAATGGACCGGTGATTGGATTTGGTGTTGTAGGTGGACACGTGAACTTAATTTTATGATTTTATGAGGAAGAAAAGGAAACAGCAAAGGACAGGTCAGTGTTGGCATCAGAGGATGCGAGCAGGGCTCGGAGGAGATGCCATTTCTGGAGGTGGGAAGCTGTCATGAATCTCACCAATTTTTAGCCTTGTTATGATAAGGGTAAACCTGCTGCTTAGCAATCCCTCACTTTGTTAGCCAAGCTTAACTACACCGTTGGCTAACTGCATAGCTAGCGTCCTCCAGATAATCAGTAGCAGCAAGGAATCTGAAACAGGCATTATTAAAGTTCTTAAATCTGTTGATACATGTGTCTAAGCAGAGCAGTTGCCATACAAAGATGTGATATATCTGGATAGAATGCTTTCTATGGTGCACCTACATTTCCAACCTTCTGAATTTGGGTTCATCAGTACTGCAATGACAGTATAAAAGCAATAATATATTCTCATCTATGGGAACCGTTTGTAACCTGGGAAGACTGCTCTTTACTTGTTCACGGGATTTAGGTGTAACTAACTAAGCCAATATTTACTACTCGCTCCTAACTACACTGCAGAATGTGCTGGTGAATCACCTTCTTAAACTGCCACGGTTCATCTGGTGTAGTCTTACCCATAATACTGTTAGGGAGCAAGTTCCAACTTTGACTCAGCAGATGTCTTTCTGAGTCTAAATGGTGAGGGACCTGGAGGAGAATTTGTTGGTGGTGGTGTTCCCATGCATCTGCTGCCCTCTTCCATCTAGACAGAAGAGATCAGATTAGATTCAGGTCAGATTCCCCTACAGCGTGGAAACAGGCCCTTCAGCCCAACAAGTCCACACCGACCCTCCAAAGAATAACCCACTCAGACCGATGTTGTCGGAGGAGGCTTAGTGAGTTACTGCAGTGAATGTTGCTGCCACTGTCTATCGGTAGTTGAGGATATGGTGTCATATAAAGTATAGGCACCCCTGTCAGAGGGTTGGCTTCTCTCTCATTGGAGGTTATGACTGTCAATCAGGGCATGCTGCCTTACCCTGGGTGGTGTCAGGTTTATTGAGTAGTTTTATGTTGGCCTTCTGAAATATTCTAACAAACTGAATGGCTAGGCCCTAATGAAGCAAGTCTTCCTTAGCTTGGAATGGTATTTTGGTTCTCCTGCACAGCCAACACTGCCATCACATGTCAGCACTTCTTAGGATTCTTCACTGAATGGGAGAGGAAATGGTTAACAAGCGAAAACGAAAACTGCTGGAGATACTCACATCAGGCAACATTCCCAGAGAGAAACAGAGTTAACATCAAAGTGGAGGGATATTTCCATCTTTTCCTGCTTGTATTCCAAGTTACCAACATCCACATTGTTCGGCTTTTGTTTTAAAGGCAAGCATTGATGCTTCAGCCCTATTGGTGAGTATCATAATTGCTTCAAGCCCCAGCTTCCCAAGCACTGTTCCTGGAGCAACACTCCACTGACCAGAGATCCTGGATTTGTCAGGTATTCCTGACACCAATGTCACATTCTAAAGGCAAGCACTATCAATCTGATGCTGCCCCGCACAGTTCCTGACATTGATCCCAGACATGGCCGACAGTAAGTTTTGCCCATCCCTAATTACCCAGAGGGCAGTTAAGAGTCAACCACATTGCTTTTGGTCTGGAGTCACATGTAGGCCAGATGAGGTAAGGTTGGCCGTTTCATTTCCTAAAAGACTATGGTGAAACAGATGGGTTTTTCCAACAATCTACAATGGATTGGTGGTCATCGTTAGATACTGAATTACAGTTTTTGTATTTTCCATCCAATGGAAGAGGTTGGAAAAGTTTGTAACTGGTGTGGGAGAGGTCTTTGATTATGTTATGACATGGAGGTGCTGCTGTTGGACTGGGGTGGAAAAGTCAGAAGTCACATGATACCAGGTTATAGTCCAACAGGGTTTATTTGAAATCACAAGCTTTCAGAGCGTTGCTCATTTGACAGTTGAAGTTGACATGTTTGCCCAAGCAGTCAGGTAAAAAAGACTTAATCTGTGTGAATGACGGCCAGTGAAGTATTTCTGAAATCCAATCATTGTTGTAGCATTGGAAAAATGGCAGCCAAGTTATGCACAGTAAGACTCCACAAACAGCAATGCGACAATAACTAGATTTCTAAGTGATGTTGATCAAGGGACAAACATTTTCCATGACATATATGAACAGTCTCTTGCTCTTTGTAATAGTACCATAGGATTCTTTACAACTGGTTGAGCCTTGGGTTCATATTGCATCTGAAAGATGGCACCTCCAACAGTGGAGTTGCCCCTCAGTACTGCAGTGGACTGTACACCGAATTAATTATGCCTGAAGTGTGCTTTGAACTCAGCGCAGTCACAGAGGCAAAAACACTATCCACTGAGCTATGGCTGACACAACCTCGTACCATTATGAGCACTTTGGTCAGGATAAGTCATTCTTCAATATGCAAACCACAGACGCAGCATTGCATTAGGATAGAGGACAGAATAAATACAGCTCTCAAGAGAATTATATGGTAAATCAGCACTTAGCTCTTTAACTATAGTGTGATATGTCTCAGCCTCAAACAATGGTTTAGAATCAAATTGCAAGAAAACAGAAGCACTTCCATTGCCCATGGCGCAGAAGATGAAACGATATAAAATGTTGTGAAATGTATGTGTGACACATCAATAACCTGGAGAGCATGCTAGCCCTAGGCAGCACTTACTTACAAGAGTAATTTTCTCCATTTTCTCTCTGTTTCTTTATCTGTGTGACTTAAGGCAGTAATAACACACAAGTGCTTTATCGTATTCACAGAAATTATTGCAGGAATTAAAACACACCAGCAAGCTGAGAAACGGCATTTTGTCAGGGTCAGATATAAAATAAGAGAACGTTACTGGATTCACAATACTCTCTGATGACCTGCAGCTTTTCCAAGGTAAACAAGTACAGTCATGTCCCTGGATGCTTCCTCACAAAATCATTTTTGACAAATGAATGAGTTTTAGGTTCATGTGTTGCAAGTTGCTATGGAAATGCTTAGATGAAGCCACAACAGGAAAGGTAAATTGAGTTGCATTACACTAACAACACTCCAGTGTCCAGTTTGATGCACAAGGGGTGCTTTTTCTTTGTTTTCAACAAGTACTTCTAACATTAAACATTTGCCTAAGATTTACTGCACAGTATCTCAAACTGTGCTTGTTTACAGATCACAGCTTTTGTCTGCTTGCTTGTAACCATTGAGTTAAGCTGTGATTCCCACTTTGCAGGAGTTTATCCTATACTCGCTATAATGGCCTATAAGTCTGGTGGCACGGTACCTATCCCTCAGCACGCCATGATGAGTAATAAGCACATTTTTGTAGGTGTCTGCAGTAAACTGTACAAAATGTATTCCCGTGCCCAGAACAGACACTACATCTCTTTTACCTTCAATGAGTAGGCATCACATGATGCATGTTTAAGGCCTGAACTGCATGATTCATTTATGCTGAAAACCAGACCTTGCAACTGTTGCCAGAGAACATATACTTCCTTGTTGGGATATGAACTTCCTGTACCACTTTTTTTAAATAAACTCTGGCCATTGTCACCTCTTCATTGTTGGGAACAAACTTACCTTAAACACAATGACAGTCAGAGGCCTAAGATTAAGCTTGACCCAGAATGGGAGTCCTTGGTGTGGGGTGACCTTATAGAGGTTTATACAATCATCAGGGGCATGGATAGGGTAAATAAATGAGGTCTTTTCCCCAGGGTGGGGGAGTCCAAAACTGGAGGGTATAGGTTTAAGGTGAGAGAGGAAAGATCTAAAAGGGACTTAAGGGGCAACCTTTTCATGCAGAGGGTGGTGCATGTGTGGAATGAGTTGCCAGAGGAAATGGTGGAAGCTGGTACAATGACAGCATTTACAAGGCATTTGGAAGGATATATGGATAGGAAGGGTTTAGAGGGTTATGAGCCAACTGCTGGCAAATGGGACTAGATTTATTTAGGATATCTATGGTCAACATGGACGAGTTGTTTCTGTGCTTTATGACTCTATGACAGTAATTTTCAGAAGATAGGTTACAAGATTGAGCATGAATTAGACACAAGATAATTATTGCAGGAAACCATGTAGTGACATATTTCAGAAGGAAGAATGTGGTTAAAAAGTTTAAAGAGATGAAATGTCATTCAGACATATTTAACTGCTTTAAATTCTGATAGAAGAAATGAGACCAGACAGATCACCTGGCATCAACCAAAGCACCAGAAACAATGGTGCACTCAAACTTACTTACCTGCTTGGAACGTGTAGCACTATTGATGAGCTATCCTATAATCAAGTCAAGCATCAGCCTGATATCGTCATACCCGTGGAATATTATCTTGTAGGTAATGCCCTAAACAGCAACCTTGTCATCACTGGTATGTCCTGTCCCACAAATAAGACAGGCCCATTAGAGATGGCGGCATAGAGTTGGCAGAGATTGTGCTCTGAGTCTACAACATTGGTACCAGATTCACAGAGTCTCAACATAGACTAGGAACCCTACAGGAGCGAAGAAAACTGCCGGAACTCCTGCAGTTGGGTTGACTGATCTCAAACAACCACAACCACCTTCCTTTGTTCACTCACAGAGCCAGCATGTTTTGCCCATCCCTAATTGCCCAGAGTGCAGCTAAAAGCCAACTACATTGCTGTGTGCCTGGAGTTACACGTAGACCAGACCAGGTAAGGATGACAGATTTCCCTCCCAAAAGGGCATTAGTGACCCAGATGGATTTTTCCAACAATTGACACTGGTTTCATGCTCATCATTAGACCCTTATTTCCAGAATCTTTCTTGAATTCAAATACCACCCTCTGTTATGGCAGGATTTAAACTAGGTCCCCAGAACATTAGCTGAGTTTCTGGATTAATAGTCTTGTGATAATACTGCTAGGCCATTGTCTCCGCATTGCACCAGTTATGACTCCAACCAGTGGAGAGTTTTCCCCTGATTCTCTGTCATTCACTCCAGTTTTCCTAAGGCTCCTCGACACGACATTTGAACAAATGAATTTTTCATGTCAAATGAAGTGACTCTCACCTAACCTTTGTTGACTCTTAATTGCTCTGTGAAATAGCTTCGACAGACCAATCAGTTCAATGGAAAGCTAGGAATGGGAAGCAAACACCAACCTTGGCCGCAAGGCCCACATCTCATAAACAAAACGGTAAACTTCTGCAATAAGGAGGTCCTTTTTGTCTACTTAATGCTTGCCCACAAGTTAGGATTTGAGAATATGCTCCACATGCCCAAATAAGTGCAGCTCCAACAAGAAGGTTGACACTATTCAAGACAAAGCAGCTGCTTGGTCAATACCCCATTCACCACCTTCAATTATCACTCCTTTCACCACTGATGCACTGTGTGCCATTTATAAGATGACACCAATAATTCATCCATGCTCCTTGGACATCACCCTCCAAACCCATGACCTTTCCCAGCTGAAAGGACAAGAGGGATATGGGCCAGGTGCTGGCAGGTGGGACTAGATTGGGTTGGGATATCTGATCAGGATGGACGGGTTAGACTGAAGAGTCTGTTTTCATGCTGTCCATCTCTATGACTCTATAGCAGCAGATCCATGGAAACACCAGTACCTGCAAGTTCCCCTTCAATGTACTCACCATCCTGTCTTGGGAAATATATCACCATTCCTTCAGTGGGTTAAGATCCTGGAACCTCCTCCCAAAATGCATTGTGGGTGTATTTACACCTCAAGGACTGCAATTCTTCAAAAGGGCAGCACTCCAATACCTTCTGAAGGGCAACTAGGGATAGGCAATAAATGGTGGTGCAGCCAGCAATGCCCGCATCCCAAGAATAGATCAATAACTTAAAAGAATCTTTAGAAGTGAAAGGAGAAGTTGATAAAGCTTAAAATAATTCTCATATAGTTTTAGGATTTATAAATAGAACCATCAAGTACGTAGTGTTTGAATTTACAGGGTCAGGCAGCGTGGGTAGATTTCTAAGTGGGTTCCCCCTGTCATCTGTCAATCCAGGAAAGAAGGTTACCACAAACATCTTAAAATAACAGCCTGAGCACTCTACACAATGGTGAACAGCAGAGTTAGTTTAGAGTAAAGATCTGAAGCTTGGTTTTCTACTTTGGAATGTGAGTCACATTATGAGTAGCGCAATTACCAAGCCATGCAGTCTGTGAAGAGTGTATGTGGGGAGGCAGACTGATGAGAAAGCCCATTCAGTTCTTGCCAATAGCAGCACAGCTCTTAACGTTATTTGAAGATCCTCCTGACCTCACCTCTCAACCCCTTCTCTCCTCGGACCCACTCCTCCGGCTACCCCATGCCTCCTCCATCTACCTGTAAGTATCTTCCATAGCCACTTATCCAGTACCTGTGATGTACAGTCTTCAGATTCTATGCAATACCAATAGGAAACAGGTTAGATTAGATTACATTACTTACAGTGTGGAAGCAGGCCCTTCGGCCCAACAAGTCTACACCGACCCACCGAAGCGCACCCAACCAGATCCATTCCCCTACATTTACCCCTGCACCTAGCACTACAGGCAATTTAGCATGGTCAATTCACCTAACCTGCACATTTTTGGACTGTGGGAGGAAACCGGAGCACCCAGAGGAAACCCACGTAGACACGGGGAGAATGTGCAAACTCCACACAGTCGCCTGAGGCGGAAATTGAACCCGGGTCTCTGGCGCTGTGAGGCAGCAGTGCTAACCACTGTGCCATCGTGCCGCCCACAAGATTACATTCCTTGGGAAAAATTACATTTCTCACTGTCTTGCACAAAGCTCCATCAAACACATTATCATTGAAACAGAGAAAAGAAATGCATTCTGTCATGTGAAAAAATCTTACAATACTTGTTATCCCATTAGCTTTTGTCAACAAACCAGAAACAACATCAAAGGTACAACGTCTTTAACCTTTAAGTGGTTATTACAACCTTTTCAAAACTGACATTTTATCTCAGATGGATAGAGCACCTAATGGACTCAAACCCATTAACACTTGAACTCCATCAAGCATTCATAATAAACACAGCTATCCAAAATATAGTGGACTCTCTGAGGTGGAAAGAGCACAAGTACTTATTCTAATTTCAAATCAAAATGACTGTCAATCAAGTTTGCAAATGTCAGATGCTAGGTTAGTATTTTTTTAGCCAGAACTGCAACTCAATTTAAATTACATGTCAAAGCATGACCACGTAGGCTGACAGGAAATCTTTCGCTGCATTATGCCACTTATTCCATTGGCAAACTACTGTGAAACATGCCAATAATTACACAATAATGGTAAATGTAAGGGCTAACTTAGAGGGTAAAACCAATCCCTATGACGAGTCAATGCATATCTATGTCACGATACAGCATCTAATTAAAAACTGCCGAAACATTTTATCCTTAACTTTCAGAATGTTGTCAATTCCACAATAGGCTTACTATTTTCTTCAAAACTCTTCATGCTTTTAGGGAGCTTTGAAAATCCTGCACCATCAAAGGGAAAAGATATGCAGAAGGAAATCCTTTGAAAATTGTGAACCCTATCTCAGCAGAGGTGAGCGTTCATTTTAAGAGGCAATCCCAATCTGCAAAAACACCAAGGGGGATGGCATGGGGTTGGAAATGAGGAGGAAAATCAGGTTTCTTCCAACAGCGGTATGCAGCCTTGGAAAATGTTGGCTCATTTTCCACATAAAATGAGTTAATTTACTGCATCACAAGTAGTTTTCTTACCTGTCTAGCAGCTTTTCAATTCCTAGTGTCTTTACTGAGAGAGAAATGATTGCACAGCTTATTCACTAGATGGTACCATGTTATGAATTTACACAAGGACTCATGGTCTATGTGTCAAACCGACTGACCACTCACTGGTCCTCACAGCAATTGGGAGTAAGGGGTCACCTCAATGGACAAAGTTTACATATTTCAAATCACACTTGGGGAAAAGAAATTATCTGGACTTATTGCAGTATTTCTGCTTCTGAATAAGTCTGCAATTAAAAATGGCAGGGTCACACCTGTGTTCTATTTAACAATTTCTCACAGTGTTAGAGCCAACCAGTTTCACAAACCTGTTGAGATTTTATCAGTATTTAGTGATATCTACCAAGGTGCATACTGCCAGAATGTTGACATTGTTACAGGGATCTCAACACTGAGAATGCCAAAATACTGAAGTTTATGCTCTGTTAAATTGGACCTGTATAATGTGATAGTCAATGAGGGATTGTGAACCAAATTACAGAAGCATACAGAACGGTGGCCAAGAGGCTTTCTATAGTTGTCCTCTAGTTACTTTATCGATCTTGTGGACACCACAGGATAATTTAACATTGCCAGAATGAAAGCCCTCATGAAGAAATGTGAATGGGTAGCTCGTTCAGCTCAACCTGTTTGAGTTTGCTCTTTGCAGAAGTCATACATTTGTCCCAATTTTCTACTCTTTCTCCATAACCGTATAGATATATTTCCCTTGTACATCTTGAGACTGTCACTCCAGCCTCCCTCATTGTCTTAGGTACATCTGTAAAGAACAGTGAGAATGCATTTCAGAGCAAACATAAACTTAGCCTTGGGCAGTGAAAGACTCACCTGTAGGTATTGACATTGGCTCTTAAATATCACAGTCACAGCTTCTGACAACAGAGCTCCCTCTAGGGACAAAGCTGTGCTGTGGAAACTGAAATATAACACGTGAAAGCTTGCTATCTCTGCAAAACGTCCAGCCACACCTTTCCTCTTAGCTGGTTCAGCAGTGAGTTGCATTTTCCCATCACTGCAGTAACACACCTTCATCAGCAATGTCCACATCTGTGACCTCTACCATCTAGAAGGACAATGGCAGCAAATATATGGCAACACCACCACCGGCCTGCAAGTTTCCCTCCAAATTAAACACTGTCTTGGAAACACATCACCGTTATTCCAGTATCGCTGGGTCAAAATCCTGGAACTCCCCTATTAATAACATTGTGGGTGTTCCCACAACAAATGGGCTGAAAGCTTCAAAAAGACAGGGCACTGCCACTTTTTCAAGGGAAGTTAGGGTGGGCCAACAAATACCAGCATAGTCAGCAAGACCCTCAACCCATGAATGAAAATCCAGTGAACCGTGAAAATTGGCACAGAAGATTCCCAGTCAATATTCAATGTTATTGTCATTGTCCAATGCCTGTCGTCAATATGTATATAAATACTGTGGCTATAAGACCAGATCAGACGCTAGGGAATCAGTGGCAAGGAATTCAGCTCCTGTCTCCCTAATGCCTGTCCACCATCCAAAAGGCACAAGTTAGGACAGTGGTGTAAGGCCCTGCATTTGTCTGATGAGCATAATTTTGATTGATTAAATAACTAAGGCAGCAAATTAACTGGTGGGGGAGGAGTGTCGAAGTGAGGAGAAAGTTGGAAAAATTAAGCAGAAGGGTCACAAGGTATTAGTGCAGAGTCTCTGAAAACCAAAGTGCACTAGGAAGGGACGCAGTTTTAAAAATATAAAGGTGCATCAGAAATGGAGTCCGAATCAGGAAAAACGATAAAAAGTTAGAAAGAAAGATCTTGATCTGAACACTCACATCAAGTCATAAAAAAGGTGAGCTGATGATAGTGTAGAGGGATCTTGCATATGAAACACAAACATGTCAGCATGCAGGTAAAGCAAGTCACATGTCTATCTGACCTGGAAATATATCATCATACCTTCATTGTGAATTAATCAAAACCCTGGGATACACAATTGGACAGCAGAACCCTCAGATATAAGGGTAGTCCATGACAGTCGCTTATCATCAGCTTCTCAAAGGGAATTATGAGTAAACACTGCTGATGTTCTCAGCAATGTCAACGTCCCGTGAAAACTTAAAGAAAAAATAACGACTGTGCAGCGAACTTGCTCTTAAACCAGGGCTTAAGTTCAATGGCCCTCATTGTAAATGCTATTTCCATGCATCTAGTGCGATAGCTGAAACCAAATTGGTTAAGTAGTAAGACAGTGAATACAATACATCGGCCCCTCTACTGACTAACCTTTACACACTGTTGGATTTTACTGTTGATCTAAATACGTATAGGTAAGGAAAAGTCGTTGAATGGAAAATCTCCTGATGAGAATGGTATGGTATAAACTGACTTTGGAATCACTTAACCTTTGCACTGCAGTTGGCGAACACTAAGTGAACATTATAAAAGGATATCCAAATACTCTAGGAAAGAAATTACTGTACATTGAATGTGACAATGAAAGACAGAAGATCAATTCAATCAATGGTCCCCTTTGGTGGAACCTCAGTGGGAAGTTTGTAGGCAAATATATATTTGTTTTTTTGAAGAATTTGAGTAAAGGAAAACACTTTTCCCTGAAGTAGCAGCAACGCTTTCTGTAAATATTCCTCTTTCTCCGTATGAAAACCAATTTGTCAGGACAGACCTTTGTCTAGAAGTAAGTGCATCATGCTAAATGTCAAAAAGTATCTTAGGGTGGCAAAGAGAAAAAGCTTATTAATTCCCTTTCCCCTGTGTAGAGTGGTACATCTGCAAGCTGGTTGCACAGGAACAGGCTTTCATGGTAAAATAATTGGTCCTTTGAATTTCGTCTCTGATTGTTTTTTTTAAACCAGCTCGTTCTGATGGGCAGCAGAAGAGCGCAGTTTGAAATCTATGGAGCCATTTTAGATTAGATTACTTACAGTGTGGAAACAGGCCCTTCGGCCCAACAAGTCCACACCGACCCGCCATCCACCCAGACCCATTCCTCTACATTTATACCTTCACCTAACACTACAGGCAATTTAGCATGGCCAATTCACCTACCCTGCACATTTTTGAGTGTGGGAGGAAACCAGAGCACCTGGAGGAAACCCACACAGACACAGGGGGAATGTACAAACTCCACACAGTCAGTCACCTGATGTGGGAATTGAACCTGGGTCTCTGGCGCTGTGAGGCAGCAGTGCTAACCACTGTGCCACCGTGCCGCCTTTCGGTCTGCAGGTAGTCTTGACAGCTGGGATTGTGAGCTGCAACTACAAGTGCCTGAGGCACACCATGATCCCAGCATCCACTTGATCTGGATCCCAGAAACATATTCCAAAAAGGCTGGGATTCTTACTGGGAGGCCCAACTTTGATGACTCACCTTTCGCAGTGATACACGTACATTGGAGGCAATGCAGCTAACATGGACGTTGAATAGAATAGCAGCCGAGAGGGGTGTCCTATCATGAGAGGCTGAGCAAACTGGATGTTAGAAGAGTGTGAGGTGAACTCACTGAATCAAAAAAAACATGCTGAGAGGACTAGACAAGGTAGACTCAGAACGGTTGTTTGCCTTGGTTGGGAGTGAAGGGCTCATCATATTGGAATGAGATCAGGAGGAACTTCCAGAGCATTGTGGATTATGCAGCATTGTGGAGTATTGGGGTGGCACGGTGGCTCAGTGGTTAGTACTGCTGCCTCACACTGCCAGGGACCCAGGTTTGATTCCAGCCTTGGGCAACTGTCTGTGTGGAGTTTGCACGTTCTCCCTGTGTCTACGTGAGTTTCCTCTGGGTGCTCCGGTTTCCCCCCACAGTCCAAAGATGTGCAGATCAGGTGAATTGGCCATGTTAAATTGCCCGTAGTGTCAGGTGTGTTAGTCAGAGAGAAATGGGTCTAGGTGGGTTATTCTTCGGAGGGTTGGTGTGGACTGGTTGGGCCAAAGGGCCTGTTTCCACACTGTAGGGAATCTAATATTGGATATAGGTAAGGCTCGGATGAGAAGAGTTGTGGCCTCTCAGAGATATGGGAAGCGGGAGCTGTAAATCAGCTATAATCCTACAAAACTGCAGTGCAGGAATGACTGGATCTATGGTCAACTTCTGGTCCTAATTCTTACAATCTTGTCCACATGAACCTCATCCAGCCCACCGTCATTCAACTGTATCTGCTGTCCTTGTGTTCTTTTCTGCTGCATGTGTTTATCATGTTTCCCAAACATATCGATGCTATTCCTGATGAAGGGCTTATGCCCGAAACATCGAGCTGCCTGACCTACTGTGCCCTTCCAGCTTCACACTCTCGACTCTGATCTCCAGCATCTGCTGTCCTCACTTTCTCTCATATCCATGCTATTTGCCTTAACCTCACCTTACAGAGAGGCCCAAGTGCCAACCATTCTCTGGGTAAAGATATTTAGCTATGTTTCTTCTTCAAAGACATGGATCTCTAAAAGAAGTGAGCAGAAAGCTGAGACTCGGCCATCATAGAAGCAGAAGCTTTACTATTGAATCCTATTGCTGGGTATCCAATATTGTTACAAAAGAAAATGATATTTCTGTCTTGGCCCAACAAGATTAAGTTGATGGAATAAAATGTTGTCACCTGATTGCTCAGCTGATTAACACAATAATCATTAGTTATACAGAGTAAGAAGATCCAAAGATTAATATTGAATTGAGCACTCAATACTATGTTCACTGTATTTGCTCATTAACCTTTCACTAGAGCTGGGTAGGAAAATACCATCTCGAGGGGTGGCACAGTGCCACAGTAGTTTCCATAGCCCCGGGTTCAATACCAGTCTCGGGTGACTGTCTGTGTGGAGTTTGCACATTCTCCCTGTGTCTGCGTGGGTTTCCTCCGGGTGCTCCGGTTTCCTCCCATAATCCAACAATGTGCAAGTTAGGTGGATCGGCCATGGGAAATGCTGGGTTGTGGGGATAGGGTAGGGGATGGGTTTGGGAAGGATATTCTTCGGTGGGATGGTGTAGACTTAATGGGCTGAATGGCCTGCTTCTGCACTGTAGGGATACTATGATTAGGCCTAACAGGCAAGAAAAATGGAATGGGAGTAAGGAAGCAGTGTCAAAGGCGGAGGGAGTTTGAGAGGGGAAAATGCTCATAGAAAAGGTCAGAAATTAGGAAGATTTATGCAGTCTGCTGACCTATCTTGCTGTTTCAGTGATCAAAAGGAGCTGTCTGTTATTTGTTTCTGCAATCACCAATTTCATGACAAGCTAGAAGTTAGTGCCCTCTAAATGAAATGCTCAGCTTCCCACACTCAGCGGCAGGATGTACAGTCAACAGGAATCACTCATACTGCTCACTTGTATTGGCGTCACCTAAGTGCCTGAAATTGTAGCAATTTGTACAGGATATCTGTGTCATTATGGCTCTGCACCAAGCACTCTGTCTGCAGAGCACAATAATTTACATGTGAAAAACAGAAGTATGTGGATTGTATAGCACAGAAACAGGTCACTCAGTCCAGCTCACCTAGGCTGGGTTTAATGTTTCACATGAGCCTTACTTAGAGTCATGAAGCTGTGCAGCACAGAAACAGACCCTTCGGTCCAACTCATCTATGCCGACCAGATATCCCAACTTAATCTAGAGCCATTGCCAACATTTGGCACATATTCCTCTAAACTCTTCCTATTCATGTACCCATCCAGATGCCTTTTAAATGTTGTAATTGTACAAACCTCCACCACTTCTTCTGGTAGCTTGTTCCGTATACGCTCTGTGTGAAAAAGTTGTCCCTCAGGTTCCTTTCGAATCTTTCCCCCTGAAACCTATGCCCTCTAGTTTGGGCTTCTATTCTAAAAGAGGTTGGCTATTCACCCTATCCATGCCCATCATGATTTTATAAACCTTTATAAAGTTACGTCTCAGCCTCCAATGTTTCAAGAAAAAGATCCCCAGCCTATTCAGTCTCTCTTATAGCTCAAACCCTCCAATCCTGGCAACATTCCTTTAAATATTTTCTGAACCCTTCCAAGTTTAACAATATCGTTCCTATAGCAGGGAGACCAGAATTGATCGCAATACTGGGGGGTTCAATGGTGCCTTACAGCGCCAGGGACCTGGGTTCAATTCCAGGAGACTGCCTGCATGGAGTTTGCACATTCTCCCTGTGTCTGTGTGAATTTCCTGAGGGGTCTGTTGTTTCTTCCTGCATTCCAAAGATGTGCAGGTGGATTGGCTGTGCTAAATTGTCCATATCATCCAGGGATGTGCAGGCTAAATGGATTAGGTATGGGAAATGCAAGGTTCAAGGGGTAAGGTGGAGAAGTACGTAGAACATAGAACATAGAACAACACAGCACAGAACAGGACCTTCAGCCCTCGATGTTGTGCCGATCTGTGACCTATTCTCAGCTCATCCCCCTACACTATCCCAAAATCATCCATGTGCTTATGTAGGGATTGTTTAAATCTCCCTAATGTGGCTGAGTTAATGTGGCTGAGGTGGGTCTGGTCTTTGTAGTGTTGCTGTGGATTTGATGGAACGAATGGTCTGCTTCCACACCGTAGGGTTTCCGCTCTAAAAGTGGCCTCACCAATGTCCTGTACAGCTGCAACTTAATGTTCCAACTTTTCTACTCAATGCACTGACTAATGAAGGCAAGCAAGCCAAATGCCTTCTTCACTATGCTATGAACCTGCCACTCCACTTTCAAGGAATAGTGCACCAGCACCCTTAGGTCTCTTTATTGAGGGAAATTCCTCAGGTCCCTATCATTAAGTGTATAAGTTCTGCTATAGTTTGCTTCACTAAATGCAACCAAAATGCCATTCCTCACCCCATTAGCCCATCTGATCAAGTCCCACTGTACTCTAAAATGTACCTTGTGTGGCTGATTGGGCTACAGGCTGTCTCACATATACCTCCTGCCATCATGCCTTAGCATTCAAAATGATTACTTACCCTTAGAATGGCATCCAATAGTATGGCACCAACAAGACATCATCCAAAAGATTTTGAGAATGCTTGCTGAAGGTGCCTCTCTGTCATAGGTACATGACAGAAGTGTTGGTGGAAAGATGAGTGATGCTCATAGAAATGTGGAGGAAGTGGCCTTGTTTGAAAGCAACAGATTTTAGTCACTGGGAAATAACAAACGACTGCATATGTCAGACCGCCAGCACATTCCCACAGGACATGTGGTACTTGAACTCTTCGGGTGAAGTAGGTGCAATGTATTTACATGCTGAACAATAGATCCTTGCACTAAATGAGTCAATGTATGTAGACAACCAGGCAATCTGAGAATAGATTGGGAGATATGACAGGTATGGGAGAGTCAGTTTGTAAAGGTACCACTTAGTCAGCACAGTGATTAATCCATCAGCAGTGCCCTGACGGTAATCAGGTATCTGTTTGTGGACAGAATTATTGCAGATACTGGAAACTGTACTGAAAGCAAAAAATACTGGAGCTCACAGCGACAGGAATTCTCCATGAATGCTCCTGACCCACTGTGATCTCCAACATGTTTTGGACCGTTAGGTGCATAATTGAATAGCCTCCAGTTTTCATTTAGACCTCTCCACCCTGTTATTTTGTTTAAGGATACCAGAGTGTGCAGTGTGGAAATAATCACTTGGAGCTTTTCCCTGGGAGACAGGGAGAACTGGTTGCTGACCAGATTATTTCCAGCAGGTGACCTTGGTGACAGAGCACTTTGAACACCTGCCACAGGTTCTGCTTGTGCTGAGCCTCCTGATAATGGGCCAATGCATATCTTCCAAGCTCCACCCTTCCACCGATAGCATTCTGCATTTCACTCCCCCTCCCCCACTAATGCCCAAAGACTGTCAACTTCCATCAGTATATCTTAAGCAATGGGATCAATCTTCAATGGTTGACGAGCTGCCAGGGTAACCCAGTCAACTTGCATCAATTTTTTCAATCAGCCGCGTTTGTCAATGTGTCAAGAAACCAGCTTCTTGACAAATTCTAACTATTCTCATTAAATAAATGCTTTATGAATTGGCCCGTGTAAGTATATCTGTACACCCCCCCCCCCCCTATGAAATCCATCCCCCCAACCCACAGATCCCACTGACAGAGTATAACTAACAGAAGAATTGCGGTTACTAAGAAACAGGGCTGTTCCAAACACTATTATGCAGCTTCTCTCAGCAAAGGGAAAAGGCAGCTTGGTCTATAATTTACTCTGTCCTGTACTGCTCGAACATGATTGCTGAATATGCTTTTGTGTTGCAAGTATCATACACCTGAAGGCACAATCGATAGCTTGCAAATGTAAATAATATTGAATTTATTACTGAATTTATTCGTGGCTGGTGACAGAAACTTCTTTTGCCTGTCGGAGAGTACCTTTTACTTTGTTGCATTAAAATTATCTTGCAATGCTGTTGTTTCTTTTAGACTTACTGCAGTAATCCAGATGAATTCAACCAACCTCTCAATTCTGGTCAGGGTGAGATTGAGTTTGGAAGTGCTCTCTTATTACTTAATGTCTTTATTGAACTGGGGTTCTATTGTCTACTATTTTGCTTCTAGCTTAACTTCGGCAGATCTGGTTTCTCCTGTCATGACTGGGTAATATCACTCCACCCACAAACCCTTCTCATGTCAGTCCTTGCTGCTTCACAGCATGTCTTAGCATCACTATTTCTTGTGGTCAATGATTGATATGCTTCAATCCTCCATTGTATTTTGAGGGGCTCCAGTTTCCTTACTCTGAGTCAATGGTGTAAGATGGGCCTTAAACTATGGATGGGGCTGCCAACGCTCCAGGAATAAATAGCAAGCTCCCCACTTCTAAGAATAAAGAGGAATCTCCCACTGGGCAGAAAAATACAATCATACAGGTGTGGGGCCATTATAAAGAAAATGGAATATCTGATGAATATGGGAAACATGACTGCTCATGAAGGTAAAGTGCTTCAGGGGGAAAAAAAAAGTGATAAAGCAACTAAACTTTCAAGAATACATCCAACCATTGAAGACACAAAGTATGTAGGAAAATGTGAGGTAATGCACTTTGGAAGAAGGAATAGAGAAGCTGAACATTATATAAATGAAGGAAAACTGTTGAAAGCCACAGGACAGAGAAATATGAACATTCTTGCACATAAATCACAAACAAAAAGCATACAAGTTCAGAATCGAATTGAATCCCTACAGTGTGGAAACTGTAGGTAGTCGCCCAAGGATGGAACTGCACCTAGGTCGCTGGCACTGTGAGGCAGCAGTGCTAACCACTGAGCCACTGTGCTGCCTTCTGATACATTCAGGGAGGCAAGGGGATTGTTGGTTTTCATTTCAACAGAAATGGAGTATTAAAATATGGGCATCTTGTGAAAGCCACATAAGATACTCAATAGACCACAGCTCAAATACTGTGAACCATTTTGGTTCCTTGACTGTGAACCATTTTGGTCCCTAAAGTGGAACTGGAGGCAGTTCACAGAAGTCTCACTAGGTTGATCCCAAGTATGGAGAGACTGTCTTATGAGATTATGAGGAGTGTATTCCTCGAAGTTTAGAAGAATGCGAGCAGACCTTAATGAAACGTGTAAGACTGTTCGGCTGCTTGACAGAGTTGATGCAGAATAGGTTGTTTTACCTTGTGGGACAGCCTTGGACCAGACGACATAATCTCAGCCCATTTAACACAGAGAGAAGCAGTAATTTCTTTGTGCAGAAGGTAGTGAATCTTATTGAGTCCTTTACCACAGGTCTTTACTGAGGCTGGGGAGAAAGTGAGGTCTGCAGATGCTGGAGATCAGAGATGGAAATGTGTTGCTGGAAAAGCGCAGCAGGTCAGGCAGCATCTAGGGAACAGGAGAATCGACGCTTCGGCTCCTCAGACTCCCAGGACATTCTTTGCCTCCTGCCTGGTGGGAGAACAGCAGACCCTCTTTCAAAGACCCTCTTCCTGAAGAAGGGCTAATGCCCGAAACGTCGATTCTCCTGTTCCCTAGATGCTGCCTGACCTGCTGCGCTTTTCCAGCAACACATTTCCTTTACTGAGGCTGGACCATTAAGTGTAATCAAACCAAGATGGACAGATTTTTGATCGCTCAGGGAATCATGTGTTATGGGGAAAAGGTATGGTAGTGGAGGGGAGGATTATCAGATCAGCCGCGGTCTCATGGAATGGCAACACAGACTTAATGAATGGAATGGCCTACTTCCATTCCTATGTCTTATGCTCCTCAGACTCCCAGGACTTTCTTTGCCTCCTGCCTGGTGGGAGAACAGCAGACCCTCTTTCAAAGTAAGATCAGCAGCTGGCCTTCAGGTGGTGCAGCTTGGAGCTGAGGGCTGGCTGTTCATGATTGCTGGCACCTTCTGGTTACACTTCCTCTTATTAGCTTCAAGCACCTTCTTCCCCAGGGCAGCTTGGAAGGGACATCTATTGTTAAAATGAAGTCCGCTCACCAGGCGTTGACAAATCAGTCTGAAAGGATGCCTCCCAGCAGGGTGTCAGGTCCAAGAATTTTCAATCTCTGCTTTTATTAAAGACCGGTCGCAACATTGTTCATGTAAAACTGTTTGCAAGGCCCTTTTTACTTTGGAAACAAATGAGGATGTAATGGCATTGGGTGAGGAGGGAGGTGTTTCCACCTCAGAGTCAGAGAGGCCAAAACCAGAGGGCATAGGTTTAAGCTGAAAGGAAAAAGATCTAAAAGGGACCTGAGAACCAACTTTTTCACACAGATGGTGGGTACATGAAAAGGAAAGGTTTAGAGAGATATTGGCCAAATGCTGGCAAATGGGATTAGAGTAGTTCAGGATAGGATCTGTTTCCATGCTGTATAACTCTATGACTGGATACAAACTGGCATCATGATTAGTTACCCATTATAGAAATTACATTTATAGTTTTCATTGTAAATTATAATTGAGCTATTTTCTTAAGTCGGGGTGCAATCTGGAATATTAGATGTTATTCTCAGGCTGCAAGTTGTTTAATACTGGGGATTCCATGATTATTCTGTGGCCTTTATTTCAAAGGAAATGGAGTACAAAAATTTGGGTGTCTTGCTAAAACTACACAAGGTACACATTAGACCGCAGCTCAAATACTGTGAACAGCACTTATCACAAATGTACCAGAACTAGAGAATTTCAGCCTGTGGAGTTAGCCCGTAAAGTACTTCAGAGAGGCAACAGTGCCTGCACAAAATATGAAAATCACAATTGAACAACAAGTAGTGGAGCCTATTAACCTCCTTTGTCATTATTAATTGTGAAACACAGAATAGTTTTCCTCGGATCCAAAGCACCATCAGTCTGTGAGATGACACTTTAACATATCTCCTTGACCTTTCTGTGGTGTAGGGTCCATGGGGAATCTATTCAATGCCTGACAATTAATCTGCACTCTCAAAGTGGCTCCTGACTATTTTAACGGAGCATTAAGGGCATATTGAACTGTACATTTAATCATGTAATTACTTTTTATAACAATCTGAAAGGGGATGCCATCCATATCTGATGTTACAGACCTGCTAATATTTTCGCAAAACCAACTGGCTTTTTGTTTTGAGTTCAGTATGTTCACAATCAGCCCAGGTGAAGCACACAACTAAATTTTCACTGCTGGAAGAATTGCAGTCAGTCGTCTTAATGATTCTTTCATCCAGACCTTGGCATTAATAATTGGATATTCTATATTGTTGAAGTTCAGTATATTTGCAGTGTTCACTTCATTACGGAGGCAGCTCCAATTGTTAGATCACAGCCTGAGATATAAGATCATTACAGAAATGCAAGTCATTATGAATGAATATCAGACCAGTCCTTACTTCAGTAAACTTCCACTTTCATTAAACACTAATGCACTGTCACCCCATCACTGGTTGAAGCAAGTAAGTAATATAACTCTAATAACTCTATGACTGGTTAAAAACTGGCAATTGTTATTGGTTACCCATGACAGAAATTACATAATAATTTTCAGTGCAAATTATAATTGAGCTGCTTTCTTAAGTAGGCATGCAATCTGGAATATTTGATGTTATGCTCAGGCAGTAAGTTGCTTAATAATGGGGATTTCATGAATATTCTGTGGCCTTTATTTGAGGGAGAAGAAATCTAACAACTTGAAGATCTCAATCAATAAGTACAGCTAAATTTCCTAAACAATGTCCATAATAGTGACGGAGGAAAGCGGGTGCATTTTAATAATGTCTTTGTGTCTGTATTCTTAACTGTATTCTTATCAGGCTGTGTGTTTCCAGCAGGGAAGATCCTCTCTAGGGCTTTATGGTGGGATACCGTGAACGTTGTGGTAGGGAGAGGGGGGGAGCAGCTCAATTACCTGACAAGACATCACTAGGACTGGGAGTGAGAAGGAAGCAAAATCATGTGTTTAAGTTTCACAGGTTAGCCACACTCTGTGGAAGCTCTGCCAGGTGTTTATTCTGCCTCGAAGCAAGTCTACATAGTGACAATTAGGAGCTATTTGGCTAGAGAAAGCAATGCTGAATAACGCCTGTGCTGATATCTGTGTGTAGTGATCACCTTTGCAGATAGAGCATGAGATGCAACAGGTTACCTGAAAACACATCTAAATTTTATCATCTCTCATCTCCAAACAAATTACTGATCAAAGCTCAGCATCTATACACAATCCATGGACCCACAAGAATATTTTTTTAAATAATAGGTTTTTTTGCTCTCTGCTATTCCACCCTGAGCAGTGGCTCAGTGGTTAGCACTGCCTCACAGCGCCAGGGACCCAGGTTCAGTGCTGCCCTTGTGCAACCGTGTGGAGACCTCCCTCTGTCTGTATAGGTTTCCTCTGAGTGTGCTGGCTTTCTCCCACAGTCCAAAGATGCGCTGATTGGGTGGATTGGCCATGCTAAATTGCCCATAGCGTCCAGGAATTTTCAGGCTAGTTGGATTAGCTGTGAGAAATGGGGGTGGATGGTCTGGATGGGATTCTCTTCAGAGGGTAGATATGGGCTGAATGGTCTGCTTTTCCACTGTACAGTTTCTATGATATTTACAATCCATCTTCAGCTCACATAACAATACAGAAACAAGGTTATTGAGCTGTTGATCAAAAACAGTGCAAGAGTTTCAGCCAGGGCTGGGATACTGATTTAATACTTTAGTGTCCCATGATAGTTCATACCACAGAATAGGAACTAGATTTTCCTGAACATTGGCAACGAGATCAACTGGAATCATCAAATCATAGAATAGGTACAGTGCAGAAGGAGGCCATTCAACCCATTGTTTATGTCACAGCAACTCACTTCGTACCAATTCCATGTCTTTCCCTGTAGCTCTGCAGATTATTTGTATTTTGGATAAACAACATAATAACCTAAATTTGTTCCATGGAAGCCACCAGTGAACGTTGCACCACGCATACAGTACAAGATAGAGAGACTAATTATCCCATTTTCTTTTGAAAGCCTCAGTTATATATGCTGGCAGGCTGTACATTCCACATCCAGATTGGTTTGTGTTATAGCTTCTATCTCCATGAATAGTGTAGCTCCCATAGACTCGAGCCTTCATCATTGTACCTCGATGGATTGGGCCTCCCTGGGGCTCTGGTTATTTGTGGGACGTGGGCATCGCTGGTTGGGCAGCATTTATTGTCTGTCTCTAGTTGCCCTTGAGAAGGTGGTGATGAGCTGCCTACATGAACCACTGCCGTCCACCTTCTGTGGATTAAACAACAATGTTGTTAGGAAGGGAATTCCAAAATTTGGACCCAGTGACAGTGAAGGAATGGCGATATATTTCCAAGTCAGGAGTGGCTTAGAGGGGAACTCGAAGGTGGTAGTGTTCCCATATATCTGCTGCCCTTGTCCGACAGTGTATGAGTATTCGTACTGCATCCTGAAGCTGCTCTTCTTAGCTCGGTGGTCTTTAGCTCTGTGCCTGTTTTGTCTCTGGAGGAGATCATTATCTGACTCTCAGTTAATTCTGATCTTCAGAACACTGATTACACTTCTCTGCTTCTTCTATTCCTCTTTTCTCAATCACACGTGACTGTTAACATCAGAGCTTGATCATCATCATTGATGTATTTACTCCGACTATGCTTTGTGAGATATTTGCTGAGTTTAAAACATTTTTCCTCATGTCACCAGAGTTTCTTTTACATATTGCCTTCATCACTGACATCTAGCTCCTGGCCCTTCCTTTGTTTTCCAGCCACCACGGAGTTTCTTGGACCCATCCACATAGAGAACGTCCAGAGGGATGAGTGGATAAGCAACAAGTGAGAAACACCCTCCATACCAGGCAACATTCTGGTGAACCTCCTCTGCATCCTATCAAAAGCATCCACATCCTTTTGGTAATGTGGCGACCAGAACTGTATGCAGTATTCCAAATGTGGCCAAACCAAAGTCTTATACATGACCTGCCAACTCTTGCACTCAATACCCTGTCTGATGAAGGAAAGCTTGCTGTATGCCTTCCTGTCCACTCTACTGACCTGCGTTGCCACCTTCAGGGAACAATGGACCTGAACACCCAGATCTCTCTATACATCAATTTTCCCCAGTACATTTCCATTTACTTTATAGTTCGCCCTGGAATTGCATCACCCAAAATGCATCACCATGCATTTGTACGGATTGAATTCCATCTGCCGTTTTTCTGCCCAATTCTCCAATTTATCTATATTCTGTTGTATTCTTTGACAGTCCCCTTCATTACCTGCTACTCCACCAATCTTAGTGTCATTTGTAAACTTGCTAATGAGGCAACCTACACCTTCCTCCAAATCATTTATGTATATCACAAACAGCAGTGTGATCCCAGCATGGATCACTGTGGAACACCACTGGTCTCAGGTCTCCATTTTGAGAAACTCCCTTCCACTACTACTCTCTGTCTCCTGCTGGCCAGCCAGTTCTCTATCCATCGAGCTAGTACACCCTGGACCCCATGCGACTTCACTTTCTCCATCAGCCTACCGTAGCGAACCTTATCAAACACCTTACTAAAGCCCATGTATATGACATCTACATCCCTTCACTCATCAACTAACTGTATTACCTCTTCAATAATTCTATTATGTTTATAAGACATGACCTTCCCTGCACAAAACCATGTTGCCTATCACTGATAAGCCCATTTTATTCCAAATGGGAATATATCCTATCCTTCGTATCGCATCCAGTAGCTTCCCTACCATTGGCGTCAGGCTCACAGGTCTGTTATTTTGTGGATTATCCCTGCTACCCTTCTTAAACATGGGGACAACATTAGCAATTCTCCTGTTCTCCGGGACCTCCCCCATGTTCAAGGATGCTGCAAAGATATCTGTTAAAGCCCCAGCTATTTCCTCTCTCGCTTTCCTGGGATAGATCACATCCAGGCCTGGGGACTTGTCCACCTTAATGCCTTTTAGAATACATAACACTTCCTTCCTTCTTATGCTAGACCTAGAAAAATCAAAGATCTATCCTTAACTCAACATCCACCGTGTCCCTCTCCTCGGTGAATATCGATGCAAATTACTCATTAAGAATCTCACCCATTTTCTCTGACTCCATAAATAACTTTCCTCCTTTGTCCTTGAGTAGACCAACCCTTTCCCTCATTACCCTCTTCCTCCTTATTTGTGAAAATATAAGGCTTTGGGGTTTACCTTTATCCTGCTCACTAAGGATATCTCATGACTCCTCTTAGCCCTCTTAATTCCTCATTTTAGATTGGTCCTACATTCTCGATATTCTTCCAAAGCTTCCAAATTAAACCTGACTCCCTTCTCAATCAAAAACCTGTCAAACCCAGGACTGAATGCATTCAATGGCCCACACTCCTCTTCTGGGGAACAGAATACCAAAGACTAACAGCACTCTGAAGGAAGAAATCCTTCCTTATCTCTGCTTTGAACTGTAACCTTCTCCTGTCTGTCTCCATTTAGAATAAAGTTCTGCATTACAATTCCTCCTGCCGAACTGGTTCAGTATTTTTCCACATTATGCTGCTACTGACAATGTTTAGCCCACTTAATTACCCCGTCTACATGCCTTTGCAAGTCCTTTACATCCTCACCACAACTTAGTTTCCTTTCTATCTTTATAGCATCAGCAAATCTGGCTGCAATATAGTCTGTCCCTTCATCCAAGTCGTTAATATAATGTTATGATCCCAGTATATTACAAGAGTAGACAACTTAGATTATAGTGTGAAATCTGACTTTATAGACTATGAGTTTTACTTTTGCAGTTTGGTTACATCGGCATTCAATCATTGAACACATTCACACGAACCTGTCAATGTACTTTTAACAAAAGAGCATAGGAGAACTCTACAACTAAAAAAAATGAACAAAATCATCAATGTATATAATAAGTTGTAAAGAACTTATCACAAACAGCAAAAAGATTGAATCTTTTTCTCAGCAAAATCATTTACTCTCGTGAAGTACTACTGTTATATCTACACTTTAATTTCTTACTCAACTGAGAAGGTTGCAAGCATTTTTTTGAGATAACTAGAGAATGCCACACCTCTGGATAACATGGTGGCTCAGTGGTTAACACTGCTGCCCCACAGCACCAGGGACCTAGGTTCAATTCCACCCTCGAGCGAATGGAGTTCACACATTCTCACAGTGTCTGCGTGGGTTTCCTCTGAGTGATCCGGTTTCCTCCCAGTCCAAAGATATGCAGGTTAGGTGCCCATAGTGTCCAGGGATGTGCAGTTAGGGTAAATTAGCTGTGGGACATCCAGGGGCTATGGGAATAGGGTGTGGGGGCGGTGGATCACAGAGGTGATTCTGTCTCTGAGTCACAAAACTAATCATTGACATTTCTCACAGAAATACTCAATAGCTAAATGCACATCTGATGGCATGGATCCCTGCTTCCTCACTGAACCTTTCTCTGGATCACCTGAGCACTTCAGCAAGTATTGCACCAGGTAGTTTTTAAATTTGAGTCACATTTCTTATTAATACTGAATTAAATCGCTGCCTAAAATGAGTTTCTGACCCTTACAAAAAAGTTTCCTTCACAGCACTGAAAACATAATAAAACATTTATTATGCCCTATACTTCTGCTCATGTCTCAATTATGATCATTTTGTCATCATGTTGCTGAACATCATGACATTTGTTTCTGTTGTACTATCAATTTATCCACCATAAGATAAAAGGTCTTTACTTCTGTCTTTTTACCATTCTTCCCTACTCTGAGCTTACTTGCTGGTGCACATTGATGTTTGAAAATGCCCAAAGGTTTGCAGTCAAGAGTCAACCATTTTATAGCTGCATTAAGATTGATATTAAAAAAACATGCAAAATTCAGTAAAAATCAACATCAAATCAGGGAGTAGCCTACAACTGGTTTCTGTGTCAGTTTTTCCAATCTTCTTCAATAATTTTTGCAGCATTCTACATTTTCTTTCAATTTGATACTATTCATAACTTATTTTGTTAACAATGAATACAGCATCTTTTTTGCAGTGTCTTTTTTAGTCATAGAATCGTGGAGAAGTACAGCACGGGAATAAACCCATTGGTCCAACTTGCCCATGCTGACCAGGTATCCCAACCCAATCTAGTCCCATTTGCCAGCACTTGGCACATATCCCTTTAAACTCTTCCTAATCATATACCCATCCAGCTCATTCCATACCTGTACCAACCTCTGCTTGCAAAAGTTGCTCCTTAGGTCCCTTTTATATCTTCCCCCTCTCACCCTAAACATGTGCCCTCTAGTTCACGACTCCCCACCCCAGGGAAAAGACTTTCAATATTTATCCTATCCATGACCCTCATAATTTTATAAACCTCTATAAGGTCACCCCTCAGCCTCTGACGCTCCAGCCTGTTCAGTCTCTCTCTATAGCTCAAATCCTCCAAACCTAGCAACAAACTTATAATTCTTTTCTGAACCCTTTCAAATTTCACAACATCCTTCCAATAGGAAGGAGACCAGAATTGCATGCAATATTCTAAAAGTGGCCTAACCAACATCCTGTAAGCTGCAACATGACCTCCCAACTCCCATTCCTGAAGAAGGGCTTATGCCCGAAACGTCGATTCTCCTGCTCCTCGGATGCTGCCTGGCCTGCTGTGTTTTTCCAGCATCACATTTTTAAACTCTGGTCTCCAGCATCGGCAGTCCTCACTTTCTCCTCCCAACTCCAAACTCAATACTCTGATCAATAAATGAAAGCATACCAAACGCCTTCTTCACTATCCTAACTACCTGCACTCCAAGGTCTCTTTGTTCAGTAACACATCCTAGGACCTTACTATTAAGTGTATAAGTCCTGCTAGGATTTGCTTTTCCAAAATGCAGCACTTCACATTTATCTAAATTAAACTCCAACTGCCACTCCTCAGCCCATTGGCCCATCTGGTCCAGATCCTGTTGTAATCTGAGGTAACCTTCTTCACTATCCAGTACACTTCCAATTTTGGTGTCATCTGCAAACTTCCTAAGTATACCTCCAATGTTCACATCCAAATCTTTTATACAAATGACATGAAGTAGTGGACCCAGCACCGATCCTTGTGGCACTCCACTGATCACAGCCCTCCAGTCTGAAAAGCAAACCTCCACCATCACTCTCTTCTACCTTTGAGCCAGTTCTGTATCCAAATGGCTAGTTCTCCCTGTATTTCATGAGATCTAACCTTGCAAACCAGTCTCCCATTGGGAACCTTGTTGAATGCCTTACTGAAGTCCATATAGTTCATGTCCGTCACTCTGCCCTCATCAATCCTCTTCATTACGTCTTCAAAAACTCAATCACGTTCATGAGCCATGACTTCCCATGCACAAAACCATGCTGACTATCCCTAATCAGTTCTTGCCTTTCCAATTACATATAAATCCTGTCTCTCAGGATTTCCTCCAACAACTTGCTCACCACTGATGTCAGGCTCACAATGGAATATATTTTTGCTGAGTGTTATGAAATAATTGCTAGTGAATCTCTATCACCTTGGCTTTGTCCTATTTTTCTGTTCCATTTACATTCTTGTAATTATCTTTAATTATGGTGAAAATTCTATTTTCAGAGCTGAATTTCTCATATACAAACTGAATGTGAAATCGTATCATGTTATGATCACTCTTGCCTTTGAGAATCTTTTATTATGATGTCATTAATTAATCCTGTCTCTGCGTGCATGAGCAGATTTAAAATAACTTGTTTCCCAGTTAGTTCCAGTATATATTATTCTATGAAAGAGCACCAAGTACACTCTTTGTACTCATTATCTTGGCTACTTTTGCCAATTTAATTCATTCAATACATATGAAGATCAAAATCTGTCATGATTATAATATTACCTTTATTACAAGCCTTATTGTTTCTGGATTAGCCAACTCCAACCAACATTGTAGCGATTTTCTGGGAAGGCAGTGGGGTGTGGGGGGAATGGATTGTGCAATCACCTACAACATCCACTGTCTTCATTTCATTGCTATATCTCACCACAAACAGTTTAAATCTCCAAACTAAGATAATCTCTCACTACAGCACTGCTCACAGAGCCACAAACTTCCTTTTCCTTCCATCCTGCCCTTCTGAAATCTCAAATATTCTTGAAAATTCTTGAATTGGTTTACCTAATGCTGGAATGGCAGGACTGCCTTCTGAAAACAGATTAGATTGGTTAGGGCTATACTTACTGAAGTTTTGAAGAACGATAGATGGATCTCATAGAAACATATAAAACTGTATGAAGATTAGACAGGGGAAATGCAAGAAGGATATTCCCGATGGCCAAGGAGTCCAGAGCCAGAGGTCACTGTCTAAGGTTACGAGATTACGAGGCATGCCATTTAGGACTGAGACAAGGAGTAATTTCTTCGCCCAGAGTGGTGAGCCCTATGGTATTCTCTGCCACAGAAACCAAAGCATCGAATGCTTTCAAGGAGGAGTTAGAGCGAAGGGGATCAAAGGCAATGGGGAGAAAAGGGAAACAGGAGAAAGTGAGGACTGCAGTTGCTGGAGACCAGAGTTGAGAAATGCTCCTCGGATGCTGCCTGGCCTGCTGTGTGTTTCCAGCACCACATTTTTCAACAGAAAATGGAAACAGGCGACTGAGCTGGATGATCAGCCATGATCATATCAAATAGTGGAACAGGTTTGAAGGGCTAGATAGTTTACTCCTACTCCTATTTTCTATATCTCTATTGAAGTCTCAATTGTGATCATTTTGCATGTGTTGCTGTAATAAATATCAGGCCAGTTGTTTCTGAATCCATCCATTGTGAGTTAGAAAATTCTTTAATTCCATCCTTCCCTACTCTGAGCTTACTTGCTGGTGGACCTTTATATTTGTATGCTCTGTCCCTTCCTGTCGCACTTCAATTTTCATTGTCTGCTTTGCTACGCGGCTACTACTCACTTCCCATTTCTTTAGACAAACCATCCCTGAAGTGAACTCTCCTAACCATTTCAGTTTAAAGTCCTCTCTTCTGCAGCCTCGTTACACGATTCACCAGGCCATTGGTCCCAGGGTATTTAGGTAAACATTATCCAAATGGTCCAGCTCCCTCTTTCCTCTCCATGAATCTAGTTCTCATTCTTTATTCATGTTCATATGACTACAGTTGCTAAATAGGCTTCAAGTAAATTGTTAGTGTGGTCCTCACTAGTGTAGGGAAGGCTAAGGGGAAATTTACTTGAGACATTTTTTTTAAAATGAATGGTTTCACCAAATTAAGTAAAGGGTAACTGGTTTCAGCAGTGAAAGGGCTGGTAGCCCAAGGAAATAGATTGAAAATAGTTAGCAAGAAAAGCATTTTTTTTTACAGCAGGTTGTAACAATCTGAACAGTGCTGCTAGTAAGAACAGTTGATATAGAATTAACAATAACTTTCAGAAGGAAATTTGAAAAGGTTTGCAGTGTTACAGTAAAAAGAGCAGGGCAGTGTCGCTAGCTCGTTCCTTTGAAGGGCTGACATGGGCATACTGGGCCAAATGGCCTCCTATCATTCTATTTCTCAATAATTCTTCTTGACACAGTCGTTTCCCAGTTCATTCAAGTGGACCTTTTCAAGGTTTTAGTATCATTTGCAGGTCCCACAGTATTTTCTTACATCACCCCTCATATGTTGTAGTCAGTCTATATTTAGCTGCTTCCCCTTCAGCTGGTCAGACATATTTGACCTATTCTCTTGATCAAAGAACATCAGTGAAGTGTTGGTTGAGTTATTGTCTCTTCTGCCTTATGTTGCACATCCTGCACGTACAGTATGTTCCGGCTCTAGCGATCTCTTGTTTGTTCTATTGTTCACCGCAGTAACCTTAGTACAGAGTAAAATTAGTTTCAATCCAGCCATTCTTTTTTTTAAAAGAGGCATTTCCTTCACAAAACATTAAGTCGGCTTTTGCATTTGCTCAGGAAGGAAAATGAACTATGCATCATTTTTGTCTTGACAATCTGACCCAGAATTAACAGGATGGTTGTCTAGCTTACTTGTAAACAGATCAAAATATTTCTCAACATATCTCTATGATCCCCATTCTTCAAAAAGGAGCCGTGTCTGCCCAGAGCGCAGTCCCACAGGCCCTCCCACAAGCACCCTATTCCCCACCCAAGGATCTTTATGCAAGTGTCAAAGTGTTGTTTCATACGAACCTCTCTCTGGTCTTGTTTACAAATATGAACCTGGTCAACAGGCTATGGTATGACTTGACTCATCAGTTTGGAAAGGGGTTACTAAAGTAGATGCTGAGACACTATTTCCCTGGACTGAAGAATCAAGGAATAGGACTCATGGACTCAAGTTAAGGGGTTGATCAGTTAAGACTGAGAGAGGGACCTGGGTTCGATTCCAGCCTCAGGCGACTGGCTGTGTAGAGTTTGCACATTCACTCTGTGTCTACGTGGATTTCCTCCAGGTGCTCCGGTTTCCTCCCACAGTCCAAAGATGTGCAGGTTAGGTGAATTGGCCGTGCTAAATTGCCCATAGTGTTCAGGGATGTGTAGTTTAGGTGTATTAGTCTGGGGGAATGTAGAGTAATAGAGTAGGGGAATGGGTCTGGGTGGGTTGCTCTTCAGAGGGTCAGTGTGGACTTGTTGAGCCAAATTGCCTGTTTCTACACTGTAGGGATTCTATAATTCAATGATGCTATGATTCAGACCTCTTTACACAGAGAGTTACAAATCTTTGGAATTCTCTACTCTAGAGGACTGTGGATGTTCAATCATTGAAGATATTCCAGGCTGGGCAACACTTTTGGATTCTAAGGGATTCATGGGGTAAGAGGATTGGATGGGGAGATGGATTTAGCTGTGATCAGTCATGACTTTACAAAATGGTGGTGCAGGCTTGAGAGAGAACCTGACAGCCTACTCCTGCTTCTATTTCTTATAATAGATGCAATAATCAGGTCCAAATCAACTTCACTTTTCTTTTTAACTCTGGCAATTGGATTGGAATGGGAGTGGAGTCTGCAGTTGATCTTTTTAACCTTCCCTAACATAAGCATGGTCAGTATGAATGGGAAACTTTGGGGGCATTCTCTTTACTGAATCAGACTGTTTTCCTTGTAATCAGCAACATGGAGATAGTGAACATAGGAGCAGGAGTAGGCCATCTGGCCCTTCAAGTCTGCTCGGCTATTCAACATGATCTTAGTTGATCATCCAACTCATTCCACTATTTAGTCTTAAGAGCTGTATCTAACTCCAATACTTGCCATAAGTACATAATCAGCAGAGTAATAGGAATATCAGGAAATAGTTGACAGTTTATAGAGCGAATTGGCTTTCCAAAAACAAGTTTCAAATCGCTCAGTTTGCCTTCCATTATAAAGACTTCCCTTTAACTTTCCAGAACCTAAAGATGGTTCAAATCAGAGCTTTTACTCATTTCATTGGATGTGATCGTCATTGGCCAGATCAGCATATATTACCCAGAGGGCAGTCAAGAGTCAACCACATTGGTCTGGAGTCACTTGTAGACCAGACCATGTGAGGATGGGAGAGTTTCTTCGCAAAAGGGCATTAAGGAACCAGATAGGTTTTAATTAACAATAGTTATCCCTGGGGTTTAGAAGAGTGAGGGGTGACTTGATTGAAACATGTAAGACCCAGGTCATCTTAT
Source organism: Chiloscyllium plagiosum (assembly GCF_037043375.1). NCBI lineage: Eukaryota > Metazoa > Chordata > Chondrichthyes > Orectolobiformes > Hemiscylliidae > Chiloscyllium > Chiloscyllium plagiosum. The sequence continues at coordinate 129,826,581 of NW_028270142.1, read as the reverse complement.
AGCATGGTAGAGCAGGTTCAAGAGGCTGCGTGGTCTACATTGACATCCATTTTGTATGTTGATTGGAAGCAGAGTGACATTGGATCATGTCATGAAGGGTGACAATAGAGTGAGAACACTTTGGGTCCTGTAACCACTTTATTGAAAATCATAAGAATGGTTTTTCTTTTAGGCATGTGGACATATGCAACAAATTAGAGAGAAATTGCTTACTTTCCTCACAGGTACTGCAAATTTTAAAGAGCTGGCATTTGTGCATAGAGCTATGTTAAGTGACATTGATGTTAAAACTTGGTGGCTAAGCTCATCGAAGCACTTACTGAAGTAGACCAGGAAGCTCTTTGCCTACTAGGCTGATGTAACTGAGTAATGGGGCTGCCACATTTAGACCCTGTATTCTAGCGACTGGGAAAATAAGATCCATAATTTCTGTTCAATTAACCCGCTGGGAGTCCTGCTAGGAAATACAGGCTGACCCATGTTAGCCGAGGGCAGGAACGAATTCCATGAGAATCCCAGCCATAGAATCCCTCTGTCCATTGATGTAGCACCATGCCATTTCTCATTATGCAAGCTTACACATATAGACTGGCCACTTGGGTAGCAAGGGGGAGGGGGTGGGAGTGGGAGGGGGGGAGGGAAGGTGCCTGGTGATGGCCCAGTGGTATCATGACTAGACTGTTAATCTGGAGTTAATTTGAATTCAATAATCATCTGGAATTAAGAGTCTAATGATGACCATGAATCCATTGTCGATTGTTAGAAAACCCCATCTGGTTCATTAATGTCCTTTAGAAAGGAAATGGCCATCCTTACCTTGTCTGGCCTACATGTGACTCCAGACCCACAGCAATGTGGTTGACTCTTAATTGTCCTCTGGTTAATTAGGGATGGGCAATAAATGCTGACCCAGCCAGTGACACCCTCATCCTGTGAATGAATAAAAATACGGGGGGAATTCATCAAGTCACAATCCTTTCAGGAGAGGTGGAGGAAATGGCATGGAATGATGTGACACAAAAAGAGACCAATTTGCCCACTGTTACCTGTGCTAGCTCCTTACAGTACTTTCAACAATTGTTCCGAACAGCTGCTGCACACTCTTGGCTGACAGATAAGTGATTATTGTTGAAAGGTGAACAAGTCAAGCATTTAAATTTTATCATTAATTTGACTGTTAAAGAGAACAGAAGGCATTCTCATATTGACATGTATTAATCGGCTGTTACTATCAGCAAAATGGCTGTTATTAGTTGATGTATTAGCCACTTACACAGACAAATAATTGTATTTGAAACCAAAACCATTGTGTTGGGACTACAATGTTGTACTCATCCATTCACTACTTTGTTAGAATAACCACAAAATATTTACTCTCCTTCAGACTTTACAAATTTGATTTCAGTACTGGCAATTACAGTGACAAGCATGGAGAACCAAAGTAGAAGATTGAGTCAAAAGTTGTCGGCCATCTCCAAGGCAGAAAGAGTAATACAGAAAGGAGGTAAATCGGGAAGTAGCTTGCATTTTAATAGACTAAAATATGCAGAAGGAAATATATTTAGGAATAATATGATGAGGGACAAAATAAATATGAAATAAAAAGAGTGTAAATTTGGAGATAAAGGAAATTATGAACAAATAAAAGAAAATTACTGAGGATGCCAGAAATTTAAAACAAAGAATGCTGGAGAAACTTAGCAGGTCTGGCAGCATCTGTGGAGAGAGAAACAGAGTTAACTTTTCGAGTCCAGTATGACTCTTCTGAACACTCTTATTGGATTCAAAACATTAACTTTGTATCCCTTTCATTATGAATAAATTCCATTTACTGTCCAACAGTAATGGAATTCTGTATTGTAGGTGAACCCAATGAATGAGAGTCTGTGATTTAAGACCATAAAACTACAAGAAATAGGAAGAGGATTAGGTCACTTGGCTGCTTGATCCTGCTCCAGCATTTAATAGGATCAATGCTGATCTGACATTCCTCATGCCCACTTTCCTGTCCTTTCCCTCTCACCCTTAATTCCCCGACTGATCAAGAATCTATCGACCTCAGCGTCCAATATACACAAGGACCCAACCCCCCCACCCCTCCCCAACAGCCCCCCCCCCCCCAACAGTTGTCGACAGCAAAGAGTTCCGAAGCCTCACAAACATCTTAGAGAAAATAAATTCCTCCTTATCTCAGTTTTAAACTGATATCCCTCACAATCTATAATAAGGCAATTAGTAGACAGTTTTAGAATCCCTATGGTGTGGAAACAGGCCCTTCAGCATAACAAGTTCACACCAACCCTCTAAAAAGCAACTCACCCAGACTCATTGCCTCTACCCTATACTTAGTCCCGACTAACGCACTTAACCTACACATCCCTGAACACTATGGGACAATTTAGCATGGCCAATTCAGCTAACCTGCACATCTTTGGATTGTGGGAAGAAATCCACGCAGACATGGGGAGAATTTACAAATTCTACACAGACAGTTGCCTGAGGCTGGAATCAAACCCGGGTCCCTGGTGCTGTGAAGCAGCAGTACTAACCACTGAGCCACTGTGCCACCCTAGTTATAAGATAAGTTGTAAGATTAGTTGCTTTCAGCTACTTTGGTCTCAAGCTGGTATAAGTGGGACCTTCTTTCAGCTTACTGTGTTGTCCAGGTCCCCAGAAAACTCAACACACTGATTATCAAAATGCTGCCACCTCATCTGATAAGTGAACACAGAAGCTAAGAATCACAACAATGCATGAACTATTTACAGAGCTGTGAAGAAAGAGTAGGAGAATTTAGAGATAGATCTACCAAATAGCCAGGGCAGGCATGACAGTCTGGATCATTCTATGGTTCTATAGTATATCCGAGTTTCAAAGCTTGCTCTTATCCAGAAATTGAGAAAAGATAATGACAGAAAAAAGAACAATGTCTGAATGTGTTCACTGCCTCATCTCTTTACAAATGGGTAGAGGTCAGTGTTACCTTGAGAATCCTGTAATTTTTACAATAAACCTTTAATACTCATTTATGTGATGAGGGCATTACTGGCTTAACCAGGATTTATTGCCTCTTCCTTAATCCCAGGACAAAGCAGCCCTCAAACAGATACTCCCTCCACCACAGACACACCATAGCAGCCATTTGGACTGGAACAGTTCAAGAGGTAAATCACTGCTATCTCCTCAAGAGCAACAAGCGATAGGCAATAAATATTGGCCCAGCCAATGCCATTCACATTTCCAAATTAATTTTTCATAGGGGTGATGGTGCTCCACTTTCTTGAATCACCGCAGTCCATACAATAAAACTACCATGCTGTTAGGGTAGGACTTACTATCGCTGAGGAGATTTATTGCTAAACTAAACTTTTCTGCATAGAATTGGGTTAAACTTTGCGATAAAACTCCCCACATTACAATGCAAATTCTAATCAAGTGTATAGTCAGTCTGATTTTAAGGACAGGAATGTAGAGTAAAGGGAAGACTTTTTAGAACAGAGATAGGGAGAAACTTCCTCAGCCAGAGTGTGGTGAATCTATGGAATTCATTGCCACAGAAGGCTGTGGAGGCCAGATCTTTGAGTATATTTAAGATTAAGGTAGTTAGGTTCTTGAGTATTTAGGGGATCAAGGGCTCCAGAGAGAAGGCATAAGAATGGAGTTGACAAACTTACCAGCCATGATTGAATGGTGGAGCAGACTCAATGGGCTGAATGGCCTAATTTCTGCTCCTATGTCTGATGGTCTTATGGACAAAGGTGAGGTGAGGAGACTCCAGAAGATGAATACAGCAGCAGTGCATAACGTGAAACTAGAACATAACAAGGCATCCTATCTTCCTGTCCTCTAGATGGTCAAACTATTTTAACTTAATTCAAACTCTAAACAGGTTTTCCTTGAACCAGGATCAGTCAGTCAGTCAAATTGAAAGTGTCTCTTCAGCATTATAGATGCTTAGTGTTTTTGTACAGTTTCAACTATGCATTCATTTTTGTTCAACAAAATCTGCCTTTTTCACTGTTGGGTTTAAGAATCTCCTCATGACCCACAGCTCAGATTGTTGACAATGGACCTCAGGGGTCCCTGGAAGTTGAGTTTAAAGCTGGTTGAGATGTGGGGTGAATCAAGATGCCTGTACAGTTAAGGAGAGCCTTCTGGCTCAGCGGAAAGACTTTTTGTAATATTTCATCAGCTCCTTGCTGATGGTGGACATAGCAACCATGAGGGAATCCTGAGACATTTAGGCACATCAGCATCACGAGCAGCAGATGTACAGCCTCTAATGTACATATTAAAAGATCCTAATGACTGTTTTACAATTTCATCTTTGAATAAAGGCCCCATGAAATGCAGTGAGATCTGGGTCTTCTACTGCATGATTCACTAAAAGTCAGAATGAGGGGAGAGGAAGTAATTAGAAAAGCAAATGGAATACACAGTAACTCAAGTAGGCTATTCAACCCCATGAACCTGTCCCACCATGCAATGAGATCAATGGCTGATTTGTAGCCTAACTCCATATACCTACTTATGGCCGATATCCCTGAATATCTTTGCTTTATCTATGGCACATTTAAAACTAGCAACTGATCCAGCATCCACGGCCACAGAAACAGAGTCAGCAGATCCAGCGACCTTTCTTCAGTGACTTTTCTTCTGCTATTTGTGAAAGAGAGTTCCAAACATCTGGGATGTTATTGTTTATTGTGAGGGAAACTAGGAGGATTATGCTTCAGTTATTCAGTACACCACTGAGTACCGCAGGACTGGGCCGCTATTGAACTCTTCATATCAAGAAGGATGCAAATGCATTGGAAGCAGTTCTGAGAACGTTTACCAGACTGACACAGGGCACTGGTGGGCTATCTCAGAAGAAAAGGTTGGATAGGCCAGGCCTGTATCCATTGGAGCTCAAAAGAGTAAGATCCTGAGGTGTCTCAAGAGGGTGGATATGAAAAGGATGACTCCCATTGTGGAAGAATCCAGAACTAGGGGTCATGGTTTAAAAGTAAGGAGTTACCCATTTAAGACAGAGATAAGGAGAATTTGTTTGTCACAGAAGACAGTGAAGCTTTGGAAGTCTCTTCCTCAAAAAGCAGGAGAAATAGAGTCTTTGAATATTCTTAACACAGAGGCAGTCAAGTAAGAGGGTGAATGGCCATTGAGAGGAGGTAGGATTGAGGAATCGTCAGGTTGGCTATGACCTTTCTGAGTGGCACTGCAGGCTACGGGGCAGAATGGCCTCCTCACCCTCTAATTAATAATTCATGTTTGCAGTCAAAAGTTTCTTTGAAAAGAGAACGTACCAGAAAAACAATCCATGAAAGATGCCTTTCACTACCAAATCCAATAAACGAATTGGACCTTGTACTATCTCACTTCAAAATGATACTGACTGCAATTGCTTACTAAATCATGACGATCTCCTAACTACTGCATTCTAATCACAACTACCTCTTTTTGTATGTCACATACTTCAGCTTCTGCAAAAAAAAGCAGTGAATTGTGGAACACAATCCTGAAATGTGAGTAAAATTTCTAAAAATTCAATGTAATATAAAGTCATTAACCTATTCCACCACCATGAGGCAATGACCTTAGTTATGACCCTTTATTCGGAGTTTTGTTTTTCAGTCAACAGTATTTTTCAAGTTGTCAGCTATTTTGAGGCTTTGTCAGCTTTTATTTCTTTAAGCTGCTTGTCAGCTTCTTTAAGTTGTGAGGGTTGGCACATATGCAGAATCATTTATAGATCTCACTTTCTAGACATTTTCTTTCAGTAATCAGCATTTCTGTTCCCAGGCTAATTATTTTATATTTATGACATTGAGGACATTACTCTTATCCCTTATTTACTTTACCGATACTGACATACTAACAATGCCTAGTGCCAGAATTACAGGAGGAGGAAAATCACCTTTTTTCTATTATTAGCTCAGTTTGCTATTTTCAGAGTTTCTTAACTATTGAATGGATTGCTTAGATTGTCCTTCTGCAATATTGACAGGATAGTGTAGTGACAATCACCTTCTTAAAATCATCATTTTAAATCTTTTCTGTGTGTGGTCACCTGCCCAATTTACCACTTGTCCAGCAAAAACCTGTTGATATACAGTCTATCCTAATTCTTCAAAATCCATGTTACTGTCAGTCATATTTTCAATAACATGACTGACAGTTACTGTCCATGTTACTGTCAGTCATGTTTTCAATTCCTGAAGAAGGGCTTATGCCCGAAACGTCGATTCTCCTGTTCCCTGGATGCTGCCTGACCTGCTGCGCTTTTCCAGCAACACATTTTCAGCTCTGATCTCCAGCATCTGCAGACCTCACTTTCTCCTCATGTTTTCAATAACACACAACATAACTGACATGCTAAAGAATCAATCAGTAAGGAAGTTAAATCGTAAATCTGCCAATGTCTGGACAGGAATATGAATAATTTGGATGGCTTAAGAACTTCAGAAATGGAAGCAGAAGTAAACCAAATGATCCCTTGAGCATTATCCACTGTCCAATATGATTGTAGTTGATCTTCCATTTCAACTTCACTTTTCGTACACTTCCTGTACCCCTGGCTTCCTTAAGAGACCGAATATCAAAGTCAGCCTTCAATATAATCAAGAATGGAGCATCCAAGTAGAATTACAGAATTCCAAACATTCTCATTCATTACCTTTTGATTGAAAAAATTTCATATCATCTCAATCCTAAATGATCAGTTATTTACCCTGAGACTGAGTTCCGTACTCTAGATTCCCCTGCCAGGAAAATCAGTCCCTCAGTATCTACTAGCCAAGATCCTTCAAGATCAGATTGATGTCAAAAACACCAGGACTCTTTTCTTCCAACGTTCAGAAAGTACAGAACCAATTTGCCGAGCTTTCATCATAGGACAAACATATTGTCCTAGGAATCAATCTAGTGAACATTCACACCAAGGCAAATATATCTTTTTTTAAATATTGGGAGCAAAACGGCACTGTGTATTCCATGTGTGAATCCAGGAAAGCTCTGTGAAACTGTAGAAAAGTTTTCTTATTATTAATCTCCAAGTTACTTGCAATAAAATGCTTGCCTTCTCAGTCATTTGCTGTCACTGCATATATACTTTCTGGGTTCCTTTTCTGAGTACTCCAAAGGACCTCTAACCATTGAAAAATTAAACAACAGCTACCTTTTGGTTATGCCTGTAAAATGCTTCCACTTCTTCGACATACATGGGAGCTTGACTCTCATCAAGTCACGCACTAGAAAGTTAATCACTGCACCTGAACGAGTGACTAAGGATCTGGCAGAACACATTGAAGAGAATGTCAACTGTCACTCACTTGAAAATACAAGTATTAGTGATATCATCATGCTCTTGCTTGCCTTTGATACAGTTCAGTGCTATTAACCTTGACTGTCAACCATGGAAACTGTTGTGGATAACGTCAAGATACTGAAGTCTCTCTGTGGAACAAATAACTTCATCCGGAAAATCTGGACAGTCACAATTCATGAAGCAGTCACTCCTATTTATCGAGAGAAAATGATTCATATGAATCTATGCAACTAATGTAAGTGGATATTTTACTCAGAATTGCACAGATTATCTAAAATCAACGTATTCAGCCTCATTATGCAAGCCAAGTCATCCTTCAACAAATATCATCTGAGAGCAATAGGTAAATGTTAGTACTCTGACCTCTAGGTCAGATGATTCAGGTTTAAGCTCTGTCAGAATGCTGTCTTTCAGATGAGACACTTTCTGCTCCCTTATGTACACATAAAAGATCAGATAAAAATGGCTGAAAAAGTATCTCTCATTCACTAGCATCAGAACCAGTTGTATGGTCTTCTGTGTTACCATCACTATCACAAGAAATAATATTTAACATCAGATTCAAACTTCCAGTTACTAGCTGAAAGAATGGCACGGCAAAATGGGCGGCACGGTGGCTCAGTGGTTAGCACTGCTGCCTCACAGTGCCAGGGATGCATTTCAATTCCAGCCTCGAGTGACTGTTTGTGTGGAGCTCGCATGTTCTCCCCGTGTCTGCGTGGGTTTCCTCCGGCTGTTCTGGTTTCCTCCCACAGTCCAAAGATGTGCAGGTCAGAAGAATTGGCCATGCTAAATGTTAGTGTTAGGTGCATTAGTCAGGGGGAAACGAGTCTGGGTGGGTTACTCTTCAGATGGAGTGGGACCATTTTGGCGCGAGCGATTTGGCGCAGCCTGTTTGGCGCGGCGTATTTTGCCGCAGACCCATTTAGGTGCAGAACTATTTTGGCGCAGATATACGGTAGTCATCAACGCAAATCAATATAACAGTAGAATTACTAAATGGGTAGTTTCCTGTAGTTTGTAGTAATTATTAAAATAACTAGTCATCAAAGAAAAACAACTGTAGAGGGAACTTTACAAGTGATTAACGAGTGCCTAGAAAATTTTTCAGAATAATGCCTAACAACAGAGCGCTGAAGAAAATGGTTCGTAGGACAAGGAAAGAAATTGCTGCTTACCCAGTAAATCCAAGAAATTTAGAAGAACTTGTAATTCCAGATAGCTTTAAACATATTTTGTTAATGAATATAATGAAGAACAATTTTTACTAGCCGACAGTGGTCGCATCACCCGCAGAATTCTTATATTTGGAAGAAAAAGGAATGCCGAGATTCTGAAACAATCAAAAAAGTTATATGTTGATGGAACATTCAAAATTTCCCCATCTCTATTTTCACAAGTTTATGTTATTTTAAGGGAAATACATAAAGGTGTGTTCCCACTGTTGTATGCTTTACTCCCAAATAAGTTACAAACAACATATGATAAATTATTTGAAATGGTTCTGGAAATGCAGCCTGAATGCCACCCTGACATTATCAACTGTGACTTTGAACTTGTACATCTCGTAGCAGGGCACGATATTCCGTTGAAACTAAAGAAATTCAGGCAATTTAATGGGTTAGATTTGCTTTTTTTTTTGAAACTTTGAGGAACCACTGTTAGGAGTGGACTAATTACAGACTAAATGCAGTTGATACACAAATAACTACAAACTACTGAAAACTACTCATTTAATAATTCTGCTATTATGTTGATTTTCGTTGATGACTACTGTATATATGCGCCAAAATAGTTCTGCGCCTAAATGGGTCTGCGGCAAAATAGGCTGCGCCAAACAGGCCGTGCCAAATTGCTCGCACCAAAATGGCTGTGCCGAATCATCCTAAATCCCTCTTCAGAGGGGCAGTGTGGACTTGTTGGGCCGAAGGGCCTGTTCCCACACTGTAGGGAATCTAATCTAAAATCTCATGTCTTAAACATTTTAATGTAACAAATGATGAAAAGCACTATTAATCAAGCACTATTTCCTTAAGCAACCTATTCATTATAATAATGGAAAGAAGCATTCTACTCAATATTCATCTTCCATCGGTATCTCCACCAAATTACAAAGGGCTCCATTAGGTTTCCAGATCCCAATTTCATTGAATGGCAGTTTCAACTGACCATCTCCAGGAATTTTTGTCAATTTTTGTCTTAAATTCCCTACTGGCAGTAAAAACTGTACCAATGATGGCGCACTGAATGCACACTGTATTGGGCCACGGTGGTTCGAAAAGCCAAACAGCCTTCTCCATTCTCATCCACACAGAACCTCAAACAATGACAGAAATTGCTGTCGAACTCAGCAGGTCTGGCAACATCAGTGGGGAGGAAGCAAAGTGAACATTGTGAGTGCAGTGGCACTTCATCAGAACTGTTGTCAGTTTATCAGAATCTCTGTTGGCATTGATTTGCTGGGAAGCCTGCAACCAGATCCCAAAACAAAAAGCTTTCCTCTGGCACCTTCTCCTTGGCATTGTGAAACAAATCAATCTTGGATCTGAGAAGAAATATCACCTTATTATCCTTGACCTCATCTCCTCTTTATTGTAGATGCAGATGTAAAGTTCACAGTATAACTGTACAGCCAATAGTTTAAAAAACTTTCTAGGACTTCGGAAGACCCAATGTCAGTTCCCTGAAAACTCAAAAACTATTGCCATTGTCTCCGAGTGTAAAGACATTGCACTTTACACATTACACCTAGACAGGTCCATGGATGGGATAGGTATAGAGGGAAATGGACCAAACACAGGCAAATGGGACAAGTTTAATTGTGAAAACTGGGTGGCATGGGCAAGTCAGGGCAAAAGGCTGTAGACCCCTCGGACTTTCTTCTCAGGCAAAACAATCTAAATCTTCCTTTGACATCTAACAATCAAATCACCCAGAGTTACTGCCTGGTAGAGTTTTGCAGAAGAGATTGCACAATCCCTTCAATTCATACTCCAATCAGTAAAGCCTAAACATCAGCAACACAAGATGATTCCTTCCTTATTGTGAACCCAACCCCTGACCCTTCAAGTCATATTACTCCCAGCTTATAAATCTCAGAATTATAACACACAGCTCACTGTTATTTGTCGGACTCTGCTGTGTTTCAACATAATATGACAATGTTCATATTTCAAAAGCATTTCATTGGTTGTGAGATGCATTTGGATGACCTGCAGTTATAAAACAGCACTATGTAATACAAGGTGTTTCAAATAGTCTTGGTTTCAAAGCAATTCTGGGGAACTATGTGCAGAATCAGCCCACTCCCAAGAGCGAGGTTGTGGGCTTCAGATTCTAATCACTCTTCCACTTTTAATCCATGTTCAATCAGGCAATGTGAAGTTTGCACATTCTCCCTGTGTCTGCGTGGGTTTCCTCCAGGTGCTCTGGTTTCCACCCACAGTCCAAAGATTGGTCACAGGAAATGTGGAGTTAGAGGGATAGGTTAAGGGTGTGGGTCTGGGTGAGATACTGTTCAGAGGGTTTGTGTTGACTTGATGAGCTGAATGGCCTGCTTCCACACTACAGGCATTTTATGATGATTCTATGATTCCCACTGACCAGACAACCTAAGGTGGTTCCTTGCTTATTGCCACCCACCTTACTGAGTCTTTAAACCACATTATCGTCACCACTCATCATGTTTGGCACCAAAAGGATCAGAGAAATCCACTTGAGTCAACTTGTTTTTCGGCACAACCTCCACCTAAAGACTTGCTTTATTGACAGATCCACTTGCCCTGTGCTTTAGCTTTTCCTGGTGGTGTGATGTGAATCTGTCAATAAAGCAAGTCTTTGGGCAGAGGTTGTGCCGAAAAACAAGTTACCTCATCAATCGAGGGTCCAGAACTAATCCCCAAACTCACTCCTGCTCCCTTGGAAATTCTGTCTTTGTAAATATATAATGCAGTAGTCAGGGTCATCAAAATGGCATTTGGTACACTTGCCTTTATTGGTCAGCGCATTGAGTAAAGGAGTTGGGAGGTTAAGTTGCTGCTTTGTAGGATACTGGCTAGGCCACCTTTGGAATACTGCAGTCAATTCTGGTGTCCCTGCTCCCATAGGAACGATGTTGTTAAACTTAAATGGATTCAGAAAATTTTTGCAAGGATGTTGCCAGGATTGGAGGGTTTGAGCTATGGGGTGAGGTTGGATAGGCTGGGGCTATTTTTTCTGGAGCATCAGAGGCTGAGGGGTAGAAGTCTATGAAATCCTGAGGGGCATGGATATGGTAAATAGACAAGGTCTTTTCCCTGGGGTGAGGGAGTCCAGAACTAGAGGGCATAGCTTTAAGGTGAGGGGGGGGGGGAAATTTAAATAGGACCTAAGGGGCAACTTTTTCACACAGAGGGTGGTGCGTGCATGGAATGAGTTGCCAGAGGAGGTCGTGGAGGCTGATTAGATTAGATTAGATTCCCTACAGTGTGGAAACAGGCCCTTCGGCCCAACAACTCCACACCGACCCTCTGAAGAGTAACCCACCCATAAGCCATTTCCCACTGACTAATGCACCTAACAGTATGAGTAATTTAACATGGCCAATTCACCTGACCTGCACATCTATGGACAGTGGGAGGAAACCCACACAGACACAGGGAGAATGTGCAAACTCCACACAGACAGTCGCCCAAGGCTGGAATTGAACCTGGATCCCTGGCCCTATGAGGCAGCAGTGCTAACCACTAAACCACTGTGCCGCCCCCAGGCTGGTAAAATTACAACATTTAAAAGGCACCTGCATGGGTATATGAATAGGAAGGGTTTAGAGGGATACGCGCCAAATGCTGGCAAATGGGACTAGATTAATTTAGGATATATGGTTGGCAAGGATGAGTTGGAGCGAAGGGTCTGTGCATCTCCGCGAGTCTATGACCAAGTAGGCTCATCTGAGCAATGTCAGTAAAAAAAAATTCATGTGACTGGTCATGACAAAGAGAGAATAATGGAAAGAAAACAGCCAAAATCTCTCCTCGGTTTTGTCAAACCTTTCTTCAATCTTCGGTAGCTGAAGATCACTTAAACACGAGATGGTGTTATCTCATTCTCAAATTTCTAGAGACCTGACTAAAAATTATTTGGAGTGACAATGAGCTTCCCATGGCCATCACATTTGATCTTGCCATTTATATATAATCCAAAGATTACTTCTGCAAGAGATAACTGACTGACGATATAAAGTGGCAAAGAAAATAATGTAAGCAGACGATCATAACAGCAATTGTACTTTAAAAATATCCTTGCTGAGCAGTTTTCACTTTTGTTTTATTAGAGAACACTCCATTTAACCAATAAAATTGGAGAGACCATAATAAATTTGAGATCTTATGAAACAATAAGATACTCACTGCATCCCCAGGACTATGAGGTAAACAATTGCACCTTGGGCAACATAAGTGACCATGAATCTGCAATAATACACTCATTCTTCAAAATTAATGCTGTGTATACACAAGTGTAGCCTCAGCAATAAAACTGTAGTGTAATTCTGTAGTTGGTGTTCCACCAGATATTAGATTCAAGCAAACTGAGACTTCTTGGAATGCTCTGAAATGATCTTGACCCTGGATTTATTGTACATTTTTACAGTTTTTCTCTTTTAACTGACTCAAGTCAATTTTGGCACAGTTCTTGTATTATCTCCACCGATTTAACCTCTACCCTTGGCCTTGAGGTCATGATCTTATCTGGCACTTTAATACAGTCCTGGGTGAACGCTGCTTTCCACCTGAGGTGTTAAACTGAAGGGTGTGTTTACCTTCGGAAATGAACATTAAAGATCCATGACTGTCAAAGGAGAGTGAAGAATTTTCTGGAAGCTTTTGTCAACATTTAACCATTGTGTGATACCATGAAAAGCCTTTGGTCAACCTTGTGCTTTGTGGCACCTGGCTATGCACAAATTGAGTGACTTGCTATTTCCCGATAATACAACAGCAATCATCCTTCAAAATAAAGCATTGACAGTGAAGTACTGTATGAATTAATCTTATGAGTTCAGGGCTGTGCAAATTCTCACCACATTTACAATATGACTTACTTGAAGGGAGAAGAGAGAAATCTGGCTGTTTCCTGATAGCTGCCAAAGAACATCAATTCACTCTGACCCTTTCCAATCCTTCAACTACGCCAATACACCATTAATATAAGCAGCTTCAGAGTAAAGTCATCAACCTCCTCCTGTCTCTACATCTCCATTTTATGCAACCATTCAGATGTAACTGTTCTGACTGGACATGGGTGTAATGATGGCAAGGTTTATTAGGTAGAAAACAAAAGCCTGTCCCCACAAATACTGGAATTTGAGGGCTTTCTACTTCTCTCTGGGAGCTTCTACTGTGTCTTACACATTGTGGATCCCTTAAAGGCACAACATCTGATCAAACTATAGCACACTGTGTCCCAGTATGCATGTAGAATAATCTGGATTGCAACAGTTCAAGGAGGTAGCTCACCATCCCCTTCTCAATCGCAACTAGGGATTGGCAATAAATGCTGGCTTGGCCAGTGATGCCCACAACTCACGAGTGAATTGAAAAAATATTCAAATTACATGTCGTTCCTGAGCATACACACTTATGCTACACTCTCTGCAAATTGCCCTACACAGGGAGATTATTACAACTGGCATCAGTCATCAACTTGGTGACCTTTTGTAGAAATCCTGGGATTCTGTTAAAAATTAGACAACACCAAGTTATAGTCCAACAGGTTTAATTGGAAACACTAGCTTTTGGAGCACTGCTCCTTCATCAGGTAATTGTGACAATCATCTGATGAAGGAGCGATGCTCCGAAAGCTAGTGCTAGTGCAACCTGGTGTTGTATGATTTTTAATTTAGTACACCCCGGTCCATCACCAGCATCTCCAAATCCTGACTGGGATTCTGTGGCCACAATGATTGACATTACCTCAACTGGCTAAATGTGACAGACTCTAATTTTCCCCAAACATCTAAGAGTGGCACCAAGTCTTTGAAAAGGTTCCAAATGGTAGACAGTCAGTAAAATTAGGTCACATGGGATTTAGGATGAGCTCTCCAACTGGATTCATATTTAGCTTAACAGCAGGAGACAGAGAGTAATGGTGGAGGGTTTCTTTGTGGACTGGAGGCTTGTGACCAGCAGTGTTCAACTGCTGGTCACAAGACTACAACGGGATCTTGATCAAATGGGCGAATGGATTGAAAAATGGCAGATGGAGTTCAATCTGGATAAATGGGAGATATTACATTTTGGTACAACAAACGAGGCTAGAGCTTATACCATTAATAGGAGGGCCTTGGGCAGTTTTGTAGAACAAAGGGGCCTAGGGGTGGAGGCACATAATTCTTTGAAGTTGGTGTCACATATAGACAAGGTGGTTAAAAGGGTGTTTGGCATGCTTGCCTTCATTGCTCAGTCCTTTGAGTACAGGAGGTCAGACGTCATTGTTGAGGTTGTACACATCATTGGTGAGGCCTCTTCTGGAATGCTCTGTCCAGTTATAGGAAGGATATTATTAAGCTGGAGAGGGTTCAGAAGAGATTTACCAGGATGTTGCCAGGTATGGAAGGTTTGAGTTACAAAGAAAGGCTAGAGGGGCTGAGACTTTTTTCACTGGAGCATAGGAGGTTGTGAGGTGACCTGATAGAAGTTTATAGAATAATGAGAGGTATAAATAGAGTTAATGGCAGTTGTATTTTCCCTAAGATGGGAGATTTTAAGACTAGGGGGTGTATTTTTAAGGTGAGAGGAGAGAGATTTAAAAAGACATGAGGGTGGTTCGTGTGGAATAAACCTCCTAAGGATGTAGTGGATGTGGGTGCAATTATAACATTTAAAAGACATTGGATAGGTACAGGAAGAGGAAAGGTTTACAGGAATATGAGCCAGGAGCAGGCAGATGGGATTAGTCTAGTTTGGGATTATGTTCGGCATGGACTGATTGGACCGAAGGGTCTGTTTCCATGTTGTATTACTTTATGACACAGTTTCAGTCATATATTTATGGATATAAAATAGTTAGCACATTCAGAGCTGCAGACAGAGTGCTGTGCGGTGGCTACAGGTACTCATGCAGTGAGTGGTAGGTCTGTCTGCTTGATAAGTGGGTGTCCCTTCATCACATCAACTGCAATGTTCATGTTTGCAGCTCCCCAGCACTTCCTCAAGTACACGTATACACACACAGACACACACAGACATACACACACGATGACATTCCCATTGCTGTACATTCCACCATCCCAGGGGAACCCAAAACTGGACCTCACCAGCCATATAAATACTGCATCTACAAGAGCAGATCAGATTCTGAGTGTTCTGTGGGGACAAACTCACCTTCTGACTCCCCAAGGCTGGTCCACCATCCACAAGGCACATGGAATACTCCCCACTTGTCTGGACGAGTGCAGTTCCAACAACACTGAAGAAGCTTAACATGGGGAAAAGTAGCTACTTAAAAGGCTCATATCCACCATCCTCAGCATTCACTCCTTGTGGCACAGTGGAAGAAGTGATAGCATCTTCCAAACCAGAGACATCTACCGTCTTAAGGAACAAGGGCAGCAGCTGCAGGGGAACACCACCACTGCGCATTTCCCTCCAAACACACATTCTTCTGAACTGAACCTACATCACTAATCCTCAAGAGTGACTGGGTATAAATCCTGATATTCCCTCCTTGACGGTACAGTGAGTATGACCTACACCACATGGATCGCAGTGGTCCAAGATGGTGACTCACTACTACCTTGTCGAGTATGGGGAATAACTGATGGCCCAACTGATGAATGACACCCATATTCCATGAACAAAAAATAAAGAAAAGATTTGCTTTGATCAATCCTTCACTTCACTTAGATACAGGCTTACTTCATTCATTGTAATTCTGAAAATCTTAGCATCCTTGTTCATATTTATGAATTCTCACTTATATCTGAAATCTCAGTGTCTGATGAATAAACAGCTGGGAAACTGTATTTTGACTTCAGCCAGATGTTTGGACAGATAAATATCATCCACATCATGAACTGCTGCTTTTGGATGTGAGGTTAAACCTTCGGGTAATGTAAAAGGTCATCAGTGTCAAGGGGCTAGTGGTCTACCTGAAATGGTGGAACAGTCACTCAGTCAACTCCTGAAACACTCATGACCATGAAATACTCCAAGGTAAACTGTGACTAGAGAGCAGACATTCAAACTGACAAAAAGTGCTGATGTCGGCTGCGCGTCACACAAAAGCAGTCAAAATGGACAGCTGTCCAAGTTCATAAGAGCCTGTTAGAGGCAGTTTACCATCATTTGCATGTCATGTTTGCCACCATGAAAAGGCTAATTGATAAAACACAAAGAAAGCCCTGCATCAGAAAGGGCTCTTGGTTGTGCATTTCTTTGGTGTCACACCAGCCATCCAATCATCTGAGCTAACCAACCACACACCCAAGTAAATGTTCTGTTATTTGTGTAGCTTTCCCCCCGGGAGACTAGACCGGGTCAAGATGACACCATGTAACCAAGAGCTGTTTCTGATGCAGTGTTTTCTTTGTGTTTTACCAATAAGCCTTTCCATGGTGGCAAACAAGTCATGCAAATCAGTTAACAAGTCAGGCTGAGGTTACCATGGAAGACTCTCCTTCTCAACCTCTCCATCACCTGAGGCACAGTGACCCTCCGATTAAACCCTCTGCCAGTCATCTCTCTCTCATGAGACTAAGGGGACTTTACCTTTATTTACAATCTTTGCATGGCCATTTTAATCCTTAGCCTGCATGACAAACAATTCCAAGTGCTCGGCCACCCAGCAAGGAAAATTGTCTTCTGTAGAATGTGTACTTACTTCTATAACCATCCGCTGAATAGAAATTAGCCCTACATTCTGACAATGGAATTTGCTGCTATTTCTCATCTCCTTGGTGATGCTCAAGAATCTTCAAGCAGAGCCTCTCCTATAATTTGACCTCATTCCCTTCCTCCCACACACATCGATATTGCTGGTGCATTTTTTCTTTGTCAGAGCCTTTGCTTCAGTCTTGTTTGATGGCTCAGAAGGTACTCAACCCATTGCTAAATATCAGAAGTGGGTCTCCAGCATTCTCTTCCAACATGACACAAAAGGGAGAGAAATTCTAGAGAAGCTCTTTACCAAGTACCTGACCCTGTGACAACACTTCACATAAAGAGGGATGAAATAGAAAAAAAAACCTTTATAAAGATCAGATGTGGTTCAAGTGCTTCCTTTGTGTTCCAATGGAACCATCTATTGTATTTGAAATATTTTCAAGGAAAATTAAACTGAAAAGATCTAGCACCATGGAAATGCAAATTAATCTGAACTTGTCAGAAGTTTAACTACAGTCGTTACAGTTAATTATGAATCTGACATAAGCACATAATTATCATTTAATTTGTGGATATTAAAGCATTTATTTAAGGCAAGTTTCAGTTTTGATTTATTGTGGGATCAGTTCGAAAGCCCGGTGATACAGGAAGCATTCCAATTGTTGCACAGAGTAGGACACTGTCAATCGAAAACAGAGACAATCACCACGATGACTATTCCTCCAGCTCTGATAGTAAAGGCCTTGCTTAATTAAGGACTGGAGATTACAGGGATTGGCATCAAATATTACCTCCTGCTACTATGGCTAAGTGACTGCCTACTGTGTAGGGCAACAGGCCAGTTGTGAACATGCCAATTTATAAACAAAGGACAGAGAATGAAAGCAAAAGGCCACCTTGGTAATATGGCTAGTCATAGAGTCATCAGTCATGGCATCCCTACAATATGGAAGCAGGCCAATTAGCCTATCGAATTCATACTGACCCTCCAACCAGCATCGTACCCAGACTCACCCCCCGCTACCTTATCCCAGTAACCCTGCAGTTCCCATGGTTAAGCGAAAGTGAGGACTGCAGATGCTGGAGATTAGAGTCGAGAGTGTGGTGCTGGAAAAGCACAGGAGGTCAGGCAGCATCCAAGGAGCAGGAGAATTGACGTTTCAGGCAAAAGCCCTTCATCAGGAGCTCCCATGGCTAACCCACCTAAACTGCACATCCCTGGACACTATGAGCAATTTAGCATGGTCAGTCCTGTCCTATAGTAACAGAATCCACACCAGAAGAGTCAAACAAAAATCCAACAGAAAAGTCTTCAGACCAATTTAGAGTCATCAAGCATGGAAACAGACCCTTCTGTCTAACTTGTCCATGTCAATCAAATTTCCCAATCTAAGCTAATCCCATTTGCCTGCTATTGGCCCATATCCCTCTAAACCTTTCTTATTCATGTGCCTGTCCAAATGTCTTTTAAATTTTGTAATTGTACCTGCATTATCACTTCCACTGGCAATTCATTCCATACACAAAACACGCTCTGTGTGAAAAAATTGCCCTTCAGGTCCCTTTTAAATCTTTCTCCTCAAACCTTAAAATTATGTCCCCTCATTTTGAATTCCCTAGCCCTAGGGAAAAGGCCATCGCTATTCACCCTATCCATGCCCCTTATGTTTTCATAAACCTCTATACGGTCACCCGTCAACCTCCTAAGCTCCAGTGAAAAAAGTCTCAGTCTCTCCAGCCTCACCCAATAACTCAAACCCTCCAGTCCTGCTAAAACGACCATTCCTGGGAGACCTCATCAATCCCCTAGGATAATCAAACAATCAACTGTTATAACCAACCCTCTAAATATTGCCAATAATATATCTGATCCCTACAGTGTGGAAGCAGGTCATTAGGCCCGCTGAGTCCTTACTGCTCCTCCATAGAGCATGTGTTGCTGGAAAAGGGCAGCAGGTCAGGCAGCATCCAAGGAGCAGGAGAATCGACGTTTCAGGCATGAGCCCTTCTTCAGGAATGATGAAGGTGTGCCAAGCAGGCTAAGATAAAAGGTAGGGAGGAGGGACTTGGGGGAGGGGCGTTGGAAATGCGATAGGTAGAAGGAGGTTAAGGTGAGGGTGATAGGCCGGAGTGGGGGTGGGGGCGGAGAGGTCAGGAAGAAGATTGCAGGTTAGGAAGGCGGTGCTGAGTTCGAGGGTTGGGACTGAGACAAGGTGGGGGGAGGGGAAATGAGGAAACTGGAGAAATCTGAGTTCATCCCTTGTGGTTGGAGGGTTCCTAGGCGGAAGATGAGGCGCTCTTCCTCTAGCCGTCGTGTTGCTATGGTCTGGCGATGGAGGAGTCCAAGGACCTGCATGTCCTTGGTGAAGTGGGAGGGGGAGTTGAAGTGTTGAGCCACGGGGTGGTTGGGATGGTTGGTGCAGTTGTCCCAGAGGTGTTCTCTGAAACGTTCCGCAAGTAGGCGGCCTGTCTGCCAATATGGAGGAGGCCATATCAGGTTCAGCGGATGCAGTAAATGATGTGTGTGGAGGTGCAGGTGAATTTGTGGTGGATATGGAAGGATCCCTTGGGGCCTTGGAGGGAAGTAAGGGGGGAGGTGTGGGCGCAAGTTTTGCATTTCTTGCGGTTGCAGGGGAACGTGCCAGGAGTGGAGGTTGGGTTGGTGGGGGCTGTGGACCTGACGAAGGAGTCACAGAGGGAGTGGTCTTTTCGGAACGCTGACAGGGGAGGGGAGGGAAATATATCTCTGGTAGTGGGGTCCGTTTGGAGGTGGCGGAAATGACGACGGATGATACGATGTACATGGAGGTTGGTGGGGTGGTAGGTGAGGACTAGTGGAGTTCTGTCCTGGTGGCGGTTGGAGGGGCGGGGCTCAAGGGCGGAGGAGCGGGAAGTGGAAGAGATGCGGTGGAGAGCATCGTCGATCGCGTCTGGGGGGAAATTGCGGTCTTTGAAGAAGGAGGCCATCTGGGTTGTTCGATATTGGAACTGGTCCTCCTGGGAGTAGATGCGGCGGAGACGAAGGAATTGGGAATATGGGATGGCATTTTTACAGGGGGCAGGGTGGGAGGAGGTGTAGGCTAGGGTAGCTGTGGGAGTCGGTCAGCTTATACTAAATGTCCGTGTTGATTCGGTCGCCCGAGATAGAAATGGAGAGGTCTAGGAAGGGGAGGGAGGAGTCTAAGGTAAATTTGAGGTCAGGGTGGAAGGTTTTGGTAAAGTGGATGAACTGTTCAACCTCCTCGTGGGAGCACGAGGCAGCGCCGATACAGTCATCGATGTAGTGGAGGAAAAGGTGGGGGGTGGTGCCAGTGTAGCTGCGGAAGATGGACTTTTCCACATATCCTACGAAGAGGCAGGCATAGCTGGGGCCCATGCGGGTGCCCATGGCTACTCCTTTGGTTTGGAGGAAGTGGGAGGATTGGAAACAGAAGTTGCTCAGAGTGAGGACCAGTTCAGTCAGTCGAAGGAGGGTGTCAGTGAAAGGGTACTGGTTGGTACGGCGGAAAAGGAAGAAGCAGAGGACTTTGAGTCCTTCGTGATGGGCGATGGAGGTGTACAGGGACTGGATGTCCATGGTGAAGATAAGGCGTTGGGGACGGGGGAAGCAAAACTCATGGAGGAGGTGGAGAGCTAGTCCTCAATTAACTCTCCCTTTAGCCTCTCTGCTCCAAAACGTAAAACCATTTATAGGCAGTCCCTGGGTTGTGTTAGGTTCCATTCCTGAATCCCTTCACAAGTTGATTTGTACGCAAGTCAGAGCACAGTACAAGGTAAGATAGAGCAGCTGCCTGAAGTGTAGGAAATGTTTGTATGTCAGATCTTTAAATTTACGTGTCGAGAGTGTGGTGCTGGAAAAGCACAACAAGTCAGGCAGCATCCGAGAAGCAGGAGAATCGACGTTTTGGGCAGAAGTCCTTCAACTTTAAAATTACGTCCCTATACGGAAGCATGTTTGTAAGTGTCATGTCCGTAAGTCAGAGTTCTATAAATCGGAGAACCCCCCTCCTCATCGCTAAATTTGCTCTTCCCGCCTACATCCTTTTAAACCTCCATTGTACCCTTTTGAAAACAACCAGGTTCTTCTGGTAATCTAGTGACTAGAAGGGATGCAGTACTGTAGCTGTGGCTTGGCTCTCTGAAGCTTGGAGGATTTTTTTTGGCAAATAATTTCAAAATCATCATCTGAAAAATAAACAGGAGAGGTGGAAGAATTTACCTCGAAAAGACGTTAGGTACAATCTGGCTTGTCTTACCAGAAATAATAATAAAAGAAGAATACGTAATTGAATTGAATGTTATTAAAAGGTTAATTTTACAGAATAGGGAGGGAGGGAGGAGTTTTAGACAGATGTATTGAATTGGATAGTTCATTCAGAAAATTGCCTGAAACGCAATGAACTGAGTGGTTCTTGTTCAGCAAGAGGGTCAAAACAGTAAATAGGAATTCAAATCACAAATTGATTAGTCGTGATCCTTTTGAACAGCAGGGCAGGCTTGAGGGAGTAAATGGTCTGCTTCTGCTCCTAATTCACAGGTATTTATCATTGTCCCCCTTTTGGACAATTCGGTCATCCTACACCTCATAACTGGCAGAAGCTTTGTTAACCCAATCAGATTCTCTCCCTAAAAATAAAACGGGCTAGCTTTCAAAGAAAAAGGCACAGTGCAAACTTTAGTGCTGCCAAGGGCGAATTGTTAATTTGCAGTATATTTCCTGTCATTGTTTTTTTTCTTCCCAGCCCATTGTCAATGACTATTAGAATATTTATTAACATACGACAACCTGAATACTTTGTAAAGTGAGTGCATCTTGCAGGTAGCCTCCTCCTTTGTGGATTATCTATGGTACAGAGTGGGGGTCTGCCAAGGCCTACAAAGAAATGTGATTAATTTCATGATAAAACATGGTCAATTTCAAACCCAATCCAAACCAAGTGAATCAGTCACATCATCTCCCACAATGGGGAATAAAATTGGTATCATTAGGTAATGGTATCAGTTCCAAACTTGAAACCATAGTCGAGCCTGCAAATCTAAATCCGAGGGAAATGTTAACACCTACCTCCACAAGGTAGGAAAACTAAATTGTGAAAATGTGTAGCTGGAAAAGCGCAGCAGGTCAGGCAGCATCCAAGGAGCAGTAGAATCGACGTTTCGGGCATGAGCCCTTTCTCCAGGAAAATTAAATTACCTCAGTATAATTATGCATGCGAGTGCCTGTGCAAAGTTTAAGACTTGTAATTTGCAAAGAGGTCCTCTGAAAGTCTAAGGTCTCAAGACACAGATAAACACTCAAGTGTGTGCAACAGTTTGGAATATGTTTATACCAAAAATTACTCTGTTGATAACTAATTAACTTTATTTTTGTTATGTATGGCTTATCACATATCTATTGCTCAGCTGGCCATATGTTTGAGGTTTTAGTATTCTGAGGAGCAGCTTGTTTGGAGATAACTTCAGTTTGAAGAATTAACGGGCTTGTACTGCCAGAGATTTTTCTAAACTTCATATAATTATGGCACTATGTCAGGACTTGGAGAAAATCAGGAATGTGGCAGGCAGGCAAATTCTCCAAGTATGTTAGCACTCAGCAAGCAAAGTAGGCTTCACTAGCTGGCAGGATGAAGACAGTTACACACATTTATGGGTTTTCCATTCAGTGAAGCAGCTAGAGTTAGATGACCAGTAAAATGCACAAAGCTTCACTTCAAGGATGTGTGACAAGAGGCCCAAAACATTAGCAGCTACAAGAGGAATGTTGCTACATCCTCTGTGAGTTAGCATGTGTCAACATGATGGTCCATACCCACAATTGCTGGCAAGTGGTACCAACACCAAATAAAACAAAACCTAATACCCAATTCATATACAATGGGAAACCTGGCAGGATCTCTCATGAAGTTTTTCACCCGATGTTGAATTTGCTGCATGTTCATTATCTCACCCAGATGGAAGGATGGCATCGTTATGATTCTAGGATTTGTTATTTTCCTTTGGTCCCAACCTAACTCATATGCGTCCATGCATGACTTCACTGAACTGACAGAGTGGGCTTTTCATTGCTGTCTGAAATGGCCAGACAAGACACTTAGTTCGATCAGAACGAAAAAGGTCCACCACCACTTTTTCAGGGCAGTCAAAGGTGGACAATAAATGGTGACCACGTTATTGTTTGCCCACACTGCACCATTGAATAAAAAAGCAAATCAAAGCTTGTTGAAAGTATGTTGGAGGGAAACTTACATCAAATGATCTGATGTTATTAGACTTTCACTTTGTACGGTTACATATGAATTCCATATCTGTCTCAATCAGAACAAATATTCCTCCAAATCATATCTGGCAGAAGCTGTAGAAATCTCAATCGCACATCTTCAGCAGGGCCATGTGTCTCTGGTTTACTAAAGCTTCGTCTTTATCAGGTTACGTTAAGCTGGATACATGAGAAATTCAGTGAATTTTCAAAGCAGCTATGTTTCTGGGGAGAATGGGATGAATGCATAGGGTGATACACATAGACCAATGAACAGTCTCCAAACAGATTGTGTAACAAGTGCCTGCGTTTACTCATCCAAATGTTACTCAGAATCAATCAATCAGAAAGAAAGAAAAACATATTTGTATTTCACAACTTCAGGACGTCTCAGAGCATTCTGCAGCCAACAAGGTTTGCCTGATTAATTCCAGAGATGAGCAGCTTGCCTTATGAGGAAAGATCGAACAGTTTAGGCCTTAATTCAATTTGATTTATTGTAGTCACATGGACCTACGTACAGTGAAAATGTTTGTTTGTGAGCAGTACAGGTCAATCACAGCAAACATGGACATACAGATCATAGGGTGCTTAGACACGGTGAGGCACGAGGTTACACTGCACAGGAGATGCGCAAAGCAAGATCAACATTAAAAAGATCAACATTATTTGAAGCTAGAGAGATCCATTCATCAGCCTAATAATGGCTGGGAAGAAGCTGCTCTTAAATCTTGCATGTGTTCAAGTTTCTGTATCTTCTGCCTGGTGGAAGAGGTTGTAAATGGAGCCAATGGATGGAAGATTGGCTCCCGTGATGGTCTGGGCTGTGTACACAGCCTTCTGTAGTTTTGTACAGTCCGAGGCAGAGCAGTTGCTGTTCCAAGCACGCGGACAGGATGCTTTCAATGGTGCATCTTTTGAAGTTGGTGAGGGTCCTTATGGACATGCTGAATTTCCTGAGCCACCCGAGGAAGAAGAGGAATTGTTGTGCCAAAATTGACTGTCATATCTATGTGAGAGATCCAGGACAGATTGTCAGTTATCATCACTCTGAGGAACTTAACACTTTCCATCCTCCCAACTTCTGCTCCATTGATGTAGATGGGGGCGTGCCCTCTTCCTTTCATCCTGTTGTCAATGATCACTTCTCAAGAATTAGGCCTCTACTCACTCAAGTTTAGAAAGTGAGAGAGATCTAGTTGAGATAAATAAGCTGCTAAAGAGGATGAGCAAAGTAGATACAGAGAGGATTTGGTCTTTGGAGAGTAATCTAGAATGAATGGTGAAAATGAATTGCTGGAAAAGCTCAGCAGGTCTGGCAGCATCTATGGAGAGAAATCAGAGTTAATGTTTTGGATCCAGTGACCAGTCGTCAGAATTGCTTGTAGCTAGGATTCCTGATGGAGAGCTTTTGCCCGAAATGTCGATTTTACTGCTCCTCGGATGCTGCCTGAACTGCTGTGTTCTTCCAGCACCACTAATCCAGAACATGCTTGTAGCTAGGAAAGAGTTGGTAGATGTGTTAAAGACAGGATGAGGATGAAATGACAGGTGGAAATGGAGCTCAAGGAAAGAGAGAACAGCAGCTGGGCAGACAGAAGAATGGGTAATGGTTAGCTGCTAATGAGGATGCCGAGCCACTTCAACACAGCACCCCCTGTGTTCCCTGGTCAACATCTCTGTCCTGGGCTTGCTGCAGTGCTCCAGCAAAGCTCAATACAAGCTGGAACAATAGCATCTCATTTCCATTACCCTAACCTCCACACTCCTTGTCATCACATGGGCTGCTACAACAATGAACCTATTCTCAGCAACTATTGCACCCCATTTCCAACTATTGACTTTACCAGGTTGACTATCACCTGCCAGGAGAGATGGACACTACTGTGGCAGGTCGGAAAACCTGAGGCCACTAAAGAAAATGGTGCTCTCGGTGGATATACGGAAGAATTAAAGTTAAAGAGGCCGAGGGATGGCGGCGATCTGAGAAGATCACACTGCAGAGCCTTCGCATCGCAGCAGGAGAAGGACGGTCCTTTAACCCACCCAACCCAGGTCATCAGGATTTCTTGGGGTGTTGGAAAGATTGTGGAGCCTCAAGAAACATTTAAAAATTGACTTACCTGTATTTTCAGTTGTCCAGAAATGCCTAAAAAGGGAGGAGGAGCATCTGAGGCCGGGCCTGCAGCTCAGCCTGCAGCAGCCTCGGAGCTGATTACTCTCCAGGACCTGGTGAACCAGCTCTCGAAATCTCACGAGATGTTGACGAAACAGATTGAAGAGAAGCTGGCTCCAGTCTCTCTCATGCTGCAGAAGCATGAGCAGCAGCTGGGAGACCTGGAGAAGAGGACGGATGAGGTGGAGCACAGGGTCACAGTGGTGGAAGCTGATGCCAGTTCATTCAAGGAAGAGATCCAAGCCTTGAAGAAGCAGGTTCGTAATTTGCGTGACCAACTGGATGATCTTGAAAACAGGGGCAGGAGAAAAAACATTCGGATCATCGGTCTGCCTGAGGGTAAGGAAGGTGAGCGGCCTGCAGAATTTGTTGAAGATTGGCTTCCGAAATTCCTTGACTTGGAGACTGGCATGAGAGGATTGAAGATAGAGAGGGCTCACCGGGTCGCAGCACGGAGGTCGGGTCTGGTCAACGCCCTCGTCCTTTCCTGGTGCAGTTCCATCATTACCAGGATAAGGAGAGAGTCATGGAGGCTTCCAGACTCCAGGGGAAGGATCCAAAGGCCCTCGTTTACGTGGGGTCTAAGATCATGTTTTTTCATGACTTTTCAGTGGCGGTGATCCAGAAACGAAAATCGTATTATGGTGTCAAGAGAAGACTGAAAGAGTTTGGGATTCAGTACTCCCTGAGATATCCGGCAGTGCTTCGGATCACCTTAGATGGATCCATGCATCTCTTTGACACATCGGAGAAGGCAAGAGACTTTGTGGACAAACTAACCTAATTTAAACAATTGTAGTATGTATAAATATTGTTGCTTAGGTATGCATTTATCATTCTGTAAAAGAAATGGAGGAAATCTGGTTGGAGCTTTGTTTTTCCCCTTTTTTTTCCTCTATTGATAATAATTTGGTTCAAACTATGTCTGGCGGTGGTTAAGATGTACATTTTAAATTTATAAGTTAGGACATACCAAAGGATGGGTGGGGTATTTATTCCCTTTTGTATATAAAAGAATTTTTTTTATTCATATTGATATCCTATGGGGTGTTTATTCTTTTTATCTTGTGCTTGTGATGCAGCTCTAGCTGGGAGAAGTGAAGATGGTTGAGATGGTTAGATGCCTATTTATGGGGAGTTCAGGATGGGTAGTTGCCCCCTCCGGGCAGGGGGTGAGTTCCCCTACTCAGCGCTATTGGCGCTTTATATGTTGGTGTGTTTTCTGGTTTTTGTTATTTTTTATTTTTAATAATTTTGTATGTTTGTTAAATCTAGTGGTTTTAGTTTATGTAGTTTTTATATTTGGTGGACCATGCGACACTAAGGCTCAGCAATTTGTGGTTCTGGTTCCTCC
The DNA here is from genome assembly GCF_037043375.1 of Chiloscyllium plagiosum. Lineage (NCBI taxonomy): Eukaryota > Metazoa > Chordata > Chondrichthyes > Orectolobiformes > Hemiscylliidae > Chiloscyllium > Chiloscyllium plagiosum. The sequence goes on along the minus strand of NW_028270142.1, from coordinate 129,799,608 downwards.
TCTCTGGAATTTAAATGTAATTACAGAAGATTATGGCTAATGATTTGATTAAATGGTGTACCTGGAATATCAAGGGAAGTCACTCACCAGTTAAGAGGAAGAAGGTACTCTTGAGTCTTAGAAAGGATAAGGTGGATATTGCTTTGTTACAGGAGACACATTTGGATGACAAGGGACATCTGAAATTACAGCAGAATGGCTTTGACCGCATTTATTTATCATCATTTAATACCAGAAGTAAGAGAGTGACTATATTGGTAAGGAAAAATCTCTCATTTAAATTGTTGGAATGTGTTAAAGACACATGCCGGAGGTTTATAATTCATAAAGCCTTGATAAATGGGGAAGAATATGGCATTTTAAATGTTTATTGTCCCCCAGCTCATCCTCTTAAATTCTTGGTAGATGCTTTTTCTAAACTGATAAGTCTCAAGTCTCGGCACATCATTACAGGGGGAGATTTTAACTCCCTCATGGACCCCACAGTAGACAGGTTGCCTAAAGGTCCCTGATACCCGCTGCACAAACTAAACAGATATTGGGTTTGTGTGGGGAATTAGGGTTGGTGGACATCTGGAGGTGTCTCCACTCTACAGGTAGGGATTTCACGTTTTTCTCCAATCCGCACAGATGTCACATGAGGATTGATTTTTTTCTGACCCCTGCAGTAACCCTGCAACTGGTGGCATCCTGTACGATTGGTAATATTGCCATCTCTGATCATGCTTCAGTGTACCTCATGATTAAAATTAAGGATGTTACAGTGGATTCAACATACAGTGGTACTAGCGAATGGACCCCTTTATTCTCATGGACAGCAAGTTTGTGGAGTACGTCTCTAGGGAATTTTGGGCATTCCTAGACATCAACATAGGCTTGGTTGATAGCTCATCTGTTCTCTGGGAAACTGCCAAAGCTTATGCCAGAGGGTTAGTTATTTCATATTCCACCAGTAGGAAGCGGCAGAAGGGTGAGCAGCAATGTCTCCTTGAAGCACGGTTGAAGGCAGCTGAGAAGGTCTATTTTGACAGACCCTCATTGGTCAAACTATAGAGGATTACGGCACTGCGGTCTACACTACATTCCGTGCTCACGCAGACGGCAAAGAAGGAACTGGTTTTTGCAAAGCAAAGGTTATACGAGCATGGTGACAAGCCAGGCAAATACTTAGCATACCTTGCCAGAAAGAGAAGTGCCCCACAAACCATTACAGCGATTAGGGAAGGGTCTGGGAACCTAACATGTGATTCTAAAAAGATTAATGTGGCGTTCCAGAGATTCTACTCTAAGTTATATCAGTCTGAGAATTGTGAGGAGGGGCAGGCCAAAATGGAATCCTTTTTTAGAGATCTGAAGCTCCCGGGTGTGACTCCCGAACAACAGTCCTTTCTCAATACCCTATTATCAGAGCAAGAAGTGCAGGAAGCTGTGAGGCAGCTTCAGAGTGGAAAGGCGCTCGGTCCTGATGGACTTCCCAGTGAATTCTATAAGGAATTTATAAGTATACTGTAGGCCCAATGCTGAATATGTTTAATGATTCATACAGTCATGTTTGTCTCCCACCATCTCTGAGAGAGGCCAATATTTCACTTATCCTTAAAAAAGAAAGGATCCGGAAGACTGTGCCTCATAGAGGCCCATCTCGCTCTTAAATGTGGACTTTAAGATCCTCTCTAAGGCTCTTGCGTTAAGGCTGGAGACTGTGTTACCCTCTATTATTAAAGAGGATCAGACGGGCTTCATAAAGGGTCGCAGATCCTCTAATAACGTTAGGAGGCTGCTTAATGTAATTCAAGCATGCCAACAGCAGTCAATACAGGAATTGGTGATTTCTTTAGATGCAGAGAAGGCATTTGACCGAGTTGAGTGGCCGTACCTTTTCTATACTCTAGACCAGTTTGGTCTGGGCGAAGTTTTCATAAGATGGGTAAAGGTTCTCTACAGTGTACCTCTCACTGCGGTCATTACCAACGGGATACGATCAAGTAATTTTAATATTTCTAGGGGCAGCCGGCAGGGCTGTCCCCTTTCACCATTACTTTCTACGTTTGTGATTGAACCGTTAGCAGAGGCCATTCGTGGGGATCTCAATATATCAGCTCCAGAAGTGGGGTCAAAATTACATAAGATCTCGCTGTATGCAGATGATGTTCTAATTTTCTTGACAAATCCAGCAGTCTCAGTGCCTCGCCTGATACAATGCATTCACACGTTTGGCGCTTTTTCAGGGTATAAGATTAATTTTGCTAAATCAGAGGCTATGCCTATGGGTGGTCTTACGAAAGAGTTGGCTCTTGAGAGTGACTATAGATTCCCATTTAGGTGGTAACAGGGGGGTTTTGTGTATTTGGGCATATTCATTACTCCAGTTCTGGATTGGCTGTTCAAAGCCAATTTTACTCAATTATTTGAAAAAATTAAACAAGATCTCCAAAGATGGGAGGCACTTCCAGTCTCATGGTTGGGTCGGATAGTGTTTATTAAGATGAATATTCTCCCTCGTTTGCTATACCCTATGCTGATGCTCCCCCTGATTTTCAATAAACAAACACTCAGGCGACTGAACAGTTGGTTCAGCTCCTTTATCTGGCAACGTAAACGGCCCCTCATTAAATTAGCCAAACTGCAGTTGCCTCACAGATTGGGGGGAGTAGACCTTCCGGACATTAAAAATTACCAATTAAGCTCTCTTTTGACCTACGTAAGTGATTGGGTTTGTGGGGACCCTCTTTCAGTATGGCTAGATATCGAAGCCTCCCAGGCAAGGTGCCCCCTTACCAGTTTGCTGTTTTTGGACAAGGTGAGGACAGTTAGGGAATATTGCCATAACCCAATAGTCATCAATATTGTTAAAGCATGGAGGGCAATTCGGCAGAGGGAAGGTAATATTAGCAAAACATCTTTGTTTACACCTTTAGTGGGTATGCCGAGTTTTCAACCAGGTATGATAGATTCAGGATTTAAACGTTATGCAGCTAGGGGTATACCTTGCATGGGCGATTTATTTGAGGGAGATGTAATGATGTGCTTCGATCAGTTAGTACGGAAGTATGAGTTACCTAATAGAGACCTCTTTCGTTTTTTTCAAGTTAGGGATTTTATTCAAAAAAGGACCACACTTTTGACTGATCCCTACAAATCTGACATAGAAAGAGGGATACTAAGGGCTAAGAGTACACTCTCTGTCAGTACTCTATATCACCAATTGGGGGGTGCCACCTCAGATGAGTATATTCGACTCTGCAAGATGTGGGAAAGAGAGCTGGGTGTTGAAGTTTCTTCAGAGGCATGGGAGGATATTTGGGAGAATACAAGGAAGATATCAATTTGCAATAGGACCCATGCTTTACAGTTGAAGATTCTCCACAGGGTCCACTTAGCCCCAGACCGTTTGTCAAAATTTAAACCAGGGGTATCTTCAGCATGCCCCAAGTGCAAGGTCTGTACGGGTACTCTTACCCATTGTCTTTGGTCTTGTGACAGGCTTCAAACATATTGGAGCGCTGTGGTGGGTGCAATGGAGAGGATTTAGGTGTAGGGGTGGAGAAGGACTCTATTTCGCTCCTTTTGGGCCTACCCATTGTATTTCCTGCAGACTCGCATAAGGCAAAACTTTTCAATATTCTTACATTCTGTGCAAGGAAGAATATCTTGCTAGGTTGGATATCAGAAAACCCCCCCAGGCCTGTTGGGTTGGAGGAAGATTGTTATGGAGCATATTCCTCTGGATTTTCTCACAAATATAGTACACCACAAAACTGAGAATTTTTATAAGACATGGCAACCCTTTTTGAAATACCTGGACACAGATTTATCTGCCACACTAACAAGGGCTTTTATATAGCCGCAATGATTGTGGTTCATGAGTCCAATATCCAGGGAGGAGGAACTGTGAATGTATGAGTGTTTTGTTTGGCTGGGCTGAGTTATTACTATTTATTTGTTTGTTGTTAGGTATTTATTTAGTTAGTTAAATAGCTAGTTTAGGTTTTTTTTTAATTTTATACTTCTCTATATATGTTTATACATTTGTATAGGAGGGTGGGCTGGGGATTTTTTTTTATTTGGGTTTAGTTTTGTACTATTTTTGTACTGTTTTGAATTGCATTGTTTTGTATTTGTTGTAATATTTACAAATCTATTTTTTCTTAATAAAAATATATTATAAAAAAAAAGTTAAAGAGGCCTCGCTGATACTTCTGCCAGTGGACAGTCAATGCCAACATCCAACTCCTGGACAGATTTGGTGGTTTGACCTCCTGCAGCAATTGGCTGGAAAAAGCCCTAATCTCCACCTTCCCATGGAGCAAAACCTCAGAACTTTGTCTGTGAAGGATGGTGCGAGTTCTCCCTTTCCCCCTCTGGGCCATGTATAGAATGCTGAGGCGGGAGCACCACATTGTGAGTGACAGTTACAGAGCCCAGCCTGGTATGTAGTTGGGAATTAAATATAGTTCCAGAGGCTGGAAGAAAGCTGGAAGGTGCCAGCAATGAGGAGCACTTGACCTCTCAAGCAGCACGATTCCCTGGGAAAGGGGGCCGAGAGACTCCTTGCATTGTTATTCAAATGAACAGCAGCACATGTTATGAGAAAATTTGCTGCAATGTATGGTGGACTGGGCACCTTCACAAAACACCTGAACAGAAGGTTGGAAAAGACAGCCCACAAAATGATTACATGACTCTAGGAGACCACTTCGTCCATTGACTCTATGCCAACAACCTTCATCTCCTTAGTTTCAGAAGCATGTTGTGAAACTTGAGAGGATTCAGAAAATATTTACAAGGACGTTGCCAGGGTTTGAGCTATAGGGAGAGCTTGAATAGGCTAGGGCTTTTTTCCAGTTGGAGGCTGAGGGGTGACTATATAGAAGTTTATAAAATCATGCAGGGCGTGGATAGGATAAATAGACTAAGTCTTTTCCCTGGGGTGGGGGAGTCCAGAACTAGAGGGCATAGGTTTAGGGTGAGAGGAGAAAGATATAAAAGAGACCTAAGGGGCAACTTTTTCACACAGAGGGTGGTACGTGTATGGAATGAGCTGCCAGAGGATGTGGTGGAGGCTGGGTACAATTGCAACATTTAAAAGGCAACTGAATGGGTATATGAATAGGGAGGGTTTGGAGGGATATGGGCCGGGTGCTGGCAGGTGGGACTAGATTGGGTTGGGATATTTGGTCAGCATGGACGGGTTGGACCGAAGGGTCTGCTTCCGTGTTGTACATCCGGATGACTCTATGACTCTATAACTCTAATTCCCTGTTGAAAACCTAGGATTGAGTCTGCCTCCACTTCAGTTCCAGGTAGCATATTTTTTGGATCATAACCACTTGCTGTGGAAAAGGATTTTCCTCAAGTCATCAATTTTCTTTTGCCAAGCATCTTACACTTGTGTTCTTTGGTTTTAAATCCTTCAGCCAACTGGAACAGTTTCTCTCTATCTATTCTGACCAGCTTCCTTCTTCTATCAAATTTCCTCTTACCGCTCTCTAGGATGAATAGTCCCAGCATTTTCATGAACAGAAGTCCCCCATCTCTGGAACCATTCTTATGAATCTCTTCCAAACTCTCTAAAACCTTCACAGCCTTCCTAATGCGCTGACCCAGAATTTAACGCAATATTCCGGTTGGGGCCAAGTCAAAGTTTTATAAAGGCTTACTATAATTATTTTTTATCGAATCCCTGCAGTGTGGAAACAGGCCCTTCAGTCTAGCAAGTCCACACTGAAGGTCCAATGAATATCTCACCCAGACCCATTCCCCTAGTACTCTGCATGTCTGCCTGACTAATGCACCTAACCTACATGTCCCTGAACACTATGGGCAATTTATCATGGCCAATTCACCTACTGTAGGAGGAAACTGGAGCACCTGAAGGAAACCCACACAGACACAGGGAGAATGTGCAAACTCCACACAGACAGTCGCCCGAGGGGGGAGCTGAATCTGGGTCCCTGGTACTATGAGGCAGCAGTGGTAACCACTGAGCCACCGTGCCACTTTAGTAATATCACAGGCATAATATCTTAGCTATTCAAAAAACTACACCATTTCAGTCCTGATAAAATTATGTATAATACATACGATGCAATGATGCCATCCCTCATGGATTTACAAATGTGAGAAAGGATGGTCAAATATTTTCTGTGTGACCAAATGGTATCTCTGAAGGGCAACACTCAAAAGTGGAGGAACTGTCATTTCCAACTCAGTGACAGTTCTCTTCATTTTCCTCTTCATAGCTGAAAATGTGTTGCTGGAAAAGCGCAGCAGGTCAGGCAGCATACAAGGAGCAGGAGAATCGACGTTTCGGGCATGAGCCCTTCTTCAAGGGCTCATGCCCGAAACGTCGATTCTCCTGCTCCTTGGATGCTGCCTGATCTGCTGCGCTTTTCCAGCAACACATTTTCAGCTCTGATCTTCAGCATCTGCAGTCCTCACTTTCTCCTATTTTCCTCTTCATACCATGATTCGAGCTGTATCATACAGCAAAGAAATAATAAAACTTTATTTATTCGCAACCTATTTCCACCAATTCCTCACTCTCCTGAAGACAGATTTTGAGGCAGTTCTAAGATGGCTACTTAACTGTTTTTTATTGCTTATGACAGGTATTGAAGAGTTGCTTTTTATGGTGTATTTCAGTAACATAATACAACCTGAGACAGCACCCCACAGCTAAGACTGCTAACTTATGTTTTTCTGTTCTTCGAGCAACAGTGGTTTAGATCTACATGCTCCACTGACACATCACAGACATCCGCAAACTATGTTTCTTGGCTGTTTTACGTATTATTTCATGCACTGGAAACTTTGCTTTGTCCCTAAATATAACAGCATGCTAAGGTTGGAAAGAGATCAAGATTTTCACTCATAAAGCAGACTTTAACAATTATGTTTTATCCACTCAGACTGTCTGCTTCATCTTCAAAAGTGTCCAGATGCTGAATACCCCGTAATTTCAATGTGATTTGTACATTCATACTCGCAACCATCATGGTATTATTTCTATTCTCAATTTCATGTTATTAAACAAGTTGACAAAGCACTATATATCATCTACATTGGCATTGCTAACTGCTCGCATTTTTTTCCAATTGTGCACAGTTTTCATTGAATACAGATACAAATGTTGAACAGTGTTAGCATGTCAGTAATTAAAATGGAATTCACTGGGCTTCCTGTGATAATCTACCAGGTTTTTTTAAAAATTCAATCTCAGGATGAGGGAGGCACTGGCTGCGCCATCATTTATTACCCAGTCCAGTCAGCCACATTACTGTGGGTCTGGAGTCTCATGTAAGCCAGACCTGTAAAGATGGAAGTTTCCTTCCCTAAATGATTCATTAGGAAGTGCCACCACAAATAGGCGACATGACTCCTTTGGTGTCACTGAGAATCTCCCACCGGCTGTCTGATAATAAAGCATGTACCGTTGTACTGAAACTTGTGTTGTCCAGATTTGTGGAGAAAATAATTCACTATTCAATGTGTCAGAGTGTCAACACGGGTACCACCATTATGTATAGGGACACCTCCCACCGTGTACGTGGGTGGTACTCATGTGACTCGGCCATCGTTGTCTATCTCATACGCTGTAGGCAAGGATACCCTGAGGCGTAGTACATTGGTGAGACCAAGCAGAGGCTACAGCAACGGATGAATGGATACCGCACAACAATCAACAGACAGGAGTGTTTCCTCCCAATCGGAGAACACTTCAGTGGTCTGGGACATTCGCCCTTGAACCTTCGGGTGACCTCCAAGATGGACTTCGGGACAGGCAACCACAAATCGTGGCCGAGCAGAGGCTGATAGCCAGGTTCGGTATCCATGGGATGGCCTCAACCGGGACCTTGGGTTCATGTCACACTACAGGTGACCCCACTACACTATACATACACACACACGCACATAGACATACACAGACGTATACACACAGACGCACACTCACATACAGACGTACACAGACACTCTGACACATACACACACACACTCCTGCAGAAACACACACACTCCTACAGAACCATATACTCACGCAGACCCTCTCTCATACATAAGCTCAGCTCTTATATACACTCGAGGTAAAAACAATGACTGCAGATGCTGGAAACCAGCATCTCTTCCAACCCTACCTCTTTCAAAAATGCCATCCCGTATTCCCAATTCCTCCGCCTCCGCCGGATCTGCTCCCAGGAGGACCAGTTCCACCACAGAACACACCTTCTGTGGCCTCCTTCTTTAGAGACTGCAATTTTCCTTCCCACGTGGTTAAAGATGCCCTCCAACGCATCTCGTCCACATCCTGCACCTCCACCCTCAGACCCCACCCCTCCAACCGTAACAAGGACAGAACGCCCCTGGTGCTCAACTTCCACCCTACCAACCTTCGCATAAACCAAATCATCCACCGACATTTCCGCCACCACCAAACAGACCCCACCACCAGGGATATATTTCCCTCCCCATCCCTTTCCGCCTTCCGCAAAGACCGTTCCCTCCGTGACTACCTGGTCAGGTCCACACCCCCCTACAACCCACCCTCCCATCCTGGCACTTTCCCCTGCCACTGCAGGAACTGTAAAACCTGCGCCCACACCTCCTCCCTCACCTCTATCCAAGGCCCTAAAGGAGCCTTCCACATCCATCAAAGTTTTACTTGCACATCCACTAATATCATTTATTGTATCCGTTGTTCCCGATGCGGTCTCCTCTACATTGGGGAGGCTGGGCGCCTCCTAGCAGAGTGCTTCAGGGAACATCTCCGGGACACCCGCACCAATCAACCACACCGCCCCGTGGCCCAACATTTCAACTCCCCCCTCCCACTCTGCTGAGGACATGGAGATCCTGGGCCTCCTTCACCGCCATTCCCTCACCACCAGATGCCTGGAGGAAGAACGCCTCATCTTCCGCCTCGGAACACTTCAACCCCAGGGCATCAATGTGGACTTCAACAGTTTCCTCATTTCCCCTTCCCCCACCTCACCCGAGTTCTAAACTTCCAGCTCAGCACTGTCCCCATGACTTGTCCGGACTTGTCCTATCTGCCTATCTCCTTTTCCACCTATCCACTCCACCCTCTCCTCCCTGACCTATCACCTTCATCCCCTCCCCCACTCACCCATTGTACTCTATGCTACTTTCTCCCCACCCCCACCCTCCTCTAGCTTATCTCTCCACACTCCAGGCTCACTGCCTTTATTCCTGATGAAGGGCTTTTGCCCGAAACGTCGATTTCAAAGCTCCTTGGATGCTGCTGAACTGCTGTGCTCTTCCAGCACCGCTAATCCAGAATCTTATATACACTCCCACACTCTCATGCATACATGACCCGCTCACAGACTTATACCCCTTTACACTCACACTCATGCGCATACACATGATGTGGAGGTTTATTTGGAAGCAACAACTTCATCAGGTGGTTGTAGTCATAAGACATAGAATTTATGGTCTTACACTCCACAATCACCTGATGAAGGAGCAGTGCTCTGAAAGTTAGTGCTTCTAAATAAACCTGTTGGACTATAACCTGGTGTTGTGTGATTTTTAACTTTGTACACATACACACAGTCTCTCACAGACACTCATAGCCACCCCCCACACAAACCCACATGCACACTCACACACACACACACATATAAGTTTGTGGGGTGAATTTGTACTTGCAGAATTACATTTTATTTTACTCATAAACTGCATGAATCCATGTAAGATTCTGTGAATCCACGTTTTAGATTAGAATTAGTCTGAACATTGTGGCACAGACAGTCTCACACAGGGCACCACACACCTTCAATGCATTATCTGGGTCGACATGACACCAATCGTTAAAGTCCACTTGAGAACGTGACTTAAAAAAATCTCTGATTCACATTTGAAAGAACTGAAACCAACATGATCATTCTAAAAGATGAGAGACTTAACAAACAATCCAGGTCTTTTTCAATATATAATTTCAGTCACATCACACTGTAAACATTTGCTATAAATTTTGTGTCCTATGATCTTATTCTCCACAACCACCTGATAAAGGAGCAGCGCTCCAAAAGCTAGTGCTTCCAAATAAACCTGTTGGACTATAACCTTGTGTTGTGTGATTTTTAACTTCGTACACCCCAGTCCAACACTGGCATCTCCAAATCATCCTTAAATGATGCTAGTGAACCGAATAGTTTTTTTACAACAATTGACTCGTGGTTATCATTAAACACTTAATCTCACCTGAATCCAAATTCCACCATCTGCCATGGCAGGATTCAAACCCAGAATAATACTTGGGCCTCTGGACTAACAGTCTGGCAATAATATCACCATGCCGTTGTTTCCCTTATATGTGTTTAGTATGAATACCAATATCTTAGTTCTGATCTGAGTTAATGATCTTGGATGACAGAGGATACTGTATTTGCATTGAATCTGATTCTGAGTATCACACTCCACCAAGAAACTGAAGCCATTGGAAAGAGTACAGTATTTGGTTATAAGAACGGTTTCAGGGATGAGGAATTTCAATTATGAAGACTGACCTCCGTGAAGAAGAGAAGGTTCGAGAAGAGAACTGATTGAAGGGCTCAACATCATCAGAGGTCTGGACAGAGTAAACAGGGAGAAAATGTTCCCAATCATGAAAGGATTGAGAATGAGAAGAGACAGATTTGAAGTAATTTGCAAAAGCAGAAGTGACTGAGAAACATCATTTTTATTTAGCAAGTTGTTAGGATCTGGAACGCATTGCCTGGGAGCTTGGTGGAGATAGGTTCAATCAAGACCTTCACAAAGGACTTTGACAGTTTTTTAATAAAAAAACAATATGCAGGGTTATGGGGAAGGGCAAGAGAATGGTACTGATTGGATGCTCATTCAAAGAGCCATTTGCAGACATGATGGATCAAGTGGCCTCCTCAGCACTGTGACATCTCTGTAACTCAGGGTGGCATGATGGCTCAGTGGTTAACACAAATAGTTTACAGAGAGATATTGATATGGGCGGCACAGTGGCACAGTGGTTAGCACTGCTGCCTCACAGCGTCAGAGACCCGGGTTCAAATCCCGCCTCAGGCGACTGACTGTGTGGAGTTTGCACGTTCTCCCCGTGTCTGCGTGGGTTTCCTCCGGGTGCTCCGGTTCCCTCCCACAGTCCAAAGATGTGCAGGTTAGGTGAATTGGCCATGCTAAATTGCCCGTAGTGTTAGGTAAGGGGTAAATGTAGGGGTATGGGTGGGTTGTGCTTCGGCGGGTCGGTGTGGACTTGTTGGGCCGAAGGGCCTGTTTCCACACTGTAATCTAATCTAATCTAATCTAATCTAAAAGCTAGAGCCTAAGTTGTAGAGTTATAAGCTAGCAATTCATTTGTAAAAAAGGACAGTCATTTTCTTATCACATCTGTAAAGTGTTTTCTTTTTACCTGAGTCCGGGTCAATCAGCTCATTTGGGGGCTTCATATGAACTTAGGAACAAAGGAACAAGAGCAAGTCATTCAGCTCCTTTTAGCCTGTTCCACCATTCCATGAGAGCACAGCTGATGTGTGGCCTACATCCATATACCTGCCTTTGGCCTACATCCCTTAATACCTTTACTTCGGATATAATTAGACTAAATTTGTTCACAACGGGAATGACCCGAGGATTGGGGTTTGATTTTTAGCACACTACCTAAGTGAACCATGGCAATCGCCTGAAGACTGAGAACTTGCTGATACCCGTACAACCTTTTATAGCAGAAATTGATGCCTCTAGTATTTGTAAAAAGTTGGACCAGAGCACAGACACATTTCTGGTAAGTTATTACTGTGTATGGCGATTGAGGAGAATAGGCAGCTCCAAAACAGTTTCCTTTTGACCTTATCTTTTAATTGGCTTCTGGGACATTATTTACACAACTACTTCAAGGTGATTCCATAGATTACTGCTTGGGGGAAATGTGAATTCTTTTCACCTTAATGCTAGATAAGGTTGGAATATCAGAATAAAGAAAAGTAATCTTTATTTATAATATGATATGCTCTGCATTCAAGTCCCACCTTCACTGAAAAGCATTAAACTAACTCGAGATTTTAAAAAGAAATTCTTGCAGCAAAACTCAAAAGTAAAGTGGAGATACATTAACTTCAGTTCTCTTTTTTTTTCACAAGCTTACAGCTTTGCAGTTGTGAAGAGATGTGCAGTTTTATTCCCCTTGTTGTATCTGCAGTGTTTCTTTCCAATGAACTTATCAGTAATACTTAAATCCAATAAGTGGACTCATCTGAATATGAATGAACCAGAAATGAGTGATTTCTCATGATACTTTAATCATCAAACTCCCATTTAAGGTCCTCCAATGATGATCTTGTGGGTGAGCACATTGTGATAACACAGGGTCAATTCATTGTTTAACGAGCTTGTCCACAGGACATTGATTCATTTCCTGTTTACCCAGTGTGTTTTTAAGTCAGGATGATCTTCAACTACCCACTTCCCTTGTTCTTGCTTGTACATCAAGAAGCTGAGAGGGGAAAATCTGCTTGAATCACTTTCATAGCCACCTGATCCAATTTTCTGAGAGGCCTTTAAAATTGCCTACGCCCAGCATTTCTTCCCACTTCAGATCAGGGGCCGTCTGATTTTTATTCTTTCATGGGAAATGGGTGTCACTAGCCAGGCCAACGTTTCTTGCCTATTCCCACATTCACTTGAGCTCAATGGCTTGCTAGGCTATTTCAGAGGGCGGTTAAGTGTTGGCGTGTTTTGAGAAGATTTGTAGCTCAGGTTGAGGTTCTGGATGTAGGTTTGCTGGCTGAGCTAACCTTCCAGCTCACCGAGCAAACCTACATCCAGCAGTTAAGAGTCATCACATCAAGGCTGCATTCAACCAAGTGTGGCATCAAAGAGCCCTAGCGAAACTGGAATCAGTGGGTGTCGCAGGCAAACTCGCCACTCGTTAGAGTCATGCCTGGCAGAAAGGAAGATGGTCGTGGTTGTTGCAGGTCAGTCATCTCCGCTCCAGGACATCTCTGCAGCAGTTCCTCAGGATAGTGTCCTGAGTCCAACCATTTTCAGCTGCTTATCAATGACCTTCCTTCCATCATGAGGTCAGAAGTGGGGGATGATCACTGATGATTGCACAATGTTCAGCAGCATTGGTGACTCCTCAAAGACTGGAGCAGTCCATGTTCAAATACAACAAGATCTGGACAATACCCAATCTTGGGCTGACAAGGGGCAAGTAATTGTCACGCCACACAAATGCTAGGCTATGACCGTCACCAAAAAGAGACAACCTAACAATTGCCCCTTAACATTCAAAGCATAACCATCACTGAACCCCCTACTATCAACATTCTGGGGGTTACAATTGACCAGAACCTCAACTGGACTCATCATATAAACACAATGGCTACAAGAGCAGATCCGTCCATCATCTACAAAGCACAAGTTAGGGGTGTGATGGACTGTATACCACTTGCCTGAATGGGTGGAGCTCCAATTGTACTCAAGAAGCTTGACACCATCCAGGACAAAGCAGCCCACTTGATTGGTACAACATCCACAAACATCCACTCCATCCACCACCAATGCTCAGTAACAGCAGTGTGTAATATCTAGAAAAATTCACCAAAGATCCTTAGACAGCACCTTCCAAACCCATGACCACTCCCATCTAGAAGGACTAGGGCAGCAGATTCATGGGAATGCCACTGACATCAATTTCCCTTCCTAGCCACTCACCATCCTGACTTGAAAGTATATCACTATTCCTTCACCATCGCTGGGTCAAAATCTTGGAATTCCCTCCATAATAACATTGTGGCTCAACTCATAGCAGGTGCAACTTACCCCCAGCTTTTCAGGGACAATAAAGGATGGGCGATAAATGCTGGCCAGACAGCCAGTTGGCTCACATTCCATATGTGTATAACAAACAACATCGAAACACAGAAAATAGGAACAGGAGTAGACCACTTGGCCCTTTGAGCCTGCATTTAATATGATCATGGCTGACCATACAATACCTTGTTCCAACTTTCTCCACATAACCTTTGATCCCTTTAGCTCTAAGAACTGTATCTAACACCTTCTTGAAAATGTTCTGGCCTGAACTGCTTTCTATGGCAGAGAATTCCACAGGTTTACCGATCTCTGGGTGAAGAAATTTCACCTCACCTCAAGAGTAAATGATCTGACCTGTATCCTTTGTCTGTGACCCCTGGTTCTGGACTCCCCGGTCATAAGGAACATCCTTTCAGCATTTACTCCATGTCCAGTCGTGTTAGAATTTAATAGATTTCTATGAGAACCTCTCATACTTCTAAACTCCAGAGAATATAATCTTAACCAATCCAGTCTCTCTTTGTATGTCAGTCCTACCTTCCCAGGAATCAGTCTGGTAAACCATCAATGTTGTGAGTTTGGAGTCACATGTGGCCAGACCAGGTAAGAATGGCAGATTTCCCTTCCCTAAAGGCATTTGTGAACCAGATGTCAATTAAAAATGAGAGTTAACAATGTTTTGGCCTGAACTGGTTTCTGTGGTGGAGAATTCCACAGGCTCACCACTCTCTGGGTGAAGAAATTTCTCTTCAGCTCAGGGCTAAATGATCTAAAATTGACAATTGACATTCCTGGTGAAGGGCTTATGCCCGAAACATTGATTCTCCTGCACCTCAGATGTTGCCTGACCCACTGTGCTTTTCCAGTGTTACACATTTTGGCAATTGACAATGGCTTGGTTGCCATGAAGCCAGCATTTAATTCCAGGTTGTTTTCATTAAAATTTAATCCGTCACTGGGAGATTCGAACCCATGCTTCAGAGCATTAGGCTGGGCCTCTGAATTGTGCACCCAATGGTATTAGCACTTTGTCATCCTCTCTCTAATATCTGTCAGGATTCTCCCATTTTTGTGATCAAAATTTTAGTGCTCTATTTAGTGGAGCCTTCTCCATGTATGCTAGGCCGGAGGCATTCATCTGTCTGACTTTAAAGATGTTAAAGGTTGCTAACTATGGATTCATTCAGCAAAGAAGGATGTCATTCAGCCTGTTATGCCTATGCCAATTCTCTGCAAGAGCATCTGGGATAGTCACATCGTTTCCCCATAGCCCTGAAATTTGTTTTTTCTTCAAACTCTTATCGAATTCCCTTTTGAAAGCCACTCTTGGAATCTGCCTGTGCCCTAATCTCAGCATTCCAAATCCTCACCATTCGCTGTGAGTTACTTCCTTCTTTCAGTCTCATGGTTCTTGTTCTTCTTTGGCGTTGACATGGTAACCTGGTGTCATTCCATTGGTGAAGTAAACCTCCCAGACAGGAAAAACAATTCATGTTCAATTGCCAGTTAGTTAATCCCAGTTGAGAGACTATAGGAGTTTTCAGAAGTACCTCTGTGTTCAGGCAGAGAAAACATGTGTTGACTGTGATCAATAACTCCTACTGAAAATGTGTATAGGTCCTGTATGTGAGGCATGGAGCTTACTATGACCTCCTGCTCTGTGGAGACATGCAAAAGGTATCTGTCCCAAATACCAAGGGTTTACCAAGACCCAGGGTTTGTGTCCCAGCCAGGGAGAAAGAGGACTGCATGCAGAAAAGTTGGACAAGTGAAAAGAGGGGGTTGAAATTTGTGATGACAGCAGGGCATCCTAACACTGCGCCCGAAAGCAGGGGTAGGCATAAGCCTCTTTGGAGGTCAACAGGACTGGGAGCACCATTTTGTCTGCAGCCACTGATGACGGGCTTGCTCAGCAGTGCCATAGAAATGGTCCCCACTGTTGTAGATGGAGGAGAAGAGTGCAGCAATGGACGTGCACCTTCACAACCATGCTAGTGTTGTGGTCACAACCACAGAGATTTGTGAACACAGCCCAGTCTATCACGCAAGCCAACATCCATCCATTAACTCCATCTATATTTCTCAGTGCCTCAGACAGGCAGCTAGCATAATCAAAGACTTGTCCCACTCTGGGTTATAATCTCTTCCAGCCTCTACAAAGATACAAAAGCTTAAACTCAAAGGCCAACAGATTCAAGAACAGCTTCTTCATCGGTGTTACTAAACTTCTGAATGCACCTCACAAATTTCAAACATAATGTTGACTTTGGTTTTTGTCCACCCTCTCTGCAGCCGTAACAATGTATTCCTCCCTCTGTACTATTACCCTTCTGGACTTTGTATGGTATGATCTGCCTGCGCTGCACGCAAGATAAACATTTTCCCTGTACCTAGATATAGGTGCCTAGGTAATAAAGTGTGGTCTAGAGACACCAAAGTAACTCAGGCAGATCCCTGGGAGAGGAGGCTAGTATTGGTGCCATCGCGACTGATGGTTTGGGCCATTCCATTGCCACAAAGGTCTACTCTATGTGCCAAAGAGTGCCCACCAAGGAGGACACCAGAGTCCAGCTGGTGATTTCACCATGCGACAGACTGCCTCCTCCTGTTCATGGTTAGATACCAGTAGAACTGGCCATTAAATGACCACTTAAGCGGTTCAGTTTCGACTCAGGT
This sequence comes from Chiloscyllium plagiosum, assembly GCF_037043375.1. Classification (NCBI taxonomy): domain Eukaryota; kingdom Metazoa; phylum Chordata; class Chondrichthyes; order Orectolobiformes; family Hemiscylliidae; genus Chiloscyllium; species Chiloscyllium plagiosum. The sequence continues at coordinate 129,783,120 of NW_028270142.1, read as the reverse complement.
GAGAGGATCATCCGCCATCGTACCCGCTACACCGGGCAAAGTGGCATGGCTGATTGGATGATAACAGACACTCCGACATCTCTCTTCATATAGGTAAAAACAATAACTGCAAATGCTGGAAACCAGATTCTGGATCAGTGGTGCTGGAAGAGCACAGCAATTCAGCCCTTTTGATGAAGGGCTTTTGCCCAAAACGTCGATTTCGCTGCTCGTTGGATGCTGCCTGAATTTCTGTGCTCTTCCAGCACCACTGATCCAGAATCTCTCTTCATATGTCATCCTGCCAGCTCATATCCAACAGGTTGATTCAATCCAGCTCAAGGAAGTCTTAACATCAAAGCCCCCTTTAGCAAAATGAACGATATTATCATTTAACAAACTTAGCTTCTGTGATTTTATAGCAACAGCAATTTTTAAATAATCCTCAGTGAGTATTAAATAATATTAATTCTGTTGTCGTGATTTTGCTGCAAAGGAGGTCTGTCAATCACATACGGAGAAAAAAAGATATCAAACTGTTAAAAATGTTCTGTATTTTCCAACATTGTCATTTAATTGATTTGAAGCACCAGTGGTGTGTTGAACATGAATGAATGCAATGATGCACACTGCTCTAAATTAGAAGTAGGTTTTTCATTTATTTCTTTATCAGCAGTGAGCTGTTGGATTGTCTCATCTGCTCCATCTCACTATTAAAATTCTGCTGCTACACTCTTGAAAGCACCGATTCCCACCATTAATCTCCACTAGTGTCTTCATTATCAGTCCCCAAAAAATTGTTTTTTAAATTTACAATCACTCAGTGCACTGCCATGTACTGTCTCCAAAACTGTCTCATAAAAATTAAACTTACAACTTACTTGTGGATTCAGAAGTAATCAAATAAGCGTGCTAGCAAGCATCTTATGCTGATCACTAACCACTCTAGTTGCCTTTCAACAGCGATGTAATTCAAAGTTCGAAAGCCTGAGTTAAGGTTCCAGCGTGTTTTGAATTAAGAAGTGCCTGCATTAATTGTTCTTTTTAAAGCTTCTTCCAATTTTCCCCTTGCTTTTACTGGAATGTTGATTCAGTTTTAGCGAATTGCATCGGTCCCTCTCTCAAACAGCCATTTCGCCCATGTCAAACCTGCACGGCAACTTTCGAAAGCACTCTTCAGCTGCCTAATTCCTGACTCTTGTGGCGCAGTGGTAGCGTACCTACATCTGGACCAGCAAGGCCAGGTTCAAGTCACCTGCTCCCATGAGGTGTTATCACATTTCTGAGCGTGGACTGCAGAAATTCAAAAAGGCAGCTCACCACAACCTTCTCAAGGACACCCACATCCCACAGGTCAATAAGAAGGAACAGATTGATCAGAAAATATCTGTCCTCCTCCAGCCTTACAACTGACCGGGACCTCTGCAGTGCTCCAAAATCTGGCCTCTCGGTTTGGCATGATGGCCTCCCTGCTCGGTGTGGTGGTCTCTCAGTGCCCTCAGTGTGGACTCAAGGTGAATCCTTGAAGTGCAGTCCCATTGTGGCTGAGCACTCAGACCGCAATTTTTGAACTTTCAGCTTTATTTTCTACTTAAAACTAAGAAGGTCTGTAATGCATAACTTTTAACTTTATTTCATGCATTTTACACTATACTATAAATACTGCAACTTTTAACTTTGTTCTTTCTTTTTACCTTGTTCTTAAGATTCTGTACCTAGTTACTTGTACCTAAGATGGCGCCTGGTTTGGCAACATTATACACTTTTCACTGTATTCGTGTATATGGAACAATAAAATTCAACCAAATCAAACGTATGATTTCAATCACTCCAACATCGGCAGTTCTGCTTTCAGTTCCCCTGAGCCCCAAGTTTTGAAACACCCAAAGCTGCTTTGACTTGTCTCCTTCTCTGAATCACCGATGCCAGTATCCAAGCTTTTGGATCCGTATTTTCAGGAGCAGATTTTTGGGAGTTCCTGCCACAAGTGGTGAAGTTGGGCAAAGAGGGTGGCGGGGAGGGGACGTCGCGACACTCTAACATTCCTCACCTGACCGTCGTGCCATCTACCCTCCTGCCCTGATCCATCTGAAACTTTATGAAGAGACTTCCTTCATGGGATGTAGGCATCACTATGTCAGCCAGCACTTATTGTCCATTGCTAATTGCCTGGAGGCAATTGCCAGTTAAGAATCAAGTACTTTGTTGTGGGTCTGGAGTCACATGTAGGCCACACTAGGGAAGGAAAGCAGTTTCCTTTCTCCCAAAGGATGTGTGTGAACCAGGTGAGTTTTTAGGACAACTAAACAAGTCGCCATTAGGTGACTTTTCAGTTTATTATATTAATTGAGGTTTCCCTATGTGTTCTGGTGGGATTTGAACCTACATCCCAAAAACATTCACCTGTGGTTCTGGTTTACATGGCCAGTGTCATTACCACTACACCACAGCACACCTACCCTAACCCTAGTTGGGAACCTTAAGTGGTCAATCAAGGGTCATCCTCTATCCAGCTGCAATTCTGAGGAGGATAGTGGAGAACACACGGCAGGTTACTCTGCTCAGGCCTCAGTCAGGAAGAGTGGGACCTGATAGAGACTGTGGACATGGGTGACATCTTAAATGAATATTTCTCATTTGTATTCACAGAGGAGAAAAACATTGTAGATGGAGATATCAGTTTTGATGAGGTTCTAAACCCATTAAAATTAATAAGGCAAAGGTATTAGATGTATTGGGGCATAAAGATGCATAAATCCTCAGGCACTGGTGAGATGTATCCCCGGCTGCTATGGGAGGCATTGGAGGAGATTGCTGGGCCCTGGTGGAGATATTTAGTAGTTCACAGCCATAAGTGAAGTGCCAGATTACTGGAGGAGAGCTAATGTGGTTCCTTCTTTCCAAGAAGGACAGCAGGAATAGGTGAGGAAATTGCAGACCAGTTAGTCTGGCATCAGCAGGAGAGAAATTGTTGGAACAAATTCAGAGGCAATGGGATTAATCAACACTTGGAAAGGCAGGGATCGATTCAGAGCAATAAGCACAGATTTGTTCAAGGGAGATCTTGAATAATTTGAGTTTTTTGAAATGGTAACTTCAATATATTAGCAGCACAGAGTCATAGAGATGTACAGCATGGAAACAGACCCTTCAGTCCAACCTGGCCATGCCGACTAGATATCCCAACCCAATCTAGTCCCACCTGCCAGCACCCGGTCCATATCTCTCCAAACCTTTCCTATTCATATACCCATCCAAATGCCTTTTAAATGTTGCAATTGTACCCGCCTCCACCACATCCTCTGGCAGCTCATTCCATACACGTACCACCCTCTGCGTGAAAAAGTTGCCCTTTAGGTCTCTTTGATATCTTTCCCCGCTCATCCTAAACTTATGCCCTCTAGTTCTGGATTCCCCAACCCCAGGGAAAAGACTTTGTTTATTTATCCTATCCATGCCCCTCATGATTTTATAAACCTCTATGACGCTCCAGGGAAAACAGTCCTAGCCTGTTCAGCCTCTCCCTATAGCTCAAATCCTCCAACCCTGGCAACATCCTTCTAAATCTTTCCTGAACTCTTTCAAGTTCCACAATATCCTTCCAATAGGAAAGAGACCAGAATTGCAGTTTATGTGAAATTACTAGGACTTTTGACAAGGTCTCACCTCGAAGGCTGGTCCAGAGGTATGAGACCATTGGATCCAAGGAAAATGCAAATGGGATCAAAAATTGTTTTGCAAATAGAAGGCAAATGGTTATGCTGAAGGGATGTTTTTGAGATTGGAAGCGGGTGACCAGCCATGTACCATAGGATCCATGAAGTGACCCTTGCTGTTTCTTTATGTACATTGTTACATTATGTACATTAATGACTTGAATGTGAATGAAAAAAGTATAATTAGTACATTTGCAGATGAAATTGGTGGCATGGTTGACAGTGAGGAGGATGGTCTGATTGGGCAGAGCAATGGCAGATGGAATGTAAGTGCAAAGTGATGAATGTTTGGAGGCCTAATAAGGGAAGGAGATGCACAATGAATGGTTGGTACCAAGGAGTACTGTGGAATAAAAGGATACAAGTCCTTGTATTCCTGAAGGTGTTAGCACAGGTGGACATGGTGGTGAAGGAGGCATATGCGATACTTGCCTTCATTGGCCAGGGTGTGGAATACAGGACCAACGAAGTCTTGTTACAACTTCATAAGGCATCAGTTAGACCACAGATGGAATACTGTGTGCAGTTCTGGTTGCCACACTATTGGAGGGATGAGGATGCAGAGGAGATTCACCAGGTTGTTAACTGGGATGAAAATTCTCAGTTATAAGGCAAGACTGGATGGCCTGGATTTGTTTTCCTTGGAGCAGAGGAGGCTGAGGGCGGATCTGATTGAGGGATACAAAATATGAGAGGCTTTGATAGGATAGACCGTGAGAATCTTTCCCCCATGGCATAAGTTAAAGATGAGGAGTAAGGGGTATATAGGGGATCTGAGAATAAGAAATTTACACCGAGATGGTAGTAGAAATGTGGAATGTGTTACCTGAAAAGGTGGTGAAGACAGATACTCTCAAAATTTAAAAACTATCTGTGAGCACTCAAAATGCATGGGCACTGGAGAATATGGATCAAGTGCAGGTAAATGGGATGAATGTAGTTTCGTGTTTGTTGGTCAGTGTAGGCATGATGGGTCGAAGGGCCTGTTTCCATGCTGTACGGTTCAATGACCATTCAGATCAGTTGCCTTCTTGTTTTTGCTACTAAGATTAATAACTTCACCTTTATCCAAATTATACTCCAACCGCCACGCATCTGCCATCCACTCACCTTGTCCAAACCCATAATGAAGTACCTCTGTATCTTCCTCACAGCTCACCCTACCATCTAATCTTGTTCCGTTCAAGGCTGAGATCGACAGATTTTTCAACACTGAAGGAATCAAGGATTTTTGGGAAAAGGCAGGAAAGTGGAGTCAAGGATAATCAGATCAGCCATGGTCTCACTGAACAGCAGAGTAGACTTGATGGTCCGAATGTTCTACTTCCAATCCTAGGTCTTATAGTCTTGTAGCCCCTGACATCGGTGACTTTTCCTTTGGCAGGGCGGGAAGCCATCAGTAAAATTGTGCCTAATGTCTCCTTATGTCTCCTCAGTGTCAAGCCTCATTTGTTCGTCAATTGTGCTCCTGTGAAGTGCCTTGGAATGGTTCCTTTCATGAAGGCGCTATGTAAATGCCAGTTGTTGTGGTGCAAGCCTGACACAATCACTACCCGCACAGATGCCCATTCCCACCTTCTGCCAGAGGATCGTGATTGGTAGTAACATCCCGACTGCCCTCTCCCCTCTCCTTGCACCTCCACCAATGCAGCGTCCAACAGCAATGGCTGAGGCAAACTCACCAAGAAAAGGCTAAGAATCAAAGCTGCAAGGTTCTACTCTTGACCTTTTGAATCATCAATAAACCCATTCTTCATCTCATACCTTCACCTGGTGACAATACCCAACTGTACTCAACCCAACTGACCTGAAATATACTGATGTCTCAATGGAGCTAAGTAATGCCAAAGACAAATACAGAAACTTACAAAAATAATGCAAAAAAAATGCCGACACCATTGAAGTAGCATTTAGAACACTTAATGAGATTTTAACCTATCGTGTAAGCAGTGTGGATTTGCTGGTGCAATTAAAAATCCATCAAAACCTTCCCAATTAATTTAAAAGGTCTCAGTGGTTGATTAATGGAGGTTAATAGAATTAACCTTCCTCAGATTCAGACATTTTTTAATCTTGCCATGTTCACAGTGAAATGGACTTTGTGTTAAAGACTTTCCTTATTGAAACATTTTCTTGTTATTTTCTTTGTTCCCCTTTAATTGTCAGTAAGGTTGTTCCCTCGGTGTTTCTTCATGCACTATCACCCTTCCTTACTCCGCGACCGTTTGGTGCCCGGTTACGTTGTCCCGTACCCAGTCCAGTAATTGTTTACTTGCCTGTTTTTCCTTTTCCCCCATTTCTCCTGGCTCTACCTTGCATTGATCTCAGCTTTGTACCACGTGCAACTGAAACCAGAATCCCAACAACCTGCATTTGTGCAGCACCTTAGAAGTAAAATGTTGCAAGATTCTTCAATGAAATGTTATCAAACAAAATCTGACACTGTGCCACTCAAAAGGAATATGCAAGCAGATCTCCAAAAGTTTGATCAAGGAGCTATTTTTCAAGGAGTGCCTTAAAGAAGCAGAAAGAAATGGAAAAAGGAAGAAAAGCCAAAGTGATTTTGGAGCTGACAGATGTGGATGCTGTTATTAATAAGGCAGAGAGTTATGGAGTTATAGGACTTGGAAACAGGCCCTTCAGCCCTACTTATCCATGACGACCAGGTTTCCTAAACTGAACTAGTCCCATTTGCCTGTGTTTGGCCCATATCTCTCTAAACCTTTCCTATCTATGTACCTGTCCAAATGTTTTTGAAAGATTGTAATTGTACTCACCTCTACCACTCCTCTAGCAACTCTTTCTGTATGCACACTACCCTCTATGTGAAAACGTTGCCCCTCAGGTCCCTTTTAAATCTTTACCATCTCACCTTCATTCTATGCCCTCTAAATTTGAACTCCCGCACCCTGGAGAAAAGACTTTGACTATTCACCATATCTATGCTCCTCATGATTTTATAAACCACTGTAAGGTCACCCCTCAGACTCCGATGCTCCAAGGAGAAAAGTCCCAGCCTATCCAGCCTCTCCTTATAACTCAAACCTTCCAGTCTTGGTAACATCCTTGTAAATCTTATTTGCCCCCTTTCCAGTTTAATAACATCCTTCCTATAGTAGGGCAATCAAATTATATGCAGTACTCCAAATGTGGCCTTCCCAATGTTTTAAACATGACATCCCAACTTCTGTACTCAATGCTCAGACCGATGAAGGCAAGTGTGCCAAATGCCTTTTTCACCACCGTGTTTACCCTTGATGCCACTTCCAAGGAACTATGTTCCAATACCCCTTGATCTCTCTGTTCGACAACATCCAACAGGGTCATATCATTACTGTGTAAGTCCTGCCCTGGTTTGCCCTACTAAAGTACAACCCTTTGCATTTATCTAATTTAAACTCTATCTGCCATTCCTTGTCCCACTGGCTCAGTTGATCAGGGTCTCATTGAACTCTTAGACAACCTTCTTCACTGTCCACTACACGATGAATTTTGGTGTCATCACAAATTTACTAACCATGTCTCCTAAATTCTCATCCAAATTTTTTATATAAATGGCAAATAAAAGTTGATGCAGGAACAATTCCTGTGGAACACTGCTGGTCACAGACCTCCAGTCTGAAACAACCCTTTACCATCCTCTGTCTCCCATCGTCAAGCAGTTTTGTGTCCAATTGGCTAGCTCTCCCTGGATTCCAGGTGATCTAACCTTATTAGCCAGTATGCCATGTGGAACCTTGTTGAAGGCCTTGCTAAAGTCCTACCACACTGCCCACATCTATCTTCTCAGTCACCTCTTCAAAAAACTCGGTCAAATTTGTGCGACACAATTTCCCACACCCAGAGTTTGAAACTGGGGATGTGCAGGAAGCCGGACCTGAAGGAATAGTTTGTGCACAGATAGGAGGACTTTGAAAACAAGGGTATCAAACATAACATCCTAGTATTGCCAAACCAGGAGCCAAAGATGGCAAGTAAATATGGGTGAATAGTTCAGGGTGTAGGTTAGAAAACAGAATCGTAACATTTAGAAACGATTGAATAATGTAACATAACATTCCAGGCTGCTTTCAAAAGAAGACATAAAGGGAATCCATTTAGAAGTCAGGAAAAAGTATGTGAATTTTTTTTTAAAATGCTTTGTTCTCTGATTTATTTCATCAACTCAAATTTTCATGAGCACCTATACCTTTCCAAAGTGATCATTCTATAAATGTTAACAAAACAGTGAGAGTATCTGTAACTTGCTCAATGATGAAGCTTAGCACCACCATCCTCAGTGTTGCCCTGATCATCCAGTGTCTTTATACGTGCAGTTTGCAGCAGAATTCATTGAAGTATATTTTCATGCCCAAAGTCAACATTAATAATGCAAAGGGTTGTGGGGGGCACGGTGGCACAGTGGTTAGCACTGCTGCCTCACAGCGCCAGAGACCTGGGTTCAATTCCCGCCTCAGGCGACTGACTGTGTGGAGTTTGCACATTCTCCCCGTGTCTGCGTGGGTTTCCTCCGGGTGCTCCGGTTTCCTTCCACAGTCCAAAGATGTGCAGGTCAGGTGAATTGGCCATGCTAAATTGCCCGTAGTGTTAGGTAAGGGGTAAATGTAGGGGTATGGGTGAGATGTGCTTCGGCGGGTCGGTGTGGACTTGTTGGGCCGAAGGGCCTGTTTCCACACTGTAATGTAATCTAATCTAATAACTTAGGGGGCTGGCATTTCAATCACTTAAACTTGTTGAAAATAGAAGAAATCAATATTGCAGCTATTGTATAAGATCCCGTGAAGTTATATTGGAGTGCGTCAGTGTTAGAGCCTCAATTACTTACAGTTTAGATATAAATGACTTGGATAGAGGAAGTGTGTGGTTGCTGCTTTGGCTAATGACGAAGTTAAATACAAAAGGAAACTGTCAGGAGGACTACTGAGTTTGCAAAGGAATTTGGTTTAAGTGAGTAGGCAAAAATATGGCAGTTGAAGTATAATTTGGGAAAATATAATTTCATCTACTTTGATAAGAAAAGTCAAAAATCAGAGTAGAGAAGTAGAAATGGAAAAAGATGGCTAAACTCTGCAGATCAAGGGAATCTGCTGTCCTGGTACATGAATCACATGTAGCTAATATGCAAATGCAGCAAGTTATTAGGAAAGCAAATGGATGTTGTTGCTTATCAGGAGTAAAAGCAAGGAAGTTTTGTTGCAATTATGTAGGGTGTTGGTAAGTCAACATCAGGAGTCCTGCACACAGTTTTGCTTCTCCTTACTTATGAAATGATATAATAGCAATATATTCAGTTTATAGAAGGTTCACTGGACTGTTTTCTGGGATGGGGGGGCGAGGTTACCTTATGAAGGAAGGTTGGATAGTGTTGGACCTCTGTCAGTTGGAGTTGACAAAGTCTGAAGTCACACAACACCAGGTTATAGTCCAATTGAGAAAGAGAGGTGAATTTATTGAGAAGTTTAAGGGAATTTAACAGGACCTGAAAGGTTGTATCCCCATCCAGGGTAGACTAGAGCTAGGAGATCGAGTTTATAAATAAGGGATCTCCCATTTAAGATGGAAATAGGATACATTTCTCTGTGAGTTATTGTTCTGTGGAAGCTGGATCATTGAATATTTGTAAAGCTGAGATAAATAGATTGTTGATTGACAGGGAGTCCAAGGGTATGGAAGTAGATGGGAAAGTAGAGTTGGAGCCACAATCAGACCAGCTGAGCAGACTGAAGGGGCTGAATGGCCTATTCACAATTCATACGTTCATAGATTTGAGAAGCAGAATCAAGAAAAAGAATTTTTGTTTTTGAACCAAGCAATATTTTGTTGCCCAATTCAAAGCTAAAATCCCAACTAGCTCAGCAGCACTGGGCTAGATACTGAGCCACACAGAGTGATCCTGTGCTGATTTGTTCAAATTCAGTCTTGGCAGCGGTCAGATTACATAAGGTCTACTGAAGTGGATGATTTGTACCCACTTTCTGCTATTGATCCCACCAACATAAGGAAGCAAGTTACAACAGGAGTAGAGTGGACAAAGGAGACGAGTGAAGATTAGAATGGTGCTGGAAAAGCACAGCAGGTCAGGCAGCATCCGAGGAGCAGGAAAATCGACGTTTCAGGCAGGAGCCCTTCATCAGGAATGAGGCAGGGAGCCTCTGAGGTGGAGGGATAATTAGAAAGTGGGTGGAGCTGGGGAGAAGGTAGCTAAGAGTACAATAGGTGGATGGAGGTGAGTGAACCTAGTTGCCCTTCCTTCTAGAAAGTTCTGGAAACTAAGAGGCTGAAACATTGTCCACACTTGCCACAGGCCCAAGAACTGCCGCCCTGCTGACTGGTTAACACACGTACAGGAAAAGACACACAAGTTGTCTACAGACCAAGAGGAATTCCTTCCATCTGGAACTGGCCAAAAATAACTGAGTCTTGCTTGTGTCGGCCACTGTTATGACCTCATACAGAAATAGGCATACAGCAAATCAAATTATGTCAACAGTGGTGGGAAAAGGGCATCCCAAAATGATGAAAACATCTCCCAGAATGCTCTTTACTACTATAACCATGTAGCCCTGAAGAGCTTCAGCTCTTGAGTCACAGCCTGTCTGAAAGAGTGGCAAGGGAAGGTAGGACAACAGTGGGGATAATCTTAGTGGTATCAGGATCTCCAGGTGAGAAAAGAAGGATTTAAAGTAATTAAGCAGCATTCCTGCTCCTGATTGCCACCCACTGCTTAACCAGGGCTGATAGAAAGTCATTGACTTGAAGCAATAACCTTGTTTCTCCATCCACAGGCACCGTCTGATCTACTGAACATTTCCAGTATTTTTGGTTTTGATTATCCGATACACTTTTCCTCTATTCCATAGACTCAATCCTTAGTTCATAGGTTTAATGATCTGGCTGGTCCAGGAAGTCAGATAACCAGGATTGCATTTATTGTTGCCCTGAATGTCATCTCTCTTTTTTAACCTCATAGATTTCAAGGATTCAAGTATATTTTTTAATCTACATGATGTTTCATGAGCCTACAGCACTCAAGTTAACAGCACAAGCCCAGACTTGTTTAGTTACTGAAAGGATTTTGTGTGGGACACATCAAAAAGCAGAGCCTTGACCTGGGGCTTGCTAAAATTGCTTGCTGCGTTTATTTACCAGGCGAGAGAATATTTGGCTCAAAGTGTAATCAGTTCAAGGGCTGTGTCAAATGCTAAATAACTGATGTGATTCAAATTATTCAGCTCGTGGTGGGATAACCTAGAATAAGCAAAGTAGCATGCAAGAGTTCAGTCTGTCACCAGCAATAACCTATCTGTAGGAGGTTAATTACTCTCAACAGTCAAAGCCTTCAAATGTGTTATTAATATATTCAACTTCAGTCAAACACCCTTTATTGATGCCACCGAAGGCTTTCCCTTTTGAATACAGCAGGGGCCCTGGAAAATAAGCTATTTTAACACATTAAGTCATTCTCAGTATATTCCAGTACAATATGAGCCTACTTTGCATTAATAAGCATTATGTTTTTTTTCTGTAACCGACTCCCCTGATCTCTTCAAATCACTGGCTCCTACTGAGCTATCTCACCCGTGTTTACAGCCTGGATTGAGAGAATCAGTTACTAGATTATTGTTGTTCCTACCCTCATCCAGTACCCACACAATGATACTCGCCAGCTTTAATTCGATAGAGTAACTCTGGCTCATTTCTTTCCTTCCCCAATGAAAGGCAGCAGTTATAGTACCTGAAACATTGACACAATGAAAATGAGCTAATTCATCAGGTCTCAAGAATTGAACCTGCACACATCTGCTTTGTTTGACTCTGAATGAGTTGAATGAGAGAGGTTGACTGAAAAAATCTTTATAGTGTCAAGGCAAAATAATGATTAAAGCCTGACCAAGCATTTGGAACTGAGTTAGCCCATGGCTGAATAGGCAGGAAGGTGAGAACTGGCAAAAAGTAATGAAGTCTGGAGCAGCATTGAAGTTAGGAGTGGAATAACATCTGAAAAGCAGAGAGGCATGTGACACATTGGGAAGTATTGCACAAATTCCAGAATGACCCATCTATGTAGCTAACACAGGAGACGGTCAACTGGTAGGGGAATATTTATGGGGGCACTGAATCTAAATGATGTTTAAAGACAGCCCAAAAATGTCAAACATGTCCTTTACATGTTCTGTACAGCATGAACGATCATCCAGCAGTCATCTGCAAACTGGTGTCATGGATGTCCATGGTGGTGAGCTTTGTTCTTGCCCACAGCTGATCGAGGTTGAAGACGTAATCTGAGGAAAGGTCGCTCGACCTGAAACATCAACTCTGATTTCTCTCCACACATGCTACCAGACCTTCTGAGGTTTTCCAGCAAATTCTGTTTTTGTTTGTGTTGAAGAGATCATATTGGATGCTGACACTGGGTGGATAAGGTGGATGAGGTCTCATAGATAGCCCAAGTAAAAGAAAAAAACTCCACTCTATCAATGATCCAATCCATTGTTTGAGCCAATCTTTTCAATAAACTTCTTCTAAGACATTTGCCAGAAAGAATATTCCTCCATTATGTTAAAAGGTTATTACATTTCAGATATTTCATCAGTACTGTCCATTTTTAAAATCTGCATAAGGGTTCTGAGTGACTCACTGACATTTGAAATGATGCTTTATGCACGAGTCACATTAAGAGTGTCTCAGAAGATACAAATATAGGAAAAGCAGAGATAAGCAGAGTTTGAATGGCAGAAATCAAGGAATTTGTTTACCTAAGTCTAGATAAGAGCCAATCTGATCAATTATTTAACTCACAAACCAATTAAATGGACTGGAATAACTAAATACTGGAAATAAAACCGTCTAAATATTTGAAAGTGCTCAGAACAAAATGTTTGTTCTTTGATATCTGCGTCCTCTCTCAATTTACTCAGTCTGCCCCATCTCTTTCTTTTTCTTTTATCAGTGCTTTGATTGATACTATTTCTTCATTCATTTTCCTAACTTGCAAAATACCTTCCATTTTCCTGCAGCCTCATGTGATCAAACCAAGGCTAAATATACAGTCTGCTCACTTTATTTCCTCAGAACCTCAAAGCTGTGGGACTACTTACACCCCTAAGCCTCCTCTTTCTGATGTTATCGATAGGTTTTTACAAGTTCGGCTCAATTTCATTTCAGTAGTAACACTGCATGCCCTCATCTTTTTTTTAATATCTTTTGTACCTCTCCTCTTTTTTTTCATTCTTCATAATGCGTTCCCCTGTTGTTCCTGTCCTTGTCCCTGCGTATACATTGTCCAGAATAAGAAAGGAAATGATTCGTTTCTCCAAAATAAACAGAATACAAGAAGCAACAACATGGAAACCTAAAAAGTGAGAACTGCAATCCGTTTGGCACTCTGAGTCAGTTCCAGCATAAAATAAAATCATGGCTGAGCTTCTAACTCAACCCTACTTCCGACATTATCACCATTACCTGTAATTACTCTAGTGTCCAAATATCCATTGATTTCTGCCTTGGTTATACTCAATGATTGAGCATCCAGAGCTTACTGAGGTATAGACTATTTATGCCAACCTATGGGTGGCACGGTGGCTCAGTGGTTAGCACTGCTACCTCACAGCATCAGGGACCCAGGTTCAATTCCAGCCTCCATTAACTGTCTGAGTTGAGTTTGCACCTTCTTCCTGTGCCTGCGTGGGTTTCCCCTGGGTGCTTTGATTTTCTCCCACAATCCAAAAACTTGCAGATTAGGTGAATTGGCCATGCTAAATTGCCCATAGTGTAGGGGGATGGGTTGCCCTTTGGAGGGTGGGTGTGGACTTGTTGGGCCGAAGGGCCTGCTTCCTCACTGTAGGGATTCCTAATACTCTTAACTCAGATTCCAGCAAAACATTCCTCCCACGATGGCCTTCCCTAGCCAACTTTGCTCTTTCAAGATTTTCATTTCCATTTTAAGTTCTGGTTACCATAACATTTATCGTTTAGCCTTTTAGTCGGAGGAACCTTATGGAGTGTTGAACAACATTATTAATTTATGCTTCTGTTCACACTGATGTCTTTAAATTAATAATAGTGACACTTTGCAAATAATTGGAGTAAAATATTGAGCAAAGTATCTCTCAGTAATTAACAAGGACAATCAATATCCCAAGTTGCAATTTCAGGTTTGGACTTAAGGGACAGAAGTGAATTAAGTTGGAACAAACAGAACCTAATGTTGCATTGTGAATGTTTAGGTAGAAGCTGGCTCTGGAAAGGTCAGAGTAAATGAAGTATACAAGCTGCTTTCTCTTGGCTTTGAAAAAATTTGTTCCTTAGGTTTCCAGTCGACATCACATTTACCCCATAGAAACTTGATGAATTCACTGTGGCCTGACAACATTTTGTAATAGCAGAAGCTGGTGTTACATTGGAATTGTTGCTTTAAGGTGAGAGACATGGTGTGTCAACGGGCTTTCAAAGAGATGGCTGGGAAGAAGAGGTGAGTGCGAAAATGTTAAACAGAAAGCTTTAATAGATAGCAGCCTGGAGTTTAAGAGATGGAGGAGGAGCAGTTGCGATGCAGTAGCAGTGTCTCTGCCTGTGGGCCCAAAGAACTAGCTGAAATTACCCACCTGCCCCAGACATGAGTCATAATTTGTCTGACCCAGTTGATGAAAAAAATAAAAGAGTTTGGTTCTTGCATGGGCCATCAGTGGATGGATAAGTGTGACCTCTAAGAGGATTGTGATTTTATCAAAAGATTGCAGGTTTGAGTCCTGCTGCTACCTCGCTAAGGGTTTCACATGTGACAGTGGTAACACCCCTATTCCAGTTCAAGTCCCACTGCCCTCAATATGGGTCTGAACACCCTGATTGAAAATACACAGGAGTGATCTGATCACGGTGTTGAAAATGTTAACAGGATTTGACAAGGTAGTGACTAAGGAGAAATTTATTTCTTCTGGTGTGGAAATCCAGGGGAAGAGCTTATGATCTTATAATGAAGGTCAAACAAGGAAAGGTTGAGGGACTTGAGGCTGTTTTTGTCAGAGAGAAGAAAGTTGAGAAGTGACTTAATTGAGACATATAAGATAATCAGAGGGATTGATCGGTTGGACGGGGAGAGCCTTCTACCTCTGATGGCAATGGCTAGCACAAGAGCACATAGCTTTAAATTGAGGGGTGATAGATATAAGACAGACGTCAAAGGTAGTTTGTTTACTCCCAAGAGTAGTAGGGGCATGGAATGCACTGCCTGCAACAGTAGTAGACTCACCAACTTTAAGGGCATTCAAATGGTCATTGGATAGGCATATGAACTAGAATGGAATAGTGTAGGTTAGATGGGCTTCAGATTGGTTCCACAGGTCGGTGCAACATCGAGGACTGAAGGGCCTGTACTGTGCTGTAATGTTCTGTGTTCTATGTTCTAACATGGCATTGCAACTCCTACACTGAATGCACTGGCCAATAAAGCAAGCGTACCAAACTCCTTCTTCATTACCTTGTCCATGTGTGTTTGAATGACTCTGTGGAGAAAGTGAGGACTGCAGATGCTAGGTTGATCAGAGTTGAGAGTGTGGTGCTGGCAAAGCACAACTGGTCAGGCAGCATCCGAGGAACAGGAGAATCGATGTTTTGGGCAAAAACCCTTCATTGGGAATGAGGCTTGTGGGCCGGAGGGCTGGGGGAAGGTAGCTGGGAATGTGATAGGTGGATGAAGGTGGGGGTGAAGGTGATAGGTCAGAGGGGGGGGTGGTGCGGATAGGTGGGAAGGAAAATGGATAGGTCAAGAAGGCAATGCTGAGTTGGAGGCTTCGGATTGGGATAAGATGGAGGGAGGGGAAATGAGGAAACTGGTGAAATCCACATTGATCCCATGTGGTTGCTCTTTCAAACAGCTGACTTAAGCATGATGGCCTCCTTCCGTATTATCCATGATTCTCTGTTCATTCTGGAGTAGCAGTACCTTTCCTGCCTTGCTGTCATAAGGTCCTATTTAATACTGCAAAATACAGCAGGAAACATGGGAAAGACTTTCTTTCATCAGAGGATGGAAACACCACTTTGCAACAACCGTACGTGGCAGAAGTGCGTGTGCTGGTTTGAGGAGATGCGCTGGCCAAGAGACTCTGTGAGTGCTCTCCTGAATGGTTTCATGGTTTTAGTTTTCTGTATCACCTCTTTATTGCAGAGAATCCTGAAGCATCCCACCCTCGTTGGGAGGAGACAGCGTGCCACTGCTGCTTGATAGGACAGCTTTCCTGACTCAGTGTTGAAGGCACTTGCTCAAATGTCTTCACATTCCCAGCAATTACGGGGAGAAGCCATTTGGTAGAACAGGTTTAACATGGGTGTCTTAACATTGCTCCTGTCATCTAGAGAAAGTTGTAGCAAGTAAAGTACAATCAACAGGAGGGCATCCACCAGAGTCAAGAACAGGGAACATCCCAGCTCTAAAGAATTGATTATGATTGTGATTCTTAGCACAATTAGCTGCAACTGCTTATTGTTTTATGTATTGTCTTAAAAGTAAAGACAATAGTTTTAGGAATTTACAAACATTAAATAGGAGCAGAAGGAAACCATTTGGCTCCTCAAAGCTTCTCCACCATTCAATAAGATCATAGCGAATCTGTCTGTGTTTAAATTATTATATTCACATCTACCTCTGATAATCTTTGATTTATTTAGCTCACAAGAATCTTTCCACTCTGCCTTTAAATTATTCAATGACCCTGCCTCCATTGCTTTCTCTGCCAGAAAATTCCAAAGTCACACAACCTTCCGATTAAAATAAATTCTCCTCATCGCTGTCCTAAAAGGATAGTTCCTAATTTTAAAACAGTGCCTTCCAGATCTGAACTCGATCGCAAGAGCGTGAAAGCAGGCCATTTGACCCATCAAGTCTACACCAACCCCCTGAACGGCATCCCATTCAGACCCACCTCCCCTATCCCTGTGAACACTTCATTCCCCATGGCTAACCCACCTGGCCTACATATCCCTGGACACTTTTAGCATGCAAATGCACCTAACCTGCACATCTCTGGACTATGGGAGGAAACTGGAGCACCCAAAGAAAACTCACGCAGACATGGGGAGAACATGCAGACTCCACACAGGCAATTAACCAAGGCTGAAATCGAACCCAGGTCCCTGGGGCTATAAGGCAGCAGTGCTAACCACTGAGCCACCATCCCCAGAGCTATCAGCCTTTTCCACATCTTTTCTGTTGAGACCATTCAGGATCATATATACTTCAATCAAATTATTCCTCACTTCCAGTAAAAGTAAACCCAGCCTGTCCAACCCATCCTCATAAGACAACCTACTGATTCTGACTTTCTATCTAATAAACCTCCTCTGACTTTCTTCCACAGTATTTACTGCCTTCCTTAAATAAAGAGACTAAGGATGCACACAGTAATGGAAATGTGGGCTCACCAATTCCTTGCTGTAGAACTTCTTTACTCTAATGTTCAATACTTCTTGCAGTAAAAGGTGGCATCTCATTAACTTTCTTAATTTCACACCTTAACTGCATGCTAACCCTTTGAGAATCATGCACCTCATGCACCTAAATCCAACTGCACTTCAGAGTACTGTAGTTGTTCACCATTTAAGTAATACACTTTATACATTTTCATACTTATTCTAAAATGCTCCCGAAAATGTCCTCCACTGTATTCTAAATAGTTTCCTAATCAGACTGATCAGATATTGACTCAACCTCTGAATCAGGCCACCTGATTCAGACATAGGAACACTACCAGTGCTCATAAGAGCCCCTGTGCCCATAGTCTTTCTTTAGATATTGTACGCCAGCCAATGCAAGTAAACAGATAGGTGCAGCAAGCAATTAGGAAGGAAAATGGTATTTTAATCTTCAATGCAAGAGAATTTGACTTCAGAAGTAGGGATACCTTACTGCTGTTATGCAAGGTCTTGGTGAGGCCTCAGTTTGGTTTCCCTAAAAAGAACCATCCTAAGAAAGTATTCTGTGAAACTCCACATCTAGACCATTATCATCAATCTGATTTTTACAGTTTATATGTAATGAAAGTCACTGTCATTATTCCTATCCCTTTATCTCAAGCACCCTGGGCACACGGTGGCTCAGTAGTTAGCACTACTGCCTTACAACATCAGGGTCCCAGGTTCGATTCCAGTCTCGGGCAACTGTCTATGTGGAGTTTGCACGTTCTCCCCGTGTCTGCGCGGGTTTCCTCCAGGTGCTCTTGTTTCCTCCCACAGTCCAAAGATGTGAGGTCAGGTAAATTGTCCTTAGTGCAATTTTAGGTGCATGAGTCAGAGGGAAAATGGGTCTGGGTGGATTTTCCTTCGGAGGTTCGGTGTGGACTGGTTGGGCCGAAGGGCCTGTTTCCACACTGTAGGGAATCTAATCACCCAATAATGTGGGTTAAAATCTGGATTGATAGATTTTGTTTGTTTTAGTTTTAACAAGTTGGTCTTTCAATGAAGCATAAGCATAATTGCTGCCAGTTTGTTTTATGAGTATAACAGAAGCTGATCACATAACAAAACCAAACTATTTATATATAACAAATTTAAAGATTTCAAAACAAACAATAAAATATAATCCCATCAAACTAAACAGCATCCCTTTACAGTACTCCCACCAGAGAGAATTTCTTTAAAGTTTAACTAATGCTTCAATTCCTGGTCTTTAGACTGACAGCCTCATTTCTGAGTCTTCATAAAACTGAGCTGAGACTTTCTCAGCTTAAAATAACCACTTCAGGGTTTCACCTGGAACTTTCAAATCAAACTCTTTGCATTGAGGGAAACTATTTTTAACAAATGTAATCTATCCTTTTTCTTCAGATGCAACTTCCTTACACACCTAACTTTACCCAAGGTTTCGGAAAATTGAAACAAAAAAAGTTTCCCAAGATGTGGGTGTTTCCCCTAAGCCAAAGAAAAAACATCTAGATTCTTTGATCTTAAGCCTAATGTACAACTATTCAAAAACCTTGCTCAATGTAAACAAAACTCTGTTACTCTCTAGAAAGTCTCTCTTTCTCTCATACTATGTTTTAAATGAAATCTCACTGGCTATGGAAATACTGACAAAATAATCGTTCAACCCCTTTATAGACACAGAGCAACCACATGCCACTAGTTTAAAATCCAAACACTAAAATAGATTATATTGAAAGGGTATACAAACCATCCACTTTATGTAATCAAAAATCATATGACACCAGTTAATATTCCAACAAGTTTAATTGAAATCACAAACTTTTGGAACACTACTTCTTTATCAGGTGATGAAGGAGCAGCATTCCGAAAACCTGTGATTTCAAATAAACTGTGTGACTATAACCTGGTGACTTCTGACTTTGTCCACCCCAGTCTGACAATGGCACCTCCACATCACATACATCATGGTCATTCCCTGAAACATAGGCACACAAAGCTGCAGCTAAAAATCAATACTTGATTATTCTAAACTAAGAGTAAATTAATGTCTTGCAATGCTTATTCCCTGTGGTAAACTCCACCGTATAAACAAACAATTTTCAATTAACATGCCAGGGACCTTGCAGTCACCTGATCGCTGACACACTAAATTTGGAAGTGGTTCTGAAATAATACTTATTTGTCACTGGCTTGAAATCCAAGCTCGAAAAATAATATTTGTATATCACACAACTTCCATCACATCTTCCCAATGGAAGCATTACGATAAGTGCACGATTTATACTTTCACATTAGCTCAGAATCAAGCTGAAACACATACCTGCACTCAGATCAGTGACTCAGATTAGACAGGTTCATGTAAAACATCCAGAAGTTAATTAAGAAGGTCAAGCATTAACAGCACAAGAATAAAAGCCAATTCCAATCTAACTTCATAGCAGCAAGTAATATAACCACCAGCATAGTGTTGCAATAGAGGTTTTATCATTTGGTTTCAAACAGGATACAATAATCCATATTTGACAATCAGATTAGCATATGCTTTTTTGATCCCATATTACAACAAACCTGTAGGTATCCATGGATCCAGGGAAGGCTTCACCATTGTGTTGATCTGCTCCCAGTCAAGGTCACTACCTTCCATTCCCTGGGTGTAGCCGCAATCACTGAATGGTTCATCAAAGGTACAGCTTCCTGTTGAGCCAGAGGAAACCAAAATGAACAAAAGGAAAACCCATTTTAATTTAAAATGTATTCTTTCATATCTTCTTAGTCAGAAATTTTAATTAAAATTCCTTTTGATAAAATGACTAGGAAGCCCTTTCTTCACTCTGAATAGCCTGCCCATCTAGAATACACTGAAGTCATCTTTAATGCAATAATTCAAACAAATGCCCAATCAGACAATCTTAACACTCTCATTCACGCACCACTCTCAAAGCCATTGAGATCCTGTCTTCATTAATTTTATGAAAAACTGAAGCTGAGTAAAATGTTATTACATTTTTCCTATTAGGATTAGCCCAAGATATGAATTTTATCCATGACATGTGAGAATGCATTCTTAATTTCCATTTTCTAAAGGCATTACTCTACAACAAGTGTCTGGGGCCAGGCTAGAAGCAATAAATTCAGATTGGAGGGCGGGGTCATATAGACATTTACACTAATTAACCTGCTCTGAGATGTTATTGTACATCTCTGGAGCCAGTAGGACTTAAAACCCAGGTCTCCTGGCTCAGACATTAGGAACACTACCACAGCACATTTCAAACATCTCTGACACCTGGGTTAAAATGATTTCAGACTGACTGGATGAACTTTTTTCCTGTTAGGATCATGTGTAAAAAGAATCAGGTGTTCTTTATGCAATTGCAACGTTATAAACACAAAGCTATCCCACTGCATTTTAGAATTATCTGACACTAAAGGCTCATTTCACTATTTGCACACTGGTTAGGCTTTCAATGGGTTTTTTTCAACTCAAGTTGCTTCGATGGGAATTTTAGGAAAGAAAAGCTTTTCCCATTATTAAATATTCTTCAAGCCCAAGTGCACAATGAATGGAAAACTAAGAGCCACCAACTCTCAATCATCAATTAACATTTATACAAGTGCAAGCATATTTATCAAATAGGACTGCTTTCCGATGAATGGGCACAACTGCCAACCATCTTACATTTCTTACAAGTCCACTTTGCCTATCCAGTTAAGCTGAATATAATTTTCAGTGTTAAACTGGAAGTAAGTTGAAGAATTGAGGTGGCCAAATTGTTTCAGGCTGTGAGTGTAAGCAGTTGACCACTGAGTATTCCAACATTTCCTTGGTCATATTTCAGTCTCCATGGACTTCAGCTCCTCCAAAGATCTATTGCCTGTATTTCACATCAAGACTCAATCAACCAACAGCCCCACACTCACTGATCAACATGAGCTCTTCCTCCACCAAAGCCTCCATCTTAAAATTCCAATCTTTGCATTCCCTCGATGGTCTCATTTTTTTCTACCTTTCCAGCTCCACAACTGTAGTGGATCTTCTTGAATGAGTTCCTTGGTGAGGGTTGTTAATGTGGGCTAATCAGGAAAGCTGACCATTATAACATTTAGAAGCTCCTCAGTTCAAGGGATTGACTCCGAGCTGGCTGGCCACAGCCAATGTACTGTGCACAAGTAAATAAAGGGTGATTTAGTGATGGGCAATTAGCTCAACAATCCTCCAAGATTGCTACACCCTGTCAATTCTGCTGACTTGCTTATTCACAGATTTCTTTGATCCACTTTTGATATCAGTGCCTCAGCTGTTTAGATGTTAAGCACTGCTATCCCCTCTTAAAGCTCCCAGCCTCTCTAATTGCACCTTTGTCTTTGAATCCTCTCCTGTTGATCCACTTTAGTCACCCATATCAGGGTCTGATATAAGCTATTGTTACTGTTGAGGAAGACATCAGGAAAAATGTGAAGGCTCCCAAATAAACAAGTCCAGGCTAGACAGCTCACCCCCACAAATAAGACTGCTGATTCTGAGAGGTAGCTGCCCAGTGGAATTTTAAGCAGGTCTTAGGAGAGCACTCAGGAACTTTCCATATCTACTCCTTCCAAAATAAAATTATTTGGGTGGCAAAGAAAAATAAAGAACATGACATAATAACACTGGAATTTTTTGTAGCTCCCCCTGGTGCTATAACATAACGTAAATGGGGGAAAAAAATTAACGCAGTGCAGGAATTAAGTAAATCTGCATTGACATAAATTGCTACTTAGCAATCACTTAACAAGTAAAGGATGTGTTTATCCACTAACATGTTCGAAATATTTACTCCGAGGAAAACGCGTAGGAGGACTGATAAAAATTAATGCTCAGCACTCAATTTGCTGCTTTTCAAGCTTTAAGATGATGCTTTTCTTCTTTCTAACACAAAGAAAGCAGCTTGCACCAACAAGCACCAGAAAAACAGGTACATTTATTATCTCTGACTATGTTTGGATTCAATCCCTCACCATAGCGATAAATACAGCCAGCCATCGAAACCAGCTCAACTATCACATTCTTTTAATTCAGTACACGAATGAATGAATTCAGCAAGCAACACAGATGGTTGAGGTCTTTCACAACTATTCAGCCACATATAGTTGATCATTCTTGATAGCACCTTTGTCCTTCTCTTTTCGCAACTAGCCAGCTTGTATTCTGCTTGCATTCCACCCCAGGGAAATTGCAACTACAAGGAGTATTGGGAATGTTTAAAACCTCTAATTGTTAAATTTTCTTCTACTATTTTTAACTACTCACTGGGAATTATCTGAGCCAAATGTTGTGACGAATATAATGGAGGCTCATCTGTATTAATATGTACACATAGGCCAATCAAGTCCTTCTGCAGGATTGACAATAATTGTATAAGTGATTTGGTTTGTATATATTACAATGTTGACAAATTGATTGGTGATACATGTTCCATGTTTCTAACTTTTTTTATTTAATCCTGATTTGTGGGCATCACTATTAAAGCCCCCATTTATTGCTGTTTCCTAACTGCCCTTGAGAAAGTGCTGCTAAGTCACCTTCATAAACCACTGCAGTTCAAATGGTGTGTAGTCTCACAGCACTGTTAGGAGAGAGTTCCTCGGTTTTTACTCAGGGAAGGAATATTTCCAATTTGTAACTTGAAGGGAACTTACAGGTAGAAGCATTCCCATGCACCTGCTATTTTTGCCCATCTTGAATTGAAGATGTTGCAGATTAGGATAGCGCTGTCAAATAAATCTTGGTGAGTTACTCCAGTGTGTCTTGTTGACACTGTGCATCGGTGATGGCTGAAGTACATGTTAAGAGTGAATGGAGAGCTGATTGAGTGTCACCATCGTCCTGGAAGGTGTCAAGCTCTTTAAGCTTTGTTGGAGCAGCTGTCATTCCAACAAGTTGAGAATATTCCATCCCACTCCTGACTTGCAAGTGGTGGGTCTATCTTAGCCCATTATTTTCCTGAAATTCCAGCTTCTATGAGACTGCATCACTTTGACGGATGTATTACTGATGTGCTTTAGTTAGAACCAGTGAAATTAAGCCAGTTTCATATCACTATAACATAGTATTCGAGAGAAAAGGATGGCCAACATTTACATATCACCTCTCATGAGTACGACATGTCTCAAAGCATATGACAGCCATGTTGTTCAAGTGAGGGCCCATCTACTTTCAGATAAATGTGTCATGAGTGCTCTTACAGGAATGGCACATGTTGGATGCCAATGTCTATGGGATGGGCTTTGTGTAGACAGTGTCCATGGAACGTTCCTAATGCTTTGCAACCTGGTCTCCATCATGGAGGTCCATTGGACAAAGTGGTGAGCTGGACTTGCCACGTACCTGCTCTGACTTCCATGTCAAGAATTATCAATACCCAGTTTTCTTACAATGGATGTAAAGGACAGAAATCTACAGGTTAATTTGATATTAATCAGGTCAAAAAGCAATCATCCCCCTTAATAAACAACTCACCTGGTGCGAATCTTGCTTTTACATCCAGAATTTAGTTATAAAATATAATGAGTTGTTCCTGAAAGGCCTTTTCTGAACATCTCATGTGATTCTAGCAGATTTCTCCCCACATCCCCGTCTTTCAAGCCTCAATAGCATTCAGCCCAAATGTGCTAATATTGCTGAACTGATAATCCAGAGGCCTAGCTTAATGTTCACGAACAAAAAAGAACAAACTCCACTCTGGCAGCTGTGGTTATTTCCATTCAGTTCATTGATAAATCCAGATGATCATGCTAATCTCATTCATAATGATCATGAAACTACCGGATCATCATAAAAATTCAACTGGTTCACTAATCTGTTTATCTGACTGTAGAGTTTTTCCTTTAACTATGTCTTATATCTAACTTATACTATAAATAAGGTAATACAACCCACCCAAACCCATTTCTCTCTGACTAATGCACCTAACACTATGGGCAATTTAGCATGGCCAATCCACCTGACCTGCACATTCTTGGACTGTGGGTGCTCCGGTTTCCTCCCACAATCCAAAGATGTGCAGGCCATGCTAAATTGCCCATGTGTAAGGTGCATTAGTCAGAGGGAAATGGGTCTGGATGGGTTACTCTTTGGAGGGTCGGTGTGGACCTATTGGGCCGAAGGGCCTGTTTCCACACTGTAGGGAATCTAATCTAATCTAATCTAAAGGTATTTTGTACCTAAACTAGCGCCATGAAAGGCAACACTGACAACTTTTCACTGTATTCCTGTGCTTGAGTTCATGTGACAATAAAACCTCATTCTAATTCTAATGCCCTTCAGGAGAAGAAATACGCCTTCCTTACCTAGTCAACCCTATGTGCGATCGCAGCAACATGGCTGAACCTTAATTGGCCTCTGAAATGGCCAAGCAAACCATTCAATTGTATCAAATGGTGACAGCACTGTATGGTTATAAGTACACGAGATGGACTGCAGCAGTTATAAATGTCACTTAATAATTTCTGCTGAGCATTTGAAAATGACATTAACTTGCATGTATGAATATTCTCAAGGGTTAGGGTCAACAGCTAGACTCTTGAGCCTGCAGTATTCAGTTATACACACCTGCCATGTGGAAAAATGTAGTGGCATTGAAGGCAGTCTGGAAAAGGATCACTTGGCTGATCCCAGATAAGGAGGGACTGTCTTGTGAGGAGAGGTCACGTAGGTTGGACCTTTACTCATTGGAATTTAGAAGAATGAGGGGCAGCCTTATTGAAACATACAAGATTCTTAGGGAACTCAACAGAATAGATGTGGGAAGGTTGTTTTCACTTGTGGGAGAGTTTACACCAGAGGGCATAATTTCAAGTAATGGGTCGCCACAGAGGTAAGGAGGTAGGGAGGAATTTCAACTCCCGGGGCATTGTGAATCTGTGGAACTCGTTACTACAGAGGGCTGTTGAGGATAGTGGATTCAAGGCTGAGATAAACAGTAAGGGAATCAAGGGCTATGGGTTAAAGGCAGGAAAGTGGAGTTGAGGATTATCACATCAGCCATGATATCATAGAATGGCAGGGCAGACTCAATGGGCTGAATGGCCTACTGCTGCCCCTATATCTTATGGTCTTATAACATCCCTCCCCCATTGTGTTCCTGCGTTGTTATTGCTATGTAGTATTTTTGAGCACCAAATTAGAGTCACCATATAAGTTCAAATGTGAGTCAGCATTCAATATGACCCTGAAATGAGGCAGCCCAGAGATACTGCCATCTTTATTCCAGGGTTAGATCAGAACTTTACTCTATAGTAACAACACATACCTTTAGAAGCAAAATGTATTTTGCTCATATGCTAAACTGCTTCAGATTTACTTGGACATACAGAACAGAAAGTGTTTATTTGGCCCAACCAGGTCATTTAAATTCCAATTTAATTCTCCTCTCATCGTTACTCATCCAAATCCATCAGAAGAACACTTGTTTCTCTCTTTCATTTGCTTGTCTAACCTTTCCCTAACTACATCCAAACTCTACAGCGCAACCATGTCCTGTGATAACAGGTTCTGCAATCTCACCACTCTTCCAGGCTCCTTTCAAATCCCTCATTTAATTTCTTCATGAATACCTTATCACAATGTCGTTTAGTTTTGCCTGTCTCCACAAGTGGAAACATTCAGTCCGTATTCACTTTGTCAAATCCTTCCTGAACTTTAAACACCCCTGTTAGATCAGCCCTCTGTTCCAAGAGAGAAAAGATCTAGTCTGTTTACCTTTGCATTTCAGGTATCAGCCATGCAAATCACAGACACTACAAGGTGACCAGATTAGAACATATAAGGTCTTAGGAGGACCTGTCAAGGGATATAGGATGTATGTACTTCCCCAGTGTGAGAGACTAGAATTTGGGAACACAGGTTGAAAATAGGCATTCATGTCAGGGAGGAGAAGAACTTGTTTTCTCTCAGAGGATAGATAGCTAGAGATGCAACGCCTCTGTGTAGCACGGTGGAGATGGGGTCATTGATATATATTGAAGGCGGAGGTAGATAGATTCTGGTCTAATAAGGGATACAAAAGATGGCAGAGCAAATGCCGGATAGTGGATTTGAGGCTCCAATCAGATTAGTCAAGAACTTATTTAACAGCAAAGCAAGCTCGAAGGACTGAATGGCCTACTACCGCTCCTAATTTGTATGTTTGTATATACACAGTACTCCAAAGGTGATCTGACCACAGGGTTGAATTCAAGCTTTGTATAGCTTCTCTACATTCCAACCACTGAAACATGAAGCCTGGTTGGTCTGTAACATAAACACACCTTGAATTTAATCAAAAGATTGAGGCATTTGATGACATTTGTTGAAAATTCTGCTCTAAAACAGCAAAAGAGTTTTATTAAATTCAGTTGATTGTGCATATTGGTTTTGAAAGCAAAAGAAAGGCAGGGATTCTTACAAATGACATCCAATTTAGGGCTACATTTGCTTGGGAGGAATATATTTTAATGATTAGGATTCTCCCAGGGAGGACCCTAATGATAAATGACAGGCTTCTCTGATGGACAGAATAGCACTTGGGATGAGCTATGTTTGGTGGAATAACATTAAGATTTTTTAGGATGACTTGAAATCCTCTTAAGATAAATAGTTATTTATACTCTTGGCTTCCCTCCAAGCTGTTTCTTTGTGTTTCTGAGGAATTATTTTACTTTTTCGCTCTGGCTTTGAAAAGACCATTCCTGTGAAGCACAGGAGGTCCAGGTTCCTGAACTACAAGTAGGATTGGGAAGTGTGAATTGTTAAATATTGACATCATGTATGAGCAAAGTCTCCTCTCTGAGGACCCTATCCGAAGAAGCATTCAAGTTGGTTCCTGAGCAGTTGGCTATTAATCCAGCACATGCTAATCAAGTTTTATACAGCGACAGAATAATCCATTAGTGCTACAAAAATCTGCACCATGAAGTGGAAAGGCTTCAGTTCATATCCACATCTGCTCACACATCAGGTTCTGTTTCCATACTGTGAGAGTCTACTGAAGAGAAGCCAAAGGCTCAAAAGCTTCTGTACAAGAACGGAAGGGATATCAGACAAAGCATCGCCATCAGGACAGTTTTTTTCAGTGACCCTAATTAAATCAACTGACGCCAGATAGCAATCAATCCCCCTGACTTTTCAGCTAGGGATATTATCTGAAAGGCAAGTCGAAGCTTGACATGAATTGCATAGCATAGCTAATGTGTAAACAAGTCATTATGTTACTCAGGGAATTATAGCTGCCGTGACTAGTTGTAACTTTCTGAATAACTTGTCTGGATGTTATTCTGGCTCCAAATCAAGCCACTGATTCTATCAGAGATCAAAGGCAGGTAGAAGGAGGTCATTCAGCCTATCATGGATGGGCCTTTGCCTGAGCTATCCCAATCCCAGTTCCTATTCTTTCCACAGCAGCTATTAAATGTTTATTTTGGATTTTTATCTAATTCCCCTTTAAGAGCTCAAAAGGTTCCCACCCTTTTTGATTAGATCATAGAATCCCGACACAGTGTGGAAACAGGCCATAGGGTCCAATTAGTCCACACCGACCCTCCGAAGAGTAACCCACCCAGACCCATTTCCCTACCCTATCACTCTCCATGTACCTCTGACCAAAACACTTAACCTACAATCCCTGAACAGTGTGGGAAATTTAGAATGGCCAATTTGTCTAACCTGCACACCTTTGGACTGTGAGAGGTAACCAGAGCACCTGGAGGAAACCCACGCAGACACGGGGAGAATGTGCAAACTCTACACAGACAGTGGCCCAAGGGTGAAATCGAACCCAGGTCCCTTGCACTGTGAGACAGCAGTGCTAACCACTGAGCCACTGTACCACCTTATGTCCCCAAACAATTGCCCATCTCCAAACAATTCTAGCCTTTCCTTCTGATAGTGATTTTGTAGTTATGCCTTTAGTTACTGACTCATTGCTTACCAGAATCAGGGTTTCATTACTTACCATCAAGACTCCTCAGGATTTTGAGCACTTCATCAGGTCCCTTCTTAACATGTTCTCAGGAAGGTCACGCAGCGTAAAACGTTAACTCTGATTTCTCTCCACAGATGTGGCCAGATCCACTGAGCTTTTCCAGCAACTTCTGCTTTTATCCCTTCTTAACATTCGTTGTTCAGATTCTAATGGCACCTCTCTTTTAACTAAAGCTCTAATCTTGGTATCAAGCTGGTAAATCTCTCAACAGTCTTGATTTCCTTCTTAAACTAGCTACCCAACAGAAGACAATCTAACTGTGACCCACCAGTGATTTGTCCATGTTCAGCACTCATTCTTCTAAAAACTAATTTCTGATGGTAATTTTTTCCTCCTGCCCTCAATGATTTCGATATCAAGTCCCTAATTTTCACCTCTCCCTGCCTCTTTTATTAATGTGCATTTCCTCTTTTTTTCTTTCTTGTGCAATTACCTCAGATACAGAAGACAACAAAATGCTGATGATCACATTAATCAATGAAACTTCACAAAAATAATTGAGAATGGTGATATCAAACCAATTTATCTCATATTGTCGGTTTTAAAATGGCTACAAGGGCAAATTTAATTCTACGAATGAAATGTCAGAAAGCAATACTTATTTGAACCTGAAAGTAGCATATTAGCAAAGTGAGAATTGCTCGTGACTTTAACTGCATAAAACACCAGTTCTTCAAAGCTCTTGGAGCTGCAGTGACCCAGGACCAAAGTTCAGAGGCTGGGGAAGTGGACAGTGAATCAAAGGAAGCAAGGTTACAGATGGTCAATGTGAGATTAGATTAAACCACAGCTGACTCAATGGATAACGCTCTCACCTTTCAGCCAGAAGGTCATGAGTTCAAGTCCCACTCCAGAGATTTGAACAAATGAGCTGAGAAGGCCAGTGAAGTACTGAGGAAATATATGGCTTGAGATGTTAACCCAGATCTTGTCCACCCTCTCAGGTGGACATGAAAGATCCTACAGCAGTACATCAAAGAGGGCTGCCTCACAGCATTTGGCTAATAATTATCTCTTAACCAGCATCAATAAAAACAGACCTATATGGCCTCTATTTCATTTCATTTGGAAGACCTTGCTGTGTAAAATTGGTGTCACATTTCCAACATTAGAACAGCAATTATGCTTTATAGGCTGCAAAGGGATTTTGAGAAATTCTGAGACCATGAAAGGTGCGACTTTTAAAGAAGAATGTAACGAACAGAGTTTGCATTTTAAAATTTCAGTAGCTCTTGCTCAAATTTTCCAAACCTATCCTTAAATTATCTTGCTCACCTTATCTTGGCTCTTGTCCAATTTTGACCTGTCATACAGATTATTCCGTCAAAAGACACCAAGAACATATCAGAGAACAAACTCTGAGAACAGGTCCTTGTGGTCAGCAGGCCTGTTTTATTCAGGCAGTGAGAGGTCAGGGTAAATTTGTCAAGAACGCATTGGACATACAAATAGGATTTGATTGCCCATTATTTGTCAGAACTTAAAAACACTTTGTTTCCATTTGGGGATTCACTTCAATGTGAACAAGCAATTAGCAAGAAGAACATTATAATCTTAAGTCATGAAGCAAAAAACAAAACAGTGAGAAGAATATCGGGAGTTTCTATCCAAAATATTAACCTATTATATACTTTAAGATTATGTCTGACCTGCCATGCATTTCCAGAGTTTGCTGTTTTTAGTTCTAATTTCCATTATTCACATATTTCATTTTATAACTGGAGTAGGTTAAATAGAACTGATAGGTTTATGGGCAGCACGGTGGCTCAGTGGTTAGTACTGCTGCCTCACAGCGCCAGGGTCCCAGGTTCGATTCCAGCCTTGGGCAACTGTCTGTGTGGTGTTTGCACATTCTCCCCGTGTCTGCATGGGTTTTTTCCAGGTGCTCTGGTTTCCTCTCACAGTCACAAAGATGTGCAGGTTAGGTGAATTGGCCATGCTAAATTGCCCATAGTGTTAGGTGCGTTAGTCAGAGGGAAATGGGTCTGGGTGAGTTACTCTTCGGAGGGTCGGTGTGGACTTGTTGGGCCGAAGGGCCTGTTTCCACACTGTAGGGAATCTCAAACACAGTAAAGAAGTTAAAGTCGCATTGAACTTTGACGAGACCACACAATTCTGGTTGTCACATTACAGAGAACATAGAACTGTACAGATCAGAAACAGGCCCTTCAGCCCATCGATGTTGTGCCAAACATGATGCCAACTTCTGCCTGCCCTTAGCCCATATCCCTCCATTTGTTGCATATTCATAGATTCATAGAGTCACAGAGTGGTACAGCACGGAAACAGACCCTTCAGTCCAACTCGTCCATTCCAACCAGATATCCCAACCTAATCTAGTCCCATTTGCCAGCACTTAGCCCATATCCCTCTCAATCCTTCCTATTCATATATCCATCCAGATACCTTTTAAATGTTGCAATCGTACTAGCCTCCACCACATCCTCTGGCAGCTCATTCCACACAAGCACCACCCTCTGTGTGAAAAAGATGCCCCTAAGGTCCCTTTTATATCTTTCCTCTCATCCTAACCCAATGCTGTCTAGCTCTCGACTCCCCCACCCCCAAAAAAAAATCTTTGTCTATTTATCCTATCCGTGCCCCTCATGATTTTATAGACCTCTATGAAGTCACCCCTCAGCCTCCGACACTCCAGGGAAAACAGCCCCAGCCTATTCAACCTCTCCCTATAGCTCAAATCCTCCAACCCTGGCAACATCCTTGTAAATCTTTTCTGAACTCTTTCAAGTTTCACAACATCCTTCCGGTAGGAAAGACACCAGAATTACACACAATATTCCAAAAGTGGCCTAACCAATGTCCTGTACAGCCGCTACATGACCTCCCAACTCCTGTACTCAATATTCTGACCAATAAAAGAAGACATACCAAACATCTTCTTCACTGTTCTATCTACCTGTGACTCCACTTTCAAGGAACTATGAACCTGCACTCCAAGGTCTCTTTGTTCAGCAACACCCCCTAGGACCTTACCATTAAGTGTATAAGTCCTGCTAAGATTTGCTTTCCCAAAATGCAGCAGTTAACATTTATCTAAATTAAACTCCATCTGTCACTTCTCAGCCCATTGACCCATCTGGTCCAGATCCTCTTGTAATCTGAGGTAACCTTCTTTGCTGTCCACTACACCTCCAATTTTGATGTCATCTGCAAACTTACTAACTATACCTCCTATGTTCACATCCAAACCATTTATATAAACGATGGAAAGTAGTGGGTTCAGCACCGATCTTTGTGGCACTCCACTAGTCACAGGCCTCCAGTCTGAAAAACAACCCTCCATCACCACCTTCTGTCATTTACCTTCGAGCCAGTTCTGTATCCAAATGGCTAGTTCTCCCTGTATTCCATAAGATCTAACTTTGTTAACCAGTGTCCCATGGGAACCTTGTCGAACGCCTTCCTGAAGTCCATATAGATCACATCTACTGCTCTGCCCTCATCAATTCTCTTTGTTACTTTTTCAAAAAACTTAATCAAGTTCGTGAGACATGATTTTCCAAGCACAAAGTCTTGTTGACTATCCCTAATCAGTCCTTGCCTTTCCAAATACATACACATGCTGTCCATTAAGATTCCCTCCAACAACTTGCTCACCACCGACATTAGGCTCACTGGTCTATAGTTCCCTGGCTTGTTCTTAACACCTTTCTTAAATAATCTTACCACATTAGCCAACCTCCAGTCTTCCGGCACCTCACCAGTGACTCTCAATGATACTAATATCTCAGCAAGAAGCCCAGCAATCACTTCTCTAGCTTCCCACAGTTTTCTAGGGTACACCAGATCAAGTCCTGGGGGTTTATCCACCTTTATGCATATCAAGACATCCAGCACTTCCTCCTGTGTAATATGGACATTTTTCAAGATGTCACCATCTATTTCCCTACAGTCTATATCTACCATATCCTTTTTCACGATAAACACTGATGCAAAATACTTCTTTAGTGCCTTCCCATCTCCTGTGGCTCCACACAAAGGCCGCCTTGCTGATCTTTGAGGGGCTTTATTCTCTCCCTAGTTACCCTTTTATCCTTAACGTATTTGTAAAAACCCTTTGGATTCTCCTTAACCCTATTTGCCAAAGCTATCTCATGTCCCCTTTTTGCCCTCCTGATTTCCCTCTTAAATTTACTCCTACTGCCTTTATACTCTTCTAAGGATTCACTCGATCTATCCTGTCTATACCTGACATATGCTTCCTTCTTTTTCTTAACCAAGCCCTCAATTTCTCTAGTTATCCAGCTTTCCCTATACCTACCAGCCTTTCCTTCCACCCTAACAGGAATATACTGTTTCTGGACTCTCGTTATCTCATTTCTGAAGGCTTTCCAAGTGAACACCTGCACCCAATCAACTTTCAAAACTGTTCATGTGTTCATGAACACATTTATCTGAAAGTCCATTAATGCCGCTAATGTATCTGCCTCCACCACCATCCGGCAATGTGTTCCACACTCCTACCACTCTCCGTGCAAGAAAAACCTCCTCTCACATCTCCTTTGAACTTTCCCCCTCTCACCGTAAATGCATTCCCCTTAGTTTAAGACATTTCAACTCTGGGAGAAAGATTCTGACTGTTAACCCTATCTATGCATCTCATAATTTTACAGACTTCTATCAAGTCTCCCCTCAGCCTCTGCCACTCCAGAGAAAACAACTCGAGGTTTTCCGACCTCTCCTTACAGTTCATACCCTCTAATCCAGGAACGAACTGGTAAGCCTCTTCTGGACCCTCTCCAAAGAATCCATATTCTTCCTGTAATACGCCGACCAGAATTGAATGCAATACTTTAAGTGTGGCCTAACCAAAGTCTTACAAAGCTGCAACATGTCATCCTGACTCTTGTACTCAATTCCCCAAACAATAAAGGCAAGCATGCAAAACACCTTCTTTACCACCCTATCTACTTGTGTGGCCACTTTTAGGGAGCTATGGACTTGAATCCCTCTGTACATCAATGCTGTTCAGGCCCCTGCCATTAACTGTATGCTTTTCCTTAACATTTGATTTCCCAAAATGCAGCATCTCACACTTATCCGGATCAAACACCATCTGCCATTTCTCTGCCCATACTTGCAACTAATCTATACCCCGCTGTGTCCTTTGACAACCTTTTACACCATCCATAATTCCACCGATCTTTGTATCGTCTGCGACCTTACTAACTCACCCAACTACATTTTCATCCAAGTCATTTATATATATATCACAAACAGTGGAAGCCCCAGTATGGATCCCTGTGAAACACCACTAGCCATGGACTTTCAGCCAGAAAACCATTCTTCTACCATTACTCTCTGCTTTTTATGGGCAAGCCAATTCTGAATCCATGCGGCAAAGTCAGAGTGGATCCCATACATCTTAATCTTCCAGATGGGCCTACCATGAGGGGATATAGTTATCAGAGGAGGTGGAGAGTGGTTAATTAAGAAATGCTACAGACGCATTTAAGATTGAGATAGTCAAATGCAATGAGAAGGGATAGAGGGCTACACTGATAGAGTTGGATGAGAAAAATTAGGAAGAGGCTAGAATGGGGCATTAAAAATGATATGTCACTTCTTGCATTGTATATACTATAGTTTGAAATCCATCTGAATGCAGAGAGGATAAATGTATATTTTTAAGGGCCATTGCATGGAAGCCAAACCATGGATGTAGTGAGGTTAGACAGATTTTCTGGACTGATTTTGAATCAGCAGTGAAATTTCCACTACCATGACTATGTAGTTTGCAGAAAGTCTCTATAGGATCAATAGTACACAGTCATAAAGGGCAAATGGCCTATCCCCAATCCAGACGTACGTATATGCTTTGACATGATTCCTTGGAGTACAAAGGAGAATCATTTTTAATGAAAAGTATGAGACTTCATCTCAAAACATCTAGGCAACTGTTGTTTTACTGGTACTGGAATAATGAGGGCTACATTTGCATAGCAAGGCAACAAGAGAGCACTCTGTACATGAACTGTCCTATTGTGGCAAAGGGAAGGAAAGGCAGAGCTATCTGAACGGGGGAATGCAGTGAATTGAAAAGGTCTTTCAAAAGATATGCACAGACCAAATAATTTCCTTTTGTGCAGAATTCAGTCTATGATTGTTTCCTCTCTAAATTGTAGCATAGTTTACCCGACAGTGGTCTCACTGTCATGCTGCTTTGATTCATTGAGAGAGCTAGCAGGGTAGTTATCTTATTTCAATCAGGAAAGATGCATTGGGTGGATTAGGACACCATCCAAATTTTAAGATGCAGGCAGGCTGCCGCTACTTGTAGTGCATACCAAAGTCAATCAGCTCCAAAAGTGCAGTAAACAAATGCAAATGGTTTCTTCCAACAAGAAGCAGTTCATCAACTGACGGCTCAGTGAAATGGTAAAATATGGTAATTTTAGCTTTACTTACCTCAAAGAAACGGAAACATATGACTAAGATTTATATAGTACCCTGCATGAATATAAGAGGCATCATCGTGTTAACATCAGGAAACACATGTGTAGTGATTATAATGAGGTCAGCCAAGTGGACTTCACAGAGTATGAGTTCCCTGACTGGGGCTGTTAATGTGGTCCAATCAGTGAGCCCTGGCTGACAGATTGGACCACAGGAGTGTCAGGGGTTCTGTTCCCTCTGAGAAAGCTGGATCAGTGTCAAGGACTCTCCACCTATAAATAAAGGGTGACTTGGTAACGGGTTACGGGCCTCAATGGACTTATTTCAACATCAACCATTTGTGCAAAGTGAGGTCCCACAATGGTAATGTGCCAGTGCTAGACAATTTATCTTTAGTGAAGTTGCTAAGGGATAAATATTGGCCATGGGATCTTTTATGTCCACCTAAGTGTCAGATTGAATTTCGATTTGACAACTCCTCCAAATGATGGCACTCCAATCAACATTATGGGTGAGATGTTCAATTAATGAGATCGGTAGGTTATGCTGAGAAATGTCCCAACTTAATAGACCCACTTTGATGTAAAGAGCCCGGGAGGGTACGGAGTGGGGGGAGGGAGGATGAGTCTAAAGGGGCACTAGTTGGCACATTGAGTGGCATACGGGATGACAGAATATTAGGAAGAAGAACTGAAGAGCCTACCTCCATTGGAAATTACTGGGACAACATTCCGGGGAACCAAGACAGATCCAACATGGCACTTCCCTCATGGTTAATGGTCCCAACTCATCACACCCTGCTTCCCAAGAGCAAAACATGGATCTAACGGGGCCCTTCAATTGAGGATTGGCATGCTGTACTGGCAAATATCCCTCAGCTGAGCTGTTCAACTCAGTAGCAAAGATCCTGCTGATAAATTGCGATTCCGAAAGCTCAGGTATCAGAGGTTAATTTGGGATTTAAGAACAGCTGTTCTCTATAGATTCCTTTTAAAATATCCAATTCAGATAATTAGTGTGTACGTGCACAGATTATTGCTACCCCTCTTGACCAACTGCTTCCAGTAGAAGTAACCCCTTTGATCATCAGTGCTGGGAAACTCATTGCACAAGTTTTTTTTTTGGATGGATTCTCTCCAATGACCACGTGGGGTTTGAGAGATCTGCTTTATGACTTTTCTAGTCAGGAGAATAACTCCAAATATTAGAGAAGATTCCTGCTGACGAGGGTGACTAGCAAAACCCATTGTCAGTCCACACAAGGAGGCTGGATGTTTACCCCATCCACAACCAGAAACTATAACAACATTTGAAGTTGCCACTTCCGATGGTAACATTTGGAGACAGGCACTCCACGAATGATAGTCATTCACTGTGTAATGTTGAAATCAGGGCTGTTGTTGGAAGAAGTGCTGGAGGTACTGTTTATTGGCAGGTCGAGTTGCTACCCTTTAATGTGAGATATACATTCCATGATATTTGAAGGGCTAGACAATTAAAAGTTGCACAAAAAACAACACACAAAGGAGTGATACCTTGCAACAAGGATATTCTATGCAGCTGTATTGTAAGTCATTGAAACATCAGTA
This sequence comes from Chiloscyllium plagiosum, assembly GCF_037043375.1. NCBI lineage: Eukaryota > Metazoa > Chordata > Chondrichthyes > Orectolobiformes > Hemiscylliidae > Chiloscyllium > Chiloscyllium plagiosum. Next base: position 129,747,000 of record NW_028270142.1, on the reverse strand, counting down.
ACTTTATAAATAGAAATTGCACCCTATTGGGAGGTTAAGTCGCCCCAGCACAGATCGACATGACTCAGACTGGCTGTAAGTTGGGATGTAATAAATTAAAGGAAAAGATTGAGGAAGTGACCTGCTGGAAATCATTAAAATGATTGGGAGGTGGTGTTGATAGGAGATAATGAGGAAAAGATGTTTCCACTTGTGAGGAAATCCAGAACAATGACTCATAAATACAAGTTAATCACTAATAGATGCAATGGGGAATTCAGGAATCATTTTACCAAAGAGTATCTCAGTGGTGATGGTGCGGGCTGTCTTAAGGATTTTGTTTAGGTCAGGAAGTGAACAGATGACATTGCTGCTTATTTATGTAATCGTTGTGGTTCATATGATGCCAGAATGTTTACTGGTAAAAACAATGTACAAACAAAATACTGTCTTGGTCTCCAGGACCACAATATCCTGACTCTTGCTGGACACATTTTCACAGATCCAGCACCTCACCAAAGAGAGCCTTTCTTCATAAGCAAGGCACTAAGAAAGAGACAAATAAAAGAGAAATAGAAAACAGACTGCCAGATACCAACTACCCACAATTAGGTCAGTCAATAGACTTTTTTTTTAACATTGAGTGATGGAACCATATCTAATGGACTATCACAAAGGATCTAATGTTCTCCCAATGAGTATTCTATTATATAGGGGCAGTGACACAGATACTGGAATAATAATGTGACCATCACAAATTGCAGTAAAGGAGCTCATACTGTACAAGACAGCCTAAGTCCCTGTCATTTTATATTAATCATTTTCTCCTTTGACGTTTTGCATTCATCAATTCCAAATTCAGTGCTGTAAAGGTTTGCTGCGATACTCCCACAAGACCCAAGACTCTGCTATTAAAAAATATAAATTGGGAACCCATTCTCATAAAACTCTACATTATTAATTGTTTTCTAACACTTACTATGAGATACAGTGCTCTGACTATTTTCAAATTCATTGATCCGCTGTCTGCTGGCCAACGCAGAGAGAACAAAAAGCACAACATCAGAGTGTTTCAGTGCTCCAGATTAAAACTATTATCTTGTACCTCAAGTAATTTTTTTCCCCAAGGTAGCTATCACCATCAATATATAGATGTAATTTTTGAACGCTTACAAGTTCTTATTTTAACAAATGACTTATTCGATTCTCTACTCAGAGCACACAGGCAGCTCATGAATTGATTCAAATTGCTTTTACTTTCTATTTTATATTAAAATCAATGCCTGTGGAATTCTTCCTATACACTCCCCCCCAACCGCACCCCCTTCACAGACTGTTGAGAGATGCAAATGTCATGAAAATTTCATTCATTCATTACTTTGGCCTTCGAGTGTTTTACCTGTCTCCCCTTGATAAACACAATTTGTTGTGACCTTTTCCATCATCTATTAAAATTCAGATAAAGACAGAGTACTTTTCAAAGTGGTAAAATAATTACTTTGAATTGGGGGAGAGAGGGGATTAGAGTTGGTGAGACATGGATTCCCTATGGTCCAGTGATCATGATGTACCATCTGTTGTGGAAGTGAACATATACATCGCAGTGTCAGTACACAAACTTGTACTGATTTGGTGAATGTGCCACAACAAGCTTCAGGTATGGCTTGCCTACATGTGAAAATTCACTGGAATTTCAGAACTCTTGTCGCACAGTGGTAGTGTCCCTCCCTCTGAGTCAGAAGGCCCAGATTCAAGTCCTATCTGCTTCAGAGGTGTTTAGTGATATTGCTGAATGAGTTGATTAAGGGATATCTGCACTATAGTTACGTAGTAACAACCCTGGTTCAGTGGATAGTTCTCTTGTTGCTACAGTAGAAGGTTCAGTATTGTCTCCACCCGACTGTGAACACTCAAACACATGCTGAGGCAAGACTGAAGGTACTGCTATCTCAACAGTGACTTGTAAAACCATCGCATTGTTATCTCGCTCAGGCATCTCAAAATACTATGATAGCACTCAAACAATAATTTTCTCCCAGCATTCTGGTTCATGGCAGAGTTGTGGGGGGGGGGAGAAATAACTTGTGTAAAGAGGTAAAGAGATGTCAAGAATACAAAGAAAATATAAGAAAAAGACACATGAAGTATAATGTAACATTCTCTACTCAGTCTGGAAAGCCAGAATACCCTCCGAATGGTTAGGGGTTGGGTAATATTGGTGATCAGAAGGACTTGGGCATTATGGAATATGAATCACAGCAAGTCAGCAGGCAGGTACAGCATTAAGAAAACAAATCACACAAAAGAAGTTCTGGGATTTACATATTAATGAACCAAAACTTGCAACCCATTCTGAAAGATGAAAGACTTAATAGCAATCTAAGTTTGTTCAATATATCATTTTAATTGCATGACACTGTGATATTTTACTATAAATTCTGTGTGTTATGATCCTGTCCCACTAGTTACCAGATGACAGAGTAGCGTCTGAAAGCTAGTGCTTCCAAATAAACCTGTTGGACTATAACTTGGTGTTGTGTGATTTTTAACTTTGTCCACCCCAGACCAACACCGGCACCTCCACATCATATCTAGAATGAGATGAGGATAAATGTCTTACCTAAAGATCTCCACTAAGAGTTGTGCATGTTCACATGTTGAATATATTCAGGGTAAGTGTCAACAAATTGTTTTGAACTGAGGGGATCAAGGGATTTGGGGATTGTATTTGAAGGAAGCTGAGGTAGAAGATCAGGCAAAATCTTAATGGAAGGAAGAACAGGCTCAGGGTGGGGGGCTAAGTGACCAGCTTCTGCTGCTATTCTTTTACATTTTTATGTGACGTGTATCACTCAACTACTTTCATTAAAAACACATGAACTGGTGAGTTTTGAGAAGATTTTTAGCTCGGGTTGTGATTCTGAATGTAGATTTGCTTGCTGAGCTAGAAGGTTCATTTCCAGACATTTCATCACCACACTAGGTAACATCTTCAGTGGGCCTCGGGGCGAAGCACAGGAAGTAAATAGAAAGCAGGAATCATCAGCAGTGCTTTGCCCGGAGGCCCACTGAAGATGTTCCCTAATAGGGTGATGAAATGTCTGGAAACGAACCTTCCAGCTCAGCAAGCAAGCCTACATCCACACATGATCTGGTTATTAGATTAGATTACCTACAGTGCAGAAACAGGCCCTTCGGCCCAACAATTCCACACCAACCCTCCGAAGAGTAACCCACCCAGACCCATTTCCCTCTGACTAATTCACCGAGCACAATGGGCAATTTACCATTGCCAATTCACTTGAGCTGCACATCTTTGGACAGTGGGAGGAAACCGGAGCACCCGGAGGAAACCCACACAGGCACAGGGAGACAGTGCAAACTCCACACAGACAGTCACCCGAGGCTGAGAATCGAACCTGGGACCCTGGTGCTGTGAGGCAGCAGTGCTATCCACTGAGCCGCCGTGCCATTTGTTGCCACACCATGTTGCTAATTGTTGTGCCTTCCTGGTGAAAACCAGTCACTCCATTTCTTCCATTGATTGCACTTCAAAGGTACTTCATTAGCTCTGGGATGTCCTGAGGTTGTGACAGGTGTGATATAAATGCAGGCTTGTTCTTTCTCCTTTCCCAGTTCCCTTATCCCTTAATGAAGTGGATGTGTGTGGAGGTCACGTGAGAATAGGAGTGATTACAATGTCCTTAGCAGTGATGTAGCCTATTCACTGTCTAGGATTATGGGATAACTTTTGTCTCATGGCACTGGGCACCTAGCATCTCTTAACTATGCCCTCTCCAGAGTTGGCACTTTCAGGACACGAACGGAATAAACAGCCTTTACCTTGGCACTTTACCTGATACAATATTAAGAAATGCAGCAATATTCTCTCTTGCTTTGTTCTCCTGCCTACTCAGCTTTTATCAGCCTTTCATGTGCCTTTTTAGCTTCTACACAGTAAACCACAAGTGTGCGTTTTGCTCAATCTTCCTCCACAGTGCTAGTCACTTTAATGAACATCTTGTCTTTGTGTTCCCCAGAGGAGAGAAACCACAAATCAATCTCAGGTAATTTAAAACCAATGTCTGATGACTTCTCCATCCACTGTCTGCTTAAACCTGAAATCTTTTTGCTTTACCCATTGGGAAATACAGGACCATTTTAGTCAAATCCTGCAAGACCAGTCACATTAGAGGTTCCTGCTGGATTGATTGTGTCAATAGCAGTTGTCAGTGTTTGCACTTTCAGATGGATTGAAAAAGTCACTCTCAATATCGTGACTAATCTGAAAGCAGAGTGCTCGCACTGATTGTGATAAATAAATGTTTGAAGCCTGATTTCCATGGTTAATCTTTTTTCCATTTATTCAATCACATTTCCAGCTGTTTCTTCACTTGCTTGCAACCTGCTACATTACAAAGGCTCAGATAAGGGATTAGCCAGCCTTTGTCCTTTTTTTTAAGCCCCTCATCTCTGGATCATCACTCTTTGTGGTATGAAAATAATGTCAAGCTTTCAAATCTTGTTTGTTTACACTAAAATTATGCTCTTTCAATGACTGACTGACTCATTTTTGAAAAAGAATATGTGAGTTATGTAAGAAGGAAGCACTGTCTCTTGAAGTATTCAATTATCAACCCTCCTTCTATTTTCTCACCTTTACTGTGCAGGTCCTGGGTTACCATTCAATGGCCAACATACTCAGATGGCCATTCCCCATGTGTGTGAGTGTGTGCTGGCTATTCAACACCAAAAAACAGATAATGATTAGGAGCAGGAACCATGGCTAATCCATCCCCTTCCAAGTCCATGACTGTTCCAAGACTTTTTACTGTTTGTTAGACAATGCTCCCCCATCCCTGCTGAGATAAAACAATTCAACACAGAGTGAGATTTGAACCCTTCCCGCGCTGCACAGCTCATGACAACACCCACCAGAGCACTGATTTGCTGAACTGATCGAGGAAGTTGATTCTGTACATTCTTCATATGGTCACAAGCACTGAGGGTAATGCAGAGAACCTTCAAAGGGTAATGCAGAGAACTATTACAAACATTCATCTACATTTTAATGAGGATGGCAGCATCATGGCAATCTTGTTGGATAAGGGAGTGAAACTAGAGGAAGTCAGAGAAAGACTCCGGTCAGTAATAAGGATCATGAAAATGATCATGAATTGTTGTAAAAGTAACCCATCTGGTTCACCAGTGTCCCTCAGGAAAGGATATCTGCCATCCTCATCCACTTTGGCCACCATGTGACTCCAGACTCTAGGCAATGTGGTGCATTTTTGACTGCCTTCTAAAATAGTCCCAGCAAGCCAGTCCATTGCATTAAGTCACAACAACAAAGTTGAAAAAGGTCAGATGGAGCATCTAAGTACTGGAGAAACTCCTGCTTACCCACACACTTGGTACACTGACCCCAGCAGTTCAAGAAGACCCGTCACCAACACCCTCTCAAGGGCACTTAAGGATGGGCAGTAAATATTGGTCTACACAGCAACACCCAGGGGCCATTAACTAATTTTTTTAAAAACCATGATAGCTACATTTCATGTTATTGTAAAGTTCTTGTCTAATTATTAGAACAAGCAAGAACTATCAAAGGAGAGCCATCATCGTGTTGCTAAGGGGAATCAACATCTGACTAACCTGATTTGACATAGTACCAAAGAGAGTAGTGCAATTTATGGACATGGGCTTTCAAAAGGCATTTATCAAGGGACCATACAAATGGCTGGAGTTTTACCCCAGACCATGGGGCTGGGTTGGCAGAGCATCGAACTGAACACCATAACAGTGGCACTTTGCTCATCACCTATCTTTCTTAGCTGGAATCTCACTCACACCATGGGGTGGAGAGCTGGTGGACCAAGTGAGGACCTTAGAGACCAATTAGCTGTTCACTTGACCTCCAAGTACTGGCTCACTTAATACCAACCTATATGCTTCACAGTATCCATACCTGGCCTTGCTGTGCTGTGCCAGGCCAAATAGCTTCAGCCAGAGCCAAAAGCTATCAGGGCATGTTATATTGATACGCTCTTTTGCATAGATACACACAAAGACTTGTCATACTTGCCAGCAGGAATTTCCAGCACCATAAAAGCAACGGGTATGGTAGCAGTATAGGCCATTCAACCCATCGAGTCTGCTTCATCATTCAGTGAGATCATGACTGATCTGATAAATCTCAATTCCACTTTCCTGCCTTTTCCCAATATTCAATAATTCCTGCACTGATTAAACATTTGTCTGTCTCTGCTTTCAATACACTTAAATTCATAGCACAGAGTATGCCACATCAAAGTAGTCTACAGTGTGGACTGTGGAGACAAAGTAGCAATGACTTAAAGTAGGGTGGTTGGACAGGATGGAGCTAAGGTCCATTACCTCTTTGAGCTAGTGGTTAAACAGTGACTAGAGTGAGAGGATGGATTCGTACGTGCGAGGGACTGCCAGCTATGTTGGCTACATGCCATGGGTGGCCAGTTTCTAGCTGCTGTGCCATGACATTGCCAGCAAAAGGCAATGCTCATCCAGGAGCATAGAAATCTTCCAAAGATAGCACAGGGGCAAGGGTGCCGCTGTTTTGGCAGATAACCGGAGAGGTGAGTTGTTCTGAGAACAGCACATGCTAAGATGGGGATGGAGGGACATGAGGGACACCAAGGGAGGGGGGGAGGTGGTGTTGGGGGGAGCTGGGGGGCACAGGTTTGCAATTAATGAGTCATGATTTGAAGATGCCGGTGTTGGACTGGGGCGCACAAAGTTAAAAATCACACAACACCAGGTTATAGTCCAACAGGTTTAATTGGAAGCACTAGCTTTCGAAGCCCCACTCCTTCATGAGACAATAACCACCTGATGAAGGAGCAGCGCTCTGAAAGTTAGTGCTTCCAATTAAACCTGTTGGACTATAACCTGGTGTTGTGTGATTTTTAGCAATTAATGAGGTGAGTTTGTTAAGACATGGTGAAAAATCCTGGACCTCACAATGAATGACACTTTGAAAAACTTGATGCACTTAGCCCCAAAAAAAAGTTAGGTTCAGACACTGACGTCTCAGGGACTGTCTGTGGCCACACCAGTGACCACTGCTCATAGGGGCACTGCTCAGACTAGAGAGCTGTCAGCTTCGCTAACAGTTCTCTGAATTGGGACTTGCTCTCCAAGGGACTAAACACCTAAACTCAAGGCATTTCACTGCCCAATGTCAAATGGCAAGGAAGTCACCCAAAATGGATACTGAAAATGTGTTGCTGGAAAAGCGCAGCAGGTCAGGCAGCATCCAGGGAACAGGAGAATCGACGTTTCGGGCATAAGCCCTTCTTCTTCCTGAAGAAGGGCTTATGCCCGAAACGTCGATTCTCCTGTTCCCTGGATGCTGCCTGACCTGCTGCGCTTTTCCAGCAACACATTTTCAGCTCTGATCTCCAGCATCTGCAGACCTCACTTTCTACCCAAAATGGATACAAAACCTGCAAAAGATAAATGGTTGCTTTTCAGACTGGAGAGAGATATATAGTGGCTTCACTGGAGGTTCAATATTGGAAACATTGATATATATAAATGACTTGAACCTGGTGCACAAAGCATACAATTTTAACATTTACAGATGACCAGTTAATTTTACTCTGTCGTTGGGAAATTGATGTGGATGTGCCGGTGTTGGACAGGTTTGGACAAAGTCAAAAATCACACAACATCAATTGAGAAAGAGAAATAGAGTTAATGCTTCAAATCCAGTATGAGTCTCCTTCAAAACAATGTTTTTTCCTCTCTCCACAGTTGCTGCCAGACCTGCTGAGTTTCTCCATCAATCACTGCCTTACTTTCATATTTCCAGCATCCACAGTAAATTGCCTTTATTTTAGGAGTAGGGAGTGGTTCATGTGACACAACCCCATGGATAAACAACAATTGCCTGAAAGTTCAATGCCTGAACTGCCCCATACTAAAATCCATCCATTACGTCATGTGCGAAAATTCCAACCACACAATAAAGATTCCAAGGTGCCCTCTGCTCACACACATTCTCGGTCTCATTAATCAACCTCCTCTTCCCAACCAAGTTTTTTTTTCGCCAGGACAGTAGAATAGGTCAGGGACATGTCTGGGTGGGCTATAAGGAATATTTGTCCACGAAAGTCCACTGTCCATCTGTCTGAGATTCCCTATTCTTCCAATTGTCACCACGACAGTGAGAACCACTATTTGTCAATAATCAAAATCTAATAAGAATTTCAGGAGAACCCTCTTTACCCAGAGTCCAATTTGAACATGGAACTCGCTGACATGAGGAGACACTGAGCTTAGGTGTATTCAAGGGAATGTCAGATAATCACATCAGGGTGGGATGAACTTGAAAGATTGGTTGATGTTTCTTACTGAAAAAGTGTAGAAGGAAGCAACATCAACACTGCCACCGAAAGGCCTGGTTTTGTTCTGTAAATATTATGTAACTAAATAATTAAACCAACCTTCCCTTTGGAAAGGTACACAAAATGTCCTTTGTCTTGCTACTCGACAGCTCTCCATGGTAACCTGTAACAGTACTCTGCCTACTAGCAGAGCTGTTAGATTTTGATTGGAAAAGTTTCAAAATGAAGTAGTAGGCACTGTTTCTAATGTAATTGGGCTGGCTTGAAATTGTGATCCTAGCATGAACTTCCTGCATCCCTCCAGCACATTTGTGTTACTAACAAAACTCCTCATTCGGGGGTGGGGAGGGGGGTCTGGTTTCAAATCACAGAGCAGTGTCAGAATTGCCAATAGGTTCATGACCAGTGGCAGATGGATAAACAGGCACAATTTCATTTCCAATTAGCAATGTGAGGTGCTGCATTTTGGGAAGCCAAATCAGAGCAGGATTTATACACTTAATGGTAAGGTCCTGGGGATTGTTGCTGAACAAAGAGACCTTGGAGTGCGGGTTCATAGTTCCTTGAAAGTGGAGTCGTAGGAAGATAGGATAGTGAAGAAGGCGTTTGGTATGCTTTCCTTTATTGATCAGAGTATTGAGTACAGGAGTTGGGAGGTCATGTAGCAGCTGTACAGGGCATTGGTTAGGCCACATTTGGAATATTGTGTACAATTCTGGTCTCCGTCCTATCGGAATGATGTTGTGAAACTTGAAAGGGTTCAGAAAGATTTATAAGAATGTTGCCAGGATTTGAGCTATAGGGAGAGGGTGAACAGATTGAGGCTGTTTTCCCTGGAGCATCGGATGCTGAGGGGTGACCTTATAGAGGCTTATAAAATCATGAGGGACATGGATAGGATAAATAGAGAAAGTCTTTTCCATGGGGTGGGGGAGTCCAGGACTAGATGCCACAGTTTTCAGGGAAAAACTTTAAAGGGATCAAAGGGCAACTTTTTTCACATAAAGGGTGGTACATGTACGGAATGAGCTGCCAGAGGAAGTAGTGGAGGCCGGTACAATTGCAGCATTTAAAAGGCATCTGGATGGGTACATGAATAGGAAGGGTTTGGAGGGATATGGGCCAAGTGCTGGCAATTGGGACAAGATTAGGTTAGGATATCTTGTCGGCATGGATGAGTTGGACTGAAGGGTCTGTTTCCGTGCTGTACATCTCTGTGACCTGAATACTATTCTGAGAGCCATACATGAAATGAATGTAAAGCCAATGTATCTGATATTCTCTTCTCAGATCAAATCTGTTGTTGTTTATTGTTTATTAGGACCTGCCAGAAACCAGAACAACGTGCATCACCACATTAGGACTGGACATTTCCAAACCTTTCTATGGGACAGATCTATCCAAATGTTACAAGCTCAGAAACGCAATGATAACACAGCTTTGCTGCATGATCACAGGCAGTCTTGTGTGAGAAGTGATGCCAGTTGGTGACTTGCTGAACCTGCTGGTCCTTTTCAAAGAACACTGCAGCTACTTGGAGATTGCTAGCAGATGGGGTTGCAAAACCTCCGGGATTAGCCTGGAATATGAGAGCAACTCACTGAATATATTCAAGAGGGAAATAATTAGATTTTTTTACAGTTGTCAAAATGTATGGGGAGACAAAGAGTGCATGTGGTGTTTAAACTGAGGATCAGGCATCGTCACATTGAAAGGTGCCGTTGGCTCAGTGGGCCAAATGGCCCACTGATTAGATTACTTACAGTGTGGGAACAGGCCCTTCGGCCCAACAAGTCCACACCGACCCTCCGAAGAGCAACCCATCCAGACCCATTCCCCTACATTTACCCCAGCACCTAACAGTACGGGTTTGGACTGTGGGAGGAAACTGGAGCACCCTGAGGAAATCCACGCAGACACAGGGAGAATGTGCAAACTCCACACAGACAGTTGCCTGAGGTGGGAATTGAACCCAGTTTCTCTGGCGCTGTGAGGCAGCCCACTGCTGTTCCTATTTTCTATATTTCTATTATATATGAACACTGCTGTAAGCGACCCAGGAGAAATGTTACAGGTGTATTCAAAAATGCTTTATTTTCAGTTTTTAAAGTATTAGAGATTGGGAAAAGGGTCTGTATGAGAGGGGACGGTGGTTGAAACATGTGATATATCCTCCACAAATGCTCCCAGTCAGAGTTGGCAACATATTGCCCATTGTCTGTTGGTCAACCTGCCATGTGATACCACAACAAGTGACACACAGAAATATCAAACATTTGCTTCAGCCTGTCCAGGAACACTTCCTAGAGTCCTTCACCTACAAAAAGTGAATGCTGGAAATCCGAAACATAAAGAGGAAATTCTGGAAATAGTCAGCTGAGTGACAAGCTGAGCAGTCCTTCATGTTTTCTCTTTTCATTCTTTGCCTAAAACTATTTTCTCATGGTGAATGCATCAGCTTGGTGTAGCATTGGGACTGGCGTTCGAGACAGAAGGGTAATTCTGTTCAAGCAGTGATTTGCTTCTGCAGAAATGGCAATGGTGAAGGAATTGACAAGAGGGTGATCAGGTAACTGGTGAAGGATGGTTCTAAAAGTGGAAGTCCTGCAGCAATGCAAACTGGGACAGCACAATTCTGACCTCTGGACACTCGCAGCTCTGCTAACATTTCCATGTCTGAACCTGAAACTGACAGCTCAAATGATTTTGATTTTCTCCCAAAGCTCTTTTGAAAGTCCAAGTCAAAAGCAACATCTGTTTAACATGAATCTGAGGACATTTCTCTCGACAGACAGAATGGCAGCCTGTCTTATCCTTGTTACTTTGTTTAAATTGTGATAGATGAGTGCATTAAGTTTTTTAACAGCGATGTAAAATTTCACAAACTAGTTCAATGCAGTTCCAAATGTATATCCTATCAGCAAATGTTTGGTATTTATCACAATCTGAAACAATTTGACATTTTACATTTGCAACAAAGCATGACTGCCTCAAACAATTTGTAGAGAGTCCCCTGTGATACGTGCATTATGTCATAAAATTTGCATTTCCCTGCTTAGAAGACCCAGTGAAAAATGTTCAAGTACTGTACTGTAATTATAATGTATTTTCTTTTGCTGATTCAGCTATTTTGAGACAGCTCAGCTTTTTCATAGCCCTCGCAGCCAATAATGTGATTGTTGCATTGGATCAGCAACCAAACCAACTAAAATTAGCCATTGCTTACAGCTTATTTTCTCTTAACACAATCATGATGTGGAGTTCTGCCCAGTGCATCACACTCCCTCAAAACAATTATCTTGCCAGGTAATGTGATTATATGCATTGTGAATGGTGATTAACTGTTGAGCCACCGGTCGAGCTCTATTCCGCTCTGTGGGACTTGATTGGCCAGGACCTGCTGGAGGTATACGTCAGTATGGTTCGGGCAGGTACCATGAGTGAATCCATGAGGAAAGGTATCATCACCCTCGTCTACAAGCGGAAGGGGGGGAGGGAGGAACTCAAAAATTGGAGACCAATCTCACTGTTGAATGCGGATTACAAAATTCTGTCAAAGGTAATCAGGTCTGCTCTAGGGTCGGCGATTCACCCTGACCAAACCTGTGCTGTGCCGGGCAGGAAGATCGCTGAGAGTCTCGCACTCCTCAGGGATACGATCGCCTACGTGCAGGACAGAGGGTTGGACACCTGCCTGATCAGCCTGGACCAGGAGAAAGCCTTTGACAGGATATCACACAGGTATATGAGAGATGTTCTCTCCAAAATGGGCTTTGGGGAGGGAATCTGCAATTGGATCAGACTGCTCTACACCAACATTGTCAGTGCAGTCTCAATCAACGGGTGGGAATCAGATAGCTTCCCAGTCAGATCTGGAGTCAGGCAGGGCTGCCCCCTCTCTCCTGCCTTGTTTGTGTGCTGCATAGAGCCATTTGCCGAGTCCATCAGGAAGGATGCGAGCCTGAGAGGGGTGACTATTCCTGGCAGCGGGGGCCTGCAGGTTAAGGCCTCCCTGTACATAGATGACGTCGCCGTTTTCTGCTCGGATCCGCTGTCCGTGCGCAGACTCATGTGCATTTGTGACCAGTTCGAACGGGCCTCGGGGGCCAAGCTAAATCGAGGCAAGAGCGAGGCCATGCTCTTCGGGAACTGGGCCGACCAATCTTCGATCCCCTTCACCGTCAGGACCGACCACCTGAAGGTGCTGGGTATTTGGTTCGGAGGGGCTAGGGCGTGCGCCAAGTCTTGGGAGGAGCGTATCAGCAAAGTGAGGCAGAAACTGGGCAGATGGAAGCTACGGTCGCTCTCCATCGCGGGAAAAAACCTGGTCATCAGGTGTGAGGCACTGTCATTGCTATTATACGTGGCACAAGTCTGGCCTATTCCCAGAACCTGTGCCGCTGCAGTCACCAGGGCCATCTTCCAGTTTATATGGAGGTCAAAGATGGACCGGGTCCGAAGGGACTCACTATATAAAGATCTGGGCAACGGGGGAAAAAATACACCCAATGCCACCCTCACCCTGATGGCCACCTTTGTGTGTGGCTGCATCAAGCTGTGCGTGGATCCCCGGTACGCAAACACCAAGTGTCACTACTTACTGAGGCTCTACCTGTCCGCGGTGTTGCGAAGGATGGGCCTGGCCTCGCTGCCGCGGAACGCTCCGAGTAGTTGGACCGTTCCGTATCACCTGTCCTTCGTGGAGAAATCTATGAAGAAAAACACCTTTGACCACAAGTCCATTAGGAAGTGGTCAGCACGTAGTGTCCTTGAGACCCTTCGGGAAAAGGAGAGGGCGGATCCTATCGAGCGGTTCCCTGAGCAGACTGTCAAAGCCATTTGGCAGAATGCCTCATCGCCAGAACTTTCCAACAAGCACCAAGACATGGCTTGGCTGGTGGTGAGAAGGGCTCTGCCTGTGAGATCCTTTATGCACGTCCGGACTCTCAGCCGCACCGTACGCTGCCCTCGAAGCGGCTGCGGGGGGGACGAGACTGTCACACACCTCCTTCTGGAATGTGCCCATGCAGAGGAAGTCTGGAGAGGAATGCAGTGGTGTTTGTCGAGGTTTGTCCCGAGCAGCGCCGTGACGCGGGACTCCGTGCTCTACGGCCTGTTCCCCGGGACGCACACCGAGACGAACATCAACTGTGCCTGAAGGATCATCAACTCGGTGAAGGACACTCTCTGGGTGGTCCGAAACCTGCTGATCTTCCAGCTGAAGGAGTCGACCCCGACTGAGTGCTGCAGACTGGCACATTCCAAGGTCCAGGACTACGTGTTGAGGGACGCGGTGAAACTTGGGGCAGCTGCCGCCAAGGCGCGGTGGGGAAAGACCACTGTGTAAAGTCTGCCTGCCTAACGAAGAACAGGGGGCCCATGCAGTCATTTGGGCTCTGCTGATGCCTCAGCTAATTATATGGGCATATGATTGAAAAATGTACAGACCTGTATAAAAATGATAAATTCTGATCTCTGTGTGTACATGTTTACATATGTATGGCATGACCAACTGTACAGACCATCAAATTATTTTATGAATAAAGTATATTTTTGAAATATAAAAAAAAAACTGTTGAGCCACAGAATAATTTCTTGTTAGTGTGGATCATCTGCAGCCTTTCAATTCCTAACAAACAGTTAACAAATCCTTCTCTTTCAAATTGGTATTCTGCTGTGAATACTTATAGAACATAGAACATAGAACAATACAGCACAGAACAGGCCCTTCGGCCCACGATGTTGTGCCGAACTTCTAACCTAGATTAAGTACCCATCCATGTACCTATCCAAATGCCGCTTAAAGGTCGCCAATGATTCCGACTCCACCACTCCCACGGGCAGCGCATTCCATGCCCCCACCACTCTCTGGGTAAAGAACCCACCCCTGACATCTCCCCTATACCTTCCACCCTTCACCTTAAATTTATGTCCCCTTGTAACACTCTGTTGTACCTGGGGAAAAAGTTTCTGACTGTCTACTCTATCTATTCCTCTGATCATCTTATAAACCTCTATCAAGTCACCCCTCATCCTTCGCCGTTCCAACGAGAAAAGGCCGAGAACTCTCAACCTATCCTCGTACGACTTCCTCTCCATTCCAGGCAACATCCTGGTAAATCTTCTCTGCACCCTCTCCAAAGCTTCCACATCTTTCCTATAGTGAGGCGACCAGAACTGCACACAGTACTCCAACTGTGGCCTAACCAAAGTCCTGTACAGCTGCAACATCACTTCACGACTCTTGAATTCAATCCCTCTGCTAATGAACGATAATACTCCATAGGCCTTCTTACAAACTCTATCCACCTGAGTGGCAACCTTCAAAGATCTATGTACATAGACCCCAAGATCCCTCTGTTCCTCCACCTGACTAAGAACCCTACCATTAACCCTGTATTCCGCATTCTTATTTGTTCTTCCAAAATGGACAACCTCACACTTGGCAGGGTTGAACTCCATCTGCCACTCCTCAGCCCAGCTCTGCATCATATCTAAGTCCCTCTGCAGCCGACAACAGCCCTCCTCACTGTCCACAACTCCACCTATCTTCGTATCATCTGCAAATTTACTGACCCACCCTTCGACTCCCTCATCTAAGTCATTAATAAAAATTACAAACAGCAGAGGACCCAGAACTGATCCCTGCGGAACTCCACTTGTAACTGGGCTCCAGGCTGAGTATTTACCATCTACCACCACTCTCTGCCTTCGACCGGTTAGCCAGTTTTCTATCCAATTGGCCAAATTTCCCTCTATCCCATGCCTCCTGACTTTCCGCATAAGCCTGCCATGGGGAACCTTATCAAATGCCTTACTAAAATCCATGTACACTACATCCACTGCTCTTCCCTCATCCACATGCTTGGTCACCTCCTCGAAGAATTCAATAAGACTTGTAAGGCAAGACCTACCCTTCACAAATCCGTGCTGGCTGTCCCTAATCAAGCAGTGTCTTTCCAGATACTCATAAATCCTATCCCTCAGTACCCTTTCCATTACTTTGCCTACCACAGAAGTAAGACTAACAGGCCTGTAATTCCCGGGGTTATCCCTATTCCCTTTTTTGAACAGGGGCACAACATTCGCTACTCTCCAGTCCCCTGGTACCACCCCCTTTGCCAGTGAAGACGAGAAGATCATTGCCAACGGTACTGCAATTTCCTCTCTTGCTTCCCACATAATCCTAGGATATATCCCGTCAGGCCCGGGGGACTTGTCTATCCTCAAGTTGTTCAAAATGTCCAACACATCTTCCTTTCTAACAGGTATCTCTTCTAGCTTACCAGTCCATTTCACTTACTTACAGTTGAATTCTACTGCACATTCCCTACTGCTGCCTGGCTTGTGTGTGCGAGTGTCTCCTACCTGATGAGGCAATGCTTATGCTATCTCCTGTACTATATGTTACTGGGCAGGGATACCATGGTATTGAAGAATCCAACAGACATTTATTACAATTAACTGCAATATTATATATATTGCATAGTATAATTAACTATTATATATTATCATATATTCAATATACAATTGACTTATATAACATATATATTACATACATTGTATTCCTCAGACACAAATGTCGAACCTAAAATTATACTAGTACATTACCACAGACCATCGCACTTCTAGTAGAGTGTCATGCTTCAAGTGGTCTAAAGTAAAATGGAGGTAGATCTTTATCCCCTCAGCATGTTATGATAGTGATGACATAATAAGCACGTCTCTTAAAGATACACAGACATACTGACTTTAAGATGTAACACAATATAGGGACTTTGTGAATGTCTACCGTCCTCCAACATTCACACGATACAGTTTTAATGTTATCAAAAAGGAACGGGGACATGCAGCTCTCTATGAGTACTGGTGTAATTGTTTTTAAAACTCACAGTAACACAAATGGTATTATTACCCAATTGATGTTATGTCTAACGTTTTGTGCTTTTATGTTAAATAAAATGTATTTCTTTTAAATTGAAGTGCTGGTGAACTTTATGGTTATTCCAGTGTTGTTGCCTGGTTAACTGTGGCTGAGTGCACCTGTCATTCACATCTTTCAGTCATGGGTTCACTCTTGAGCCACTTAAGAGACTTGAGCTTATAGTTGCAGTTACCAGATCCAGTGCATACTGAGCAAGTGTTGCATTGCCAGAGAGGTTTTCAAAAATTAATTGATTAATACAATGTATACTGCTGGCAAATACAGACTCATCTACCCTCTCAGATGGAAAAAACCACCAAGGGTGAACACACAAGAACTTTCCTGGCCAAACCTTAACCTTTGATTGGTCATTTTGTGGCTGTTTGTTGTACCCAAAGTGATTGTGAAGCATTTCTGTTTATCTCTGGATATCAGAATGAATTTTAACCCAACTCCCAAACACCAGAAAATAGGTATTTGAGTATCTCTCACTTAACCTAGCTGCTCTGGAGGCAGTGTAATCTGACCTACTGCAATTTACACCAAGACTCCTCAGCAGATGAAAAGAATAATCATCTTTTTAACCTATGCATGTCGCATCTTAATGATGTTGCCACAACCTGACTGCAGGCTTTACAAGGCAATGTGAACAAGAAGTGACAGTGAAAACCCCAGCAGACCAACTCAGCGACGAACTCACCACAAGAGGCTCAAAAGCTAAGATTTATAACTCTTTTTTTAATGTTCCTCATTGGAACATTCGTTATGCCATTTCACTGGAACCCACAATGAAAGCTTCAGATTCATAGAGGGCAGCACGGTGGCACAGTGGTTAGCCAGAGACCCGGGTTCAGTTCCCGCCTCAGGCAACTGACTGTGTGGAGTTTGCACGTTCTCCCGTGTCTGTGTGGGTTTCCTCCGGGTGCTCCAGTTTCCTCCCACAGTCCAAAGATGTGCAGGTCAGGTGAATTGGCCATGCTAAATTGCCCGTAGTGTTAGGTAAGGGGTAAATGCAGGGGTATGGGTGGGTTGCGCTTCGGCGGATCGGTGTGGACTTGTTGGGCCGAAGGGCCTGTTTCCACACTGTAATGTAATGTAATCTAATCTAATCTTTAATAATTTCACCTGTACCATCCCCATCACTTTGACCCCTCCCACAAGTCAAGTCAGCAGTCAATCCCACTACTTCCACTGCTTCACATTTCCCACATGGATATCAGTGGATGTAATGTACCTCAGACCAGACGGCATAATCTCAGTGTGAGGGGTCATGCAGTTAGGACAGAGAAAAGGAGGAATTTCTTCTCTCAGAGGATAGTGAGTCTGTGAATTCTTTACCACAGACCGTTGTCGAGGTTGGGTTGTTCAGCATGTTCAAGGCTGAAAGAGACAGATTTTTAAACGGTAAGGGAATCAAGTGTTATTGGAGAAAAATCAAGAAAGTGGAGTTAAGGATTATCAGATCAATGATCTCATTGAATAGTGTAACAGACTAGTTGGTTTTCTTCTGCTCCAACGTCTTAGAGTCTAACACAAGAAAAGAGGAAGTTGTTCAGTTGTTGCTGTTTAGGAGAGTTTTGTTACATTAGCTCAGTTGCCTCAATAGCTTGTGTATGGTGCAGACTAATGCCCAAAGTATGAGCTCAATCCATTCATCAGCTCTGTTATTTATGGAGACCTGCCTCCTTACTTAATCCACACATGGTGTCCTTCAATAATACCATTAAGCATCTCTCTCTAAAGGATGCCTTTATTATCTCCTTTGTGGACGATGGCCAATCTTTCAAAGCTGACTAAAAGGTTTTTGGCTATTAGCTCTCATTGATAGTCACATATAATTTTATAGTTGATGAAAAAAGGTGCATTGATGATGTTCTTAATGATGTGCATTAACTCAGTCTGGAATTTTTGTATAAATAGCAATGTATTAATAAGCCAATTGATTGAACGTACAAAGAAATAATTTTGTTTCCAAAACACGAAAGAAAATATGTTTTCTTTGTTCATTCATGTGATGTGGGCATCACTGTCTGGGCCGGTATTTATTTCCCATTTTTAGTTGGCCTGAGAATGTGATGGTGAGCTGCCTTCTTGGAATTTACAGTTTGAAAGTTAAAAGGTTTCCACTTTATATTTGGATATGTTCATCAACAGATTTGTCGACACACATCTTAATAGATCAATAATATCATATGTATCTGGCTTAATTACATTCAAGAAGGTCGTTGATGGAAGAAGGAGTGTTACCCCTACTCCTTTAGGATACAGTTCCTACATAAGACCTGTCAAACCAAGACCTCAATGCAATTAATAAGACAAAAACAAACAACATCATTAGAGTGAAGGTTTCCTCAATTATAAGCCAACGTGTGCCTTGACCACAGACCACAAAGAATACTACGCCTGCACCTGAATGTCATTTCCAGTGTTCCCACCTACTATTCTTGCAAGATCTCCGGGGCTAGTCAGCTTTAGTTGTATGCAGATACTCATTACAAATTAACTGAAAATATCTCAACTTATTTAACTTGACATCCTTACAACCGACAAAAAAAGGAGACTTTCAAACTATTATTAAGAGCTAAATTAACACTCTAGCCTCAGAGGAGGAAGAACATTATTTTATATCAGTGTCCCACCCAATCCTTTAAGCAATTGACATTGATGTATACAGTTGTTCAGACTATACAATGTAGCAAAGGCTGGAAGATTTCACTAATAGTCCATCTTAGATGGTTTTCGTTGTAATTTTGAAGATCTGAAGAATGTACATTTCTGATAAACAATCCCACCCTAAATTTATCCTGCACTGTGTTTTTTCAGACAACGAAAATCCAGAGATAATGTAAGCACGACTGACAACTTGCCAGCATCACAATTCCCCAGCGTCAGTGTCTTTTTGCTGAATCTTTCTTATCTTGAAGCAGGGCTGACATTTGTCCTTCATAAAAGTGTATTTTATTTCTTAGGATTCATTTCCTCCATTTAAAACTCAAATATCATTTATTTTATGGAGGTCAGCTCACCCCTCTCAACCCATGGAATGATGATACTATTCAAAACATTTCCCAACTAGACAGAATCTAGAAGATAAGATATTCATTTTGTGAATTCCACAAGGTTAATATTCCGTCTTCACAGTGTAACATAAAACATATCACCATTTTTTAGAATTTAATCAGTGCAGAGAGGAAACTTTCTCAGATAGATTTCTATCTACTTAACAATCATATGAGGATCATTGGCTCACAGATTCTGTTAAGGGCTCTGAAACGTGTGGTTTAATTTGATTCTTGAATGTAATTTTTAAGGAGCTGAATTCTAAAGAATCCTAGACAAGATGCAAGTGAGAAAATGCAGTCTCTAATAAGTAAATGTCCTCTATCGTCTCTATCCCCACTTTCTCTATCAGAATCTTGTTTCTCTTGCTATTTTAATAACATTAAAATGATGAAAAAAACAAAAGGTTGATCAGAGGCAAACATCTTTGCACAATGAGTTATTATGATTTAGAAAGAATTGTTTGAACCATTGGTTAAAACAGTTTCAGTAATTCCTTTGAAAAAGATTTCTCGGGCGGCACGGTGGCTCAGAGTTTAGCACTGCTGCCTCACAGCGCTAAGGACCCAGGTTTGATTCCTGCCTCGGGTGACTGTCTGTATGGAGTTTGCACATTCTCCCGTGTCTGCATGGGTTTCCTCCGGGTGCTCCGGTTTCCTCCCACAATCCAAGGATGTGCAGGTCAGGTGAATTGGCCACGCTAAATTGCCCATAGTGTTAAATGTATAAGTCAGGGGTAAATATAGAGAAGGGGAATGAATCTGGGTGCATTATGCTTCGGAGGGTCAGTGTGAACCTGTTGGGCCAAAGGGCCTGTTTCCATACTGTAGGTAATCTAATCTAATTTTGATTAAAACTTGAAGAGAAATGATTTACAGAGATATGAGAAAATAAATAGGAAAGTGGGCCCAATTGGATAGCTCTTTCAAAGAGCTTGCACTGGCACAATTGGCTGAATGGCCTCTTTCTATGTGGTATCATTCTGTGATTCTCAGTTCACCCTACAAACTTCCCTCTCTTAACCATCCGAATATAGAATCTTTCATTCTCTGCCTCCTGTTGTTTCCACTGATCCATGTTTTATGGAGACCTCAGACCTTCAATAAGTTTCTTTCACCTTCCTGTTGTGTTCTTTTATCTCCATTCAAAAACTGTTTTCCTAATTCATTCATGGGATATGGGCTGAGGCCAGCAATTATGAATGTCCCCTCAATCCTATTAGGAAGAGAGTTCCAAGGTTTTGATCCAGGGGCAAGGAAGGCACGGTGATCTAGTTGCAAGTCAGGATGGTAAGTTGCTTGGAGGGAAACATGCCGGTGGTGGTGTTCCCATCTATCTGCTGTCCTTGTTCCTTGTGAGATGTCAAAGGAGCCTTGGTAAGTTACTGAAGTGTCCTTTGTAGATGGTATATAATGCAGCCACAGTATATCGTGATGAAGGGAATGAATGCTGAAGTTTGTGGATGTGGTACCAATCAAGCAGGCTGCTTTGGCTGGATGGTATTAAGCTTCTTGAGTGTTGTTGGAGCTGCATCCATCCAAGCAAGTGGGGAGTATTCAATCACACTCCTGGCGTCTGCCTTGTAGATGGTGGACAAGCTTTGGGATGTCAGGAAGTGAGTTACACACTGCAGCATTCCTCTGATCTGCTCTCATAACCACAGTTTTTAAATGGCTAGACCACTCGGTCAATGGTAACCCGCCAGGATATTGATTGTTCCTTCAGCCCCTCAATGCTTCTTCTTAATTGATAACCTGCAACCTTGCTGTCCTTCCATTTGTTAGAATCTCCAGTAAATGCTCTTATCCCCCTCGTGTGATACCCAGTAAGAATGGTCAACATCTCAGCCTTTCTTTCCAACTCCAAGTGACCATTTTTAAAATGTAAGCTTTCAACAGTTAACTTCTTAGATATGCCATTCCGTCTCTTACCCTATTCTACTATAGTATTGCCCTATATTGTGAGGTTCAACATTTTATTTAAGTTTCCCAAATGTAGAAGTCTTGTGGCACTGAAAGGGTATTATATAACAGAAGGGGTCATTCTGAGTCAGTCATTTCAGTCAGTCAGGCTTTCTCTAACATGGTCAGTTAGTTCAGATAATTGACACATGACATGACCAATGTTCCCTGAAAAGTGCCAATGCTGAGCAGCACATGGACAAAATGAATCCCAGTTCCATATAAAAATCAGAGGTCTGCTCAGTGGCAGGAAGAATTTGAGAAACATAGGACACGACTACCTAAGATACAAACTGTATAGATCACTTCAGAAATTCCACAAAGAAAATAATTTCTAATCAACCTCTTCAGAAGTCTTATTTATTACACATCTATGGTGCAGGCGGGACTTGAACTTGGCCTCTTGACTCGGAAGTATAGAATCCCCACAGTGCGGACAGAGGCTATTCAACCAATTAGGAGTGCATCAAGCATCCCACCCAGACTCAGACCCCCACCACTTAACTCCACATTTCCTATAGCTAATCCCCCTAAGTAGCGCATCTCTGTACTGCTGGAGGAAACCCACACAGACCTGGGGAGAACTGTGCAAACTCCATGTAGATAGTAACCCAAGGCTAGAATCGAAAGCAGATCCCTGGTGCTGTGAGGCAGCTGTGTTAACCACTAAGCTACCATACCACCATGAATGGTAGGGACACTATCTCTGCACCATAAGAGGCCAAACTCCTCAGAGATCTATTCTTGGGTCAATCATCTTCAGCTGCTTCAACAATCAAGTCTCATCATAAGGGCTGTACTTCTCCATGATTCTCAGATGCATCATCTTCACACAACTCTGCCTCCATCCTCTTGTCTCCAATCATATGCAGTGTGCCAATTCATTTGTGGTTCTGCTATTGTGCTCTTAAAACTTGATTCACGTCATAGATAGCCAACAATTTTTTTAATGCTATTTGGGTAAGATCAGAACAATGCTCTCCAGCCCCTGACAGACATTTTGCAGCTTAGCTCCTGGTTAACTGTTCTCCTGGCTCATATTGAGCCCAATAATGCACAGGGTCAATTGTCATAAGCTCAACCCAACCTGCAAGGCCCTTAATCTCCATAGGACTCCTCACATCCTTTCTTGCGGTGTGACGAAGCTGCATCAGAACATTATTTGATGGGCGGCACGGTGGCACAGTGGTTAGCACTGCTGCCTCACAGAGCCAGAGACCTGGGTTCAATTCCTGCCTCAGGCGACTGACTGTGTGGAGTTTGCACATTCTCCCCGTGTCTGCGTGGGTTTCCTCCGGGTGCTCCGGTTTCCTCCCACAGTCCAAAGATGTGCAGGTTAGGTGAATTGGCCATGCTAAATTGCCCGTAGTGTTAGGTAAGGGGTAAATGTAGGGGCATGGGTGGGTTGCGCTTCGGCGGGTCGGTGTGGACTTGTTGGGCCGAAGGGCCTGTTTCCACGCTGTAATGTAATCTAATTATTTCAATGAGCCACCACAGAGGAACTACGCAGAGTAGAGGAAAATCACCAAAACAGTGTATTCAAAAAGAATGGGTACCCAATGAACACAGTCCGCTGATTTCTCAGCAACAAACCCAAACAAGCAGTCAAAATGCGTCCAAAAAGCCTAGCCACTTTCTGGCTAGGCTTTCTGGACGCCTAGCCAGAAAGCCTAGCCTACATCAAAGACATCTCAGAAATGACTGCTAGACTACTCAGACTCCTTAGCATCATGCTAGCCCACAAACCCACCAACACACTAAAACAGCAGTTAATGAACTTGAAAGACCCTATACAGACAACAAACAAAACTAATGTAATTTATGGAATACCAAGCAAGAACTGTAACAAATGTTACATTGGACACACAGGCAGAAAACTAGCCACCAAGATACATGAACATCAACTAGCCACAAAGTGGCATGACCCTCTCTCAGTAGTATCCTTACATAGAGATAAGGAACGACTCCACTTCGACTGGGACAACACACCCATCCTAAGACAAGCCAAACAGAGACACACATGAGAATTCCTAGAAGTATGGCATTCCAACTGGATATCTATCAACAGACACATTTACCACCCCCGAGGAAAAGAACAGGAAATGATGTCACCACCAGAAATGACATCACCAGAGGAAATGACATCACCGACACAAAGAAACTCAAACATATGAATACAAAGCAGGAATCATCAGCAGTGCTTCGTCTGGAGGCTCACTGAAGATGTTACCTAGTATGGTGAAGAAATGTCTGAAAATGAACCTTCCAACTCAGCGAGCAAACCTACATCCAGCTTTGTCACCTGTTTTGTGACCAAGCCATTTTATAAAAAATTATGCACAGGAAGTGGCCGCTGTTGGCAGGAACGCCATTTATTGCCCATCCCTAACTGCACAGAGGACAGTTAAGTGTCAATTACATTGCTGTGGGTCTGGAGTCACCTCTAGGCCAGGTAAGGATGCCAGTCTCCTTCCCTAAATGATATTAGCAAACCATATAGGTTTCTCCCCGGACAATTGACAATGATTTCAAGGTCATCGTTACATCCTAATTCCGTATTTTAATTGAATTCAAATCCCACTATCTGTCATATTGGACCTCAAAACCAGATCCCCAGATCAATACCTGGGTCTCTGAGTTAATAGAGTAATGATAATATCACTAGGCAAACACCTTCCCTCCCCCTCATCTCATCCGTCAGTCTTGCCACACGTTCCTCTACCACAAATTTCAATCCACACAGCCTTTTCTATTGTCTCTCAACCACATGCTTCAATATGACAATAGTAGACCCTTCATGTCTCTGACCTGGAATATTCTTCCAAATCCCCTCTCCCCTACCTTTAAAAATCACCAAACTGTCATTCACCTCCCCACACCGGTCTCTTGCTCAGTGCCTTACTCCCCATTTCGAACCATCAATGACTCTATCTCACTCAGTGCAAATGTCTAAAGAATGGTAGCGATAGTGTTGCTGTTCAGCATGGCAGGTCGTTTCCCATTCTTTCAGTTATTTCACTCAATGGCCCTAACATCGGACAGTCAGTCTATACACTAAATTGGCTGACCTAATAATTTCCATTAGTCTCGTAGAAAATGCTGTTTCCTGAAGACAAAAATAAAAATCTATTCAACTGTGATTGCTGAATGCTACAAACAACCAGCACTTTTTATTTGGAGAGATAAATTAGTAATTAATTATGTTAATGCAATTCTTTGGGACATACAAAGGCAAGAACCTTTCATTCAAGGAGGTCGGGGTTGGGGGGGGGGCAGTTTTAAATCATTCACTGCTCACTATTAAATGACTACAATTTAAGCAAAGCCAATTTAATTAGTTCTTACATGGATAGCACTTGACAAGGTGCATTATTATAGTATGCTATCGTACATTATTTATTTTTGTTGATGTGTTGCCTAGTTTTCTCTTCTGTGTTCCCTAGCTATCCTTCGGCATATCTCTCCTCAGAATATACAGTTGCCTGTTTGAAACAGAGATGAGGAGGATTTCTTTTACTCAGAGCGAGGTGAATCTGTGCAGTTCTTTACTCTGAAGCTGAGTTGATAAGTATATTGAAGGATGAGACAGACAGATTTTTAATAAGGGACTAAAGGGCTATGGGGAAAAGGCAGGAAAGTGGAGTTGAGGATGATCTGATCAGTCATGATCTCATTGAATGGGGTGGCAGATTCAATGGGCTGAATGGCCTATTTCTGCTCCTACCGTCTCTCCCAAATATCAAGGGGCAACTCCACCCGGAGGAAATACAATCTTCACTATTTTCAGCAGCAGTATTAATGGATAATGGCTAGGCGTGGGAATCTTGACTCAAGTGGAAAAAAGCAGACTTTTTTTCACACTTATCTTAATCAGTTAAGTTCCCACCGTGACGCAGATACTGCAGTGCGGGTTATTTTTACAATTCTGGGGTGTAATCCCAGCTGCCACGGCCAGCATTATTATCCATTCCCAATTGCCTTTGAGAAGGTGGTGGTGAGCAGCTGCCTGGAACTGCTATAGTGTGTTTTGTCGGCCCACTGTGCTGTTAGAGAGGGAGGACTATTAGAGAGCATTTTGCTACAACTTAGAAATCTTAATTTTGCAACCAGAAGAAAACCTGTTCAATGCAACTTCCCTTTAAAATAGCTCAGGTAATCGAGTGGGGTGGGGTGAGGGGCGTAAGTGGAGGAAATGCTAAGAAGAGGTTGCTATATTAAGAGAATGACTTATTATTTCTATGCAAGTCTTCTCAATATAACAATTACAGATCTACCTGATGCTAGTATGGGTGACTGCTGCTTATCAACTCGTAACTAATATTAAACACTTCATTCAAAGTTGTCCCAGAGAGTTTAGTTATGTTGATCCAGCTCTGAGGTAACCTCCTTCCACATGCTGCAAAACAGGTGGTAGTCTCTGAATGACATTATAAGGTTTGCTCATAATGCTAATTGGCATTATCCTTTGAATCCCTGCTTCATGTTCATGATTCTGACTGGAATGCTTCAGGAACAGCTTTATTCTCTATGAACTGCGACAGTGCTTGGCTTACACCGGCTGCAAAGTCCAAGACAAACTGTGCAGTCAGGAGGGATAAAAGAATTGCAACAAATTCCCACACGTTCACCACTCAAAAATGTTACACGACAAAATGTGTAGCAAAGTACAAGTTCTGTGAACAGGAATTAAGGCATGGGATACTGAAGATGCCAAAACTGAAGACTAAGGATGAAGATATCAGATCCAGTGGAGGATGGGAATTGAGAGACAGAGTATGAATCATCCTATCTCTGTAACCTCCTCTCACGTCCTGAGATTTCCATTCCTCTGACTCTAACTTCTTATGCATTCTGCCCGACCCTCTTTCCAAAGTTGGTGGCTGTGCTCTCAGTCATCCAGACCCCGAGATCTGAAACTAAATCTCTAAACTTCACTTTGCCTCTACCTCTTCTTCCTTCCTTAAAATCCTCCTCATCGAGTAATCAGCTTTTTCTTGGTGATCGAATATTAGCATTGATAGTGTACAACCGTAACAGTGAATGTGAACAGGTAGTTTTTGACTGCACGAGGTGAAAAATAGGCATCACAGTTGAGTTCGACCCTGGTGATCCTGCCAATGTCAGCACACATGTCCCACAACTCCCTCCCATTGAATTCAGCCATACTTCTTTATAGCTTGACTTTTCATGCGCAAAAGGCATTGGTGGTGCATTTAAATGATTTATGCTTTGTATTTAGCAAAAATTATATTTTTTCTATTGGCTGAATAATGATCTAAACTGTGGCTTAATTTCCCAACAGAATAATTATTCAGATAAATGTGTTGCATTTATAAATAATAGTATGTATTTTAACTGTAATAAAATTTATTTAACTGTGTTTACATTTTATTATCAATATCATTTAATTAACTGCTTCTTCATTTTGTTACAATACATTGACTGTGTCAAGGATTAGTTTATCAAATCTACGTTTTGCCATCAGATTAATAAACCACAAATAATTTACTCTATATTTAATGATTTTTTTTCCCATTTACACTAATTAGCCATCTAATTTATGAAAACAGATTTTAAGAGCTGTTTCACAGCACCACCACTAATTCATCTTAATCTGTGACATGTATATATCCATTGGGGAACAGTTAATGTAATTAGAGACCAGCAATTGCTTCTGGAGATTGGTAGACCTAAGCTATACTGGTAGTTCTATTACTCTAGTTACAGATACAAAGTTAATTAGTTTGTTATGTTTTATGGTTGTCAGTTTAACTTAAGGTAAAATGGAATAGAGAAATTAGTCATGTCCTGGTTATGTCTCACAGGCAAACAGTAAGCATGTCAGGTTTTATAAGTAATTATAGTTTAGTTAATTTAATTCCAAAATGGAATGGAGTTGGAGGCTTCAAAAATAGCTTTCTACCTGGATACAAGGTACATGTGATTCACAATGCCATAGAGATGGCCTTTGTAGTATTGGCTTACAGGGTTTTCTTAAATTCAGATCAGGCTGTAAGAATCTGCGAATTCAGAGATACAGAGACAACTATTCTCTATTGTTCATGCTGCAGCACATGACTGTGAGCTCATGGTCAGTTTGAAACAATCAAGTTCCTGAGCATTTAGAGTCGAAACGTGTGGCGCTGGAAAAGCACAGCAGGTCAGACAGCATCTGAGGAGCAGGACTGTTGATGTTTCGGGCATTCATTAGGAATGGACATATCCCCAATGGATATATGCATGTCACGGATAAAGCTTTTCCTGATTTAGGGCATATACCCGAAACATCGACTGTCCTGCCCCTCGAATGCTGCCTGATCTGCTGTGCTTTTCCAGCGCCACACTTTTCAACTCTGACTCTCCAGCATCTGCAGACCTTACTTTTTCCTGAACATTTAAGCAAACCTGGAAGATTTGGCTAGTTTTGAAATGAGTAAGAAATCAGTTTAAGCATGGACTATATGAATTGAATTGAATTGAATTGAATTTATTGTCGTGTGTATCAAGGCACAGCGAAAAGCTTTGTCTTGTGAGCAATACAGGCAGATCACAGAGTTAAATAGCATAGATAAGTAAATAGTAGGCAAACAGCAGCAAAAACCGAAACACAGGTATAGGTGAATGCTGGAATATTGGAAAATTCCGCAGCACCTCATTCCAAATAGGTGTTTGTAAGTGTGAGGTTGCAAATTCTAAAATGAACCTGTTTGATAACAGAGGTAGCATGATCCAGATTTTAGTCAGTGTCTAGAAACAGTGTTAGTTTTCACATGTACGTTGATGACACCACGCTCTACTCTTTAACACCCCTCTCCATGCCCTATTGCTACATTATGAAACTTATCAAATTAGATCTCCAACATGCATTATTGGATCAGTCAAAATTTCCAATGAAATGTTGGGAAGACTGAAGTTATCGTTTTAGTCCCCACTTCCAACACTGTTCCCTAGTTCCCACCTCTATCCCTTTCCCTGCCAAACAGTCTGCGATTAAGCCAATGTATTTGGAATCTCTGTGTCACATTTGTTCTTGAGCTTAGCTTCTGTTGTCATATTTGTGCCTTCACGAAGACCACTTATTTCCACCTCAATAAAATCAGACACTCACTCCGCAATTCATCAGTTGCTGAAGCCCTCATCTAGACTTGACTATGCCAGTGCACTCCTTCCTGATCCCCCAATCTACCCTTCATAAAATTCAGCTCACCAAATCTCAGCTGCCCTGTCCTAACTTGCAGCAAGTCCTATTTCCCTATCACCCTTGTGTTCACTGACAGATATTGGCTCCTGGTCAAGAAATTCTCCTGCATTTTTTGCAATTCCTCTGTCCCTCCCTATTTCTATCATCTTCTCCAGCCCAAAATCCTCTGAGATATCTATGTTCTCCACATATTAGCCTCTTTTGCATCAGTCATAGTTCGTTCACCGCTGGGAGTTGTCCCTTCAGATGTCTAAGCTCTAAGCTCTGGAATTCCTTTCCAATGACTCTCAGCCTTTTCTATTTCATTTCCCTCTTTTAAAATACTTCCAAAAACCTACCTCTTTGATCATGCTTTTGGTCACCTGACCTTATCTCAATTTATGTTGTTCAATTTTATACTTTTTTTTAATACCTCTGCCTTGTGAGGTTTCCTTACACTAAAGGTGCAATGTGAAATTATTGAGATGATTTTATAAATGTATAAGTAGTTGCAGCATGTGCAGTCAAGTATCTCAATGTGTGGGATCTGTTAATTTTCCACCAGATTAGCCTATCAACTTACAGTAATGTGACAATCAGCAATTCATTCATCTGAACACCATCAAGGAAGTGAAAATGTAACCTTTTTTCAATCTTACAGACACTATCTAATATATAAAAAATGAGCTGGATAAAATTGAAACCATATATATTGTGCACAGCAGAGTTCAACCTAGTAATCTGGGCTCATCTGGTGATTTTAAATCTCTCAAGCCTTGCTCCCTGAGTTGTGATATATTTGGAACCCCTCAATTAGATTACAGCCTCACAATGACTCCCAGGTTCTATCTTTTGATCTTTTATAAGTCAATATTTCCCATTCAGTGTAACATACTGATGTGATTGTGTTCCTATGACCATGCTCTTAACAACATACTGATCTACTTCATAAGCTATAACTAGTCCAAAGTCATTGATTTGAATCCAATTCAACTTTTGGCAATGTAGAGGTCTTTAGCTGATTTGCATTGCAAACCTGTCGATGGTGAAATAGTGGACTCAATTGACATTCTCTGAATTTCATCTACCGTTGAAGTCAATTGGATGTAAAGCAGATGGGCTCATTCATGCCACTTTTCCCATCCAGAAAGCTAATTTCATCTCATTATAGTCAATCTCTCACCAACAAAACTTCCCAATGGCTGCAGTACAATAGTTACTGCTTTACCACTTCAATGTATTAAGTTTTCCAGTGTTCTACTGGATCAGTTAATGAGTTATTACTCTCACCACAGAGACAATGGAGGGAGTCTCTTATGGTGTAGCAGTAGTGTCCCTACCTCTGAGCCGGGAGGCCCTGGTTCAAGTTCCATCTGCTCCACTGGTGTGTAACAATATCTCTGAATAGACAAAGTTTAAAATCAACAGAACCCAGTCAACTCTTTGCTAACTTGAGAAAGATAACCAATATGTTAGAGACTATTGGACACAGTTCTGATCATTGGAATTGATAACATACTTTCAGAGTTTCACTTTCCTCAAGTACAGAGGAGTGAAGTGTAGAATATATAAGGTGGATTACAAGGTAGAAGAGAAGCAGATAGAAGAGAAAGGAGGGAAGAGGTGAAAGGGGAAGGGAAACTACACGCCAGTCAGCCTCTAACTGCCTGAACTGTAGTGAGAAACTAAGGCAATGTAATTCCAATGACTTCAACCTATTTCCCAATCCACTAGCACTCCCTATCTCCCTCTATCACAGACTATCACACTATCTACTTGGTCATAATGCAAGAAACAAAAGTCTAGACAGTGTAAACACTTCACAAACAAACTTATAGACATGTTATTGTGCACACACTTCAACTAATCACCTTTCAAGGCTGTCAATTCCTGTCAAGGCTGACTTTTATTTTCAATTTGACACTGTTATTGCCAGCTAAAAGCCCATTTTTATTGACTCTCCCTAATTGCCCTGGAAAAGGTGTGGGACAGCCACCTTCTTGAACTGCTGCAGTTGATGTGATGTGATACGTCACACTGCTGTATGTGAGGGAGTTTGAAGATTTTGACCCAGTAACACTGAAGGAATGGCGATATATTTCCAAGTCAGGGTGGCATGTGACTTGGATATGAACCTGTAGGTTGTTGTGTTCCCGTGTACCTGCTGCTTTTGTTCTCCTAGACGGAAAGGCTCATTGGTTTAGAAGATGCTGGCAGAGAGGTTTTACTGAATTAGTGTGTTGCATCCTGTAGATGGTACTCACTGTTGCCACTGTACATGAGTGGTGAAGGCACTGAATGGTGAAGGTGTTAGATAGGGCACCAATCAAGCTGGCTGCGTTGTCCTGGGCTGTGTCAAGATCCTGAGTGCTGCCTACACTGCACTCATTGGTAAAGTGGAGAGTGTTCCATCACACACCTGCTTTATAGATAACTGACAAGCTTGAGGGAGGCAGAGGTCCGCGGAATAGCCTCCGACCTGCTATTTTGGTACTGTATTTATATGGCTGGCTTAGTTCAGTTGCCACTCAACAGCTACCCCCAGGGGCTCTCAGCAACAGTAATGTCAAAGGACAATTCCCTCTTATTCATTCAGAAACAAACGAATGTTCCTTGCACAGGTCTTGTTGCATATGGGCACAGTCTGCTTCAGCATCTGAGGAGTCGTAAACAGTGCTGAACATTTTGCATTCATTGGCAAACATCCTTACTTCTGAGCTGATGACGGAGGAGCTGAGGATGGATGGGTCGGGCACTGGTCTTCAATACACCTCAGTCCATCCCAGTGCAGCGCTACACCAGTGACTGCTGGGAAGGCTGCTGACTTTCATGGAGGAGTTGGTGACTGGCCTTGGAAGTCAATTATGGGCAGCTCAGGCCAAGAAGGCCCAGTTTCAGGCTATAGCATCTCGCTGTGGGGCAGCAGCAGTCTGAATTGACTGGCTAAGAGGGCAATGATGGAGTGGCAGTGGTGCCAGTGCCATCACCCTGAGTGTTGGAGCTACTGCCACTCCCATGCAGTGCTGCCTCATCCATCCCAGCCATCCATTGGAGGATAGATTGGTTGACTGCTGTGATATTCACAAGCCACTGTGAACACTGGAATCCACAACGGTGATGAGAACAGGCTGGCCTTGCCAGGCAACTGCAGCAAGCTTGAATGCGCTATGATAGGTTGAGCTCAGCCCAAGTTCCCACTTAGACTTCGTCTGGAAGCTGCTTGTGTTCCAGTGAAAGCTGAAGTATCAGCCTATAGTGAAAAGGAGGCTCAGAACTCTTTTGCCAAGTTATGACTGAACTCATCCATGCTCCTTGACCCCCACCACAGGTTTGCTGACAGTTTTTCAATAGTTCAACCCAATGTGGTTCTCCTTCGAGTCATCTGCAGTAGAATCTGTGTGATGCCTTGCTCTCCAGAAACTTGTATTTGTGCTGTTCTTGCCTTTTGCATTTTGGCCTTATCCTCTGCAGCTCTGTGCTCCCATTGCATTTTCATTGTATTTCTGGTGAGTCCTCCCAGTCCTGTGCAAATGCAGGATATCTCTCCATCTTTCCATCTCCTCGAGCGCATCATTGGAAACCCAGGTTGACCATATTCCCCCATGTTCCATCATGTGTTCTCATTCCCAGATCAGGTTCAGCTCACAAACCACTCTCAGCTTTTACTTTTTAAAAAGTGCAGTCTAGCTTTAAGCACGGCAGGCCGACTTTAATGAAGACACCTCAATTTGTGGGTGCACCAACTGACCTGTCCATGCATTCTACATCACAGTTAACCCTGAATGCATGCTAATGCATCAAAAGAATATCCAGAATCACACAGTCCACATCTACTTGCTGTACAAGATAGCTTCATTTAAATACTGAACTGATTTTTGTTTGGCACATCCTCATTACCCCCAACAAGTCAAACAAAGTCAACCAAGTTTCATCTGCAGTCTCAGAGAGCTGACAAAGATGTGAGAGTCAGTCCCAACTTGAGCCCAAAATGAATGAGCCTCAGATTTGACAGATTTTACTGCCACTTCCCATGTTTATCCAGCTATGAGTCCCAATTTGTGGATGTCAGAAGAAGATGGGTTCAGACTCAGTCATGAAACTGTACATAATTAAATACTGTATTGACACTTACTGGCAAGCCCCGAATACTGAGGAGATGACAACATCTTGACATGAACGGGGACCTCCAGCAACGAAAGAGAAAGGGTTAGGAAAGAAATGGGAGCGCAGAGTGTTTTTAATTGCCGTCCTCATCTTCACACAAATTGCATTCTTAAATTGAAAAATAAACATAACTTTGTTTGAATTACGACATGCATGTAAATTGCTCTTTATATAAAAGCGTGGAACAAGAATAATTATCCAAACATCTTAAAAGTTTTAAATCTGTTGGAGGTAACAGATTTAAAGCCAATGATTTTTAATGAAAGCCATCCAGAATTTTTATCCTCTGAAATCCTGCAGGATTTCTTTGAAATATGATTGACGAACTTGTGAGATATAAGAAGGTCTCCCTGTGGATATTTTGTTTTACAGACAGACACTCCAGTAGAATTATTGCTGGTTTAGTTGGGCTCATAAGACACTGTGTTGCAAAATCCAATTTTATTGTCAGTTTTTCAGTCACATTATTACACAAAAATAATTTAATATTGATTAGTTGTAGGCTGCTGCAGTCACTAAAGATTTTGTCTACCTTATTAGTCATGCCAAAAGCCCTTAGTTATAAATCGTCACATCTATGAAGCTCCCTAGACATCTGTACACACAATCCAATGTGTCTCACTACCCTAGTAAACTATCAGGTTTTCATCTCCGATACTTAATAGCCAGGATTTAACCCAGAGTATCTTTGCACCACAATCACTATTTTTATTGCATGGTCACTGAGATAAGAAGATTCCATCAATAAATTGCTCCCCTGAGAGCTGTACTCATCTTACCAACTCCAATTGAAAAGGCCCGTGACAAATCAATCGCTCCCTATTTAATGAACTGCTGTATTTAACCTGAATATATTACCTATGATAAAGCCAGACAACCATGCAGTGTATAACATCCACACCATCAGACTGCAAATGCTCTGAACTGCACTACCCACCCGACTCCTGCACTTCATTTTCAGATGTTACCTTTTTGACTCAGTCTCTTTTTCCGTCGTTCATCTGCTTATCCTCAGAGGAACTCTCTGTATAAATGCTTAAATCATCTGCATGACAAAATCATGTCTGGCAGATTGTGTCTGTGCCCAGCTGAAATCTGATACTGCCCCATGCTACAAACCTAACAAAAGGAAATTAACCTCAATTCCGCGTCTGCATCATTTCAAATCTATAAAAGAAAGATATATAAGCAGGTCTATATCCCGCGTTTCTGCCTTCAGTGATGAAGGCATTGGAGAGAGTATAAAATCCTTTCTTGCGAATGTTTTCAGGGTGAAGAACATCCATTATGAAGGTTGACTGGAAAGAGCTTGCATCTGTAGTGGAGAAGGAAGAGCTGGGAAGAGATTTGATAGATGTATTCAAAACATAATCAGGCAGAATCTGGACAGAGTAAACAGAGAGAAAAAGGGAAGAAACTGTGCCCATTAGCGGAAGGTTGGAGAATGAAAGGGTAATTGTTCTGAGAAACAAGGGAGACCTGAGGAGTACCCCTCTCATGCAGCATTTCAGTCCTAGAGATGGAGGTCCAATCAAGGCTTTTAAAGGGAATTGG
This sequence comes from Chiloscyllium plagiosum, assembly GCF_037043375.1. Taxonomy (NCBI): domain Eukaryota; kingdom Metazoa; phylum Chordata; class Chondrichthyes; order Orectolobiformes; family Hemiscylliidae; genus Chiloscyllium; species Chiloscyllium plagiosum. Next base: position 129,712,791 of record NW_028270142.1, on the reverse strand, counting down.
GTTATTATATGAAAGGGAATTTTTTGCAGGGTTACAGGGTCAGGTCAGGGGAGAGGTGATGGTTGAATCGCTAATTTGTAAAGTCAGTACAGACACTATTGGCCTCCTCTGTGCTGGAAGCATTCTGAGAAAATATTGCAGCTCCTGGAAAGTCTGTGACAAGTTGGAGTTTCATTTCCTGAATTCCCCCTCAAATTCACAGACCAACCAGCAATCACACTGCATCTAAACAGTCTGCAGAAGATAAGGGGGTTGAATGGGTATGACAGAGATCCACATCAGCTTGTGACCCAGTTACTGGCCTGGTCTCCACTCACTTTGTCCAGAAGGTTGGACAGTCTTCGGGCCCTCATTCTTGGTGTCACCCCTCAGGACTGGAGGAAGCAAAATTTCCCTCTCAGAATGTCCCCAGTAAATTGTACATAGACTAATTAACCAGGCTTTGATATATTCCTGGAAGTTACCCGATGTGACCATAACAAGAAGCATCATTAACATTATAAAACATTGAACAAAATTTGACACAGAGCCATACTTGGAGATATTAAAATATTATTTTGGCTGAAGAGGTAGGTTTCAAAAAGTAACTTAAAAGAGGAGTGGGAGATGGAGAGGTTGAGGGAGGAAGTTCCTGATCTTAGGGTTAATGATGGAAACAAAACAAAATCAGGGCTGTGCAAGAGGCCGGGATTTGAAGAGTATGAAGATCTCAGAGGCTTAACACCCCACCTCCAACTTCCCCACCCATCCCCAAAGTCCTGCTACTAGTCACATCAAAAGGTAACAAACAAAGGCAAAATACAGTGAATGCTGGAAATCTAAAACAAATAGGTCTGGCAGCATCTGGTATAGAGAGAAACAGAGTTAATGCTTGAGATCCAATGGGATTCATCCTCAGAGCTTTGGACTCAAAACGTTACCTCTGTTTCTCTCTCCACAGATACTGTCAGACATGCTGAGTTTCTCCAGTCTCCTCTGTTCTGTGTTTGTTTCATAAGGTAACAAATTTTTTGTTCCTTGACTGAATGACTTCATTGTCAGTCAACCCACTCACCCTATCTGTGATATTTTTATATCTCGTCAACGTAAATTTCAGAGAACAAAGATAAAAATAGGCTAATACCTTTATGTTGTTTTATGGTCTATGGTATTGTCTGGGGAGATTAGTCTTTGATTCAAGAAAACTTCTAATGCTTAACTCTAAAAATACATTATAACCAATTCTTTGTGGCCAACAAAATCAGCCAATCCAGCACAGATTGTTATAACATTCAAATCTGCGGGTTAATGTTAGAAGGTGGCATGAGTGTACTCGATGGATTGAAGGGTCTTTTCTGTGCTTTACGACTACACGAATAGCTGAATCTCTCTGGTCTGATGGGGTCAGGACCCACACTGGGTCAGGAGTTAAATAATTGAATCACTGAGGTACTCCTTGGCAATAAAAGCTTGAGCAGGAAGACTTCCTCTGAACACTATATGTGGCAAAGTTACAGACCTTTATCATGGAAATCTTACCTTCACTTACATATGAAATCAAAAAAGATACAACACTTATCAGTTTCCAAGCATCAATGGTTTCTTGTAAACTACTGCAAATCTGATATGCCTTTTTGAGACATGAGTACACAGTCCAGGCTGACACTCCAGTGAGGCACGCTGAGATTGTCAGAGGTGTTGTCTTTCAGATGTGATATTAAACCGGAGCTTCATCTTTCCTCTCTGATGAACATTTTAAAAAATCCTACTGTAAAACCTACCAAGAGATAGGGGGTATGTCACAGCACCCTGGTCATGTCTGGGACTCAACCAACAACTTGTCGGCGGCACGGTGGCGCAGTGGTTAGCACTGTTGCCTCACAGCACCAGAGACCTGGGTTCAATTCCCGCCTCAGGCGACTGACTGTGTGGAGTTTGCACGTTCTCCCTGTGTCTTCATGGTTTCCTCTGAGTGCTCCAGTTTCCTCCCACAGTCCAAAGATGTGCAGGTCAGGTGAATTGACCATGCTAAATTGCCCATAGTGTTAGGTAAGGGGTAAATGTAGGGGTATGGGTGGGTTGCGCTTCGGCGGGGCAGTGTGGACTTGTTGGGCCGAAGGGCCTGTTTCCACACTGTAAGTAATCTAATCTAAAACTTTAGAACAATTTGCAAAATCATTTATCTCTTTTGCTGTTTGTGAGATGCTGTGGTGTGCAAATTGGCAGCTGTATTATCTTAGTTCAAAACAAGGGGGCAGATTTTTAAAGGCGAGAGGGGAAAGATTTTCAAAGGACATGAAGGGGCAACTGTTTTACAAGGAGTGTGGCTCATGTGTGGAATGAACTGCCAGGGGAAGTGGTGGATACAGATACAGTTGCTACATTTAGAAGACATTTGGTTAAATTCATGAATAGGAAAGATTTGGAGGGATATGAGCCAAGCGCAAGCAGGTGAGACTATTTTAGTTTGAGAACATGGAGTGGTTGGACCGATGGACCTGCTCCCATGCTGTATGACTCTTTGACTATGACGAAAACACTGAGTTTATTTCAATAATGCAGAGGAACACAGACCTAAGGCACTCACAGATGAGAGCTAACTACAAAATGCGAATGTGTTTTGACAAATATTATGTGTAATAAAGGATAACAAGAGGAACATTCAAGCAAATTACATATATCAGGCAGCCTTCAACATTACAAATCCCATTCACTGATGGTATTTTACACTTTAACATCACAAGCCCTTGTCAACCTTTCACAAATTATGCTTATTCAATAAATGCCGATTACAATTTTGTTTCCCCAAAGTTTATGACCATGAAATATAAAGCTTATATTGTTAATTCCAGGCAAGATCTGAGACAATGCCGATTATATCTAAAGAGTAGCGTTTGACCAAATTTCACAACGCCCTTAAGAGATTTTTTTTAATTTGACAATGGGATGTAGACATTGCTGGCTAAGAAATGGAGTCACATGTAGACCAGTCTAGATAAGTGCAGCAGATTTCCTTCCTGAAGACATTAAGGAAACAGATCGGTTTTTACAACAATCAATAGTGTTATATGTTCACCATTGGGTTAGCTTTCTAATTCCAGATTTTGTTGTTGATTGAATTTAAAATTTAACATTTGCCATGGTGGGATTCGAATCATTCCTGATGAAGGGTTTTTGCCCGAAAAGTCGATTTTCCTGCTCCTCGGATGCTGCCTGACCTGCTGTGATTTTCCAGCACCACTCTTATCTTGACTCTGATCTCCAGCATCTGCAGTCCTCACTTTCGCCTTTGTTCTAGACTACTAGTCAAGTGACATGACCACTACGTCACTGCCTCCCCTAAATAACCAAGTTTGGATGACTTTACACAAATGAGTAATTGAATATGCTTATTATGTTGAATGTTATGGAAGTAGAAGTTACCATTTAGAGATGTGTTTGCAGGAATATTTTAAATATTTACCAGGTAAAATAAAGTGATGATGATCTTTGTGACCAAAACTGCAAGGACCATTTGGAAAATACAAGTAGTTACAAGACCTAGATAGATAATGTTGGTCTTCAAGAGTTTGCAATTCACAGTTTCGCAGTATGGGTACTATTTCACACTTTGGGAGTCACTGTTGGACATCCTGAGATCATGATAGGACAGAATAAAAATGTACCTTCTTTCATTCTAAGTCTTCCAATATCCATAATTAGATCAGATCAAGGATGGCACCAGTAAAATTAACTGTCTTTTCTCTTCTGCAAAATGTTGCAGCCCTTTTTATGCCTGGTGGTTCTTTTTTGTGACTTTAGATGCTTTTCTTCCCAATGTAGTACGTGTTGAGCCATTATGTTAGATGGGGCATGGACAAATAACCTGTAGCCTCGACCTTATGGTTTGCAATTGAGCCTGTCCTGACAGTGTTTCAATTACTTTTACGCTGCCTCGTACTGCCTCCCAGACATGACTAATCATTTCAGCCACTGTCATTCAATCAACACGACACTAAAACTGATGAGACTAACCTTCTCTCCCAATTCATGGAAGAGCAGTGATTAAAGTTTGATTGTGGTTGCAGGCAGCTCCCATTCTTTTCCCCTAATAGATTTGGCAGAGTGCATGCTCAGCAATACATAAATACCAGCAAATTGAGCAGTATTTTCATAAATGGCATTTTAATTACTTTTACATGGGTATGCAGGGTAAAATTTCAAAATTTGCCGATGAGGCAAATCCGGATATGGTAATAAACCGTGGAAAGGATGGTAACAGACTTTAGGAGGATGTAGATACGTTAATGAAATGTGCGGACACATGGCAGACGAAATTAAATACAGTAAAATGTCACTGACTACATTTTAGTTGGAAGAATGAGGAGAAACAACATAAATTGCATGATAATCTTTCAGAAGGGGTGAAAGATTTCAAAGTGACTTTTGAAATTCTCTGTGTGAAAAGGTTAAATCTTTCCCCTCTCATTTTAAACCTATGCCCTCTAGTTTTCGTCTCCCTCGGGAAAAAAATACTTTAGCTATTCACCCTATCCATGCCCCTCATAATTTTATAAACTTATAGAAGGTCACCCCTCAGCCTCCAAAGTTCCAGGGAAAATAGCCCAGTGTATTCAGCCTCTCCCTATAGCTCAAACCCACAAAACGTAGTGACATCCTTGAAAATCTTTTCTGAACCCGTTCAAATTTAACAACATTTTTCCTACAACAGGAAGACAGAATTAAACGCAGTATTCTAAAACTAGCCTCACCAATGTCTTGTACAACTGCAACAAAACATTCCAACTCCAATACTTAACAAACTGACCAATAAAGACAAGCGAACCAAACACCGTCTTCAACACCAGTCTGTCTGCGACTCCACTTTCAAGGAACTATGCACCCCCACCCCTAGCTCTCTTTATTCTCCAAGGGCCCTACCATTAACTGTATAAGTTCAGGCCTTGTTCATTTTACTAAAATGCAATCGCTCACATTTATCCAAATTAAACTCCACCTCTTCAGCCCATTGGTCCATCTGATCACGACCCTGTTGTACTCTGAGATAACCTTCTTCACTGTCCACTCCATCACCAATTTTGCAAACTTACTCACCGTGCCTCCTATGTTCACATCCAAATCATTTATTTAAGTGATGAAAAGCTGTGGATCCAGCAACAATCCTTAAGGCACAGCACTGCTTGCAGTCCTCCAGTCTGATAAACAACCCTGAACCACCACCCTCTGTCTCCTACCTCCAAGCCAATTTTGTAACCAGTTGGCTAGCTCCCCCTGTGATCTAACCTTGCTAACCAGTCAATCATGCTGAACTTCATCAAAAGCTTTGCTGAAGTCCTGTTATGAAAGACAAAAGCCTCTTCTGATGAGGTGCTTTACCCTTCCTTGCTGATTACTGAACAACACCTTGTATCATTGGACAGAGGATTGACAACAGCACTCTACACCAACCGCAGGTCCCCAGCCATTACACTGGACTACCTCAGAGTACCAGTGGTGTGCATCAATGCATAATACCACAAACATGAATCTGTGTTCACTGACATTCTCAGCAATTCCACTCAAGGGAGCAGTTTTGCTCTCTTCATTCCATCCAGACGCCTTATGAATTTGACCATCTCTATCAAATCTCCTCTCCACTGTCTCTAAAGGGAGCAACCCAACCCCAGCTTCCATCTATCCACGTGACCCAAGTACCAGGTCGCGGGAATCATTCCTACAAAACCTTTTTTGGGATTTTCCTTTCCTCACCTCATAATAACCTGTGTTCATTAATGTATCGATCAGGATATCGGAAAGAAATTCCAATAAATGCTTTAGGTCAAATGTGTGCTGGGATTTTCCACATTCACCTCAGAGAGCAGACAAGGCTCCAGTTTAACATGGTACTGCCAACACTGGTGCATTTTTTCAGCAGTGCACTGGAGTGTCTACCCAGATTTTGTGCTCTTAGGCTCTGGAGTGGGTCTTCAACCTATGAGATCCTACAGTTAGAACTGTAGATATTTTCTAGACTGTTTCGACACACCTCTGGAGGAGATGAGACTTGAACCCAGGCCTCCAGGTCCAGAAGTAGGGAAGATCATCACTGTATCACAGACGCCGTCAAAGGATGCGATGCATAAGTGGATCCAAATGAGACACAGCTAATATTTTGATAAACAGTTCACTATATATTAGAAAATTGCCATTTACAATACTGTAATAACATGGTCAAAATGGAATGTAGCACCAGTTAGCTACTGCTGATTAAGTTTTCAAGCAATATTATATTCAGATAAGATTGCTTTGCTAATAAGAAGTGTCCTTCCATCCTACATCGTCCCTTCTGTAAACTAATGGCATTCCAATTAGTGCTGTCCTGCGGAAATCAATGAATTGCAATCTGAGGGTCCTAAACACAAACACCAGGAATAATTAAACATGAAAACACAACTGAAAGGGATCCCTGCTCCACTGAACTAAATGTTGGCAGGTTAGTCCGAAAGACAACACGCAAGACCACTGGTAATAACTGCTTCCTGTGTTTAATTGACGACGTGGGTCATAATTCAGGCTCAAGTCAGAAAAACAAAGGCTCCATCAAAGAGTTCATTATTCCATGTCAAAGTCATTGTGCTGTTGTTCCAGAAACAACAGTTGATTTTAAGCCGTGTGCCAGAATGTTAAATAAACAACAAGAAGACAGTCTCAAAAACAATTTATAGATAGATTGTTTATTGATGCAAGAAAAGAACAGCATGTTCCAAATAGAATTGGGGATATAATGTTGGGTTATCATTTGTGCATATTGTTTAACTGCAAAATGGAAAAACGCAACTCATCTTGCACAAGATTTGCACAAGACCAAATTTAAAGCAGAGAAGTTTATTAAAGGCATCCTCTGTTTTAATTTTGGATCAGCAATGACAATAGATAATTATACCAGCTCCCACTCAGTGGAAACCTGCTTTGAGGAGCAACAGTTCAAATGGAGATGGGTGACTTGGATGCTTTCTCTCTGTGCTGTTGCAATTTTAAAAGGTTAGTTTTTTGATGGCTTTCAAGCAGTCACCTGGGTTAATTTGCATTAATAGAATCCTGTTGACATCTTAACTTTGAATGTGATGTCACCGTTTTAGACTATGGGGTGGTGGATTTAATACAGAGATGAGGTGGAATCACTTCCCTCAAATCTGTGGAATTCGTGACCTCAGAGAGCGAGATGGAGGCCGGGATGCTGAATACATTTAAGGAGGAGATAGACAGGTGTTTAATTGGTAACAGTTTAAAGATCGATGGGGAAAGTAGAATGGGGGGCTGAGATGAGATTAGCCATGATCGTATTAAGTGGCAGAGCAGGCTTGAGGGGCTGAATGGTTCATATGTTCTTACCTGAGCGATAACAAAGCTGATTCTAAATTCGAACCTGGAAGTGTTTGATCCAACGATAACCTGGTCAGACCACCAAAGTGGTATCGAAAGGCTCATTCTGAACATGGGGTTTTCCTGCCTCCACAGAGAAAGGTTGACACTCCTCGTCCTGCCAGGACTGCCCCATCCACCGCTTTTTCCAAAGCATTGACAAATAACAGAGCTGGAATGGTCTTTCTGACTGAACATTACAACTGTCAGCTGCTGCTGTTCACTGTACTCAGTATCCTCAGTCTTCCCCTGGCCAATTCCCTCACCCAGAGCCTTCAAGTCAGAAGATCCTCAGGGCCATGTAGGGGCCTAATTTCATCCCTAAGATCATCTGCTTCTCCTGGGAATCAGGAGGGTCAGTAGCTTTAGTGGGAATAAGGTCAAGGAAGCAGGAGGTAACCCTTAAGATGAGCTGAGTGCAGAGTGGGCATGAGAGAAAATGGAGAAATGTGTAAGTTCGGGATCAGGGCAGATAAAGGCTGCATTGTTCCAGAATTGCCTCATCCATCTTTAATAAATTCCCTGCAATTTGTTTTTCTTTACGTAAGTGTACACTGTGTTTTAAAACAAAATGCCTAAAGGTAATTAATTCATTCCGTTCATTATGTGAAGAAAGAAAATTAACCAAAATTACGAACTTGACAAGAAAAGTTTAAGAGTAAACAGAGTACTGATTGCAAACAGGATTTTATTCTGAATAGCTCAGAGTAGCATTGGGCTAAAAGAGTTATGGTACAACCATAAGAATCATATAGTACAGCAGAGGCCCTTTAGCCATCGAGTCTGTATTGCCAGAACTGTATGAAATCCAAACGAGCCCCACTTTCTAGAACTGGGTCCGTGGCTTTGAATGTTATGACATTTCAAGCGATCATCCAAGTACTTTTTAAAGACTTTTAAAATCATATTGGATTCAAAATGTTAATTAAGTTTCTCTCTCCCCAGAAACTGCCAGAGTTGCTAAGTTTCTCCAGCTTTCTCTGTGTTTTTTTTCATATTTAATACAGCCTTGCTGAGCCACTTCCAGCATCGGCAGTGTTTTGTTTTTATTCTGTTGTGATCTAATATTACTTTATAATGGAAAAGCGAAGGTATGCGTGTAGCAGTTTGTGAACTTTGCTATAATTTACTGAGTTAAAAGCTTCCTAATACGCCATGTCTAATATATCTAAAAGTGCAGCAGCATTAAAATGGTAAAACCATTTCTCTGCGTTCAAATTCAAATGAGTTTGGAACTGCTCCAAGACCAATAAACAGAAAACAAATTAAATAGACTGCCACAACAGTAAGTAAAATAATTTCAAACCGAAAAAACCCACAATCTGGTGCATATATAATAAATGATAATAGATGCAGGCTAGTAAATTAAAGGCAGAATCCAATTCCAGATCTTGGATGATGCACATTAACTGTTCTCACAAATTACCATGTCATTTGAGCCCGTGGATTAGATTACTATCATGTAATTCACTTATGGCTTCCCTTTAGGTACTCAAGGAGAGTTATGGACATAAAAACTGGATGATTGCAGTAGGATTGTGGTCAAGTAGATCCAGGTGAATATTTCCTTTGCTCCCATTGTAATTATTTGCAATAATTGGAACTGAATCTGTGCAACGTTGCTAAAATGCCCCTTGGAGCATTTGGGACCAGGGAATAGTTTCCCTCATGTCTGCTTCCTGTAAAGTGTGGCACTCCGCAGTTTTCCCCAAAACTATTATGGACTTCCAAGCCATTGAGATATTTGGCAAAAATAAAATGAATTAAAGTTTTGCATTCAAGTAACCATTTGGATTTCAGTTAGCTTTACAGATGACTTTTGAAGGAAGGCTTTGGAGGCTTAGTTGTGAGTAAAATTGGACAAAAACGTGTAATGCTGGCTGTCTAATTAAGCCCACCTCCTCCTATTCCTTAAATTAAAACAAAAGGATGCTGGAGGTTCCGAAACAAACACAGACATTGCTGGCAACGTCTGTGGGAAGAAAGCAGAGTTCACGTTTTGAGTCTGGTCACTCTTCATCAGAACCCATTCCTCTCATTTTTCCCCACCCAGCTGTTTTATATTCTTCATTCACAGGACGAGGACATCACTGACTAGGCATTTATTGCCCTAATTGCCCAGAGGGCAGTTAAGATTCAACCACATTGCTGGAGTCTGTGAGCATGGCAGCTTCCTTCCCTACAGGACATTAGTGAACCAGATGGGTTTTTCCTACAATCGTTTCACGGTCATCATCAAACTCTTAAATCCAGATTTTTATTCAATTCAAATTCCACCTTTTGCCTTGGCGGGATTCAAACCCAGGTCCCCAGAACATTCCCGGGGTGTCTGGATGAACACTGACTCAGTTCTCTGGCTCAGAACACTTTCTCATTGACAGTGAGAAATAGGAGGAGGGTCTTTCAAATGGGAAGAGTTAGTGTAGTTCCCTACAGACTGACTAAAGGCAAATTCGTTTCATAATGAGTCAAATGGATGAAAATCGCCCTAAGGTTTGTTTCCCTCTCAATGGTGAAGCTCGCAGGGCAACAGTTTTGGCATTGCTACCGCTGAATCGCACACTTTCAACACATTCCTATTGACCAGAAACTAAACTGGACTCAACATATAGAGGTACATACATTGGCTAAAAGAGCAGATCAGAGGCTAGGAATCCTGCAGCAGCTAAGTCACCTCCTCAAAAACTGTCCACCATCTCTAAGGCAGGAATGGGATGGAATACTCTCCACTTGCCTGGATAGATGCAGCTCCAACAACACTCAAGAAGCTTGACACCATCCAGGACAAAACGACCAGCTGCATTGACACCACATCCACAAATATTCACTCCCATAACTACTGACACTTATGAGCAGTAATCTCCAAGATACACTGCTGAAATTTGCCAAGGCTCCTTTGAACAGCTTTCAAACTCACAACTACCATCTGGAAGGATAAGAGAAGCAATTACATAGGAATGCCTCACCGCAAGTTTTGCTTCAAGCCACTCGCCATTCTAACTTGGAAAAAATTGCTGTTCCTTCACTGTCACTGGGTCAAAATCCAGCAAAGACCTCCCCAACAGCATCACGGATGTCCCAGCACCAAATGGATTACAGTGGTTCAAGAAGGCAGCTCATCACCACCTTCTCCAGTGCAACTAGGGATAAGCAATAAATGTTGGCTCAGCCAGTGATCCCCACATCCCATGCGTGGACAAAAAAAAAGTCTTTTTGTTTGATGTCTTAAGGGTATCATGATACTGAGATCTCCAGCAAGTTTGGGAGCTGCTTTTACATTTGAGATGAAGGATATCTGCTGTTGTCTGGGGCAGGGACAGAAAGAGAGCCGCAAAAAAAAACTGCAAAGGGTATTCCCTTCACATCAATCGTGCTGAACCTGGCTGGGACAGGGACGGGTGAACCATACCTCTACTAGCTAGTGCAGCGGCCAACGATGAACCATGTGGTCACTCTCTGTTGTCCCTGTAACACCTCTGGGTGCGGTTGTTGAAGATGGAGGGAGCAAAACAGATGCTTGTGGCTAGCAGTGCAAGATGGCCTTTCAATGTGGTATCAGGGCCCTCCAACCAGAACGGTTGTGGTAGGGAAGAGAACTTGGTGCCCGTTTGCTCCAATGAATTGCCGTTAAATTTGTATATGTATATGTAATGAGAGGCAAAGCATGCAACCCTGTGTGACAATTCAACATGTCCACTAACAGAATACCCCGTTTTCACAACCAGTGCCTTACTTGGACTGCAAAATGGAAAATACTGCCATAGGTACCCTGCATCTCGACTCATCAATCATCATGCCATGTGTGCATTGTAACAATTTTGTAAGTTTCAAAGAGATCATCTCTCATTCTCATGATTACAGGCCCAGTTTCCTTAATATCTCCTCATGAAATAATCCCACCATCCCAGTGATTAATCTGGTGAACTTCCACTGTGCTCACTCCATGGCAAGAACATCCTTTCTCTGAAAAGCTGCCCACAATACTCTGTGTGCAGTCTCATTCACCAAGGCTCTATACAATTCCAACAAGCTCTCTTTACTCCTGCATTCAACCTCCTATGAATATTGCACCTTAGCAGCACACCGGCATCCCAGCTACTGTGAAGTCTGCCTCTGTACTGTCTGGTCTCCTTCCTCCTCAATCCACCCACCCTCCCGCATTAGACAGTGAGATTAGAGCTAGTCTGTTAATTGATTAATTTATGAAAAATAGAACAATTTGTGTGCAGTCCTGGTGACCTGGATACGGGGTTATATATATTCTAGGTGGTTTGGTCTCTGTCCAAAATTTCAACCAATCGGGCCAGTCGACACCACCTTGGGGTTCACAGCCCATTGATGCACATCATGATGCTCAAACACTCCAAGGTGCCCTTGATCATCCTCCTCCTCCTTACACTCTCCTTCTCTCCAACTCTTGTTCTTCACCCTCCCCTTCCACTATCTCATCTGAGCACTCCTTAGCAGGTATCCTTCCACTAAGCCCTTATCCGAGATCACTATCAACCAAGCAATAGACTTAAATTGGATGCAACCTCAGAGACAAGAAAGGAAACATGGGAAGTTGGCACAATGGAAGCTGAGGCCCAGCGGCTCCTGTGTGAAGGTGCACTGAAAGCACAGTCTCATTTTTCCCCTAAAATGGGCTGTAACAAATCACTAGCATTGTGGAAGGGCTCTCTTCTGACTACACTTCTCCTGCAATTAGGATTCAGGGGGCAGAATGGCTGCAGTAGTAGAGACAATCTGGGCAATGCAAAGAATGAAAAGCAAGCCTAGCACAGGTAAGTGGAAGACGTTGCCTTCCAAATGCAATTCAATTAGTCAAAATACTCAACTTTAAGCAACACATGCTTTAATTTTACACTCCAGTTAAAATACAGACAAAGTAAAAATCAAAGGAAGAAATTGGCTTAACTCTAACTCTATCAAAATGCTTAATAAAATAATAATATATATTAACTATTAATTGCTTCAAAACAGTAACATCCCATAAACACACCCTTGGCAAAGATAAATTCAGTAAAATAGACTGTCTCATATGCAGTTCTAGCAGCAGAAAGAGATTTTCAGCTTTTAGCTGTAATAAAGTGAGAAATAATAGTTTCCACATCCAGTTCATGACCCCAGCAACTGCTGAAAGCTAAAACGTAAAATTCTGATTCTGTGGGAGCTTGATCCCACCCATTCAGGCTGCTTCTATTGTTCTAATTTTAAAAACAAAATGCCAAAGCCTCAAACATTGTTTATTGGTTTTGAGATAACCACTCAGAAACTCTGTCTCAAGCATTCTTCAATAAAAAAACCTGGACAAAATAAAGCTCTTAAAGCCAGAGAGTGGCTACACGAGTGTGCATTGGAGGCACACCCCTTCCACCCAAAAGCACAGTTTTCCCTTCATCACCCCTTGCTGCCTCTAAAGTAAACCTTCCTGACCCTTTTGCTGAGGCCAGCCTGCCTGAACAATGTTCCTCTGTATTTATCTAATGAAAGACCTCAGCCCAGAAGGGTTCCGACTCATTGTCCCATCCCATCTCAGCTCATCTCAGCTGAGGGAGTGTTAGAAGTGTGACCATTATCCTCAACGTTCTGGACTCACAGAGGAAACCTTATCTCAGGTCTTAGTACAAGGGCAACTCCTGCAGAAAATGCCCGTTGACTGGAGACAGCAGGTGGGCAGCAATATCATTTGTATGATTGACATTCACTGTCAGGGTTCACACTTCCTAACCATCTCTTGAAAGAGATACCAGAGAGCAATCAATATCCATAGAACCAGACCCCAGCACGGACTCAATACCTTCAGGGACTTAGGAGGGAAATAAAAAAATCATTTTTTTTCCAAGACTTGAGTTCATGTAATGATCAAAAGCAGGAAATTTCTCTTGTCGATGATCTTGCAGAAAAGGCTATGTAAAATTATCGACAGGTAGAATTTAAGCACCAAAGGCGATGGGTACACAAAGGCAGGAATTCATGTTTCCTCTCGCCTTTCAGTCAACAGCATTCAAACATTCTTCCTCTTGTTACCTCAGAGTCACTGGGTGTGAAAAACTGCTGCATGGATTGGTAAAAGTCAATATGCAGCTTGTCTTTTACAGAAGTGAAGTGAAGCAATTCTGCTTTTCAGAGAAACATAGACTCAGTAAGGCTTAGCACAGCACAATGATATTCTATTGAGAGAAGTTTTTATTTAATATCCACATTCCCAACTGAAGCCCAGAACACCCTAGCCATGTTTCCTTCCACCCTTCTTAACTGCTAATGGTGGCTGAATGGTTTTCCAAACCATGTGCCCAGAATAAAAGGGAATTGAGATTATTGTGTGTTTTTAATCCAGTAAAGTTTGCAAATGGTTGTTAGGTGAGGTGAGAGACCAACATGAGAGCTGAATAGAGAATGTCAATGCCTGACCAACAGTTACCTTTTGCAATATGGTCTCCGTGCAGTCACTTGGCTGTAAAACCTAAGGTGAGACTGAAACTCATATTTTTACACCCTATCTTTTTGCGTCTGCTGATAGCCCTAAAATCAGCCGACATCGCTGAAGGAGAATATAACACAATTGTCCTACTGTGTCCAGGGATGTGTAGTTAGGTGGATTAGCCATGGGAAATGCAGGGTTACAAGGATGGGGATAGGAGGGTGGGTCGGGTGGGATGCTCTTCAGAGGGTGGGCAGGGTCTTGATGGGTCAAATGGCCTGCTTCTACAGGAATTCTATGATTCTGTGAGGGAATCTCATTCCCTTTAATGTCAGCAATGACATACAGACATTGGTTTTGCCATTAAGTCATGGTGGCTCAATGGTTAGCCATTGGTTAGCAGCAGGGACCCAGGTTCGATTCTAGCCTCGGGTGACTGTCTGTGCGGAGTTTACACATTTTCCCCATGTCTGTGCGGGTTTCCTCCGGGTGCTCCGGTTTCCTCCCACAATCCAAAGATGTGCAGGTTAGGTGAGTTGGCCATGCTAAATTGCCCATAGTGTTCAGGGATGTGTAGATTAGATGCATTAGTCAGGGGTAAATCCAGGATAATAGGATAGGGGAATGGGTTTGGGCGGGTAACTCTTCAGTGGGTCGGTATGGACTTGTTGGGCCGTACGGCTTGTTTCCACACTGTAGGGATTCTATTTTTAAAAAGTCAGAAAGCCACGGTTTCACAAAAATCAAGTTTTTTGTGGTAGCCCCCTGTGTGTTGATAGTAGAGGCTTCTGCAAAAGTGCTGCCATTGAATGTCAAGTGGCAATGGTTAGTTTTTCCCTTGTTGGAGATGGCCATTGACTGGCACTTGTGGCATGAATATTAGTTGCCACTTGTCAACCCCAACACTAGAGCATTTTTTAAAATTCCTTCCGGGGATGTAATCATTCTTGGCTCGGCCAGCAAATATTGCCTATCCCTAGTTGCCCTTGAGAAGGTAGTGGTGAACTGCTGCAGTCCATGTGTTGCAGGTAGACGCATAACGTCATTAGGGAAGGAATTCCAGGATATTGACCCAATGATTGTGAAGGTATGGTGATATATTTTCAAAGGGAATGGTGAGTGGCTTGGAGGGGGGGCTTACAGGGGGTAGTGTTCCCACGTACCTGCTGCCCCTGTCCTTTTAGAAAGTAATGGCTGTCAGTATGGAAGGTGTTGCCGAAGGAGCCTTGGTGAATTTCTGCAATGCATCTTGTACACAGTACACAGTTATAAGTGAGCATCGGTGGTGGAGGGAGTGAATGTTGGTGGGTGTGGTGCTAATCAAGCAGGCTGCTTTCTCCTGGATGGTGTCAAGCTTTGTGAGTCTTGCTGGAGCTGCATTCCTCCAGGCAAGTGGGGAGTATTCCATCAAACTCCTGACTTGTACCGTGTAGATGGCGAACAAGCTTTGGGGAAGTGGGTTGCTGACTGCAGAATTCCTAGTCTCTTGTACCCACTGCAAATATATGGCTGCTCTAAATCAAGTTTCTGGTTTCAGTTTTTCATGGTAGCCCCCAGCGTGTTGATAGTAGAGGCCTCTGCAAAAGTGCTGCCATTGAATGTCAAATGGCAATGGTTAGTTTTTTCCCTTGTTGGAGATGGCCATTGACTGGCACTTGTGGCATGAATATTATTTGCCACTTGTCAACCCCAACCTGAGGACAGGTATTTCTGGCTAAGGAGGAGCCCAGTCTGTCCCTGCTTTCCATCCCAGTCAACAAAAATCTCACTACACCGATCCATTTTCCATGCTCTTGGTCTGTAACACTGGAAGCTATGACAAAACAAGGAAATGTCATAATACTGCTTCGATGTCATGAGAGTGCATTACCTAATACTTCTCTGCATTTAATTCTATTAGCCATTGTTCTGCCCACCTAACCAGTCCATTGATTCCCTCCAGCAATTTACATTTATGTTCCTCACTATTCACCACATTTTCATGTCATCAGCAAACTTCCTACATTTAAGTCCAAATGATTAAAGTATCCATATTTAAATATGCAACTGATTAATTGATGCAAAGGCCCCAGCATTAAGGACTGCAGAAACCTCATGAGAAATAGACATCCAATCATAGAAACATGCCTTTACCATCACACTCTGCTTTCCACCTCTCAACCACCGTGCCACTTTGCCTTAGATCCCTTGCTCTCTTACTTTCTCGACCAGTCATCCATGAGGGACATTAGAAAAGAATTGCTAAAGTTCAGTGTAGATGACATCAAATGTAATACTCTCTTCAACATTCCTAACTACCTCTGCAAAAAAAGTTCAATCAACGTTGTCAAACATGAACTTAGCAAATCCATATTTTGCTAAATTTGGACATACCCTCAGTGTATGAGGAGGCACTAATGGTGCTGAATGTAGTGCAGTCATCAACAAAAATTGCGCTTCTGACCTTATGATAGAGAGAAGGTCACTGATGAAGTAGTTGAAGATGGCTGGTTCTAAGATATTATTCTGAGGTAGTCTTGTGGACATAATGTAGGCTGACTGAAGGAGTGCAGTACTGTCACATGAGATGGTTTAGACACCCTACTGGTGATGATTAGTGAAATGGCAATAAATCCCTTTTTTTCTCTTTGGCTATGCATTCCCCATTCTGTTGGAAAGAATGATCAAAGAAAAGCTTCCTGCATTTGTTTACAATGCTGCGGTAGCCAGAAGAAAGGTCACTATTACCTGTCCTTATTCTCCCTCTTAGCTTACCCAATTACTTGAAGATTAATCATTGTTCATAAAACAGCATTGTACCATTTCTGAGTGACATGCCGTAGAGTTATATAAATAGCGTTGCATATGATTTAGGGTTAATTTCTCAGAAGTCTCTTTATCTCATTGTCTATTCTATTTAATATGTTCTCTTTTAATAGTTCAATCGTCAACTTGCTCATGAAATGCGCAGTCTGATTCCTTCCCCAAAGATATTGTGATTAGCAGTGTCTGAGGAACTATTCTACTTATGGGTCAGCACTTTCACAGGAAAATTATCTGAGTAAGACAGATGTCAGAAATAGGGGCATATGCAGGAAGACAGATGGTTATATTGACAAATAACATAGTTAGATTGACATCATAACCCACAACAGGAAACTCTTAGTTATTAACTTTGAAGATGTTTATAAATAGCACTTGGGTCATGTGACCTCTTGGATTTGTTTTTGATCACCTGAAGGGTTGAAGATTTTTTTTTCTTAAATTTCTCTTATTAAAACTGTACAATGGCTACAGTACGCAGGAGGTCATTTGGCCCCTTGTCGCTGTCTCAGCTCTCCAAAAGGACAACTCAGCGAGTTTCATTCATCCACTCTTTCCACACAGCCCTCCAATTTTTCCTACTTGTGAGTATGTCCAGAAGCCTGGATTGAGTCGGCAACCATCTCAAGCCATTTATTCTAGATCCTGACTGCTCGCTGCACTAATTGCATTTAGCTCATGTTGTAATTGTTTCTGTCTCAAATCAGCTTAAATCAGTGTCCTCTCTTACTCAAACCTATTTTCAATTGGATTGGTTACTCACTCTATTTGATTTGTCCAGACCCCTCACAATTTTGAACACATCTATCAAATGGCCTGTTAATTTTCTCTTCTCTACACAACAATGTTCCCTTTTAGCTGCTTAGCCATTCAGGGGTGTCCACACACGGTCAGGGTGTGGGAGTATTGACTTCTGGTTTTAGAATTCGCTGCAATGTGTGGACCTCGCAGTTCCACACAGCAGCAGGAAAATGTAGAGGGAACATAACAAGCAAGAACAGTGCATGCTTCACCATTCTATTCATGGAGCTACACTTGTTTGTTCCCTGAAACCAATGCAGTCATCATTTCTGCAGCCTCCCTAAGGCTTTATTGTCCTTCCATGCTTGCAGTGCCTGGAACTGGACACGACTTAGATTAGATTATTTACAGTGTGGAAACAGGTCCTTCGGCCCAACAAGTCCACACTAACCCTCCGAAGAGCAACCCGCCCAGACTCATTCCCTGACATTTACCCCTTCACCTGACACTACGGGCAATTTAGCATGGCCAATTCACCTAACCTACACATTTTTGGACTGTGGGAGGAAACCGGAGCACCCGGAGGAAACCCACGCAGACACGGGGAGAATGTGCAAACTCCACACAGACAGTTACCCGAGGCAGGAATTGAACCCAGGTCTCTGGCGCTGTGAGGCAGCAGTGCTAACCACTGTGCCACCGTGCCGCTCATCATTTCAACTTGGCTAAGTTCGGTACGCACGGGGATGGCCTCAACCAGGACTTGGACCGAAGGGTCTGTTTCCATGCTGTACATCTCTATGACTCTATGACACTATGTCACACTACAGGAGACCCCATTGCACTATATACACACATACACATACACAAACATACAGACACTCCTGCACACACAGACACTCCTACACTCATACCCACACTCCTACAGTCACACACACTCTCCTACAAATCCATATACTCACCCAGACTGTCTCTCACACGCTCATACATTCACTCCCACACTCACACATGCACCCTCTCACAGACTTAAACACTTTACACTCACACTCACACTCCTCAAGAAGGGCTCATGCCCGAAACATCGATTCTCCTGCTCCTTGGATGTCGCCTGACCTGCTGCGCTTTTCCAGCAACACATTTTCAACTCACACTCACACATATACATACATTTTCCCACAGACACTCATAACCGCTCCCACCACCCCCGCACACCCCCCCCCCCCCCCCCCCACAAACACAGACATAAACATATAAGTTTGTGGGATGAATTTGCACTTGCAGAATTACATTTTATTTTGCTCAAAAACTGCATGAATCCATGTAAGATTCTGTAAGTCCATTTTTTAGATGAGCATCAGTCTGACCATTGTGGCACAGACAACCTCACACAGGGCACCTCACACCTTCAATGCATCATCTGGGCCAACATGACACTAATTGTTAAAGTTCACTTGAGAACGTGACTTTTAAAAAAGTTTTGCGATTTGCATATGAAAGAATTGAAACCAAAATGTTCATTGTTAAAGATGAGAGACTTAACAAACAATCCAGGTCTTTTCCAATATATATAATTTCAATTGCACCACACTGTAAACTTTAGCAATAAATTCTGTGTCTTGCGATCTTATGCTCCACAACCATCTGATGAAGGAGCAGCGCTCCGAAAGCTGCTGCTCCCAAATAAACCTGTCGGACTATAACCTAGTGTTGTGTGATTTTTAATTTAACTCACTAATATTTGCCACTTGCTCTGAAAGATGTGCAATGAGAACAAAGAGATCCTCAATTCCTCAAATAACAACATTCTGGGCGCATGCTGCAGACTTAATGGATGGAAAATTAGCTTGGCAAGCAAAATAATCAGCCACATCAGATGGGCTGGCACCAGCACAAATTAATCATCCCTGAGGAGTCCGAAAGGTTATAGGTCATGCCAGAAGAAATATAGGATAATCTCTCTTCTAACAACCAGGCAGTCATTTTTGGTTGGGCTAACAGCTCTCCAGTGAGGAACTGTTACTCTTACTGTCAATAATTGACATTAAGCAGGGATGAAAGTTCTTCGCAAAATGATAAATTAATTCTAGTCACATAATCTGAAATGCAGAAATCAATGTTGTAGCATAGAGTCTGGTCCCTCAGCCCAACCAGCCTGTGTGTTGGTATTCACTCTTCAAGCTGGCAAACTATTCTAATCATATTTTCCCATCCTGTTCCTTATATTGTCAACCAGTTATTCCCTCAGCCATCTGTACAATGTAATCTTGAATATTACCATCTTGCTGCACCAGCCACCAACTCTGAATGAGATCTGCAAAGTCTGACAACTCTCTGTCTTCTGTTGAAAACCTCTTTGGCATGAAGAAAACTGAGAGAAGACTTGGTAGAGGTCTTCAAACTCATGAGCGGTCTGGATAGAGTAGATAAAGAGAAGCTGTTTACGCTCAATAAAGACAAAGGAAATGAAATGGCATGGATTCAAAGTGATCTGCAAAAGAAGGAGGGGTGATTTGAGAAAAACCTTTTGCAAACAGGGAGTAGTTAAGGTATGGACTGCACTGCCTGGAAATGTGGTGGAGACAGGTTCCATTGAAACAATCAATAGTACATTGGATGAGTGTTTGGGAAGAATCGTATCAGGAATATGGGGGAAAAGCCAAGAGATTGGTGTTAAGTAACAGAACAGGTAGAGGCACGATGGCCCGAATGGCTTTTTCTGTGACAATTCTATGATTCTGTGAGAACAGTGGTTCACCAGAAAATAAGGAAGATTTAAGGGGTTTGATTATGAGCACTGGTTACATAAATGCTGTATACGTTACCAGCCTATGTATAAACAGATGTTTAAAACAATAAATGGAATTGATTGAGTAACTGGAGAGCTGGAGAATTCCACATCAAAGATGGCTGAATTGCAAAACCACAATTAGACTACACCACAGTAAAATTCAAGTGCACTTTTTTCAAACAAGAGGTCACAAACATCCATAGCTTTCTTCCAATAAAGTCCTTGGATCCCTCCTCAATTGATATTTTCAAGTCTAAGATTAATATATTTTTATTAAAGGGATGGGGATCAAAGGCAAGGAAACAGAATTGTGGTACAAATCAGTCATGTTTTAATAGAATAACTCAAGAATCTCAAGGGTCTGAGTGGACTCTTTCTGTTTCTATGGCTACTATCTTTGCTTATTATGCTATATTTTCTGCCCTCTTTACCACCCAACTATATCACAATAATGTGACAATCAATCTAACATTCTTAAAGTTTTCAGAAGCATCAACCTCTCTATAACATACCAATGGATCATAACTAAAGAGATTATGTAAGTTTATATAAAAAGTGTTGGAAACCTAGTTGTTTCTATTATTATTTCTAGCTTTGAAGTCACTTGTGCTATGGCTACAAAGAAAATACAAGTCTCTGTCGACTCGCCAGATCTTCCAACATTAATTTGCCTCCAAAAGGTATACTTTCAACCTCAGCTTCAAAGGGGCAGACCGGGTTATCAGATAAACCTGGCAAATGAAACTCTAAATTCCAGACTATCCAGGAGAAACATTAAAGATAATGAGATACCCAAAAGCTATAGTTGATGACTTTTGGCATCTAAGTATTCACAAACTACAGAATTTCACAAACATTCATCAGACACTTAATTTGTTCATATCACTTGTGCAGAGTTGGGCAGATCATTGGCAGATGGAATTTAACTCTGACAAGTGTCAGAAGTAACAAGACAAGGGAGTACTCAATGAATGGCAGGATACTGGGAAGCTCAGAGGAATGGTGGTATCTTGAGGTGCATGTCCACAGATCCCTGAAGATGACAGAACAAGTCAACAAAGTAATTAAGAAGGCATACAGGACATTTACGTTCATCATATTGAGGTAAAGACACTGACATCATTTGATAGGCAACTGCATAAATATAAGATAAATATAAATATAATATAAGATAGTCATCAATAAATCTGACAGGGAATGGGGGGGCACGGTGGCTCAGTGGTCAGCACTGCTGCCTCACAGCACCAGAATCCCAGGTTCAATTCCAGTCTTGGGCGTCCGTCTGTGTGGAGTTTGCACATTCTCCCCGTATCTGTGTGGGTTTCCTCCGAGTGCTCTGGTTAGGTGAATTGCCCATGCTAAATTGCCCATAGTGTTAGGTGCATTAGTCAGAGGGTCTGGGTGGGTTATTCTTCGGAGGGTTGGTGTGGACTTGTTGGGCCGAAGGGCCTGTTTCCACATTGTAGGGAATTTAATATAATATAATTCAAGAAAATCCTCATAACCAAGTGTTTGGAATGTGGAACTGCATACCAGAAGGAGTGCTTGAGCCAAATAGCTTTAAAAAGAGAAGCCAGATAAGCGTATGAAAGGGAAAGAGCTCAATGGCCTGTCTCTAAACAGTCTATATGATCAATCTATGTACTCTATAAGGATTTCCAACAAAGGTATATAAAAGGTTACGGGGTAAAGATGAAGAATTAGCTTACAGCTTCAGTTGAAAAGTAATAAAGACGTAATTGGCCAAATGGTGTCCTGTTTAATTGCAATGATTTACATTACAGCTTACAAAAACTGGAAAGGTTGTGAAATTTATGTGAGTTTATTCAAGAAATTGATTAATCATGAAAATGTAATTAAGCCAGTCTAAATGACATTCTCCTAATTTAAAATACTTTTATTGCCATTTGTCCATCAATGTCAAGTGCTTTGGATGCAAATCGTTTTTAAAAAGATAATATAATTTCAGCTCCTACCAAAGGTTCCAAAGCAATGAAGTATGCTGGATATTGTTTCTCAATTGTCTGTATAAATGCAGCCTTAAAAGTAAAAACCTTTACATGTAAAACTTCTACCCATCACTGAGACATGGAAATTCACATCAATTTCCAATCCAAGCATTTTGCCAATTCCAGATTTTGACATTCAGCAGGAATACAAGCAGCTGGTGTCGCTGGTCGTGGATTGCTGGCAAGAAACTCACGAAAGTGCATTGCCAATTGGCACCTATTCCAGATCTGGCTCCCAATGAGATAAAACAGAGCTAGCCAACTTCACTGATGCTCTTGTTTACGCAAATGTCCAACTGGACTCATCCTTACTGCTTATCTCCAAATATTAATCCAAAATTGGGAAAGGAACAAAGGACATTGTTTTTATTCTTTCATTAGAAATAGATATAGCTAGCTAGCCAAGCATTTATTACCTTCCTCCTGATAGAATCTGTGCCTGATATCATCTTCATGGTGATTCACTTAACTTCTATAATCATCCTAAAATGTTAGGATATAATTTCTGACTTGCAATGTCCACAAACAAGTCCCTAATGCACTCCTACTGCATTCCTTAGGGGACAGTAATCTAATGGATGCCTAAAGATAAGCATCCACTAGTGAAAAAAAAACTAAACCCTCATTCATGAACTTTGGTGATTCCATCTTCCTGTGGCAAACTAGGCAAAAAGGAAGATTTACTATTAGGCTACCTGTTAGAAGTCAAGTTGTTACAAAGGATTTTTCTAACAAATAGGATACAGTGAGTGTTTCAAGAAGCAGCATGTTTGATGGACTGAATACTCTCCTTCTGGACTGTTTTGTCCTACAGTTTTTTGACTCCCAGTAGGTTCAATGTCTTCTGGTTGAATTTATTCATGTTGAGTTCTGAAAATGTTTTGATCTAAATAGTTTCAATGTGAGGTCATATTATGGGAACAGTTTCGCTGGTGTTACAGGGCCAGGGGTAATCAGGAAGCTGAAACAGAATTTACAGTTAACCACGCACATTTCAGAGTCTGGAACATTTAAAATGCACAGAGGCACTAAGAGCTGTTTTAGTGTGTGGTTCAGCAACTCTTCCTACCCGGTTTTCCCGCCATATAATTAACACTTACAGTTGTAATAAAGTTATTTTCAAACAGACAGGAAAAAAAATCAAAACTTTTTGCAACTTCTAAGTCCCTTCCTCTCTCTGAAAACAATCATTTAAATTAAAACATCACGAGAGACAGGGTGTTATAAAGCCAAAAAGTCATTGACTGCACTGAAGGAAGCCATTTGGTCCTTTGAGAACATGCTGACTTTCGATGGAGTAATCCAGTCAGTTACAATTTTCCAAGTTTACTTTGTTCAAGAGTCCAACCAATTTCCTTTTGGAATTATTAATGGTTTCCACGTCTACCAATCCTAGTCATACAGTTATTCAGCATGGAAACAGACCCCTCTGTCCAATTCATCCATCCCGATCAGATATCCTAAACTCCCTTTAGCAACAGATACTGGGAACAATTTTCCCTTGCCTTCCTGATTTAAATTGTTCATAATCTTGTACACTCTGATCAAAGCTCTCTTCAGACCTCTTCGATTCCAAAGAGAACTATCCCACCATTCTTGGCTGAAACTTATAATTAAACTTCCCCCAATTGCTGGAACCATTCTGATAAATCCATTCCCCAAAGATCCCTCACATACTTCTTTCTGATATCCTAGTCCTGTCATCATTCCTCACTTCCAAGTCATGTTCATAGCAACTCACACAAGAATTTCCTCAGAGATATGTACAAGGCTGATTAGGTAGCATTTAACAGTAAGCATCTTGACTGATTTACTGTCTACTGCCTAGGCAAGAGCTGTAAGATCATAAGACATAGAAGTGTTTGTAGACCATTCAGCCCATTCATTGAGATCATAGCTGATCTGATAATCCTCAATTCCACTTTCTGCCTTTTCCTCATAACTTTTACTGATTAAAAGTTTGTCAACTTCAGCCTTGAATATACCTAAAGACCCAGTCTCCACAGGCTTCTGGGGTAAAGAATTTTACAAATTCTCTACCCTCTAAGAGAAGAAATTCCTCATCAGCTCTGTCCTCACTAATGGCCTCTAACCCAGAGATTATGCTCATTTCACTACAGAAGAAACCTCTTTGCATCTTTCCTGCCAAGCCCCTTTAGAATCTTACATGTTTCAATAAGGTCTCCTCTCAATTTCCTTTAATAGACACTGGCCCAATCTATTCAACCTCTCCTCATAAGAAACTCCCTGCATATCCGGTATAACAATTCTCCAAATGCCTCTAATGTTCATATATCTGTCTTTAGGTAAAGGGACCAAAATTGTTCATTGCATTCTAGGCGTGGTGTGATTTATATTGTTTTCACAAGACCTCCTTATTTTTATACTCCAGCTCATTTGAAATAAAGATCAATATTTGATTTGCCTTCCCAATGACCTGCTGAGTTTTTATGGAGAAAGTGAGGACTTCAGATGTTGGAGATGAGAGTCGAAAAGTGTAGTGCTGGAAAAGCTCAGCAGGTCAGGCAGCATCCGAGGAACAGGAGAGTCGATGTTTCGAGTATAAGCCCTTCATCAGGAATGAGATGAAGATATTCCTGAGTAGGGCTTACGCCCAAAACATCAGTTTTCCTGCTCCTCGGGTGCTGCCTGACCTGCTGTGTTTTTCCAGCACCACACTTTTCACTGCTGAATTTTTGTGCCAGCTTTTTATGATTTATGCATGAACACCCCAAATTCCTCAGTGCTGCAGCTTTCTGTTCGTGTTTCTTCGTTTAAATAATATTCAGCTCTTTCACTCATTCTGACAAAATGCATGAAGTCGCATTTGTCCACATTAAGGTCCATCTGCCAAGTTTTTGCCTATTTGTTGACCTGATTATAACTCTGCAGATTCTGTGTCATCCTCCCCACTCACCTTCCCACATACCATCTGCAAACTTAGCTATTGTAGATTCAAGGCCTTTATCAGAATCATAAATATATATTGCAAATAATTCTGGTCCTCAACTGATATTTGTGGCACCCCACTTACAGATTGCCATCCTGAAATGCACCCCCCCCCTCACCTTACACTAGCCCTCCATCTTTTATTAGGTAATTAATTCTCTATTTATGCTCTTATACTGTAGCCAACACAATGGGGTCTTATTCAGTAGCCAAACATGTGGCAATTTATCAAACACCTACTGGAAATCCAAATACATTATATCCACACATTACCTTTGATCGATCCTGTTTGTTACCTCTTTAATGAATTCAAATAGGTTTTTCTGGTATGATTTTCCCTTCATGGAGCAATGCTGACTCTGCTTGATTATGTAATGCCTTTCTAAATGCTCTGCTATTGCCTTAAAAGCTGTCCTAGAACAAATGTTAAGATAACTGGCCTGTAGTCGCCTCCCCTTTTCTGTCTCCCTTTTAGAATGACTATGTCATTTTGGTAGTTTTCCTTGAATCCATGCTACCCCAGATCTCCCTACCTGCATCACCTACATTCACACACCCCTGTCCCTGACCACAGACCAATTTTGAATTACCTGTTCTGAATGGTGTGACCCTCAGACTATTTTTAGTGTGTCTGTTATTATCCCAGCTAAGGTGAGATCGGTCTGATGTGTTTGTTCACCGATGCCATCTGAGGAGCTTGTTCTTTGATTTCCAGCAGAAACATCAGATGATGAGGTCTGGAAAATCTTCTGCAAGTTATATATTGTGCATGTTTCACTGTCTTAGCCTGCAGTAGGCAGGTAATGAAGGGGTGGTTATTTCATGATGTTCCCTTAAAACTCTAGAGTTTTACCTTAAATATTATTCAATGGAGTCCATTTCTTAATCTTGTTTATTTTTCATTTATTCTTTGTACCAAAGGCAGATCGTTCCCCATAAAGGCAAAAATTGCTATTTATGTTAATCAAATCTAGTTATTTCATCAATTAAACAGATGGGACTTGACTTTAATGCAGGTTAATAGACTGATTTGCCTGTATTCCTCCCTGTATCTCTGCACTACTAAACATGTGCTTTTTCTTTTTCTCTCTGTTGTGCTGATTGATTTTCTTTCTTTCCTTGTCATTTGTTCATCCATTCTCTCTGGTACAGTCCTCTCTCTCTCTCTCTCTCCCCCTAATTCTCTGTTACTGGAGCTCTCTCTATTCTTGTAGCAATTGCAAAGCATTCCAAACAGCTGCTCTTTTCTGCAGCCAGCTCTTGCAACTTTATATTCATCAATGTGCATATTGCAAATGATACTTGGACTCTCTCCTTCCCCAAGCCCCTGATCTGTGAATCAGCGCAGCGTGTTAATTTACACTCTATTCTCCAAACACTTTATGCAGTCGATGAGTGTGCTGTGTACGTTGCTTTGTCACTCCATGTACTAGTTACCAGCAGATCAGTATATGTCTAACTACTTAGCAAAATTGGAAAGATAACTCAGAGTCGGTCAGAACTATAGAGCTCAGAATTGGGAACCTCACAAGCCAGAGATTCCCTTAACCCACAGGATGGGGGTTGAGCTCGCTCCGTTTAATATAACACGGAGCTGAGACTTGTCCGTAAACATCCTTAGTCCACAATGCAAGTTTCCACTGTTCTGTATTGAACAATATCGAAATTTTACTTCATGCCTTTTCCGTGTAGGTTCATGGCTGGAGTGCAATCGGCAGGTTCCAGGAGACTGTTCATTCATGCATGAGTTTTTGCAATGACTTCTAACAACAGCAAATTGCATTTTAAACGCACCATTGGTACCAAGCTGCTTTACTGGAGAATTATTGAACAAAATTTAGAACCAAGCCATTTAAGGAGATTTATGTCAAAGAGGTTTTGAGGAGGAGAGGTAGAGTGTTTTTGGAACGGAGCTTCTGAGCCGAGACAGCTAAAATAGAGATGGTTATCAAAGATGAGGAAGAGGCCAGAAATTGAGCAACGCAGAAAGCACAAAGATTTGCGAAGCTGGAGGAGGTTATGAATCTAGGGCAGGAGGAGGCTATAAGATTGTGAAAGCATCGTAGATGATCCTGTTCAGACCTAACCACCATGCAGTGGTGTGGCTAGATTGTAGTATGGAAGGATTACACCATTAGACATTTCCCCTCCTAAACATGTTCACATTATTAATCAATCTCCTGCCCACCGTCAGAGCAAGGCATTGAAGTTTGTTGTAAAGCTCCAAAAGGACACCACACCTGAAATCAGGAGATTAGCATTACAACAGCTAATTTCCCACCGACCTGCAAACTAAAATTACAAGACATGACAACTTAAATCCAATGACAAAATTACATCATGACACAGTCCCACACATACTGTGCTTTATTAAGTATGTCAAATCTGTTATCTCAGAGATTCTGACATTGCACAACCTGCTAGGGATGTACCTGGGGAGAATAAAATTCCCCAAGGATGGAATTGCCTGTCTTTGCAATAGGGGCCGGGGTAATAAATCCAAACTGACAGCTATTCAGAGACTGAAGCATTATTCTATCAAATGTTTTTAAAGTCAGCTGCATACAAGTCAAGCATAGGTTCCTTGGAGATTTATTAGAAATTTACCCTGCAACATATGATTACTCACTCCTGCCACAGAAAGCATATCTATGTAACTGAGTTTGTCGCCTGTAAAATTAACTGCCATCTTTAAGAAGACCCTCTGTCTTAGCCACACTCAGTCTGGGAAGACCAGAAGTGTAACACAGAGAGAAAAGTAATCATTTATGTTAACATGATTGCATTTCCTACCACAGAATGAAATCATTTATTTTAACCTTTATATCACTTCAATATTCCACTGATGTCTAATCTGTCCCACATACCTTTTACAACGATATAAAAAGAGCAACCAAAGCCTACTCTCCCATTCAGTTCATCACCTTATTTTAGTATCAAGCCAATATCTCTATTGCACTTCATCAGTGATTAAATTTAAAAGAAGTCAGTGGGGAAAGGAATTCAAATTGTATCCATGAAAGATGACACTAGTCTCAAATTTTTATTTTTTTTTATATAATTGAACAGTCTTTCTATCTATTCATCATAAAATCATGTTTGCTTTCTCTTATCCCTAGTTTCAAGGTGTGTGACATACCCAACTTGATTTACAGCTGAAGATTAATCCAAAAAAAATCAGTGTGTCCCAGTTCTTTCGTCAATGACACTCATACAGCCTCTTGAGATTGCAAATGCTGAAAGAAATTACTGACAGCTGGTCTTCTTTGATATAAGACCAACCCTTTCCAGGAATGGAGGTCATGCTCAGCCTGTGAAGGGTGATGGATCCTACCAATTAAATCCATGTGCAACCTAACCTCCCTCTGCTCTGACCATATTTCAAGCTCTTGAAACCAAGTCAGGGGATCTTGTCAAGTGAGCTCAGTGGCCTAAATAAAACCATAGTTGAGCATCATGAGTGAAGGCTCACTTTTGGGAACTTCAGCTTAGCCAAACAAAACTTCCAAGGCCCGTTTCCCAGCAGTGCTGGGTCTAGGCCAGTGCCTGACATTGTAGCTTGCCTTCGGCAAAGAGATAATCCTTCATGGGCTATGGGTGTCATAGACAAGTCATTATTAAACTGAGTGATTTTCTAGGCCATTTAGGAGGATAGGTAAGAGTCAATTGTGTTGCTGTGAGGCTGGAGTCACATGTAGGCCAGACCAAGTAAGACTGGCAGATTTCATAGAACATAGAACATTACAGTGCAGTACAGGCCCTTCGGACCTCAACTTTGCACCGATCTGTGGAACCAATCTGAAGCCCATCTAACCTACACTATTCCATTCTTGTCCATTTACCTATTCAATGACCATTTGAATGCCCTTAAAGTTGATGAGTCTACTACTGTTACAGGCTGTGCATTCCACGCCCCTACTACTGAGTAAAGAAACTACCTCTGACATCCTATATCTATCACCCCTCAATTTAAAGCTATGTCCCCTTGTGCTAGCCATTGCCATCTGAGGAAAAAGGCTCTCACTGTCCAACCTATCTAACCCTCTAATTGTCTTATATGTCACAATTAAGTCACCTCTCAACCTTCTTCTCATCAACAAAAACAGCCTCACGTCCCTCAGCCTTTCCTCGTCAGACCTTCCCTCCATAACAGGCAACATCCTAGTAAATCTCCTCTGAACCTTTTCCAAAGCTTCCACATCCTTCCTATAATGCGGTGACCAAAACTGTACATAATCCTCCAAATGTGGCCGCACCAGAGTTTTGTACAGCTGCAGCATGATCACATCGTTCCAAAACTCAATCCCTCTACCAATAAAAGCTAACACATCATATGCCTTCTTAACAATCCTATCAGCCTGAGTGGTAACTGTCAAAGATCTATGTACCTGGACACCGAGATCTCTCTACTCACTACCAAGAATCTTACCATTAGCCCAGTACTCTGCATTCCTGTTACTCCTTCCAAAGTCAATCACCTTACATTTTTCCACATTAAATTCTATTTGCCACCTCTCAGCCCAGCTCTGTAGCTTGTCTATGCCTCTCTGTAACCTTCAGCATCCTTCATCACTATCCTCAATTCTATAGACCTTAGTGTCATTCGCAAATTTACTAACCCATCATTCTATGCCCTCGTCCAGAACATTTATATAAATGACAAACAGAAGTGAACCCAAAATAAATCCTTGCGGTACCCCCCAGTAACTGAACTCCAGGATGAATATTTCCCATCAACCACCACCCTCCATTTTCTCTGAACAAGCCAATTTCTGATCCAGACTGTTAATTCACCCACAATCCCATGCCTCTGTATTTTGTGCTCTGGCTACCGTGGGGAACTTTATCAAATGTGGGTGGCAACTTTCAACCATCTATCCTTCCCTAAAATGCATAAGCTTATAAAATCATAAGGAGCATGGATAAGGTGATGAGTCGAGGTTTTTCGCCAGGGTAGGGCAGTCCAAAATTAGAGAGCATAGGTTTAAGGTGAGGGGGGAAAGATTTAAAAGGGAACTAAGGGGCAACACAGAGGGTATGGAATGAGCTGCCAGAGGAAGTGGTGGAGGAAGGTACAATTACAACATTTAAAAGGCATCTGGATGGGTATAAGAATAGGAAGGGTTTAGAGGGATATGGGGTCAAATGCTAGCAAATGGGGCTAGATTAATTTAGGATATCTGGTCGGAATGGAAGAATGGACCAAAGCGTCTGTTTCTATGCTGTCCATCTCTATGACTCTAGGTAAGCAGATGAGATTTTGAGAAAACTGTCAATCACTCCATTGATTTACAGGTTCACCAGTGGTCTGGCTCCTGATTATAATTTCTAATTGATGGTTCATGCATGGGAGCACTGGGGTGAGGGACAACATCAGACAATGGTATCTTCGTTCCTGAACAGGCACTCCAATGTCAAGATTTATATACATAGAACAGTGGGTTGGCTAAAGCAGAAAACTTTGGCTGGTTTTGGATAAAATGACATCTACCCAATTATCACCTTCAAACAGGAGAAGAAAAGAATCAGAAAAGAAACTGGAAGCCTTCAGTAATTCAATGGCAGTACTCAAACAATCTGTATTCACAGAACTTTCCAAGTGCAGGAGCTCATTACAAGATAATAATTCAGCTGTGTGTGAAGCAGAGGGGATCAATTGTGATTTAAATATCAGTCTTGACTTTAAATGTTGCTAAAATAAGTGAATCTGGAAACTGTTATTGATAGGAACTTTGACAAAGGAGTTAACTTCACTTTGTTAAATTATGTTGCTAATATTATTTGTGGTGATATCAGTGAGAAACTTGCCTCCATTTTATTATTATTAACCCATTTGCTACGTGCCTGCATTTAAAAAAACGGAGAAAAATCATTCAAATTTGTTTGAGCATTTAACTACTTAGACTAGCAACCTAGGTTTTAGGTTACAAATGTGAATTTAAGTGTCTGCAGTACTGTCTACCCTTATGCCCTCCCTACAGTCAAATAAGGGAGTCACCTGAACACTATCTGTCACAGAAACAACAGCCCTTACTCGGAATGAGTACTCTAGCTATAAGATCAGGCCCACAGGGACTGAATAAGTCAAAGACCCTTTCAAACTGTTCGCAATTTCAGGACCTCGAGCTGTGTTTTGCTGAGTGCACCCCACAAGTTCACCCACTTGCAACTTAATGCCTTGTTCTACAGTGACATAATCACATAAATCGCATCCGCCCCTCAATGATCTTATCCACTTGAGAAGTGATGACAAGTCTTCAGAACATCGGCTAAATATCACAAGATAGGACTGGAGGTAATACCTCACTTTGCAGAATAGTGGCACCAAGGGTTAAGAGTTAACACGCCTCTTTTCAACGCCGGCCCTGTATGAAGGCAGATTCCTGAGGATGAAGTTCTGTCCCTGTCCTACAATAAAGCAAGTAATTGGAAGCTAACTTCCTCAATGCCTGCTTCACTTGACTTAACTGCCTGCTGGCTAATATGAATTAATCATACAGGTGACATGTGGTTTCTATGCGATGCGTGAAGTAAATGTTTTCTTTTCTTAAAGCACTCATGCATAATGATTTGCGGTAATCTTTGTCAACACCAGAATGCAGGATGACATGACCTGGAAGAAAGTGCTTGCAAGTTCCCAGCCAGTATTTAATCTACGTCATTTAGTACCCGGCCTGACAAAGGTAGTTAGATCTGATGGCCTGGAGAGTGGAAAGACTGCTTCACTCCTCCTTGAACAAACAGCCACATCACCAAAATGTAACAAATCCACATGGTTTCTTCACCTTTTCCATCCCCTGGAACACCTACTACATTCCAAAGCTGCACAGCATCTTCATTCATGAATATGTGTTACTTGACTCAATACCAACGTGCAAAGTACTAATCGTGAATGAAGCAAAGTATTCTCGTGCGATATTTTCTTTCCCAGTTTGTTCATCATTTAAGATAATCTCCGAAAATGTGAAAGGAATGTTAAGTGGGATTCTGACCTCTACTGTCTTTTTATTAATTGAATCTTGTGTTCACTTGAGAATGATCAGACTCCCAGAGCTGAGTGAGAATGAATAAATCTTTTCAATTTAGGAATTAAGAGGCTCTGATGGTTTTCTACCTGAATGATAGCATAGCTTTGAGCTGGACTTCCATTCTGAGCTCTGTTGCCCTGGCGTAGCGCAATATCAGTCAGAATATTGGTAAGGGAGCTACAAATCCTTAGTATTCATGGGCTAGATGGGAGGGAGGGTGAAAGAAATCAGCCAATTTTTCTAATATTGCAATACTGCCATTGTCAAAAAGCACATGACCAGTAATGGATGTGTGCCTGTGATTCAAAGTTCTCACACTTAATTGAGGGTTCAAGTTCAAACATCGAGTGCAATACTCAGCAGTTCTGAAGGAGTGCTGCACTGTTGGCAGCGCCAGTTTTAACTGAAATATAATATCAGGGTTCCAGTGTCCTATCGGCTGAGCATAGACAATCCTGTAGTGCCAGGTAGAGAGGGAGAGCTATTCCCAGCACCAGTGTCACCATTCATCCTGCAATCCCTACAGTGTGGAAGTAGGACATTCGGCCCATCAAGTCCACACCAACATGCTGAACTGCATCCCACCCAGAACTGCCAACCTACCCTATCCCTGTAATCTTTCAATCCCATGGCTAATCCCCCTAAACTGCACATCCTTGGACTGTAGTAGGAAAGCAGAGTACCTGGAAAAAACCCTTGCAGGCAGGGGGAAGAACGTACAAACTCTACACAGACAGTTGCCTGAGGGTGGAATCGAACTCATGTCCCTGGTACTATGAGGCAGCAGTGCTAACCACTGAGCCACCATGCTGCTCTGAAGAAACAAATTATTTCATTAACTTGCTACACTTGAAATCCTCAATTGCTCCAGTTTCAGGAAATAGGCTTTTGAGATTAATATTATATTGCTGCTTGTGGGAGCCTACCGTGTGCAAACTGGTTGCTGTGTTTCCCCATTACAACATGAACAATACTGTAACATGATTCAGAGATGCCGGTGTTGGACTGGGGTGTACAAAGTTAAAAATCACACAACACCAGGTTATAGTCCAACAGGTTTAATTGGAAGCACACTAGCTTTCGGAGCGACGCTCCTTCACCTGATGAAGGAGCGTCACTCCGAAAGCTAGTGTGCTTCCAATTAAACCTGTTGGACTATAACCTGGTGTTGTGTGATTTTTAACTTAATACTGTAACAGTTCTTCATTGGATGCAATGTTCGTTTGATATCTGGTGGTTGTGTAAAGCACATTTTTAATGCAAGTCTTTATTCTTTCTTTGGTTCAGTTCTGATTTTTCTCCTCTTTTTCTTCCTTTATGAAAATATTTACACCCATTCCTCATGTCTCCTTGTATATTAGCTGTCCCACTGGATATTCCAGGCTGGCAGCCAGAACATACCACCATGGAAATCCCTACATTAAACTGTTCCATGATGCAATCCCTATGAGACTGAGTGCCAACGTGAAAGTTGGCCATAAAGCTTGAATTGAATTTCTATAAATGGATGAAAGAAAACAGTGTGTGAAAGCCAAAACAAAAACTGAATATGGTGGAAATGCAGAATAGAGCATGTGAAGGAGGAGAAAAAAAAACAGATTAAAGTACAGCGAGGAGCCTTCAAAGGTCAATTCCAGTATTCCGTAAAGAATTCCAGACTTGCAATTTTACGTACCCTTTCATGATACCAAAACTCTCAAATGTTTTACAGGCAATGAAATAGTTTTGAAATATTAGTCACTGTTGTTCTGTCAGAAACATAACACCAATTTGCACACAGCAAGATCCCACACACAATAATATGACAATGACCAGAGAGTTTGCTTATGTGATGCTGATTGAGGGATAAATATTAGCCAAGACAGCAAGAATAATTCCATTGCTCTCCGAGTGCCCAAGAATCTTTTATTGTCCACCTGAAAGGACAGGGCCTCAGTTCTAATGTCTCACACAAAAGGCAGCACCCCCAACAGTACAGCATTCCCTCAATATTGCTTGGAGTGTCAGCCTTGATGTCGTTGTGCTCCAGTTCTGGAGTAGAAATTGAACCAAAACCATTCACCTCAAAGGCAGCAAGTAGTCATAGCTGACACTACCAAACTGCAACTAAGTTTACAACAGAAACTTACAACTGACTTCAACAGAAACAGAATCTTCTGCTTTCCAATGTTTATTGGGTTGCTGTGCTTTGTTAACATTATCTGTATCTTGTTGTTCATTTTAGTTTATAAAATGTTTATAAGATTCTCATGTTTTAGGACTGTGTTTTCAACTTAAGGAATGAAAGGAGCCATGTGACCTGTTCTGCCTGACAGCAGTTTGACTGTTCGAGATCAAATAAGGCCCAGATTGTTTAACTTGGAGGAAAGTGCAAAGTATATACAGATAGAGAGAATGGCAGCAGCAATTCTGCTAACAGTGAATAGACTGAGAGACTTCAAAGTCCCAGAAAAGTGTTATGAGTGTAGAGTTCAGAATAGTTGTGCTTTAAGTCAAGATAAAGAGAGCTGAGGTTTCAAGGAAAGCCACCTTAGGACAATATCTCATGCAGCATGGAAACAGACCCTTTGGATCAGATATGCCGACCAGATATCCTCAATTAATCTAGTCCAATTTGCCAGCACTTGGCCCAGATCCCTCTAAACCCTTCCTATTTGTGGGCGGCACGGTGGCACAGTAGTTAGCACTGCTGCCTCACAGTGCCAGAGACCCGGGTTCAATTCCCGCCTCAGGCGACTGACTGTGTGGAGTTTGCACATTCTCCCCGTGTCTGCGTGGGTTTCCTCCGGGTGCTCCGGTTTCCTCCCACAGTCCAAAGATGTGCAGGTCAGGTGAAGTGGCCATGCTAGATTGCCCGTAGTGTTAGGTAAGGGGTAAATGTAGGGGTATGGATGGGTTGCGCTTCGACGGGTCGGTATGGACTTGTTGGGCTGAAGGGCCTGTTTCCACACTGTAATGTAATCTAATCTAATCTAAATCTATTCATATACCCATCCAGATGCCTTTTAAATGTTGTAATTGTACCAGCCTCTACCACCTCCTCTAGCAGCTCATTCCACACACACGCCACCCTCTGCATGAAAAAGTTGCCCCTTAGATCCCTTTTAAATCTTTACCCTCTCACCTTAAACATATGCCCTCTAGTTTTGGATTCCCCTACCCTGTGGAAAAGACATTGGCTATTCATGATTTTATAAACCTCTATAAGGTCACCACTCAGCCTCCGATGCTCCAGGGAAAATAGCCCCAGCCTATTCAGCCTCTCCTTATAGCTCAAGCCCTCCAACCCTGGCAACATCCTTGTAAATCTTTTCTGAACCCTTTCGAGTTTCACAACTTTTATCCTATGCCTGTGTGATTCAAGGCTTTCAGAATGGGCAATATCCTTGAAAACTCACAGACAATGTTAGTCTGCCAGGATCCAGGACAGGGATAGCACTTATAAGCAACGAGAAGTTATGGTTCATCCTGCTAGTAGGACATCACACTCCAAGTGAAAAGAAAGTATTCATGAAGAGTTAAAATGAGATGAGATCATTCACCTAACTCGCACTGGAGGAAACATCTCGAGAAGAAGATACCCCATTGTAAAAGACAGTTCTGAGATTAAATGTTCCCAGGCTGAGAATGGAAAAGAACAGAAGTAAACCCTTGAGAGGCAAGAATCACTTTGGACTGGTTCCAAGAGAACTGAATATCTGCTTATAGTGCAAAGTATATCTGGAAGGTGTGTTTGTGCTTGCAACAAAACAAGTGGAATGTTCTAACTTGTGCTTTGAAGTACAAATTGCCTATGAAGATACTGTTTGGGCTTTGTGTCTGTTTGCTAAAAGTTTCAAAATGGGATTTTTAATGTTATTCATTTGTCTATTAACTAGAAGTCAAAATTCCTTTATGAGAGTTATCAGTCTCTGCAGAGATCATAAGTACCTGACTCAATTGAGAGTGGAATATTGTGAATAACTGATTATGTGAATTGCTGTGAGTAAATAGTCAAGCAAGTTGACCGAAGCAAATCAATATCCTATTAACGTTCATTAAGAACAAAATCTGATGTCCTTTAAGAATCCCAGAAAATGATGTCTACTTCAGTTTTAAGCAAACGGTGCAACAGCACAAAAATAATTTGCCACTGTAAGATATTGGTGTGTTGTCAGTTCTCATCAAACTGTTAGATACAATGCAAGATGGAGCAAGTCAGTGAAGGCCAGGGCAGAAAACAGAAATGAAAAAGTCAGCAGTTTGAGAAAACTGTTAAATGGCAGAGAGTGCCTGGCTGGAGTGTTTGCTTACCCATGTGCTCTCTGTCTGTCTAGATTTGTCACTTTAAAGGACAAGGAACCTCAGGAGAAAGCTCTGCCTTAAGTCAGCACTAAGCAGCGTACCATCACAGCTCATCCCGCCTCAGGCTAGTGCATGCCTGTCAGTCTGTTGCCTTCTCTACAATCTGCCCTCTGTCAGGGTAGGACAGGACCAAAGCTATGAGATATGACTGGCGGCCTTCAAATTGATGAACAGGGGAGTTTGCAAATGTTAGACTCGAGGAAGAAGATCCCATCCTATTTCAGCACTGCTATGTTCCTCAAACTGTTTTGGAGTCACTAAAGGTCACATTTGCAATCTAAATAACAATGACTTGCTTGAATATCATATATATATTAATAGTATTATGCTGCTTTTTTGGAGAACCAAACTGAAATAATAAATGTTTTTTTCAAATAAGCAAGTAAGCAAAGCAAATTTCCTCAATAATATGCTTTAACTTTTGATTTAAACGGTTTATATCTGCAGCAAAGGCCATCAGAAAGTCGTGCCACATATTTTATTCTGTGATTCGATCTCCCTTGTTCCCTAACACAGGCTCAACAAGGGTTAAGGAAAATAGTCAAGAGTGTGGCGCTGGAAAAACACAGGTGATTCCT
Organism: Chiloscyllium plagiosum; assembly: GCF_037043375.1. Taxonomy (NCBI): domain Eukaryota; kingdom Metazoa; phylum Chordata; class Chondrichthyes; order Orectolobiformes; family Hemiscylliidae; genus Chiloscyllium; species Chiloscyllium plagiosum. Next base: position 129,675,748 of record NW_028270142.1, on the reverse strand, counting down.
ATGAAGAGCTCTTTCCCGAAACGTCGATTCTCCTGCTCCTCGGATGCTGCCTGACCTGCTGTGCTTTTCCAGCGCCACACTCTTAACTCTGATGTCCAGCACCTGCAGCCCTCACTTTCTCCAAAGGTTAAGAAAAGACTGTTCCAGAGGTCAAGTGAGCTGGAACTGTCCTGATGATTTGTGGGCATCCCATGGTAAGGTGTGTACCCATCCTTCCATCAGAAAATAACTTCCAAAATTGATTAGTTAGTGCACAAAATGAATGGAATTCAATTAGTACAGAAACATTCACAGAAAAAGTAGACTTTGAAGCAGCAGTGAACATGTCAGTGTCAGTCTTGAGACTGTCAATGATGCTACTTAAAAGTACTGGAACATGAGAACATTCAATGACAATACTGAGGTGGTGCAGTTCACCAGCCGGATGATACTGTGTGCTGTTCTGGACACCACAGGGATGTCTAATGGAAAGGAGCTTCATCAGCAAAGAAGAACAAAGCAGGTGAGGAGTTTGGATCACAGCGTATGATCAGAAGTATGCCATTTGACCCATTTTTTAAGATCCTAGATTGTGCAATAATCTCAACTCCAAAGTCCTGCCTTATCCCCATTCAATAATCCCCATAACCCTTGATCCCCTTAACGATTTACAAAAATGGTTCCAGGAGTGAGAAAATTCAATCGCGAGGATAGATTGAAGAAGTTGAGGCTGTTGGCCTTGGAGAGAGGAAGACTGAGAGAAGATTGAGTAGAGGTTTTGAAAATCACATGCAGGCTAGACAGAGTAGGGGAGGGAGAAACTTTCTCATTCATAAAAGGAACAGGAAAGTGAGGGCATTGACTTAAAGTGAGGTGCAAATAAAGCAAGGTTGATGTGAGAGAAAATGTTTTTACATAGTGAGTGGTGAGGGTATAGAATATCCTGCTGCAAATATGGTGGAGGTAGGTTCAACTCAGGCACTCAGAGGGAACTGGATAATTACTTAGATAGAAATGGTGTGCACAGAAAAATAGGGAAAGGGTAGGAAATTGACATAAGGTCATAGAACCAGTACAGGCATTACGGCAGAATGGCCTCCTTATTCATTGTAACAATTCTGTGATTCTGTGATATTGATGAAAAATCTATCTATCTTGAGTGTATTTAGCAAACCAGCCTCGACAGGCCGCTGCAGTAACAAATTCTATAGATTCACTAACCTCAGAGAAGCTATGCCTCCTTTACTATTTATAGAAATACACAAACTCTAAATTCTTTAGAGATCACAGGATGGTTACTGGACTGAAGGAGGCCAGTCGACCCATTGTCTCTATCCTACCTATGTAGGATGTTATTTTAGGATGAGATGTGAAGGCTCAGTTAGGGCGCTTAAGGGTTACAAGGTAGTCAGGAAAGAAGTAAAGAGAGAGCTCAGAAGAGCCAGGAGGAGACATGAGAAGTTGTTGGCGGATAGGATCAGGGTAAACCTTAAGGCTTTCAGAATAAAAGAATGACGAGAATAAGATTAGGGCCAATCAAAGATAGTAGTGGGAAATTGTGTGTGGAGTCAGAGGAGATAGGGGAAGCACTTAATGAATATTTTTCAACAGTATTCACTCTGGAAAATGACAATGTTGTCGAGGAGAATACGGAGATACAGGCTACTAGACTGGGTGGGATTGAGGTTCACAAGGAAAAGGTATTAGAAATCCTGCAGTGTGAGAATAGACAAGTCCCCTGGACTGGATGGGATTTAACCTAGGATCCTCTGGGAAGCCAGGGATGTGATTGCCAAGCCTTTGGCATTGATCTTTAAATCGTCATTGTCGAAAGGAATAGTGCCAAAAGACTGGAGGATAGCAAATGTGGTTCCCCTGTTCAAGAAGGGGAGTAGAGACAACCCTGGTAATTATAGACCAGTGAGCCTTACTTCAGTTGTTGGTAAAGTGTTGGAAAAGGTTATAAGAGGTAGGATTTATAATCATCTAGAAAAGAATAATTTGATTAGTGATAGTCAGCACGGTTTTGTGAAGGGTAGGTCGTGCCTCACAAACCTTATTGAGTTATTTGAGAAGGTGACCAAATAGGTAGATGAGAGTAAACTGGTTGATGTGGTGTATATGGATTTCAGCAAGGTGTTCGATAAGGTTCCCCACAGTAGGCTATTGTACAAAATGCGGAGGAATGGGATTGTGGAAGATATAGCAGTTTGGATCAGTAATTGGTTTGCTGAAAGAAGACAGAGGGTGGTGGTTGATGGGAAATGTTCATCCTGGAGTCTAGTTACAAGGGTCGGTTTTGGGTCTACTGCTATTTGTCATTTTTATAAATGACCTGGATGAGGGCGTAGAAGGATGGATTAGTAAATTTGCAGACGACACTAAGGCTGGTGGAGTTGTGCATAGTGACGAAGGATGTTGTAGGTTGCAGAGACACATAAATAAGCTGCAGAGCTGGGCTGAGAGGTTGCAAGTGGAGTGTAATGCAGACAAGTGTGAGGTGATTAACTTTGGTCGGAGTAACCGGAATGCAAAATACTGGGCTAATGCTAAGATTCTTGGTAGTGTAGATGAGCAGAGAGATCTCGGTGTCCATGTACACAGATCCTTGAAAGTTGCCACCCAGGTTGACAGGATTGTTAAGAAGATATACAGTGTTTTAGCTTTTATTAATAGAGGGATCGAGTTCCGGAACCATGAGGTTATGCTACAGCTGTACAAACCACTGGTGCGGCCGCACTTGGAGTATTGTGTACAGTTCTGGTCACCGCATTATAAGAAGGATGTGGAAGCTTTGGAAAGGGTGCAGAGGAGATTTACCAGGATGTTGCCTGGTAGGGAGGGAAGGTCTTACAAGCTAAGGCTGAGGGACTTGAGGCTGTTTTCGTTGGAGAGAAGAAGGTTGAGAGGTGACTTAATAGAGATATATAAGATAATCAGAGGGTTGGATAGGGTGGACAGGGAGAGCCTTTTTCCAAGTATGGTGACGGCGAGCATGAGGGGGCATAGCTTTAAATTGAGGGGTGATAGATAGTGAACAGATGTCAGAGGTAGTTTCATTACTCAGAGAGTAGTAAGTGTATGGAATGCTTTGCCTGCAACGGTAGTAGATTCACCAACTTTAAGTACGTTTAAGTCGTCATTGGACAAACATATGGACATGCATGGAATAGTGTGGGTTAGATGGGCTTCAGATTAGTATGACAGGTCGGCGCAACATCGAGGCCCGAAAGGCCTGTACTGCGCTGTAATGTTCTATGTTCTATGTACCTCTGTACATAAGCAACTCACTTGGTGCCACTGCATTGGCTTTTCCCTGTGGCCCTGCAAAGTTTCCTAATTTGGAAAATGGCCTAACTCCCTGTTGAAAGCCATGAGTAACTTTGCCTCCATCACACTTTCAGGCAGTGGATTTCACATCTCAATGTCCCCCTGCAGGATAAAAGGGTTTACTTCAGTTGCCATTTGTTTCTATGAGCCAATGAGCTTAAACATGCTCCATCTCATTCTTGATCTTACTACCAGTGGGAACAGCTTCTCCCTATAGTCTCTGTCCCCACCTTTGATGACTTACAGCATTTCAATCAAATCTCTACTTAGCCTTCTTGAAAGAGAACAGTCCCCAAATTCCCCATTCTAATGGAAATCTGAAATTCCTCACTTCCAGAACCTTTCTTATATGGCTTCTCTAGACACTTTCTAATGTGTCCACGTCTCCCTTAAATTTTGTGAACGGAAGTGAATGCAGTAGTGTTTTATACAGAATGATCATGACATTCTCATTTTTATACTCTATATCCCTATTCGTAATGTCTAACAAAAATAAATATGATTTATTATCCATCCTTTCAAATTGCCCTGCTACCTTCAATAATTAGTGCACATGCATAGCCAAGTCACTCGCTCTTTCACCCCCCCTTACAATTATATCCTTTAATTTACATTTTATCTCCGCATTCTTCCGAGCAAAATTAATTACTTCACCCTTCTTTGCATGAAATTTCACCCACCACTTATCGACCCATCCCCCTACACTGTCCATGTCCCTTTGAAGTCTATACTATCCTCCGCATGATTCATAATATTTTCCAGCAACAACCCCTTGTTAGTCTTCCTTCAGTCTGACTATCAACTGATCACCATTGCTATCTACTTCAGTCAATTTCATATCTATATTTCTCCTCTCTCTTTTGTGCCCATGAACTCTAATTTTGCTTACAGGTCTGGTGTGCAGCATTTTATCAAAAGCCCTTTAGAAGTCTATGTACACGACATCGACAGTATTATCCTCATTGAACCTCCTGGTTATCTTAGCAATAACCCAATTGACTGAACTACACAAGTCACCAGATCTGAGACACCCCTAGCTACTTGGGGGCCCATAACGAGAAGGAGGTTTCAGCTCAACAGCGCCAAACAGAGGGTTGGCAACTCTCCAGCACTCTCCGGGACAGAGGTACAGCTTTGCAGTAGGATTTAGCCAAAGCTCTAGGATACTGTCAGGTGTCAAGCTGGCATGCCCTGCCAAGAAAGGGGCAGGGGGGAAGATCAAGATCAAAGTTGGGAGAGAGGAATAAAAATCAAGGAATTGGGGGAGGCGGCTAAGGTTGCTGTGGGGTTTTGGATTTAAGAGTCCCCACACCGGGAGTGTAATGTAAGAGGGAATGGGTAAAACCTTGAGGGACACCCACCAATGGGCTCGGGTGCAGGCACTGCTCAGGAGGGATACGTCTTGTTACCTCCAGGCAGAGAAACTTTCCGAGCTGCGTGTTTTGAGCCAGTTAAATCCCAGTTGCAGCAAGAAAAGGTCCTTAGGTAGATATCCATTGCCCACTTTAAGGGTCGTGATTGGCCTGCTAATAAACCCACAATCTTCAGATAACATTCAGAAGTGATGGGAGAGACAGGGCTAAGGTTGCTGGATTAATCATCCCAGCTAACTTCAAATCCATTGGCAGAAGAGCGCAATCAAATCAAATATGATTTACCTGGAACAGATCCATACTGGTTTTCTTTCCTGGATTAGTGGTGCTGGAAGAGCACAGCAGTTCAGGCAGCATCCGAGGTGCAGTAAAATCGACGTTTCGGGCAAAAGCCCTTCATCAGGAATAAAGGCAGAGAGCCTGAAGGGTGGAGAGGTAAGCTAGAGGAGGGTGGGGGTGGGGAGAAAGTAGCATAGAGTACAATAGGTGAGTGGGGGAGGGGATGAAGGTGATAGGTCAGGGAGGAGGGTGGAGTGGATAGGTGGAAAAGAAGATAGGCAGGTAGGACAAGTCTTGGGAACAGTGCTGAGCTGGAAGTTTGGAACTAGAGTGAGGTGGGGGAAGGGGAAATGAGGAAACTGTTGAAGTCCACATTGATGCCCTGGGGTTGAACTGTTCCGAGGCGGAAGATAAGGCGTTCTTCCTCCAGGCGTCACCTGGAGGCGTTCTTCCTCCAGCTCCTTCACCACCAGACGCCTGGAGGAAGAACACCTCATCTTCCGCCTTGGAACACTTCAACCCCAGGGCATCAATGTGGACTTCAACCGTTTCCTCATTTCCCCTTCCCCCACCTCACTCTAGTTCCAAACTTCCAGCTCAGCACTGTCCTCATGACTTGTCCTACCTGCCTATCTTCTTTTCCACCTATCCTCTCCACCCTCTCCTCCCTGGCCTATCACCTTCGTCCCCTCCCCCACTCACCTATTGTACTCTATGCTACTTTCTCCACACCCCCACCCTCCTCTAGCTTATCTCTCCACCCTTCAGGCTCTCTGCCTTTATTCCTAATGAAGGGCTTTTGCCCGAAACGTCGATTTTACTGCTCTTCGGATGCTGCCTGAACTGCTGTGCTCTTCCAGCACCACTGATCCAGAATCTGGTTTCCAGCATCTGCAGTCATTGTTTTTACCTGGTTTTCTTTCCTCTCAAGGAACAGGAGATTCGACGTTTCGGGCACAGGCCCTTCTTCAGGAATGAGCAGAGAGTGTTCAGCAGGAGAAGATAAAAGGTAGGGAGGAGGGACTTGGAGGAGGGGCGTTGGAAATGTGATAGGTGGAAAGAGGTCAAGGTAAGGGTGATAGGTCGGAGTAGGATGGAGGCGGAGAGGTCAAGAAGAAGACTGCAGGTCAGGAAGGCGGTGCCGGGCTGGAGGGATTCGGCTGAGACAAGGTGGGGGGAGGAGGGATGAAGAAACTGGTGAAGTCCAAGTTCATCCCCTGTGGTTGGAGGGTTCCCAGTCGGAAGATAAGACGCTCCTCCTCCGACCGTCGCGTTGTTGTGGTTTGGCGGTGGATGAGTCCAATGACCTGCATATCCTCGGTGGAGTGGGAGGGGGAGTTGAAATGCTGTGCTACAGGGTGGTTGGGTTGGTTCGTCCGGGTGGCCCAGAGGTGCTCTCTGAATCGCTCCGCAAGTAGGCGGCCTGTCTCCCCAATATAGAGGAGGCCACACCGGCTGCAGCGGATGCAGTAGATGATGTGGGTGGAGGTGCAGGTGAATCTGTGGCGGATATGGAAGTTTCCTTTGGGGCCTTGGAGAGAAGTGAGGGGGGAGGTGTGGGCGCAAGTGTTGCACCTCCTGCGGTTGCAAGGGAAGGTGCCGGGAGTGGAGGTTGGGTCGGTGGGGGGTGTGGATCTGACAAGGGAGTCGCGGAGGGAGTGATCTCTACGGAAAGCTGATAGGGGAGGGGAGGGAAATATATCCTTGGTGCTGGGGTCTGTTTGGAGGTGGCGGAAGTGACGGCGGATGATGCGCTGTACATGGAGATTGGTGGGGTGGTAGGTGAGGACCAGTGGGGTTCTGTCCTGGTGGCGTTTGGAGGGGCGGGGCTCAAGGGCGGAGGAGCGGGAAGTGGAGGAGATGCGGTGGAGGGCACCGTCGACCACGTCGGGGGGGAAATTGCGGTCCTTGAAGAAGGAGGCCATCTGTGTTGTACGTATTTTGAACTGGTCCTCCTGGGAGCAGATGCGGCGGAGACGAAGGAATTGGGAGAATGGGATGGCGTTTTTACAGGGGGCAGGGCCCTCCCCTATCAGCTTTCCGTAGAGACCACTCCCTCCGCGACTCCCTTGTCAGATCCACACCCCCCACCGACCCAACCTCCACTCCCGGCACCTTCCCTTGCAACCGCAGGAGGTGCAACACTTGCGCCCACACCTCCCCCCTCACTTCTCTCCAAGGCCCCAAAGGAAACTTCCATATCCGCCACAGATTCACCTGCACCTCCACCCACATCATCTACTGCATCCGCTGCAGCCGGTGTGGCCTCCTCTATATTGGGGAGACAGGCCGCCTACTTGCGGAGCGATTCAGAGAGCACCTCTGGGCCACCCGGACGAACCAACCCAACCACCCTGTAGCACAGCATTTCAACTCCCCCTCCCACTCCACCGAGGATATGCAGGTCATTGGACTCATCCACCGCCAAACCACAACAACGCGACGGTCGGAGGAGGAGCGTCTTATCTTCCGACTGGGAACCCTCCAACCACAGGGGATGAACTTGGACTTCACCAGTTTCTTCATCCCTCCTCCCCCCACCTTGTCTCAGCCGAATCCCTCCAGCCCGGCACCGCCTTCCTGACCTGCAGTCTTCTTCTTGACCTCTCCGCCTCCATCCTACTCCGACCTATCACCCTCACCTTGACCTCTTTCCACCTATCACATTTCCAACGCCCCTCCTCCAAGTCCCTCCTCCCTACCTTTTATCTTCTCCTGCTGAACACTCTCTGCTCATTCCTGAAGAAGGGCCTGTGCCCGAAACGTCGAATCTCCTGTTCCCTGGATGCTGCCTGACCTGCTGTGCTGTTCCAGCAATAAAGTTTCAACTTTGATCTCCAGCATCTGCAGACCTCACTTTGTCCTTTCTTTCCTCTCAATCCATGTGATTTATCAGTCAGGTTACAACAGCATGAAGCATGGATATTATTATTATCAATGGATTGGCCATTCCGGAAAACATCATCTCAAAAACTTGTTGAGGCATCCTCAACCGAATAATTAATCTGCATTTACCTATTTACTAGCTTTCTCCCAAAATCATTGTTTCCAGAAGTTATCCACTGCTGAGGTTAAACTGACTGGCCTATAGTTGTTGAGCTTACCTTTATGCCCTTCTTTAAATAAAGAAGTAACATTTGCAATTCTTCTCTAACACCACTCCTGTATTCTAAGCGTGGATTGGAAATTTATGACCAATGTTACCTAATTTCCCTCAGTAACCTTGGACGCATCTCATCCAATCCTCCTCCTTATGACCTTTAAGCACAGTTGGACTATGCAATACCTCCTCCTACCATTGAGTGCCTGAACGGCCTTCACTTTCACCATGATCTGGGCAGCAATGATGCCTTGAATCACTCTTCTGTTTTAAGTTCATATATCAATAGGTGGCTTTGGGATCCATTCAGGGGAAACCGCAGCTAATGAATTTAAAATAAATGGAATTACCATTGCTGAATCTCCACTCATCAATAAAAGCCAAAATGCATTTAGTATCTCAGTCATATCCCCTTTCTCCTTGTGTAAATTACCATTTTGGTTCCTAAACAACCTCCCTCTTCCTTGTTAAAAATCACACAGCACCAGGTTGTAGTCCAACAGGTTTTATTTGGAAGCACTAGCTTTCGGAGCGCTGCTCCTTCAATAGGTGGTTGATGAAGAACCACCTGATGAAGGAGTGGTGCTCCGAAAGCTAGTGCTTCCAAATAAACCTGTTGGACTACAACCTGGTGCTGTGTGATTTTTAACTTTGCACATCCCAGTCCAATACCGGCACCTCCAAATCATCCCTCTTCCTTGAATCACCCCTTTTTTTAAAAATAGGCGGCTTTGAGATCCATTCAGGGGAAACCGCAGATAATGAATTTAAAATAAATGGAATTACCATTGCTGAATCTCCACTCATCAATAAAAGCCAAACGAGCTGCGGATGCTGTAAATCAAACAAAAGCAGAAATTGCTGGATAAGCTCAGCACATCTGACAGCACCCGTGGGGAGAAATCAGAGTTAACTTTCCTCTGAGGAAGGGTCACTGGACCTAAAACATTAACTCTGATTTCTCTTCATAAATGCTGCCAGACCTGCTGAGCTTATCCAGCAATTTCTGGTTTTGCCCCTCTCATCAATCCCCTTCTCCGATCAATTTCTTTGAGGTGATCTGCAGATGAATTGACAAAACAATGAAATCAATGAGCAAGGAATGACCAAGAAAACTCTTGAGTGTTCATTGGGTAATGATACATGGTTCAGGGCCACACCGACCAATAAGATGCCAAGGACTGAGTCAAAATATCCCAGTTTTTGCAGCATATAGAGACCTACAATGGAGAATTAGGAGCCAAAGAGGCAGACAATGCCTCAGTGCGAGCTCTGCTGGGCGCTATCCAGTGATTTGTTGCTGGCACGTGTAGAGATGTGAAGTGAGGACAAGTTCAGGCTGGGCTTTGATGCAGCCTGCCAATTCTTCCTTGTCTGGGCTTGTTCCTGAAGAATGCTCACTTAACCAAGTAACTGGAGGGATGCCAGGTACAGACTTGGGGCCAACATTATTGAACACTTTCAGGAGAAAGAGGAGGAGGAAGTGTTCAAGAGCAGGGATTGGAGTTGGGGTGGGGGAGAAGAATTCAACTTGAGAACATTTCTGTAAATAACTATGTATCCAAATGATCAAAGCTGAGGAGACTGCAAACAGTCCAACCCATTAATTAACAACAAAACTCTCAACAGAGAATCCTCATTATTATAAACTCAGTTCTGATAAACCACAAAGTTCTCATCTGCCCCTTGGCTCAAACACCATTACAGTCACTGGAGCAATTTCATTCTCCAGAAGATGAACTCCTGATAACAAGTACAGTATTATGCTGTGGATCCCTGTACGTTTATAATAACAAGGATTGACTGTGCTCGGAGTCTCACAGAAAGCAATATCATTTGCAGCGTTTGAAGTGCATTGTTGTTTTATATTGAAGTGAAGTTGAAACATTGTTCTAGACTTTCCCTCAGGTCAATCAGAGAGCAGGTGCCAATGTGTCACAAACCCTACATTCTGATGAGGACTTCAGCGGAGATGGAGGAAGATTTAATCCAGTACTTTCCAGACACCTCAGCTGGTTAAGGCCGTGATCAGCTGAAGGATGTAGAATTCCTGAGCTGTGCTGACTCAGCTTAAAGCAGCTTAGCCAGGCTGTAGGGAGTGGGATGGCAGGGGACAGGAGGAGACTGTGATTAGATGTAGTTCCTGGACTAAAGACAGACCACTCCTGGACAATATTCATTTGGACTTGTGCTGGAATTTTTTTTTTGTCCTGCTAATTGTAAAAGGTAAAACTATAATTTGATGAGGGGGCATAATAAGGTGAAGGGCAGGAGGTTTAGAGGTGATTTAAGGAAAACCATTTTCACCCAGAGTGTGGTGGGGATCTAGAATGAACTGGCTGAGTGGGTAGTTGAGGCAAGAAACCTCAAAACCTTTAAAAAGTACTTGGAATGTCATAACACTGAAGGCTATGAGCTAAGCGCTGGTAATTGGGCAAGCGTAGATAAGTCAGTGCAGACTCAATGGGATGAAGGGCCTCTTCTGTACTCTATGACTCTATTGCGGGTTCTCTATGTCAAGATAACACTGTACACACAAAGCTGGCCATGTATCTGTGGGTCAGAAAGCGCTCTACCCCCCCCCGAGCCCACAGGGAGGCCTCTGAGATTCCTCAGGTAATCTCCTCATGCAGAACCTGCCACTGGTAACATTGCAGTGATGGTGGGAAGAGGCTGGGAATTGGTAACTGAAGTGGTTCAATTGATGTCTTGGTGAATGGTTGCTCACTACCTGCCACCTGACCTGTGCAGTTTCTTCCAGCATGACCCACAAGTATTATATACCGGTCAGGCAGTTGAGAGACCACCTGCGGGCCTTCTGGATTGCAGACCATTCCCTTATGAGCTCTTTTGCTCAGCAGCGTACCAGAATGGCAATGGCAGCTGCCATAACAGCATTCAAGGGCAACCTAGGCCAGAAGTCAGAGGTGGTGGAAGTTGGCTTGTGAGGGATCAGCAACAAGGCTGTCTTTTAAGTAGGTGCCAATACCTGGTCTCCTGATCACAAACTGAGTGCCTTTGAATGAGGGGTGTTTCTTCCCCACAGTGGAGCAATGCACACTGGTTTGCTTGTTGTGCTCCCAGGCCTGTCAATAAAGCCATCAATGGGCAGAGGTTCTCAATTGGGCATTCAGTGGCTCAATTGCTGACAGGGCAGGAAGTCCAACAACGGGCCCTCTGGGATTCAATCCTTTTATCCCCAAGCATTATCCTGGTGTTGTAGATTACTAGTCCAGTGACGTTATCAACTATACACCTCCTCTCCTGTCATACCGTGTCTATTGTAATTATACTCACATATGGAATGTGAAACATACAACAATCATAATCTACCTGAGATGGCGACAGGTCCTCATCAAAAGATGGTGCCTTTGTCTGTATAGCAATTCCTGAGTACCCTGTCAGTCCAGATTATGTACTTGACTCCCCTACTGAGGTTTGAACACAGACCCTTCTGACTAAGCATTTACATTGTTTCGTATTTACATTTGCATCAGCTACCAGGCAAAGGAAATCTTTTCTATATAATGAGATATAAAATCTGATTTAGCAATATGTTCCACTAAGTTATTGGCATCTTGTCCCTTAATTTTTCTCACTGACGAGAAAGTACTGACTCCTGCCAGGGACCAGTAAAATTAGATATTAGCGGGACAGGATTAAGGGTCAGGAATGACAGTTGGATTTGGAATTATTGTGCTGTGGAAATGCTGCTTTTAAGAACATCATCCACAGCATTTGTAACGGATCAGGAAAACATATCACAGCGAAGATGTATCAGTCAAAACAAATCTGAAGCAGACATGAATATGGGCTTAATCTTCAAAGGAGATTAACCTCTAAGAATACAAGTTACTGGAAAATCTTTCCATGGATTGTTAAGCCACTAAACAAAAATAAAAGTCTCACAAAGAAAGAACATGTCGGAAAGCCACTACGTGAAGAAATGATTTGGAGATGCCGGTGGTTGGACTGGGGTGGACAAAGTTAAAAGTCACACAATACCAGGCTATAGGCCAACAGGTTTATTTGGAAGCACTAGCTTTCAGAGCGCCGCTCCTTCATCAGGTGGTTGTGGAGTGAAGGAAAGTGCTGGAAACATCGAGCTGGTCAGCAACGACCTGTGCAGAGAAGGGGGCAAGTTTCATAGTTCTGGTCTCATCAGAACCCAAGATTCATTTAAAGTTACATTTCTGGAAATAACCAACTGTTTAAAGGTCAAATCAAGAGGCTATCTTGACAGTTCAAAATAAAAGAACGAAAAATACAGTATTCACCTCCCCGCTCCAATAAATGAATTTCTTTAATTTTTAACCAAAGAGTGGTCAATAAGTCACTTGATTTATAACCTCACAGACTTCTCCTTCTCTCAAGATCTCTTTCTGCTTTTAAGATGCCCCTCCATTGCCGACCTGTTTGATCATGGTTTTGGCCACCTATTTCTGTATGTTTTTCCACATAAAATATTTATGATAACGTTCCTCTGAAGCTTTACAATGTTAAAGCAAAGAGTTAACAATGACCAAGAACCCCCCACTGAAAACGAAATAAGAACACATTCAAGCATGAGAGAGTTAACTGCACTCTAAAGATTTGGCTCAGCTCCCCTAATCTTCATTTGTGGCATGATTAATATTGTGGTTTGGAAAAAGAACCACAGGACACTACATTGTATACGTGGGTTCACTCTCTCGAGCCAGCTTGGGGATGCTGGCAATCTCCATTATTGGTTCCGCATGCTTTTATTTGTTGTGGTATTGTATAGTGTCCAGAAACAAAAAGAACTTCAAAAACCAACAAAGAGCTTTCTGGAAACCTACAATGGCTATTCTAAATTCATTTGCTCTTCCCAGTCACAAGGGCTTTATTTAGGTTTGTATAGAGGTCAAGTGTTGTATTACTCCTTGTTCATATTAGTGTGCCAATTCTGTATTCTTTAAAAATGAGTAGGGCAGTGTATTCTGAAAGTGCTGCTCCAGCTGATGAGATGACAGGACTCCCAATAGATATAGAAGAAAACAGTTCAACTTTTTAAAATAAAACTAAAGAAACAAAATAGATATACTTACTTCCTCAGTGGCATTTCTCTTCATTCACCCTCAGCTGTAGCCAAATTAAATGTGTGCACTGTATTTAAAGTATTTTTCAGTACACAGTTATAGGCCATTAGAAATATTCCTTCAGGCACATCTGTGACAAATACCTTACCAAGCAATTTGAAAGAAAAGAAAAAAGCATCGAGCCAGTGTTTAAATGTGGTTTAGTGTAGTCTTTCCTCTCTCAGCTATTAATGCCCTTGCCATGTATACAACGCAATCAAACAGACAAGGTTGGTTTCTTTCATTGGCGGAGTGGGAGGGGGAGTTAAAGTGTTCAGCCACGGGGCGGTTGGGTTGGTTGGTGCGGGTGTCCCAGAGGTGTTCTCTGAAACGTTCTGCAAGTAGGCAGCCTGCCTCCTCAATGTAGAAGAGGCCACATCGGGTGCAGCGGATGCAGTAAATGATGTGTGTGGAGGTGCAGGTGAATTTGTTACGGATATGGAAGGATCCCTTGGGGCCTTGGAGGGAAGTGAGGGGGGAGGGTGTGGGCGCAAGTTTTGCATTTCTTGCAGTTGCAGGGGAAGGTGCCGGGAGTGGAGGTTGGGTTGGTGGGGGGTGTGGACCTGACGAGGGAGTCGCGGAGGGAGTGGTCTTTCCGGAATGCTGATAGGGGAGGGGAGGGAAAGATATCCTTGGTGGTGGGGTCTGTCTGGAGGTGATGAAAATGACGAAGGATGATCCGATGTATCTGGAGGTTGGTGGGGTGGTAGGTGAGGACCAGTGGGGTTCTGTCCTGGTGGCGATTGGAGGGGCGGGGTTCAAGGGCGGAGGACCGGGAAGTGGAGGAGACACGGTGGAGATCGGGAAGTGGAGGAGATGCGGTGGAGAGCGGGAAGTGGAGGAGATGCGGTGGCACAATGCATTTGGTGAACAGTACACTTTAAGTAAATTCACCAATTAAATCTCTCAGGTGCATCTTTGCAATATCAACACAAGTCACAAAGGAGAAGTATCCTGTTGTCTGATTGTGTTTGTATCAATGTTATCTTTTCTCTCTGAAGTGGTCACTCATTTTGGATTGCTGTTTCATCAGTGGCAACCATCCACCCAATTGGCCATCTTTATACAAAGAATCTACACAGACTCCCAAAACGTCAATTCTCTTGCTCCTTGGATGCTGCCTGATCTGACGTGCTTTTCCAGCATCACACTCTTGACTCTAATCTCCAGCATTTGCAGTCCTCACTTTCGCCTACAGATTCCCAACAGGCAGCTGAGGCTTCACAACAGAGTTTGGTTCTTCCTTAATCTAACATGCCCAGATGCCCAGCTTTTTGGCATTGAGTGGGTCACTGGTTAGTGATTGAGTGCAAGGACTGAGGTTCATTAATTTTACCAGTGATATTGCTGGGCAATTTAGTGCAGTGGGTGATATCACATGCAGCTACCATATTCCATACTACTCCATATTCCCATTACGTTCAACAGAAATGAATGATAAATGAAATGAAAAGTGGAAAAGGTAGCGTCATAGAGCATGGAAACAGACCCTTCAGCCCAACTCGTCCATGCTTCAGGTTTCCTGTACCAAACCAGTCCCATTTATCTGTGCTTGGCCATATCCTTCTGAACCTTTCCTATCCATGTACCTGTCCAGATGTCTTTTTCATGTAATTGCACTCAACTCTACCACTTCCTCTGGCAGCTCATTCATTTAATGCACCGCCCTCTGCATGAAACAGTTGCCCCTCAGGTACCTTTTAAATCTGTATGGATAGGATAAATAGACAAAGTCTCTTCCTTGGGGTGGGGGAGTCCAGAACTAGAGGGTATAGGTTTAGGGTGAGAGGGGAAAGATATAAAAGAGACCTAAGGGGCAACCTTTTCACACAGAGGGTGGTGCATGTATGGAATGAGCTGCCAGAGGTAGTGGTGGAGGCTGGTACAATTGCAGCATTTAAAAGGCAACTGAATGGGTATATGAATAGGAAGGGTTTGGAAGGATATGGGCCGGGTGCTGGCAAGTGGGACTAGATTGGGTTGGGATATCTGGTTGGCATGGACGGGTTGGATCGAGGGGTCTGTTTCTGTGCTGTTCATCTCTATGACTCTATGACTCTATACCCTCTAATTTTGGATTCATTATCCTGGGGCAAAATCCTAGGCTATTCACCTTATCTCTGCCCCACAATTGGTCACCCTGTTGTAGGAAGGATATTATTAAACTTGAAAGGGTGTAAAAAAGATTGACAAAGAAGATGTTACCAAGACTGTAAGATTTGAGTTATAAAGAAAGGGTGGATTGGCTGAGACTGTTTTTCCTGGAGCATCAGAGGCTGATGGGTGATCTTATAGAGGCTTATAAAATCATGAGGGGCATGGATAGGGTAAATAGCCAAGGTCTTTTCCCTGGGGTCGGGGAGTCCAGAACTAGAGGGCATAGGTTTAGGGTGTGAGGGGAAAGATTTAAAAGGGACATGAGGGGCAACTTGTTCACACAAACAGCAGTGCTTATATGGAATGAGCTGCCAGACAAAGTGGTCGCTGCAAGTTCAGATACAACATTTAAAAGACATTTGGACAAGTACATGGATTGGAAAGGGTTTAGCGGAATATGGGCCAAACACAGGCAAGTGGGACTAGTTTAGTCTGGGAGACCTGGTCAGCATGGACAAGTTGGACTGAAGGGACTATTTCCATGCTGACTCTATGACCTTTTGATATGTTCGGTCAAATTGTCTCCTTCTGCACAGTAACAATTCTGTGGTTCTCTACAAGTATTTTATTACTCAGCCATGTGGCATGGGTGTCACAGGCTGGGCCAGCATTTATTGCCCTTGAGAAGTTGGTGTGAGTTGCCTCCTTGAACCGCTGCACCCTATGTATTGTAGATTGACCCACAATACACTTAGGGAGGGAATTCCAGGATTTTGACTAAACAATACTGAAGGAACAGTGATATATTCCCCAGTCAGGATGGCGAGTGGCTTGGAGGGCAATTTCCAGGTGGTCGTGTTCTATTTTTCTGCTGCCATTGTCCTTCTAGATCATAATGATGATGAATTTGGAAGGTGCCATCAAGAGATATATGACAAATTTCTGCAGTCCATCGCAGAAGTGATCCAGGATTACTGCAAACTACAAACTGGGTATGAACCAGCCATCTTCCTGCAAGGTTGGCAGGTAAGGATTACCCCAGAGTCTCAATGCAATGAGTGACATACGGTGATAAAAAATGAATTTCTTGACTTCTTTGGCAACATGAATATGTTGCTGGAAAATTATGGTAATATGTCGACTTAGTAATTGCTGTCAAGACCTTTATTGCCTCATATCGCTAAAACAAATGGACTGCATCAGCACTGTAAAAAACATGGGCAGGTTGCATTTAACTGCTTGACCTGAGAAATGGTCAAGGCACATCACATCATGAAAGATATAAATGCGAGGAGGTGTTTAAAAAGCATGGGTAAAAAAGTCATTTTCTATACTTAGTCTCAGCCATTTCATAAAGAGTACAAATTATGTAAGAATAATGTCAACACAGGTCCCTTCCCCCAGCTCCCAGCCAATAACTGTCATGCTTTGGGTTCATGGCCCTCTATAATTTACATCAAATATAATATATTCAAATTATTTGCATATGACCTATTCTTTTTTAACACTATGGGTGCGACTAAGTGCAATCCCAGAACACTGTCAGGAGAGCAGATGTTATCAGCATATAAAAGGAACATGATGGATTAATACACAGCACAGTAAAACCATCAGAGCAGCTCTTTGCTTTCATTTGGAATGCCTCTCTGCTCTTCACATCCTTGTCTCAATAATTAGCAGTGGCAGCATTTCATTTATCCATCAGCTTCCTGATGGGGCACTTTCTACTGTACCACAGACAACAGACAATTATTTCACAAAATCTCTGGTTAAGTCCACCAATTCATTAGTGGGAGTGCTGCTGAGGCCACAGGTGGCAAAACTGTCCTGGTATTTTCACTGATGGTCTACAATCTGGCGCCTGTCATTACCTTTTTTAATGACATGTTACAGCACAAAAGGTGCTGTAGTGTCAATAATAATAGCACTGAGCAAAACTACTGCATAACAGCCAGTGACTTGATAACTGAATTATGGATTTGCACACTGAAAAATCTCACTTGCAGCTTCATTGGGCGAAAGTTGTTTTTCTTAACCCCAAAAAAACTAGAAACAGACTTGCATTAATAAGTAAGGAAATTATTTTTGGATGAACAACATAATACTCATTAGATTAGATCAGATTTCCTATAGTATGGAAACAGGCCATTCGACCCAACAAGTTCACACCGATCCTCCAAAGTGTAACCCACCCAGACCCATTCCCCTACCCTATATTTCCCCCTGACTAACGCATCTGACAGCATGAGAAATTTAGCATGGCCAATTCACCTGACCTGCACATCTTTGGATTGTGGGAGGAAACTGGAGCACCTGGAGGAAACCCACACAGACACAGGAGAACATGCAAACTCTACACACAGTCACCGGTGCCTTACAGAAAATTACTTTTACCCAACATGAGAACTGTACGTGCAATGTAACTGGTGTAAGTGTCAACTAAAATTATGTCCATTTCATTTTCAGGATTTATTTCTGGCTCCAGGCAAGCTACTTAATTTTTTTGCACAATGATTACATATCAAGAATATCTCTGCCCCTTTCTACCAAGCCTTGTAGGATGTGTTAGAAGCCTGGTGACTGATGAGGAAAGTCACAGAAACAAAGTAACAAACTTCTGCACTTGTAGTTAAGATGTCAACTTCGTCAGTCTTGGAATCGGAGGTTCATGAGTTTCAAACCCACCACTAGCGATTCAGCACACAAGTCAGACTGACAGTTCAGTGCAGTGCTGGGCTGTCAGAAACATCAAGTCAAAGTAAGGTTATGTCCATCCTGTCCAGTGGATGTAAGAAATCATAAGGCATTATTCGAAGAAGAGCAGCAGAGTTTTCTCAATGTCTTAGTCAATATTTGTCCCTCAAACGCAAGTACTCAAGAATAAATTTCAGTTGGTTCCCTCAATGATGTGAGTCGAATCTTTCTGCACCTGAGTTACAAAACGTCAGTGTGACGCACTTTGGGATATCCTCCAGTTGTGAAAAAACACAATTTCTTTCTTTGATTTTTGTCATTCTGCTGTGATTGTAGAACAAGACTGCTCCTTCAGGGAAATGCATGCATGCTCAAAAACATCTTGTCAGTATTAAAGGAAAGGGATGACACTCTTGATTTTTTTATTAGTACTATTTTAAGTCGAACATTTTATTGTCTGACACATGGTATAATTATTGGAATAGTGTTCCATTGCTTTTATTGTCACTTGATGCTCACTATCATGTTTTTCTAAAAGCTCCAGCTCCTAACTATTGATTCACATTATCTGTGGATCTAATGATGCTACTGGTTTCCTTATCAACTCTCACCGACTGACACTGCTCTACACCAAACCCTTCACACATGGTAATTTCTCTTTCAATTCACGGGTGCTTGAAGGTAGTTTCACATCAAAGACCAAGATGAAACAGCTGAAGAAAGGGATGTGATTCTTCACACTATTCCTGCTGGTTATGACCGTGGAATGTTACTGTTCACTCAATCAATAAAACTCACAGAAGATCTTTGAGCACTTCCTTGAAATGCAGTCGGCTCTAACACAATCTGATGTACTCTTTTTCATTCAGCATACCTATAATGTGGGAGCTTTCCTTCCATGTGGGGATGTCAATTTTATATATATATATATATATATATATATAATTAAATTATTACAACTTTTCGAAAGATTATAAATACAATTAGTTATTTAACGAAGAATTCAAGAGGAAAATGGTTAGAATCCGAAACTTGCAAACACAAGAGGGGTGGATCGGGCAAATTGCTTTGATCATTTAAAAGGAAGTTTAGAGCATAAAGAACAAAGAACAAAGAAAGTTTACAGCCCAGGAACAGGCCCTACGGCCCTCCAAGCCTGAGCTGATTCAAATGTACTGTCTAAACCTGTCGGTCAATTCCTAAGCTTCTGTATCCCTCTGCTCCCCACCTACTCATACATCTGTCCAGACGCATCTTAAATGAATCTATTGTGCCTGTCTCTACCACCTCTGCTGGCAACGCGTTCCAAACGCCCACCACCCTCTGTGTGAAGTACTTACCGCGTGTATCCCCCTTAAACATTCCACCTCCCATCTTGAAGGCGTGACCTCTCATTATTGAATCCTTCACCTGGGAAAAAGTTTGTCTCTATCCACCCTGTCTATATCCTTCATGATTTTGTCAACCTCAATCAGGTCCCCCCTTAATCTCCTTTTTTCTAATGAAAATAAACCTAACCTATTCAACCTTTCTTCATAGCTAGCACCTTCCATACCAAGCAACATCCTCGTAATCCTTCTCTGCACCCTCTCCAAAGTGTCCCCATCCTTTTGGTAATGTGGCGACCAAAACTGTACACAGTATTCTAAATGTGGCCGAACCAATGTCTTGTACAATTTTAACATGACTTGCCAGCTCTTATACTCAATACCCCGTCCAATGAAGGCAAGCATACTATATGCCTTCTTGACCACTCTATCCACCTGTGCAGCAACCTTCAGGGTACAACCTTTCCCAAGGCTCTTCCATTCATTGTATAATTCGCTCGAGAATTAGACTTGCCTAAATGCATCACCTCACACTTTTCTGGATTGAAAACCATCTGCCACTTTTCTGTCCAACTCTCCAGTCTATCTATATCCTCCTGCATTCTCAGATAGTCCCTTTTGCTTTCTGCTACTCCACCAATCTTCATGGCATCGAAACAAAGAAGAGAGAAACAATTAGAGGGATGAGCTGACAGAGTTGTTTCGGAGTTAAATATAGTTCCTAGGACTAAAGGGATCAAAGTGTGTAAGGAGAAAGCAGGAACAGTTGGATGAGGCGCGGTAGTAGTTTGGCGCAAGGGAGGCGCGGTAGTAGTTTGGCGCAAGGGAGGTGCGGTAGTAGTTTGGCGCACCGACCTTTACACCGCTGAGGCTAAACGCCAGCTCGCGGACACCTCCTCCTACTGCCCCCTTGACCATGACCCCACCTCCCACCACCAAACCATCATCTCCCAGACCATCCATAACCTCATTACCTCAGGGGATCTCCCATCCACCACCTCCAACCTCATAGTCCCACAACCCCGCACCGCCCGTTTCTACCTCCTGCCCAAAATCCACAAACCTGACTGCCCCGGCCAACCCATTGTCTCAGCCTGCTCCTGCCCCACCGAACTCATCTCTACATACCTCGACACGGTCCTGTCCCCCTTAGTCCAAGAACTCCCCACCTACGTTCGGAACACCACCCACGCCCTCCACCTCCTCCATGATTTTCGCTTCCCCGGTCCCCAACGCCTTATCTTCACCATGGACATCCAGTCACTGTACACCTCCATCCCTCATCATGAAGGACTCAAAGCCCTCCGCTTCTTCCTTTCCCACTGTACTAACGAGTACTCTTCCACTGACACCCTCCTTCGACTGACTGAACTGGTCCTCACCCTGAACAACTTCTCTTTCCAATCCTCCCACTTCCTCCAAACCAAAGGAGTAGCCATGGGCACCCGCATGGGCCCCAGCTATGCCTGCCTCTTCATAGGATATGTGGAACAATCCATCTTCCGCAGCTACACTGGCACCACCCCCCACCTTTTCCTCCGCTACATCGATGACTGTATCAGTGCTGCTTCGTGCTCCCACGAGGAGGTTGAACAGTTCATCCACTTTACCAACACCTTCCACCCCAACCTCAAATTCACCTGGACCGTCTCAGATTCCTCCCTCCCCTTCCTAGACCTTTCCATTTCTATCTCGGGCAACCGAATCAACACGGACATTTACTATAAACCGACCGACTCCCACAGCTACCTAGACTACACCTCCTCCCACCCTGCCCCCTGTAAAAACGCCATCCCATATTCCCAATTCCTTCATCTCTGCCGCATCTGCTCCCAGGGAGACCAGTTCCAATACCGTACAACCCAGATGACCTCCTTCTTCAAGGACCGCAATTTCCCCCCAGACGTGATCGACGATGCCCTCCACCGCATCTCCTCCACTTCCCGCTCCTCCGCCCTTGAGCCCTGCCCCTCCAACCGCCACCAGGACAGAACCCCACTGGTCCTCACCTACCACCCCATCAATCTCCATGTACAGCGCATCATCCGCCGTCATTTCCGCCACCTCCAAACAGACCCCACCACCAGGGATATATTTCCCTCCCCTCCCCTATCATCATTCCGAAAAGACCACTCCCTCCGTGACTCCCTCATCAGGTGCACACCCCCCACCAACCCAACCTCCACTCCCGGCACCTTCCCCTGCAACCGCAAGAAACGCAAAACTTGCGCCCACACCTCCCCCCTTATTTCCCTCCAAGGCCCCAAGGGATCCTTCCACATCCGCCACAAATTCACCTGCACCTCCACACACATCAGTTATTGCATCCACTGCACCCAATGTGGCCTCCTCTATATTGGGGAGACAGGCCGCCTACTTGCGGAACGTTTCAGAAAACGCCTCTGGGACAGCTGCACCAACCAACCCAACTGCCCCGTGGCTCAACACTTCAACTCCTCCTCCCACTCCACCAAGGACATGCAGGTCCTTGGACTCCTCCATCGCCAGACCATAGCAACATGTCGGGTAGAGGAAGAGCGCCTCATCTTCCGCCTAGGAACCCTCTAACCACAAGGGATGAACTCAGACTTCTCCAGCTTCCTCATTTCCCCTCCCCTCACCTTGTCTCAGTCAAATTCCTCGAACTCAGCACCGCCTTCCTAACCTGCAATCTTCTTCCTGACCTCTCCGCCCCCACCCCCACTCCGGCCCATCACCCTCACCTTGACCTCCTTCCATCTATAGCATTTCCGACGCCCCTCCCCCAAGTCCCTCCTCCCTACCTTTTATCTTAGCCTGCTGGACACACTTTCCTCATTTTGAAGAAGGGCTTATGCCCGAAACGTCGATTCTCCTGCTCCTTGGATGCTGCCTGACCTGCTGCGCTTTTCCAGCAACACATTTTCAGAACAGTTGGATGATCGGCCATGATCACACTGAATGACACAGCAGGCTCCCGGGTCCTAATGTCCTACAATTGTTTTTAACATTTCTTATGTTTCTATATACCTGCCTTGCTTTTAGTCTGTGTAATGGAGTTAGTATAGTGGTCTTCAGTTGGTCAGCTATATGTGTACTATATACAATAAGATCAGTAAGCACACAACTTCAATACGTGCTTACATCTGTATGTGTTAGCTATTTAAGTAATTGGGGATGCAAATAAACTCCAAGACATTAATCTGAACAAGAATCCGAATTTTGTAAACATATGTTTCATGGGTTAATGGTGGAGATAAGTGAGTGTAGAATGTCAGTATTGACAGCTAGTTAAAGGCAGAAAGTGGACACTGAAAGCTAAAATGGTGACTGCAATTGCAGCAGGTCTGAAAAATATCTTTTCTCAACAGACGTCTATTATTGTCTACATTCACAGCTGAAGTTACAAGGAACAACCAAGACTAAAGCACTACGGCATAAACTAAAGGCTTCGAGCCTCTCCTAGAGTAGAGTGAGTACTCTATCACTCACTCTTTTCCAAACAAATGGCAACTTACATGATGCTGAGGACAGCTCCAGTTAAAAACACAGCAACTAAAAACTGCTGAAAGATCTAACATCCTAGAACTAATCTTAGAAACTGATGCTAAACTAAGACCCAGCTTAAAATGTTTAAAAGTAATATTTTCCATATTAAAGAAGCATTATTTGTTTCCAGATGTTGTTGGATTCCATCATTCTTTTTCTGAATTTGACTGTTAAACAATGGCACAGGTGATGCTGTAGAATCTGAGCTTATACCATGGAGAAAGGCCTTCGGCCTACTGTGTCCACACTGGCCATCAAGCATCTACCTGTGTAGCACGCACAATTTGCCAAAATGCATCAACGTTGATGCTGGTACAAATACCATACCTTTATACATGAGATATGTTCAGGAAATTGGTATAATGTGGTTCCACACAAGATAAACTAACTGATTACAATTGGTCTGCTATCCCTTGAATGGGCATTATCTGTGTTAGATGTCACTATGGATTTTCAGGATGGACATACAAAGCCTTTTACATCATTAAAACAGATGCACCACCTAATATCAGTCTGCCATTGTGCATGGATCTACATATTAACACAATTTAACAAGTGAAAAAACATCCACTACAACATCAAAGATTCCACACCTCAACATCAATTCTATCTATCATCTGACTAACCTTTATCTAGGCAGGTTTAATGCTGCAGAGTTGAGAGTGTGGTGCTAGAAAAAAACACAGCAGGTCAAGTAGCATCCATGGAGCAGGAGAATCGATGTTTCAGGCTAAAACCTTTCCTGATGAAGGGCTTTGCCTGAAACATCAATTCTCCTGCTCCTCCAGTGTTGCCTGACCTGATATGCTTTTCCAGCACCACACTCTCGAACCTGATCTCCAGCATCTGCAGTCCTCACTTTCCCCAAGATTTCAGATGCAGGGAATTTCTCCAGTTTTGATGCCATGAATTGATATCGATCCATACATCTTTCCCTGGAATCACAGGAACGGGCATCTTTTCGAACACCGTTTGGTAGATTCCGTTTCCATCAGCTGGGCCATGTTCCAATTTCTGGATCATATAATTGAGAATCCACAAAGTTGTCCCTGCACTGTGGATGACAATGCAGCTCTCCAAAAACTAAACATTAGCTTTGGCAAAACCTTCCATTAGCTCAGGACAGCAGCAAGGAAACATGGCTTTTTTCTCAACAATACAAAATGTCAGGACATGAGCCAAAACAACTTTTTCATTTCAATTTCCATGTCAACTGGTTTTAGTTCTAATCACCCTAAAGTAGAACACATACAAAAGGTGCCTATAGGCAAACAAAGGCGACTTACAAAGGCTTCTCATTTCGCAATTTTTTTCATCTCCATTTGTTCCAATTTTGCAATCAAGTCATCTCCTCCACAAAACCAAATCATACATGTGTTAGGAACATCAATGCATGGCACAGTGCTCAGTGGTTAGCACTGCTACCTCATAGCACCAGGGACCTGGATTTGATTCCACCCTCAGACAACTGTCTGTGAGGAGTTTGCACATTCTCCCCATGTCTGTGTGGGTTTCCTCCGGGTGCTCCAGTTTCCTCCCGCAGTCCAAAGATGTGCAGGTTGAGTGGGTTGGTCAAATTAAATTATACAAAATGTCCAGGCAGATGTGGGTTACTTGGATTTGCCATAGTAGGTGAGGAGTGATAGGGTAGGGGGCTAGGTCTGGGGTAGACGCTCTTTGGAGAGTTGGTGCAGACTCAATGGGCTGAATAGCCTGCTTCCACACTGTAGGGATACAATCACCAGTTCCTTTTTCAATTTCAGAAATGCTCTATCCTTCAGTAAATGTGTACTTCAGTACAATGATCTCGCTAGTTTACCACATTCGAAACAGATGCATTCCAGAACAGCCTCAGAGCAGGTCTATAACAGGATGATAAGTCTATTGCATTTGGTTCTGAGGTCTTTATGGCTGGTCAGACAAACTACAGTGAAAGACAGACCCTTGCTCTGGTTTTCAAGATACAATTCTTTTATAGGTATCCATTTAGCATTGTTTATAGCTGAAAATGTGTTGCTGGAAAAGCGCAGCAGGTCAGGCAGCATCCAAGGAACAGGAGAATCGACGTTTCAAGCATAAGCCCTTCCTCAGGAATGAGGAAAGTGTGTCCAGCAGGCTAAGATAAAAGATAGGGAGGAGGGACTTGGGGGAGGGGCGTTGGAAATGCGATAGGTGGAAGGAGGTCAAGGTGAGGGTGATGGGCCGGAGTGGGGGTGGGGGCGGAGAGGTCAGGAAGAAGATTGCGCCTAGGAACCCTCCAACCACAAGGGATAAACTCAGATTTCTCCAGTTTCCTCATTTTCCCTCCCCCCACCTTGTCTCAGTCAAATCCCTCGAACTCAGCACCACCTTCCTAAACTGCAATCTTCTTCCTGACTCTCCGCCCCCCACCCCACTCCGGCCTATCACCCTCACCTTGACCTCCTTCCACCTATCGCATTTCCAATGCCCCTCCCCCAAGTCCCTCCTCCCTACCTTTTATCTTAACCTGCTGGACACACATTCCTCATTCCTGAAGAAGGGCTTACGCCCGAAACGTCGATTCTCCTGTTCCCTGGATGCTGCCTGACCTGCTGCGCTTTTCCAGCAACACATTTTCAGCTCTGATCTCCAGCATCTGCAGACCTCACTTTCTCCTAGCATTGTTTATATCCCTGATTTTAGGTTATTAATTGTTTCCTTTACCTTTTTAGTCTGTGGAAAGTCTTAGTTATAACAATCAGATGATGGAAGTGAATGGTTGATTGTCCAGTAATCATAACACCTCCCCATTGCAAAGAACAAACATGAACAATATTTCTTCTTTTTGATTGTACTGAACAATATGTTACAAAGTCACTATGAAATAGCAATACAAAGATTTGGATGACATTAAAATCATCCCTCCTTAAAGGAGAACATGTGGTTGCTGATGTGAGAGATACAAAAATGTCACACTTGTAAATACACCTGGAGATTGAGAATGGGGATTGCTGTTCAGTAAAGGAGGTGGAAGGTTTATTCTTCATGTGGTTATAATAAAGCTGCTGAGATGGTGTACCAAGATGTTAAGTTACCTATTCCCCAGCATGAGCATTAGTCACTGTGGTACTTTCTGAACTATATCCTTTCATGGGATGTGGTCATCTCTGGTAAGGCCAGCATTTATCATCAGCTCTTAATTACCCTGAGAAGATGGTGTTGAGCTGCCTTCTTGGAAGACCCACATGCTGATAGGGAAGGATTTCCAGATTTTGACACAACAACAGTGAATGTAGGTGATATATTTCCAAGTCAGGCTGTTGTGACCTGAAGGGGAACTTGCAGTTTGAGCTATGGCCTATGCACCATTCGCCCTTGCTCCTTTGGCTAGTACAGCTCTCGAATTTGGACGATGCTGCTTAAGAAGCTGGACAAGGAGATACAACAGCAAATTGTACACCCTGTATTGGCGCATTGTTGGATGGAATGAATGTTTAAAAGGATATATAAAGGACCAATTAAGCGGGCTGCTTTGTCCTGAATGGTATTGAGCTTCTTGAGTGTTGTTCTAGCCACTTCCCGGACAAATGGAGAGCATTCTATCACATTCCTGACTTATGCCTTGTAGATAAGGACAGTTAGTAAGTTTGCAGATGACACCAAAATTGGAGGTGTAGTGGACAGCGAAGGGGGTTACCTCAGATTACAACAGGATCTGGACCAGAGGGGCCAATGGGCTGAGGAGTGGCAGACGGAGTTTAATTTAGATAAATGCAAGGTGCTGCATTTTGGGAAAGCAAATCTTAGCAGGACTTATACACTTAATGGTAAGCTCCTAGGGAGTGTTGCTGAACAAAGAGACCTTGGAGTGTAGGTTCATAGCTCCTTGAAAGTGGAGTCACAGATAGATAGGATAGTGAAGAAGGCATTCGTTATGCTTTCCTTTATTGGTCAGAGTATTGAGTACAGGAGTTGGGAAGTCATGTTGAGGCTGTACAGGACATTGGTTAGGCCACTGTTGGAATATTGCGTGCAATTCTGGTCTCCTTCCTATCGGAAAGATGTTGTGAAACTTGAAAGGGTTCAGAAAAGATTTACAAGGATGTTGCCAGGGTTGGAGGATTTGAGCTACAGGGAGAGGCTGAACAGGCTGGGGCTGGTTTCCCTGGAGGGTCGGAGGCTGAGGGGTGACCTTAGAGAGGTTTACAAAATTATGAGGGGCATGGATAGGATAAATAGACAAAGTCTTTTCCCTGGGGTCGGGGAGTCCAGAACTAGAGGGCGTAGGTTTAGGCTGAGAGGGGAAAGATATAAAAGAGACCTAAGAGGCAACGTTTTCAAGCAGAGGGTGGTACGTGTATGGAATGAGCTGCCAGAGGATGTGGTGGAGGCTGGTACAATTGCAACATTTAAGAGGCATTTGGATGGGTATATGAATAGGAAGGGTTTGGACGGATATGGGCCGAATGCTGGTAAGTGGGACTAGATTGGGTTGGGATATCTGGTCGGCATGGACAGTTTGGACCGAAGGGTCTGTTTCTATGCTGTACATCTCTATGACTCTATGACTCTATGACAAGCTTTGGGAATTCAGAAGCTGAATTACTCACGAGGAACTCCCAGCTTAGGGAACAGTTAAGAGTCAATCACATTGCTTTGGATCCAAAGTGACATACAGGTCAGAGCAGCAGATTGTCTTCACTAAATGACATGAGCAAGCCAGATGAGATTTTATGACAATAAGCTAGTTTCTAATTATTTTGACTGAAAGCAGCTTTTTAATTACAGTTTCATTCATGACCCAAATTTTCAGGTCCCGAGCTGCCCTGGTAGCTCCCGACTGTGTACAGCTAGTAATCCTCAGTTAAAGCCATTTGGAAATTTGCAGGAGGATCACTTGCACTGAGATGCCCAGATTTCACAGCTTCCAGCTACAGCAAGATCAACCACTGAGGATTCTCCCCTTTGATATAAATCACTCCTTATTCCATATACATGAAAAACCTAAACTGCGATGTCTGACAACAGGACCCAAAATTGTTGTGAGGCACTCACCATTCACGCTATTTAGGAAAAGAAGTAGCTGTTCCAATTTTTACAATATGCATTTCAACTATAAGTGGCTGATTTCTTCCTTCCCAGCATAAGGCTCGCCAGAGAAATATGTGAAATGAGGGAATTGCCCTAACAGGGGAGATTAATAGAATAGTCTTATGTGCCCTGAAGTTTAAAAAAAACAAAAGCTGCTCTCATCAAAACATTCGAAGATTCTTCAGAAACTTGACAGATGAGATGCTGAGAAAATGTTTCCCCTGACTGGAAACTTCAGCTCATAGTATTTAGGATTGAAATCTGGATAAATTTCTCCACTGAAAAGCTTGAAAAGCTCTACCATTTTCCACCTCAGAGAATTGTAGAAGCTCAAATGTTGAATAAATTCAGGGCAGATCAATACCTTTTGGGATCCTGTTGGAATTGAGGGATATGGGGAAAGGGTCCAAGGTGGAGTTGAGGTAAAGGCCAATCATGATTTTAGTGAATGAAAAGTGAGCTCAAAAGGCCAAACAATCTACTCCAACTGCAGTTCTTATGTTACTGTGTGGGATTGGAGACCTGCATCTTACACTGTAATGGCAATCTCCTGTTGAATTGTGCAATTTTGACTGTCACTGGTCGTGCCATAAATGGTCCATTGATGCTACAGTCTGTTGCACCACCAGTTTGATAAGACAGGCGTGTACGTTTGCAAGTTGAGTTCCCAACTTCAATCCATTTATTGCCTGCATAAAGATTGCCAGCAAAGGAAGGTGAAGAAAAACTCAAAGCAATTAATCTTGATTACTAGAAAGGACAAGACCAATGAACTGATTGGGAATAGATCGTTGAGATAGAGCAGATCCAAACAAGTGAAAGAAACACAAGTTGTCAAATGGAATACAAAAATAACTCGATGAAAATATCACCACTGAATTAGTCACTTCAGCAGAAGGCATCAGTCTGACCTTGCTCTTCAAATAACAGGACAGCTGAATCAAAGAAGTGGCATTCTTCTTTCAGAAGCATTCAGGTTTTGTTGGGTAGACTGTGTTTACATGAAAAGAAGCAGCTCTTATTTTTACATCTTCCTTTCAATTATTCAATTTGTACAAGGGAAGTCACAATCAGAGGACGGCGCATTCACTCCCAGCATAGCTCTGACAAAATACAAGCCTCATCTATCAGTAAAATGTTCACGAATAAATGCAAGATGCCTCATTGCACCTTATTTTCCTTCATAAAATATTATTAGAAACTCTTTTATTGAAATCATTACAATACAAGCACCCAACCTTGAGAAAAGGCTCAATGAACTGAATCTCTGAAACAAACATTAATTTTATTGGAACTGCTGTCCCAATTCTGGAATTGATGGTGAGCAGGTAGAAGTGGGGGTTCTTGTGTTTGCTGTTGGAGGATCTTTGTCTATATTCCTACATATATAAGTCTGAGCACTATTCCCAAACAGGTATCTTATGGAGACTTTGTCAGCATTTTATCTGTATTATGGGACATCAGGTTGTTGTTTATATAGCAAGCTTGGTGTTTGATTCTTTGGCGTTTGCATCACATACAGATATGGTGGTTAAGAAGGCATTTAGCATGCTTGCCTTCATTGCTCAAACCTATGAGAGTTGGGATGTCATGTTGAGGTTGTACAGGACATTGGTGAGTACTGTGTGCAGTTCTGATTGCTCTTTTATAGAAAGGATATTATTAAGCTGGAGGGAATTCAGACAAGGTTTACCAGGATATTTCCAGAAATGGAAGATCTGAGTTATACGGAGCGGCTGGATAGGCTGGGACTTGTGTTTGACTGGATCATAGGAGGTTGAGCAGTAACCTTTTAGAGGTTTACAAAATCTTGAGGGACATAGATAAAGTAAATGCCAGGTGTCTTTTCCCTAGGGTGGGGGATTTCAAGATCAGGGGACACAGTTTAAGGTGAGAGGAGAAAGATTTAAAAAATACATGAGGGGCAATTTTTTTTAAAGTTGAGAGTAGCTCATGTATGGAATGAACTTCCAGAGGAAGTTAGAGTCATAGAGATGTACAGCATGGAAACAGACCCTTCAGTCCAACCCGTCCAAGCCGATCAGATATCCCAACCCAATCTAGTCCCACCTGCCAGCACCCGGCCCGTATCCCTCCAAACCTTTTTTATTCATATACCCATCCAAATGCCTCTTAAATGTTGCAATTGTACCAGCCTCCACCACATGCTCTGGTAGCTCATTCCATACACGTATCACCCTCTGTGTGAAAAAGCTGCCCCATATGTCTCTTTTATATCTTTTCCCTCTCACCCTAAACCTATGCCCTCTTGTTCTGGACTCCCCGACTCCAGAGAAAATACTTTGTCTATTTATCCTATCTATGCCCCTCATAATTTTGTAAACCTCTATAAGGTCACGCCTCAGCCTCCGCACTCCAGGGAAAACAGCCCCAGCCTCTCCGTAGCTCAAATCCTCCAACCCTGGCAACATCCTTGTAAATCTTTTCTGAACCCTTTCAAGTTTCACAACATCTTTCCGATAGGAAGGAGACCAGAATTGCACACAATATTCCATCAGTGGCCTAACCAATGCCTTGTACAGCCGCAACATGACCTCCCAACTCCTGTACTCAATACTCTGACCAATAAAGGAAAGCATACCAAATGCCTTCTTCACTATCCTATCTACCTGCGACTCCACTTTCAAGGAGCTATGAACCTGCACTCCAAGGTCTCTTTGTTCAGCAACACTCCCAAGGACCTTACCATTAAGTGTATAAGTCCTGCTAAGATTTGCTTTCCCAACATGCAGCACCTCGCATTTATCTAAATTAAACTCCATCTGCCTCTTCTCAGCCCATTGGTCCATCTGGTCCACATCCTGTTGTAATCTGAGGTAACTCTCTTCGCTGTCCATTACACCTCCAATTTTGGTGTCATCTGCAAACTTACTAACTGTACCTCTTATGCTCGCATCCAAATCATTTATGTAAATGGCAAAAAGTAGAGGGCCCAGCACCGATCCTTCTGGCACTCCACTGGTCACAGGCCTCCAGTCTGAAAAACAACCCTCCACCAACACCCTCTGTCTTCTCCCTTTGAGCCAGTTCTGTATCCAAATGGCTAGTTCTTCCTGTATTCCAAGAGATCTAACCTTGCTAAGCAGTCTCCCATGGGGAACCTTGTCGAACGTCTTACTGAATTCCATATAGATCACATCTACTGCTCTGCCCTCATCAATCCTCTTTGTTACTTCTTCAAAAAACTCAATCAAGTTTGTGAGACATGATTTCCCATGCACAAAGCCATGTTGACTATCCCGAATCAGTCCTTGCCTTTCCAAATACATGTACATCCTGTCCTTCAAGATTCCCTCCAATAACTTGCCCGCCACTGAAGTCAGGCTCACCGGTCTATAGTTCCCTGGCTTGTCTTTACCGCCCTTCTTAAACAGTGGCACCACATTTGCCAACCTCCAGTCTTCCGGCACCTCACCTGTGACTATCGATGATACAAATATCTCAGCAAGAGGCCCAGCAATCACTTCTCTAGCTTCCCACAGAGTTCTTGGGTACACCTGATCAGGTCCTGGGGATTTATCCACCTTTAACCGTTTCAAGGCATCCAGCACTTCCTCTTCTGTAATCTGGACATTTGTGGGTACAGTTTTAAAAGACATTTAGATAAATAGATGAATAGGAAAGATTTGGAGGGATATACGCAGATTGGATTAGTTTAATTTGGAATTATGGTCAATATGGACTGGTTAGATTGAAAGGTTTGTTTCCCTGTATGACTCTGACTGTGACTATGAGGAAATTTTATTGTCTATAGAAATGTACTGCAGAGAGAAAGGAATTGGTATCACTTATCATAGTATTTAATTGCTATGAATTTCAGATTGCTATGAGCAGTTTAAGAAGATTTTTCTTTACACTGTCACCATGGAGGATGTTTGAAGGAACACCACAACCTGCAAGTTCCCCTCTCAGCCATTCTCACCATCCTGTCTCTGAAATATATCACATTCCCTCTGTGTCATTGCGTCAACATCTTGGAATTCCCTCCCTAACAGTATTATGGGTTTACCTACAGCAAATGAACTGCAGTGATTCAAGAAGGCAGCTCATCAACCATCTTCTCAAGGGCAACTAGGAACAAGCAATAATTGTTGGTCTAGCCAGTGAGATCAGAATCCCATGAATGAACAAAAAGAAATATGAAATAACACAGCTAAACAATGAAGATTAAAAGGCAAAGAGGCAGAGGAAATATGGACATACAAACACAAAATGGTACAATTTAGGAACAAGAGTAGTCCATTTGACCCCTCAAGTCCTCTCCACTATTCAGGAAGATTATCACTGATCTAATTGTGGCCTCAATTCTACCTTCTTGTCTACATCCCAATGACCTTTAACTTCCTTGCTAGTGTTTTATCCATTATTGCGTTAAATGAATTCAATGACCATACTTTCTGGAGAACAGAGTTTCACAGAGTAACAACCCTCAACAAGAAAGCAAAGTTGTCTCATCTCCACCATAAATGGGACACCACTTAATCTTAAAATGTGCCCCCAATTTCTAGTGTCTTCCCAAGGAGAAACATCCTTACTTACTTACTTACTTACAGCATTTCTTATTTAAGTTTAAAACACTAGCCTTAGATTCTCCTCTTCCTCAAACTGAATGCAAAGTGCAATCAAGTTATGTTCACTGCTACCTAAGAACCTCTTCACCATGGGTTCATTCACTAATTCTGTCTCATTCCTCCTGACCTAATCTAGAATAGCCTGCTCTCTGGCTGGTTCTAGAAATGTTCACTCATCACAGATACTGCCTGACCAGCTGGTGATTTTGAAGAGTTTTAGTTTCCACTTCAGGTTTCCAACATCTGTTGTATTTCCCTTTTTCACAAGAGCAACTTATTTACTCAAACCGAAATGAATCTATGAAAGCTTATGATAAATATTAGCAATTGATCTTGAGGCGATGTGAACGCAGAGTTTAGTTTCAATCAATTGTAGAAGAAAAATGGGATGGAGGTATAGAAGTTAAAGAGGACACACTGCTTTATATCTGCGACTGTAACCATGAACATTAACATGGTGTGACTGGGCATGGTTTGGGATTTTAATCTATAGTCAGATTATAACATAATCTCTTTGGAAGGAAGAAGAATATTTTATCCATTTTGTGAATGATTTTGACTGCAGACAGGTACTTTTGTTGATTTGTATTTGGTCGAGTGTTTCCTGGTTTAATTGGGTATTTGGTTCAATGTGTTTTGATGTGGCTGTGCAGCTTGTTTTTGTTCAAGATCATTTTAGCCCAATTATTGTGGCTACACCAGCTCCCAGAAAGTAATCCAGTTTGGAATTTGACTACAAGTAGCTTTGGTGAATTAATAATATAATCTTCTAATTTATTAAAATATCATGTGCTCTTGCAGATGATGCAGACAACATCACAACTCCTGCGTCACACTTTATAGAACTTTGTTGTCATTTTTCCAGTCAATTTCCTCATATACAATTTCCTCACTTTTCCTGAGTTGGCAGAATGGTGGTAAATTAGGTTACCCATCACATCTGCTCATTCTGATACAGGCAGCTTGTTAGATTCATTCTGCCCACTACTTTGAGTGACGACCATTTGCAGCCAGCACTGTTTGTCCTGTACAGAGACTGTGAAAAGTGCCTTATATTGCAAATCACTAGCACTATTCAAGAGCAGTCTGTAACCTTTAAAACAGTTAGATCTTTGCAAGACATAAATATGAAAGTTGAGAAATGTGAATCATGGCATTTTGATGAGTAGCTGATTATGCCAAAGAATGTGGAACAGGGTTTTCTGAAAATGGATCAGAGGCTTCAGCGCCAAACACAAAGAGGAGGTGAGACATTCTATATCAGCAATGAAGCAGGAAGACAGAGCAGTGTTAGTCAGTGCCTGGTATGTTCTCCAAAATCATGAATGCAGTGCTGAATGAAAAGTTCACAATTTCCCTCATATTGTCCAGGTGAGTGAATTTGTCTTGAAGTAACATTGAAAAAACAAATCGAACCATCAGCCTCAGCCACAGATCAATTTGTTACACATCCAACAATCTTTATCAAACAGTATTCAACTGTTGGATACATGCATTGTACCTCACCCTTTCCATTTAGTATTGTCACAAGGCTTGTACATGCATCTCACACCTTGCACACACTGGCAGATTTTCACTCACATTATCCGAATACAGAGAACAACACTCACTCACACACTTCCCTCTTGTTGGAAATAGTGACATATGACAGGCTGCAGCAGGATGGAACTGGAGGAGGACACATGTACCTGTATGCTTTAATCCCATGGGGAGACAGAATGGTCAATAATCTGACCATTATTGGAAAGGGAATCCCAGTGCCTAAAGCCACTGGCAGGCTAGAGAGAGATTGATGATCAGATTAACTGTGTTACCCAATCCTCCCTCTCCCTCATCCCACAATCTCTTCTGACTCACAAACCACAGATGGTGACAGTGCAGTTCTTACTTTCTCCTCTGCTCGCACACTCTGCCTTTTTTATTTCAGATTCTGGAACTTTCTCAGCGGAGGTAGAAGAAAAGTAAAGTGAAGATGAAGGGGCACTGTCATCTAACTTAATAATTGTATAATTCACAGGATGAGGGCACCACTGGCTCCGCCAACATTTATTGCCCAGAGGGTAGCTAAGAGTCAGCCATGTTGCCATGGTTCTGGAGTCACATATAGGCCAGGCCAGGTAAGGACAACAGTGTCCTTCCCTAAGGGACCAGAGGGGTTTTTTTTTAACCAACAATCAATTCATGATCATCCTTAGAGTCTTAATTCCAGATTTTTATTGAATTCAATGGTGAGCTTCAAGCCCCGACCCCAGAACATTCCCTGGGTCTCTGGATTAGCAGTCCAATATTAATACCACTAGGCCATTGTCTCCCCATTGTAATGTCAGCCACCAGCTACAAATGTACAGGAATCATTGTGTAAGCACATATTTTGGGGAACAGAGTGACTTGTTTCATTGCAGCCCTGGATTAAGTGATCACTTGCTCAGATATGGATGGTGTTCGCATACCCTAAACATAAAATTCCTCAACCTTTCGACAGAGTGACTGGCAGCATATTTCAGAAGATATCTAAACCGGACTCTACACTGTCATATCTCAGAGGAGATGCAGAGACAAAGATCAAGCAAAAATAAAAACTCACAGCCTAAAAGGGTGGGAGAGGCAGAAACCCTCAAGGAAGTTAAAAACTATTTAGATGAACACTCAAAATCCCATAGCATGCAAAGCTAAGTACCTGAAAATGTGATTAGAATCAATGGATTTCTGATGGCTGACACAGACATGATGGGCCAAAGGGTCTCTTTCCATGCTGTAAAAATTCTATGAATCTCTGACTTTAAGAAAAAGTTGAACTTAACATTTTAATACATTCAGTACTTGCCAAATTTATTGCTTGCCTTTGCATGACAACATAACTCTTCTGTGAAAGCAGTTATTAGGATTTTAGTGTAATCCCTGTAGGATATGATTCTGTCTATGTAGTGAACTCCTCCAAAGCCCAAAAGGTTTTATTATTTAATAATCTGAAAATATCCCAAGCATTGCAGCCATGTCATTCCCTTTGTGGGCTGCACTGTCAGATACTTGTCACATCCTTATGGCTCTGAATTATTTATTTCCCAATCTCTATGCAAGTCCCTTAGCAGCAATATAGGCAGCGAGGTTTTAGCTGTTTGATGTTATATCTCCTCAAGTGACTAAAGACAGTGCAAACCAGCCAATGGTTTAACTGTGCTGAACTAGTTCTATTAGTGGCAAAGTACGGCCCATTCAAACTGCTAAGTAAATCCTCTGAGCGCCCAGAGACAATTCAGGCATGAAGGCAACAGTTAAAACTTGACAACATCCAAAATTGTTCCCATTTAATCCCACTCCCAAGGTGAAGAATAATTATAAGTAAACATATGCCTTCATTATTTGCTTTACTGGTCTCTAATACCCAATCTCTTCCTCACACTAAATATGCCAGCCAAGGATTAAATGCAATCCCTGCTGGATTTTACACATTTTGAAATAGAAAAATCTATTCGTTATGGGGATTGTGATATGTATTTCTGTTCATTTCTATTTCTTTGCCTGCAGAGCTTCACTCTACTGAAATTTTTCAGGGCATATAAGCACACTGTGTGCAGTTTAAGAAATCGACTGGTATTTTACAATTTTTTTAACATATTACCTACAGTATGGATCCAGCTAAAATATAGACACCGGGAAGTACAAGAGCTGTAGGCTTTCTTGTGATAAATAGGATTACTAGCTGATTTTTTAAAATACGGGAGGGGAGGTTTAGCCAAAGCTAAAGTACCCAGTATCAAATTATCATTTGAAGTATCATTTTAATACACGACTGCACCAAATTTGACTCATGTTTCATATTGTCAATTAATGTGATCTTGTTGATTAAAAAAAAGTGATTCAAATCTTGACATAGAATACAAATAACTTTTAGCAGAAACTAGGGTTCGCTATGTCTCTGAATGATGGCACAAAATGTGCAAAACCACCCCCTGTACATATTTCTTCCTCCCCTCCTCAAAATTGTACTTGCCTGGATGTAATATTGCCCAATTAATGCATTGTAAGCACTGTGATTAGTGTTCCCTTTCTTTGATATGAATCAGAAATAGGCCCCCCCAAAGGAGCCTTCCACATCCATCAAAGTTTCACCTGCACATCCACCAATGTCATTTATTGTATCTGTTGCTCCCAATGCGGTCTCCTTTACATTGAGGAGACTGGACGCCTTCTCACAGAGAGCTTTAGGGAACATCTCCGTGACACCCGCACTGATCAACCTCACCGCCCCGTGGCTGAACATTTCAACTCCACCCCCCACCCCACTCTGCTGAGGATATGCAGGTCCTGGGCCTCCTCCACCGCTGCTCCCTCACTACCTGACGCCTGGAGGAAGAAGACCTCATCTTCCGCCTTGGAACACTTTAACCGCAGGGCAACAATGTGGATTTCACCAGTTCCTCATTTCCCCTCCCTCCACCTTACCCCAGTTCCAACCTGCCAGCTCAGCACTATCCTCATGACCTGTCCTAACTGTCAATTTCCCTTCCCACATATCCGTTCCACCCTCGTCTCCGACCTATCACCTTTACCCCTACCTCCATCCACCTATTGCAGTCTCAGCTACCTTCCCCCCAGCACCATCCTTCTCCCATTTATCTCTCCACCCCGGAAGCTCCCAGCCTCATTCCTGATGAAGGGCTCCTAACCGAAATGTCGATTTCCCTGCTCCTCAGTTGCTACCTGACCGGCTGTGCTTTTCCAACACCACTCTAATCTTGACCCCATTCAGCTCCTCAAGTCTGCCCTGTCATTCAATAAGATTTGATTGTAACCTCAATTCCGACCCATGATAGCCTTTCACATTTTTGCTTAACAAGAATCTACCTATTTCTGCCTTGAAAATAATCAAGGCCTCTGCTTCTCTCACTTCATCAGGAACAGAGTTCCAAAGACACATGGCCACTTCAGAGAAAGAAAACTCGCCTCGTTATTTTCAATGAACTAATGGTCCATATCTCCAATGTGAAGCTCTGAAAAATGTATCAAATATACAAACATAAAATACACAAACTTTAAGGTAATTTCTGATAAATTAGCTTGCAGCTGAAAATGTGTTGAACATTGTAAAGCTTCATTCCTGCTTGTCATCATTTAGCTATTTTCAGCCAATCAGGCTGATGTAATCTGCTTCCAGCCATGGTACTGGGTGTAAGGACTCCTTCTGGACAAAAAAATGGTCAGTTTTCATCCCCATTTCCCAGCATTTCTGAAAGGTTTGCATCAGAATATCCAGTGCAGAGACCAGTTCTCTCTAGCTTTGGAAATTGATTTTGGAAGTTCCTCAGTGATGGTTGCACAAGGCCCAACATCCAAAGAGACCTGAAAGGTTCTTATTTCCACACATCGTTCAGCTATTGTTTTCTTTGAAAGATGCGTCTGCTTATGAACACACGAACAAGGAACAAGTGTAGGCTATTCGGCCCTTCAAGCCTGCTTCACCATTCAATAAGATCATGGCTGGTCTGGTTTTAACCCAACCTCTACATTCTTGGACATCCCCAGTAATATGACAAGAAACGATGTCGCTCTGCCTTCAAAATATCTCAAGATTCTGTATCTACTGCCTTTAGAGGAAGGGAATTCCAAAGACTCACAACATTCTGAGGAAAAAGAAGGCCTCATCTCTCTTTTTAATGCCCCCTCCCCTCTTATTTTTAAACCATGACCAGTTCAAGAACGTCTCACAAGACATCCTTGTGGGACATCCTTTCCACTTCCACCTGGTCAAGATTAGGGCCAGTCAAGGATAGCAGTGGGAAGTTGTGTGTGCAGTCAGAGGAGATAGGGGAAGCACTTAATGAATATTTTTCGACTGTATTCACTCTAGAAAACGATAATGTTGTCGAGGAGAATACTGAGATACAGGCTATTAGACTAAGTGGGATTGAGGTTCACAAAGAAGAGGTACTAGGAATCCTGCAGAGTGTGAAAATAGACAAGTCCCCTGGGCCGGATGGAATTTATCCTAGGACCCTCTGGGAAGCCAGGGAGGTGATTGCCGAGCCTTTGGCATTGATCTTTAAATCGTCATTGTCGAAAGGAATAGTGCCAAAAGACTGGAGGATAGCAAATGTGGTTCCCCTGTTCAAGAAGGGGAGTAGAGACAACCCTGGTAATTATAGACCAGTGAGCCTTACTTCAGTTGTTGGTAAAGTGTTGGAAAAGGTTAAAAGAGGTAGGATTTATAATCATATAGAAAAGAATAATTTGATTAGTGATAGTCAGCGCGGTTTTGTGAAGGGTAGGTCATGCCTCACAAACCTTATTGAGTTCTTTGAGAAGGTGATCAAACAGGTAGATGAGAGTAAACTAGTTGATGCGGTGTATATAGATTTCAGCAAGGCGTTCGATAAGGTTCCCCACAGTAGGCTATTGTACAAAATGCAGAGGAATGGGATTGTAGGAGATATAGCAGTTTGGATCAGTAATTGGCTTGCTGAAAAAAGACAGAGGGGAAATGTTCATCCTGGAGTGTTGATGGGAAATGTTCATCCTGGAGTCCAGTTACTAGTGGTGTACTGTAAGGGTCCACTGCTATTTGTCATTTTTATAAATGACCTGGATGAGGGCATAGAAGAGTGGGTTAGTAAATTTGCAGATGACACTAAGGTCGGTGGAGTTGTGCAAAGTGACCAAGAATGTTGTAGGTTGCAGAGAGACATAGATAAGCTGCAGAGCTGGGCTGAGAGGTGGCTAATGGAGTTTAATGCAGACAAGTGTGAGGTGATTCACTTTGGTCGGAGTAACCGGAATGCAAAATACTGGGCTAATGCTAAGATTCTTGGTAGTGTAGATGAGCAGAGAGACCTCGGTGTCCATGTACACAGATCCTTGAAAGTTGCCACCCAGGTTGACCGAGTTGTTAAGAAGATATATAGTGTTTTAGCTTTTATTAATAGAGGGATCGAGTTCCGGAACCATGAGGTTATGCTGCAGCTGTACAAAACACTGGTGCGGCCGCACTTGGAGTATTGTGTACAGTTCTGGTCACCGCATTATAAGAAGGATCTGGCAGCTTTGGAAAAGATGCAGAGGAGATTTACTAGGATGTTGCCTGGTATGGAGGGAAGGTCTTACGAGCAAAGGCTGAGGGACTTGAGGCTGTTTTCGTTGGAGAGAAGAAGGTTGAGAGGTGACTTAATAGAGACATATAAGATAATCAGAGGGTTAGATAGGGTGGATAGGGAGAGCCTTTTTCCAAGTATGGTGACGGCGAGCATGAGGGGGCATAGCTTTAAATTGAGGGGTGATAGATACAGGACAGATGTCAGAGGTAGTTTCTTTACTCAGAGAGTAGTAAGGATATGGAATGCTTTACCTGCAACGGTAGTAGATTCACCAACTTCAAGTACGTTTAAGTCGTCATTGGACAAGCATATGGACGTACATGGAATAGTGTAGGTTAGATGGGCTTCAGATTGGTATGACAGGTCGGCGCAACACTGTGGGCCGAAGGGTCTGTACTGTGCAGTAATGTTCTATGTTCTATGTTCTAAGTCCTCCATATTTCGATTAGGTCACCTCTTACCTTTCTAAACTCTAGGACGAGCCTGTCTAACCTTTCCTCATAAGGTAACCTGCTCATTTCAAAGATGCGTCAAGTAAACCTTCTCTGAACTGCTTCCACGCATTAATATCTTTCCTTAACTACAGTGGTAGGAGCAGCGCTCCAAAAGCTAGTGTTTCCGAATAAATCGGTTGGACTATAACCTGGCGTTGTGTGATTTTTAACTACAGTGATCAATGTACATGGTACACAAGATGTGGTCTTACCTTATAACTGAGACATAAACTCCCTATTCTTGCATTCAATTCCCCTCACAATAAAACAAAACATTTTATCAGCTTTCTTTGCTATTGCTGAATACCTTCGGCAAGATCCTTTAACATAATTTTATTTATTTTGTTTTCTTTTATCCTCCTCTTTTTATGATCAGTTCTCACTAAAACCTCTGCCCTCCATGCTACCCGGAGAAAGTGAGGACTGCAGATGCTGGAGATCAGAGCTGAAAATGTGTTGCTGGAAAAGCGCAGCAGGTCAGGCAGCATCCAAGGAGCAGGAGAATCAACGTTTCGAGCATGAGCTCTTCTTCAGGAATTCCTGAAGAAGGGCTCATGCCTGAAACATCGATTCTCCTGCTCCTTAGATGCTGCCTGACCTGCTGCGCTTTTCCAGCAACACATTTCCATCTCCATGCTACCCACCCACTTCCTGCTAAGCTGACATTCCTATAGAAACATGGGAACAAAGATGGATTACTTCCTGCACAATCATGCTAGTCTACCTCAGCCCATCTGCCCACAATTTGCTTTTGTAACTTTCAATGTACCTAGTTAGCTCCAATCACTGTAAATCTCAGATCATTCAAAAGTTTACCCCAACCCTCCCCTCATATTCTATCATGAACCACTCAACAATCACCCTGTCCTCACTGATCTACATTATCCCATAGCCCCCCCCCCCCCCTCTAATTGCTAAAATTTAAAATCATCACCTTGTACAAAAATAATTCAGGATTTCACCCTCTTGCATCACAGTAACTCACTCAAACAAAAAACCCAAAGAACTACGGATGCTGGAAATCAGAACAAAAACCAGAAATTGTTGGAAAATCTCAGCAGGTCTGATAGCATCTGTGGAGAGAAAGCAGTGACCCTTCTTCAGAACAGGTCAGTTCTGAAGAAGGGTCAATGGACCCAAAATGTTAACTCTGCTTTCTTTCCACAAATGCTGCCTGACCTGCTGAATTTTATTAGATTAGACTCCTTAAAGTGTGGAAACAGGCCCTTTGGCCCAACAAGTCCAACCCGACACTCAGAAGAGTAACCCACTCAGACCCATTTCCCTCTGACTAATGCACCTAACACTATGGACAATTTAGCATGGCCAATTCACCTGCCAATTTCCTGACAATAAACGTTTCCAGCCTCTGACAATTTTAGATACTTTCTAATCAACCTGTACAGAGATGATATTGCACACCTCTGGGAAAGACTTGAGCCCAGGCTTTCTGTTTCAGAGATAAGGATACTACAATATGTAAAGAGCCTTACCCCCTGATAATTGTATCATACTTAAATACCTAATTGGGTATTAACTGGGGATTCACTTGTGTATCCTGTTGTAGTCGGGTTTAGTGAAGCACATTTGTATCTCTGTCAATGAAGGCTTCTGACATATGGAAAGATTAAGCTCCAGTTTCATCCATCACTGCTCAATGGTTCTGGAGCTGAGTAGACATATAACCCCAGTAAATCCTTCACTCCCTTTACTCTGCACTGCCTGATACGGTGGACACAGGTCTACCTTGTAAAGGACACAATACCATTGTCAGTCCACCAGCCTTGACAGAAATGTGACTAGTCCCACTTGGATGGCCAAAAGCATCGGGGGAAAATCCACCATTTTGGTGTAGCATTAATACATCTTCTGTTACTTTCTGCCGCTAACCTCACACACAAAACTGGAATAATTGGAGCATGGAATTTTGATTTCTCTCGATTTCATCAAGGGGAATTTGAATGAACCTATTGCAAAAGAGTTAAATGTGATATGGATA
The DNA here is from genome assembly GCF_037043375.1 of Chiloscyllium plagiosum. Taxonomy (NCBI): domain Eukaryota; kingdom Metazoa; phylum Chordata; class Chondrichthyes; order Orectolobiformes; family Hemiscylliidae; genus Chiloscyllium; species Chiloscyllium plagiosum. The sequence continues at coordinate 129,633,716 of NW_028270142.1, read as the reverse complement.
GCGAGAAATGGATCAATGGCTCTTTTCTTCAAAGAAGGGATCTTAACAGCCGTATTGATAACTCCTGGGAGGTTAGGCTGAACCGCTTTGGTTTCACCTACTTGTTTGTAGCGGGACACCATTTTGTGTCACAGTGTGAACACAACAACACGTGAAAACCAGAGGTGAATGTCGCTGCTCTGACAACATCATAAGAGACTGGCTTTTCTGTGTCATCAGAGCACGGTCATTTGTGCAACGCAATCTTCCCCATTACAGACAATGGTGGCAGAGCAACTGATCAGCCAACAGCCACACACTTAAAATATTAAAGCCCCTGTACAACTCTTGCTACTGACAGATCACAAGATAACCATCTCTTATACATTAGGAAAAGAGGAGGTTAAAAGAGATTAGAAGGTCATTGTTTTGTGGTTTAAGTTGAGGGAAACAGAGTAAAAATTGGTAAACATTGGTAAAAATCTCAGAAAATCCTCGAATCAAGTAGACTTTGGCACATTCAGTGACTACAAATCCCAACAATGTAAAGACAACAGTTGAGGAATGCGATTCCTCAAATACTGGTCAACATCCTAACAATGCCTTAACAAGCAAAATTTAGTTTATTCAGGCACCATAACCCAGTGACCTTGTTCAGTGGGGCTCAAAGTGAAGGCTTTCCAATTTTGAACCATAGCTTTTGGCTGTTTCTTTCTTCTGCTGGGCTCTCCAGTCAAAAACATAATGTAGATTCATCGAAAGGACCAAGTGCTAATGCATTAGTGACTGGCAATTGGCAGGGACACTGAGGCAGGCAGATGTAAGTTGACATTAATGGAAAGTTTTGCCTGTGGTCATGTGCCAGAGAGAGAAAAAAATGGAGCCACCTGCCTCTTGTCTTCAACCTGGTAATCAGATGTCAGACAGGATTAATTAGCAGCCTGCAGTTTTCCTGTTCTCCATTGATAGGCACAATGCATCTCCATAACGTGAGAAAATATTAAAGTTGGTTGCAAATCAGGTTGACACTGAAGGAAGCATTTCTTTATTGCTGCTGCTCGCTGTATTTTACTTGCCTGTGCACTTTATTTCAACACAAATGCTTCAAGTTTTGAAAATTCTGACAAAGGAAGGATTCAATCACTCTTTGTGTCCACCTTTGCCTTTCTATCCCTACAGCAGCAAAGAAGCACTGGAATGTTTAGGATAACCTTTTGGGCTCCCATCAAATCAATAAAATCCACTCCCAATACTCCCCACCAGGCATAAAACCATATTCCGCTCTGATTCCTGTTTTAGGCTGAGTTCCCCAGTATTATTGTGAGTAAAATAAAGAGGCTTACAGTGATCCAGCAACAGGCATCTTAAAGTGAGCACCATGAATTGGATTTTACACCATCAGATCATATTTCCTTTAGACCATAAATTTCTCCCCTGAAAAAAAATATGTGGCCTGCTATGTTTTCTCCAAGGGCTGTTATGTGTTAACCACATTTGCTGTAGGTCAAGTACATATGAGTCGCATTTGGCAGGACCAAGGCAAGGATAACACATTCCCTTCCTTGCAAAAAAGAAGTTTGATATTCAGCATTAATGGGGTGAGCATTTTATTCCCATTTATGAGTCAAATTTAAATCTCTTCCAACTGCCATTGTTGGATCTCAACTTGTGTCTCCAGATCATTGCCCGAGTAATATCACTTCTATGCTTCACCCATCAGTTGTACACAATATTGGGAGCACTTTGTGTGGACGTGTCTGAAGTATCTTGACAGTACAAGAGCAGGAATCTGACCAATCAGTAAGTGCCTGTTTTGATCAGTGCGTAGTCATGAGGCCAACCAACATTTAGCAAGCATTTGGTCTGAACGAGGCTCACTGTGGGTTTTTGACTTCGGTATAATGAAGGAGGTCCATACCATAACAAGGCTGACATTAAGGCACAGTGGTTCAGTGGTTAGCACTGCTGCCTCACAGCACCAGGGTCCCAGGCTCAATTCCCGCCGCGGGCAACTGTCTGTATGGAGTTTGCACATTCTCACTGTGTCTGCGTGGGTTTCCTCTGGATGCTCCGGTTTCCTCCCACAATCCAAAGATGTGCAGGTCAGAGGAATTGGTCATGCTAAATTGTCCATAGTGTTAGGTGCATTAGTCAGAGGATGGTGGGTTACTCTTCAGAGGGTCGGTGTGGCCATGTTGGGCCGAAGGACCTGTTTCCACACTGTAGAGAATCTAATCTAATCGCCCAATAATGTACTATGGGGAGTATTTTGGGGGAAAAAGTGGTACCAAAGACTAACAAGACCTGTGGATTATTTAGGAGAGAATTGTGATCAACAAATTAGCAATGTTAGGTTAGACTGGCCAAGTAATAATTCCAAACATGAACACAGCCCTTCCTGACAAAACTGTCATCTCTCCTCATTCACCTGATTTACTACTCTCCTGTGTGATCTTCAATTTCTCTGTTTGTGAGAGACATATTTCATTGATTCTATTTTGACTGCAAGACTACAACACAAGTCCAAGTAACTTTCAACCTTTCCTCAACATTCACTCCAGTTTTCAAATAATGAATATTTCTCAATTGACACGGTATTGAATGGACTTTGGACGGTGAGATTCTCCCATCAGCAACCACTCCTCTTGGTGCAAGTAACTGGACATTCAGGAAACAGTTGGCAATGTAGATCCAGGAATCGTGGCCTCAGTATCAATCCTACCTTGTCAGGGTCAGGAAAGGGATAGTTACAAATGTTCATGGCAGCAGGTTTCTTGTTAATTATTGAACTCAAAGGCTTGCACAGTGCAATTGGCAGTCGGAGTTAAACTAACAGTTCCTCAAGACACATGGAAACCCATCAATGCGAACAAAACGGGAGATGCTAGCTCTGGAGTGAAAGTGTCTTCTGCAGCACTCCCCGTGGACCAGGCTGAGCAGGAATATTCTCACAACCTGACAAGGGGTCCTTCAACCTTATCTCTGCTAATCACCCTCTCTCTCTCATTCTTCCCCCGCTCTAAATAGCCAAATTCTCCTCATGATTTTCTCCTCATTCACTCCACTGTTCCAACAGGGTCAATCCATGAGTATGCCTGGCTGAGAACTCTTGCTGCTTGTTTCCTATTCAGCAGGCTTCTGAATGCAACCAGGAAGTGGAGGTTTTGCTTTTAAATTCAGCAGGACCTCTATATGCCTATCCTCCCTATATTCCCACACACATTCTTCGTGTCCACATGAATGTTGGTGCTGTGGGACTACAAACCTTGACTTTGCATTAAACCCCCTCAGTGTAATAGTGTGTAAAAACACAAATGACTTCATTGATGGGGTGGTCTAATGGAACTATTGCTGAACTAGTAATTTGTAATTCCAGGCTAATGGGTTCAAATCCCATCCTGGTAAAATTTGAATTTAATAAAAGGAATTGCTCTATTGGAGACCATGTGACTGCTGTCTATTGTCATAAAGCTCTATCTGGTTCACAAGTGTTCCCTAAGGAAGGAAATGGTGGCACGGTGGCTAGCGCTGCTGCCTCACAGCGCCAGAGACCTGGGTTCAATTCCCGCCTCAGGCAACTGTCTGTGTGGAATTTGCACATTCTCCCCGTGTCTGCGTGGGTTTCCTCCAGGTACTCCGGCTTCCTTCCACAGTCCAAAAATGTGCAAGTTAGGTGAATTGGCCATGCTAAATTGCCCGTAGTGTCAGGTGAAGGGGTAAATGTAGGGGAATGGGTCTGGGTGGGTTGCTTTTCAAAGGGTCGGTGTGAACTTGTTAGGCCGAAGGGCCTGCTTCCACACTGTAGGGAATCTAATCTAAAAATCTTCTGTCTTTGCTTGCTCTGGCTTACATGTAACTCCAGACCCACATGTTTGATCCTTGCCTAAACTCTGGACAATTAGGAGTGAGGAATAAATGCTGATCTAGCCTGTGACACCCATACTCCATGAATCAATAAAAACAAAATCAATTATGCTTGCATTTTTATCAGGTTTTAATCTAACCATGATACTTGTATGAGTGGGTTGTCTTATGAGGATTGTTTAGACAGACTGGGCATGTTTCCACTAGTGCATAAAACACTACATAGGACAAACAGAAAGACAGCTAACGATCCGTATCCATGAACACCAACTAGCCACGAAATGAGACAACCAGCTATCCTTAGTAGCCTCACACACAGATGACAAGCAACATGAGTTCGACTGGGACAACACTACTATTGTAGGACAAGCCAAACAGAAAACAGCCATGGAATTCCTAGAGGCATGGCACTCATCCACAGATTCAATCAACAAGCACATCGACCTGAACCCAATATACCGGCTACTGCAACGGACAGCTGGAACTGACAACCGGAAGCGGCAGATACAAACCATTACAAATGCCGGAGGAAAGATCACAGAAGCGCTTCACAGGAGGCTCCTAAGCACTGAGGATGTCACCTAGACAGGGGATGAAACGTCTGCAACACAAATTCCCAGCTCGGCGAACAGAACCACAACAATGTTTCCACTAGAATTTAGAATAGTGGGGAATAACTTGATTGAAGTGTGTAAGATCCCGAATAGTTTTGACAAAAGATATAGAAAGGATGTTTCCTTCTGTGGGTGAGTCAAGAACGAGTGGGCACTGTCGGATAAAGTAGGATCACCCTTTCAAAACTGAGATTAGGAGAACGCTTTCTCTCTGGGAGATGTACAACTATGGAACTCTATACCTCAAAGGTGATGATAGTGAGGCCAGTGAATATTTTTAAAGCAGAGGTGGATAGATTTTTCGGCTGGAAATTCAAGGGTTGTCAGGGATAGATGGGAATGTGGAATTCAAAAGACAAACAAATTTTCCATGATCTTACTGAATGACGGAAGAGGTTCTGGAGCTGAATTCTGCTTCTATTTTGGGCGTGCAAATGGATGTAAAATGGAGTGGAATATATAAAGACATAAAACTATAACAAATCCAAACCAATTCGCATCTGTCTTTAATTCCTGGTCTTAACCTAGTTACTCTCAGTTGAAATGTTGATGGGAGGGTAAGTGCTCCAAATATTAGTGAGCCCTGATTGGATTCTTGTGTTTTAATTGGCTGTTAAGAAGGATACTGCCTGCACATTGGGCTACAGCAGGTTTACTCGGACTGAGACCTCTCTTTATGCTGAATCAGTTGAAGTGCCTAGATTCATGGACGTAGAATGACCATGGGGTAAGGCAACAATTAAGATTATGATGTTTTACGCCAACATGATGAATAACCTCAGAGGACAGAGATGACTGGAAGAAGAAAACTCATTCCAAAACCATAATGTTATTGTTGGTGCATTCCCCCTTTGGGCAGTGGCTTCTCCCACACAATGATTACTGATGGACAGGAAGAGCGTGTTTCCTTTGACAGATGACACACCGCTCAGTGATATAATAATACTTTCCAATCCAGTGAACACTCGATTCTAATGAACTGGGATCCAGGCAATGATTAACTTGCAAAGTATTTAAATATAAACTAAAAGCTGGCCGGTTGAATGTTGGGGAAAATTGTAACGCAATCTAATGTGGTCTTAAACCAAAAGAGTGCTGTTCAAACATTGGATAAGGTCATCAGTTCACTTGCTGGCGATATTATAGCTCGGTCCTTGCCAGATGTTTCAGACATAAACAACTGTAGTCTTTTGAAAAGGTTTTAAAAACCATGCTGGCAAATTAGACAATGGTCTTTCACCTCATGGATCTCAGCATGCAAGCAGCCCAGGCTGAAGGAGATAAAAATCACTTCCATCTGCCACTGTGAGAAGCCTTCTAAAATCAGTACTGACATTTATAAACCATCTCCCACGACACCAGGAGTCAGCCTTTAACTCAGTGGCCTTGCTCAGAGTCAGAAGGTTACATGTTCAAGTCCTGTTCCAGCAAAGCTGTGTACAACGTCAAGATGATACTCCAGTTGAAAAGGTTGTGTTCTTTGGATATGATGTTCAAGGCTTTAACTACCGTTTCCAATGGATGTAAAAGATCTCATGGCCCCATTGGGGCCCCTTGGTGTCTGGAACACCTCACAGTCATGGAAATTAAGTCCCACTATTCCCCAGGTCATCACAAATGTTAAAGGTTTTATAAAAATTCACAAAATCCCAAAAGTATCTGCCTTTTAGTCCCAGGTTGACAGCAAGTATAGACCACGTTTCTATATTCTACAAGAATGATTACTTATTACAAATAAATAGATTCTAGCTACAGGTAACCAATTATGAACATTTGACATATAACTCTCCTGGTTGGGACTCTAACCCTCTTTAAAAACTCCCTTACACACACATATAGGCAGATGCTGACCAGAAACAAAAATAAAGGGTGTGCTGGGCAGAGGGTAAGACTGGGAAAATAAAAATGGAAAGAACTGCAGATGCTGTAAATCAGAAACAAAATCAGAAAATGTTGGAAAAACTCAGCAGGTCTGGCAGCATATGTGGAGAGAAATCAGAGTTAACATTTTGAGTCCAGTGACTCTTCCTCAAAACTGGGAAGTCTGGGAAGGCCATCCAACGCTCCCTGTTCACAGGGTTCACTGATCCTTTCAGCTTATCAGAACATCACATAGAACATAGAACATAGAACATAGAACATAGAAGAATACAGCGCAGTACAGGCCCTTCGGCCCTCGATGTTGCGCCAATCCAAGCCCACCTAACCTACATTAGCCCACTCTCCTCCATATGCCTATCCAATGCCCGCTTAAATGCCCATAATGAGGGAGAGTCCACCACTGCTACTGGCAGGGCATTCCATGAACTCACGACTCACTGAGTAAAGAAGGAAATCACCTTGATTTTCCTTCTCCAGATATTTCCACTTGCTTGCAGGATGGCTGGTTCACACTTACATCATCTCTGCTTTACTGGTTAAGAGCTTACACCAATGGCTGAGGAAAAATAAACTAGCTATGTTCAGAATTGCGATATGTTTCTACTACAGAGCAAAACACAGCTCTTTTGCTTTCAGAGGTCTGAAAGGCCGGTAATACCTCAGGAAGCCTGACTGAAAAGGAACATCATTTATTGTTGAACACCAAACGAGAGCCACTCCTTGTGCTGTACATAGGCTCGTGCTAGCCTGGGAGACACAGTTCTGCAGACCCATCCCTCAGTCTACTTTATAAAGGTGATAAACTCCAGTTGGGCAGGCATTGTCTGTTACTAAAGGAATTCATAATTAACGAGCTCCACAAGGAAGTTAATTAGTAATGCCCCATGGGCCTTGTAGGTGTTACTACTCTGCAAATACATTCACACCCCCATTCAGCTCATCTTCATACTAGAAACTATTCACATAGCTGTTGGGAGCAGTAATTTGTTGTTATTAATAACTGGTCATTTGTTCACAGACCAACGGCTACTTGTTGCTAGCCCAAGTACCATTCATACACACCTCCCTGCAAACTAGGCTTCGACTCCTGCTTCAACCAGAAGCTGTGTGACAGCACTCACAGTGAGTGGCACGTTACTTATTTCGAAACAGCACAGCAACAGTCCTTAGTTTTTAAATCAGTTTGTTTGCCATTTCAGTCAACAATGGAAAGCACAGAGAAATAAAAAGATAAAGGGGTCTTTACACATCTTACACACAATGGCTGTCCCTCAGCCAAAATCAACAAATGTAAACCATCTGGTGATCAGGCTGCTGTTTATGGCAGCTGGTTGTATGTAATTGGTTACCCTGTTTCCTTCATCACAACAGTTCAAACTTCAAACTACTTCACTGGAAGTTAAGTCCTATGATTGTGAAAGGCTGTGTTTAAAAATCAGTCGTTTACAGCAGAAAACTTTCTGCTAATAAGGCACTAATTCTCTAATGTGAAAACCAGCTTGGAAAGAGAAGGTTCTGAAAGTCATTCAGTACAGAAGAGGCCCTTGAGCCCATTGAGTCTATACCGATGAAAACTCCTCCAAATCTAAACTTGCCCCACTTTCCGACCTTTCATAGCTAAGCTGCTCTATTCCCGGCAACGTCCCGGTGAATCTACTCAGCACCCTCTCCCAGTGCAATCACTCCTTTCCCACAGTGCCATGACTAGAACTGCACACACTACTGCAGCCTAACTAACTTCTCGTACAACTCCAACACAAACTTCCTTATAATCCATGCCACAACCTACAAGGGTAAATACTCCGTACACTGACAGGATGAATGGGAGATGGGGAAATGGCGCACTACCTCTGTGCTGCAAGAGGTGCTTTAATGAGGTTGAGCTGAGATATTATTGGAGCAGAGTGCAAGGAACTTTGCTTTGCATTGAACCTTAGGTAGGACTGCTTGGTGTTCTGAATGAGAATTGGATGTAGAATATGTTCTGTCCCTTAGTATTCAGACCCTGACTATAATGTTCACAGACAAAACAATCAAGATGAATTTTTTTTATGGCTGCATTTCAATTGATGCACACGTCAATAAAATCTCTGTAAGTTGGAAGTGGCCTGGGGGGGTGATCTTTTTACAATGTTCCTGTCCTGCAACTAATTATTTCTCTTTTTTTCTCTTGTTAACCATGAGGTTTGGAGTGGGAGATGGTTCGAGGAAGCAAGGCAAGATTCACCTCAGGGAAAGTTCACTTATTCCCCGGAACCTTGGAATGGGGCTAACATTAAAATTTGATGAGCGCCATACTAGCCCACATGTACGGGTTAGATTAAAGTTATCTCTATGACTCTCAAAGAGTATTTAGTTGCGCAAACCAGAAATTTTGTATTCATGTTAAAAATCGATTGAATATGGTCACTAATGTTATCCAATAATCTTTATGCTTTTCTAAATGAAGTTATGCACAGATGGGTAACATTATATAATTAATATGTGAATTAGCCAAACTAGTTCAAACAAACTTTAGTCCCGATGGGCACCATTGGCCAGATAAAGCAGGCATGTTCCATGTGGTACTGATCAGTACTATGCCCAGGAAGAGGCTATTCAGCCCACTGTGCTTGTCCTTGCTCTTTGGTAACTATTCAATTCACCCACCTCCTTGCCTTTCCCATAGTCATGCAAATGTATCAAACCAAGGAGGGAAGGTGATCTTTTTTCAGGGAAGGAAATAAACATTACGAACAGAACATAAAATGCAAATTAGGAACATATTTTCCATGTTCCACTGCCCATTTTCTCTTTAAAAAGCAAATTGGAAATGATGCAAAATATTTAACATAGCTTGGGTTCCTTTTCATATTTTAGAACACAGGTGCCTTTGTCAGGAGGGCTTACTGAGCTCAGATACAGACTGCTTTCTAAAAAGCTAACCATACAGAGTACCAGCTAGTATTAGGCCAGCATCCACACAGTGCACTATTGATAAGAAGCCTTCATATTCTATTATACTGCAAGCACTCTATAAACCTTCTTTATGTTGGACTATTTAACTTTTCTCATTTTCAGCAAATAGGTGCCCGTGGTGAGAGCGTTATCTTATTACTCATTCACAGGATGAGGGTTTCGCTGGCTAGGCAGCATTCGTTGTCCGCCCCTAATTGCCCAGAGGGCAGTTAAGAATCAACCACATTGCAGGGGGTCTGGAGTCACGTGTCGACCAGAGCAGGTAAGGATGACGGTTTCCTTCCCTAAAGGACATCAATGAACCAGATGAGTTTTTCTGAAAATCGACAATGGATTCATGGTCACCGACAGACTCTGAATTCCATATTCCTTTTAAATGCCTTTATCCAAATATAAAGAAATAATGCTAAAAATGCACAATGGATGTGTCAACATTTAAAAAAGAAAATTCGACTGAATTCCAGATTTTTATTGAATTCAAACTCTGCCATCTGCCATGGTTGGATTTGAACTCAGGTCCCCAGAGCATTATCTGGGTTTCTGCTTTAACAGCCTAGTGAAAAAATCTCAAAACCAACACGTCCTCGCAAGTATGTGGGGCAGCGTTTGAGACACATTATTTATTACTTCAGTATTTATTCTGGTCAATGCTTGCTTTGAGTGCAATATCCCCAGTGCTTGATGAATATGTTCTGGAAAATTTTAGCAAATAGATGTACAGCACGGAAACAGACCCTTCGGTCCAACCCGTCCATGCCGACCATATATCCCAACCTAATCTAGTCCCACCTGTCAGCACCCAGCCCATATCCCTCCAAACCCTTCCTATTCTTATACCCATCCAGATGCCTTTTAAATATTGCAATTGTACCAGCCTCCACCACTTCGTCTGGCAGGTCATTCCATGCACGCACCACCCTCTGCATGAAAAGGTTGCCCCTTAGTTCTCTTTTATATCTTTTCCCCTCTCACGCCAAACCTATGCCGTCTAGTTCTGGACTCCCCCACCCCAGGCAAAAGACCTTGTCTATTTACCCTATCGATGCCCCTCATGATTTTAAAAATGACCTCTCTCCATTAGTGCCCTGCACTCACGCCCCTGTCCCTCACACCTACACCCCAAGCTGCAAACTGGTAAGACTTGTCATAACCATACTGAATCACTCTTAACTATTGGTCAAAGCCATCAGTCTTTATTCTCATCTCTGTCATTATTATTACCGATAAACTGAATTAAACAAACTTTATGTGCTTTAAAACAATGACAAATTGTTTTTAATCCCCACCACATCCACTGTCCAACATGAATTTTCTCCTGTGTTGCTCCAGTGGTTTTCAGGAAATTAATATTTAGTCACAGGAGGCTTCAGGCAGCCCTGAAGTTAAACAAGTCTGTACTTGTGATTGTATTTGTGTGAGTTAAACAAGTCTGCACTTTCCAAACATCATCAGTTCGATAGAAGTTGGATTAGTGGTGCTGGAAGAGCACAGCAGTTCAGGCAGCATCCAAGGAGCTTCAAAATCGACGTTTTGGGCAAAAGCCCTTCATCGGGATTAAAGGCAGTGAGCCTGGAGCGTGGAGAGATAAGCTAGAGGAGGGTGGGGGTGGGGAGAAAGTAGCATAGAGTACAATGGGTGAGTGGGGGAGGGGATGAAGGTGATAGGTCAGGGAGGAGAGGGTGGAGTGGATAGGTGGAAAAGGAGATAGGCAGGTAGGACCCCATGACTTGTCCGGACTTGTCCTACCTGCCTATCTCCTTTTCCACCTATCCACTCCACCCTCTCCTCCCTGACCTATCACCTTCATCCCCTCCCCCACTCACCCATTGTACTCTATACTACTTTCTCCCCACCCCCACCCTCCTCTAGCTTATCTCTCCACACTCCAGGCTCACTGCCTTTATTCCTGATGAAGGCCTTTTGCCCGAAACTTCGATTTCGAAGCTCCTTGGATGCTGCCTGAACTGCTGTGCTCTTCCAGCACCACTAATCCGGAATCTGGTTTCCAGCATCTGCAGTCATTGTTTTTATCCAGTTCGATAGAAGTGTCCGGTTTATGGCTGGTTTGCATAAGAACATAAAAGATAGGAGCACGGTGGCACAGTAGGGCAGCACGGTGGCACAGTGGTTAGCACTGCTGCCTTACAGCGCCAGAGACCTGGGTTCAATTCCCACCTCGGGCAACTGTCTGTGTGGAGTTTGCACGTTCTCTCCGTGTCTCCATGGGTTTCCTCCGGGTGCTCCAGTTTCCTCCCACAGTCCAAAGATGTGCAGGTTAGTTGAATTGGCCATGCTAAAATTTCCCATAGTGTTAGGTGTAGGGGAATGGGTCTGGGTGGGTTGCTTTTCGGAGGGTCGGTGTGGACTTGTTGGGCCGAAGGGCCTGTTTCCACACTGTAAGTAATCTAACCACTCAGTCCTCCACTAACATCCTGGTTGATCTTCTACTCAGCTGCATCATTCCCACATCCCTTGATTTCATCATTTTCCCATTCTTGATCCAACCTGGAGTGTTCCATATAATATTGGGAGGAGGGATGTAGCTGGTTAGGAGGAGGTTCATAGGACTGTATTGTTTCCAGAGATGAGTGAGAGCCTGTAGTCTCGAATTTAGAAGAATAAGAGGAGATCAAGTTGGGGGATATAAGATGCTAAAGGGGTTTGACAAAGTAGACATGCCAAGGATGCTCTCCTCATGTAGGACAACCTAGAACAAGTGGTCATAATTTTCGGATAAGGGGGTAGCAGATTCAAAATAGAGCCAAGGAAAAATTACTTCTCTCAAATGGTCGTGAATCTGTGGAATTCACTGCCCACAGTGCAGTGGATGCATGGGCATTGAATACATGTAAGGAGGAGATAGACAGATTTTGAATTTATAATGGGTTAAATAATTATGCATTGCGGGCAGGAAAGTGAGATGATCATAATGAATGGCAGAGCATGCTCAAAGTAGTGATCACCTTCTCCTGTTCCTAGTTCTTATATCCTTGTATTGCTGAGGCCATTAGTAAAGTTACCTTTGACATTAGACACTCGCTCAGATTAGATCAGAGTGGTGCTGCAAAAGCACAGCAGGTCAGGCAGCATCCGAGGAGCAGGAAAATCGATATTTCGGACAAAAGCCCTTCATCAGGAATGGAGGCAGGGAGCCTCCAGGGTGGAGAGATAATTTATCTCCCTGCCTCCATTCTTGATGAAAGGCTTTTGCCCGAAACGTCATTTTTCCTGCTCCTAGGATGCTGCCTGACTTGCGATGCTTTTCCACCACCACTCTAATCTAAACTCTGGTTTCCAGCAACTGCAGTCCTCACTTTTGCCTACTTGCTTAGATTAGGCATGACTCCGAAAGGGTGGACTCTGGATTAGTGGTGCTGGGAGAGCACAGCAGTTCAGGCAGCATCCAAGGAGCAGCGAAATGGACGTTTCGGGCAAAAGCCCTTCATCAGGAATGGGCTGTTCCTTGGATGCTGCCTGAACTGCTGCGCTCTTCCAGCACCACTAATCCAGAATCTGGCTTCCAGCATCTGCAGTCATTGTTTTTACCTCCAAAAGGGTGGACACCAATCTATAGGAAAATACCCTCATTATGCGGCAAATGCTTAGAATCTAGAAAAGAAAACAGAAATTGCTGGAAAGCTCACTGGACGTGAAACGTTAACTCTGATTTCTCATCGCAGATGCTGCCAGACCTGCTGAGCTTTTACAGCAATTTCTGTTTTTGTTTCTGATTTATAGCAGCCTTGGTTCTTTCGGTTTTCATTTAGAATCTAGAAAACCCTGGCTGTGTATGGTGTGGTTGAATTCAATTATGACTTTCAGAAAAGAATTGGATAAGGGAGAGAGATTGCAGGGCTATGAGGGCAGTGGTGTGGAACTCCCCCCGAGGCAGCCAGAACATACATGATGGGTCAAATAGACTTCTTCCTTGCTGGAAAAATTCTTTAGATTAGATTAGATTAGATTAGACTGGATTACTTACAGTGTGGAAACAGGTCCTTCGGCCCAACAAATCCACACCGACCCGCCGAAGCGTAACCCACCCATTCCCGTACATTTACCCCTTTACCTAACACTACGGGCAATTTAGCATGGCCAATTCACCTGATGTGCACATCTTTGGACTGTGGGAGGAAACCGGAGCACCCGGAGGAAACCCACGCAGACACGGGGAGAATGTGCAAACTCCACACAGTCAGTCGCCTGAGTCGGGAATCGAACCCGGGTCTCTGGCGCTGTGAGGCAGCAGTGCTAACCACTGTGCCACCGTGCCGCCCACAAATATTTGATTCTGAGAATTGCAGGGCTCACTCCCACATACCTCGGTGCATTTGCCAATTCAACCATCGAAGAAACAACATTTTTTGCAAACAAGGCTCTGAGGATGGATCAACGCCGATTATGTCACTGTACCCTTGATCCCAATGTCCCCTCTAAACTGCACAGCCACTCAGAGAGACCAAAGGCACATTGACTTCCAGTTACTGAAGCCACTGCCATGCTCGAACCTTGGAGGTCTGCACAACAACAGGCAAATTTGAAGGGAACGTTGCTTCATACTCAAGCTCTCCCCTAACAGTGAAAATGTCACATCATCATGCACCGTCAAATAGCAAACCCTAACCATTCACAGAGGTATGTCTATCTATCCTCAGAATAGTTGTGTTCAAAAACATCCTGTTTTCACAAAGATACTGAATACAACTTGTGTTCCTTTTTACTTTCCATTTACTCATTTACTGGGAAATATAAACACTCTTCTACATTTCTGCCAGTGAAACTTTAAATATTGACAGAACGCTTTTGCTCACCGGTGCAGAAGAGTATGTGCAAGCACAACATCTGTCCTGGTAATATAATCATATCACATCCTTGTTACACTGATAAACAGGACATGTGAACATGCAAGTGCAAATATTCTTTACTCCGCACCCAGTTTGAAAATAATCCCTGAAGTTGCATTCAATAGAGATGTTATGCTACAGTTTGTGCAGATCTGAAGGACAAAGAAAAATGATGGGACAATTGAAGTCAATAGAACGGAAAATCGAGCAAGATGTATGACACCAGGATATTTCCCATGAATGTGGAACTTGCAGCCACAAAGAGCAGTTGAACTGGATAACATGGCAAATTTAATGGGAAGTTGGGTAAGTACAAAGGCATATAAGGCTATGATAACTGGGTTTAGGTAAAGAGGGGCACAGAGATTCAAGCAGAGCAAAAATGATAGCACAGGCCAAATAGCCTTTTTGTGGAGTCATAGTCATAAAGTCCAGCCTATCCTTGCCAAACATAATCCCAAACTAAACTAGTCCCACCTGCCTACCCCTAGTCCATATCCCTCCAAACCTTTCCTATTCATGTACTCATCCAAATGTCTTTTAAATGTTGTAATTGTAACAACATCCACCAATTTCATTCCAAACACGAACCACCCTCTGTGTAAATAATTTGACTCACATGCCACTTATACATGTCTCTTCTCTCACCCTAAAATCACCTCGTCTTGAAATCCCTCATCCTGGGGAAAAGACAACTACCATTAACTCTACCTATACCTCTCATTATTCTATAAACTGCAAACAGGTCGCCTCTCAACCTCGTACGCTCCAGTGAAGAAAGGTTCCAGCCTTTCTCCATAACTCAAACCCTCCATACACAACAACATCCTGATAAATCTCTTCTGAACCCTCTCCAGCTTAATAATATCCTTCCTCTGACTACTTTCCAAATTCTACACAATTTCATCTAATTCTTCTGCTTTTATTGAATTTAGAAAGCTTAGTTGACCAGAGAGAGGCCAGAGTCACCAGAAACACAACTCAGAATATAGGCGAAAGTGAGGATCGCAGATGCTGGAGATCAGAGTCAAGATTAGAGTGATGCTGGAAAAGCACAGCAGGTCAGACAACATCCTCGGAGCAGGAAAATCGATGTTTCGGGCAGGAGTCCTTCATCATGAATGAACAATTCAGAATATAGCTACTAGCTTACAGCCCAGATTTCTGCAGCCCATACTCTGAGTGGCTTCCTGCTGGGAGTGCAGAATTCAGGCATTGCCATCTCTGGCTAGACAAATTCCCAGAAATTGCAACACAGGCACCCCAGCTTCCAACCTCCTTGCCCCACGCTCCCTCCATTGGTGACCCAGTATGTCCATCTCAACATCTCATCGTTTTGTAAACACAGGCATGGAAGGATCACAGTTCTTCGAGCATGACCTTTAATTCCTCACGGAGATAGGATTGCAGAAGCTTCTTTGTGAATTAGTCTTCCAATCCCGGGAAGCCACAGAATCAGGAAAAAGAGAGGACTGCAAATGCTGGAGTTCAGAGTTGATACTGCGTGGGCTGTGAGCATGGGGCTGAGGATTCGGAGGGAGAACTGTTTCTGGAAGCCTCGAGTTTATCAACCCTCTTAACTTGCCTCACCTGGCTTCAAAAACCAAGGCTGGAAACACATTAAAAATAAATAAATTGAGGCATAACCATTGCAAGCAAAGAAACCTTGCTTAATAAATAACTGTTTTCTGGTAACGCAGTGTAAAGAGGTTATTTCTCCCCATAGGCAGGAGCTTAGCAAAAGCAAAGCATCTGTTGGGCTCTTCACTGCAGTGTTAGGGTTAGGGTTAAGGAAGGCAGCATTCCAACAGTGTTGAAACGAAATAATCCCTCAAATGATTTGCAATATGATGATCCAATTTACTCTGGATCATTTAAACGATTTTCCAACAAAAACAGCACAGGAGCTAGCAGTGGCCTTTTAATCATGTTTTCTTGTTGCACTTACATAGGTGTTGAAAGTTTCCTGGTGAACATTCATACCCTGTGTTCGAAATGCGGGGGGCAAAGAGCAAGGGTCAGAGGTAGCTATGAACAAACTGCAGCTTCAAGGCAGTGACCTCCCCCCGCCCACCAAAACCCTTGCGACAGCTTCATTAACAATAGAGAAATGGATGACAAACAGTGGGATAAGTCAGTTCCTTCAGCTCCTGGTTACATAGCAAAATAAAGCATAGGCCTAACGTGTGACAATTGTGGGACACTGCAGATTTAATTGCAATCTAGTCTAATCAAAAAGAAGGGCTGGATTATAAATAATAGACTGAAGGCTTAAAAAAGATTCATTTAATAGGAAATCAATCTTAACATATGGACAACAGGAATGCAATTTTGTGGGTTTTTTTTTGTTAGTGCTGCCCTCTGCTGGAGTGGAGTTTGAGCAGACTAACCTGAAAAACAACAAGCGGATTGATTTTAACCCAGAACCCAGCAACACAGGAACAGGAGTAGGCCATTCAGCCCCTTGAGCTTGTTCCACCATTCAATGAGATCACGATTGATCTGTGGCTTAACTCAATATTCCCAGTTACTTAATCAAATATTTTACCCATTACAGGCACACTTTAAGCTTTTATTGATGCCAAAGTCAATGGAGGTCAAGTTGGTTGTAAAATGAATGACTGACCCAGGGTCAAAGACAGAAATCATGGCCCCAGACTCAGTCTGAACACAATAGACCTCCCTCGAACTCCAGGACTCTGTCTATGGGACCCTGATGTATTCCCTCATTTCCCATACCCAGGGCTGAACCATCAGCATCCCATTTGCATCCTGACAAGCATGGTTAAAATTGGGCTTTACTCACTGAGTCTCACTGTGATTATATTGTTGCTGGAGGAAATCAGATGCATAGGTCAAAGCCTTTCATTTTGACCATGGTACTCTGCCTTTTATTGGCATCAGCAAACTCTGAATTCGATCCCTCCATGAGAGATTTCAGGGGACTGGCACTCTTGGTTAGGCACCAATTCATGTCAAATGAAGTCATAGATGCTGTGGTTCTGTTCGCCGAGCTGGAAGTTTTTGTTGCAAACGTTTCGTCCCCTGTCTAGGTGACATCCTCAGTGCTTGTGAGCCTCCTGTGAAGCGCTTCTGTGGTGTTTCCTCCGGCATTTATAGTGGCCTGTCCCTGCCGCTTCCGGTTGTCAGTTTCAGCCGTCCACTGTAGTGGCCGGTATATTGGGTCCAGGTCAATGTGTTTGTTGATGGAGTTTGTGGATGAGTGCCAAGCTTCTAGGAATTCCCTGGCTGTTCTTTGTTTCACTTGCCCTATAATGGTAGTGTTGTCCCAGTCAAATTCATGTTGCTTGTCGTCTGCGTGTGTGGCTACTAGGGATAGCTGGTCGTGTCGTTTCGTGGCTAGTTGATGTTCGTGCCCTACCATTATAGGGCAAGCGAAACAAAGAACAGCCAGGGAATTCCTAGAAGCTTGGCACTCATCCACAAACTCCATCAACAAACACATAGACCTGGACCCAATATACTGGCCACTACAGTGGACAGCTGAAACTGACAACCGGAAGCGGCAGGGACAGGCCACTATAAATGCCGGAGGAAACACCACAGAAGCGCTTCACAGGAGGCTCCCAAGCACTGAGGATGTCACCTGGACAGGGGACGAAACATTTGCAACAAAAACTTCCAGCTCGGCGAACAGAACCACAGCAACGAGCACCCGAGCTACAAATCTTCTCACAAACTTTGAAGTCATAGATATTTTCCAGTCAACCAGTTCAGAGGTGTTACTAGAGCAGATGGGACTTAAACATAAAAAATAGGCATGATTTGGAGGAGCCGGTATTGGACTTGGGGGGGCAAAGTTAAAAATCACACAATAACCAGGTAAAGTGAAAGCTAGTGCTTCAAAATAAACCTGTTGGACTATCACCTGGTGTTGTGTGATCTATAACATAGAAAATAGGAGCAGGAATCATCCAATCAGCTCTGTGAGCCCCGTCAGCAATTCAGTATAATCATGGCTGATCAGCCAAACTCAGCACCCTGTTCCCATTTTCTCCCCATACTTTTACGTGCCTTTAACCCTAAAAACTATATCAATCTCCTTCTTGAAAATATTCAATGTTTTGGTCTCAACCACTTTCTGTAGCAGAGAATTCCACAGACTCACTACTCTCTGAGTGAAGACATTTCTCCACATCTCAGGCCTGACTGGCCTACCTTGTACCCTTAGTTCTGGACTCCCTGGTCATTGGGAACATCCTTCCTGTGTTTACCCTGTCTAGTGCTGTTGGAATGTTACAGGTTTCTATAAGATCAGCTGACCTTCCTAGAGACTTCAATGAATATAATCCTAACCGATTCAATTTCTCTTTGTACGGCAATCCTGCATTCTCAGGAATCAGGCCGTAAACTCCCTCCATAGACACGTTTCCTTGCTCAGATAAGATTCATAGAATCCCTACAGTGTGAAAACAGGCCTTTCAGCCCAACAAGTCCACACCGACCCTCCTAAGAGTAACCCACCCAGACCCATTACCCTACCCTATTATCCTATATTTACCCCTGACTAACGCACCTAACCTATACATTCCTGAACACTATGGGCAATTTAGCACAGCCAATTCACCCTAACCTGCACATCTTTGGATTGTGGGAGGAAACCGGAGCACCCAGAGGAAACCCATGCAGACACGAGGAGAATGTGCAAATTCCACACAGACAGTTGCCCAAGACTGGAATTGAACCTGGGTCCCTGGTGCTGTGAGGCAGCAGTGCTAACCACTGAGCCACTGTGCCCACCCTCCCCCTACCTAACTGTACGCATTGCTCTATGTGCGGTCTCCCTAAGGCCCTACATAATCGCAGCATGTCATCCCTGTTCCTGTACTCGAATCTACTTTAGGCCAATATACCATTTGCTTTCTTCACCTACTGCACTTGCATGCCTGATTACTGGTGTGTAAGGACACCCAAGTCTCATTGCACAGCCCCCTTCGCATTCTATCACCATTCACATAATAATCTGTCTGCCATTTTCTGTGACTAAAGTGGATAGTCTCACATTTATCCACATGATACTCATCTGCTATGCATTTGTCCAGCCACTGAACTTGTCCTCCATATGAACCTGGGTCTCTGGCTCAGAGTTAAGCACACAACCACAACAGCCCGTAATTGTAGTCTTACCTGGTGTGTTTGGATGAAAACTTAAATGACTAGCTGAATGGTGATGAAGGAAATACAACTGAAATGCAGATTTGCTGATAACTGGATTACAAAATTCCCAAGTTAAGCAAATGTTTTCCGATTATGATGTGTAATCCCACTAACACATTATTCAGAAGTTAAAGATGGAATTCTGGCTTAAAGGAACAAAGTTTTAGGGCTAAAATTCAACTTTGATAAGGAGACAAACAGGCTGGAATGGGTCAGCCATCCAGAAAAATGACTGGAAGACAACAGAAAACAAATCAGGCAAATGCATAACTGCCCAGGTACACGAGTAACTTCTCAAAAGGACATGACATGTACTTTCAGCACAGAAGTAGGACACTTGGCTGGCAATTCTGGTCCAGTCTCTCCTCTCCCACTTTATTTGCCTCATTTCCATCCTATCGATACATTCTATAATCCTTGCTTCCTCATACACTTAACTTTCCCTTAACCGCATCTGTGACATTTATCTCAATTACAGCAATTTTCACATTCTCATCACTCCCTAGACAAAGACATTTCTCCTGAATTCCCTACAGTTTTTAATGACTGGCTCATATTTACATCACCTCATTTTGGACTATGCCTCAAATGGAAACAGATTCTTTCTACAAATCACTTTGTAAATTAAAGACTTCCATCAGGTCACTACTTTTAAAGAAAAGAGGTCTGTTCAGTTTTGCTCTGGATAATTACAATCTCAAAGTCTGGTTGTGACTCTGCTGTGGTAAGTATCAGCATCACAGGACGGCTGGGGGTTCGTGGGTGAAGGGTTGGGGGGGGGGGGGGGACTGAATAAGTCTCTCCAATCAGAAGCTTTCCCTGGCAGTGTAAGTTGTAATAATGCTGCTAATGCTGTACAAAATCCAAACAATTTTATACAATCTACCAACCACACAGAAGAGATCAAACAATGACATTGGCACACATCAGTGACATTATTTCACACCCTCTGAATTAGAAAAGAAAATGACAATGCTCCTTTTACAAAAGCCTCCAG
Organism: Chiloscyllium plagiosum; assembly: GCF_037043375.1. Taxonomy (NCBI): domain Eukaryota; kingdom Metazoa; phylum Chordata; class Chondrichthyes; order Orectolobiformes; family Hemiscylliidae; genus Chiloscyllium; species Chiloscyllium plagiosum. The sequence continues at coordinate 129,613,401 of NW_028270142.1, read as the reverse complement.
GCAGGCAATATTTTAGAAAGCTATAATTGGTTGTGTTGCTAACATACTGGGTACTGCATGGAAATAAATGAAACTGAATATGTTATTAGGTAAAGAATGGGCATCTAGCCCAGGCTGATGGGATGAAAATCTTTCATCTCTTTCTCTATCTATCTATCTATTAACTGTAAGGCTTATTTGTGAAATGATTGGTAAATTGCGATTCGGCTGCTGGTAGTTCTGAACTTGCAGAACCAAACAAGCCCCATTTTCACAAAATGTACAATCTGACACATAAAAACCTGCAAGGTAGTTTATGTAAGAAACTTGAAGATTCGTACTGGTGCAATCAGGATTAAGACACTCTGTTCAGTTCAAGACAAAGACACCTTGACTCTGCAACTAACTACTTCCATCAAGGTGAGAACATAGGCAAAATTATTCTACACCGTGGGACCGAAACTCATCATCTCAACCAGGAGAACATTTACCAGTATCAATTATTTACATGAAAATTATTAGCTATTTTAGAGATGTCCACCTCCTTCACTACAAAGTTGTGTTGTGGTTTTTGTGTAATTATTGGTGACTTTTACTAATTTCAGGACTGCTCCAGATATTCTCGAGTTCAATATTAAAAGATTTTCCTGGATGTGGAGCCTGTGATTGGGAGTTTGATTTTACTGCTCAGTCTTTATTCATATGAACCAATGCTATATTAGGAAGACCCTTTCTTGGAAGAACTGTCCATTCTAAACTTGCACCAATCCCCCCAAAATGCACAATGAATGTGATTCTGGTGATGTGAAGTCAAGGAAACACCAGAAGCTTGGTTCACATGCTGTATGGCTGCTGCTGGAATTTAAATTCAGAATACAGGACACAAGAACAGAGCGACAGGAGGAGGCCATCAGCCCCTCAAGCTTGGTCTGCCATTTAATGAGATCATGGCTGATCTGCAGCCTAACTCCTTAGACCTGCCTTTGACCCATATCCCTTCATACTTGACAAAGACTTACTTCTCTCGGATTTAAAATTAATAACTGATCTAGCATCCACTGCTGTTTGTGGAAATTAGTTTGAAACCTCCACTACCCTTTGTGTGTAGATATGCTTCCAAACATCTCTTCTGAAAGGTCTGGCCTGAATTTTCAGACTATGCCCCCTAGTCCTAGAATCCCCAACCAGTGGAAATAGCTTATCTTTATCTATTCATTTTTATCTATTCTGTTCCCTAATAATATCTTAAAGACTTCAATAGATCACCCCTAAAGCTTGTATATTCATGAGAACCCAGGTGTAATTTATATAATCTCTCTTTATAATTCGATCTCTACAGTCAAGGTATCATTCTTGCAAATCTACATTTTAATCCCTCCAAGGCCATTATACCTTTCCTAAGGTATGGTACCCAGATCTGCTCACAGTACTCCAAGTAGGGTCTTAACATGGTTTGGTATACCTGATTATTTAATTAATTTTTAAAAATCTGAAATCAAAAGCTCTCTTCAGTAATGGTAGGCATGAAACAAGGCAGTTGTTATGAAAAGCACATATGGTTCACTAATGCCCTTTAAGGAAGGAAATCTGCCATCTCAGCTGATGTGATCCACAGTCATGTGGTTGACTTTTAACTACCCTCGAAAAGCAAGGCAACCCATTTAAGGGCAAATAGGATGGGGAACAAAGGTGGGCCTTTCCAGAGACACTCCCATGACATGAAAGAATACGAGAACAGACTTGTCCGCGGAAGGATGAATTCTGAAATTTAACTTGTTTTAGTATACTTCCCCTTACGGGTTAAACAACAAAAATGCAACATTATTCCAGTTAGTGGGCTTTCTGAACATTCCCTAGTTAACATCTTCTCTGAATCTGACTGGTTCTATCATAAACTTAGGCAGCTTTGTGAGCATATCACAGTTACCCAACCCCTCGTAATCACCCCACCAACCCTTCTTGGGAAACAAATATTGTTCCAATGGCTCCAGTTATTTTCTCTGTCAAAATATCAAAGAACACGGGGTTAGTGTTGAGGTGGGAGTCATTGTCTCCCAATGTAAAAACTGGCAGAGAGGAAGATTCAGCTGTTTGATGGTTCTAGGCTTTTCATTGTTTTAGAGGAGATCTTCAAATCTTTTCTGAGAAAGTGATCCTTTGTCATGTCATTTTATCCCACATCTAAGAGTTTGGATTCAAGACAGATTGGGGAAGACAAGGTCAAGAACTGTCTTCAGGCTTGAGCTTCTTTATAACTTACTTGCATTTTATAACTTGCATTTTCATAGTAACTGCTCCTACTCATGGTAATCTGAGACAGAACTAGGCTCAAACTACTGTTATTCTGGATCAGTGGTGCTGGAAGAGCACAGCAGTTCAGGCAGCATCCGAGGAGCAGTAAAATCGACGTTTCAGGCAAAAGCCCTTCATCAGGAATAAAGGCAGAGAGCCTGAAGCGTGGAGAGATAAGCTAGGGGAGGGTGGGGGTGGGGAGAAAGTAGCAGAGAGTTGCAGTGGGAGAGGGACTCCCTGAGATTCTTGTAGAGAGAGGAGGAAAACTTCTTCAAGGCAGGCATCCTTGCAAGAGGATTCGCAGTAGGGTTAAAATCAACTAGGTAAAAACAATGACTGCTGGAAACCAGATTCTGGATTAGTGGTGCTGGAAGAGCACAGTAGTTCTATTCTCCTCTTGTTTCTCTTTCACGTTCTTTTAACCTGATCCAATCTCATTTTATTGAACTTCTTTCTATCTAACTAATTTGACCCATACTGTGCTGTTTATGCATAGTGAGGAGCATCCCTATGACATCATCACAAAGTTGTCCCATGTTCTGAAAGTCCTCACTCAAAATGTCCTGCCTCCGAGAAATGTCATCCAATCGGAGGGCAGGCAGCTCGCTTGTCATGGTGGCACCACCCAGGAGCAGGGGCAACTGCTGGGACTATGGGCAGTCATGATGAGTGGACATCAATAGAACCTGATTTATTGATAAGGCTAGTTCTCACTAAGACTAGTGTTAAAGGCCTTAGCAATGGAGGTGATTTCGGCTGCAGGAGAGGGGGCACCTGAAAAGGCAGTACCTCCTTGCCTGCCCAGCAGACAAGCTGGTCACTGGTCTCAGTAACTCCTCCCACAAAGCAATGGCTGAAAGAAGCCCTTAGGTAATCATTGCTTGACCACTTTAAGGTGCTCGATTGTTCCAAAAGGTGACAGACTTCCTAATACTTACCATGCCACTGGTAAATTCCCATCTTTAGCATTCACCCCTAAAGTTCTCAACCTTTATCAGAAATAAAACCAATCCCTCTGACGTCAAGTAGTCAGGTATTGCCAAACATTGGCATGATACAATGTAAAAGCTAGCACTTATGAATGCGCCATAGAAGGTGACAGTGCAGACAATAACTGTGCCCAACAAGCTGTTTACTGAAACAATCCAAAACTAAACCAATTGACTTTCTCTTTTTCCACAGCCTTGCCTTTTTTTCCGCTTCTAACATTTATCGACATTTCCTTTAAAAGGGGAAACATGCTGTGGCAAAATGCACAAATCTGCAACAAAACTGTTAAACTGATAATTCCTCTTCACTGATTTCTTAAAGTGAGGAATTATTTTTACGTCTATTCATCCTATCAAAATTTTGCTCAATACACCTCAATAAATCCTCATCTCAGCTCTCTGCTTTGCAGTCAAATTGCACCCAGTATCTCAAATCCTTCTGCTAATCTCTGCTATCAATTTGGTGAGTCTGCATTGCGTACCGTCTATGGCATTAATGTTTCGTCTATGATAGAGTTCTCAAATCATCCCACAAAACTTTAATAGTTTTCTAATCATTGATTTGAACAAATTTCTCATCACTTCTTCACTCTTGAACATCATGACCTGTCATATAAAACCCAAAACGTTCCCTGTGATTTTTTTATGGCTTTGGATCTACATCCATTTACAGTTTGAGAAATTTATACATTTTCAGACTCCGTGTTCCTCTGTTCCTCTGTTCACACTTCCTTAGCATCTTCCTATTGATTGCATACTTCAAATGGATTGAGATTGTGCATTGCATATCGCTAATACATCCTTTTGCCCACCATTTTACAGATGAGTGCGCTTATTTGAACCAAGCTAAAAGTCCTGAGGAATCTGCCACTATTAGGACGCAGTACTATTTGAACCCATAACCGTGCACAGGACTGGTTTATAAGCCAGCAAAACACACTGCTGCCAAACAGCTGCACAGTAGTCCTTAGGTTGCTCCAGTAACTGCCTTGTGGTAGCTCCCCTGAAATCCAGAAGCCACAATAAGGAAGTAAATCCACAATTGGATGCCACAATGCCAAATAAACTTCAGAACCTGCCTATAAAATTGGTAAGAAAACAAACAAATTAATTATGACAGGCTTATGCTTTTTTGATTTTTCGTTAATTTTTGCAGTATTGTGTGACTGTTCAGAACCAGTAGATTGATGAAACTACCAAGTTAGGTTGCAGCCTCATAATCATTCACTTGGCATCCATTCTTCCAACACAAAAATGTAAATTATAACCCTTGGGGAAGAGAAGACTTTTCACCCAAATCACTCACTTGATGGGAAATGCTGCGACTTACAACAACACTCGCTCAAAAGTCTGCATGAGCTGAAGTAGTTGGGGACGGGGGGGGGGGGGGGGGGGGGGGGGGGGGGGCGGCGTGGGGGGAACATATAAGAGCAGGTGGATGTATTGAGATTGTCTTTGAAGAGTGCTCGCATCCTTGGTTTGGATCACCAACTGTGAGCAACACAAATGTCTTTGTTTAAACAGATCAGTTGGTGATGTGCCAGCTGCTGAAGAAGGACTCACAGAGCAGTTGATACAGATTAATTAGCTACCTGTTGCACCAGCACAGGCCAGCTATCACATTGCTGCACAAAATACAAGAACGTGATCCCGATTCATAGACTGAGAAAATAACAGCGTGCTGCTCCCCCGCAACTAGACGCGCTCAGAACCATGTCACCACTGACTAATCAACTTACAAGGAAATATAAGTTCAGCAATTAGAGTGAGAGACAGTAATAAACAGTAATGGTTCACTCTCCTCCCACACATGCCCTTAAGTCAGCCATAGTCATTTAAAAATCTCTGTATCTTTTGTACAGTCAAAAAAGAAATCACTTCTCGGTGGCAATGTGTAAAAATGTTGTCAACAAAAGCAGGAAGATTTCTTTTGGTTATTATTGCTATTGAGATTGTACATAACACTGAAAGAAAGGCCAGCTTTGATGTTTCAAGTGACAATTCCCTGCGCCTGCTGCCTTTTGTGTCTCAGGACATCAATGAAGGTACAACTTGGTATTTTAGCGAGAGATCCTTCCACACGAGCTCGGATTTGGCTTCTTCAGTATTATCAGTTCCAGTTATGGATTTGCAATATTTCTATTTTCCCTTTTGTGCCTGTTAAAGTGAGGGGAGGTGTTGGTGGCTGTAGATTTCTGGTACCCACAGTCAGCATCCTGCACTCTCAGTTCAAGAGACTGAACTCAACTGCAACTAAAATGGAGGGCAAAGTGCCCACTCTTTGGTGTCTACTTTACCTGAAGGAAAACACACTTCAATGCCACAGGAGCATTTTCCCACTTTACACACCTAACATCATGAGTGATATTGAATTTATGGTGACAAGAACAAAATCTGCTGAAAATAGACCAGGCAACATCTATGGAAGGAGAAACTGAAATGTTCCTGGTTGATGACCTAACATCAGAACTGATGTTAACATTAAGTTCTTTTCTCTCTCCACAGAAGGTGCCTGGCCTGCTGTGTAACTCCAACATTCTCTGCTGTTCTGTTAGACTTCCATCATTTGCAACATCTTGCTTGCGTCAAATTAGCGGCGCTCCTCTGTAGTTCGCAACATGTGATCACCAGGAACTGGACTGAAATTATCTGTAAAGGGACACAGCGACCAGACCAAGCAGTTTTTAAATCCGTTGGTGGTCGGCCACATCTGATTTCAAGGACCAGAAGCCGAGCTGTGTAAGAGCACTGTCAAATTTACTGCATCAAGCAATTTTGGGCTGGCACGGAGCCTCACATTTGCTCAGCACTGATCCTGGGATCAAGAAACAGATCCAGATGAATGCTTACCAAACTCACACCAAGTCTGGACAGTATTTATACAACAAATAAATGGTTTCCACAATGTTTAGACAGACGTAAAAATGTTCCCTCCTGTGTTATGCCTATGCATTTGTTACTGCATCTCGATACCTCTAGTAATGTGGACTAACTCAAAAGAAAAAAATTAGCAATTGGGAACATATTCTAGCAAATCTAAAATACAGTAAGCAATTTTCAAAGTTGGAAATTGTTACATTTACTTTCCTCACCATACAATAACCAGGCATAACTAAATGCAACTGTTTGCAGAAGATTAAATCCAACTGCAAAGTAAAATGCATCAATTTTCTGTGTTTTCTTCCAAAGGAATTCTCTGAGTGCTTCTGTATTTTATCCAATTCATAACAGTCTCACAATTGCCAGGGAAATACAAACAGTTCCATCACTTAATATGTATTGAGGACCAAATGTAGTGAGACTCAAATAATGAGCTGGTGCAGTTGTAAAAATGCCGACTGATACAAAATGGGTGAAAATAATATGCCACAATCATTAATGTGCCTAATATAGTGGAGTCACAATACATAATGTGATATCACAATATTGTAGAGAACATGTCAGGAGTGTGATGAAATATTCTCCACCTGCCTGGATGAGGGCAACTCCAACAACATTTAAGAAGCTTAATACAATCCAAAACAAAGTAGCCCATTTAACTAGCAAACATTCCACCATCATCAACATCCATTTCCTCCAGCTCTGACACACAACGTACAATCTACAAGATGCACTACAAAAATTCACCAAGACTCCTGAGAGAGCACCTTCCAAAACCACAACCCCTACCATCTAGAAGGAAAATGGTGGCAGATCAATGAGAGCACCGCCACCTACAGGTTCCCCTCCATGCCACTCACCATTCTGACTTGGAAATATAGAAGTATTCCTTCAGTTTTGCTGGATCAACTTTTTTTTATTTCTCCCGTGGGACATAGTTGCCAACAGGATAAGCATTTATTGCCTTGTCCCAGTTGCCCTTGAGAAGGTGGTACTGAGCAGCCTTCTTGAACCTCTGCAGTGGTACCATGTGATGTAGGTGGATTCTCAATGCCACCCAGGGAGGGAATTTCAGGATTTTGAATCAGCAACGCTGAAATCCCTTCCAAATGGCCCTGTACAACATGAAGTACAGAGGTTCAAGGAGGCAGACCTACTCAAGGGTAATTGGAGATGGGAAAAAAATGCTGGCCTTCCCAGCAGTGCTCTCAATTCAAGAATCATTTTCCTTTAATTTCGACAGTTTCCCCAGTTGCTGAAAATATAACGTCCAGTGTGGCTCTGAGACCTGACCAGGAAAGATCCAGCACTAGAGTCGAAAAGTGTGGTGCTGGAAAAGCACAGCCGGTCAGGCAGCATCTGAGGAACAGGAGAGTCCTTTTCCTCAGATGCTGCCTGACCTGCTGTGCTTTTCCAGCACCACACTTTGCAACTCTGATCTCCAGCATCTGCAGTCCTCACTTTCTCCAAGATCCAGCACCAGATTTACATGACTCTATGTAGGTGGTCTTTAAGAATCGCAAGCAGAGCCCTATTCTGGGATTCCTGCCCATCCCTGTTACTGATCACTTCGATCAGTGAAGAAGAAATCGGGAGCACACATCGAGTTGTCACAATCTTGCCAACTTCATTACCAAAGTTGATATTTCAAATCTTCTGCAATTTTCACAGAACCGTAGTAACATATGAAGGCAAAGCAGTCCACACCAGCTCTGACGGGTTGCCTTAGGTTTGAGTCACAACTTCAGAGTCAAATTTCACGTGCCAAAGTGGAATTCTGTATGATCAGTTAAATTCTTCTTACTACAATAATCAATGCGTGGGTGTTGTTCTGAAAAGATGGCCATTAAGTTGAATGGTATTGTAAATGTAGCAAGTATTCAGATTCTTTAAAGCACATTATCCACTAGGTAAAGTATTAGTTTGCATTGTACAATGTTTAAACTCACACTTGACTTCTTATTTGACACCTCCCCTCCCCAACATTCCTGATTTCCTTGAATCTTAGTTCAACTATCTAGCTGTTTCACAGCTTCAAAAGTTGGTTAGCCTCTTTGAATTACACCTCAGCTATCTGTCTGGTAATTTCAACATCTTGACAAACGGCTAAAATTCTGCTGATTGGCATTTTTGACACAGCTGTCTAGCTGACTGTAAGCTTGATTACATTGACAGATTTATGATTTTGAAGAGGATTTTGAAATGTTGCATACTTTCTCTACAGGCTTATGAGTTTCTGAGTGACGTTTCAATATTATTATAGAGCCAATGAGATAGTTGCATGGTGAGCACTGGGTCAGAGATAATGGACTCTCCATGATTATGGAGGAGGTATTGTGGTGAAGGGCATGGCAAGGTATGAGAGGATACAGAGGCAGAGGGTGCTAGTATGAGCCAGGATAGTGGTGGTGTTCGGGAGTAAGGGTTCTGAGGATAGGGAGATTTCACTTGTACATCAAGCTGAGTCAATATCTCAAAACCCTTCTAACCTAGCTGCCCCATCCTTCACACCCCCAACCACAGTGAGCTCTGTCATTCACAAGGCAGGATCACAACTTGGGGAAATCCCCCAAACCGCAATTCTTTGCCTCCTGGTTGGGAAATGGAACCACCTTCTGAACTTTTGTTTCACGATTGGAACACTAGCTGCTGGTGAGCCTGCCAGCACACATTATGTCAACGCAGAGTAAAGAGGGGTCATTTGGGCAAGATATCAAAAGCACGGGATTAGTGATAGCTCCGATGTGACTCAGCACCTTTAAAAGATGCAAGTGAGTCAGAGAATGAAGCAAAAGCAAGAACAAGGAACAATGTTTTGACATTGCGCGGCCTTTCCTGTCAGAAGTGTACATTGGAAATTTCAGGCATTTATGATTCTCAAATCATCGAAATTAATGCTCAGAAGATTGAACAAAGTAAACACTCCTGATGTGGAGAATAAGTTCAGAAAATTAAACCTTAATCCAAGCTGGTTTTATCGAAACCAGAGATTAGTACCAGCAGCTCCATGCCCCAACAACTGAAAACATATTTATCTGTCCAATTCTCTTGGGCTGGATTGCAAATAGATTAATATGCCATGCACAATGCTTTTCTAAAATGGTATCCATAGTGCCCAGATCTGTATTTTAAACTGTCTTGCCATCCAGCTCAGGCAAACCCCTTACTGCAAGTCACTGAGAAAGGTCGCGGTGGCCGTAATGGCAATAATAGCAATGATAGCACAACACGTCCACTCTCTTCTCAAGCACACACTACTAAGCATGCAGACTCAAAATCAATCCCACTGTTATTGCTCTCCCATCTCTAGTTCAACCCCTTCCTCCAGACTGGAGCTCAGCTGGGAGACCAGTACTGCAGCAGAATGATGGTTACATTCTGTGGCCACTCATTTTTCATCCCGAGTCTTCTGGCAAGATTGAAATGAGGCTGCTCCCTCAACACTGATATGGTCTCTTACTGAATAACCAACAGCAAGCTGATCCCCTCCACTAGCTGTAGGCACATTGTCCTCTCAACATGAACATGTACCTCACCAATAATGTATTGATGGTTTACTTGTGAAGAATAGCATGATAGAAAGATTCCGCCATCTTCCTGAAAGAGGAAGGTGGTGCAAAATGCTAACCACAATTTCCTTCCACCTTCTTTTCCCAGTTTCGCCCCCTTCTTCTCCATCAACAGGTGGGAGTTATTGCCCCAAGAACTATGTAAGGTCACAAGCCATCTTTGGCATCTCACCCAAGTGGCCATTCCTAAGGTGTTGGTAAGATATTCCTCCAGCTGAAGCATAAGAGATGGGCCTAACTCTAATATCTAGTCCTTTACATTGTTTAGAACTGAATACAGATCAGGAGCAGAGACCTGTTCCCTTGTCCATAGCCCAGCATTGCTAACACCGATTTGGAGGTCACGACTCAGTTCAGTTAGCCTAGTACAGAAACAAAATTATAATCTGAACTCCCTATGGTTTATATAGTTGCACACCACACAGGACAATGTGTTTACCAACTGAGTCATAGGAATTTGAGTTTCCAACCCAAACTCTGCAAAATACGCTTTGCAAGATAATTACTGGCAGATGTGACTAGAGACGCACGGCATGGGTTACACTGGTCACAATGCTTTACAGTACAGGAACAAGATGTTGCAAGGGAACTCTGCAAAATGCCTTAAACATTTGGAGACGTGTTAACTCTGTCCATAAGGCAAGCCGTTTTTGAAAAGGTTTATCTGACCAGGATCGATTCCACTACAATTATAAAATGAGCAACATTGTGTTTCAGACGCAGTAGTTGCTTTGATTCCACTAACCTTGTAGAATATTTCGTAATTTAGCAGACGTTAAATTGGAAGAAGAACAAGACAATTTTAAAAAGATTGAGAGAGGCTTTTGGCACTCAAAGGGTTTGGGCTGCCTGGGGGAATAGAAGTGTATAGAATTGTGCCAAAAAATCAGGAAAGCAGTCAGCTGCTGACTCAAACTTTACACACTGTAAAACAATGCAAGGCCCTTACCAACACTGACTGACGTTGTATTATGAAAGGAAGTCAGACTAGTGACAAAATGAAAGACGCCTATAGGAAATAGCTGATCCCAGGGCAGTGTTTTATTTTAGGATACTGTCTGCCTGCCACAGGTTTTATTATGGTGGGAGCAGTGGGTGGGGTGGCTGAGTATGAGCTGACACTGTAAGCTGGTATGTTGGTCAACTTGTGATCTCTCAATGGGAGCTCCGTTTGAAATAACACTTGACTATCTCGGATTTGTCATTTGATTCAAATTGAAATCCAGTCCTGGCTTGGCAGATAATGGTAGACAGTAGCAGACAGACAACAAAATACTTTCAGATCTATTGAGTACCTTTCCTGCAATACAAATGGCCTATGCAGACACTGAACATTCACTTACATTGAAAGCCATGCCTCCCAGCATACAACCTGTAACCTCTTGAGCAGCCTGTGATTGTTGAGACACCTGTTGTAATGCAGTTATCAATGCAACAATTATTTGCTAAGGCCTGAAAGGAGGAAACCCAAATGTCTTTGCTAAGGTGGAAGGACAGTGAACAAAACAGATACTTTGCCACAAAAGCATTCCCAATTATCCAACACTGCTTTTGTGAAGTAATCTGTTATGTCATGATAAATCGCTGAATTCCATCAGTTCATTTGGTATCTATCACGCTGATGTGACTATGAAGCTGTAACTCAACAGATTAAAACCTTTATATAAATATGTGTACCACTGCCAGTTAACCGTCAATCAAATTGACTAACAATCGAGAGCCATTATGTGGGAAAATGCTGTCATTTCCCTTACTTCCGGATCTGTTCCAATTGTGTAACTTCTCATCCAAAAGTTTAAAACTGGCATTTCTGTGATCCCATATTAATTTTAATTTGCTGATTAAAATGATGAGTATTTGAGAGCACTTCCGATGTGAGATCGTGGGATTCACCAGAATAGGTCCTACTTTGCATCACTATTGTTCATGTGCGTTCACACTATTTTCACATCTCATAAGGTATTGAGAGAATTATTCAATCTGCCCTGGTCTGCAACAGTAAACCTGTTGGAAGCAGTTCTTAAATTTTCTTAAGGCAGGATGGATAGAATCTTGTTCAATAATGGGGGGAAAGGTTACCAGTGGTCGGGAGAAATGTGGATTTATATCACATTCAGATCAGCCATGAGGGAGTGAATGGACTAATCCTGCTCCTGATTGCATGTTGACCTGTTCCTCTGGATTGCTCTGTGGAAAAACACTCTGACTACCTCCCGCATTTCTTTTTAGTGGCCCCATCCTGTGACATTCCTCCCCTTTGGTTTTACTCCTACCTAAATGAGTCCAGCCAGGAGATCTTCTGCAATGGATTCCCCTCCCATTGTTAAAAGACCACGCTGGATATGCCCCATTCTTCCTCGCCAGCCCTTTGCTTTTACTCCTCTACATGCCCATCAATGGTGTTGCAACTGATGAGGTAGCCTCCCAAGCCAGTCCTGGAGAAGGATTACGCAGAAAACATTGACTTCTCCACCTCCTGATGCTGCCTGACTTGCTGTGTTCTTCCAGCCTCCTGCTTATCTTTCAAGCTATTCCAGCAGCAGCAAGGAGTCTATTTCCTCTATCCCCCTCACTTCTCTGACCACAATGAAAACCATATGATGTAGGAGCAGAAATGGGTCAAACGTGAAGCGCACTCACTGAGCTCATGAGTGGTAGTAGGATCAATGCCCTCAGTCTCCACATACCATTCAGGGCAAACTTCAGACAAGGCATGGCCTCTGGCTCATGGCTAACATATTACCAAACCCCTTGCTCACATGACAGGCCGAAATTCAGTCTACATCTTGGGGAAGGCAGAGGATAATAAGATATAGGAGCAGAAGTAGGCCATTCTGCCCATTGAATCCACGCCACCATTCAATTATATCATGAGTAATCTGATAACCCTGGAGTCTACATTCCTGCTTTAACCTTATAACTCTTGATTCCTATATTGCTTAAAATTCTACCTATCTCAGCCTTGCCCAGCCTAACTCTCTGTGATAAAGAATTCCACAGATTCACAAACGTCTAAGGGATCCAATTCCTCCTCATCTCTATCTTAAAAGAGCAATCTCTTATTTTGAATTACTTCCTCTGGCCTTAGATCCTCCCAGAAAGGGAAGCAACCTCTCGACCTCTCCCCTGTCAAAACCCCGAAAGGCCTTATCTGCTTCAAAAAGGCTGCCCCTCATTCTTCTAAACTCCAATAAGTGTAATCTCAACCTTCTCAATACCTCCTCACAAGAAAATCCTTCCATAACTGAAATTAACCTGCTGAACCTTCAATGGGCTGCCTTCATTGGCAGTCTATCTGTCATAGAGTCACAGAGATGTACAGCACGGAAACAGACCCTTCAGTCCAACTCGTCCATGCCGACCAGATATCCCAACCTAATCTAGTCCCATTTGCCAGCACTTAGCCCATATCTCTCTAAACCCTTCCTATTCAAAAACCCATCCAGAAGCCTTTTAAATGCTGTAATTGTATCAGCCTCCATCACTTCCTCTGGCAGCTCATTCCATACATTCACCACGCAGTCTAGAAGAAGTTGCCCTTTAGGTCCCTTTTAAATTTTTCCCTTCTCACCCTAAACCTATGCTCTCTAGTTCTGGACTCTCCCACCCCAGGGAAAAGGCTTTGTCTATTTACCCTATCCATGCCCCTCATGACTTTTAAACCTCTATATGTCCTCAGATAAGGACCGAAACTGTTCAGAGTAATCCAATTGTGGCTGACTAGTGCCTTGTATAGTTTTAACAAGACTTTACTTTTGTTATATTATATTCCCTCCAAACTAAAGGCTAACATTCTATTTGCTTTCATTATTACCCATTCTTTGGGTCAAAGTCCTGAAATTCTTCACCAAACAGCACTGTGGGTCTACCTACCCCTCATGGACAGCAGCAGTTAGAGAAAGCAGCTTACCACCACCCTCTCAAGGGTAACTAGGGATGTACAATAAATGCTGCCTGAGCCAGTGATGCCCCATAAGTTAATAATTTAAAACTTTGTTGATAGGTTTTTGTAATGTATATGACCCCACCACCAAGGATATATTTCCCTCCCCTCCCCTATCAGCATTCCGTAAAGACCACTCCCTCCGTGACTCCCTCGTCAGATCCACACCCCCCACCAACCCAACCTCCACTCCCGGCACCTTCCCCTGCAACCGCAGGAGGTGCAAGACTTGCGCCCACACCTCCCCCCTCACCTCCCTCCAAGGCCCCAAAGGAAACTTCCATATCCGCCACAGATTCACCTGCACCTCCACACATATCATCTATTGCATCCTCTGCACCCGATGTGGCCTCCTCTATATTGGGGAGACAGGCCGGCTACTTGCGGAGCGTTTCAGAGAACAACTCTGGGACACCCGGACCAACCAACCCAACCACCCTGTAGCTCAACATTTCAATTCCCCCTCCCACTCCACCAAGGATATGCAGGTCTTTGGACTCCTCCATCGTCAGACCACAGCGAAACGACGGTTGGAGGAAGAACGCCTCATCTTCCGGCTAGGAACCCTCCAACCACAAGGGATGAACTCGGATTTCACCAGTTTCCTCATTTCCCCTCCCCCCAGCCTGTCTCAGTCAAATCCATCAAATTCAGCACCGCCTTCCTAACCTGCAATCTTCTTCCCGACCTCTCCGCCCCCACCCCAGTCTGACCTATCACCCTCACCTTGACCTCTTTCCGACGCCCCTCCCCCAAGTCCCTCCTCCCTACCTTTTATCTTAGCCTGCTGGACAAACTTTCCCCATTCCTGAAGAAGGGCTTATGCCCGAAACGTCGATTCTCCTGTTCCCTGGATGCTGCCTGACCTGCTGCGCTTTTCCAGCAACACATTTCCAGCTCTGATCTCCAGCATCTGCAGACCTCACTTTCTCCTTTTGTAATGTATACACAGAGATGCCCAAATCCCTCTGTGCTGCAGCATTCTGCAATATTCCATCTTTGAAATAATATTCAGCTCCTCTATATTATGCGCACTGTTCTATATTTACCATTATTGTCCCTTTTCCTTTTTAAGTAAGAGTGTGATATAAGTAGTTTTCCGATCCTCCAGCCGCTAAGGATTCTTGGAAGATTAGTACCAGTGTATCCATTATCTCGAAAGCTATTCTTTAACAGTGGACAGCAAAGAGGGTTACCTCAGATTACAACAGGATCTTGATCAGACAGACTAATGGGCTGAGAAGTGGCAGATGTAGTTTAATTCAGATAAAAGCGAGGTGCTGCATTTTGGGAAAGCAAATCTTAGCAGGACTTATACACTTAATGGTAAGGTCCTTGGGAGTGTTGCTGAACAAAGAGTGCAGGTTCATAGCTCTTTGAAAGTGGAGTCGCAGGTAGATAGGATAGTGTAGAAGGCATTTGGTATGCTTTCCTGTATTGGTCAGAGCATTGAGTACAGGAGTTGGGAAGTCATGTTGCGACTGTACAGGACATTGGTTAGGCCACTGTTGGAATATTGCATGCAATTCTGGTCTCCTTCCTATTGGAAAGATGTTGTGAAACTTGAAAATGTTCAGAAAAGATTTACAAGGATGTTGCTAGGGTTGGAGGATTTGAGCTATAGGGAGAGGCTGAACAGGCTGGGGCTGTTTTCCCTGGAGCGTCGGAGGCTGAGGGGTGACCTTATAGAGGTTTACAAAATCATGAGGGGCATGGATAGGATAAATAGACAAAGTCTTTTCCATGGGTTGGGAGAGTCCAGAACTAGAGGGCATTGGTTTAGGGTGAGAGGAGAAAGATATAAAAGAGACCTGAGGGGCAACTTTTTCTCTCAGAGGGTGGTATGGAATGAGCTGCCAGAGGAAGTGGTGGAGGCTGGTACAATTGCAACATTCAAAAGGTATCTGGATGGGTATATGAATAGGAAGGGTTTGGAGGGATATGGGCCGGGTGCTGGCAGGTGGGACTAGATTGGGTTGGGATATCTGGTCGGCGTGGATGGATTGGACCGAAGAGTCTGTTTCCGTGCTGTACATCTCTATGACTCTATGACATCCCATCAGATGGAGAGGCTCTAACAGTCTTTATACCCATTAATTTCTCTATATCTTTTTTTCCAGTGATAGTTATTGTATTAATTCTCTCTCCTCCTTTTACACTTCTCCTGTGCAGATGAAACATATTTATTTATCTCCTCTGACATTTCCTAGTTCCCCATTATTATTTCCCCAACTTCATTCTCTAAGGGGTTTATGTTGACCTCTCTCTGATATTACTTGCAGTTTACCCTCAAAGTTCATTTTCTACCCCTCTTTTTGAGTCATCTTTGTCTGTTTTGCAAAGTACCTAAATCCTCCTGTTCACCACGAATCTTGGCCACATTGTATGTTTTTTTGTTTTCAATTTGTTGCTAAGTGCTGAACCAACTGTTAACTCAGTATTAAAAATGAGCAACAACTTCCAAGAAAATAAGGTGCTCAGGAACAAAGAAAGGCATCACGTTTAACTCCTGCCAAATCCTTGGCATAGCCCAGGAGTCTACAAACTGTGGCTTGGAGCAGAATGCGGCTCATTAAAGACTCAAGCATGCGTTCCACCTGGATCACTTTGATGGTAATTAAATGGCTTGCTTGCTTTCTTTAAATTCGTGTTAACAATTTAAGAAAGCATTGTGCAACCAATTTGTTTTGATTATAAAGATCTTGCAAATGTCGTTGAAATGTGTCTCTGTTCTTATTGTTTACAGTTATTGACAGTTGAATGATAGCATTTCACCCCTTAGTTTATTTTTAAAAGTGGCTCTTGTCATTAAGGATACTGACCCCCAGCTCAGTCCCTGCTCTCATTATTCCATTGCAGCTGCTCACTTCCTAATGCCTTGTTTCCCCTCTTCACTGATCAACTGGCCTTTATTTGGTTGGTTTTGGGGTTTATCCTATTTTAAATGGAACTCATGCCAAGTCTCAACCACTGAGCCTTCTATTGGGAACCCAGTCCTACAGACTAGACTCAGAGAACCACTGTTCACCATTAAATAAACACCAGAGTGCAACTGGTTTGTCTTTGTGCATTATTCAAAGAGCAGGAAGACGACTTTCAAGAAAATGTTATGAGGAAACTCTGAGGCTACTGAAAGAGATGGGGGCAGAGGGGCCAGTTTAGGATTGCTGTATAAAACCCAGCACAGAGGGGATGGTGGGAAGGGCCTCCATCCTTGCTATAAACCCGTCCTTGATTGGAATGATACAGAGTCACACAATCTGATTTTAAAGCACAGGAAGGGTCTTTGCAAATGAACTGGCAGCAACATAGCCAGGAGTTGTCCCCCCCTGTGTGTTGTAGGGAGTAGGAATGGAAGCCAAAACTGGTGTCCAATCCCAAAGTCACCGTAAGGAAAGGCAGGTCAAAAACACATGACAACAGCACAATATCTCCCCAGGCCCCATGTCTATTATCCTGGCCCCATTGGAGTCAGTTCTGTTTGACTGAAACTGGTCACAATCCCTCAGCCCCAGCTGTTAGTGGGAATGGACGAGCTGGACCGAAGGGTCTGTTTCCGTGCTGTACGTCTCTATGACTCTTTAAAACGCTTCCCTTTCGATCTATGAGGGAGGAAGAGAAAGGCAGCCTTTCACCTCGATCTGCTGCCTGGAAAGTCAACTTCATTCGGCCCCTGTGCGTGACCGTGAGGTCAGGAAGTTTCCCGGCTTTAAGTTCTCGGTCCGTTTAACACAATGCAGGAGCCGGAGCTCTGTGCAGAACCACCCCAGTCCGGTTATAGCCTTGGATGGAAGGTGGTTCTCACTTGGTAACTAAGGCAGTGTCAGAACAGGAGCTGGATAGAAACTGCAGGTAGCACTTGGCTGGTTAAATTCATCTGCACTCTCTCCCGCATGCTGTACACCTCAGCTTCTCCCTGGGAGAGAGGTGCTTTCCTAAAGGACTGCGGAATAGTGGATACTAGAAAGTTTTCAAGAGGCGGAATGGGATCCGCGAATCTTCCCAAGACTGATTCAGCAAGATACAATTCACCCCCTTCACTCCGAGCGGAATCAAAGTGGAGAGGACTGTGCTTTGATTTCTGACCGTCTCTGATCAGAGACAGAGCTCCCAGTGCGATGTATTTTCAGCAGGAGGGCATGGGAATATTAACTCCGGCATCTCAGCACAAAGCTAACCCCACACCGCCGAGAGCAACCCCTGTCTATTAAAGAGCAGTTTCGCTTCATAATTCCAACACTCAGGTCACGACACCCAGCGTTTGATGGAGTCATTAGTCAGGAAGGTCCCACATTAACTCTGGGCACATCTCCCGCTGATGTCAGAGAGAGGTGGGGGGGAGGGAGAGAGGGGGAGAGGGGGGGGAAGGGGGAGAGGGGGGGAAGGGGGAGAGGGGGGGAGGGGGGAGAGAGAGGGGGTAGGGGAGGGGGAGGGGGGAGGGGGAGAGAGAGGGGGGGAGGGGAGAGAGGGGGGAGGGGGAGAGAGAGAGAGGGGGGAGGGGAGAGAGGGGGGAGGGGGAGGAAAGGGGGGGAGAAGGGGGGAGGGGGGGAGAAGGGGGGGAGGGGGGAGGGAGAGGGGGGAGAGAGGGGGGAGAGAGGGGGGGAGGGAGAGGGGGGAGAGAGGGGGGGAGGGAGAGGGGGCGGGCGAGGGGGGAGGAAGAGGGGTGGGCGAGGGGGGAGGAGAGGGGGGAGGGAGAGGGAGGGAGGGGGGAAGAGAGTGGGGGGGAGGGAGGAAGAGAGAGGGGGGGGAAGAGAGAGGAGAGGGGGGAAGAAAGAGGGAGAAGGGGAAGATAGAGGGGGAGGGGGGAAGAGAGAGGGGGGAGGGGGGAAGAGAGAGGGGGGAGGGGGAAGAGAGAGGGGGAGGGGGGAAGAGAGAGGGGGAGGGGAAGAGAGAGGGGGAGGGGGGAAGAGAGAGGGGGGAGGGGGGAAGAGAGAGGGGGAGGGGGAAGAGAGAGGGGGGAGGGGGGAAGAGAGAGGGGGGGAGAGAGAGGGGGAGGGGGGAAGAGAGAGGGGGAGGGGGGGAAGAGAGAGGGGGTGGGGGGAAGAGAGAGGGGGGAGGGGGGAAGAGAGAGGGGGGAGGGGGGAAGAGAGAGGGGGGAGGGGGGAAGAGAGAGGGGGGAGGGGGGAAGAGAGAGGGTGGAGGGGGAAGAGAGAGGGGGAGGGGGGAAGAGAGGGGGAGGGGGGAAGAGGGAGAGGGGGAAGAGAGAGGGGGGAAGAGAGAGGGGGAGGGGGGAAGAGAGAGGGGGAAGAGAGAGGGGGGAAGAGAGAGGGGGAGGGGGAAGAGAGAGGGGGAGGGGGGAAGAGAGAGGGGGAGGGGGGAAGAGGGAGAGGGGGAAGAGAGAGGGGGGAAGAGAGAGGGGGAGGGGGGAAGAGAGAGGAGGAGGGGGGAAGAGAGAGGGGGAGGTGGGAAGAGAGAGGGGGTAGGAGGGAAGAGAGAGGGGGTGGGGGGGAAGAGAGAGAAGGTGGGGGGAAGAGAGAGGGGAAGGGGGAAGAGAGAGGGGGAGGGGGGAAAGAGAGAGGGTGAAGAGAGGGGGAAGGGGGGAAGAGAGGTGGAGGGGAAAAAGAGAGAGGGGGAGGGGGTAAAGAGGGAGGGGGTAAAGAGGGAGGGGGAAAGAGAGAGGGGGAGGGAGAAAGAGAGAGGGGGAGGGAAAGAGAGAGGGGGAGGGGGGAGATAGAGGGGGAGGGGGGAGATAGAGGGGGAGGGGGGAGAGGGGAAGAGAGGGGAAGAGAGAGGGGGAGGGGGGAAGAGAGAAGTGGGAGAGGGGGAGGGGGGAAGAGAGAGGGGGGAGAGGGTAAGTGAGGGGGGAGAGGGAAGAGAGAGGGGGGAGGGGGAAGAGAGAGGGGGGAGAGGGGAAGAGAGAGGGGGGAGAGGGGAAGAGAGAGGGGGAGAGGGGAAGAGAGAGGGGGAGAGGGGAGGAGAGAAGGGGAGGGGGAAGAGAGAGGGGGGAGGGGAGAAGAGAGAGGGGAGGGGGGAAGAGAGAGGGGGGAGAGGGGAAGTGAGGGGGGAGAGGGGAAGAGAGAGGGGGGAGGGGGGAAGAGAGAGGGGGGAGGGGGGAAGAGAGAGGGGAAGAGAGAGGGGGAGGGGGGAGGAGAGAAGGGGAGGGGGAAGAGAGAGGGGGGAGGGGAGAAGAGAGAGGGGGAGGGGGGAAGAGGGGAGGGGGAAGAGAGAGGGGGAGGGGAGGAAAGAGAGAGGGGGAGATGGGGAAAAGAGAGAGGGGGAGGGGAGGAAAGAGAGAGGGAGAGGCGGGGGAAAGAGAGAGGGGGAGGGGGGAAAGAGAGAGGGGGAGGGGGGAAAGAGAGAGGGGGAGGGGGGAATGTGAGGTGGGGAGGGGGGAATGAGAGGGGGTAAGGGGGGGAAGAGAGGGGGGGAGGGGGAGAGGGGGGAAGGGGGAGAGGGGGAAGAGAGAGGTGGGGAAGAGAGAGGGGGAGGGGGAAGAGAGAGGGGGAGGGGGAAGAGAGAGGGGGAGGGGGAAGAGAGAGTGGGAGGGGGGGAAGAGAGAGGGAGGGGGGAAGAGAGAGGGGGGAGGGGGGAAGAGAGAGGGGGGAGGGGGAAGAGAGTGGGGAGCGGGAAGAGAGAGGGGAAGGGGGAAGAGAGGGGGAGGGGGGAAAGAGAGAGGGGGAAAGAGAGAGGGGGAGGGGGGAATGAGAGAGGGGGGAAGAGGGGGGAAGAGAGGGGGGAAGGGGGAGAGGGGGAAGAGAGAGGGGAAGGGGGAGAGGGGGAAGAGAGAGGTGGGGAAGAGAGAGGGGGAAGAGAGAGGGGGAGGGGGGAAGAGAGCGAGGGAGGGGGGAAGGGAGAGGGGGGGAAGAGAGGGGGAGGGGGAAGAGAGAGGGGAAGGGGGAAGAGAGGGGGAGGGGGGAAAGAGAGAGGGGGAAAGAGAGAGGGGGAAGGGGGAAGAGAGGGGGGGAGGGGGGAAAGAGAGAGGGGGAGGGGAGGAAAGAGAGAGGGGGAGGCAGGGGAAAGAGAGAGGGGGAGGGGGGAAAGAGAGAGGGGGAGGGGGAAAGAGAGAGGGGGAGGGGGGAAAGAGAGAGGGGGAAAGAGAGAGGGGGGAAGAGAGGGGGGAAGGGGGAGAGGGGGAAGAGAGAGGTGGGGAAGAGAGAGGAAGAGGGGGGAAGAGAGAGGGGGAGGGGGGAAGAGAGAGGGGGGAAGAGAGGGGGAAGGGCGAGGGGGGAAGGGAGAGGTGGGGAAGAGAGAGGGGGAAGAGAGAGGGGGGAGGGGGAAGAGAGAGGGGGAGGGGGGAAGAGAGAGGGGGGAGGGGGAAGAGAGAGGGGGAGGGGGGAAGAGAGAGGGGGGAGGGGGGAAGAGAGGGGGGAGGGGGGAAGTGAGAGGGGGAGGGCGGAAGAGGGGGGGAGGGGCGAAGAGAGTGGGAAGGGGAAGAGAGGGGGAGGGGGGAAGAGAGAGGGGGAAAGAGTGAGGGGGAGGGGGAAGAGTAGGGGGAGAGGGGAAGAGGGAGGGGGAAGGGGGAAGAGAGAGGGTGGAGGGGGGAAGAGAGGGGGAAGGGGGAGGGGGGAAGAGAGAGGGAAGAGAGAGGGGGAGGGGGGAAGAGAGAGGGGGAGGTGGAAGAGCAGGGGGAGGGGGAAGAGAGGGGGAGGGGGTAAGGGGGATGAGAGGGGGGAGGGGGAAGAGAGAGGGGGAGGGGGAAGAGAGGGGCGTGAGGGGGAAGTGAGGGGGAGGGGGGAAGAGAGAGGGGGAGGGGGGAAGAGAGAGGGGGAGGGGGAAGAGAGAGGGGGAGGGGGGAAGAGAGAGGGGGGAGGGGGAAGAGAGAGGGGGGAGGGGGAAGAGAGAGGGGGGAGGGGAGGGGGGAAGAGAGAGAGGGCGGGGGGAAGAGAGGGGGGAAGAGAGAGGGGGGGAGTAGGGAAGTGGGAGGGGGGAAGAGAGAGGGGGGGAAGAGAGAGGGGGAGGGAAGAGAGAGGGGGAGGGGAGAAGAGAGAGGGGGAAGAGAGAGGGGAGGGGGAAGAGAGATTGGAGGGGGGGAAGAGAGAGGGGGAGGGGGAAGAGAGAGGGGGAGGGGGAAGAGAGAGAGGGAGGGGGGAGGGGGAGGGGGGAAGAGAGTGGGGAAGAGAGAGAGGGGGAGGGGGGAGAGAGAGGGGGAGGGGAAGACAGAGGGGGAGAGGGAAGAGAGAGGGGGAGGGGGAAGAGAGAGGGGGGAAGAGAGTGGGGGAGGGGAAGAGAGAGGGGGAAAGAGAGAGGGGGAGGGGGGAAGAGAGAGGTGGAGGGGGGAGGGGAAAGAGAGAGGGGAGGGGGGGGAAGAGAGAGGGGGGAGGGTGGAAGAGAGAGGGGAGGGGGGAAGAGAGAGGGGGGGAGGGGGAAGAGAGAGGGGGGAGGGGGAAGAGAGAGAGAGAGGAGGGGGAAGAGTGAGAGGGGGAGGGGGGAAGAGTGAGAGGGGGAGGGGGAAGAGAGAGAGGGGGAGGGGGGAAGAGAGAGAGGGAGGGGAGGGAGGGGGGAAGAGAGGGGGAAGAGAGAGGGGGAGGGGGAGAGAGAGAGAGGGGGAGGGGGAAGAGAGAGGGGAGAGGGAAGAGAGAGGGGAGGGGGAAGAGAGAGGGGGGGGAAGAGAGAGGGGGAGGGGGAAGAGAGAGGGGGGAAAGAGAGAGGGGGAGGGGGGAAGAGAGAGGTGGAGGGGGGAGGGGAAGAGAGAGGGGAGGGAGGAAGAGAGAGGGGGAGGGGTGGAAGAGAGAGGGGAGGGGGGAAGAGAGAGAAGGGGAAGGGTAGAGAGAGGGGGAGGGGGAAGAGAGAGGGGAAGGTGGAAGAGCAGGGGGAGGGGGAGAGAGGGGAGGGGGAAGAGAGGGGCGTGAGGGGGAAGTGAGGGGGAGGGGGGGAAGAGAGAGGGGGAGGGGGGAAGAGAGAGGGGGAGGGGGAAGAGAGAGGGGGGAGGGGGGAAGAGAGAGGGGGAGGGGGGAAGAGAGAGGGGGGAGGGGAAGAGAGAGGGGGGAGGGGGAAGAGAGAGGGGGGAGGGGGACGAGAGAGGGGGGAGGGGAAGGGGAGGGGGGAAGAGAGAGAGGGCGGGGGGAAGTGAGGGGGGAAGAGAGAGGGGGGAGTAGGGAAGTGGGAGAGGGGAAGAGAGAGGGGGGGAAGAGAGAGGGGGAGGGAAGAGAGAGGGGGAGGGGAGAAGAGAGAGGGGGGAAGAGAGAGGGGAGGGGGAAGAGAGATTGGAGGGGGGGAAGAGAGAGGGGAGGGGGAAGAGAGAGAGGGAGGGGGGAGGGAGAGGGGGAGGGGGGAAGAGAGGGGGAAGAGAGAGGGGGAGGGGGGAGAGAGAGGGGGAGGGGGGGGAGAGAGGGGGAGGGGAAGACAGAAGGGGAGAGGGAAGAGAGAGGGGGAGGGGGAAGAGAGAGGGGGGAAGAGAGAGGGGGAGGGGGAAGAGAGAGGGGGGAAGAGAGAGGGGGAGGGGGGAAGAGAGAGGTGGAGGGGGGAGGGGAAGAGAGAGGGGAGGGGGGAAGAGAGAGGAGGAGGGGTGGAAGAGAGAGGGGAGGGGGGAAGAGAGAGGGGGGAGGGGGAAGAGAGAGGGGGGAGGGGGAAGAGAGAGGGGGGAGGGGGAAGAGAGAGAGGAGGAGGGGGGAAGAGTGAGAGGGGGAGGGGGGAAGAGTGAGAGGGGGAGGGGAAGAGAGAGAGGGGGAGGGGGGAAGAGAGAGAGGGAGGGGGAGGGAGGGGGAAGAGAGGGGGGAAGAGAGAGAAGGTGGGGGGAAGAGAGAGGGGAGGGGGGAACAGAGAGGGGGAGGGGGTAGAGAGAGGGTGGAGGGGGAAGAGAGAGGGGGGAGGGGAAGAGAGAGAGGAGGAGGGGGAAGAGTGAGAGGGGGAGGGGGGAAGAGTGAGAGGGGGAGGGGGAAGAGAGAGAGGGGGAGGGGGGAAGAGAGAGAAGGGGAGGGGGGAGGAGAGAGCGAGGGGGAGGGGGAAGAGAGAGGGGGAGGGGGAAGAGAGAGGGGGGAGGGGGGAAGAGAGAGAGGAGGAGGGGGGAAGAGAGAGAGGGGGAGGGGGAAGAGAGAAAGGGGGAGGGGGAAGAGAGAGGGGGGGAGGGGGGAAGAGAGAGGGGGGAGGGGGGAAGAGAGAGGGGGGAGGGGGGAAGAGAGAGGGGGGAGGGGGGAAGAGAGAGGGAGGAGGGGGGAAGAGAGAGAGGGGGGAAGAGGGGAGGGGAAGAGAGAGAGGGGAGAGGGGGGAAAGGGGGAGAGAGAGGGGGAGGGGGGGAAAGGGAGAGATAGGGGGAGGAGAGAGAGGGGGAGGGGGAGCAAGGAGAGAGAGGGGGAGGGAGAGGGGGAGAGTGGGGGGAGAGAGAGGGGGAGGGAGAGCGAGAGAGAGGGGGAGAGTGGGGGGAAGGGCGAGAGAGTGTGGGGGAGGGGGAGAGGGAGGGGGTTGGGGGGAGAGGGGGGAGAGGAGGGGGTTGGGGGGAGAGGGGGGAGAGAGAGTGGGGGAGGAGGAGAGAGTGGGGGAGGAGGGGAGAGAGTGTGGGGGGAGGAGGGGAGAGAGTGTAGGGGGGAGGAGGGGAGAGAGTGTAGGGGGAGGAGGGGAGAGAGTGTGGGGGAGAGGGAAGGGGAGAAGCAGGGGGAGAGGGAGGGGGTGGGGGGAGAGTGGGGGGAGTGGGGAGAGGGAGAGGAGAGGGAGAGGGGAGGGAGGGGGAGAGGGAGCGGGAGAGGGAGGGGGAGGGAGGGGAATGGGGAGAGGGGGAGGGAGGGGAGGGGGAGAGGGACGGGGAGGGGGTGGGGGGAGAGTGGCGGGAGAGAGTGGGAGGAGATGGGGGGAGAGAGTGGGCGGAGAGGCAGGGGGAGAGGGGGAGAGGGAGGGGGAGAGGGGGGAGAGGGAGGGGGAGGGGGTGGGGAGGGGGAGAGGGAGGGGGAGGGAGAGAGTGGTGGAGAGAGTGTGGTGGAGAGAGTGTGGGGGAGAGGGAGAGGGAGGGAGAGTGGGAGGGGGAGAGGGAAGAGGGAGGGGAAGGGGAGAGGGAGGGGGTGAGAGAGGGGAGGGGGAGGGGAGAGGGAGGGGATGGGGAATGGGGAGAGGGAGAGAGAGAGAAAGGGGAGAGAGAGAGAAAGGTGGAGGTAGAGAGAGAAAGAGGGGAGAGAGAAAGAGGGGAGAGAGAAGGGGGAGAGAGAAAGAGGGAGAGAGAAGGGGGAGAGAGAAAGAGGGAGAGAGAAAGGAGGGAGAGAGAAAGGGGTGGAGAGAGAAAGGGGGGAGAGAGAGAAAGGGAGGGAGCAGGGGAGAGAGAGAGGGGGAGAGGGAGGGGGGAGAGAGAGAGAGGGGAGAGAGTGAGAGAGGGGGGGGAGAGAGAGAGAAAGGTGGGAGAGAGAGAGAAAGGGGGGAGAGAGAGAGAGAAAGGGGGAGACAGCCCCAGCCTATTCAGCCTCTCCCTGTAGCTCAGATCCTCCAACCCTGGCAAATCTTTTCTGAACCCTTTCAAGTTTCACAAACATCTTTCCGATAGGAAGGAGACCAGAATTCCACGCAATATTCCAACAGTGGCCTAACCAATGTCATGTACAGCCGCAACATGACCTCCCAACTCCTGTACTCAATACTCTGACCAATAAAGGAAAGCATACCAAACTATCCTATCTACCTGCGACTCCACTTTCAAGGAGCTCCAAGGTCTCTTTGCTCAGCAGCACTCCCAAGAACCTTACCATTAAGTGTATAAGTCCTGCTAAGATTTGCTTTCCCAAAATGCAGCACCTCGCATTTATCTGAATTAAACTCCATCTGCCACTTCTCAGCCCATTGGCCCATCTGATGAAGATCCTGTTATAATCTGAGGTAACCCTCTTCGCTGTCCACTACACCTCCAATTTTGGTGTCATCTGCAAACTTACTAACTGTACCTCTTATGCTCACATCCAAATCATTTATGCAAATGACAAAGAGTAGAGGGCCCAGCACCAATCCTTCTGGCACCCCACTGGTCACAGGCCTCCAGTCTGAAAAATAACCCTCCACCACCACCCTCTCTGTCTTCTACCTTTGAGCCAGTTCTGTATCCAAATGGCTAGTTCTCCCTGTATTCCAAGAGATCTAACCTTGCTAAGCAGTCTCCCGTGGGGGAGAACGCCTTACTGAAGTCCATATAGATCACATCTACTGCTCTGCCCTCATCAATCTTCTTTGTTACTTCTTCAAAAAACTCAACCAGGTTTGTGAGACATGATTTCCCACGCGCAAAGCCAAGTTGACTATCCCGAATCAGTCCTTGCCTTTCCAAATACATGTATATTCTGTCCCTCAGGATTCCCTCCAACAACTTGCCCACCACCGAGGTCAGGCTCACCAGTCTATAGTTCCCTGGCTTGACCTTACCGCCTTTCTTAAACAGTGGCACCAGAGGGGGGGAGAGAGAAAGGGGGAGAGAGAGAGAGAAGGGGAGAGAAAGGGGGAGAGAGAGAGAGAGAGAAGGTGAGAGAAAGGGGGAGAGAGAGAGAGAAGGGGAGAGAGAGAAAGGAGGGGGGGAGAGAAAGGGGGCGACAGAGAGAAAGGGGGGGAGAGGGAGGGAGAGAGAGAGAGAGAGAAGCGGATACCGGGAATGTGTTGTTTATTCCGTTGCCTTGTGAGTCCAGCACAGCGCCTGCTCTCTCAGGCTGAAACCAGAACCCCCCCTGGATGGGCTGTATCACCCCTAGCTCAGTAAATCAGCAACTCCTGCTCCCCTTCACACCAACTCCCAGCGCTGAAGTACAGACCAGGCACCCTGTCAACATTCCCGTGTAACTTTGCCTCCGCTCTGTTTCACTCTGTCCTCTCCTTCATGAAACACCACGACTGAGTGAAAAGTGGCTTTCAGTCCCCCCCCATCCCATCCCACCCTCCCCAGCCACCCTGGAGTATCCCGGGTTGGAATCCCTATATTTTTCCCCGAAGCTAAATTTGGGATTCCCGCTTTGACTGAGTTTTCACCGGGACAGACGGGTCCTTCCCACATTTTATGGGTAACTTTGTACACACACACACACATTCTTTCAATAAGATACCATCCCTGCCAACGTGGCCATTCTCGCTCCCGTCCTAGCCCCCACATTCTGGGGCAGTCAATGCCTGAATTCTGTGCCTCCCTTCCCGGGGCCTGGAACAGTCTCTGGCTCTCTCCAGCTGTGGCCGACTTCCAGGAGAACTTGCAGTTGAGTTTTGCGACATCTTGAAATGTTCTGCTAACGCCATTTATAACTGTTTCCCAAAACCAAAACAACAGGAGGGAGAGTTTCTTACACCCCCACCTCCCCCCAACACACACACACACACAAACACACCAAAAATAAAATGTTCAGCACGTTTCAAATCTCCAAATCCTTCCTTGGAGAATCTGATCTCCAGTTTCAGTGTGTGGAGAGTAATATTTCACTGCTTCATTCTCATTGCACAGGCTGCCCGCTTGCTCAGTCGGGTATGAACGGGTAGGGTGTGGAGGTGGTGAAAAGTTTAACTTGCCGCGGGTGGGATTTGGAGTAAGTGGACAGTGAGCTGGGGAATGGTGGACAGAGAGAGAGACAGAGACAGAGAGTTGGGGAGTGGGGAACACAGAGAAAGAGAGCTGGGGAGTGGGGAAGAGAGAGAGCTGGGGAGTAGGGAACAGAGAGACACACACACAGAGAGCTGAGGAGTGGGGAACAGTGAGTGGGAGAGAGCTGGGAGTGGGGAACACAGAGATAGAGACAGAGAGCTGGGAGTGGTGGACAGAGAGAGAGAGAGACCTGGGAAGTGGGGAACAGAGAGAGAGAGAGAGCTGGGGAGTGGGGAACGCAGAGAGAGAGACAGACAGAGACAGAGAGCTGGGGAGTGGGGAACACAGAGAGAGAGAGAGCTGGGGAGTGGGGAACACAGAGAGAGAGACAGAGACAGAGAACTGGGGAGTGGGGAACACAGAGAGACAGAGAGCTGGGAATTGGGAACACAGAGAGAGAGATGGAGACAGAGAGCTGGGGAGTGGGGAACAGAGAGAGGGAGAGAGACAGAGAGCTGGGAAGTGGGGAACACACAGAGAGAAGGAGAGAGAGAGACAGAGAGCTGGGGAGTGGGGAACACAGAGAGAGCTGGGGAGTGGGGAACAGAAAGAGGGAGAGAGAGAGAGCTGGGGAGTGGGGAACACAGAGAGAGAGAGAGCTGGGGTGTGGGGAACACAGACAGAGAGATGGGGAGTGGGGAACAGAGAGAGAGAGAGGGAGAGACAGAGAGCTGGAGAGTGGGGAACAGAGAGAGAGAGCTGGGGAGTGGGGAACACAGAGAGAGAGCTGGGGAGTGGGGAACAGGGAGTGGGAGAGAGCTGGGGAGTGGGGAACACAGAGAGAGAGCTGGGGAGTGGGGAACAGGGAGTGGGAGAGAGCTGGGGAGTGGGGAACACAGAGAGAGAGAGAGCTGGAGAGTGGGGAACAGAGAGAGAGAGATGGGGAGTGGGGAACAGGGAGTGGGAGAGAGCTGGGGAGTGGGGAACACATAGAGAGAGAGAGCTGGGAGTGGGAGAGAGTGGGGGAGGGACAGGGTTGTCTGAAGTTGGAACTTCCCAGGGTGGGATGCTGCTGAACCAGAAGCCCGCCCCGAGACTGCAAACTTCCGCCCGCCACGGCTGGCCGGGGATGGGGTAGGAGTCAGTCTGATGCACGGTCCAGGGAGCCGGGAGCCGCCCCAGACTGGGGAGAACTCCGAGCGGATCTCAGTGTAACACAGACAGCCGGTGCTGGAACCAGGGCACAGCAGGAGCCCAGGAGCTGGGACAGGGACAGGGAGGGAGGATGGTTCCCATGCTCCAAGATTTGTTCACTCTCGTTCAAATCTAAAGTTGATACAACTGGAGGGGCTAGAGGATGGGGAGGGTTCTGGAGGGGAGGGGGCTGGAGGAGAGGGGGGGGAAGGAGGGGGCTAGAAGGAAGGGAGGAGTCTGGGAGGGGCCTGGAAGGTAGGGAGGGAGCTAGAGGCTGAGGAAGGGGCTAGAGGAAAGTTGTCCAGAGGGGAGGGGAGCAGGGAGCTGGAGGGGGAGGGGGCTAGAGGGGGAGGGGGTAGGGGAAAGGTTGGGGTGGGTGGGGGTGGGGATGGGGACCGGGGAGAAGATGGAATACCAAAGGGAGGGGGATCTCAGGGATAGGGAAAGGATCCCATAGGGAAAGGGGGAAATCTCAGGGATAGGGAAAGGATCCCATGGGTCTTGAAATCTCAGGGATAGGTAAAGGATCCCATAGGGATGGGGAGAATCTCAGGGATCGGGAAAGGATCCCATGGGGGGGATCTCAGGGATAGGGAAAGGATCCCATAGGGATGGGGGGAAAACTCAGGTAAAGGGTGCCAGAGACATGGAGGAGGGTCCCAGAGACAGAGAGGGGATTTCAGGAATAGTGACAGATTCCCCTGCTTGGGGAGGGTAGTATCAGGATCGGGAGGGTGGTGGGGTGGGGGAGCTATGTCAGGAGGTGGGAATGGATGGGGGTGGGGGGAATCCGGAAGGCGATCCCAGTGAGAGCTGCTCTCTGGACAGGGTCCCAGACAGAGCTAGAGACAGACAGAGGAGCTCCCAGAGCAGGGAACCCTGGGCTGACAGTATGATAAAGAGTGGGCTCCCAGAGACTGGGGGTGAGAGAGGGATGGTGGGGAGGGGAGGGGGGGGGGGTGAGCAGGTCAGGGACATGGAGGGTTCGGGCTGTCAAGGGTGGGAGGTTTAAAGGCGAGCTGTTTGCAGGAAATCACTTTACTACACGCATCGAGCTTGCTCTTACCTGCAAACGTCTGTCCTCTGACTCCCAGGGAAAGATTCAGCCCCAGCAGAAGGTAAGTTAGAAGCGGCTGCATGCCGGAGCCTGGATTGGGAAGCGGCTGCAGAGTGGGAGAGGGAGAGAGCAGCAATCCGCCGGCGCTCTCTGCCCAAGTTCAGCTCCTCACACGCTCCGCTGTATTTTCCACTACTTCTGTTTGACTTGGCTCTGACAGTCTGGCCAGCAAAGAGCTGACGTCGGGGGGGGAGAGCGCGTGCCCGCCGCCCGGCAGGCGCGTCCGCGCGCCCGGCCTCGCCTCCCCTCCCCTCCCCTTCCCTCTCGGGGGCGTGCGGCTCTCGGGGACGCGCAGCGCTCTCAACTCCGGTCCGGAACCCAGCTCGACACAAAGCCAACTGGTTTCAATGGAAAGTGACAGCGACCCGGGGAGAAGATGGGTGAAGGGTAGAGGGGGAAGGAAGGAGAGGAAGAAGAAGAGAGAGAGAGAAGAAAGAGAGAGGAAAAGAGAGAGGGAGGAGAAGAGAAGAAAGAGAGAGGGGAGAGAGAAGAAAGAGGAGAAAGAGAGGAAAAAGAGAGGGAGGAGGAGAAGAAGAGAGAAGAAAGAGAGAGGAGGAGAGAGAGAAGAAAGAGAGGAAAAAGAGAGGGAGGAGGAGGAGAAGAGAGAAGAAAGAGAGGAGGAGAGAGAGAAGAAAGAGAGGCAAAAGAGAGGGAGGAGGAGAAGAGAGAAGAAAGAGAGAGGAGGAGAGAGAAGAAAGAGAGGAAAAAGAGAGGGAGGAGGAGAGAGGGAGAAGAAAGAGAGAGGAAAGGAGAGAGGGAGGAGAAGGGAGGAGAGAGAGAAGAAAAGAGAGGACGGGAAGAGAGAAGGGAGAAGGAAGGGAGAGGGAAGTAACGAGAGTAAGGAGAAGATAGGAAAAGTGGAGAAACAAGAAAGAGATACAGAGAGAAGAAAGAGAGTGGGAGGAGAGAGAGAATAGATAAAGGAGAGAAAGAACGGGAAGAGGAGAAAGAGGGAGAGGTGGAAAGAGGAGAAATATCAGAGAGCAGGGAAATTCGAGGAAGATGTGAGAGGAGATGAAAGGGAGGGAATGTGGGAGAAGAGATAAATGGAAAAGAGAGAAGGAATGAGGAGAGTGGAAAAACAAGGAAAGAGAGAGGTAAAAGAGGAGAAAGGAGGTGCACCTAAGTGAGATTGAAGAGAAGACGGGAAGAGAAAGTGGAGTGGAGAACCGGGGGGAGAAAGAGCAGAAAGATGGTGAGAGACGAAAGGGATGGAATGAGAAGTAAGGAGAGGAAAGGGGGAGAAAGAAATGGGAGGACGAGAGAGAGCAGAAAGTGAGGGGCTTACCCTGAGTGATAACAGTTGTATGATTGTAGTTGAGACCGGATTTTTATTTTGCTTATTTTGGCTTTTAGTTTACTTTAACTGGACCAGGGATTTCTCTGCTATATTGGTGATTCCTTTAAGAGGGGAAATTCCTTTTTTTGGCTTGTTTTGGGTCAATCAAAATGACCCACCCCAAAAAAGTAGTCAATTTCCACAGAGTGCTGGTTCACTGACACTAGACGAAAATTATATACTTCAAACCAAATTATAACCTAGACCTTGAAGCAACAGATGTCAATGTGCAGAGGGGTTACAGGGTTATTTGTGTCGCTGTGTTGAAGATTAGTAATGTTTAAACCTACTCTTCGGCAAAAGATATCACCCTCAAATATTAATGTACACAGAATTACTTTGGACTGTTCAGGATTTTTTTATTTTCGTTCAGTTACTTTTTTGTCTCTACCTTTATTGGCCTTAACTTGTGTAAGTGCCAATGACTGACACTCCTGCAGCTGGTACAGTTTGGTTTGGAGGTTTTACTCCAGATTGACTGGGCTCACCCGAGGCCGGAAATGCATTCTACCCAGCTCAGAGGAAGTGTTGGCAGATTGGCTTCTTATCAAAATAAAGCCAGCTTCATGGCTCTGATTCTCCATCTTTTACTTAGTTCAAAGTTTATCTGAGAACATCATCGACCAATGGCATACGTCTGTATCACACAGTTTGTTCCTGATCACCATAAAGTAAGTAATTGGCATGTACAATAAGTAGTAATTCCTTTCAAAAAAAAATCATAAAGATGTACCAAATTGCCATGATTCTCTCCAACAAGGGAACTGTGTTGGTTGGTGGGGTGTGGTTCAGCAGGGAACCCTAAAAATACTCTCCCATCAAAATGAAAGTGCTTAAACCCCAATATCTACTAGGATGCCAACTCCCTAGGATTCCCCTGGAGTCTCCAGTAATTAATTAAGCTCTGAGACAGCAATTACAGCTATTCTAGAGAAAACATATTGGAGCATCAAAAAGTGTCCTTTTTAAAAATGTTTTTTTGCAAGTTTTCATTTAATAGTTATCAAAATTGTTAACATGTTCCGTTGCCGCCATGTTGGACAATTTTTGAGTATTATGAGTTCTTTGGGTCTTCACAGAAGCTCAGGCTTATTATTAGTAACTGCCAAACTGTATTTATTATTACACTGTACATGATGTAGAGGTGCTGGTGTTGGACTGGGGTGGACAAAGTCAGAAGTCACATGACATCAGGTTATAGTCCAACAGGATTTCATCTGATGAAGAAGCAGCATTTTGAAAGCTTGTGATTTCAAATAAACCTGTTGAACTACATCTGGTGTCATGTGACTTCTGACACTGTACACGATAAGGCAGTAGAGCAAGATGTTGCAGACTGTATGGGGTACAACTTCTCAATAGAACACTCTGGGATTAGAATAGTTTGGTGGTTGTTTTTAGCAAGGCAGAGTTGATGGACAAAGACCGTATTCTTTGCTGTGAACCTGTGTTTCAATGACATGTCTACCTGATGGCACAATAATATCACTTAGAAATACAGAAAATCAGAGCAGGAATAGGCCACTCAGCCCTTCAAGCCTCCTAACATAATTTATGTGAGAGGCTTATCTGCTATGTTCGTTAAACTATATCTCTACAAAGGTCTTTGGGAGGGGGTGTGGGCAGCAGAAAAACTGTTCAACAGATGCTAGATTAGAATGGTGCTGGAAAAGCACAGCAGTTCAGGTAGCATCCGAGGAGCAGGAAAATCGATGTTTAGGGCAAATAGATCTATTCCTGATGAAGGGCTTTTGCCCGAAACATCGATTTTCCAGCTCCTCGGATGCTGCCTGAACTGCTGTGCTTTTCCAGCACCACTCTAATCTAGAATCTGGTTTCCAGCATCTGCAGTCCTTGTTTTTACCCTGTTCAACAGATGCTCAAGCATCACCCAATTTAGTATTGAACAATGTACTCTTTTTCAAATTGGGGCCTGTAGAATGGTGGTAAGCAATAGCAGGATCTCGTGAATGGGGGATGGATAATCACACAATGAACCCTTCCAAATAGATCCCCTCAGAATTCACAACACTCCCAAGCTGCCATTTCCTCCCAGATAAATTCAGTACTGATTTCAATTCAATTTAATTGATTAGAAAACATGTATATTGAACTATTTACCGCAGGTTCTGCCTGGGATTGTCAAGAATGCAGACAGCATTTTTTTTTACCATAAATAGTTCAGACACACTTCACAAATCTGGAGATAGGAACTGAATGCTGAGGCAGGAAAGGTGAAAGGGATAAGAGAGGAATAAGTTCAGAAGAACTTCTTAGGGTGTAGAGAAAGGTGGCACCAGTTGACTAGATGTAACCAGACAGTAATAACTTCACAATGTATGAAGTGGCTAAAATATGATAAAGCACACCAAGTGATTTACAGGAACATGATAAAGCAAAGTTTGACACCAAGTTGCAATACAATAAAATTAGGGCTGATCACTAAACATTAGTTCAGAGAATATGTTTTGAGGAGCAAGCTAAAGGAATGAGAAGAGATGGTGAGTTTAGAACATTGGCATTGGGAGGAAGAGAGTCCGAGACATGTAGGAAAGGTACTGCACAGTTTAGAAGTTAGGGAATAGAAAGTGCAACCATCAAATTATTAAAATCAGGGTGTGTAAGAGGCGAGAGTTAAAGAAGCACAAATATCTCGGGGTGTTGTGAGGCTGGAGGATATGACAGAGATAGGAAGGGAGAAAGATATGGAGGCATTTGTAAACAAAGATGAGAGTTTTAAATTGAGCCATTGCTCAAACAGCAGCAATATAGGTCAACGAGAACAAGAGCGGTAAGTGAATGGGACTTAGTAAATGTTCGGACGTGGGAAATAAAGTTTGAGTAATCTCAAGTTTATCGAGTGTAAGCTGTGGGAGTCCAGCTGGAACTACATTAGAACAGTGAAGTCTGCTTGTATTATTGGCATGGACCAGCCTGGTGAGCTAAAGTAGGGTCAATGTTTTCAAAGCGAAACTGAAAGGCACGTATTTTCACTAATCTAATCCGAAAACAATGCCAATGTTTCTGACAGTCCTAATCCTGAAACTTAAGTACAGTTTTACACTGGCCCTAAACAAAAACAGTGTTTATAATTATCCTAATCCTCAAATAAAGCACTGTCTATTTTTGCTGTAATCCTAAAACGAGACTTGTGTTTTTTTTTGCTAACCCTGGGCTTGTGTTGTGGTAAAATTAATACATAAGTATATCCATTGGAGGCAGCAATAAGGTCATAGATTTCCCTCACCAAGAGCTTAGAAAAGCAAATCTGCTTTGTTTCAGAGAGAGAAGATTCACAAAAAAATCCTTAAAACAGGATTTGAGGAAAAGGCAGTAGCCACATCAATCACCTGTGCCTAATGCACTGGACGTGGCATGTTTATAGCTGTTTTTACACTATACTTGGAATCACACAGTATAAACCAAGGCCAGTCATACCTATGCTACCTCTTTGGAGAAAAACAACCCAGCTTGTCCCATTGTCTCTCTGTCTCTCTCTCCATTAATTTTTCAAGCGTACATCCAATTTCTGCTTGAAAGTTACCAAATAAATCTCTTTCCAATCCTGTTTTGGGCTGTGTACTCCAGATGGTAACAATTCACCACGTTAAATAATGATGCCCTAATTTCTCCTATGGCTCTTTTGGCTGCCAGCAATGGCCGAAAGGTTAAACCATGCCTCTGTCAGGTAAGGGTAAAAGATCCCATCGCTGTGCCTGAAAGAAGAACAAGGGGATTCTCTCATGTCTTGAGCCTGTATTTGCCCCTCAATCAATAACTGGCCATTATCACATTGCTGGCCAAGGGAGTTTGCTATGTGCAGATTCGCTGCCATATTTTCTACGCCACAGCAGCAAGTACACTTCAACAGCATTTCTTTGGCTATAAAGCACATTGGGATGTCTTTGTGAAAGGAGATATATGGGGTGGGATGCTTTTTGGAGGATCTGTGTGGACTTGATGGACCGAATGGCCTGCTTCTACACTGTAGGGATTCTATGAATACATGTCCTTTCTTTGATATAATATAAAAATACCTTACTCCGAAATATACTTTCGAATAATGCTGTTCAAAAATGCTATCACACACCTCTGGAGCAGGTAGGGACTTGAATCAAGGCCTCCTGGATCAGAGGTAAGGATGCTACCACTGCACCACAAGAATCGCCAAACTTATTGAATCGCCAAATTTATTGATATCTGTCATATTTTCATCCAAACTCATGTCCCAGAATAATAGCTTGTTGTATGAGATTATCAATCCAGTGTCGGTACCACTGTACGTCCCCCTTAACTTCACCACTAAAGATCCTGGAAACAGATTCCACTGGAACTTACAATGAACAATTGGACGTGAGTTTGAAGTGGATTAATTTAGTTATGTGAGGAAGAAGTTGGTACTTGGGACAAAATTGTAAAGCTGTTTGAAAGAGCCAGGATAGACACAATGGGGTGAATGGTCTCCTTTCGTGCTTCAAGATGACATGATATTACAGAGTATTAGGCCTTCAGGTATTGGACGCCTGCTGTCTGAAGGGTGACTAAGATCAAAAGCAAAGCAGGTTGTAACAGTCCAGATATAAGTAAATCAGGGTTCTCAGTGTAAGTGAACCAGGCAACAACCTTGTTGAATGCATAAGGACACCCTCCCAGTCTAAACCATTCAGCCTGTTCCAATATATAGCCAAAAAAACTGGATAGTTGACACTGCAGCTCAGTTTCACTAAAGATGCTGTATACCTCAGCTATACCAATTAGGAGCCACAGGCTTGGTTTTTGCTCTGTCCACAATTTAATAATAGAGATTTTTTTACTTCTCTGAATTGGTTCTGAGAAAGACCCAAAGACTTATTGTGTTTTCATGCACCTCTGCTCATTTACCTTACTCTAGTTCTCCAGTCAAAGCCAGACAATTGTGTTCAGAGAAAGTGGGCACTGCAGATGCTGGAGATCAGAGTTGAGAAGTGTGGTGCTGGAAAAGCACAGTAGGTCAGGCAGCAGCCGAGGAGCAGGAGAACCGACGTTTCAGGCATAAGCCCTTCATCACGAATAGTCTTGTGGGCCAGGTGAGCTGAGAGATAAATGGGATGTGAGTGGGGCTGGGAGGGTGGTTAGCTGGGAATGTGGCAAGTAGATGAATAAAAGGTGATAGGTCGGAGTGGACAGTGGAGCGGATAGGTGAGAAGGAAGATGGACAGGTCAAGAGGGCGGTGCAGAGTTGGAGGCTTGGGACTAGGATAAGGTGGGGAGAGGGGAAATGAGGAAACTGGTGAAATCCACATTGATCTCGAGGGGTTGGAGGATCCCAAGGCAGAAGTGTTTCCGACTTGTGGATAGGAAAGAATCCAGCTCTTTATGTTTCAGTGGAGATTTAAAGGCACCTCATAAAAGCTATAATTAACGTGGCTCTTAAGCAACATCAGGTCTGCAGTGTTCCTCTACTTTACAATATCTTCAGACATGAAACTGTTGGCCTAGGGGACTGACCACACTTAAAAACAGCTTCAGCTGGGGCTCTGTAACTGGCCTCAGTGTTCCTGAATTATGTAAAAGCAAATAATCCAAGTTTCTTGCTCCTGACTACTCTGAGCTTTACTTGGTTTATGTGGAATACAAATGTGCAGGTTCACATCTGAAATATGGCAAGTTGGTTTAGACCCTGGTGCAATGATGGTGCCTTGGAAAATGATGTGTTGCCAGAATTAAATCAGCCTTTAGAAGATAAAAAGGAAGAAATTGTAATGGGAAGGAAGAGAATCGAAGGTATTCAACTAACCAATAACAACATATAAAAGCAAACTCATCTCAACTGGACCAGCTTGTGTTTAGGAATGGACATAATTTACCAATGAAAGGTTAGAGTGGAGTTGAACCTTGAAAATACCAGAAGGAAATAGAGAGCCAAGTCATATCATGGGCAAAGTATAGCAAAGGGTAACCAATATAGTTTGTGTTACATTTGCCTCATTAACTTCTTTGAAACAAACATTATTTTATTCATAAAATGAAACAGAACTGTGGATGCTGACGATCTGAAACAAAGCAGAAAGTGCTGGAGAAACTCAGCAGTCCAGCAACATCAGCAGAGAGAGAAACAGAGTTAAGGTTTCAAGTCCAGTGACCCTTCAGAGCTGGACATTTTTAAATCCATTTTGGCTGAAACAGACTGCTAGGGGAATACAGTAAACAAATGTGATTAACAGAAATTGTGGTCTCATAGATTTTCAGGAAATCAGATTGTTTCCTGTCACGCAGAAGCCCAGCATTTAAACAAATGCCTTTGTAGTGAGACAGATCTGATAAATATATTTCTTATGGACTATGTTACTTATTGAATTGATTTTTGTTGTTAAACTTTGCTGAGGATAAGTTAAAAGCCTCATTATCACTTGAACTTTTATGACTTTTGAAATGTATTTTTTTGGCCTTCATACCCCAGTAAAATCTCATCCGTTGTCACAGTTTGAGCTTGTCAACTTTGGGAAAGGGTATTTTCCTTTTTGAGAGACTTTTCTCCTATTTCATCTGAATAGATAAGCCACTTCCTGACTGCAATGGCCTTGCAAACTGCACTTGAGATCATTTAAAGATCACTGCTTAAGTGAACATTATGAAGCCAACTGTTGGTGTGCAGCCTTTTCGATCCCATGGCAGTGGTGATCCTCAAAGATAGAGCTTCTTTTGACAAGAAGTCAAATTTTGGATAGGGACTCCGATCCAAGTTTTGGCTGTTTACTGTGTTGCTTTGACTAATTCAGTAAGGAATGTTTTATACTTGGCACAGGCCAGATCTCCTCAATAGATATTTTGATGCAAGACAAAGAAAATGTAGCTCAATCGAAATAGTTTGGCCAGCTGAGTTACAACAAAGTATACGCTAAGTGACTCCTAACTGTTCTCTGAAATATCTGAACATGTCACTCCGTTTAAGGGTAATTAGGGATGGGCAACAAATACTGACCTTGTCAGTGATGACCACAACCCATGAAAGAATGAAAATCAGTCTCAGAGTCAGGGCTTTGTTGACTACTTGGATTGTTTATCGTGACTCAGTTTCATCTGAGCTATTGGCTGGAAGCTGCAGGTACTTTGGTAAATGTGCAGCCATTTGCAAAATCATCGAAGCTTAATGAGAATCAATGTAACAGACAATTTAAATCCTTTTGGTAATATCAGGGCAGACCAAACGCAAAATAAAAAGCCATCGACTCTGACAATTGTTTCTGGGTCGTATCTTTTAACTGTGCAATTAGAGTCATAGAGTCTTAGAGTCATAGAATTATAGAGTCATAGACTCTTAATAGAGTCTTAGAGTTGTGCAGCGTGGAAATAGAGCCTTCAGTCCAACTCCACCATGCCAACCGATATCCTAAATTCATCTAATCTTATCTGCCAGAATTTGGCCCACATCCCTCTAAACCCTTCCTATTCCCATACCCATCCAGATGCCTTTTAAATGTAGTAATTGTACCAGCCTCTACCACTTCCTGTGGTAGTTAATTCCATGCACACAGCACCTTTTGCATGAAAAAGTAGCCCCTTAGGTCCCTTTTAAATCTTACCCCTCTCACCTTAAACCTATGCCCTCGAGGTTTGGACTTGCTTACCCTGGAAACAAGATCTTGGCTACTCACCCATTAAAGTCACCCCTCAACTTCTGAGGCTCCAGGGAAAATAGCCCCAGCCTATTCAGCCTCTGTGAAAATAAGTGCTTCTGTGAATCAATTTATATCTGTGTTGGTCTCTTTGAGTATCAGTGTTTGCTTGATACCCAACTGGAAAGGACTATTAGTGGACATGGGTCTCAAACAGCAGAACAACCACCAGCAGTGCCTTTGAAAGATCCTCTAGATCTAGTTACAGCAAAGGCAAGCCAACAGTAGCATCCTCTCATCAAGCAACATGTCCAACATCGAGACTCTGACCACTCAAAAGCAGCTCCACTACCCATGGTTTTCATATGCCTGATTCCAGACTCCCAAAGCAGCTGTTCTGAGATGAACATGATGCCTGGCAAGTACCATGCACACACACACACACACACAAATATACACAGTGACAGACATGCACGCACACACTCTCTCTCACCATGCACACACACGCACTGACAGATGCACAACATGCACATTGACGGACATACAAACAGACACACACACACTTCCACACATACACAGACACAGACATACATAGATACACACACACATACACAGTCACACGTACACAGACACACACATGCCTCCAAATGTGTGTGAGAGAGAGAAATCTATAGGTGTGTATGTGTGTGTGAAAGAGAGAAGGAGATCAATGGAGGTGTATGGGTATGAGTGAGAGAGAGAGAGAGAGATCCATAGGTGTGAATGTGTGTGTGAGAAATCTATAGGTGTGTTTGTGACCGAGAGAGAGAGATCTGTTGGTTATTGTGTTTATGGCAGAGTCTGCAGCCAGACCACCTCCGAACCCACAGAACTGGAGTGGAAGCAAGTCTTCATTGATCCTGATCCTGAGGGACTGCTTATGA
The DNA here is from genome assembly GCF_037043375.1 of Chiloscyllium plagiosum. Classification (NCBI taxonomy): domain Eukaryota; kingdom Metazoa; phylum Chordata; class Chondrichthyes; order Orectolobiformes; family Hemiscylliidae; genus Chiloscyllium; species Chiloscyllium plagiosum. The sequence continues at coordinate 129,574,179 of NW_028270142.1, read as the reverse complement.
AGTTGACCCAGCATCATTCTAATATCCAGACCAAATCATGGGCACTTTCTACTTCTGTCAGCATGTTTAGATGGTTTTCTTGTATGCGCAATTTTGTGTATTTCTTGTCGATGTGTGCATGTTCCTGGTCCATGTGTTTTGTGTGTGTTTTGTGCAGATGTCATGAGGGTGCGGGTATGTGTTCCTTATCTCAGTGTGTACACTGTATGGTTGATTGTGTCCACCTTCACCTATAGGTATGTGTATATGTGTGTGAGAGAGATCTATAGGTGTGTGTATGTGTATGTGAGAGGGATCTATAGGGGTGTGTGTGTGAGAGATATCTATAGGGGTATGTTTATGTGAGAGAGATCTATAGGTGTGCGTGTGTGAGAGAGAAATCTATAGGTGTGTGTGTATGAGAGAGAGAGAGACAGAGATCTATAGGTGTATGTGTGTGAGGGAGAGATCTCTCGGGGTATGTGTGTGAGAGAGAGATCTCTCAGGGCATGTGTGTGAGAGAGAGATCTATACGGGTATGTGTGTGGGAGAGAGATCTATAAGTGTATGTGTGTGTGAGAGAGAGAGATCTATAGGTGTGTTTTTGTGTGAAAGAGAGAGATCTATAGGTGTGTGTGTGTGAGAGAGATCTCTCGGCATGTGTGTGTGAGAGAGAAAGATCTATAGGTGTGTGTGTGAGACAGAAAGATCTATAGGTGTGTGTATGTGAGAGAGAAAGAGATCTATATGTGTATGCATATATGTGTGCGTGTGTGAGAGAGAGATAGAGCTGTATAGGTGCGTGGAAGAGACATCTATGGGGGGGGTGAGAGTGACAGAGGGATCTACAGGTATATGTGAAAAAGTCAATAAGTGTTTGTGAGAGAGAGAGAAATCTATAGGTGTGTGTGCGTGAGAGAGAGATGGGGTTGGGGGAAGGGTAAAAGAGAGGGAGATCTATAGGTGACTGTGTGTGGGTGTGAGAGAGAGAGATGGAGGGAGGGTGTGAGAGAGGGAGATCTATAGGTGAGTATGTGGAGGTGTGAGAGAGAGAGGGAGATGTATAAGTGAATGTGTGTGTGTGAGCAGGAGAGGGAGATCTATAGGTGAATGTGTGTATGAGAGAGAAGGAGATTTATAGGTGAGTGTGTGTGTGAGAGAGAGAGAGAGTGATATCTATAGGTGAGTGTGTGTGTGAGAGAGAGAATGAGATCTATAGGTGAGTGTGTGTGAGAGAGAGATAATGAGATCTACAGGTGAGTGTGTGTGGGTGTGAGAGAGTGAGATCTATAGGTGAGTGTGTGTAGGTGAGAGAGAGAGGGGATCTATAGGTGAGTGTGTGTGAGAGAGAGTGAAATCTATAGGTGAATGTGAGTGTGGGAGTGACAGGGTTTTAGCAAATGAGTTCATTTTTGTCTTCTGTTCCTTTGGACAAGTTCCTCCGGGTCAGATCGAGTATCGTCCAGCTAAGGTCGATACCCCCTCCTCAGGAGCAGGAGAGCCACGAACACACAGAAAGGGGGAAGGCACCTCGACTTGGTAATGTTATTGAGTTCCAGAGCAGGGCTGGACACAGCAAGCCTGGTTCAAGTGTAACTATCGGACATGAGCCAAGGTCTGACTCTCTTAGAGACTCAAACAAAACTGCAGATGCTGGACTCCAAAGCAGACAGGCAGCAGGCTGGAAGAACACGCGAAACGTTGACTTCTGCACCTCCTGGTGCTGCCAGCCTCCAGCCTGCCTACCACGGTCTGACTCTGAGCAGATATTTACCAACATGCCAATGAAATCCCAAGGGATCCAGGGTCTATATGCAACACTCAGCACAGACCCCTCTCTACTCCTTTAAATAACCTCTAAACAAGTCTAAACATCAAATGGTCAACAGAAGCGGAAAGAACTTTCACAGAAACTTATCACAATTAGACTAAGGGTATTGGGTTTGTGTATTCCTTAGCACAGCCAAATCGGACCAGTTCCTCCACCACTCGGTACAAGCGCGTGAGGAATTACATTGGGCAGCCCCGACTGTGGTATTCAGGAGATTTGGGTTGTTTCTCTTGAGCCGAACACCCTGAGTGAAGTTAAAAATCACACAACACCAGGTTATAGTCCAACAGGTTTAATTGGAAGCACTAGCTTTCGGAGCTAGTGTGCTTCCAATTAAACCTGTTGGACTATAACCTGGTGTTGTGTGATTTTTAACTTTGGACACCCCAGTCCAACACCGGCATCTCCAAATCATGACCCTGAGTGAAGGTTCTGGTGTGCCCGCCTGAATGAATCAACTGATCTCAGAGAGAGAGAGAGAGAGAGAGAGAAAACAGTGGCTTTTTAAAAATAAATCTGTACAAAGACACAAGCTGGCGCGAACTGCTGGCCAGGACTGAGAGCAGTTGTGTGCACTCCGTTTTAACCTAATCTCTAAAAGGCAACTTGTGGCTATGAGCTTTGAATTTGGATTTGTGGTCCTCTTCCTGAACTCTGGAGCATGCAGGGACAGCGAGTGCCCGCAGCCTAACAGCGCACTCTGCTGATGCGATGGAGAAAATAAACCAGGAGGACATCTGGCTGAGCATCTTTCTTTTCCCCTTGCTGTGAAACAGCCTCTATTTTATTCCAGAACCGTGTCATATAGAACAAAATGACCCTACCTCCCCACCCCCCACAAAAATTGCAGGTGCCTCCTGCAGAGTTCAGGAAGATGGTTATTTTTACGTGATGTTTTATAGATATAGGGCAATCACTTCTGAGATGCTTGAGTTCAGGTTCACACCGCAGGAAATGAACCCTTACCAAATTCGGGTGCACTCGACGTTGCCCAGTTATTTGGTAAAGGCACACTTAGTTCTAGCCCTGATAGTCAGTGTTGGTGGGCATCCCTCTCAACTCCTCCTCTTCCAAAACTCATGTACCAATTGGCCTGTCCTATCTGCCCTTCCAAGTCTGCAGTTAATGATAGTGTGCAAGCCTGGAACCCTCATTACAGGAGGGATGTGATAGTACTGGATGGGTGCAGAGGAGATTTACCAGGGTGTTGACTGGGCTGGAGAGTGTTAGTTCTAAAGAGAGCTTGGGCAGACTGGGGTCACTTTCCTTAGAACAGGAGACATGAGGGAATTGTATAAAATTATAAGGGACATAGGTAGAGTAGACAGGGAAAAAGCTTTCCCCTTGGTGGGGGGATGAATGACCAGGGGCAGAGTTTTGAGGTAAGAGTCAGGAGGTTTGGAGGAGATGAGAGGAAATTTCTTTTCACCCGGAGGATGATGGGAATCTGGGACTCACTGTTTGTAAGGATGGGAGAGACAGAAACCCACATAGCATTTAATAAGTATTTAGATGTGCACTTGTGATGCCTAGGTATATAAGGTTACAAGCCAAGTGCTTTAAAAAATGGATTCAGGTAGGTAGATAGTGGAGTTTTGAGAATCCAAAGAGCCTTATTGTGCACTGTAGACATCTACAACTCAATGCCCTTAGATTAAATGGCAGCCTTTCTTTCAGGTTTTAGAACTCTCACCTCTGAGTAAATTTGAAGGTTGTTTGCTCAGGTCTTACTCCAGAGGCCCAAGATGTAATGATATAAAAAAGACCTAAGGTGTAATGTTTTCACGCAGAGGCTGGTGTATATATGGAATGAGCTGCCAGAGGAACTGATGGAGGCTAGTACAATTGCAAAATTGAAAAGGCATCTGGATGCATATATGAATAGGAAAGGCTTAGAGGGATATGGGCCAAGTGCTGGCAAATGGGACTGGATTAGGTTGGGACATCTGGTCGACATGGACAAATTTGACTGAAGGGTCTGTTTCTGTGCTGTACATCTCCATGACTCTATGTAATGCAGACCCACACTTCAGTGCAGTGCTGGGGGAGTGCAATACAGTCACCAATGCTGGCTTTCAGTTAACATGTTCAACTGAGGTCCTGTAATCTCTCCAATGTAAGCAAAGCCCAGCAGAGATTGAACATTTGAAATACCAACAGGAAATGCTGGCAGAACCCAGCAGATCAGGCAGCATCTGTGGAGACAGAAGTGGAGTTAATCTTTCAGTTTAATCACCTTTCTTTCACCTCAGCCGACGGTGAAGATCCCATGACTCCAATTTGAATTTTATCCTTCGACCAACATAACTAAAAGCAACATCTGGTCAGTACCTCTTTAGTGTCAATGGGAGATTGCCATGTGAAAATACTGCTGTGTGTACTACATTACAACAGTGATAACACTGTCAAATGCTTTATTGGCTGTATAGTGCTTTGGGACATTGAGAATGGAAAGATGATCTATAACTGCAAGTACTTTAACTTTTCAAGTCTGCCTTACGCATTTCAGAACATGAAGCTAATATTTGCGATAAGCATTTATTTGAATGGCTTTTACTTCTGAGCATAGATTATGAGTGACTCGACTTTAAAAATAACTTAATTACTCAATTTTCTTTGTTAAAACTCACCCCTGCCACCTTTCAAGGGTAACTGGGGCTTGGCAGTAAATGCTGGCCAGCTACAATTGAATATAAAAACTTTCATTGTGCAATTTTATGCACAGCAAGCTCCCACAACTACAAATGTGATCCGAACCAGATAATCCATTTTTCGGATGTTGATTGAAAGATGAATATTGGCCAGAATACCAAAGAAAACTGCCTTGTCTGTCTTCAGAATAGTACCGTTGGATCTTCCATGTCCACCTGCAAGTGCACACGGGCCAATGGTTTAAGATCTCATCCAAAAGAAAACACCTCCAAGGAACTCCATCATAGCTACATAGAAATTTCTTGAGTCCAAATCTGGAATTCATAACGTTTTGACCCATTTTGACTTTTGTAAAATTGCTTCCCAGTAGTCATGGCCTTTGCTGTGGAGTTGTTTGACACTAGTGCTGGGGTAAATGAAAATTACATTTGTACAGTACTTCTCATGATAATAGGAGAGCTATGGAACATCCTATTACCCTCTAGTTCTGGGCACCCCCACCCCAAAGAAAAGACCTTGCCTATTTACCCTATCCATAACTCTCATGATTTTATAAACCTCTGTAATGTCACCCCTCAGCCTCCGACACTTCAAGGAAAACAGCCCCAGCCTGAACAACCTCTCCCGATGCTGAACGGACCTCTCAAATTTCAAATCTAGTGCTGTTCTTGCTTTTCATGCACCCTCTTTGCAAGCTGTAATTTTGGACAGAGCCAGGAATACAATCACCCTGTGATCTTTGTATGTTAAGATCTGCCAGCACTGCACGCAAAATAAAACTTTCCGCTGTACCTAGGTACGTGTGACAATAATAAATCAAATCAAATCACCCCCCAACCCCAACTGTCCGTCAACATTACAGTCACAGTCAAGGGCCACATTAGACTTTGCTTGACCCTCTGTTAATGTGGAGGTGGGAAGCTTACCGAATTAGACAGGCCCATCCACTTCAGCAGGATGAAGTTCTCCCTCTGCTAATTTACTGGGACACTCCCAGCTGGAGAATTGCAATGTTGAAAAGCTCACAGATTTCACATGGTTGTTCCTGCAGCTGGATGTGTTTGCGGGTACTTTCCTGAACACGTGTGTACCCGGTTGAGTAACCCATCGTTTGCCCGGGAAGAACAAATGCATTAGAGATACTGTCTGGGACAAACAGAAATGAAGTGAAAGATATTTTGAAAGTGAAGTGAAACATCGAATTTCAACTAAGAATTGGAAAATAAATATTTTGTCTAATTGTCCTCCTATGATATTTTGAAGAGAAATTAATTAGTGCAGAGCTGTCAGCACAAGGGATTCCAATCAGTATAATCACCAGCAGCTGCCTGCACTTTCAGATCACTCCCCAGTTAATGTCTTATTTACTTCTTGTGGTGTTTTTAATGTGTGACTGATAGCATGCTGTGATAGTGCTATCGTCACATTACCTTAATTGATCTTCCCTTCTGTGTTCTGCTCCCTTTTCCTGCAGTGACATACACATTCAGTTGGAAAAGTGAGGGCGATTTTATCTATTTCGACGCTAGGTGGGCCCTGAAAGTCGTAACTCTAATGGATGCTGCACTGTTAACAGTCCATGCCCACAGGATTTCCCAGAGTCAGCCTCCATAAGCGTTCAGAAGGAGCTTGCCTGTTTGTTCGGTCTGACATAGGGAACTCAAAAGACAGAGGTTCACAGATGTTAGGTGGTGATGGGCCGGCAATGCTGTTGGATTAGCCTGCAGCAGATCCCTCTCCCTTTTATTCGCTGGTTACCTCCACCCCCTTCTATTGTTTGTCTTTAGCTGACATGCTAGCAAACATAACCCCTCTGCCAAACTGCTGTAAAGTAGATTGGCTTCTATCCAATTGCTTGTTCCCATCATGTTGGCTTCAGGCCAATTCTGAGAACTTACACTTCATAGAACATAGAGCAGTACAGCACAGTACAGGCTCTTCAGTCCATGGTGTTGTGCCGAGCATTAACCTTAATCTAAGATCAACCTAACCTACACCTCCCCTCAATCTACAGCCTTCCATGTGCTTGTCCAGCAGTCGCTTAAATGTCCCTAATGACTCTGACTCTATTACCACCATTGGCAGTGCATTACACACCCAACACTCTCTGCACAAAAAAAACTACCTCTGACATCTTCCCTATACCTTCCTCCACTCACCCTCATGACAGCCATTTCTGCCCTGGGGGAAAAGCCTCTGGCTATCTTCTCCACCTATACCTTTCATTAACTTCTACACCTCTATCAAGTCACCTCTCTTCCTTCTTCTCTCCAGTGTGAAAAGCCCTAGCTCACTCAACCTCTCTTCATAAGACAAGCCCTCCAACCAAGGCAGCATCCTGGTAAATCTTCTCTGAGCCCTCTCTAAAGCATTTGCATCCTTCCTATACTGAGGCGACCAGAACTGGACACAATATTCCAAGTTATTCCAACCAGGGTTTTATAGAGCTTCAGCAAAACCTTGTGGCTCTTAAAATCAATTCCCTTGTTTTTGTTAAATACATTTTTATTGATTTTTTTTAATATTACAGCTAACACAAAGCAATACAATTAAAAACAATACAAAGGAAGAACACCAAAAAAAAGCAAAAAATCCCAAGCTGCCCTCATGTACAAATGTGTATATATGTACATAAAAAAACCTAACTACTTAACTAAATAAATAATAACTAACAACAAACTAATAAATAATAATAATACAGCTCAGCCAAACAAACCACTAACTCTCAAATATCGAGAGCATTAATTTTCATCTATTCATATGTTCGCAGTTCCTCCCCTCTGGATATTGGACTCGTAAAGCACAATCATTATGGCTATATAAAAGCCCTTGTTAGTGTGGCACACAAATCTGTGTCCAGGTATTCCAAAACGGGCCACCATGTCTGAAAGAAATTCTCAGTCTTGTGGTGTTCCATACTTGTGAGAAATCCAAGGGGATATACTCCATAACAATCTTCCGCCAATCTGACAGGCCCAGGGGATTTTCAGATATCCAACCTTACAAGATATTCTTTCTTGCGCAGAAAGTGAGGATGTTGAAAAGTTTTTTCTTATGCACATCTACAGGGAACACACTGGGCAAGCCAAGAAGAGAGATCAGGCCCTTCTCCACCCTTACACCCAAAATCCTCTCCATTGCACCCATCACCAGGCTCCAGTATGTTTGAAGTCTACCACAGGACCAGAGACAATGGGTAAGAGTGCCCGTATCAACTTTACGCTTGGGACATGTTGAAGACGCCCCCGGTTTAAATTTTGACAAATGATCCAGAGCTAAGTGGACCCTGTGGAGAATCTTCAACTGTAAAGCATGGGTCCTATTGCAAATTGATATCTTTCTTGCGTTTTCCTGAATATCTTCCCACGTCTCTGAGGAAACCTCAATGCCTAGCTCTCTCTCCCACACCCTGCAGAGTTGATTAAACTCATCTTTGGGGGCACTCCGCAGGTGATGATATAAAGTGCTGGCAGAAAGTGTACTCTTAGCACTGAGCACCCTCCTCTCTCTGTCGGATTTGTAGGGATCAGTCAAAAGTGTAGTCTTTTTTTGAATAAAATCCATAATTTGAAAAAAACGGAAGAGGTCCCTGTTAGGTAGCTCGTATTTCCATGCTAACTGATCAAGGACATCATTGTGTCTCCCTCAGATAGATTGCCCATGCAAGACACACCTCTAGCTGCCCAATGTTTGAGTTTGGATCCTGAATCCATCTTCCCCGGTCGAAAATCCAGCATGCTCACTATAGGTGTAAGAAAAGATATTTTGCCAATATTGCCTTCCCTCTGCCGAATTGCTCTCCATGCTTTAACAGTATTGATAACTATTGGGTTATAGCAATATTTCCTAACTGTCCTCATTTTGTCCAAAAACACCAGGCTAGTAAGGAGGCACCCTGCCTGAGAGGTTTTAATATCTAACCATATTGAAAGAGGGTCCCCACAAGCCCAATCACTCAAGTAACATAAAAGTGAGCTTAGTTGATAGTTTTTAATATCTGGGAGATCCACTCCCCCAAGTCTGTGAAGCAATTGCAGTTTAACTAATTTAAAGAGGGGCTGCTTACAGTGCCAAATAAAAGAGCTGAACCAGCCGTTCAGTCTCCTTAACGTTTGCTTATCGAAAATCAGGGGAAGCATCCGTATAGGTATAACAAATAGGGGAGAATATTCATCTTAATAAGTGCTATCTGACCCAACCATGAGACCGGAAGTGCCTCCCATCTTTGAAGGTCTTGTTTGATTTTGACAAATAATTCAACAAAATTAGCTTTAAACAATCGATCAAGAATTGGAGTGACGAGTATGCCCAAATACATAAAACTCCCCAGTGACCACTTAAATGGGAATCGATATTCGCCCTTAAGACTTAGCAGCTTCATAAGACCACCCATAGGCCACCCATCTGATTTTGCAAGATTAATCTTGTACCACAAAATGGTGTGAAACGAGCTGATGCATTGTATCTGGAGAAGCACCAAAAATGCTGGATTTGACCAAGAAATGAGGATAACGTCCGTGTACAGTAAAATCTTATGTATTTTTGACTGGAGTTGATCCCTATGAATGGCCTCCGCCAATGGTTCAATCACCAACGTAAAAAGCAGTGGCCCTGCTTAACTGCACCCTATTGGTGTTGACCGCAGCGAGAGGGTCACTGTAGAGAACCTTTATCCATCTTAGAAAGACTTCGTCCAAGCCGAACCACTCCAGAGTATAAAAATGATACGGCCACCCAACTCGGTCAAATGCCTTCTCTGCATCTAGAGAAATCACCAATCCCTGTACTGACTGTTGTTGACATGTTTGAATTACATTAAGCAGCCTCCTAACATTATTGGAGGATCTGTGGGCCTTTATGAAGCCTGTCTGGTCCTCTTTAACAATAGAAGGTAACACCATCTCCAGCCTTAATGCAAAAGTCTTAGAGAAGAGTTTAAAGTCCACATGTAATAATGAAATGGGCCTGTACGAAGCACAATCCTCTGGAACCTTCCCTTTTTTAAGAATAAGCGAAACATTGGCCTCTCTCAGAGACAGCAGGAGACAATCATGACTGTATGACTCATTAAACATGTTGAGCATTGGGCCTGACAATACGTTTATAGACTGCTTATAGAATTTGCTGGGAAGTCCATCAGGACCGGGCGCCTTTCCATTCTGAAGCTGCTTCACAGCCTCCTGCGCCTCTCGTTCTGACAAGGGGGCATTGAGAAAGGACTCTCGTTTGGGGGTATCACCCAGGAGCTCTAGATCCTTGAGAAAGGACTCCATCTTGGCCCACCTCTCCTCACAACCCTCAGACTGGTAAAACTTAGAGTAAAATCTCTGGAATGCCACATTAATCTTTTTTGGAATCACATGTTAGGTTCCCAGACCCTTCCCTAATCGTCGTGATGGCTTGTGGGGCACTCCTTTTCCCAGCAAGATATATTAGGTACTTGCCTAAATTGTCACCATGTTGTCATCATATAGCATTTGTTTTACAAAAATAAGCTCCTTCTTTGCTGTCGGCGTGAGCATGCAATTCAATGCAGACCACAGCGCCATAATCCTCTGCAGCTTGACAACAAGGGCCTGTCATAGTAAGCCTTCTCGGCTGCCTTCAACCGTGCTCATCCTTCTGCTGCTTCCTACTGACAGAGTAGGTAATAACTAATCCCCTGGCATAGGCTTTGGCAGTTTCCAAAGGACGGACAGACTACTTACTGAGCCTGAATTAATGTCTAAATTCCTTAGAGAAGTGCTCCACCAACTTATTATCTTTGAGGATAAAGGGATCCATTTGCCAGTGCCTCGGGCCCACCAAAGCATCCTTAACCTTAACCAACAAGTACACCGGAGCGTGATCAGAGATGGTAATATTACCAGTCGTACAAGATACCATCAAGTCCAGGGTTGCCACGGGAATCAGAAAAAAAATCAACCCTGGTGTGACATCTATGTGGATTGGAAAAAAATGTAAAATCCCGGCCTATAGAGTGGAGACGCCTCCAGACGTCCACCAACCCGAAGTCCACATACTGATCCACTAATTGATTAGTTTGTACAGAGTGTATCGGGGGCTTTTGGGCAATCTGTCTACTGTGGGATCCACAAGAAAATTAAAATCTCCCCCTATAATGACATGATGGGGCTCGAGACTGATCAATTTCAAGAACACATCTATCAGAAATTTGAGTGGATGGGCCTGAGGGCAATAAGCATTTCAAACACCATATTCTTCTCTGTTTATCAGGGCTTTAAGAATTACAAACCTCCCATGTGTGTTTTTAACACACTCTAGTAACTTAAGTGGGAGATTCCTCCTAACCAATATAGCCACTCCCCTACTTCTGGTATTAAAAGATGAAAAGTAAACTCGATCAAAGCCATTCTGCTGTAGTTTCAAATGCTCCCTATCATCCAAGTGTGTCTCCTGTAACAAAGTAATATCCACTCTCTCCTTTCTAAGACTCGAAAGTACCTTCTTCCTCTTAATTGGTGAATGACTCCCCTTGACAATCCAGGTACACTATTTAATAAAGTCATTGGCCATAACCTTCTGCAGTAACATTTGAATTCCAGAAAGGAGGAACACGAACCACAAATCGCCAAGCCTTATTGTTGCAAGATCCATCGAACATAAAAACTACATAAACTAAACCCACTACAGTTAACAAACCTATAAAGCTATCAAAAATTATATACAACAAAAACCAAAAAGCAAACCAACATATAAAGCGCCAACGACGCCGAATAGGGGAACTCACCCCCTGCCCAAAGGGGGCAACTACACATCCCTGAACCCAACCTCCCACCCTGCTGCCAATATTACAGTCTGGGCATTTAAGTACCTGAACTGGGCATAAACTGCTCATAAGTAGGCATCTAGCCATCCCAACCATTTTCCCTCCTCCCAGCTGGAGCCGCACCCCAAACACAAGCAGACAAGAAAGAAAATACACCACGGAATAACAATGTGAACAAATAACTTTTGAAAAAAAGGGGGTAAGTGTCCCACTCATCCTTTGGCATAACTTAACTTACAAATTAAAGTTACACATCCCAACCGCCCCTGAACATAGTTTAGACCAGATTATTACCAATTTAAAACATAGGGAACGAAAGCCCCGACCAGGCTTCCTTATTCTTTAAAAGAAAAGCAGAGACATACACAAGCAACACTACAATTTGAACATACTAAATTGTCCAGATTAAGTTAATTTGTCCACAAATTCTCTTGCCTTTTCTGATGTTTCAAAGAGATGTACGGATCTATCTAAGGTGGATACCTCAGAGAATACTGGATCCCAAGTTCCCTCAGTCTTCTCTTGACACCGTCAGAAGATTTTCTTTTCTGGATTACTGCTGCTGAGAAGTCCTGGAAACGCATCATTTTAGAGCCCTTGTAAACTAGGGGCTTCAGATCCTTCCCCTGGATTCTGGAAGCTTCCATGATTCTCTCCTTATCTCTCGTGATGAAACCCCACCAAGATAGGATGAGGACGTTGACCTAGACCTGCCCTTTGCGCCATGACCCACTGAGCACTCTCAATCCTCAAGCCTCTCATTCCAGCCTCCAAGTTAAGGAATGTTGGCAACCACTCCTCAATAAATTCCGTCAGCCGCTCCTGTGACTCTGTGCTCAACCTCATCCATCCTTTTCTCCAGGTCCCCAGCTGCTATTCATGCTTCTGCAGCATGATGGAGGTCAGGGCCATCTTCTCCTCTATCTGCTTACCCAACATCTCGCAAGATTTCGTGAGCTCCTTCACCAGGGCCTGGTAAGAAATTGAGTCAGAGGATCCTGCAAGCTGGGCTGCAGGCCCAGCCTTGGGTGTACCTCCTCCCTTCTTCGGCATCCTGGACTGTGAAAATCCAAGTAAGTTGCTCTCTGGCCGTTTCCTGGGACTCCACAACCTTTCCAGAGTCCCAGGATATCGCGATGGTCCGGATAGGCGGGCTAGGACATCATCCCATTTGCAATGTTGTGAGGAGCTCTGCAACGTGGTCTTTCTAGATTTCCACCATCTTGAATGCCCCCAATCCCCCTGTTAATGAAAGCCAAAACACCATACGTCTCAAATAGAAAGTTGCTGAGTACATCCCAGTATATCATTGAAGTTAATTGCTATTGGACCCTCTTAATGGTCTTGCCAAAGCTTAGAATTATACAATCATAGCTTGGTTACAGCACTAAAGGAGACCATTCCACCCACTCTATCTGAACTGGCCCTCGGAGGGACCAATTTTCTGTTGCACACGCTGATTTTTCGCTGTACCACTACATGTTCTTTTATTCTCAGATGATCATCTAATGCTGTTACAAATATCTTGATTAAATATAATTTCACCACATACTCAGATCCTAACCAGTCCTCACTATTTAATCTCACCACACAACTGAAATTCCTCATCTCTCAAACCATTCTTGTAGAAGTTGAAACAATGTTTTATACACGTTTAAAAATCCTCCTTGCTTTTATACTCTAAAAAGGCCCAGGATTTTTTTTGATTTATTTATGGCTTGTAGGTGTCACTGGTTAGATTAGCATTTGTTGCCCATCCCCCCATGGTCCTTGTAAAGTAGTGGCAAGCTGCCTTCTTGAACTACTGCAGTCTATTAGGTGCAAGGATATTGTTTATTAACTGTTTTCTCAACCTGTCCTGCCACTTGTAATGATTTATTGGTATATGTACCCAAGTTCCTCTGCTCCTGCACTCCTTTCGGACTTCTACCCAATATTTTACATTTACTCTCTGTGTTCTGTGTATAAAGATAAATGCCACCCCTCCCCCCCCCAATTTTCTGCATTAAGTCTAATCTGCCACTTGCCAACCCATTCCACAAACTTGTCTATGCCCTTTTGAAGTTCTACACTATCCTCCTCACAGTTCCCAATATTTGTAAGAGATAATGGGACTTTGAGAAGGACTCCTTTATTCCTGATGAAGGGCTTTTGCCCGAAAAGTCGATTTCGAAGCTCCTTGGATGCTGCCTGAACTGCTGTGCTCTTCCAGCACCACTAATCCAGAATCTGGTTTCCAGCATCTGCAGTCATTGTTTTTATCCAGTTAGAGAAGCTTTGGTATGTGAGAGACAGCTGACAAAATTAGACTTGATGCCAAAATCCAAGATTTCATGCAGGATTATAGAGTTTGGGGACCTTGTCGATCTTGGTGAGGATAAGGCAGGAAGGTACGGACGAGCAAAGGTCTATAAACCAGTGTGAGAATTTTAATTCTGAGGGCTTCAGAGACTAGGAATCAAGTCTAGAGATAGCAGGTGCACTGATAAAAGTACTGGTGGATAGAGCTACATTGGGGTCCGAGTGATTTCACCAAGGAACAGCAAGTAATTAATTATATTGTTGCTGTTTTAGGAAACATCCCAGAGGCTCATTCATAGAATTCCCAAAGTGTGGAAACAGGCCATTTGGCTTATCTAGTCCACACCAACCCTCTGAAGAGCATCTTACCCAGACCCAACTCCCTAATCTATCCCTGTAACCTTGTATTTCCCATGGCTTACCCACCTAGCCTACACAACCCTGGACACTGTGGGCAATATAGCCTGGCCATTCCACCTAACCTGATTTGGACTGTGATATTATTTCTATGTTGATGTCACATTAAGCAACACAAGGATGTTTTAAAGGACACTGGATTTTGAGTTTTAGGCCTTGCAAGCAGGAAAGCAGGATAAAAAAAACATTTGTTGTAACAACTTTGAAGTCCTGGATGCTTATTTTTATATTGATAGAAATGTAAATTCAGGAGCATTTGTTCACCAACTCCACTTCCTAAACCCTAATTCTAAATCCTTTCTCAATTTTCCTTGCTGGTCTTGAAACATAGTACAGTACAGCACAGGAACACAGCCTTTGGCCCACTATTTATACGCTGACCATGACGCTGTTCAAAACTAATCTGCCTACATACAGTCCATATCCCTCTATTCCCTGCCTGTTCCCGTGTCTGTCTATATGCATTTTAAATGTTGCTATTGTATCTACATCTACCACCTCCCCTTGGCAGCATGCTCCAGGCACCTACCAACTTCTGTGTAAATACTTGCAATACGTCCTTTAAAATTGCCCCCTCTCATTTTTGACCTGGTGTGCCCTCTCGTATTTGACATTTTCACCCTGGGAAAAACATGCTCGAACAAACCACCCTGTCCATGCCTCTCATAATTTTATATATTTTGATCAGGTTGCCCCTCAGCTTTCAACATTCCAGCAAAAGCAAACCTCTCCTTATTGCTAATATCTTCCAATCCAGGCAACATCCACATAAACCACTTTTAACCCTGACCAAAGCCTCAATATCCTTCCCACTGTGTGGAGACGAGAACACAATACTCCAGATGTTGGCTAACTGAAGTCTTTTACAGCTGCAATATGACTTGTTAACTTCTATACTCAATACCCCAACCAATGAAGGCAAGTTTGCCGTACACCTTGTTTATCATCTTATCCACTTGTATTACCACTTTCAGGGAGCTATTGACTTGGACCCAAAGATCCCTGTGTACATCTGTGCTCCTAAGTGTCCTGCCATTTATTGTATTCTTTCCTCTTGCATGTGACCTCCCAAAATGCACCACCTCACACTTGTCCAGATTAAGTTACATCTGCCATTTCTCCAATTAACTTTCCAATGATCTTACAGTGTGTTTTGACAACTTTCTTCAGTATCCATAACTTCTTTAATTTTCATGTCATCAGCAAACTTACTAATCAGGCCACTTATATTTTCATCTAAATCATTTATATATATTACAAGCAAAAGATGTCTCAGCATTGATCCTTGCAGAACACATTGGTCACAGATCTCCAGTCAGAAAAACACTCCTCCATAACTACTCCCTGTCCTCTATGACAAAGTCAATTTTATTTCTGAATTGCCAACATACTTAATCTTTTGAACAGCCTACCATGAAGGACTTTGACAAATGCAAAGCAGCAACAAAGCATACTGTTAATGGAAAACTTTGCTCACTATTTGAAGAAGGCATACAGACATCAGTTGTATTTTGTTATGAAGATGTGGGTGTACTGTACCTTTTAAGAGAGTGGGTGTACTGTACCTTTTAGCAGAACTACCTGACAGCACCAAGTGTTCTGAATAAGGTCACAATGTTACACTTGGTCGAAAGCTAGATTAACTGTTTCGTATGCTGTTTTGGAAAATGTAGGGGGTGATGGATTCTCAGGGGAAGGTAGCACGAACAGCCAATTTCTGGTATTGAGACTGGCTCTAAGGCAGTGAGGGGTATGTCGGGTTCCAAGGGTTCAATTGTGTTAGGGGAGTCTCTAATCTGAGGTACAGACAGACATTTCTGTGGCCAGCAGCGAAAAAGCAAAATGGTGAGTTGCTTCCCTGGTGCCAGGATCAAGGATGTCTCAGAGAGGGTGCAGAATGTTCTCATGGGGAGAGGGGCCAGCAGGAGGTCATTGTACACATTGGAACCAAAAACATAGGAAGGGAAAAGGTTGAGATTCTGATGAGAGATTACAGAGAGTTAGGCAGGAATTTAAAAAGGAGGTCCTCGAGAGTAGTCATATCTGGATTACTCCCAGTGCTACAAGCTAGTAGGGCAGGAATAGGAGGATCGAGCAGATGAATGCATGGTTGAGGAGCTGGTGTATGGGAGAAGGATTCACATTTTTTAATCATTGGAATCTCTTTTGGGGTAGAAGTACAAGAAGGACGGATTGCACCAAAATTGGAAGGGGACTAATATACTGGCAGGGAAATTTGCTAGAGCTGCTTGGGAGGATCTAAACTTGTAAGGTAGCGGGTGGGGGGGACCCAGGGAGATAGAGATGAAAGAGATCAATTTGAGACTGGTACAGCTGAGAACAGAAGCGAGTCAAACAGGGCAGGCAGGGACAAGGTAGGACTAATAAATTAAACTGCATTTTTTTCAATGCAAGGGGCCTAACAGGGAAGGCAGATGAACTCAGAGCATGGTTAGGAACATGGGACTGGGATACCATAGCAATTACAGAAACATGGCTCAGGGATGGGCAGGACTGGCAGCTGAATGTTCCAGGATACAAATGCTACAGGAAGGATAGAAAGGGAGGCAAGAGAAGAGGGGGAGTGGTGGTTTTGATAAGGGACAGTATTACAGCTGTGCTGAGGGAGGATATTCCCGGAAATACATCCAGGGATGTTATTTGGGTGGAACTGAGAAATAAGAAAGAGATGATCACCTTATTGGGATTGTATTATACATCCCCTAATAGTCATAGGGAAATTGAGAAACAAACTTGTAAGGAGATCTCAGCTATCGTAAGAATAATGGTTAATGTAGGGGATTTTAACTTTCCAAACATGACTGGGACTGCCTTAGTGTTAAAGGTTTAGATGGAGAGGAATTTATTAAGTTTGTACAAGTAAATTTTCTGATTCAGTATGTGGATGTACCTACTAGAGAAGGTGCAAAACTTGACCTACTCTTGGGAAATAAGGCAGGAAGGTGACTGAGGTGTCAGTGGGGAGCAATTTGGGGCCAGCGACCATAATTCCATTAGATTTAAAATAATGATGGAAAAGATAGAACAGATCTAAAAGTTGAAGTTCTAAAGTGGAGATAGGCAAACTTTGACGTTATTAGGCAAAAATTTTCAAAAGCTGATTGGGAGCAGATGTTCACAGGTAAAGGGATGGCTGGAAAATGGGAAGCCTTCAGAAATGAAATACTGAGAATCCAGAGAAAGTACATTCCTGTCAGGGTGAAAGGAAAGGCTGGTAGGTATAGGGAATGCTGGATCACTAAAGAAATTGGGGGTTTGGTTAAGAAAAAGAAGGAAGCATATGTCAGGTATAGACAGGAACCCTTAGAAGAGTATAAAGGCAGTAGAAGTATTCTTAAGAGGGAAATCAGGAGGGCAAAACAGGGACATGAGATAGCTTTGGCAAATGGAGTTAAGGAGAATCCAAAGGGTTTTTACAAATACATTAAGGACAAAAGGGTAACTAGGGAGAGAATAGGGCCCCTCAAAGATCAGAAAGGCGGTCCTTGTGTGGAGCCACAGAAAATGGGGGAGATAATAAACGAGTATTTTGCATCAGTATTTACCGTGGAATAGGATATGGAAGATATAGAATGTAGAGAAATAGATGATGACACCTTACAAAATGTCCATATTACAGAGGAGAAAGTGCTGGATGTCTTGAAATGCAACAAGGTGGATAAATCCCCAGGACCTGATCAGGTGTACCCTAGACCTGGGAAGCTAGAGAAGTGATTGCTGGACCTCTTGCTGAGATATTTGTATCATCGATAGTCACAGGTGAGGTGCTGGAAGACTGGAGGTTGGCTAACGTGGGGCCACTGTTTAAGAAGGGTGGTAAGGACAAGCCAGGTAAGTATAGACCAGTGAGCCTGACGTCGGTGGTGGGCAAGTGGGATTCTTGAGGGACAGGATGTATGTGTATTTGGAAAGGAAAGGATTGATTAGGGATAGTCAACATGGCTTTGTGCGTGGGGAATCATGTCTCACAAACTTGTCTGAGTTTTTGATGAAGTAAGAAAGATGATTGATGAGGGCAGAGCGGTAGATGTGATCTATATGGACTTCAGTAAGGCGTTCGATAAAGTTCCCCATGGGAGACTGGTTAGCAAGGTTAGGTCTCATAGAATACAGGGAGAACTAGCCATTTGGATGCAGAATTGGCTCAAAGATAAAAGACAGAGAGTGGTGGTGGAGGGTTGTTTTTCAGACTGGAGGCCTGTGACCAGTGGAGTGCCACAAGGATTGGTGCTGGGTCCTCTACTTTTCGTCATTTACATAAATGATTTGGATGCGAGCATGAGAGGTTCATTTAGTAAGTTTGCAGATGACACCAAAATTGGAGGTGTAGTGGACAGCGAAGAGGGTTCCCTTAGATTACAATAGGATCTTGACCAGATGGGCCAATGGGCTGAGAAGTGGCAGATGTAGTTTAATTTAGATAAATGCGAGGTGCTGCATTTTGGGAAAGCAAATCTTAGCAGGACTTATACACTTAATGATAAGGTCCTAGGGAGTGTTGCTGAACAAAGAGACCTTGGAGTGCAGGTTCATAGCTCATTGAAAGTGGAGTCACAGGTAAATAGGATAGTGAAGAAGGCTTTTGGTATGCTTTCTTTTATTGATCAGAATATTGAGTACAGGAGTTGGGAGGTCATGTTGCCTCTATAAGGACATTGGTTAGGCCACTGTTGGAATATTGCATGCAATTCTAGTCTCCTTCCTATCAGAAAGATGTTGTGAAACTTGAAAGGGTTCAGAAAAGATTTACCAGGATGTTGCCAGAGTTGAAGGAGTTGAGCTATAGGGAGAGGCTGAACAGGCTGGGGCTGTTTTCCCTGGAGTGTCGGAGGCTGAGGGTGACCTTATAGAGGTTTACAAAATTCTGAAGGGTCAGGGAGTCCAGAACTAGAGGGCATAGGTTTAGGTTGAGAGGGGAAAAATATAGAAGAGATCTACGGAGCAACTTTTTCACACAGAGGGTGGTATGAGCATAGAATGAGCTGCCAGAGGAGTGGTGGAGGCTGGTGCAATTGCAACATTTTAAAAGGCATTTGGATGGGTATATGAATAGGAAGGGTTTGGAGGGATATGGGCCAGGGGCTGGCAGGTGGGACTAAATTGGGTTGGGATATGTGGTCAGCATGGATGGGTTGGACCGAAGGATCTGTTTTCATGCTTTACATCTCTATGACTCTGTGACTTTATAACTGGGTTGACTGGAAGCAACAAAACAGATTTGAATTAGGCCGATCAGTTTAAATTACACCCCGAAAAATACCAAACTCCAATCAAGTTTGAATTTTGTATATTGACAATCTTAAAAGCCATTGACATAATCCAATGCTTTGGGGTATAAGACAAGGGAAAATTGAATAGTTGGGAGGAGAACTGCCAAGCCATAGACATCTGCAGACTGCCTGGAGAATAACTCTCTTCAAAGTACCTTTATCGATCAGGAATCTGTGAAGCAGAATTCCCAAAAAGAAGAAAAGAAGATTCAACATCTGGCTGGCTTTTGAAAAGTTGAACTTTGGTAAATCTTAATCAGGGGTTTTATCAGACTGGTATTATAGAAAGGCAGGTAAAAGATAGGTTAGAGGAAGGAGTTGTAAATAGTTGTTAGTTAATTATTCTCTGTTATACCTTAAAAAATAAAGTTGTTAATTTTTACTTTAAATAGTTCTTGGCCTCTTGAATTTTCACAGATTACTGCACGGGATAAAGTTTTTCTGTGTTGCTATTTAAATTAAGCAGGAGGTTTTACCCCATGTCGAAACAGTTTGCAATTTTGATCTCAATGGTTCTAACAATCAAGTGGCATAATTACAACTTTTAACCTGATGTGCATCAATGTCCATGATTTAGGAAACAAATGAAAATATATTAACCAAAAGTTTTTGAAATCAATCAACTTTTAAAGGACAACTGAGGACAAGCAATAAATGCTGCACTTCCAATGAAAGCATTTTAAAAAGCTCATAGGCATAGAGCCATACAGCATAGAAACAAGTCCATCAACCTGTCATGTCTATGCCAACCGACCAACCTGAGGAAGGGCTTTATGCTCGAAACATTGATTCTCATGCTCCTCAGATGCTGCCTGACCTGCTGTGTTTTTCCAGCAGCACACTCTCGACTCTGATCTCCAGCATCTGCAGTTCTCACTTTCTCCTCCCTGAAGCCTCCAACTCGGCACCGCCCTCCAGACCTGTCCATCATTCCACCCTCTGACCAATCACCTTCTCCCTCATCTTCAGCCACCTATCACTTTCTCAGTTACCTTCCCCCCAACCCCATCCCCCCTCCCATTTATCTTTCAGCTCCCAGGCCGCAGGCCTCATTCCTGATGTAGGGCTTTTTGCCCGAAATGTTGATTCTCCTGCTCCTCGGATGCTGCTTGAGCTGCTGTGCTTTTTCAGCACCACACTCTCGACAATCATCAACAAACTACATTAATCCCATTTACCTGCGCATACCTTACTATGACCTGGCACTTTAAATATTCATCCAGATGCTTCTTAAATGTTGCAAGACTGCCCACCTTGACTCCCACCTCAAGGAGCATATTCCACATACCTGCTATCTCTGGGTGAAAACATTCTTACTCAGATCTCCTCTAAATACTTTTCCTCACTTTAAACATATGCCCTCTGATTTTAGACATGTCTGCTATGGTGAAAACATTCTCACAATCTACTCTGTCGCTGCCTGTCATAATTTTACATATCTCAGTCCCTTTAGAACATATCTCCAGAATAGGATCAACTGCTGGATCTGTGCAGATGAAAGCCATTCATTTGTGTATCGCGATGTAAAAACAGTTGAATTGAAGTTGTCATTGACCATGTTGGGCTGCATGTAATTAATGCATGGGTACAAGTATAAAAGCAGTTATTCAGGTAATAGTAGGAATGAGCTTTGTTACATGAAAATTGACTTCCTCTCAATTTTGTGTCAGTGACTCAGATGATCTCTAACTTACATCCGGTCTTTTCTTATTTTCAACTAGTTCCTCAAGATTTTGCCTCAGATATGCATTATACCCCTCTGTCGCAGTCTGGAAGTCAACACTCAGAGTACAAAGGGACCTTGATCAGATGGGCCGAAGAGTGGCAGATGAAGTTTAATCCAGATGAATGTGAGGTGCTACATTTTGGAAAGGCAAATCAGGGCAGGACTTATGCACTTAATGGTAAGGTCCTCTGTAACATTGCCAAACAAAGAGACCTCGGAGAGCAGGTTCATTCTTTCTTGAAAGTGGAGTTGCAGGTAGACAGGGTAGTCTTGAACTGCCCGATCAGTCCATTTTCCATCCCATCTATCCACTCCACACCCCCCAACCTATCACAATGACCTCCCCACTGCGTCCACCTATCACCGTCCCATTTACTGTCCCCCCAGCCCCACTCCCACCCTCTTATTTATCTCCCAGTCCCTCCCCCCACCCCACCATATTCCTTGTGAAGGGCTTATGCCTGAAACATCAACTCTCCTGCTCCTCAGATGCTGCCTGACCTACTGTGCTTTTCCAGCACCACATTGTTTGACTCTGACTCTCCAGCATCTGCA
Organism: Chiloscyllium plagiosum; assembly: GCF_037043375.1. Classification (NCBI taxonomy): domain Eukaryota; kingdom Metazoa; phylum Chordata; class Chondrichthyes; order Orectolobiformes; family Hemiscylliidae; genus Chiloscyllium; species Chiloscyllium plagiosum. Next base: position 129,552,637 of record NW_028270142.1, on the reverse strand, counting down.
GTCCTCACTTTCTCCTCACTTTCTCCTCAACAAGATGGTGAAGAAGGCAATAGGTACAGAACGTAGAACACAGTACATTACAGTGCAGAACAGGCCCTTTGGCCCTCGATGTTGCACTGACCTGTAGAACCAATCTGAAGCCCATCTAACCGACACTATTCCATTCTCATCCATATGCTTATCTAATGATCATTTAAATGCCCTTAAAGTTGGTGAGTCTACTACTGTTGCAGGCAATGTGTTCCACACTCTGAGTAAAGAAACTACCTCTGACATCTGTCCTATATCTATCACCCCTAAATTTAAAGCTATGCCCCCTCGTACTCGCCGTCACTATACTTGGAAAAAGGCTCTCCCTATCCACCCTATCTAACCCTCTGATTATCTTATATGTCTCCATTAAGTCACCTCTCAACCTTCTTCTCTCTAACGAAAACAGCCTCAAGTCCATCAGATTTTCTTCGTAAAACCGTCCATCCATACCAGACAATATCCTGGTAAATCTCCTCTGAACCATTTCCAAAGGTTCCACATCCTTCCAATCATGCGGTGACCAGAACTGTGTGCAATACTCTAAGTGTGGCTGCGCCAAAGTTTTGTACAGCTGCAGCATGATCTCGTGGTTGCAAAATTCAATCCCGCTACCAATAAAAGCTAACACACTGTTTGCCTTCTTTACAATCCTATCAACCTGAGTGGCAACCTTCAGGGATATATGTATCTGGACGCTGAGATCTCTCTGCTCATCTGCACTACCAAGAATCTTACCATTAGGCCAGTGTTCTGCAATCCTGTTACTCCTTCCAAAGTGAATCACCTCACACTTTCCGTATTAACCTCCATTTGCGGCCCCTCAGCCCAGCTCTACAGCTTATCTGTGTCTCTGTGTAACCTGCAGCATCCTTCAGCATTATCTACCATTCCTTAGTGTCATCTGCAAATGTACATCCCATCCTTCTACGCCCTCATCTCAGTCATTTATAAAAATGACAAACAGCAGTGGCCCCAAAACAGATCCTTGTGGTACACCACTAGTAACTGAGCTCCAGGATGAACATTTCCCATTAACCACCATCCTCTGTCTTCTTTCAGTGAGCCAATTTCTGATCAAAACCACTAAATCACCCTCAATCCCATTCCTCCGTATTTTGTGCAATAGCCTACCATGGGGAACTTTATCAAACGCCTTTCTGAAATCCATCCTCCCTCCAAGGCCCCAAAGGAAACTTCCATATCTGCCACAGATTCACCTGCACCTCCACACACATCATCTATTGCATCCTCTGCACCCGATGTGGCCTCCTCTATATTGGGGAGACAGGCCAGCTACTTGCGGAGCATTTCAGAGAACACCTCTGGGACACCCGGACCAATCAACCCAACCACCCTGTGGCTCAACACTTCAACTCCCCCTCCCACTCCATCAAGGATACGCAGGTCTTTGGACTCCTCCATCGCCAGACTACAACAACACGACGGTTGGAGGAAGAGCGCCTCATCTTCCGCCTAGGAACCCTCCAACCACAAGGGATGAACTCGGATTTCACCAGTTTCCTCATTTCCCCTCCCCCCACCTTGTCTCAGTCAAATCCATCGAATTCAGCACCGCCTTCCTAACCTGCAATCTTCTTCCTGACCTCTCCGCCCCCACCCCAGTCTGACCTATCACCCTCACCTTGACCTCTTTCCACCTATCACATTTCCGACGCCCCGCCCCCAAGTCCCTCCTCCCTACCTTTTATCTTAGCCTGCTGGACAAACTTTCCTCATTCCTGAAGAAGGGCTTATGCCCGAAACGTCGATTCTCCTGTTCCCTGGATGCTGCCTGACCTGCTGCGCTTTTCCAGCAACACATTTTCAGCTCCATATACACCACATCAACCGCTTTACCCTCATCCACCTGTTTGGTCACCTTCTCAAACAACTCAATAAAGTTTGTGAGGCATGACCTAACCTTTACAAAACTGTGTTGACTATCTGTAATCAACTTATTCCTCTCTAGATGATTATAAATCTTATCTCTTTTAACCCTTTCCAACACTTTACCCACAATCAAAGTAGGGCTCACTGGTCTGTAATTACCAGGGTTATCTCTCTACTCCCCTTCTTGAACAAGGGGACACCATTTGCTATCCTCCAGTCTTCTCGCACTATTCCTGTAGACAATGATGACATAAAGATCAAAGCCAAAGGCACTGCAATATCCTTCCTGGCTTCCCAGAGAATCCCAGGATAAATCCCATCTGGCCCAGGGGACTTATCTATTTTTACACTTTCCAGAATTGCTAACACGTCCTCCTTGTGAACCTCAATCCTGTCTAGTCTAATAGCCTGTATCTCAGTATTCCCCTCAACAACATTGTCTTTTTCTAGTGTGAATACTGACAAAAAGTATTCATTTAGCACTTCCCCTATCTCCTCACACAACTTCCCACTACTATCTTTGATTGGCCCTAATCTTACTCTAGTCATTCTTTTATTCCTGACATATGTATAGAAAGCTTTAGGGTTTTCCTCTATCCTATCTGCCAATGACTTCTCATGTCCCCTCCTGGCTCTTCTTAGCTCTCTCTTTAGATCTTTCCTCGCTAACTTGTAACTCTCAAGCATCCTAACTGCACCTTCATGTCTCATCCTAACATCTTGACAAGAGATGCAACCTCTTTATTAAACCACAGTTCCCACACTTGACAACTACCTCCTTGCCTGACAGGTACATACTTATCAAGGACACGCAGTGGCTGGTCCTTGAATAAGCTCCACATTTCAATTGTGCCCATCCCCTGCAGTTTCCTTCCCCATCCTATGCATCCTAAATCTTGCCTAATCACATCATAATTGCCTTTCCCCCAGCTATAAGTCTTGACCTGCTATCCATTTCCTATGCTAAAGTAAATATAACCGAATTCTGGTCACTATCTCTAAAGTTCTCACCTACCTCCAAATCTAACACCTGGCCGGGTTCATTACCCAGTACCAGATCCAATGTGGCCTCGTCCCTTGTTGGTCTGTCTACAAACTGTGTCAGGAAACCCTCCTGCACACATTGGACAAAAACTGACCCATCTAAAGTACTCAAATTATTTCCAGTTAATATTTAGAAAGTTACAGTCCCTCATAACAATTACCCTGTTACTCTGGCTCCTATCAGAATCATCTTTGCTATCTTTTCCTCTACATGTCTGGAACTATTTGGAGGCCTATAGAAAACTCCCAGCAGTGTGACCCCTCCTTTCCTGTTTCTAACCTCAGCCCATACTACCGCAGTCGAAGAGTCCTCAAACGTCCTTTTTGCCACTGTAATACTGTCCTTGACCAACAATGCCACACCTCCCCCTCTTTTACCACCTTCTCTGTTCTTACTGAAACATCTAAATCCCGGAACCTGCAACAACCATTCCTGTCCCTGCTCTATCCATGTCTCTGAAATGGCCACAACATCAAAGTCCCAGGCACCAACCCATGCTGCCAGTTAGAGTCATAGAGTCATAGAGATGTACAGCATAGAAACAGACCCTTCGATCCAACCCGTCCATGCCAACCAGATATCCCAATCCAATCTAATCCCACCTGCCAGGTCCCGGCCCGTATCCCTTCAAACCCTTCCTATTCATATACCCATCCAAATGCCTCTTAAATGTTGCAATTGTACCAGCCTCCACCACATCATCTGGCGGCTCATTCCATACACGTACCACCCTCTGCGTGAAAAAGTTGCCCCTTAGGTCTCTTTTATATCTTTCCCCGCTTACCCTAAACCTATACTCTCTAGTTCTGGACTCCCCAACCCCAGGGAAAAGACTTTGTCTATTTATCCTATCCATGCCCCTCATAATTTTGTAAACCTCTATAAAGTCACCCTCAGCCTCCGACGTTCCAAGGAAAACAGCCCCAGCCTGTTCAGCCTCTCCCTGTAGCTCAGATCCTCCAACCCTGGCAACATCCTTGTAAATCTTTTCTGAACCCTTTCAAGTTTCACAACATCTTTTATTCTGGATGCTCCTGACATTGAAGTAGACACACTTCAAACCACCTTCCTGCTGGCCGGTGAACTCCTGCGATCTTGAAACCTCATTTCTGACCTCACTACTCTCAATCTCCTGGACACTGGAACTATAATTTAGGTTCCCATCCCCCTGCTGAATTATTTTAAACCCACCCAAAGAGCATTAGCAAATTTCCACACCCCTCCCCGAGGATATTGGTACCCCTCTGGTTCAGATGTAGGTCATCTTGTTCATAGAGGTCCCATCTATCCCAGAATGAGCCCCAATTATCTAGGTATCCGAAACCCTCCCTTCTGCATCATCCCTGTAGCCACGTGTTCAACTCCTCTCTCTCCCTATTCCTTGCCTCACTACCAGGTGGCATGGGCAACAAACCAGAGATAACAACTCTGTTTGTTCTAGCATTAAGCTTCCACCCCAGCTCCCCGAATTTCTGCCTGAAATCCCCATCCATTTTCCTGCCTATGTCATTAGTACCTATGTGAACCACAACTTGGGATTGCTCCCCCTCCCCCTCAAGGATCCTGACAAGACGATCCGAGACATCACAGACCGTGGCGCCTGGGAGGCAGCACTCCAACCGTGAGTCTCTCTCATTCCCACAGAACCTCCTATCTGTCCCCAATGACCAATGCTCTGCTCGTCTCCTTCCCTCCCTTTTGAGCAGCAGGGGCAAATTCTGTGCCAGAGATCTGTACCCCATGGTTTAGCCTTGGTAAGTCTTCCCCCTCCCACCCCACACCAATAGTATCCCAAACAGTATACTTGTTATTGCGGGGAATGGCCCTGCACTACCTGCCAGTTCCCTTTCCGTCCCCTGAATGTAACTCATCTGCCTTTTTCTTGCCCCTGAGGTTGACTACCTTCCTGTAACTCCTCTCAATAACCCCCTCCACCTCTGTATGGTTGGTCAGTGCATTGAGTATAGGAGGTGAGTGCTCATGTTGCAGATGTACAGGACATTGGCGAAGCTACTTTTGGAATACTGCGTACAATTCTGGTCTCCCTGTTATAGGAAGGATGTTGTGAAACTTGAAAGGGTTCAGAAAAGATTTACAAGGATGGTGCAAAGTTGGAGGGTTTGAGCTAAATGGAGAGACTGAATAGGCTGGGACTATTTCCCTGGAGTGTCGGAGGCTGAGGGGTGACCTTATAGAGGTTTATAAAATCATGAGGGGCATGGATAGGGTGAATGGTCAAGATCTTTACCCCAGGAGTCCAAAACGAGATGGCATAGCTTTAAGGTGATATGGAAAAGATATAAAAGGGACCTAAGGGGCAATATTTTCATGCAGAGGATGATGCGTGTATGGAATAAGCTGCCAGAGGAAGTGGTGAAGGCTGGCAAATGGGATTAGATTAATTTACGGCTTCTAGCCGGCAGAGACAAAAGGGTCTGTTTCCATATTGTAAATCTCTGTGACTCTATGCCCAATATCATTTTGCTTTTCACTACCAATTCAGCATGTCACCTGCTCAAAGTGACTGTGAACGATCAGACAGCATCATTTATGAGGTGACTTTCATACAGGCAACTTCTTAATTTGCAATATTCTTCTTTAAAAATTGTCTTGAGTATGCGGACAAAACTAGAAAGAATGTATTTACAGACCGTCCCTCATTTCATTTCAAGAGTTAGGAGTCTGCAATATATTGAAAATCAGGCACGATAGGGGTGGTGAAGGATATTAGTGTATTGATAGGATTTTTAACAGGATTGTGGGCATTCTCTGATGCAAGTCCATAGCTGGCCAGCTTTATTCGATCTAGTTTCACAATTTGTCATGTACGATTTGAAGTTGCAACCTCTTGCTCATCTACTGCCATACCACAATCCCTCATCTACCACGCCACATCACTTACCAGTCATTCATGGCTCATTAGTTATAGGCGCTTGCCTTTACAAGATAGTTATTTTTTAAAATTAAATTAATGTGAAGTAGAATGCTCTGAAAAGTAGAATGGTGAGGTTATACTAATCAACTCAACTCTGAGACAGTCCCATTTGATCTAATAGTGGTGGGGTAGAAACTTAAGCAGAAGCCAATTTGGATAATTGGTAGTTCTAACACCTGTACACAGTGAGCATAAAATGAGGGCAGCTGCTTTTTGTCACACAGGGAGAGAAACTAAACAACGAACGCTATGTTGTGAAGAGAAGCATTTTCATCTGAGAAGAATAAAAATGAAGTTGTTTTTGTGTTAGCAACCAGATAGGAGGCTGGTAAGTGTTATTTTTCTGTTTAAGAGGAAAAGGTTAGAACCAATTCTTTTACAGTTGCTTCAGCGAAGACACTGTACACATAGAGCTATTGATCAATGAACATGTGTGGCCAAACTTGCATTTCATACAGTTCTGGTATAACTAGCTTGCTCTTATGTTCCATACTTTGCACTGAGTAGCTAAACATTGCCAGTTCCCAAGGAGTTCTCTTTCTAGAAAATCTATAGTTTGTTTTCTTATATCAAGAGAAGGCATGCTTGCTGGTTCAAATCCCATTGTGTATCTGTCACAGAAATAATATCAGAGACAATCTGAAAAATGACCAATAATTTTAATCAATAGCTAATAATCAAATTTTAAGTTTCAAATTATATTTTGAAATATAAGTGACTTGGAATGTTTTGTAGAATTACTTCCAAACTGTTTGGAGTCTTTCTCTGTTATTTGTGCAAATGACCTAACCATTACTTCACCATGATTGCTAAATGAGCTGTATATGATCCCTTGTGGCTCTCATAGTTTCTCCAGTGAAGAGCTGAGTTAACCAAACCCTGGTTCTGTGAGAATGGAGCAGCAGACATACAACTGCACCATTGCTGGGGAAGCCATTCAGAATTTGTCCATTCATTTCTACCTTTTTAATTCCTGCTGGAAATGGATGTGGAAGAAGAACAGAATTTTGCTCAGCTACCATGTTCCATAGAGTGAACTTGTTGCGTAACAATTTCTGTCAGAGCTCGCTTGTAAATAATGGTCAGTTGGGTGAGTTATCAGAGGACACCCAGCAGCTCTCTAATTATATGTCAGTGAGGTGTGAATGAGATAAAGTAGATAAAATAAATTGTATTTCTTTTCATTAGGAAGCCACCATGAAAGGCTACTAGTGCAGGAAATCACTTTAGTCAAAAACAGCCAGCACGGACAGGATAATTTGGAGACATCAGTGTTGAGTCTGAAACTTCCGGGAAGGAGGAAATTATTTTTAGAAAAGTTTCTGAAGCTTTTTTGAAATTCAGAGAAAGAGTGAATTGGAGCCAAGGTGAGGTTTGGATCTTATTTTCTGAACTTTTGTTAAACAATTAATGTTGAAAGAGCAGAAGCATAAATGGGTAAAGAAGATATTGCTGGAATGCAAGCAAAAGCTTCTATAGATATATAAAAGGGAAGAGAGTATCTAAGGTGAGTGTTGGTTCCTTGAAAGATGAAACTGGAGAGTTAATAGTGGGGAGCACTGAAATGGCAGAGATGCTGAATTAATACTTAGCCTCGGTGGAAGGGGCAAGTCAGAGGCAATAGAAAGGGTAGAACTTAGAACAATCAACATCAATAGGGAAAAGGTACTCAGCAAACTATTTGGATTAAGAACAGACAAGGGCCTGATGGCCTACATCCTAGGGTAATAAAGGAATTTGCAGCTGAGATAGTAGATCCATTGGTTACAGTGTTCCAAAATTCCCTGGAAATGGGAAAGGTTCCTGTGGATTGGAAAATGGCAAATATATCCTTATTATATGCCTTATTCCAAAAGGGAGAGGCAAAATGGGGGAAATTACAGACCAGTTAGTTTAACATTTGTTGTTGGAAAAGAGTTAGAATCAATTATCAAGGAAGCAAGATCAGGAAAATCAAAACGCTATCCATCATGGTTAACATGGTTTTATGAAGGGCAAATCATGTTTGTCTAATTTGCTGGCATTTTTTTGAAGTAAAGTGGAGAATGGGGATCATGTGGATGTAATAAATCTGGACTTCCAGAAGGTGTTTGATAAGGTGCCGCACAAAGGGTTAATTCACAAGGTTGGATCATATGGGATGAGGGGTAATTTATTAGTCTGGATAGATGACGGGCTGATGGACATGACAGAGAGCCAGGATAAATGTCGTCTTCTTCTGGATGGCACAAAGATACTGGTGGGGCATCATGGGGTTTGATCTTTGGATCCCAGCTATTTACAATCTACATTAATGACTGGGATCCAGGGATCGAAGGCTCTATAGTCAAATTTGCAGACAATGCAAAAATAGACAGGACGGTAAATTGCAATGAGAAAATAAGAACCTTTCAAATGGACCTAGGTAGGGTAGGAGAGAGGGCAAAATGTGGCAGATGGAGTTTAATGTGGATAAGTGTGAGGTCATGTATCTGAGTCGGAAAAATAGGAAGGCAACCTATTACCAAAATGGGGAGAGACTTCGGGCTGCTCCAGTACAGAGGGATCTGGGTGTCCTCATTCATGAGTCACAGAAAACTAGCATGCATGTACAGCAGATAATAAAGTAAGCAAATGGAATGTTAGCTTTTACAGCTAAAGGAATAGAACATAAAGGTAAGGAAGTATTATTGCAGCTATACAAGGCATTGGTGAGACCGCACCTGAAGTATTGTGCGTAGTTTTGGTCCCCTTATTTGAGGAAGGATGTTGTGGCATTGGAGGCAGTTCAGAGGAGGTTCACCAGATTGCTCCCAGAGATGAGGGGTTTGTCATATGAAGAAAGATTAAACAGTTTAGGCCTATACTCTCTGGACTTCAGGAAAACGAGGGGAGATCCAATTGAGGTATTCAAGATGATAAAACGTGTGGATAAAATAGACAGAGAGTAGATGCTTCCTCTTGTGGGGCAGTGTAGGATGAGAGCTCATAGTCTTAGGATAAGAGGTAGCAAATTTAAAACAGAGTTGAAGAGAAACCTCTTCCCTCAAAGTTGTGAATCTGTGGAATTCGCTACCCCAAAGTGTGGTGGATGCTGGGACAGTGAGTAAATTTAAGGAGGAGTTAGACAGAGTTTTAATTGGTAATGGGTGAAGGCTCATGGAGAGAAGGCAAGAAAATAGGAGTGAGGAGCACATTAGCCATGCTTGAATGGTGGAGAAGACTCGATGGACCAAATGGCCTATTTTTGCTCCTATATCTTATGACCTTATGACTATTCCAACAACATGATTTGCAATGTTCTGATTGAATGGATACCTGTAACTGAAACTTGTGGTGCTCACTTTTAAGTTTGTTTCATTCTTTTCTGTCCAAAATATTTGAGCACTCTTTTCATTTCTTTGCGATAAGAACACTTCTGTGAAAGAATGTTTAAATTTGCAGAGCTCTTTCTCCTACACCATTCTCAGGCTAACCATTTTTTTTCGCCATTAGTATATCCTCTGTCCACTTCCTCAAGCAGAGACTTACCTTCTTAATTGCCGCACATATCCTGTAATTCTCATCCCTTTTATTCATTCATGGAGTGTGGGTGTCATGTTTAGGCCAGTATTTATTGCCCGATCCTAATTTCCCAGAGGGCAGTTGAGAGTCAACCACATTGCTGTGGGTCTGGAGTCACATGTCAACTACACCAGGTAAGGATGGAAGTTTTCTTCCCCAAAGGATGTTAGTGAACCAGATGGTTTTTTTCTGACAATTGGCAATGGATGTATAGTAGTCATTAGGTTCTTAATTCCAGATGTTTATTGAATTCAAATTCCACCATCTGTCGTGGTGGAATTCGAACCCAGCTCCCAGAACATTACCTGGGTCTCTGGATTAACAGTCCAGTGATAATACCAGACCAAGTAAGGACAGCAGATTCCTTCCACAAAGGCCTTTACTATTAATTCTGAGGGAAGGTCACCGAAACGTTAACTCTGATTTCTCTTCAGATGCTCCCAGACCTACTCAGCTTTCCAAGCAATTTTTGTTTTTATTTCTGATTTCCAGCATTCTTAGTTCTCTTTGTTTTTAATGAACAATTAGAGCTTGTTTTTACGACAAGCAAGAGTGGTTACATAGTTACCATTAGGCCAGATTTTTAGTTTCAGATTTTTTAATTGAATTTTAATTTTCCATGTCCCCAGAACATTAGCTAGTGCTCCAGATTACTAACTCTCCCGACATTAAAACTCCACCACAGCTTTCTTTTCATACACTGCTCTGTAAATTCCTCCCAATATTTTTTTCCATATCTTTCTCACTAGTTGATCTATAGGCTCCATCCAATAGGGTAATAATACTTTTATTGTTTCTAATCTGTAATCAATTAGATTCTGTCTTTTGCTCCTCGAAAAATCTCCTTCCTTCATGATAAAGTTCTCCTTAATCAAGATTTGGAGGTGCTGGTGTTGGACTGGGTGGACAAAGTCAGAAGTCGCACGACACCAGGTTATCGTATGACAGGTTTATTTGAAATCACAAGCTTTCGAAGTTCTGCCCCTTCGTCAGGTGAAATGTCAAGTGGCTTCATCTGACAAAGGAGCAGCGCTCCGAAAGTGTGCGATTTCAAACAAACCTGTTGGACTAGAACCTGATGTTGTGTGACTTCTGACTTTGTCCTTATTCAATCCAGACATTTCTCCCTCCACCTTGGGAGAGATTTAAATGATACTTGGATCTCTCAAGACTGTGGCTATCCTTTAATGGCTAAAAGAAAATTGACACAAATTTGTGCTCAATGTTTTGTCAGGTTGTAATACCAGGATAACAAATGAACAAGAGGAATGGTGGATACCAGTCACAAAAACAGTATCAACTGTTTCGAGAAAGTGTTCTTCAAAATGCAATACAACTTCACAAAATAAACAAGAGAAACCGTTTTGAATTTATTCTGAGCTTTTGAAAATACATCCAGGGTATATTTTCGAAGACATGGTTTGTTTTCATTCGCACAGTGGGTGATTTTGCATGACATACACAAGTTGTGACTCTGTATGTTTAAGTGTAGGAGCAAGCTAACAGATGCAAAATGAAAGCTTTACTCAAGACCCTCCAGGCCACAAAACATTCAGAAACTGAAAAAGAAATCAATTCTTATTTATTGTCCCTTTTGGGCTTCAAATAATCATAGAGGGGTTCCAGCCCCTCCTGTATGAGGTCTGGCAGTGGTTTTGCTAAGGGGTTGCATTTGACATGAAGGCCCTTATCAAGTGAATGACAGGCTACCCTTTCCAACTCCGTCAGCATGGGCAGGCTTGTCGGGAGATTTTCAATCTCATTATAGTTCACATTAAGGAGCATGAGTGGCCTCAACAGACAGATTGATTTCGGCAGGAACCTGAGCCTATTCTTCTCTGCAATAAATATCCTCATGTTTTCCAGTTGGCCAACGCTTTCAGAAATGCTTTCAATTTTGTTGCAGCCGATGTGCAAGAAGGTTAATCTCCTCATCCGGTAGACACAGGTGGGCAATTGCACAAATCGGTTGTTGCTCAAATTGAGCTTTTCCAGTTGCCTCAGGTCTTCGAAGCTCTCTGGGAGCGATGAAATCATATTGTAAGAGAGACTGAGAACCTGGAGTTTTTTGCAGCGGCTCAGTTCTTGCGGAACTTCTCTGAGACAATTCCAGTCGGCAAACAGGACCTTCAGTTTCCTCAAAGACCCGATTTCTTTTGGCAAAGCAGCCAACTGGTTTCCCAGCAAATTTAGAATAACCAGATTCTGAAGGTTCTCAACACTGGGACTAATGCTCAGAAGAAAATTATGTGACACGTTTAGTTTCTCTACCTCCGTTACCTGCCATGTAATTTTAGGGATTTCTGTCATTTCCATCATTGCTAACCCCAGGGAGTTGTGGCCATAAACAGTCTTCAGCTGACTCCTCAACTCAGCAACCAAAAGTGCTTCGTCCTCTTCTGAAGGTACTGCTTTTTGCCTTTTGATTGATTTCCTTAGCTCTTCTTTTGAAACCTCCTTTGACACACAAATTCCCATCCTTTAATGCCCAGCCTGTGATATATTTTCTGCCAAGGTCTAATTTAGAATTGTTGACCTAAAGACATAAAATTTGCAGTAGTCAATATTATAGACATTATACAAAACCAACAAACTCAATAAGACTAATTGGTGGTCAACATACATACCATTTATGTTACATAAGTTGAATTGTAAACTTATTGCAACCTAGTTAAAAATCGCACAACACCAGGTTATAGTCCAACAGGTTTAATTGGAAGCACTAACTTTCGGAACACTGTTCCTTCATCAGGTGGTTGCTTATTTTGTGTCAAGCACGTGCCACAATAGGAAAGTTGGGAATAACGGTGTTGCTATCTTTTGGAATTGTTCATGGTATTGTGGAAGGATCTGCCAGTCACACATACCTACATTACAAGATGTACCAGCTTTCAGATTGACTCACAGAGAATGAGAGCCCATGTTGCAGAACCCAGTATTGAACATCATTATGCCAAATTCCGTACATTTCATAAATGCCCTGACTGCTGAAGTCCACGCATTTGGCTCACAGTATTTTGTTATTTATTCAAGGGAATGTAGCCACCTCATTGATTGCCCATTCCTAGTTGCTCTGGTGGGGACTCCTGCAGGCTGTGGTGTATACAGAACCCATGGTGGTTATTGGAAGGATTTTGACTGAGCCACAGGGAAGGAGTGTAATATAGTTCTATGTCGGGATGGTGAGTGGGTTGGGGGGGAACTTGCAGGCAGGTGGTGGTGGTGTTTCCATATATCTACTGCCCTTGTCCTTCTACAGGGTAAAGAACACAGGGTTGGAAGGTCAATTCAAAGGAGCCTGGATGAGTTGCTGCAATGCATCTTGTAGGTGTCACACATTGCTGTCAATGTGTATCAGTGGTGAAGGGAGTGCATGTTGAAGGCAATCAAGCAGATTGCTTTGTCCTGGGTGGTATCAAGCTTCTGCAGTTTTGATGGAGAGGTGCTTATCCAGGCAAATGGAGAGTATTCCACTGCACATCCACATGTGAGTTCTGGATGGTGGACATACATTGGGAGGCAGGAGGTGAACCACTCACCCAGAATTCTGAGCTTCTGACAATTGTTATCTAGCTGGTCAAGTTAAGTTTCAGTTCCAGTTTCTCGAGTGTGCACTACTTAAAGAAAGAGCTGGGGAAACTGGGAAGACTCAAGATCACAGCTTTCAGGAAAAGGTTTTCATTTGTTCATGGATTGTGCCTGCTACAGATAAGACCAGCATTTATTGTGCATTCTTAATTACTTATGACGAGCCTTCTTCATGTAATTATAGTTATAGTGCTGTTAAGAGAGAAGTTCCAAGTCTTGGCCCAGTGACAGTGTAGGAACAATAACATATTCCCAAAAATGTGCAGGTTAGGTGAATTGGCCATGCTAAATTGCCTGTAGTGTTAGGTGAAAGAGTAAATGTAGGGGAATGGTCTGGGTGGGTTGCGCTTCAGCGGGTCGGTGTGGACTTGTTGGGCCGAAGGGCCTGTTTCCACACTGTAAGTAATCAAGATTGACTTGGAGCAGAACTTGCTGGAGTGGTATTCCGAGGTACCTTTTTCCTTTCCTTTGCTAGGTGTTAGAGACCACAAGTTTGGAAGCTGCTGTCGAAGGAACCTTGGTGAGTTGTAGTGCATCTTGGAGATGGAACACACTATTGCTGCTTTATGTCAGTGTTGGAGGGAGTGAGTGTTGAAGATTCAAAGCATTTGTATCCATCCTAATGTCTGATGCCCAATCATCCAGTCAGTATGTTTTACCTGAATTCTCAACATTGTTTTTACCTAAATGTAAGTATATTAAAACAATGACTGCAGATGCTGGAAACCAGAGCCTAGATTAGAGTAGTGCTGGAAGAGCACAGCAGTTCAGGCAGCATCCAAGGAGCAGTAAAATCGTTTAACCTAGCAGAGATTTTAAATGAGTGGAATTGCACTGTTACCTTCCTGATGGCACAAGGCAAGGAAAAAATCTACTTGGTGCTTTATTTTATTTTTATACTTTCTTCCTGAAATTAGTTAAGTGGACTTTAAAAGGCAGTGCAGTCTCAACCCAAAAATACAAATAACAGATAAAATTAGATGCTAATCCATGGAAACTACCTTGAGCATTAACTACTCATTGACTGCATTGTGTGCCTATATAGTTCTCCTGATAATTAGCTAATTATGGCTTCATTTAGCTGCTCAAGAATGATCTCTTGACTACCCATAAGCAACGCCACAAGGCAGTATTTTCACTCTGTGTATAATTCATACCTACACACTTACTTTTATGGTGATCAAAGCATTGATATGTTAGCTGATCTCTTTGAGTGCTGGTCATGATATAAGTCAGAGGCTCAGCAATGGAGCTGTTTCTGTTAAAGCTATTGTTAACTAATAGAATGAGCTTGACTAAGTTTGTATTAAAGTATATTGACTCCTCTGACCATTATTGTCCATTATTATACATATACATATAAGACCCACTCCTTTACACAGGAATCTGCTCAATTCTTTCCAGTTTTAAGGTTAAGAATGCATAGCAGATATCACATGTAAAATATATCAGTTGATGTTAAATTTCAGAAGGAGGGACTTGATTGCAATTTTGAATATTGCAGTTCTGGTTAAAATCCACTGGAGGGATGGGTCAGATAAAGGAAAAAGCCTAATCCACCACTTTTCTTCGAGCAAAAAAAAAACATTAATTCCAAAAAAGTCTTAATCTGATGGGAGAAGGAAGTTTTGTGATATACAATGGGAAGAGATGTTTGAATGTGTTACCCGACATGTGGTATTTACTGTATTTAGGTACCAACTTGTATATAACAAGACCTCTTTGGCAATCTTGTGAAGGATGCCCCACTTGGGAGTCTTCACTGAAATTCCAGCAGAAAAACCCCACTTACCACAGTAAGTGGTGTCATAGCAATGGAGAGGGAGCAATTCAGCAAAGTGCACAACGTTACTTTGCTTATGGGAAGTCTATATATTGTCCACACACGACAGAAAGGATAGGGGAAAGACCCAACTCAAACTTGAATATTACCTAATTGTAAAAAAATGCTATCAGTTTTCCGAAGGCTATGGCAGTAAGAAAATAGAATGGCATAAAATAATCTGGAATCTTAGCTATTCATGCATCACACGGGAGCCATTTTTAATCTCCTTACTTTAGTTTTATTACTTCACTTCCAAAAGCTTTAGTAAAATGCTTACATGCACACCACGATTCTAACAGATGTGTGTGTGTGTGTGTATATATATAGAGCGAGAGAGTTTAAAATGTTTAACACTGTGTCAAGTACAGAACTCCATCAAATCACAATTCAGTTGTGTCCACTCTACAAATATTTAATAATCACCAACACTGGAGTTGCTCAAAGCAGAATTCAAATTAGGATAAAAATGAGTTGCAATATTATTTTTTAAATACTTACGATGAATAAATTCAAGTCCTCTAGTTGAACTCCGTCTCATAGACAGCACTTTTGTAAGTGTGGATGAGGTTAGTTTAAGTGAGACCAAGTTTTAGAATGCAGCTGCTTCTGTCACTTGGCTTCATGGAAGAGTGGTAAACCTGCTGGTATACAAATAGATCGCTCATATTACTCTGGTGGAGAAGGATTTTAAACAGGAGTCTGAATCCCATGTTCAGTAACGTAAAACAATCTTTATTCCTATGTGTGGTAGAGGCCAGAGACTGCCCTGAGTCTGACTTTTCACATGGGGCCCAGTTGCTGTCTAAATTAAATTTCAGATTGGAGGTCAGTGACACTCTACCTTTCCCAGTAAAGTGCAGGATATTTATACATACTGTGTTACCATGTTTACATGCAACATTGACATCAGTGTTTGCCACATCCCCTCTGACCTAAACATCCAATCCTGTGTATACACAATCAATGATGGGCAACTCCATGGTCCACCTTATGTCCTCTCACCATCTTGTGATGTTTGCCAGATCCCCAATCACCTATGATTATTAACCACATTCCAACATCAATTGTTATGTGCCTTCCTAGAATTCTGCCAGCAGCAATGTATACTTGCTTACTACTATTGACTTTTCACACTCGGTCATGCAATTCATACCCTTTGCTGACCTTTGTACAGAAGATTAAAAAGGGATGTTTATTTCTACCAATTATTATAATATTTGTAACATCAGCTCTAATGTCAAGTTACTTATAAAGTTATACATAGCATTAGATTTAACTATGATTCTGTGACAAAACTAACTATTATGGGAACAGCTTCTCTCTTTGACTTGCAAAGCAGTTCTTGAGGTCATAGTGACCCTAGTTCAAAACTGTTTCTGCCCCCACCCCCCAACCTTGCTGTATTATTTGTCTCTTGGTTCTATTCCAAGGTTACCTTGTTTATACCTTTTTTTTTATTGTTCTCATCTTGATGACGGAGGTATTAACTGCCTTCAGAAATTTAATTCTCCGATATTAAACTTCTATCCTTGTGTGAATATGTGTCTACTCTAATATGGAATTATAATTATTTAAAAAGCTTCATCCCAGGTAGGTCAAACTTTCTCTTTTAAGTTCGTATAAAGTCTGAAATCTCAGATCAGATGGTTTCCATCTCAGTTGCCTTATCAGAGTCTTACTCTAGTCACATCTTACTCCTACTCTGAGACATTTTGTTGTCTTGCTGTGAAGGTTTGAGTCAAATGAAATGCAGCATCAGCTAAAATGTCCTTGCAATGTCTGTGTTAGTTGAAAAGATAACCCCTAATAGCCATTATTTCATACTCAGTCAGGGCAGCTCTGATGAAGAGTCATCCAGACTGGAAATGTTAGCTTGCTTTCTCTCCATGGATGCTACCTGGCCCGTTGTGATTTCCAGCGTTTTCTTTTTATTTTCAGTTCACCTTGACATCATTGTCTTATATGCTGACTTGGGCTTGAAGGTTGCTTTGCAATGTGGAATGATGCTGACAGTACGGTTCAATTCCTGCACCATTTCAGGTTACCATTAAGGACTCTCCTTCTCAACCTCTCTGCTCACCTCAGCCAAGGTGACCCTCAGATTCACACACCAGCAATTGTCTCTCCAATAAGAAAGCAGCCCTATGAACTGGTGCCTTTACTTTAACACGAAATAATGTGACAATGCGTGTGTCGTCTCTTCACTTTCCTCTGTCCTATCTGATACATGCTTCTTTAATACATTTCACTGCTACAGAATTTCAGAGTATCATATTTTGACAGCACAGGACCAATCACAGAAATAAAGCTAATAGGAGCATGCGTAGACCATTCAGCCCACTGCTGTATTCAGGAAGACCACAACTGATCTACATTTCCTGGAAAATTGATGTTTCAGGCAAAAACCCTTCACCAGGAATCCTGAAAAATCTATTTTCCTGCTCCTTGGATGCTGCCTGACCTGCTGTGCTTTTCCAGCACCACTCTAATCTAGACTCTGATTTCGAGCATCTGCAGTCGTCACTTTTGCCTGATCTACACTTCCACCTACTCCTGATAACCAATGACTCCTTTGTTAGTTATAAATCTATTTATCCCTGCCTTTAACATAATCGGTGACCTGATGTCTACGGCTATCTGGGAGGACAGAGTCCCAAAGTCTCACTATCCTTATTCTTCTTGCCAAAGTGGTCAAGTTCATATGTTCCCACATTGTACATCCCCTGACAATTTGCTTTGCCATTTCGCTTAACCTAACCTTATATCCTTGTCACAATTTATTTTCTTGCCAATCTTTGTATCACCAGTAATTCTAGCAACCATGCATTTGGGCCATTCAGCCAACTCATTTATATAAATTCGAAACAATTCCGGCTCCAACAACCATCCCTGTGGTACTTGACTTGTTCCATCCTGTCAACCTGAAAATGACCCAGTTATGCCCAAACTATGCTCCCCATAAGCCATTTCTTCTCTCTTCTAATACTCTATCCATGCGAAAATGCTACCCTGTACACCATGAACCTTTTATTGTGCATCAGCCTTTGATGTGGCACCTTGTCAAATGCCTTCTGGAAACTTGTGGGCAGCACGGTGGCACAGTGGTTAGCACTGCTGCCTCACAGCGCCAGAGACCCGGGTTCAATTCCCGCCTCAGGCGACTGACTGTGTGGAGTTTGCACGTTCTCCCCGTGTCTGCGTGGGTTTCCTCTGGGTGCTCCGGTTTCCTCCCACAGTCCAAAAATGTGCAGGTCAGGTGAATTGGCCATGCTAAATTGCCCGTAGTGTTAGGTAAGGGGTACATGTAGGGGTATGGGTGGATTGCGCTTTGGCGGGTCGGTGTGGACTTGTTGGGCCGAAGGGCCTGTTTCCACACTCTAATGTAATCTAATCTAATCTTAAGAGCACTTCATCCACAGGTTTGTCATTATCCACAATGCTCGTTACTTCCCCAAAGAACTCTGACAAGTTCATCAAACATGAGCTCCCTTTCACAAAACTGTGCTGATTCTGCCTCATTGTACTATGGTGTTTTAAGAGCCTTGCGAGAACATCCTTAATAGATGCCAACTTTCTTCCCTGTGACAGATGTCTGATTAGTTTAGTTTCTTGCTCTCTGTTCCCCTCTTCTCTTGAATTATAAGATCCACACTTCCAACCAAACATTCTTTTTACCATAAAGATAAGTGGGAGGAATGATTTTGGGACTTGGGAGTGCCTATGGGACCTGCCCATTTTATGATATGGCACTCTTTACTGAAGTGTCATGGTGACCTTAATGACTAGGAGTTCACCGAAGGGCCTGTTTCACACTGTAGGGAGTCTAATCCACTGTAGGCCTGATGTGAAATCTCCACTGCCATCCTTTCGACTTCCCCTTTCTCTCCAACTTCCTGGAATCCCAAATTATCGCCTGTCTTTCCTGATGTAATCCCTTCACAATCAGGTTTTCCATAGACCAAATTGGCATATATCAAAGTCACAAATACCATCCTAAGTGACTGTGGCAAAGGTAAACCATGCCTTTTATCCTTTAGCATGAGTGACCACACCATCCCTCTCTTAGTTACCCCACCCTTCTCCACCCAGTGGAAATTACACTTGGATGTTTCTATTTGAATCTTCATCCTACCAGCCAGGGAGTCACCTCCTGATAACAGAGTAGAATCCCTACTGTGTGGAAACAGGCCATTTGGCCCAACAAGTCCATACCGACTCTCTGAGGGAGTAACCCATTCCCCTACCCTATTACTCAACATTTACCCCTGACTAATGTACCTAACCTACACATCCCTCAACACTATGGGCAATTTAGCATGGCCAATTCACCTAAGCTGCACATCTTTTGGACTGTGGGAGGAAAGCGGAGCACCCGGAGGAAATGCACAGGGAGAATGTGCAGACTCCACACAGACAGTCACCTGAGGTTAGAATGGACCTGTGTCCCTGGCACTGTGAGGCAGCAGTGCTAATCACTGAGCCGCTGTGCCACCCTGCTTCTTGCCTCACCTCTCCTCACACTTCCATACCGCGGCTTCTGCCAAAGATTGACTCTCGGTCACTGCCTATTCCCCATCAATGTGCTGCCCCTCAGAGTTGGTGTCTGTTTTCATACAGAGGGACTGGAGCGGGGGCAGCGGCCCAGTCACAGCAGCTAGTGGTGAGACCATGTGGAGGCCCCCAGCATTGGTCTGCTGTGGAGAGCCTTCGGAAAGTGAGTGTGATGTTTGTCTTTTTAAGTTTGCTCCTGGTTTTTTGACCTATGGTTATACCATGTATGGCTGTAACGTACGTTTTTTTTTCTTCATTTCTCAATTCAGTAACTAAGGATTGTATCTCGGCACCGTTGTACCTAAGATGCTACTGCAAGTGACAACTTACAAACTTTTAAGTTGCTCTGTTGAGTACATGTGATAATAAAGCTAATTCAATTCAATTCACCAGCTTCTATTCTCACTGTTGTGAAAGTTTTCAACTGCAGATCTGACATTAAACCACTGACTGAGAAGAAACTCTTTCCAACCAAACCCTGGGAAGCACACAGTCAGTGTCTTCAATTGCCACTGCAAACTCATTCCATAGCGACTGGCCTCATCCTCTTCCCTGGGGTAAAAACAATAACTGCAGATGCTGGAAACCAGATTCTGGATCAGTGGTGCTGGAAGAGCACAGCAATTCAGGCAGCATCCGACGAGCAGCAAAATCGACGTTTCGGGCAAAAGCCCTTCATCAGGAATAAAGGCAGAGAGCCTGAAGCGTGGAGAGATAAGCTAGGGGAGGGTGGGGGTGGGGAGAGAGTAGCATAGAGTTGCAGTGGGAGAGGGACTCCCTGAGATTCTTGTAGAGAGAGGAGGAAAACTTTTTCAAGGCAGGCATCCTTGCAAGAGGATTCGCAGTAGGGTTGCGATTGCTGTGCTCTTCCAGCACCACTGATCCAGAATCATCCTCTTCCCTGGCAACCATGGGAGGCTCAATGAGGCTAATTGCAATTTTGTGGCCATATTTGATGCTTCAAGCTCCTGTCTGCTCTATCTCTAAAAACATCTGTTTTCACTTGTATACCTTTGCTCAGCTTTATCTCTGCCTCTGATTATCTGATGCAAAACGGTCCTCAATGCCTTTCTTAGACCTAACAATTCCAAAGGATATTTGCCTGGCTTCCCACATCCTGCTCTTCAGAAACTTGTCAAAATTTCAACAACACTGCTACCCATGTCTTAACCTACACCCATGACTGTTTGACTCATTATCCTTGCTAATGACCTTAATGCCCAGGTTAAATAAAGTCTCGATTTAAACATCCTTTCAAATGTCGCTGGGACATTCTCCAACTCTGGAAGAGGCATGCACATCTCCAATACTGATCTCTGAATGTTCCTAATGTTAACCACTCCACCATTGGTAGACACACTTTTACCCCAGAAATCCCGCCCTAAACCTCTTCATCCAACTTCCCCTCCCTTCTCCTAAGCACTCCTAAAACCCTACCTCTTTAAACTGAGCTAGTGTTTGCTTGTACCTCGTAACTACGGTTCAATATCGAAGGGTTTATCGATGTCTGACATTTCTTTCTTCACTTGTGTGCCTTTCCCTTTCTATCTGTTTGCCACCTTCTCAGACATAGTCAATTAGTGAGGCATGCCTTGCCCTTTGCAGGTACCTGCTGATCCTCTGATTAACTGGTGCTCATCCACATGCTCAGCCTCTATCTCCCTGAAAATGGTTCATTTGGATGCTTAAATAAATAGGAAGGGTTTGGAGGGATATGGGCCAGGTGCTGGCAGGTTGGACTAGATTGGCTTGGGATATATGGTCGGCATGGACGGGTTGGACCGAAGGGTCTGTTCCGTGCTGTACACTTCTATGACTCTAAGTTCCCTACAACCAATGTCAAAATTCTATGTCCATGATTTCCCACTGCTTCCCTTCCGTTTCTCTGACATGAGAAAGTAACATAAGTCGTTTTGAAAGAAAACACAACAATTCCAGATAACTCTGGTTGTTAAATTTTGTTTGCTAAGTCTCCACGGAAGTGCTTTGGAATGTTTAACTGTGTTAAAGATGCAACATAAATGCAAGGTTGTATCGTTGTAGCTGACACCTGGGCTCACGATCTGAATGATGACCTTACCGTCTCCATGGCTGCAAGGAAGAACGAGGAATAAAAGGGAAAATAAAAAGGAAAAGTCAGGAACATCAAGGTGAACAGCAAAATCCTTGTATAAATATATTAGGGGAAAGAGTGGTAAGGAGAAATATGAAAGCATTAATGGGCGGCACAGTGGTTAGCACTTCTGCCTCACAGCACCAGGGTCCTATGTTCGATTCCAGCCTTGGGGAAAATGTCTGTGTGGAGTTTGCACATTTTCCCCCTGTCTGCGTGGGTTTCCTCCGGGTGCTCTGGTTTCCTCCCACAGTCCAAAGATGTGCAGGTCTGGTGAATTGGCCATGCTAAGTTACCCATAGTGTTAGGTGCATTAGTCAGAGGGAAATGAGTCTGGGTGGGTTACTCTTCAGAGGGTCGGTGTGGACTTGTTGGGCCAAAGGGCCTGTTTCCACACTGTAGGGAATCTAAAGGCATTTATTGGTCAGACAGCAATGAGAAAGAAAGATTTGTACTTGGTTATTTGTAGAGCAAGTCACAAAGGCACTCTGCAGCTGATGAAGCAGTTGTTCAGAAATATAGTCACTGCTCTAATGTCAGAAACGCAGAAGCCAAATTGCATGGAACAAGCTCCCAACGAGCAGCTATATCATGATGCCTGGGTAAGCTGACATTGGACAATAAGCAACAGTAAAACTGATAAAATTTGTCTGTGGCAGACAAAGAAGACAAAAAACTCAGCAGCAGAAAAGGGGAACTTCAAACTAAGTCAAGGTGAGAATTTGTTTTGGATTTAGTGTACAGTTTTAAAAATTGGTAGTGCAGAAAATAATGGGAGTTTAGACAGACAAATCTCCAAACCCCTGACAGTTTCAACCACAAGGTCACAAATAAAAGAGGAAATTACAGATGCATTGCTCATGGGTTTCCAGTGATCCGGAATTGTACTTTTTTTTTCTTTTCCTTTCAAAATGACTTATGTTACTTTCTCATGTCAGAGAAATGGAAGGGAAGCAGTGGGAAATCATGGACATGGAATTTTGACATTGGTTGTAGGGAACTTATTCGAATCCATTATCAGGGAGATAGAGGCTGAGCATGTGGATGAGCACCAGTTAATCAGAGAGGATCAGCAGGTACCTGCAAAGGGCAAGGCATGCCTCACTAATTGACTATGTCTGAGAAGGTGGCAAACAGAATGGGAAGGGCACATGAGTGAATAAAGAAAGGTCAGACATCGATTAAACCCTTCGAAATTGAACCGTAGTCACTATTATTATGGAATCATGACACCAATTCATACTCTGAACCTCCTCCAACAGCAATGAGTTAGAGAGTCAAAGAGTTTACAGCATAGACACAGGCCCTTCAGCCCAAATTATTCTTGCTGCCCAGTTTATACTAACCTAGTCCCATATGCCTACATTTGGTCCATTTCCCTGCATACCTATCCCATCCATGATACCGGAAGAGGGAGGCTTATGTGATGTTGAGACGACATGGTTCAGATGAGGTGATGGAAAGTGACAGATTAACTAGGAAGGATTTAAAGAGCGAGTTAAGAAGAGCAAAGAGGGGACATGAGCAGTCTTTAGTACGTATAATAAAGGAGAACCCTAAAGTTTTCTATAGGTGTGTGAGGAATAAAAGGATGACTAAAAGACAGAAGTGGGAAGTTGTATGTGGACCCTGTGGAGATTGTAGAGGTGCTAAATGAATATTTCTCATCTGTTTTCACTCAGGAAAAGGAGAATATTGTAGAGGAGAAGACTGAGATATGGGCTATTAGACTTGAAAGGATTGAGGTTAGTAAGGAGGAGATGTTATCAATTCTAGAAGGTGTGAAAGTAGATAAGTTCCCTGGGCTGGATGGGATCTATCCAAGGATTCTCTGGGATGCTAGAGAGGAGATGGCCGATGCTTTGGCCTTGATCTTTGAGTCGTCATTGTCTACAGGTTTAGTACCAGAGGACTGGAGGATTGCAAATGTGCCCTTGTTCAAGGAGGCAGCAGAGATGACCCAGATAATTATAGACCAGTGAGGCCTATGTCTGTTGTCGGAAAGGTTTTGGAAAGGATTATAGAGATAGGATTTATAATCGTCTCGCAAGCAACAATTTGATTGGAGATAGTCAACATGGTTCTGTCAAGGGCAGGTCATGCCTCACAAACCTCATTGAGTTTTTTGAGAAAGTGACTAAACATGTGGATATGGGTAGGGCAGTTGACATGGTGTTGTGGACTTCAGTATAAACTTTGATTAAGGTTCCACATGGTATGCTATTGGAGAAAATGCCGAGCATGGGATTGAGGGTGATTTAGTAGTTTGGATTAGAAGCTGGCTTTCTGTAAGAAGGCAGCGAGTGGTGGTTGATGGAAAAGATTCAACCTGGAATCCAGTTACTAGTGGTGTGCCACAAGGATCTGTTTTGGGACCACTGCTGTTTGTCATTTTTATAAATGACTTGGACACAGGCATAGGTGGATGAGTTAGTAAGTTTGCAGATGACACTAAAGTCAGTGGAATAGTGGACAGTGTGGAAGAATGTTGCAGGAGGACTTGGATAAACTGCAGAATTGGGCTGAGAGGTAGCAAATGGAGTTCAATGCAGCTAAATTTGAGGTGACGCAATTTGGGAAGAATAAGTTTCTTGGTAGTATGGACTTGCAGAGGGATCTTAGTGTCCATTACGGTGTGTTAGGTTTTATTGGTAGAGGGATTGAGTTCTGGAGCTGTGATGTCATGTTGCTACTGTACAAAATGCTAGTGCGGCTGCACTTGGAGTATTGTGTAGCTTACTGGTCGCCCCATTACAGGAAGGATGTGGAAGCATTGGAAAAGGTGCAGAGAAGATTTACCAGGATGCTGCCTGACCTGGAAGGATTCTTGATGAAGGGCTTTTGCCCGAAACATCGATTCTCCTCGGATGCTGCCCGACCTGCTGTGCTTTTCCAGCCCCCCCACACTCTCGAGTGTCTGTTATTGTAACTGTGCCCACATCCACCACTTCCTCAGGAAGTTCATTCCATGTGTGAATGTGTAAAAGAATTGCCCCCATGTCTTCTCTAAATCTGTCATCTTAAAAATAATACCCTCGACTTGAAATCCCCCACCCAAAGAAAAAGACCATTAACCATATCTAGACCCCTAATGATTTTATAAACCTACATAAGGTCATCTCTCTCAACCTCCTGCGTTCCAGTGAAAAATGTCCCAGCCTATCCAACCTTATTTATAACTCAAACCTTCCGTACCCGGCAACGTCCTGGTAAATCTCTTCTGAACCTTCGCTATTTTAATAATGTCTTTCCTACAACAGGACAACCTGAACTGGACACAGTATTCCAGAAAAGGCCTCACCAATGTCCTGTACAACATCGACATGTCTTCCCAACTCCAGTACTCAAAGGACTGTCCACTTGGGGGCCTTGCAGCCTTCAGGTCTCAGTATGGAGTTCCATAATTTTAGAGTCTGAACACCTCCTTCCATGTCTATGAACCACCCTCATACCTCAGTGCTATCACGACTTGGGTTACTTTAAGCACAGCCAACCCATTTTCACTCTCTCATTGTCCCCATTATGATTATCTAACTTTTCTTCTTACCTGGCATACTATCGTCTAACTTTCCCCTTTCTCTCTCTGCTCTCCACGTCTCTACCCACCTCATATCATCAGAATACATCCCACATTTTTCTCGCTGCTGTAGCAGGATCACTAGTTGCAAAACATTAACTCTGTTTTTCTCTCCACAGATGCTGCCAGACCTGTTGAATTTCTCCAACAATTTCTGTTTTTGGTTTCAGATTTCCAGCATCCACAGTTCTTTAGTTCAGTCATGCATCACTCTGCGTGTATTGTCTGTGGCCACTAGAGGGAGCAGCATGACCCACTTGTGCTTCACTCTCAACCCGAATGTCAGACTCATAACATTAACAATTAACACCAGCCAGCAGTAAATACCATCACTCTCTGAGCCAAATGGAAACTACTATTCAAAGAATATGTCTGCATTCAGACCTAATATGTCTGTGGATAGGGCATTGTAACTTACAGTAACATTTTAGTAACAGCTACATGATTTAAAGAAGTGTAGGATTTCACTGTATTGCCTTTTGAAACACCCTCCATGATAGTAGGTAGTAAAATAGAACTAATGATTTAATATCTCTCTCAGTTGGAGAAGGGTATCGAATATGTATGCTTCAAATAGCTGGAAAAAGCTCAGTTCTTGTGAGTATATTAAATGGTGTTAGTTTTCAGCACTTGGGTGTAGACATCCTCGTTCTGCCCCAGTATATTGTTCATCGAATATTGTCCCCAGGTGATAATGATATGTCCACGTAAATGGAGCAAGGACATTCATTAGCGATTGGGAATTTGGTGTAATAGACTAAAGGATGTTGATTTCTAAACCATAGCCAATGCTTCTCTTCATTGAAAAACATTTTATTTAATTCAGAAGCACTAAAACAAGATAAGACTGTGTCCAGTCTGCAACATCTCTGATCCAAAAAGCAGAATGAAAATATTCCGGCATAACACTGGCAGTGTCTTTTCAATAAAACCAAAGAATAGAGCAAAACAAAAATCATCTCCACTCCATTCAGTGCTTCCAATATATATCCATTATCCCCCAAGGCAGTTTGTTTTAATGAATCATTGTCACTTGTGCTTTTTGTCTTTTTCCCTTTACCTCTACATCTGTGCTCCTATTGCCACTGTAATGTTTAAATTTAAGTCCTTTTACTGCTTCGTAAAGATGCCTCATAATGTAATTTTTTAAACCCACGCGATTTCATAATCAAGGATAACCAATTTTGTCTTGTAGGAGTCTAAGGAAATGTACAATTATTGAAACGAGTTGTACAATTCTCCCAAATTAATTTATGCCATCAATTCTAAAAATATTGCTTTTGTCTGAGTTATGATTTGCTGATATGTGCTGTCAGAATTTAAGATTACTTTCTGCTATGAAGCACATAAGCTCAGAATGCTAAAGCCTTTGGCATGGATAAAGGGAGTTGTCATCATTGCAAACATGGTGGGTGAGCCTGGAAATAGCAAACCCAGTTTCCCAAACGTGGCATTTGCCACTTCCATAGGCGCGGGTCACATTTCACATGTGGGAGTTTCAGGGAGGTATCCGGACATAGAAATCTGCATCCCACCTCTCCATCCGCAACAGGGACAGAACACCCCTGGTCCTCACCTTCCACCTGACCAACCTTCAGATACATTGCATCATCCTCCGCCATTTCCACCACCTACACAATCAGCACCACTCTCCACCTTTTCCTGCACTACATTGATGACTGCATCAGCGCCACTGCATGCTCCTGTGAGGAGGTTGAACAGTTCATCAACTTCACCAACACATTCCACCCCGACCTTAAATTCACCTGGACCATCTCTGACGCCTCCCTCCACTTCCTGGACCTCTCCATCTCCATTAATGACAACCAACTTGACACTGATTTTTTTTATAAACACACCGACTCCCACACCTACCTGGATTACACCTCCTCCCAACCTGCCTGCTGCAAAAATGCCAGCCCATATTCCCAATTCCTCCGCCGTATCTATTCCCAGGAGGACCAGTTCCACCACAGAACGCACCAGATGGCCTCCTTCTTTAGAGACCGCAATTTCCCTCCCACGTGGTTGAAGATGCCCTCCAATGCATCTCGTCCACATCCCGCACCTCTGCTCTCAAACCCCATCCCTTCAACCGCAAAAAGGACAGAACCCTCCTGGTCCTCATCTTCCACCCCACCAACCTCCGTATACATCACATCATCCTCCACCATTTCTGCCACCTCCAAACGTACCCCACCACCAGGGATATATTTCCCTCCCCACCCCTTTCCGCCTTCCGCAAAGACCGTTCCCTCAGTGACTACCTGGTCAGGTCCATGCCCCCCACCAACCCACCCCCCCCCCCCCCCCCCCCCCCTCCTGGCACCTTCCCCTGCCACTGCAGGAATTGCAAAGCCTGCGCCCACACCTCTCCCTCACCTCCATCCAAGGCCCTGAAGGAGCCTTCCACATCCATCAAAGTTTTACCTGCACTTCCACACGTCATTCATTGCATCCGTTGCTCCCGATGCAGTCTCCTCTACATTGGGGAGACAGGATGCCTACTTGCCGAGTGCTTCAGAGAACATCTCTGGGACACCTGCACCAATCAACCCCACCACCCCATGGCCAAACACTTCAACTCCCCCTCCCACTCTGCCAAGGTAATGCAGGTCCTGGGTGTCCTTCATCACCACTCCCTCACCACACGACACTTGGAGGAAGATCTTCTGCCTTGGAACCCTCCAACCCCATGGCATTAATGTGGATTTCACCAGTTTTCTCATTTCCATTCCCCCCACCTTACCCCAGCACCATCTTCATGACCTATCTTCCTTCCCACCTATCCGCTCCACCCACCTCTCTGACCTATCACCTTTACCTCCACCTCCATCCACCTATTGCACTCTCACCCACTGTCTCCCCCCCCCCCCCCCCCCAGCCCCACCCTCCTCCCATTTATCGCTCCACCCCAGAGGCTTCCTGCTTCATTCCCAATGAAGGGCTTTTGCCTGAAACGTCGACTCTCCTGCTCCTCGGGTGCTGCCTGACCTGCTGTGCTTTTCAAGCACCATACTCTCGACTCTGATCTCCAGCATCTGCAGTCCTCACTTTCGCCGATAGAAATCTGCAGCTCGCCCCGCCGCTCAGGTCTGATTTTGGTAGCTTCAGAGTGTGAAACCCGAAGACTTCAGAATAAATCTGACAATGCAGGGTCAGAATTTAGTGCATCCATTTGGAAAGGCAGGTTAGTCCTTTCGAGAGAGAACATAACCTTTTCAGTATGTACACCACTAGGCGGTGGCCAGGTGCCCTTTGTGGGAGGTAAGGTGATAATTGACATTGATACAAGTCGGCATGAATACGTGTGAAAACTGCAGAACCTCATGAATGGTCAAGATGAGGAGACCTGTTTAAAAACAACTGTGAAAGCTGTTCAGAGAAATGTTGAAAGGAACTGTCTAACATATCAAACGGACCGACAGCACTGAGCTATTAAAAGCGTCAAGAGGAACTGTCAGTGGAGCTGTCAAGTATTTAAAAATCTTCATTCGGAGATGCCAGTGTTGAATTGGGGTTTACAAAGTTAAGAATCACACAACACCAGGTTATAGTCCAACAGGTTTATCTGGAAGCACTAGCTTTTGGAGCGCTGCTCCTTCATCAGGAGGTTGTGAGCAGCACTCCTCAAGCTAGTGCTTCCAATTAAACCTGTTGGACTATAACCTGGTGTCGTGTGATTTTTAACTTTGTCCACCCCAGTTCCAACACCGGCTTCTCCTCATCATAGTCCAACTGGTTTATTTGCAAATATTATCTCGTGCTTCCAAACGGCCCTGTTAGACTATAGCCTTGCATTGTGGGATTTTTAACTTTAAAAACTGTAGTCTTTCAATCTTTGAAAATAAAGTCTGGTATGACTCCTGATGAAGGACTTAGGGCTGAAACATCGATTCTCCTGCTCCTTGGATGCTGCCTGACCTTCTGTGCTTTTCCAGCACCACACTCTTGACCACGTTCAACAAAAACTTTGCTATTTCACTCTGTTGACATGTGCCTGACAGATTTTTGAATACATGATTAATTTCACAGTCATCCATTATCACAACTGAGTACCTGCCATTTCACATAAGACCATAAAACGTAGGAGTAGAGTTAGGCTATTCAGCCCATTACGTCCGTTCCACAATTCTGTCATGGCTGATCTGCTTCTCAACCCCCTCCTCCTGCCTTCATCCCCTTACTAATCAAGAACCTAGCTCTGCCTCCAGTACCCTCAGTGGTCTGGCCTCTCTGTGACAATGAGTTCCACACATTCCCCACCCTCTGACTGAAGAAATTCTTCCTCATCACCATATTACAGAATTGTCCCTTTGCTCTGAGGCTGTAACCTCAGGTCCCAATCTCTCTTACTCGTGGCAACACCTTCTTCATGTCTATCCCATCCAGGGCTCTCCATTCCAATGAGATCCCTCCTGAACTCCACTGAGTATAGACTCCACAGAGTCCTCAACCACTCCTCACGTGACCAGCCCTTCATCCTGTCATCTTGATTGAAAACTCCCAAAGGCTTTGAAATGGGATGATAAATTAATCTGATGCCTGTTGTTGGAAGGAATGGTAGATGTAAATTCATTGCTTGTTGTTACAGGCTGTAGTTCACTGCAAGAATGTAAATGTCATTACAGGTTTTTCATGAATGAGACTTCATTTCCCTGATAGTGAGTCTGCAATAGCTCCTGAGGAGATTTGGTTGATTTTACCCTGTGTGCCCATGGGGAATAATTGATGATTGGGATTGTTGCTATCTTCAGAGATGCTCCTTCTCCATTCTGCGGGTGGTCTCAGACTGTCCAGCAAGAGGGCAGCAGGAGTCCCCCTGCTCCATCTGTCCTTTTTGCCTTCGGTCTGTCTTTTACCTTGTTCTCTCCTCGTAGCCCCTGAGGCAGCAGCATGAGGCTGCGGGTCCCGGGACGGAGTGTGGGATGAGAGTCCCGGGACGGAGTGCGGGATGAGAGTGCCGGAACGGAGTGCGGGATGCGGGTCCCGGGACGGAGTGCGGGATGCGGGTCCCGGGACGGAGTGCGGGATGCGAGTCCCGGGACGGAGAGCGGGATGCGGGTCCCGGGACGGAGAGCGGGATGCGGGTCCCGGGACGGAGAGCGGGATGAGAGTCCCGGGACGGAGTGCGGGATGAGAGTCCCGGGACGGAGTGCGGGATGAGAGTCCCGGGACGGAGTGCGGGATGCGGGTCCCGGGACGGAGTGCGGGATGCGGGTCCCGGGACGGAGTGCGGGATGCGGGTCCCGGGACGGAGAGCGGGATGCGGGTCCCGGGACGGAGAGCGGGATGCGGGTCCCGGGACGGAGAGCGGGATGCGAGTCCCGGGACGGAGTGCGGGATGCGAGTCCCGGGACGGAGTGCGGGATGCGGGTGCCGGGACGGAGTGCGGGATGAGAGTCCCGGGACGGAGTGCGGGATGCGAGTCCCGGGACGGAGTGCGGGATGCGGGTGTAGGGACGGAGTGCGGGATGCGAGTCCCGGGACGGAGTGCGGGATGCGGGTGCCGGGACGGAGAGCGGGATGAGAGTCCCGGGACGGAGAGCGGGATGCGGGTCCCGGGACGGAGTGCGGGATGCGAGTCCCGGGACGGAGTGCGGGATGCGGGTGCCGGGACGGAGTGCGGGATGCGAGTCCCGGGACGGAGTGCGGGATGCGAGTCCCGGGACGGAGTGCGGGATGCGAGTCCCGGGACGGAGTGCGGGATGCGGGTGCCGGGACGGAGTGCGGGATGAGAGTCCCGGGACGGAGTGCGGGATGAGAGTCCCGGGACGGAGTGCGGGATGCGAGTCCCGGGACGGAGTGCGGGATGCGGGTGCTGGGACGGAGTGCGGGATGCGGGTGCCGGGACGGAGTGCGGGATGCGGGTGCCGGGACGGAGTGCGGGATGCGGGTGCCGGGACGGAGTGCGGGATGCGGGTGCCGGGACGGAGTGCGGGATGCGGGTGCAGGGACGGAGTGCGGGATGCGAGTCCCGGGACGGAGTGCGGGATGCGGGTGCCGGGACGGAGTGCGGGATGCGGGTGCCGGGACGGAGTGCGGGATGCGAGTCCCGGGACGGAGTGCGGGATGCGGGTGCCGGGACGGAGTGCGGGATGCGGGTGCCGGGACGGAGTGCGGGATGAGAGTCCCGGGACGGAGTGCGGGATGAGAGTCCCGGGACGGAGTGCGGGATGCGGGTGCCGGGACGGAGTACGGGATGAGAGTCCCGGAACGGAGTGCGGGATGACAATCCCGGAACGGTGTGCGGGATGCGGGTGTCGGGACGGAGTGTGGGATGCGGGTGCCGGGACGGAGTGCGGGATGCGGGTGTCGGGGCGGTGTGCGGGATGCGGGTGCCGGGACGGAGTGCGGGATGCGGGTGCCGGGACGGAGTGCGGGATGCGGGTGCCGGGACGGAGTGCGGGATGAGAGTCCGGTACGGAGTGCGGGATGCGAGTCCCGGAACGGAGTGCGGGATGCGAGTCCCGGAACGGAGTGCGGGATGCGGGTCCCGGGGCGGAGTGCGGGATGCGGGTGCCGGGACGGAGTGCGGGATGCGGGTGCCGGGACGGAGTGCGGGATGCGGGTCCCGGGACGGAGTGCGGGATGCGGGTCCCGGGACGGAGTGCGGGATGCGGGTCCCGGGACGGATTGCGGGATGCGGGTGCCGGGACGGACTGCGGGATGAGAGTCTCGGAACGGAGTGCGGGATGCGGGTCCCGGGATGGAGTGCGGGATGCGGGTCCCGGGATGGAGTGCGGGATGCGGGTCCCGGGATGGAGTGCGGGATGAGAATCCCGGGACGGAGTGCGGGATGAGAATCCCGGGACGGAGTGCGGGATGCGGGTGCCGGGTACGGAGTGCGGGATGCGGGTGCCGGGACGGAGTGCGGGATGACAGTCCCGGGACGGAGTGCGGGATGACAGTCCTGGAACGGTGTGCGGGATGCGGGTGTCGGGACGGAGTGCGGAATGCGGGTGTCGGGACGGAGTGCGGGATGTGAGTCCCGGGACGGAGTGCGGGATGTGAGTCCCGGGACGGAGTGCGGGGTGCGGGTCCCGGGACGGAGTGCGGGGTGCGGGTCCCGGGACGGAGTGCGGGATGCGAGTCCCGGGACGGAGTGCGGGATGCGAGTCCCGGGACGGAGTGCGGGATGCGGGTCCCGGGACGGAGTGCGGGATGCGGGTCCCGGGACGGAGTGCGGGATGCGGGTCCCGGGACGGAGTGCGGGATGCGGGTGCCGGGACGGAGTGCGGGATGCGGGTGCCGGGACGGAATGCGGGATGCGAGTCCCGGGACGGAGTGCGGGATGACAATCCCGGAACGGTGTGCGGGATGCGGGTGTCGGGACGGAGTGCGGGATGCGGGTGCCGGGACGGAGTGCGGGAGGAGAGTCCCAGGACGGAGTGCAGGATGCGGGTGTCGGGACGGAGTGCGGGATGCGGGTGTCGGGACGGAGTGCGGGATGAGGGTGCCGGGACGGAGTGCGGGATGCGGGTCCCGGGACGGATTGCGGGATGCGGGTCCCGGGACGGAGTGCGGGATGCGGGTGCCGGGACGGACTGCGGGATGAGAGTCTCGGAACGGAGTGCGGGATGCGGGTCCCGGGATGGAGTGCGGGATGCGGGTCCCGGGACGGAGTGCGGGATGAGAATCCCGGGACGGAGTGCGGGATGCGGGTGCCGGGTACGGAGTGCGGGATGCGGGTGCCGGGACGGAGTGCGGGATGACAGTCCCGGGACGGAGTGCGGGATGACAGTCCTGGAACGGTGTGCCGGCATGCGGGTGCCGGGACGGAGTGCGGGATGCAGGTGTCGGGACGGAGTGCGGGATGCGGGTGTCGGGACGGAGTGCGGGATGCGAGTCCCGGGACGGAGTGCGGGATGCGGGTGTCGGGACGGAGTGCGGGATGCGGGTGTCGGGACGGAGTGCGGGATTCGAGTCCCGGGACGGAGTGCGGGATGCGAGTCCCGGGACGGAGTGCGGGATGCGGGTGTCGGGACGGAGTGCGGGATTCGAGTCCCGGGACGGAGTGCGGGATGCGGGTGCCGGGACGGAGTGCGGGATGCGGGTGCCGGGACGGAGTGCGGGATGCGGGTGCCGGGACGGAATGCGGGATGCGAGTCCCGGGACGGAGTGCGGGATGACAATCCCGGAACGGTGTGCGGGTAGCGGGTGTCGGGACGGAGTGCGGGATGCGGGTGCCGGGACGGAGTGCGGGAGGAGAGTCCCAGGACGGAGTGCGGGATGCGGGTGTCGGGACGGAGTGCGGGATGCGGGTGTCGGGACGGAGTGCGGGATGCGAGTCCCGGGACGGAGTGCGGGATGCGGGTGTCGGGACGGAGTGCGGGATGCGGGTGTCGGGACGGAGTGCGGGATGCGAGTCCCGGGACGGAGTGCGGGATGCGGGTGTCGGGACGGAGTGCGGGATGCGGGTGTCGGGACGGAGTGCGGGATGCGAGTCCCGGGACGGAGTGTGGGATGCAGGTGCCGGGACGGAGTGCGGGAGGAGAGTCCCGGGACGGAGAGGGGGATGACAATCCCGGAACGGTGTGCGGGATGCGGGTGCCGGGACGGAGTGCGGGATGCGGGTCCCGGGACGGAGTGCGGGATGCGGGTCCCGGGACGGAGTGCGGGATGCGGGTCCCGGGACGGAGTGCGGGATGCGGGTGCCGGGACGGAGTGCGGGATGCGAGTCCCGGGACGGAGTGCGGGATGCGAGTCCCGGGACGGAGTGCGGGATGCGAGTCCCGGGACGGAGTGCGGGATGCGAGTCCCGGAACGGAGTGCGGGATGAGAATCCCGGAACGGAGTGCGGGATGACAGTCCCAGAACGTTGTGCGGGATGCGAGTCCCGGGACGGAGTGCGGGATGCGGGTGCCGGGACGGAGTGCGGGATGAGAATCCTGGAACGGAGTGCGGGATGAGAATCCCGGAATGGAATGCGGTATGCGGGTCCCGGGACGGAGTGCGGGATGCGGGTCCCGGGACGGAGTGCGGGATGAAGGTGCCGGGACGGGATGCGGGTGCCGGGACGGAGTGCGGGATGAAGGTGCCGGGACGGAGTGCGGGATGCGGGTCCCAGGATGGAATGCGGGATGAAGGTGCCGGGACGGGATGCGGGTGCTGGTACGGAGTGCGGGATGCGGGTCCCGGGCCGGAATGCGGGATGAAGGTGCCGGGAGGGAGTGCGGGATGCGGGTGCCGGGAGGGAGTGCGGGATGAGAGTCCTGGAACGGAGTGCAGGATGCGGGTGCCGGGACGGAGTGCGGGATGAGAGTCCCGGGACGGAGTGCAGGATGAGAGTCACGGAACGGAGTGCGGGATGCGGGTGCCGGGGCGGTGTGCGGGATGCGGGTGCCGGGACGGAGTGCGGGATGCGGGTGCCGGGACGGAGTGCGGGATGCGGGTGCCGGGACGGAGTGCGGGATGAGAGTCCGGTACGGAGTGCGGGATGCGAGTCCCGGAACGGAGTGCGGGATGCGGGTCCCGGGGCGGAGTGCGGGATGCGGGTCCCGGGGCGGAGTGCGGGATGCGGGTCCCGGGGCGGAGTGCGGGATGCGGGTCCCGGGACGGATTGCGGGATGCGGGTCCCGGGACGGATTGCGGGATGCGGGTGCCGGGATGGACTGCGGGATGAGAGTCTCGGAACGGAGTGCGGGATGCGGGTCCCGGGATGGAGTGCGGGATGCGGGTCCCGGGATGGAGTGCGGGATGCGGGTCCCGGGACGGAGTGCGGGATGAGAATCCCGGGACGGAGTGCGGGATGAGAATCCCGGGACGGAGTGCGGGATGCGGGTGCCGGGTACGGAGTGCGGGATGCGGGTGCCGGGACGGAGTGCGGGATGACAGTCCCGGGACGGAGTGCGGGATGACAGTCCTGGAACGGTGTGCGGGATGCGGGTGTCGGGACGGAGTGCGGGATGCGGGTGTCGGGACGGAGTGCGGGATGTGAGTCCCGGAACAGAATGCGGGATGCGGGTGCCGGAACGGAGTGCGGGATGAGAATCACGGAACGGAGTGCGGGATGAGAATCCCGGAACGGAATTCGGAATGTGGGTCCCGGGACGGAGTGCGGGATGAAGGTGCCGGGACGGAGTGCGGGATGAAGGTGCCGGGACGGAGTGCGGGATGAAGGTGCCGGGACGGAGTGCGGGATGCGGGTTTAGGGACGGAGTGCGGGATGCGGGTGCCGGGACGGAGTGCGGGATGCGGGTGCCGGGACGGAGTGCGGGATGAAGGTGCCGGGACGGGATGCGGGTGCCGGGACGGAGTGCGGGATGCGGGTGCCGGGACGGAGTGCGGGATGAAGGTGCCGGGACGGAGTGCGGGATGCGGGTCCCAGGACGGAATGTGGGATGAAGGTGCCGGGACGGGATGCGGCTGCCGGGACGGAGTGAGGGATGCGGGTCCCGAGACGGAGTGAGGGATGCGGGTGTCGGGACGGAGTGCGGGATGAGAGTCCCGGGACGGAGTGCGGGATGAGAGTCACGGAACGGAGTGCGGGATGCGGGTGCCGGGACG
Organism: Chiloscyllium plagiosum; assembly: GCF_037043375.1. NCBI lineage: Eukaryota > Metazoa > Chordata > Chondrichthyes > Orectolobiformes > Hemiscylliidae > Chiloscyllium > Chiloscyllium plagiosum. The sequence goes on along the minus strand of NW_028270142.1, from coordinate 129,517,028 downwards.
GAGTGCGGGATGAAGGTGCCGGGACGGAGTGCGGGATGCGGGTCCCAGGACGGAATGCGGGATGAAGGTGCCGGGACGGGATGCGGGTGCCGGGACGGAGTGCGGGATGCGGGTCCCGGAACGGAGTGCGGGATGCGGGTCCCGGGACGGAGTGCGGGATGAGAGTCACGGGACGGAGTGCGGTATGCGGGTGTCGGGACGGAGTGCGGGATGCGGGTCCCGGAACGGTGTACGGGATGAGAGTCACGGAACGGAGTGCTGGATGAGAGTCCCGGAACGGAGTGCGGAATGCGGGTCCCGGAACGGAGTGCGGGATGCGGGTGCCGGAACGGAGTGCGGGATGCGAGTCACGGAACGGAGTGCGAGATGCGGGTGCCGGAACGGATTGCAGGATGCGGGTGCCGGGACGGAGTGCGGGATGAGAGTCCCAGAACGGAATGCGGGATGCGGGTGCCGGGACGGAGTGCAGGATGAGAGTCCCGGGACGGAATGCGGGATGCGGGTGCCGGAACGGAGTGCGGGATGCGGGTGCCGTGACGGAGTGCAGGATGAGAGTCCCAGGACGGAATGCGGGATGCGGGTGCCGGAACGGAGTGCGGGATGCGGGTGCCGTGACGGAGTGCAGGATGAGAGTCCCAGGACGGAATGCGGGATGCGGGTGCCGGAACGGAGTGTGGGATGCGGGTGCCGTGACGGAGTGCAGGATGAGAGTCCCGGGACGGAGTGCGGGATGCGGGTGCCGGAACGGAGTGCGGGATGCGGGTGCCGTGACGGAGTGCAGGATGAGAGTCCCGGAAGAGAGTGCGGGATGCGGGTGCCGGAACGGATTGCGGGATGAGAGTCCCGGGACGGAGTGCGGGATGACAATCCCGGAACGGTGTGCGGGATGCGGGTGTCGGGACGGAGTGCGGGATGCGGGTGTCGGGACGGAGTGCGGGATGCGGGTGTCGGGACGGAGTGTGGGATGCGGGTGTCGGGACGGAGTGCGGGATGCGAGTCCCGGGACGGAGTGTGGGATGCAGGTGCCGGGACGGAGTGCGGGATGCGAGTCCCGGGACGGAGTGCGGGATGCGGGTGTCGGGACGGAGTGCGGGATGCGGGTCCCGGGACGGAGTGCAGGATGCGAGTCCCGGGACGGAGTGCGGGATGCGGGTGCCGGGACGGAGTGCGGGATGCGAGTCCCGGGACGGAGTACGGGATGAGAGTCCCGGGACGGAGTGCGGGATGCGGGTGCCGGGACGGAGTGCGGGATGAGAGTCCCGGGACGGAGTGCGGGATGAGAGTCCCGGGACGGAGTGCGGGATGCGGGTGCCGGGACGGAGTACGGGATGAGAGTCCCGGGACGGAGTGCGGGATGCGGGTGCCGGGACGGAATGCGGGATGAGAGTCCCGGGACGGAGTGCGGGATGACAATCCCGGAACGGTGTGCGGGATGCGGGTGTCGGGACGGAGTGTGGGTGCGGGTGCCGGGACGGAGTGCGGGATGCGGGTGTCGGGGCGGTGTGCGGGATGCGGGTGCCGGGACGGAGTGCGGGATGCGGGTGCCGGGACGGAGTGCGGGATGCGGGTGCCGGGACGGAGTGCGGGATGAGAGTCCGGTACGGAGTGCGGGATGCGGGTCCCGGGGCGGAGTGCGGGATGCGGGTCCCGGGGCGGAGTGCGGGATGCGGGTCCCGGGGCGGAGTGCGGGATGCGGGTCCCGGGGCGGAGTGCGGGATGCGGGTGCCGGGATGGGCTGCGGGATGAGAGTCTCGGAACGGAGTGCGGGATGCGGGTCCCGGGATGGAGTGCGGGATGCGGGTCCCGGGATGGAGTGCGGGATGCGGGTCCCGGGACGGAGTGCGGGATGAGAATCCCGGGACGGAGTGCGGGATGCGGGTGCCGGGTACGGAGTGCGGGATGCGGGTGCCGGGACGGAGTGCGGGATGACAGTCCCGGGACGGAGTGCGGGATGACAGTCCTGGAACGGTGTGCCGGCATGCGGGTGTCGGGACGGAGTGCGGGATGCGGGTGTCGGGACGGAGTGCGGGATGCGGGTGTCGGGACGGAGTGCGGGATGCGGGTGTCGGGACGGAGTGCGGGATTCGAGTCCCGGGACGGAGTGCGGGATGCGAGTCCCGGGACGGAGTGCGGGATGCGAGTCCCGGGACGGAGTGCGGGATGCGGGTGTCGGGACGGAGTGCGGGATTCGAGTCCCGGGACGGAGTGCGGGATGCGGGTGCCGGGACGGAATGCGGGATGCGAGTCCCGGGACGGAGTGCGGGATGACAATCCCGGAACGGTGTGCGGGATGCGGGTCCCGGGACGGAGTGCGGGATGCGAGTCCCGGGACGGAGTGCGGGATGCGAGTCCCGGGACGGAGTGCGGGATGCGGGTGTCGGGACGGAGTGCGGGATTCGAGTCCCGGGACGGAGTGCGGGATGCGGGTGCCGGGACGGAATGCGGGATGCGAGTCCCGGGACGGAGTGCGGGATGACAATCCCGGAACGGTGTGCGGGATGCGGGTGTCGGGACGGAGTGCGGGATGCGGGTGTCGGGACGGAGTGCGGGATGCGAGTCCCGGGACGGAGTGCGGGATGCGGGTGTCGGGACGGAGTGCGGGATGCGGGTGTCGGGACGGAGTGCGGGATGCGAGTCCCGGGACGGAGTGTGGGATGCAGATGCCGGGACGGAGTGCGGGAGGAGAGTCCCGGGACGGAGAGCGGGATGACAATCCCGGAACGGTGTGCGGGATGCGGGTGCCGGGACGGAATGCGGGATGCGAGTCCCGGGACGGAGTGCGGGATGACAATCCCGGAACGGTGTGCGGGTAGCGGGTGTCGGGACGGAGTGCGGGATGCGGGTGCCGGGACGGAGTGCGGGAGGAGAGTCCCAGGACGGAGTGCGGGATGCGGGTGTCGGGACGGAGTGCGGGATGCGGGTGTCGGGACGGAGTGCGGGATGCGAGTCCCGGGACGGAGTGCGGGATGCGGGTGTCGGGACGGAGTGCGGGATGCGGGTGTCGGGACGGAGTGCGGGATGCGAGTCCCGGGACGGAGTGCGGGATGCAGGTGCCGGGACGGAGTGCGGGAGGAGAGTCCCGGGACGGAGAGCGGGATGACAATCCCGGAACGGTGTGCGGGATGCGGGTGCCGGGACGGAGTGCGGGATGCGGGTCCCGGGACGGAGTGCGGGATGCGGGTCCCGGGACGGAGTGCGGGATGCGGGTGCCGGGACGGAGTGCGGGATGCGAGTCCCGGGACGGAGTGCGGGATGCGAGTCCCGGAACGGAGTGCGGGATGAGAATCCCGGAACGGAGTGCGGGATGACAGTCCCAGAACGTTGTGCGGGATGCGAGTCCCGGGACGGAGTGCGGGATGCGGGTGCCGGGACGGAGTGCGGGATGAGAATCCTGGAACGGAGTGCGGGATGAGAATCCCGGAATGGAATGCGGTATGCGGGTCCCGGGACGGAGTGCGGGATGCGGGTCCCGGGACGGAGTGCGGGATGAAGGTGCCGGGACGGGATGCGGGTGCCGGGACGGAGTGCGGGATGAAGGTGCCGGGACGGAGTGCGGGATGCGGGTCCCAGGATGGAATGCGGGATGAAGGTGCCGGGACGGGATGCGGGTGCTGGTACGGAGTGCGGGATGCGGGTCCCGGGCCGGAATGCGGGATGAAGGTGCCGGGAGGGAGTGCGGGATGAAGGTGCCGGGACGGAGTGCGGGATGAAGGTGCCGGGACGGAGTGCGGGATGCGGGTTTAGGGACGGAGTGCGGGATGCGGGTGCCGGGACGGAGTGCGGGATGCGGGTGCCGGGACGGAGTGCGGGATGAAGGTGCCGGGACGGGATGCGGGTGCCGGGACGGAGTGCGGGATGCGGGTGCCGGGACGGAGTGCGGGATGAAGGTGCCGGGACGGAGTGCGGGATGCGGGTCCCAGGACGGAATGTGGGATGAAGGTGCCGGGACGGGATGCGGCTGCCGGGACGGAGTGAGGGATGCGGGTCCCGAGACGGAGTGAGGGATGCGGGTGTCGGGACGGAGTGCGGGATGAGAGTCCCGGGACGGAGTGCGGGATGAGAGTCACGGAACGGAGTGCGGGATGCGGGTGCCGGGACGGAGTGCGGGATGAAGGTGCCGGGACGGAGTGCGGGATGCGGGTCCCAGGACGGAATGCGGGATGAAGGTGCCGGGACGGGATGCGGGTGCCGGGACGGAGTGCGGGATGCGGGTCCCGGAACGGAGTGCGGGATGCGGGTCCCGGGACGGAGTGCGGGATGAGAGTCACGGGACGGAGTGCGGTATGCGGGTGTCGGGACGGAGTGCGGGATGCGGGTCCCGGAACGGTGTACGGGATGAGAGTCACGGAACGGAGTGCTGGATGAGAGTCCCGGAACGGAGTGCGGAATGCGGGTCCCGGAACGGAGTGCGGGATGCGGGTGCCGGAACGGAGTGCGGGATGCGAGTCACGGAACGGAGTGCGAGATGCGGGTGCCGGAACGGATTGCAGGATGCGGGTGCCGGGACGGAGTGCGGGATGAGAGTCCCAGAACGGAATGCGGGATGCGGGTGCCGGGACGGAGTGCAGGATGAGAGTCCCGGGACGGAATGCGGGATGCGGGTGCCGGAACGGAGTGCGGGATGCGGGTGCCGTGACGGAGTGCAGGATGAGAGTCCCAGGACGGAATGCGGGATGCGGGTGCCGGAACGGAGTGCGGGATGCGGGTGCCGTGACGGAGTGCAGGATGAGAGTCCCAGGACGGAATGCGGGATGCGGGTGCCGGAACGGAGTGTGGGATGCGGGTGCCGTGACGGAGTGCAGGATGAGAGTCCCGGGACGGAGTGCGGGATGCGGGTGCCGGAACGGAGTGCGGGATGCGGGTGCCGTGACGGAGTGCAGGATGAGAGTCCCGGAAGAGAGTGCGGGATGCGGGTGCCGGAACGGATTGCGGGATGAGAGTCCCGGGACGGAGTGCGGGATGACAATCCCGGAACGGTGTGCGGGATGCGGGTGTCGGGACGGAGTGCGGGATGCGGGTGTCGGGACGGAGTGCGGGATGCGGGTGTCGGGACGGAGTGCGGGATGCGAGTCCCGGGACGGAGTGTGGGATGCAGGTGCCGGGACGGAGTGCGGGATGCGAGTCCCGGGACGGAGTGCGGGATGCGGGTGTCGGGACGGAGTGCGGGATGCGGGTCCCGGGACGGAGTGCAGGATGCGAGTCCCGGGACGGAGTGCGGGATGCGGGTGCCGGGACGGAGTGCGGGATGCGAGTCCCGGGACGGAGTACGGGATGAGAGTCCCGGGACGGAGTGCGGGATGCGGGTGCCGGGACGGAGTGCGGGATGAGAGTCCCGGGACGGAGTGCGGGATGAGAGTCCCGGGACGGAGTGCGGGATGCGGGTGCCGGGACGGAGTACGGGATGAGAGTCCCGGGACGGAGTGCGGGATGCGGGTGCCGGGACGGAATGCGGGATGAGAGTCCCGGGACGGAGTGCGGGATGACAATCCCGGAACGGTGTGCGGGATGCGGGTGTCGGGACGGAGTGTGGGTGCGGGTGCCGGGACGGAGTGCGGGATGCGGGTGTCGGGGCGGTGTGCGGGATGCGGGTGCCGGGACGGAGTGCGGGATGCGGGTGCCGGGACGGAGTGCGGGATGCGGGTGCCGGGACGGAGTGCGGGATGAGAGTCCGGTACGGAGTGCGGGATGCGGGTCCCGGGGCGGAGTGCGGGATGCGGGTCCCGGGGCGGAGTGCGGGATGCGGGTCCCGGGGCGGAGTGCGGGATGCGGGTCCCGGGGCGGAGTGCGGGATGCGGGTGCCGGGATGGGCTGCGGGATGAGAGTCTCGGAACGGAGTGCGGGATGCGGGTCCCGGGATGGAGTGCGGGATGCGGGTCCCGGGATGGAGTGCGGGATGCGGGTCCCGGGACGGAGTGCGGGATGAGAATCCCGGGACGGAGTGCGGGATGCGGGTGCCGGGTACGGAGTGCGGGATGCGGGTGCCGGGACGGAGTGCGGGATGACAGTCCCGGGACGGAGTGCGGGATGACAGTCCTGGAACGGTGTGCCGGCATGCGGGTGTCGGGACGGAGTGCGGGATGCGGGTGTCGGGACGGAGTGCGGGATGCGGGTGTCGGGACGGAGTGCGGGATGCGGGTGTCGGGACGGAGTGCGGGATGCGGGTGTCGGGACGGAGTGCGGGATTCGAGTCCCGGGACGGAGTGCGGGATGCGAGTCCCGGGACGGAGTGCGGGATGCGAGTCCCGGGACGGAGTGCGGGATGCGGGTGTCGGGACGGAGTGCGGGATTCGAGTCCCGGGACGGAGTGCGGGATGCGGGTGCCGGGACGGAATGCGGGATGCGAGTCCCGGGACGGAGTGCGGGATGACAATCCCGGAACGGTGTGCGGGATGCGGGTCCCGGGACGGAGTGCGGGATGCGAGTCCCGGGACGGAGTGCGGGATGCGAGTCCCGGGACGGAGTGCGGGATGCGAGTCCCGGGACGGAGTGCGGGATGCGGGTGTCGGGACGGAGTGCGGGATTCGAGTCCCGGGACGGAGTGCGGGATGCGGGTGCCGGGACGGAATGCGGGATGCGAGTCCCGGGACGGAGTGCGGGATGACAATCCCGGAACGGTGTGCGGGATGCGGGTGTCGGGACGGAGTGCGGGATGCGGGTGTCGGGACGGAGTGCGGGATGCGAGTCCCGGGACGGAGTGCGGGATGCGGGTGTCGGGACGGAGTGCGGGATGCGGGTGTCGGGACGGAGTGCGGGATGCGAGTCCCGGGACGGAGTGTGGGATGCAGATGCCGGGACGGAGTGCGGGAGGAGAGTCCCGGGACGGAGAGCGGGATGACAATCCCGGAACGGTGTGCGGGATGCGGGTGCCGGGACGGAATGCGGGATGCGAGTCCCGGGACGGAGTGCGGGATGACAATCCCGGAACGGTGTGCGGGTAGCGGGTGTCGGGACGGAGTGCGGGATGCGGGTGCCGGGACGGAGTGCGGGAGGAGAGTCCCAGGACGGAGTGCGGGATGCGGGTGTCGGGACGGAGTGCGGGATGCGGGTGTCGGGACGGAGTGCGGGATGCGAGTCCCGGGACGGAGTGCGGGATGCGGGTGTCGGGACGGAGTGCGGGATGCGGGTGTCGGGACGGAGTGCGGGATGCGAGTCCCGGGACGGAGTGCGGGATGCAGGTGCCGGGACGGAGTGCGGGAGGAGAGTCCCGGGACGGAGAGCGGGATGACAATCCCGGAACGGTGTGCGGGATGCGGGTGCCGGGACGGAGTGCGGGATGCGGGTCCCGGGACGGAGTGCGGGATGCGGGTCCCGGGACGGAGTGCGGGATGCGGGTGCCGGGACGGAGTGCGGGATGCGAGTCCCGGGACGGAGTGCGGGATGCGAGTCCCGGAACGGAGTGCGGGATGAGAATCCCGGAACGGAGTGCGGGATGACAGTCCCAGAACGTTGTGCGGGATGCGAGTCCCGGGACGGAGTGCGGGATGCGGGTGCCGGGACGGAGTGCGGGATGAGAATCCTGGAACGGAGTGCGGGATGAGAATCCCGGAATGGAATGCGGTATGCGGGTCCCGGGACGGAGTGCGGGATGCGGGTCCCGGGACGGAGTGCGGGATGAAGGTGCCGGGACGGGATGCGGGTGCCGGGACGGAGTGCGGGATGAAGGTGCCGGGACGGAGTGCGGGATGCGGGTCCCAGGATGGAATGCGGGATGAAGGTGCCGGGACGGGATGCGGGTGCTGGTACGGAGTGCGGGATGCGGGTCCCGGGCCGGAATGCGGGATGAAGGTGCCGGGAGGGAGTGCGGGATGCGGGTGCCGGGAGGGAGTGCGGGATGAGAGTCCTGGAACGGAGTGCAGGATGCGGGTGCCGGGACGGAGTGCGGGATGAGAGTCCCGGGACGGAGTGCAGGATGAGAGTCACGGAACGGAGTGCGGGATGCGGGTGCCGGGGCGGTGTGCGGGATGCGGGTGCCGGGACGGAGTGCGGGATGCGGGTGCCGGGACGGAGTGCGGGATGCGGGTGCCGGGACGGAGTGCGGGATGAGAGTCCGGTACGGAGTGCGGGATGCGAGTCCCGGAACGGAGTGCGGGATGCGGGTCCCGGGGCGGAGTGCGGGATGCGGGTCCCGGGGCGGAGTGCGGGATGCGGGTCCCGGGACGGATTGCGGGATGCGGGTCCCGGGACGGATTGCGGGATGCGGGTGCCGGGATGGACTGCGGGATGAGAGTCTCGGAACGGAGTGCGGGATGCGGGTCCCGGGATGGAGTGCGGGATGCGGGTCCCGGGACGGAGTGCGGGATGCGGGTCCCGGGACGGAGTGCGGGATGAGAATCCCGGGACGGAGTGCGGGATGAGAATCCCGGGACGGAGTGCGGGATGCGGGTGCCGGGTACGGAGTGCGGGATGCGGGTGCCGGGACGGAGTGCGGGATGACAGTCCCGGGACGGAGTGCGGGATGACAGTCCTGGAACGGTGTGCGGGATGCGGGTGTCGGGACGGAGTGCGGGATGCGGGTGTCGGGACGGAGTGCGGGATGTGAGTCCCGGAACAGAATGCGGGATGCGGGTGCCGGAACGGAGTGCGGGATGAGAATCACGGAACGGAGTGCGGGATGAGAATCCCGGAACGGAATTCGGAATGTGGGTCCCGGGACGGAGTGCGGGATGAAGGTGCCGGGACGGAGTGCGGGATGAAGGTGCCGGGACGGAGTGCGGGATGCGGGTTTAGGGACGGAGTGCGGGATGCGGGTGCCGGGACGGAGTGCGGGATGCGGGTGCCGGGACGGAGTGCGGGATGAAGGTGCCGGGACGGGATGCGGGTGCCGGGACGGAGTGCGGGATGCGGGTGCCGGGACGGAGTGCGGGATGAAGGTGCCGGGACGGAGTGCGGGATGCGGGTCCCAGGACGGAATGTGGGATGAAGGTGCCGGGACGGGATGCGGCTGCCGGGACGGAGTGAGGGATGCGGGTCCCGAGACGGAGTGAGGGATGCGGGTGTCGGGACGGAGTGCGGGATGAGAGTCCCGGGACGGAGTGCGGGATGAGAGTCACGGAACGGAGTGCGGGATGCGGGTGCCGGGACGGAGTGCGGGATGAAGGTGCCGGGACGGAGTGCGGGATGCGGGTCCCAGGACGGAATGCGGGATGAAGGTGCCGGGACGGGATGCGGGTGCCGGGACGGAGTGCGGGATGCGGGTCCCGAGACGGAGTGAGGGATGCGGGTGTCGGGACGGAGTGCGGGATGCAAGTCCCGCGACGGAGTGCGGGATGAGAGTCACGGAACGGAGTGTGGGATGAGAATCCCGGAACGGAGTGCGGAATGCGGGTCCCGGGACGGAGTGCGGGATGAGAGTCACGGGACGGAGTGCGGTATGCGGGTGTCGGGACGGAGTGCGGGATGCGGGTCCCGGAACGGTGTACGGGATGAGAGTCACGGAACGGAGTGCTGGATGAGAGTCCCGGAACGGAGTGCGGAATGCGGGTCCCGGAACGGAGTGCGGGATGCGGGTGCCGGAACGGAGTGCGGGATGCGAGTCACGGAACGGAGTGCGAGATGCGGGTGCCGGAACGGATTGCAGGATGCGGGTGCCGGGACGGAGTGCGGGATGAGAGTCCCAGAACGGAATGCGGGATGCGGGTGCCGGGACGGAGTGCAGGATGAGAGTCCCGGGACGGAATGCGGGATGCGGGTGCCGGAACGGAGTGCGGGATGCGGGTGCCGTGACGGAGTGCAGGATGAGAGTCCCAGGACGGAATGCGGGATGCGGGTGCCGGAACGGAGTGCGGGATGCGGGTGCCGTGACGGAGTGCAGGATGAGAGTCCCAGGACGGAATGCGGGATGCGGGTGCCGGAACGGAGTGTGGGATGCGGGTGCCGTGACGGAGTGCAGGATGAGAGTCCCGGGACGGAGTGCGGGATGCGGGTGCCGGAACGGAGTGCGGGATGCGGGTGCCGTGACGGAGTGCAGGATGAGAGTCCCGGAAGAGAGTGCGGGATGCGGGTGCCGGAACGGATTGCGGGATGAGAGTCCCGGGACGGAGTGCGGGATGACAATCCCGGAACGGTGTGCGGGATGCGGGTGTCGGGACGGAGTGCGGGATGCGGGTGTCGGGACGGAGTGCGGGATGCGGGTGCCGGGACGGAGTGCGGGAGGAGAGTCCCAGGACGGAGTGCGGGATGCGGGTGTCGGGACGGAGTGCGGGATGCGGGTGTCGGGACGGAGTGCGGGATGCGGGTGTCGGGACGGAGTGCGGGATGCGAGTCCCGGGACGGAGTGTGGGATGCAGGTGCCGGGACGGAGTGCGGGATGCGAGTCCCGGGACGGAGTGCGGGATGCGGGTGTCGGGACGGAGTGCGGGATGCGGGTCCCGGGACGGAGTGCAGGATGCGAGTCCCGGGACGGAGTGCGGGATGCGGGTGCCGGGACGGAGTGCGGGATGCGAGTCCCGGGACGGAGTACGGGATGAGAGTCCCGGGACGGAGTGCGGGATGCGGGTGCCGGGACGGAGTGCGGGATGAGAGTCCCGGGACGGAGTGCGGGATGAGAGTCCCGGGACGGAGTGCGGGATGCGGGTGCCGGGACGGAGTACGGGATGAGAGTCCCGGGACGGAGTGCGGGATGCGGGTGCCGGGACGGAATGCGGGATGAGAGTCCCGGGACGGAGTGCGGGATGACAATCCCGGAACGGTGTGCGGGATGCGGGTGTCGGGACGGAGTGTGGGATGCGGGTGCCGGGACGGAGTGCGGGATGCGGGTGTCGGGGCGGTGTGCGGGTTGCGGGTGCCGGGACGGAGTGCGGGATGCGGGTGCCGGGACGGAGTGCGGGATGCGGGTGCCGGGACGGAGTGCGGGATGAGAGTCCGGTACGGAGTGCGGGATGCGGGTCCCGGGGCGGAGTGCGGGATGCGGGTCCCGGGGCGGAGTGCGGGATGCGGGTCCCGGGGCGGAGTGCGGGATGCGGGTCCCGGGGCGGAGTGCGGGATGCGGGTGCCGGGATGGACTGCGGGATGAGAGTCTCGGAACGGAGTGCGGGATGCGGGTCCCGGGATGGAGTGCGGGATGCGGGTCCCGGGATGGAGTGCGGGATGCGGGTCCCGGGACGGAGTGCGGGATGAGAATCCCGGGACGGAGTGCGGGATGCGGGTGCCGGGTACGGAGTGCGGGATGCGGGTGCCGGGACGGAGTGCGGGATGACAGTCCCGGGACGGAGTGCGGGATGACAGTCCTGGAACGGTGTGCCGGCATGCGGGTGTCGGGACGGAGTGCGGGATGCGGGTGTCGGGACGGAGTGCGGGATGCGGGTGTCGGGACGGAGTGCGGGATGAGAGTCCCGGGACGGAGTGCGGGATGCGAGTCCCGGGACGGAGTGCGGGATGCGAGTCCCGGGACGGAGTGCGGGATGCGGGTGTCGGGACGGAGTGCGGGATTCGAGTCCCGGGACGGAGTGCGGGATGCGGGTGCCGGGACGGAATGCGGGATGCGAGTCCCGGGACGGAGTGCGGGATGACAATCCCGGAACGGTGTGCGGGATGCGGGTCCCGGGACGGAGTGCGGGATGCGAGTCCCGGGACGGAGTGCGGGATGCGAGTCCCGGGACGGAGTGCGGGATGCGAGTCCCGGGACGGAGTGCGGGATGCGGGTGTCGGGACGGAGTGCGGGATTCGAGTCCCGGGACGGAGTGCGGGATGCGGGTGCCGGGACGGAATGCGGGATGCGAGTCCCGGGACGGAGTGCGGGATGACAATCCCGGAACGGTGTGCGGGATGCGGGTGTCGGGACGGAGTGCGGGATGCGGGTGTCGGGACGGAGTGCGGGATGCGAGTCCCGGGACGGAGTGCGGGATGCGGGTGTCGGGACGGAGTGCGGGATGCGGGTGTCGGGACGGAGTGCGGGATGCGAGTCCCGGGACGGAGTGTGGGATGCAGGTGCCGGGACGGAGTGCGGGAGGAGAGTCCCGGGACGGAGAGCGGGATGACAATCCCGGAACGGTGTGCGGGATGCGGGTGCCGGGACGGAGTGCGGGATGCGGGTCCCGGGACGGAGTGCGGGATGCGGGTCCCGGGACGGAGTGCGGGATGCGGATGCCGGGACGGAGTGCGGGATGCGAGTCCCGGGACGGAGTGCGGGATGTGAGTCCCGGAACGGAGTGCGGGATGAGAATCCCGGAACGGAGTGCGGGATGACAGTCCCAGAACGTTGTGCGGGATGCGAGTCCCGGGACGGAGTGCGGGATGCGGGTGCCGGGACGGAGTGCGGGATGAGAATCCCGGAACGGAGTGCGGGATGAGAATCCCGGAATGGAATGCGGTATGCGGGTCCCGGGACGGAGTGCGGGATGCGGGTCCCGGGACGGAGTGCGGGATGAAGGTGCCGGGACGGGATGCGGGTGCCGGGACGGAGTGCGGGATGAAGGTGCCGGGACGGAGTGCGGGATGCGGGTCCCAGGATGGAATGCGGGATGAAGGTGCCGGGACGGGATGCGGGTGCTGGTACGGAGTGCGGGATGCGGGTCCCGGGCCGGAATGCGGGATGAAGGTGCCGGGAGGGAGTGCGGGATGCGGGTGCCGGGAGGGAGTGCGGGATGAGAGTCCTGGAACGGAGTGCAGGATGCGGGTGCCGGGACGGAGTGCGGGATGAGAGTCCCGGGACGGAGTGCAGGATGAGAGTCACGGAACGGAGTGCGGGATGCGGGTGCCGGGGCGGTGTGCGGGATGCGGGTGCCGGGACGGAGTGCGGGATGCGGGTGCCGGGACGGAGTGCGGGATGCGGGTGCCGGGACGGAGTGCGGGATGAGAGTCCGGTACGGAGTGCGGGATGCGAGTCCCGGAACGGAGTGCGGGATGCGGGTGCCGGGACGGAGTGCGGGATGCGGGTCCCGGGACGGATTGCGGGATGCGGGTGCCGGGATGGACTGCGGGATGAGAGTCTCGGAACGGAGTGCGGGATGCGGGTCCCGGGATGGAGTGCGGGATGCGGGTCCCGGGATGGAGTGCGGGATGCGGGTCCCGGGATGGAGTGCGGGATGAGAATCCCGGGACGGAGTGCGGGATGAGAATCCCGGGACGGAGTGCGGGATGCGGGTGCCGGGTACGGAGTGCGGGATGCGGGTGCCGGGACGGAGTGCGGGATGACAGTCCCGGGACGGAGTGCGGGATGACAGTCCTGGAACGGTGTGCGGGATGCGGGTGTCGGGACGGAGTGCGGGATGCGGGTGTCGGGACGGAGTGCGGGATGTGAGTCCCGGAACAGAATGCGGGATGCGGGTGCCGGAACGGAGTGCGGGATGAGAATCACGGAACGGAGTGCGGGATGAGAATCCCGGAACGGAATTCGGAATGTGGGTCCCGGGACGGAGTGCGGGATGAAGGTGCCGGGACGGAGTGCGGGATGAAGGTGCCGGGACGGAGTGCGGGATGAAGGTGCCGGGACGGAGTGCGGGATGCGGGTTTAGGGACGGAGTGCGGGATGCGGGTGCCGGGACGGAGTGCGGGATGCGGGTGCCGGGACGGAGTGCGGGATGAAGGTGCCGGGACGGGATGCGGGTGCCGGGACGGAGTGCGGGATGCGGGTGCCGGGACGGAGTGCGGGATGAAGGTGCCGGGACGGAGTGCGGGATGCGGGTCCCAGGACGGAATGTGGGATGAAGGTGCCGGGACGGGATGCGGCTGCCGGGACGGAGTGAGGGATGCGGGTCCCGAGACGGAGTGAGGGATGCGGGTGTCGGGACGGAGTGCGGGATGAGAGTCCCGGGACGGAGTGCGGGATGAGAGTCACGGAACGGAGTGCGGGATGCGGGTGCCGGGACGGAGTGCGGGATGAAGGTGCCGGGACGGAGTGCGGGATGCGGGTCCCAGGACGGAATGCGGGATGAAGGTGCCGGGACGGGATGCGGGTGCCGGGACGGAGTGCGGGATGCGGGTCCCGAGACGGAGTGAGGGATGCGGGTGTCGGGACGGAGTGCGGGATGCAAGTCCCGCGACGGAGTGCGGGATGAGAGTCACGGAACGGAGTGTGGGATGAGAATCCCGGAACGGAGTGCGGAATGCGGGTCCCGGGACGGAGTGCGGGATGAGAGTCACGGGACGGAGTGCGGTATGCGGGTGTCGGGACGGAGTGCGGGATGCGGGTCCCGGAACGGTGTACGGGATGAGAGTCACGGAACGGAGTGCTGGATGAGAGTCCCGGAACGGAGTGCGGAATGCGGGTCCCGGAACGGAGTGCGGGATGCGGGTGCCGGAACGGAGTGCGGGATGCGAGTCACGGAACGGAGTGCGAGATGCGGGTGCCGGAACGGATTGCAGGATGCGGGTGCCGGGACGGAGTGCGGGATGAGAGTCCCAGAACGGAATGCGGGATGCGGGTGCCGGGACGGAGTGCAGGATGAGAGTCCCGGGACGGAATGCGGGATGCGGGTGCCGGAACGGAGTGCGGGATGCGGGTGCCGTGACGGAGTGCAGGATGAGAGTCCCAGGACGGAATGCGGGATGCGGGTGCCGGAACGGAGTGCGGGATGCGGGTGCCGTGACGGAGTGCAGGATGAGAGTCCCAGGACGGAATGCGGGATGCGGGTGCCGGAACGGAGTGCGGGATGCGGGTGCCGTGACGGAGTGCAGGATGAGAGTCCCGGGACGGAGTGCGGGATGCGGGTGCCGGAACGGAGTGCGGGATGCGGGTGCCGTGACGGAGTGCAGGATGAGAGTCCCGGAAGAGAGTGCGGGATGCGGGTGCCGGAACGGATTGCGGGATGAGAGTCCCGGGACGGAGTGCGGGATGACAATCCCGGAACGGTGTGCGGGATGCGGGTGTCGGGACGGAGTGCGGGATGCGGGTGTCGGGACGGAGTGCGGGATGCGGGTGCCGGGACGGAGTGCGGGAGGAGAGTCCCAGGACGGAGTGCGGGATGCGGGTGTCGGGACGGAGTGCGGGATGCGGGTGTCGGGACGGAGTGCGGGATGCGGGTGTCGGGACGGAGTGCGGGATGCGAGTCCCGGGACGGAGTGTGGGATGCAGGTGCCGGGACGGAGTGCGGGATGCGAGTCCCGGGACGGAGTGCGGGATGCGGGTGTCGGGACGGAGTGCGGGATGCGGGTCCCGGGACGGAGTGCAGGATGCGAGTCCCGGGACGGAGTGCGGGATGCGGGTGCCGGGACGGAGTGCGGGATGCGGGTGCCGGGACGGAGTGCGGGATGAGAGTCCCGGGACGGAGTGCGGGATGAGAGTCCCGGGACGGAGTGCGGGATGCGGGTGCCGAGACGGAATGCGGGATGAGAGTCCCGGGACGGAGTGCGGGATGACAATCCCGGAACGGTGTGCGGGATGCGGGTGTCGGGACGGAGTGTGGGATGCGGGTGCCGGGACGGAGTGCGGGATGCGGGTGTCGGGGCGGTGTGCGGGATGCGGGTGCCGGGACGGAGTGCGGGATGCGGGTGCCGGGACGGAGTGCGGGATGCGGGTGCCGGGACGGAGTGCGGGATGAGAGTCCGGTACGGAGTGCGGGATGCGAGTCCCGGAACGGAGTGCGGGATGCCGGTCCCGGGGCGGAGTGCGGGATGCCGGTCCCGGGGCGGAGTGCGGGATGCGGGTCCCGGGGCGGAGTGCGGGATGCGGGTCCCGGGGCGGAGTGCGGGATGCGGGTCCCGGGACGGATTGCGGGATGCGGGTGCCGGGATGGACTGCGGGATGAGAGTCTCGGAACGGAGTGCGGGATGCGGGTGTCGGGACGGAGTGCGGGATGCGGGTGTCGGGACGGAGTGCGGGATGCGAGTCCCGGGACGGAGTGCGGGATGCGGGTGTCGGGACGGAGTGCGGGATTCGAGTCCCGGGACGGAGTGCGGGATGCGAGTCCCGGGACGGAGTGCGGGATGCGAGTCCCGGGACGGAGTGCGGGATGCGGGTGTCGGGACGGAGTGCGGGATTCGAGTCCCGGGACGGAGTGCGGGATGCGGGTGCCGGGACGGAATGCGGGATGCGAGTCCCGGGACGGAATGCGGGATGACAATCCCGGAACGGTGTGCGGGATGCGGGTGTCGGGACGGAGTGCGGGATGCGGGTGCCGGGACGGAGTGCGGGAGGAGAGTCCCAGGACGGAGTGCGGGATGCGGGTGTCGGGACGGAGTGCGGGATGCGGGTGTCGGGACGGAGTGCGGGATGCGGGTGTCGGGACGGAGTGCGGGATGCGAGTCCCGGGACGGAGTGCGGGATGCGGGTGTCGGGACGGAGTGCGGGATGCGGGTGTCGGGACGGAGTGCGGGATGCGAGTCCCGGGACGGAGTGTGGGATGCAGGTGCCGGGACGGAGTGCGGGAGGAGAGTCCCGGGACGGAGAGCGGGATGACAATCCCGGAACGGTGTGCGGGATGCGGGTGCCGGGACGGAGTGCGGGATGCGGGTCCCGGGACGGAGTGCGGGATGCGGGTCCCGGGACGGAGTGCGGGATGCGGATGCCGGGACGGAGTGCGGGATGCGAGTCCCGGGACGGAGTGCGGGATGCGAGTCCCGGGACGGAGTGCGGGATGTGAGTCCCGGAACGGAGTGCGGGATGAGAATCCCGGAACGGAGTGCGGGATGACAGTCCCAGAACGTTGTGCGGGATGCGAGTCCCGGGACGGAGTGCGGGATGTGGGTGCCGGGACGGAGTGCGGGATGAGAAT
Organism: Chiloscyllium plagiosum; assembly: GCF_037043375.1. Lineage (NCBI taxonomy): Eukaryota > Metazoa > Chordata > Chondrichthyes > Orectolobiformes > Hemiscylliidae > Chiloscyllium > Chiloscyllium plagiosum. The sequence continues at coordinate 129,500,379 of NW_028270142.1, read as the reverse complement.
CCTGGAACGGAGTGCGGGATGAGAATCCCGGAATGGAATGCGGTATGCGGGTCCCGGGACGGAGTGCGGGATGCGGGTCCCGGGACGGAGTGCGGGATGAAGGTGCCGGGACGGGATGCGGGTGCCGGGACGGAGTGCGGGATGAAGGTGCCGGGACGGAGTGCGGGATGCGGGTCCCAGGATGGAATGCGGGATGAAGGTGCCGGGACGGGATGCGGGTGCTGGTACGGAGTGCGGGATGCGGGTCCCGGGCCGGAATGCGGGATGAAGGTGCCGGGAGGGAGTGCGGGATGCGGGTGCCGGGAGGGAGTGCGGGATGAGAGTCCTGGAACGGAGTGCAGGATGCGGGTGCCGGGACGGAGTGCGGGATGAGAGTCCCGGGACGGAGTGCAGGATGAGAGTCACGGAACGGAGTGCGGGATGCGGGTGCCGGGGCGGTGTGCGGGATGCGGGTGCCGGGACGGAGTGCGGGATGCGGGTGCCGGGACGGAGTGCGGGATGCGGGTGCCGGGACGGAGTGCGGGATGAGAGTCCGGTACGGAGTGCGGGATGCGAGTCCCGGAACGGAGTGCGGGATGCGGGTGCCGGGACGGAGTGCGGGATGCGGGTCCCGGGACGGATTGCGGGATGCGGGTCCCGGGACGGATTGCGGGATGCGGGTGCCGGGATGGACTGCGGGATGAGAGTCTCGGAACGGAGTGCGGGATGCGGGTCCCGGGATGGAGTGCGGGATGCGGGTCCCGGGATGGAGTGCGGGATGCGGGTCCCGGGATGGAGTGCGGGATGAGAATCCCGGGACGGAGTGCGGGATGAGAATCCCGGGACGGAGTGCGGGATGCGGGTGCCGGGTACGGAGTGCGGGATGCGGGTGCCGGGACGGAGTGCGGGATGACAGTCCCGGGACGGAGTGCGGGATGACAGTCCTGGAACGGTGTGCGGGATGCGGGTGTCGGGACGGAGTGCGGGATGCGGGTGTCGGGACGGAGTGCGGGATGTGAGTCCCGGAACAGAATGCGGGATGCGGGTGCCGGAACGGAGTGCGGGATGAGAATCACGGAACGGAGTGCGGGATGAGAATCCCGGAACGGAATTCGGAATGTGGGTCCCGGGACGGAGTGCGGGATGAAGGTGCCGGGACGGAGTGCGGGATGAAGGTGCCGGGACGGAGTGCGGGATGCGGGTTTAGGGACGGAGTGCGGGATGCGGGTGCCGGGACGGAGTGCGGGATGCGGGTGCCGGGACGGAGTGCGGGATGAAGGTGCCGGGACGGGATGCGGGTGCCGGGACGGAGTGCGGGATGCGGGTGCCGGGACGGAGTGCGGGATGAAGGTGCCGGGACGGAGTGCGGGATGCGGGTCCCAGGACGGAATGTGGGATGAAGGTGCCGGGACGGGATGCGGCTGCCGGGACGGAGTGAGGGATGCGGGTCCCGAGACGGAGTGAGGGATGCGGGTGTCGGGACGGAGTGCGGGATGAGAGTCCCGGGACGGAGTGCGGGATGAGAGTCACGGAACGGAGTGCGGGATGCGGGTGCCGGGACGGAGTGCGGGATGAAGGTGCCGGGACGGAGTGCGGGATGCGGGTCCCAGGACGGAATGCGGGATGAAGGTGCCGGGACGGGATGCGGGTGCCGGGACGGAGTGCGGGATGCGGGTCCCGAGACGGAGTGAGGGATGCGGGTGTCGGGACGGAGTGCGGGATGCAAGTCCCGCGACGGAGTGCGGGATGAGAGTCACGGAACGGAGTGTGGGATGAGAATCCCGGAACGGAGTGCGGAATGCGGGTCCCGGGACGGAGTGCGGGATGAGAGTCACGGGACGGAGTGCGGTATGCGGGTGTCGGGACGGAGTGCGGGATGCGGGTCCCGGAACGGTGTACGGGATGAGAGTCACGGAACGGAGTGCTGGATGAGAGTCCCGGAACGGAGTGCGGAATGCGGGTCCCGGAACGGAGTGCGGGATGCGGGTGCCGGAACGGAGTGCGGGATGCGAGTCACGGAACGGAGTGCGAGATGCGGGTGCCGGAACGGATTGCAGGATGCGGGTGCCGGGACGGAGTGCGGGATGAGAGTCCCAGAACGGAATGCGGGATGCGGGTGCCGGGACGGAGTGCAGGATGAGAGTCCCGGGACGGAATGCGGGATGCGGGTGCCGGAACGGAGTGCGGGATGCGGGTGCCGTGACGGAGTGCAGGATGAGAGTCCCAGGACGGAATGCGGGATGCGGGTGCCGGAACGGAGTGCGGGATGCGGGTGCCGTGACGGAGTGCAGGATGAGAGTCCCAGGACGGAATGCGGGATGCGGGTGCCGGAACGGAGTGCGGGATGCGGGTGCCGTGACGGAGTGCAGGATGAGAGTCCCGGGACGGAGTGCGGGATGCGGGTGCCGGAACGGAGTGCGGGATGCGGGTGCCGTGACGGAGTGCAGGATGAGAGTCCCGGAAGAGAGTGCGGGATGCGGGTGCCGGAACGGATTGCGGGATGAGAGTCCCGGGACGGAGTGCGGGATGACAATCCCGGAACGGTGTGCGGGATGCGGGTGTCGGGACGGAGTGCGGGATGCGGGTGTCGGGACGGAGTGCGGGATGCGGGTGCCGGGACGGAGTGCGGGAGGAGAGTCCCAGGACGGAGTGCGGGATGCGGGTGTCGGGACGGAGTGCGGGATGCGGGTGTCGGGACTGAGTGCGGGATGCGGGTGTCGGGACGGAGTGCGGGATGCGAGTCCCGGGACGGAGTGTGGGATGCAGGTGCCGGGACGGAGTGCGGGATGCGAGTCCCGGGACGGAGTGCGGGATGCGGGTGTCGGGACGGAGTGCGGGATGCGGGTCCCGGGACGGAGTGCGGGATGCGGGTGCCGGGACGGAGTGCGGGATGCGGGTGCCGGGACGGAGTGCGGGATGAGAGTCCCGGGACGGAGTGCGGGATGAGAGTCCCGGGACGGAGTGCGGGATGAGGGTGCCGGGACGGAGTACGGGATGAGAGTCCCGGGACGGAGTGCGGGATGCGGGTGCCGGGACGGAATGCGGGATGAGAGTCCCGGGACGGAGTGCGGGATGACAATCCCGGAACGGTGTGCGGGATGCGGGTGTCGGGACGGAGTGTGGGATGCGGGTGCCGGGACGGAGTGCGGGATGCGGGTGTCGGGGCGGTGTGCGGGATGCGGGTGCCGGGACGGAGTGCGGGATGCGGGTGCCGGGACGGAGTGCGGGATGCGGGTGCCGGGACGGAGTGCGGGATGAGAGTCCGGTACGGAGTGCGGGATGCGAGTCCCGGAACGGAGTGCGGGATGCGGGTCCCGGGGCGGAGTGCGGGATGCGGGTCCCGGGGCGGAGTGCGGGATGCGGGTGCCGGGACGGAGTGCGGGATGCGGGTCCCGGGACGGATTGCGGGATGCGGGTGCCGGGATGGACTGCGGGATGAGAGTCTCGGAACGGAGTTCGGGATGCGGGTCCCGGGATGGAGTGCGAGATGCGGGTCCCGGGATGGAGTGCGGGATGCGGGTCCCGGGATGGAGTGCGGGATGAGAATCCCGGGACGGAGTGCGGGATGAGAATCCCGGGACGGAGTGCGGGATGCGGGTGCCGGGTACGGAGTGCGGGATGCGGGTGCCGGGACGGAGTGCGGGATGACAGTCCCGGGACGGAGTGCGGGATGACAGTCCTGGAACGGTGTGCGGGATGCGGGTGTCGGGACGGAGTGCGGGATGCGGGTGTCGGGACGGAGTGCGGGATGCGGGTGTCGGGACGGAGTGCGGGATGTGAGTCCCGGGACGGAGTGCGGGGTGCGGGTCCCGGGACGGAGTGCGGGATGCGAGTCCCGGGACGGAGTGCGGGATGCGAGTCCCGGGACGGAGTGCGGGATGCGGGTGTCGGGACGGAGTGCGGGATTCGAGTCCCGGGACGGAGTGCGGGATGCGGGTGCCGGGACGGAGTGCGGGATGCGGGTGCCGGGACGGAGTGCGGGATGCGGGTGCCGGGACGGAATGCGGGATGCGAGTCCCGGGACGGAGTGCGGGATGACAATCCCGGAACGGTGTGCGGGATGCGGGTGTCGGGACGGAGTGCGGGATGCGGGTGCCGGGACGGAGTGCGGGAGGAGAGTCCCAGGACGGAGTGCAGGATGCGGGTGTCGGGACGGAGTGCGGGATGCGGGTGTCGGGACGGAGTGCGGGATGCGGGTGTCGGGACGGAGTGCGGGATGCGGGTGTCGGGACGGAGTGCGGGATGCGAGTCCCGGGACGGAGTGCGGGATGCGAGTCCCGGGACGGAGTGCGGGATGCGGGTGCCGGGACGGAGTGCGGGATGCGGGTGCCGGGACGGAGTGCGGGATGCGGGTCCCGGGACGGATTGCGGGATGCGGGTCCCGGGACGGAGTGCGGGATGCGGGTGCCGGGATGGACTGCGGGATGAGAGTCTCGGAACGGAGTGCGGGATGCGGGTCCCGGGATGGAGTGCGGGATGCGGGTCCCGGGACGGAGTGCGGGATGAGAATCCCGGGACGGAGTGCGGGATGCGGGTGCCGGGTACGGAGTGCGGGATGCGGGTGCCGGGACGGAGTGCGGGATGACAGTCCCGGGACGGAGTGCGGGATGACAGTCCTGGAACGGTGTGCCGGCATGCGGGTGTCGGGACGGAGTGCGGGATGCGGGTGTCGGGACGGAGTGCGGGATGCGGGTGTCGGGACGGAGTGCGGGATGCGAGTCCCGGGACGGAGTGCGGGATGCGAGTCCCGGGACGGAGTGCGGGATGCGGGTGTCGGGACGGAGTGCGGGATTCGAGTCCCGGGACGGAGTGCGGGATGCGAGTCCCGGGACGGAGTGCGGGATGCGGGTGTCGGGACGGAGTGCGGGATTCGAGTCCCGGGACGGAGTGCGGGATGCGGGTGCCGGGACGGAGTGCGGGATGCGGGTGCCGGGACGGAGTGCGGGATGCGGGTGCCGGGACGGAATGCGGGATGCGAGTCCCGGGACGGAGTGCGGGATGACAATCCCGGAACGGTGTGCGGGATGCGGGTGTCGGGACGGAGTGCGGGATGCGGGTGCCGGGACGGAGTGCGGGAGGAGAGTCCCAGGACGGAGTGCGGGATGCGGGTGTCGGGACGGAGTGCGGGATGCGGGTGTCGGGACGGAGTGCGGGATGCGAGTCCCGGGACGGAGTGCGGGATGCGGGTGTCGGGACGGAGTGCGGGATGCGGGTGTCGGGACGGAGTGCGGGATGCGGGTGTCGGGACGGAGTGCGGGATGCGAGTCCCGGGACGGAGTGTGGGATGCAGGTGCCGGGACGGAGTGCGGGAGGAGAGTCCCGGGACGGAGAGCGGGATGACAATCCCGGAACGGTGTGCGGGATGCGGGTGCCGGGACGGAGTGCGGGATGCGGGTGCCGGGACGGAGTGCAGGATGCGGGTCCCGGGACGGAGTGCGGGATGCGGGTGCCGGGACGGAGTGCGGGATGCGAGTCCCGGGACGGAGTGCGGGATGCGAGTCCCGGAACGGAGTGCGGGATGAGAATCCCGGAACGGAGTGCGGGATGACAGTCCCAGAACGTTGTGCGGGATGCGAGTCCCGGGACGGAGTGCGGGATGCGGGTGCCGGGACGGAGTGCGGGATGAGAATCCTGGAACGGAGTGCGGGATGAGAATCCCGGAATGGAATGTGGTATGCGGGTCCCGGGACGGAGTGCGGGATGCGGGTCCCGGGACGGAGTGCGGGATGAAGGTGCCGGGACGGGATGCGGGTGCCGGGACGGAGTGCGGGATGAAGGTGCCGGGACGGAGTGCGGGATGCGGGTCCCAGGATGGAATGCGGGATGAAGGTGCCGGGACGGGATGCGGGTGCTGGTACGGAGTGCGGGATGCGGGTCCCGGGCCGGAATGCGGGATGAAGGTGCCGGGAGGGAGTGCGGGATGCGGGTGCCGGGAGGGAGTGCGGGATGAGAGTCCTGGAACGGAGTGCAGGATGCGGGTGCCGGGACGGAGTGCGGGATGAGAGTCCCGGGACGGAGTGCAGGATGAGAGTCACGGAACGGAGTGCGGGATGCGGGTGCTGGAACGGAGTGCGGGATGAGAGTCACGGAACGGAGTGCGGGATGCGGGTGCCGGAACGGAGTGCGGGATGCGAGTCCCGGAACGGAGTGCGGGATGCGGGTGCCGGTACGGAGTGCGGGATGAGAGTCACGGAACGGAGTGCGGGATGCGAGTCCCGGAACAGAATGCGGGATGCGGGTGCCGGAACGGAGTGCGGGATGAGAATCACGGAACGGAGTGCGGGATGAGAATCCCGGAACGGAATTCGGAATGTGGGTCCCGGGACGGAGTGCGGGATGAAGGTGCCGGGACGGAGTGCGGGATGAAGGTGCCGGGACGGAGTGCGGGATGCGGGTTTAGGGACGGAGTGCGGGATGCGGGTGCCGGGACGGAGTGCGGGATGCGGGTGCCGGGACGGAGTGCGGGATGAAGGTGCCGGGACGGGATGCGGGTGCCGGGACGGAGTGCGGGATGCGGGTGCCGGGACGGAGTGCGGGATGAAGGTGCCGGGACGGAGTGCGGGATGCGGGTCCCAGGACGGAATGTGGGATGAAGGTGCCGGGACGGGATGCGGCTGCCGGGACGGAGTGAGGGATGCGGGTCCCGAGACGGAGTGAGGGATGCGGGTGTCGGGACGGAGTGCGGGATGAGAGTCCCGGGACGGAGTGCGGGATGAGAGTCACGGAACGGAGTGCGGGATGCGGGTGCCGGGACGGAGTGCGGGATGAAGGTGCCGGGACGGAGTGCGGGATGCGGGTCCCAGGACGGAATGCGGGATGAAGGTGCCGGGACGGGATGCGGGTGCCGGGACGGAGTGCGGGATGCGGGTCCCGAGACGGAGTGAGGGATGCGGGTGTCGGGACGGAGTGCGGGATGCAAGTCCCGCGACGGAGTGCGGGATGAGAGTCACGGAACGGAGTGCGGGATGAGAATCCTGGAACGGAGTGCGGAATGCGGGTCCCGGGACGGAGTGCGGGATGAGAGTCACGGGACGGAGTGCGGTATGCGGGTGTCGGGACGGAGTGCGGGATGCGGGTCCCGGAACGGTGTACGGGATGAGAGTCACGGAACGGAGTGCTGGATGAGAGTCCCGGAACGGAGTGCGGAATGCGGGTCCCGGAACGGAGTGCGGGATGCGGGTGCCGGAACGGAGTGCGGGATGCGAGTCACGGAACGGAGTGCGAGATGCGGGTGCCGGAACGGATTGCAGGATGCGGGTGCCGGGACGGAGTGCGGGATGAGAGTCCCAGAACGGAATGCGGGATGCGGGTGCCGGGACGGAGTGCAGGATGAGAGTCCCGGGACGGAATGCGGGATGCGGGTGCCGGAACGGAGTGCGGGATGCGGGTGCCGTGACGGAGTGCAGGATGAGAGTCCCGGGACGGAGTGCGGGATGCGGGTGCCGGAACGGAGTGCGGGATGCGGGTGCCGTGACGGAGTGCAGGATGAGAGTCCCGGGAGAGAGTGCGGGATGCGGGTGCCGGAACGGATTGCGGGATGAGAGTCCCGGGACGGAGTGCGGGATGACAATCCCGGAACGGTGTGCGGGATGCGGGTGTCGGGACGGAGTGCGGGATGCGGGTGTCGGGACGGAGTGCGGGATGCGGGTGCCGGGACGGAGTGCGGGAGGAGAGTCCCAGGACGGAGTGCGGGATGCGGGTGTCGGGACGGAGTGCGGGATGCGGGTGTCGGGACGGAGTGCGGGATGCGGGTGTCGGGACGGAGTGCGGGATGCGGGTGTCGGGACGGAGTGCAGGATGCGGGTGTCGGGACGGAGTGCGGGATGCAGGTGCCGGGACGGAGTGCGGGAGGAGAGTCCCGGGACGGAGAGCGGGATGACAATCCCGGAACGGTGTGCGGGATGCGGGTGCCGGGACGGAGTGCGGGATGCGGGTGCCGGGACGGAGTGCGGGATGCGAGTCCCGGGACGGAGTGCGGGATGCGGGTGTCGGGACGGAGTGCGGGATGCGAGTCCCGGGACGGAGTGCGGGATGCGAGTCCCGGAACGGAGTGCGGGATGAGAATCCCGGAACGGAGTGCGGGATGACAGTCCCAGAACGTTGTGCGGGATGCGAGTCCCGGGACGGAGTGCGGGATGCGGGTGCCGGGACGGAGTGCGGGATGAGAATCCTGGAACGGAGTGCGGGATGAGAATCCCGGAATGGAATGCGGTATGCGGGTCCCGGGACGGAGTGCGGGATGCGGGTCCCGGGACGGAGTGCGGGATGAAGGTGCCGGGACGGGATGCGGGTGCCGGGACGGAGTGCGGGATGAAGGTGCCGGGACGGAGTGCGGGATGCGGGTCCCAGGATGGAATGCGGGATGAAGGTGCCGGGACGGGATGCGGGTGCTGGTACGGAGTGCGGGATGCGGGTCCCGGGCCGGAATGCGGGATGAAGGTGCCGGGAGGGAGTGCAGGATGCGGGTGCCGGGACGGAGTGCGGGATGAGAGTCCCGGGACGGAGTGCAGGATGAGAGTCACGGAACGGAGTGCGGGATGAGGGTGCCGGAACGGAGTGCGGGATGAGAGTCACGGAACGGAATGCGGGATGCGGGTGCCGGAACGGAGTGCGGGATGCGAGTCCCGGAACGGAGTGCGGGATGCGGGTGCCGGAACGGAGTGCGGGATGAGAGTCACGGAACGGAGTGCGGGATGTGAGTCCCGGAACAGAATGCGGGATGCGGGTGCCGGAACGGAGTGCGGGATGAGAATCACGGAACGGAGTGCGGGATGAGAATTCCGGAACGGAATTCGGAATGTGGGTCCCGGGAAGGAGTGCGGGATGAAGGTGCCGGGACGGAGTGCGGGATGAAGGTGCCGGGACGGAGTGCGGGATGAAGGTGCCGGGACGGAGTGCGGGATGCGGGTTTAGGGACGGAGTGCGGGATGCGGGTGCCGTGACGGAGTGCGGGATGCGGGTGCCGGGACGGAGTGCGGGATGAAGGTGCCGGGACGGGATGCGGGTGCCGGGACGGAGTGCGGGATGCGGGTGCCGGGACGGAGTGCGGGATGAAGGTGCCGGGACGGAGTGCGGGATGCGGGTCCCAGGACGGAATGTGGGATGAAGGTGCCGGGACGGGATGCGGCTGCCGGGACGGAGTGAGGGATGCGGGTCCCGAGACGGAGTGAGGGATGCGGGTGTCGGGACGGAGTGCGGGATGAGAGTCCCGGGACGGAGTGCGGGATGAGAGTCACGGAACGGAGTGCGGGATGCGGGTGCCGGGACGGAGTGCGGGATGAAGGTGCCGGGACGGAGTGCGGGATGCGGGTCCCAGGACGGAATGCGGGATGAAGGTGCCGGGACGGGATGCGGGTGCCGGGACGGAGTGCGGGATGCGGGTCCCGAGACGGAGTGAGGGATGCGGGTGTCGGGACGGAGTGCGGGATGCAAGTCCCGCGACGGAGTGCGGGATGAGAGTCACGGAACGGAGTGCGGGATGAGAATCCCGGAACGGAGTCCGGAATGCGGGTCCCGGGACGGAGTGCGGGATGAGAGTCACGGGACGGAGTGCGGTATGCGGGTGTCGGGACGGAGTGCGGGATGCGGGTCCCGGAACGGTGTACGGGATGAGAGTCACGGAACGGAGTGCTGGATGAGAGTCCCGGAACGGAGTGCGGAATGCGGGTCCCGGAACGGAGTGCGAGATGCGGGTGCCGGAACGGATTGCAGGATGCGGGTGCCGGGACGGAGTGCGGTATGAGAGTCCCAGAACGGAATGCGGGATGCGGGTGCCGGGACGGAGTGCAGGATGAGAGTCCCGGGACGGAATGCGGGATGCGGGTGCCGGAACGGAGTGCGGGATACGGGTGCCGTGACGGAGTGCAGGATGAGAGTCCCGGGACGGAGTGCGGGATGCGGGTGCCGGAACGGAGTGCGGGATGCGGGTGCCGGGACGGAGTGCAGGATGAGGGTCCCGGGACGGAGTGCGGGATGCGGGTGCCGGAACGGAGTGCGGGATGCGGGTGCCGTGACGGAGTGCAGGATGAGAGTCCCGGGAGAGAGTGCGGGATGCGGGTGCCGGAACGGATTGCGGGATGAGAGTCCCGGGACGGAGTGCGGGATGCGGGTGCCGGGACAGAGTGCAGGATGAGAGTCCCGGGACGGAGTGCGGGATGCGGGTGCCGGAACGGAGTGCGGGATGCGGGTGCCGTGACGGAGTGCAGGATGAGAGTCCCGGGAGAGAGTGCGGGATGCGGGTGCCGGAACGGATTGCGGGATGAGAGTCCCGGAACGGAGTGCGGGATGAGAGTCACGGAACGGAGTGTGGGATGCGGGTGCCGGAACGGATTGCGGGATGAGAGTCCCGGGACGGAGTGCAGGATGAGAGTCCCGGAACGGAGTGCAGGATGCGGGTGCCGGGAGGGAGTGCGGGATGAGAGTCCCGGGACGGAGTGCGGGATGTGGGTGTCGGGACGGAGTGCGGGATGTGGGTGTCGGAACGGTGTACGGGATGAGAGTCACGGAACGGAGTGTTGGATGAGAGTCCTGGAACGGAGTGCGGAATGCGGGTCCCGGGACGGAGTGCGGGATGCGGGTGCCGGGACGGAGTGCGGGATGCGGGTGCCGGAACGGAGTGCGGGATGCGGGTGCCGGGAGGGAGTGCGGGATGAGAGTCCTGGAACGGAGTGCGGGATGAGAGTCCTGGAACGGAGTGCGGGATGAGAGTCCGGGACGGAGTGCGGGATGAGAGTCCGGGACGGAGTGCCGGATGCGGGTGCCGGGACGGAGTGCGGGATGCGGGTGCCGTGACGGAGTGCAGGATGAGAGTCCCGGAACGGGATGCGGGTGCAGGGACGGAGTGCGGGATCAGAGTCCGGGACGGAGTGCGGGATGCGAGTCCCGGGACGGAGTGCGGGATGCGGGTGCCGGAACGGAGCGCAGGATGATAGTCCCGGGACGGAGTGCGAGATGCGAGTCACGGAACGGAGTGCGGGATGCGAGTCCCGGAACGGAGTGCAGGATGCGGGTGCCGGAACGGAGTGCGGGATGAGAGTCCCGGGACGGAGTGCGGGATGAGAGTCCCGGGACGGAGTGCAGGATGCGGGTGCCGGGACGGAGTGCGGGATGCGGGTGCCGGGACGGAGTGCGGGATGAGAGTCCCGGGACGGAGTGCGGGATGAGAGTTCCGGGACGGAGTGCAGGATGCGGGTGCCGGGACGGAGTGCGGGATGCGGGTGCCGGGACGGAGTGCGGGATTAGAGTCCCGGAACGGAATGCGGGTGCCGGGACGGATTGCAGGATGAGAGTCCCGGGACGGAGTGCGGGATGAGAGTCCCGGGACGGAGTGCGGGATGAGAGTCCCGGGACGGAGTGCAGGATGCGGGTGCCGGGACGGAGTGCGGGATGCGGGTGCCGGGACGGAGTGCGGGATTAGAATCCCGGAACGGAATGCGGGTGCCGGGACGGATTGCAGGATGAGAGTCCCGGGACGGAGTGCAGGATGAGAGTCCCGGAACGGAATGCGGGTGCCGGGACGGAGTGCAGGATGAGAGTCCCGGGACAGAGTGCGGGATGAGAGTCCCGGGACGGAGTGCAGGATGCGGGTGCCGGGACGGAGTGCGGGATGCGGGTGCCGGGACGGAGTGCGGGATTAGAGTCCCGGAACGGAATGCGGGTGCCGGGACGGATTGCAGGATGAGAGTCCCGGGACGGAGTGCGGGATGAGAGTCCCGGGACGGAGTGCAGGATGCGGGTGCCGGGACGGAGTGCGGGATGCGGGTGCCGGGACGGAGTGCGGGATTAGAGTCCCGGAACGGAATGCGGGTGCCGGGACGGAGTGCAGGATGAGAGTCCCGGGACGGAGTGCGGGATGCGGGTGCCGGGACAGAGTGCAGGATGAGAGTTCCAGAACGGAATGCAGGATGCGGGTGCCGGGATGGAGTGCAGGATGAGAGTACCGGGACGGAGTGCGGGATGCGGGTGCCGGAACGGATTGCGGGATGAGAGTCCCGGAACGGAGTGCGGGATGAGAGTCACGGAACGGAGTGCGGGATGCGGGTGCCGGAACGGATTGCGGGATGAGAGTCCCGGGACGGAGTGCGGGATGAGAGTCCCAGGACGGAGTGCGGGATGAGAGTCCCGGGACGGAGTGCGGGATGCGGGAGCCGGGACGGAGTGCGGGATGCGGGTGCCGGAACGGAGTGCGGGATGCGGGTGCCGTGACGGATTGCGGGATGAGAGTCCCGGGAGAGAGTGCGGGATGCGGGTGCCGGAACGGATTGCGGGATGAGAGTCCCGGAACGGAGTGCGGGATGAGAGTCACGGAACGGAGTGCGGGATGCGGGTGCCAGAACGGATTGCGGGATGAGAGTCCCGGGACGGAGTGCAGGATGAGAGTCCCGGAACGGAGTGCAGGATGCGGGTGCCGGGAGGGAGTGCGGGATGAGAGTCCCGGGACGGAGTGCAGGATGCGGGTGCCGGGACGGAGTGCGGGATGCGGGTGCCGTGACGAAGTGCAGGATGAGAGTCCCGGAACGGGATGCGGGTGCCGGGACGGAGTGCGGGATCAGAGTCCGGGACGGAGTGCGGGATGCGAGTCCCGGGACGGAGTGCGGGATGCGGGTGCCGGGACGGAGCGCAGGATGATAGTCCCGGGACGGAGTGCGGGATGCGAGTCACGGAACGGAGTGCGGGATGCGAGTCCCGGAACGGAGTGCGGGATGCGGGTGCCGGAACGGAGTGCGGGATGAGAGTCACGGAACGGAGTGCGAGATGCGGGTGCCGGAACGGATTGCAGGATGAGAGTCCCGGGACGGAGTGCGGGATGAGAGTCCCGGGACGGAGTGCAGGATGCGGGTGCCAGGACGGAGTGCGGGATGCGGGTGCCGGGACGGAGTGCGGGATGAGAGTCCCGGAACGGAATGCGGGATGCGGGTGCCGGGACGGAGTGCAGGATGAGAGTCCCGGGACGGAGTGCGGGATGCGGGTGCCGGGACAGAGTGCAGGATGAGAGTCCCAGAACGGAATGCGGGATGCGAGTGCCGGGATGGAGTGCAGGATGAGAGTCCCGGGACGGAGTGCGGGATGCGGGTGCCGGAACGGATTGCGGGATGAGAGTCCCGGAACGGAGTGCGGGATGAGAGTCACGGAACGGAGTGCGGGATGCGGGTGCCAGAACGGATTGCGGGATGACAGTCCCGGGACAGAGTGCGGGATGCGGGTGCCGGAACGGATTGCGGGATGAGAGTCCCGGAACGGAGTGCGGGATGATAGTCCCGGGACGGAGTGTGGGATGAGAGTCCCAGGACGGAGTGCAGGATGCGAGTCCCAGGACGGAGTGCAGGATGCGGGTGCCGGGACGGAGTGCGGGATGCGGGTGCCGGGACGGAGTGCGGGATGATAGTCCCGGGACGGAGTGCGGGATGCGAGTCCCGGGACGGAGTGCGGGATGCGAGTACCGGGACGGAGTGCGGGATGCGGGTGCCGGGACGGAGTGCGGAATGAGAGTCCCGGGACGGAGTGCGGGATGCATATCCCGGGACGGAGTGCGGGATGCGGGTGCCGGGACGGAGTGTGGAATGAGAGTCCCGGGACGGAGTGCGGGATGCATATCCCGGGACGGAGTGCGGGATGCGGGTGCCGGGACGGTGTGCGGGATGCGAGTCACATAACGGAGTGCGGGATGCGGGTCCCGGAACGGAGTGCGGGATGAGAGTCCCCAGACGGAGTGCGGGATGAGAGTCCCGGAACGGAGTGCGGGATGAGAGTCCCGGAATGGAGTGCGGGATGTGGGTGCCGGGACGGAGTGCGGGATGCAGGTGCCGAGACGGAGTGCAGGATGCATGTCCCAGGATGGAGTGCAGGATGCGGGTGCCGGGATGGAGTGCGGGATACGGGTGCCGGGATGGAGTGCGGGATGCATGTCCCAGGACTGAGTGCGGGATGCGGGTGCCGGGACGGAGTGCGGGATGAGAGTCCCGGGACGGAGTGCAGGATGTGGGTGCCGGGACGGAGTGCAGGATGAGGGTCCCGGGACGGAGTGCGGGATGCGGGTGCCGGAACGGAGTGCGGGATGCGGGTGCCGTGACGGAGTGCAGGATGAGAGTCCCGGGAGAGAGTGCGGGATGCGGGTGCCGGAACGGATTGCGGGATGAGAGTCCCGGGACGGAGTGCGGGATGCGGGTGCCGTGACGGAGTGCAGGATGAGAGTCCCGGGACGGAGTGCGGGATGCGGGTGCCGGAACGGAGTGCGGGATGCGGGTGCCGTGACGGAGTGCAGGATGAGAGTCCCGGGAGAGAGTGCGGGATGCGGGTGCCGGAACGGATTGCGGGATGAGAGTCCCGGAACGGAGTGCGGGATGAGAGTCACGGAACGGAGTGTGGGATGCGGGTGCCGGAACGGATTGCGGGATGAGAGTCCCGGGACGGAGTGCAGGATGAGAGTCCCGGAACGGAGTGCAGGATGCGGGTGCCGGGAGGGAGTGCGGGATGAGAGTCCCGGGACGGAGTGCGGGATGTGGGTGTCGGGACGGAGTGCGATATGTGGGTGTCGGAACGGTGTACGGGATGAGAGTCACGGAACGGAGTGTTGGATGAGAGTCCTGGAACGGAGTGCGGAATGCGGGTCCCGGGACGGAGTGCGGGATGCGGGTGCCGGGACGGAGTGCGGGATGCGGGTGCCGGGACGGAGTGCGGGATGCGGGTCCCGGGACGGAGTGCGGGATGCGGGTGCCGGGAGGGAGTGCGGGATGAGAGTCCTGGAACGGAGTACGGGATGAGAGTCCTGGAACGGAGTGCAGGATGAGAGTCCGGGACGGAGTGCGGGATGAGAGTCCGGGACGGAGTGCCGGATGCGGGTGCCGGGACGGAGTGCGGGATGCGGGTGCCGTGACGGAGTGCAGGATGAGAGTCCCGGAACGGGATGCGGGTGCAGGGACGGAGTGCGGGATCAGAGTCCGGGACGGAGTGCGGGATGCGAGTCCCGGGACGGAGTGCGGGATGCGGGTGCCGGAACGGAGCGCAGGATGATAGTCCCGGGACGGAGTGCGAGATGCGAGTCACGGAACGGAGTGCGGGATGCGAGTCCCGGAACGGAGTGCGGGATGCGGGTGCCGGAACGGATTGCAGGATGAGAGTCCCGGAACGGAGTGCGGGATGAGAGTCCCGGGACGGAGTGCAGGATGCGGGTGCCGGGACGGAGTGCGGGATGCGGGTGCCGGGACGGAGTGCGGGATGAGAGTCCCGGGACGGAGTGCGGGATGAGAGTTCCGGGACGGAGTGCAGGATGCGGGTGCCGGGACGGAGTGCGGGATGCGGGTGCCGGGACGGAGTGCGGGATTAGAGTCCCGGAACGGAATGCGGGTGCCGGGACGGATTGCAGGATGAGAGTCCCGGGACGGAGTGCGGGATGAGAGTCACGGAACGGAGTGCGAGATGCGGGTGCCGGAACGGATTGCAGGATGAGAGTCCCGGGACGGAGTGCGGGATGAGAGTCCCGGGACGGAGTGCAGGATGCGGGTGCCAGGACGGAGTGCGGGATGCGGGTGCCGGGACGGAGTGCGGGATGAGAGTCCCGGAACGGAATGCGGGATGCGGGTGCCGGGACGGAGTGCAGGATGAGAGTCCCGGGACGGAGTGCGGGATGCGGGTGCCGGGACAGAGTGCAGGATGAGAGTCCCAGAACGGAATGCGGGATGCGAGTGCCGGGATGGAGTGCAGGATGAGAGTCCCGGGACGGAGTGCGGGATGCGGGTGCCGGAACGGATTGCGGGATGAGAGTCCCGGAACGGAGTGCGGGATGAGAGTCACGGAACGGAGTGCGGGATGCGGGTGCCAGAACGGATTGCGGGATGACAGTCCCGGGACAGAGTGCGGGATGCGGGTGCCGGAACGGATTGCGGGATGAGAGTCCCGGAACGGAGTGCGGGATGATAGTCCCGGGACGGAGTGTGGGATGAGAGTCCCAGGACGGAGTGCAGGATGCGAGTCCCAGGACGGAGTGCAGGATGCGGGTGCCGGGACGGAGTGCGGGATGCGGGTGCCGGGACGGAGTGCGGGATGATAGTCCCGGGACGGAGTGCGGGATGCGAGTCCCGGGACGGAGTGCGGGATGCGAGTACCGGGACGGTGTGCGGGATGCGGGTGCCGGGACGGAGTGCGGAATGAGAGTCCCGGGACGGAGTGCGGGATGCATATCCCGGGACGGAGTGCGGGATGCGGGTGCCGGGACGGAGTGTGGAATGAGAGTCCCGGGACGGAGTGCGGGATGCATATCCCGGGACGGAGTGCGGGATGCGGGTGCCGGGACGGTGTGCGGGTTGCGAGTCACATAACGGAGTGCGGGATGCGGGTCCCGGAACGGAGTGCGGGATGAGAGTCCCCAGACGGAGTGCGGGATGAGAGTCCCGGAACGGAGTGCGGGATGAGAGTCCCGGAATGGAGTGCGGGATGTGGGTGCCGGGACGGAGTGCGGGATGCAGGTGCCGAGACGGAGTGCAGGATGCATGTCCCAGGATGGAGTGCAGGATGCGGGTGCCGGGATGGAGTGCGGGATACGGGTGCCGGGATGGAGTGCGGGATGCATGTCCCAGGACTGAGTGCGGGATGCGGGTGCCGGGACGGAGTGCGGGATGAGAGTCCCGGGACGGAGTGCAGGATGTGGGTGCCGGGACGGAGTGCAGGATGAGGGTCCCGGGACGGAGTGCGGGATGCGGGTGCCGGAACGGAGTGCGGGATGCGGGTGCCGTGACGGAGTGCAGGATGAGAGTCCCGGGAGAGAGTGCGGGATGCGGGTGCCGGAACGGATTGCGGGATGAGAGTCCCGGGACGGAGTGCGGGATGCGGGTGCCGGGACAGAGTGCAGGATGAGAGTCCCAGAACGGAATGCGGGATGCGGGTGCCGGAACGGAGTGCGGGATGCGGGTGCCGTGACGGAGTGCAGGATGAGAGTCCCGGGACGGAGTGCGGGATGCGGGTGCCGGAACGGAGTGCGGGATGCGGGTGCCGTGACGGAGTGCAGGATGAGAGTCCCGGGAGAGAGTGCGGGATGCGCGTGCCGGAACGGATTGCGGGATGAGAGTCCCGGAACGGAGTGCGGGATGAGAGTCACGGAACGGAGTGTGGGATGCGGGTGCCGGAACGGATTGCGGGATGAGAGTCCCGGGACGGAGTGCAGGATGAGAGTCCCGGAACGGAGTGCAGGATGCGGGTGCCGGGAGGGAGTGCGGGATGAGAGTCCCGGGACGGAGTGCGGGATGTGGGTGTCGGGACGGAGTGCGGGATGTGGGTGTCGGAACGGTGTACGGGATGAGAGTCACGGAACGGAGTGTTGGATGAGAGTCCTGGAACGGAGTGCGGAATGCGGGTCCCGGGACGGAGTGCGGGATGCGGGTGCCGGGACGGAGTGCGGGATGCGGGTGCCGGGACGGAGTGCGGGATGCGGGTGCCGGAACGGAGTGCGGGATGCGGGTGCCGTGACGGAGTGCAGGATGAGAGTCCCGGGACGGAGTGCGGGATGCGGGTGCCGGAACGGAGTGCGGGATGCGGGTGCCGTGACGGAGTGCAGGATGAGAGTCCCGGGAGAGAGTGCGGGATGCGGGTGCCGGAACGGATTGCGGGATGAGAGTCCCGGGACGGAGTGCAGGATGAGAGTCCCGGAACGGAGTGCAGGATGCGGGTGCCGGGACGGAGTGCGGGATGCGGGTGCCGGGACGGAGTGCGGGATGCGGGTCCCGGGACGGAGTGCGGGATGCGGGTGCCGGGAGGGAGTGCGGGATGAGAGTCCTGGAACGGAGTGCGGGATGAGAGTCCTGGAACGGAGTGCGGGATGAGAGTCCGGGACGGAGTGCGGGATGAGAGTCCGGGACGGAGTGCCGGATGCGGGTGCCGGGACGGAGTGCGGGATGCGGGTGCCGTGACGGAGTGCAGGATGAGAGTCCCGGAACGGGATGCGGGTGCAGGGACGGAGTGCGGGATCAGAGTCCGGGACGGAGTGCGGGATGCGAGTCCCGGGACGGAGTGCGGGATGCGGGTGCCGGAACGGAGCGCAGGATGATAGTCCCGGGACGGAGTGCGAGATGCGAGTCACGGAACGGAGTGCGGGATGCGAGTCCCGGAACGGAGTGCGGGATGAGAGTTCCGGGACGGAGTGCAGGATGCGGGTGCCGGGACGGAGTGCGGGATGCGGGTGCCGGGACGGAGTGCGGGATTAGAGTCCCGGAACGGAATGCGGGTGCCGGGACGGATTGCAGGATGAGAGTCCCGGGACGGAGTGCGGGATGAGAGTCACGGAACGGAGTGCGAGATGAGAGTCCCGGGACGGAGTGCAGGATGCGGGTGCCGGGACGGAGTGCGGGATGCGGGTGCCGGGACGGAGTGCGGGATTAGAATCCCGGAACGGAATGCGGGTGCCGGGACGGATTGCAGGATGAGAGTCCCGGGACGGAGTGCAGGATGAGAGTCCCGGAACGGAATGCGGGTGCCGGGACGGAGTGCAGGATGAGAGTCCCGGGACGGAGTGCGGGATGAGAGTCCCGGGACGGAGTGCAGGATGCGGGTGCCGGGACGGAGTGCGGGATGCGGGTGCCGGGACGGAGTGCGGGATTAGAGTCCCGGAACGGAATGCGGGTGCCGGGACGGATTGCAGGATGAGAGTCCCGGGACGGAGTGCGGGATGAGAGTCCCGGGACGGAGTGCAGGATGCGGGTGCCGGGACGGAGTGCGGGATGCGGGTGCCGGGACGGAGTGCGGGATTAGAGTCCCGGAACGGAATGCGGGTGCCGGGACGGAGTGCAGGATGAGAGTCCCGGGACGGAGTGCGGGATGCGGGTGCCGGGACGGAGCGCAGGATGATAGTCCCGGGACGGAGTGCGGGATGCGAGTCACAGAACGGAGTGCGGGATGCGAGTCCCGGAACGGAGTGCGGGATGCGGGTGCCGGAACGGAGTGCGGGATGAGAGTCACGGAACGGAGTGCGAGATGCGGGTGCCGGAACGGATTGCAGGATGAGAGTCCCGGGACGGAGTGCAGGATGCGGGTGCCGGGACGGAGTGCAGGATGAGAGTCCCGGAACGGAGTGCGGGATGCGAGTCCCGGAACGGAGTGCGGGATGCGGGTGCCGGAACGGAGTGCAGGATGAGAGTCCCGGGACGGAGTGCGGGATGAGAGTCCCGGGACGGAGTGCAGGATGCGGGTGCCGGGACGGAGTGCGGGATGCGGGTGCCGGGACGGAGTGCGGGATGAGAGTCCCGGAACGGAATGCGGGATGCGGGTGCCGGGACGGAGTGCAGGATGAGAGTCCCGGGACGGAGTGCGGGATGCGGGTGCCGGGACAGAGTGCAGGATGAGAGTCCCAGAACGGAATGCGGGATGCGAGTGCCGGGATGGAGTGCAGGATGAGAGTCCCGGGACGGAGTGCGGGATGCGGGTGCCGGAACGGATTGCGGGATGAGAGTCCCGGAACGGAGTGCGGAATGCGGGTCCCGGGACGGAGTGCGGGATGCGGGTGCCGGGACGGAGTGCGGGATGCGGGTGCCGGGACGGAGTGCGGGATGCGGGTCCCGGGACGGAGTGCGGGATGCGGGTGCCGGGAGGGAGTGCGGGATGAGAGTCCTGGAACGGAGTGCGGGATGAGAGTCCTGGAACGGAGTGCGGGATGAGAGTCCGGGACGGAGTGCGGGATGAGAGTCCGGGACGGAGTGCCGGATGCGGGTGCCGGGACGGAGTGCGGGATGCGGGTGCCGTGACGGAGTGCAGGATGAGAGTCCCGGAACGGGATGCGGGTGCAGGGACGGAGTGCGGGATCAGAGTCCGGGACGGAGTGCGGGATGCGAGTCCCGGGACGGAGTGCGGGATGCGGGTGCCGGAACGGAGCGCAGGATGATAGTCCCGGGACGGAGTGCGAGATGCGAGTCACGGAACGGAGTGCGGGATGCGAGTCCCGGAACGGAGTGCGGGATGCGGGTGCCGGAACGGATTGCAGGATGAGAGTCCCGGAACGGAGTGCGGGATGAGAGTCCCGGGACGGAGTGCAGGATGCGGGTGCCGGGACGGAGTGCGGGATGCGGGTGCCGGGACGGAGTGCGGGATGAGAGTCCCGGGACGGAGTGCGGGATGAGAGTTCCGGGACGGAGTGCAGGATGCGGGTGCCGGGACGGAGTGCGGGATGCGGGTGCCGGGACGGAGTGCGGGATTAGAGTCCCGGAACGGAATGCGGGTGCCGGGACGGATTGCAGGATGAGAGTCCCGGGACGGAGTGCGGGATGAGAGTCCCGGGACGGAGTGCGGGATGAGAGTCCCGGGACGGAGTGCAGGATGCGGGTGCCGGGACGGAGTGCGGGATGCGGGTGCCGGGACGGAGTGCGGGATTAGAGTCCCGGAACGGAGTGCGGGATGAGAGTCACGGAACGGAGTGCGGGATGCGGGTGCCGGAATGGAGTGCGGGATGTGGGTGCCGGGACGGAGTGCGGGATGCAGGTGCCGAGACGGAGTGCAGGATGCATGTCCCAGGATGGAGTGCAGGATGCGGGTGCCGGGATGGAGTGCGGGATACGGGTGCCGGGATGGAGTGCGGGATGCATGTCCCAGGACTGAGTGCGGGATGCGGGTGCCGGGACGGAGTGCGGGATGAGAGTCCCGGGACGGAGTGCAGGATGTGGGTGCCGGGACGGAGTGCAGGATGAGGGTCCCGGGACGGAGTGCGGGATGCGGGTGCCGGAACGGAGTGCGGGATGCGGGTGCCGTGACGGAGTGCAGGATGAGAGTCCCGGGAGAGAGTGCGGGATGCGGGTGCCGGAACGGATTGCGGGATGAGAGTCCCGGGACGGAGTGCGGGATGCGGGTGCCGGGACAGAGTGCAGGATGAGAGTCCCAGAACGGAATGCGGGATGCGGGTGCCGGAACGGAGTGCGGGATGCGGGTGCCGTGACGGAGTGCAGGATGAGAGTCCCGGGACGGAGTGCGGGATGCGGGTGCCGGAACGGAGTGCGGGATGCGGGTGCCGTGACGGAGTGCAGGATGAGAGTCCCGGGAGAGAGTGCGGGATGCGGGTGCCGGAACGGATTGCGGGATGAGAGTCCCGGGACGGAGTGCAGGATGAGAGTCCCGGAACGGAGTGCAGGATGCGGGTGCCGGGACGGAGTGCGGGATGCGGGTGCCGGGACGGAGTGCGGGATGCGGGTCCCGGGACGGAGTGCGGGATGCGGGTGCCGGGAGGGAGTGCGGGATGAGAGTCCTGGAACGGAGTGCGGGATGAGAGTCCTGGAACGGAGTGCGGGATGAGAGTCCGGGACGGAGTGCGGGATGAGAGTCCGGGACGGAGTGCCGGATGCGGGTGCCGGGACGGAGTGCGGGATGCGGGTGCCGTGACGGAGTGCAGGATGAGAGTCCCGGAACGGGATGCGGGTGCAGGGACGGAGTGCGGGATCAGAGTCCGGGACGGAGTGCGGGATGCGAGTCCCGGGACGGAGTGCGGGATGCGGGTGCCGGAACGGAGCGCAGGATGATAGTCCCGGGACGGAGTGCGAGATGCGAGTCACGGAACGGAGTGCGGGATGCGAGTCCCGGAACGGAGTGCGGGATGAGAGTTCCGGGACGGAGTGCAGGATGCGGGTGCCGGGACGGAGTGCGGGATGCGGGTGCCGGGACGGAGTGCGGGATTAGAGTCCCGGAACGGAATGCGGGTGCCGGGACGGATTGCAGGATGAGAGTCCCGGGACGGAGTGCGGGATGAGAGTCACGGAACGGAGTGCGAGATGAGAGTCCCGGGACGGAGTGCAGGATGCGGGTGCCGGGACGGAGTGCGGGATGCGGGTGCCGGGACGGAGTGCGGGATTAGAATCCCGGAACGGAATGCGGGTGCCGGGACGGATTGCAGGATGAGAGTCCCGGGACGGAGTGCAGGATGAGAGTCCCGGAACGGAATGCGGGTGCCGGGACGGAGTGCAGGATGAGAGTCCCGGGACGGAGTGCGGGATGAGAGTCCCGGGACGGAGTGCAGGATGCGGGTGCCGGGACGGAGTGCGGGATGCGGGTGCCGGGACGGAGTGCGGGATTAGAGTCCCGGAACGGAATGCGGGTGCCGGGACGGATTGCAGGATGAGAGTCCCGGGACGGAGTGCGGGATGAGAGTCCCGGGACGGAGTGCAGGATGCGGGTGCCGGGACGGAGTGCGGGATGCGGGTGCCGGGACGGAGTGCGGGATTAGAGTCCCGGAACGGAATGCGGGTGCCGGGACGGAGTGCAGGATGAGAGTCCCGGGACGGAGTGCGGGATGCGGGTGCCGGGACGGAGCGCAGGATGATAGTCCCGGGACGGAGTGCGGGATGCGAGTCACAGAACGGAGTGCGGGATGCGAGTCCCGGAACGGAGTGCGGGATGCGGGTGCCGGAACGGAGTGCGGGATGAGAGTCACGGAACGGAGTGCGAGATGCGGGTGCCGGAACGGATTGCAGGATGAGAGTCCCGGGACGGAGTGCAGGATGCGGGTGCCGGGACGGAGTGCAGGATGAGAGTCCCGGAACGGAGTGCGGGATGCGAGTCCCGGAACGGAGTGCGGGATGCGGGTGCCGGAACGGAGTGCAGGATGAGAGTCCCGGGACGGAGTGCGGGATGAGAGTCCCGGGACGGAGTGCAGGATGCGGGTGCCGGGACGGAGTGCGGGATGCGGGTGCCGGGACGGAGTGCGGGATGAGAGTCCCGGAACGGAATGCGGGATGCGGGTGCCGGGACGGAGTGCAGGATGAGAGTCCCGGGACGGAGTGCGGGATGCGGGTGCCGGGACAGAGTGCAGGATGAGAGTCCCAGAACGGAATGCGGGATGCGAGTGCCGGGATGGAGTGCAGGATGAGAGTCCCGGGACGGAGTGCGGGATGCGGGTGCCGGAACGGATTGCGGGATGAGAGTCCCGGAACGGAGTGCGGAATGCGGGTCCCGGGACGGAGTGCGGGATGCGGGTGCCGGGACGGAGTGCGGGATGCGGGTGCCGGGACGGAGTGCGGGATGCGGGTCCCGGGACGGAGTGCGGGATGCGGGTGCCGGGAGGGAGTGCGGGATGAGAGTCCTGGAACGGAGTGCGGGATGAGAGTCCTGGAACGGAGTGCGGGATGAGAGTCCGGGACGGAGTGCGGGATGAGAGTCCGGGACGGAGTGCCGGATGCGGGTGCCGGGACGGAGTGCGGGATGCGGGTGCCGTGACGGAGTGCAGGATGAGAGTCCCGGAACGGGATGCGGGTGCAGGGACGGAGTGCGGGATCAGAGTCCGGGACGGAGTGCGGGATGCGAGTCCCGGGACGGAGTGCGGGATGCGGGTGCCGGAACGGAGCGCAGGATGATAGTCCCGGGACGGAGTGCGAGATGCGAGTCACGGAACGGAGTGCGGGATGCGAGTCCCGGAACGGAGTGCGGGATGCGGGTGCCGGAACGGATTGCAGGATGAGAGTCCCGGAACGGAGTGCGGGATGAGAGTCCCGGGACGGAGTGCAGGATGCGGGTGCCGGGACGGAGTGCGGGATGCGGGTGCCGGGACGGAGTGCGGGATGAGAGTCCCGGGACGGAGTGCGGGATGAGAGTTCCGGGACGGAGTGCAGGATGCGGGTGCCGGGACGGAGTGCGGGATGCGGGTGCCGGGACGGAGTGCGGGATTAGAGTCCCGGAACGGAATGCGGGTGCCGGGACGGATTGCAGGATGAGAGTCCCGGGACGGAGTGCGGGATGAGAGTCCCGGGACGGAGTGCGGGATGAGAGTCCCGGGACGGAGTGCAGGATGCGGGTGCCGGGACGGAGTGCGGGATGCGGGTGCCGGGACGGAGTGCGGGATTAGAGTCCCGGAACGGAGTGCGGGATGAGAGTCACGGAACGGAGTGCGGGATGCGGGTGCCGGAATGGAGTGCGGGATGTGGGTGCCGGGACGGAGTGCGGGATGCAGGTGCCGAGACGGAGTGCAGGATGCATGTCCCAGGATGGAGTGCAGGATGCGGGTGCCGGGATGGAGTGCGGGATACGGGTGCCGGGATGGAGTGCGGGATGCATGTCCCAGGACTGAGTGCGGGATGCGGGTGCCGGGACGGAGTGCGGGATGAGAGTCCCGGGACGGAGTGCAGGATGTGGGTGCCGGGACGGAGTGCAGGATGAGGGTCCCGGGACGGAGTGCGGGATGCGGGTGCCGGAACGGAGTGCGGGATGCGGGTGCCGTGACGGAGTGCAGGATGAGAGTCCCGGGAGAGAGTGCGGGATGCGGGTGCCGGAACGGATTGCGGGATGAGAGTCCCGGGACGGAGTGCGGGATGCGGGTGCCGGGACAGAGTGCAGGATGAGAGTCCCAGAACGGAATGCGGGATGCGGGTGCCGGAACGGAGTGCGGGATGCGGGTGCCGTGACGGAGTGCAGGATGAGAGTCCCGGGACGGAGTGCGGGATGCGGGTGCCGGAACGGAGTGCGGGATGCGGGTGCCGTGACGGAGTGCAGGATGAGAGTCCCGGGAGAGAGTGCGGGATGCGGGTGCCGGAACGGATTGCGGGATGAGAGTCCCGGGACGGAGTGCAGGATGAGAGTCCCGGAACGGAGTGCAGGATGCGGGTGCCGGGAGGGAGTGCGGGATGAGAGTCCCGGGACGGAGTGCGGGATGTGGGTGTCGGGACGGAGTGCGGGATGTGGGTGTCGGAACGGTGTACGGGATGAGAGTCACGGAACGGAGTGTTGGATGAGAGTCCTGGAACGGAGTGCGGAATGCGGGTCCCGGGACGGAGTGCGGGATGCGGGTGCCGGGACGGAGTGCGGGATGCGGGTGCCGGGACGGAGTGCGGGATGCGGGTCCCGGGACGGAGTGCGGGATGCGGGTGCCGGGAGGGAGTGCGGGATGAGAGTCCTGGAACGGAGTGCGGGATGAGAGTCCTGGAACGGAGTGCGGGATGAGAGTCCGGGACGGAGTGCGGGATGAGAGTCCGGGACGGAGTGCCGGATGCGGGTGCCGGGACGGAGTGCGGGATGCGGGTGCCGTGACGGAGTGCAGGATGAGAGTCCCGGAACGGGATGCGGGTGCAGGGACGGAGTGCGGGATCAGAGTCCGGGACGGAGTGCGGGATGCGAGTCCCGGGACGGAGTGCGGGATGCGGGTGCCGGAACGGAGCGCAGGATGATAGTCCCGGGACGGAGTGCGAGATGCGAGTCACGGAACGGAGTGCGGGATGCGAGTCCCGGAACGGAGTGCGGGATGCGGGTGCCGGAACGGATTGCAGGATGAGAGTCCCGGAACGGAGTGCGGGATGAGAGTCCCGGGACGGAGTGCAGGATGCGGGTGCCGGGACGGAGTGCGGGATGCGGGTGCCGGGACGGAGTGCGGGATGAGAGTCCCGGGACGGAGTGCGGGATGAGAGTTCCGGGACGGAGTGCAGGATGCGGGTGCCGGGACGGAGTGCGGGATGCGGGTGCCGGGACGGAGTGCGGGATTAGAGTCCCGGAACGGAATGCGGGTGCCGGGACGGATTGCAGGATGAGAGTCCCGGGACGGAGTGCGGGATGAGAGTCCCGGGACGGAGTGCGGGATGAGAGTCCCGGGACGGAGTGCAGGATGCGGGTGCCGGGACGGAGTGCGGGATGCGGGTGCCGGGACGGAGTGCGGGATTAGAATCCCGGAACGGAATGCGGGTGCCGGGACGGATTGCAGGATGAGAGTCCCGGGACGGAGTGCAGGATGAGAGTCCCGGAACGGAATGCGGGTGCCGGGACGGAGTGCAGGATGAGAGTCCCGGGACGGAGTGCGGGATGAGAGTCCCGGGACGGAGTGCAGGATGCGGGTGCCGGGACGGAGTGCGGGATGCGGGTGCCGGGACGGAGTGCGGGATTAGAGTCCCGGAACGGAATGCGGGTGCCGGGACGGATTGCAGGATGAGAGTCCCGGGACGGAGTGCGGGATGAGAGTCCCGGGACGGAGTGCAGGATGCGGGTGCCGGGACGGAGTGCGGGATGCGGGTGCCGGGACGGAGTGCGGGATTAGAGTCCCGGAACGGAATGCGGGTGCCGGGACGGAGTGCAGGATGAGAGTCCCGGGACGGAGTGCGGGATGCGGGTGCCGGGACAGAGTGCAGGATGAGAGTTCCAGAACGGAATGCGGGATGCGGGTGCCGGGATGGAGTGCAGGATGAGAGTACCGGGACGGAGTGCGGGATGCGGGTGCCGGAACGGATTGCGGGATGAGAGTCCCGGAACGGAGTGCGGGATGAGAGTCACGGAACGGAGTGCGGGATGCGGGTGCCGGAACGGATTGCGGGATGAGAGTCCCGGGACGGAGTGCGGGATGAGAGTCCCAGGACGGAGTGCGGGATGAGAGTCCCGGGACGGAGTGCGGGATGCGGGAGCCGGGACGGAGTGCGGGATGCGGGTGCCGGAACGGAGTGCGGGATGCGGGTGCCGTGACGGAGTGCAGGATGAGAGTCCCGGGAGAGAGTGCGGGATGCGGGTGCCGGAACGGATTGCGGGATGAGAGTCCCGGAACGGAGTGCGGGATGAGAGTCACGGAACGGAGTGCGGGATGCGGGTGCCAGAACGGATTGCGGGATGAGAGTCCCGGGACGGAGTGCAGGATGAGAGTCCCGGAACGGAGTGCAGGATGCGGGTGCCGGGAGGGAGTGCGGGATGAGAGTCCCGGGACGGAGTGCAGGATGCGGGTGCCGGGACGGAGTGCGGGATGCGGGTGCCGTGACGAAGTGCAGGATGAGAGTCCCGGAACGGGATGCGGGTGCCGGGACGGAGTGCGGGATCAGAGTCCGGGACGGAGTGCGGGATGCGAGTCCCGGGACGGAGTGCGGGATGCGGGTGCCGGGACGGAGCGCAGGATGATAGTCCCGGGACGGAGTGCGGGATGCGAGTCACAGAACGGAGTGCGGGATGCGAGTCCCGGAACGGAGTGCGGGATGCGGGTGCCGGAACGGAGTGCGGGATGAGAGTCACGGAACGGAGTGCGAGATGCGGGTGCCGGAACGGATTGCAGGATGAGAGTCCCGGGACGGAGTGCAGGATGCGGGTGCCGGGACGGAGTGCAGGATGAGAGTCCCGGAACGGAGTGCGGGATGCGAGTCCCGGAACGGAGTGCGGGATGCGGGTGCCGGAACGGAGTGCAGGATGAGAGTCCCGGGACGGAGTGCGGGATGAGAGTCCCGGGACGGAGTGCAGGATGCGGGTGCCGGGACGGAGTGCGGGATGCGGGTGCCGGGACGGAGTGCGGGATGAGAGTCCCGGAACGGAATGCGGGATGCGGGTGCCGGGACGGAGTGCAGGATGAGAGTCCCGGGACGGAGTGCGGGATGCGGGTGCCGGGACAGAGTGCAGGATGAGAGTCCCAGAACGGAATGCGGGATGCGAGTGCCGGGATGGAGTGCAGGATGAGAGTCCCGGGACGGAGTGCGGGATGCGGGTGCCGGAACGGATTGCGGGATGAGAGTCCCGGAACGGAGTGCGGGATGAGAGTCACGGAACGGAGTGCGGGATGCGGGTGCCAGAACGGATTGCGGGATGACAGTCCCGGGACAGAGTGCGGGATGCAGGTGCCGGAACGGATTGCGGGATGAGAGTCCCGGAACGGAGTGCGGGATGATAGTCCCGGGACGGAGTGTGGGATGAGAGTCCCAGGACGGAGTGCAGGATGCGGGTGCCGGGACGGAGTGCGGGATGCGGGTGCCGGGACGGAGTGCGGGATGATAGTCCCGGGACGGAGTGCGGGATGCGAGTCCCGGGACGGAGTGCGGGATGCGAGTACCGGGACGGAGTGCGGGATGCGGGTGCCGGGACGGAGTGCGGAATGAGAGTCCCGGGACGGAGTGCGGGATGCATATCCCGGGACGGAGTGCGGGATGCGGGTGCCGGGACGGAGTGTGGAATGAGAGTCCCGGGACGGAGTGCGGGATGCATATCCCGGGACGGAGTGCGGGATGCGGGTGCCGGGACGGTGTGCGGGATGCGAGTCACATAACGGAGTGCGGGATGCGAGTCCCGGAACGGAGTGCGGGATGAGAGTCCCCAGACGGAGTGCGGGATGAGAGTCCCGGAACGGAGTGCGGGATGAGAGTCCCGGAATGGAGTGCGGGATGTGGGTGCCGGGACGGAGTGCGGGATGCAGGTGCCGAGACGGAGTGCAGGATGCATGTCCCAGGATGGAGTGCAGGATGCGGGTGCCGGGATGGAGTGCGGGATACGGGTGCCGGGATGGAGTGCGGGATGCATGTCCCAGGACTGAGTGCGGGATGCGGGTGCCGGGACGGAGTGCGGGATGAGAGTCCCGGGACGGAGTGCAGGATGTGGGTGCCGGGACGGAGTGCGGGATGCGGGTGCCGGGACAGAGTGCGGGATGCGGGTGCCGGAACGGAGTGCGGGATGCGGGTGCCGGGACGGAGTGCAGGATGAGAGTCCCAGAACGGAATGCGGGATGCGGGTGCCGGGATGGAGTGCAGGATGAGAGTCCCGGGACGGAGTGCGGGATGCGGGTGCCGAAACGGATTGCGGGATGAGAGTCCCGGAACGGAGTGCGGGATGCGGGTGCCGGAACGGATTGCGGGATGAGAGTCCCGGGAGAGAGTGCGGGATGCGGGTGCCGGAACGGATTGCGGGATGAGAGTCCCGGAACGGAGTGCGGGATGAGAGTCACGGAACGGAGTGCGGGATGCGGGTGCCGGAACGGATTGCGGGATGAAAGTCCCGGGACGGAGTGCAGGATGAGAGTCCCGGAACGGAGTGCAGGATGCGGGTGCCGGGAGGGAGTGTGGGATGAGAGTCCCGGGACGGAGTGCAGGATGCGGGTGCCGTGACGGAGTGCAGGATGAGAGTCCCGGAACGGGATGCGGGTGCCGGGACGGAGTGCGGGATCAGAGTCCGGGACGGAGTGCGGGATGCGAGTCCCAGGACGGAGTGCGGGATGCGGGTGCCGGGACGGAGCGCAGGATGATAGTCCCGGGACGGAGTGCGGGATGCGAGTCCCGGGACGGAGTGCGGGATGCGAGTCCTGGGACGGAGTGCGGGATGCGAGTCCCGGGACGGAGTGCGGGATGCGGGTGCCGGAACGGAGTGCGGGATGCGGGTGCCGGGACGGAGTGCGGGATGCGAGTCCCGGGACGGAGTGCGGGATGCGAGTCCCGGGACGGAGTGCAGGATGCGGGTGCCAGGACGGAGTGCGGGATGCGGGTGCCGGGGCGGAGTGCGGAATGAAGGTGCCGGGACGGAGTGCGGGATGCGGGTGCTGGGACGGAGCGCGGGATGCGGGTGCCGGAACGGAGTGCGGGATGCCGGTGCCGGGACGGAGTGCGGAATGAGAGTCCCGGGACGGAGTGCGGGCTGCATATCCCGGGACGGAGTGCGGGATGCGGGTGCCGGGACGGAGTGCGGGATGAGAGTCCCGGGACGGAGTGCGGGATGCGAGTCACATAACGGAGTGCGGGATGCGGGTCCCGGAACGGAGTGCGGGATGAGAGTCCCCGGACGGAGTGCGGGATGAGAGTGCCGGAATGGAGTGCGGGATGTGGGTGCCGGGATGGAGTGCGGGATGCAGGTGCCGAGACGGAGTGCAGGATGCATGTCCCAGGATGGAGTGCGGGATGCGGGTGCCGGGATGGAGTGCGGGATGCGGGTGCCGGGACGGAGTGCGGGATGAGAGTCCCGGAACGGAATGCGGGATGCGGGTGCCGGGACGGAGTGCAGGATGAGAGTCCCGGGACGGAGAGCGGGATGCGGGTGCCGGGACAGAGTGCAGGATGAGAGTCCCAGAACGGAATGCGGGATGCGGGTGCCGGGATGGAGTGCAGGATGAGAGTCCCGGGAGAGAGTGCGGGATGCGGGTGCCGGAACGGATTGCGGGATGAGAGTCCCGGAACGGAGTGCGGGATGCGGGTGCCGGGACAGAGTGCAGGATGAGAGTCCCAGAACGGAATGCGGGATGCGGGTGCCGGGATGGAGTGCAGGATGAGAGTCCCGGGAGAGAGTGCGGGATGCGGGTGCCGGAACGGATTGCGGGATGAGAGTCCCGGAACGGAGTGCGGGATGAGAGTCACGGAACAGAGTGCGGGATGCGGGTGCCGGAACGGATTGCGGGATGAGAGTCCCGGGACGGAGTGCAGGATGAGAGTCCCAGAACGGAGTGCAGGATGCGGGTGCCGGGAGGGAGTGCGGGATGAGAGTCCCGGGACGGAGTGCAGGATGCGGGTGCCGGGACGGAGTGCGGGATGCCGGTGCCGGGACGGAGTGCGGAATGAGAGTCCCGGGACGGAGTGCGGGCTGCATATCCCGGGACGGAGTGCGGGATGCGGGTGCCGGGACGGAGTGCGGAATGAGAGTCCCGGGACGGAGAGCGGGATGCAGGTGCCGGGACGGAGTGCGGGATGAGAGTCCCGGGACGGAGTGCGGGATGCGAGTCACATAACGGAGTGCGGAATGCGGGTCCCGGAACGGAGTGCGGGATGAGAGTCCCCGGACGGAGTGCGGGATGAGAGTGCCGGAATGGAGTGCGGGATGTGGGTGCCGGGACGGAGTGCGGGATGCAGGTGCCGAGACGGAGTGCAGGATGCGTGTCCCAGGATGGAGTGCGGGATGCGGGTGCCGGGATGGAGTGCGGGATGCGGGTGCCGGGACGGAGTGCGGGATGAGAGTCCCGGAACGGAATGCGGGATGCGGGTGCCGGGACGGAGTGCAGGATGAGAGTCCCGGGACGGAGAGCGGGATGCGGGTGCCGGGACAGAGTGCAGGATGAGAGTCCCAGAACGGAATGCGGGATGCGGGTGCCGGGATGGAGTGCAGGATGAGAGTCCCGGGAGAGAGTGCGGGATGCGGGTGCCGGAACGGAGTGCGGGATGAGAGTCCCGGAACGGAGTGCGGGATGAGAGTCCCGGAATGGAGTGCGGGATGTGGGTGCCGGGACGGAGTGCGGGATGCAGGTGCCGAGACGGAGTGCAGGATGCATGTCCCAGGATGGAGTGCAGGATGCGGGTGCCGGGATGGAGTGCGGGATACGGGTGCCGGGATGGAGTGCGGGATGCATGTCCCAGGACTGAGTGCGGGATGCGGGTGCCGGGACGGAGTGCGGGATGAGAGTCCCGGGACGGAGTGCAGGATGTGGGTGCCGGGACGGAGTGCGGGATGCGGGTGCCGGGACAGAGTGCGGGATGCGGGTGCCGGAACGGAGTGCGGGATGCGGGTGCCGGGACGGAGTGCAGGATGAGAGTCCCAGAACGGAATGCGGGATGCGGGTGCCGGGATGGAGTGCAGGATGAGAGTCCCGGGACGGAGTGCGGGATGCGGGTGCCGAAACGGATTGCGGGATGAGAGTCCCGGAACGGAGTGCGGGATGCGGGTGCCGGAACGGATTGCGGGATGAGAGTCCCGGGAGAGAGTGCGGGATGCGGGTGCCGGAACGGATTGCGGGATGAGAGTCCCGGAACGGAGTGCGGGATGAGAGTCACGGAACGGAGTGCGGGATGCGGGTGCCGGAACGGATTGCGGGATGAAAGTCCCGGGACGGAGTGCAGGATGAGAGTCCCGGAACGGAGTGCAGGATGCGGGTGCCGGGAGGGAGTGTGGGATGAGAGTCCCGGGACGGAGTGCAGGATGCGGGTGCCGTGACGGAGTGCAGGATGAGAGTCCCGGAACGGGATGCGGGTGCCGGGACGGAGTGCGGGATCAGAGTCCGGGACGGAGTGCGGGATGCGAGTCCCAGGACGGAGTGCGGGATGCGGGTGCCGGGACGGAGCGCAGGATGATAGTCCCGGGACGGAGTGCGGGATGCGAGTCCCGGGACGGAGTGCGGGATGCGAGTCCTGGGACGGAGTGCGGGATGCGAGTCCCGGGACGGAGTGCGGGATGCGGGTGCCGGAACGGAGTGCGGGATGCGGGTGCCGGGACGGAGTGCGGGATGCGAGTCCCGGGACGGAGTGCGGGATGCGAGTCCCGGGACGGAGTGCAGGATGCGGGTGCCAGGACGGAGTGCGGGATGCGGGTGCCGGGGCGGAGTGCGGAATGAAGGTGCCGGGACGGAGTGCGGGATGCGGGTGCTGGGACGGAGCGCGGGATGCGGGTGCCGGAACGGAGTGCGGGATGCCGGTGCCGGGACGGAGTGCGGAATGAGAGTCCCGGGACGGAGTGCGGGCTGCATATCCCGGGACGGAGTGCGGGATGCGGGTGCCGGGACGGAGTGCGGGATGAGAGTCCCGGGACGGAGTGCGGGATGCGAGTCACATAACGGAGTGCGGGATGCGGGTCCCGGAACGGAGTGCGGGATGAGAGTCCCGGACGGAGTGCGGGATGAGAGTGCCGGAATGGAGTGCGGGATGTGGGTGCCGGGATGGAGTGCGGGATGCAGGTGCCGAGACGGAGTGCAGGATGCATGTCCCAGGATGGAGTGCGGGATGCGGGTGCCGGGATGGAGTGCGGGATGCGGGTGCCGGGACGGAGTGCGGGATGAGAGTCCCGGAACGGAATGCGGGATGCGGGTGCCGGGACGGAGTGCAGGATGAGAGTCCCGGGACGGAGAGCGGGATGCGGGTGCCGGGACAGAGTGCAGGATGAGAGTCCCAGAACGGAATGCGGGATGCGGGTGCCGGGATGGAGTGCAGGATGAGAGTCCCGGGAGAGAGTGCGGGATGCGGGTGCCGGAACGGATTGCGGGATGAGAGTCCCGGAACGGAGTGCGGGATGCGGGTGCCGGGACAGAGTGCAGGATGAGAGTCCCAGAACGGAATGCGGGATGCGGGTGCCGGGATGGAGTGCAGGATGAGAGTCCCGGGAGAGAGTGCGGGATGCGGGTGCCGGAACGGATTGCGGGATGAGAGTCCCGGAACGGAGTGCGGGATGAGAGTCACGGAACAGAGTGCGGGATGCGGGTGCCGGAACGGATTGCGGGATGAGAGTCCCGGGACGGAGTGCAGGATGAGAGTCCCAGAACGGAGTGCAGGATGCGGGTGCCGGGAGGGAGTGCGGGATGAGAGTCCCGGGACGGAGTGCAGGATGCGGGTGCCGGGACGGAGTGCGGGATGCCGGTGCCGGGACGGAGTGCGGAATGAGAGTCCCGGGACGGAGTGCGGGCTGCATATCCCGGGACGGAGTGCGGGATGCGGGTGCCGGGACGGAGTGCGGAATGAGAGTCCCGGGACGGAGAGCGGGATGCAGGTGCCGGGACGGAGTGCGGGATGAGAGTCCCGGGACGGAGTGCGGGATGCGAGTCACATAACGGAGTGCGGAATGCGGGTCCCGGAACGGAGTGCGGGATGAGAGTCCCCGGACGGAGTGCGGGATGAGAGTGCCGGAATGGAGTGCGGGATGTGGGTGCCGGGACGGAGTGCGGGATGCAGGTGCCGAGACGGAGTGCAGGATGCGTGTCCCAGGATGGAGTGCGGGATGCGGGTGCCGGGATGGAGTGCGGGATGCGGGTGCCGGGACGGAGTGCGGGATGAGAGTCCCGGAACGGAATGCGGGATGCGGGTGCCGGGACGGAGTGCAGGATGAGAGTCCCGGGACGGAGAGCGGGATGCGGGTGCCGGGACAGAGTGCAGGATGAGAGTCCCAGAACGGAATGCGGGATGCGGGTGCCGGGATGGAGTGCAGGATGAGAGTCCCGGGAGAGAGTGCGGGATGCGGGTGCCGGAACGGATTGCGGGATGAGAGTCCCGGAACGGAGTGCGGGATGCGGGTGCCGGGACAGAGTGCAGGATGAGAGTCCCAGAACGGAATGCGGGATGCGGGTGCCGGGATGGAGTGCAGGATGAGAGTCCCGGGAGAGAGTGCGGGATGCGGGTGCCGGAACGGATTGCGGGATGAGAGTCCCGGAACGGAGTGCGGGATGAGAGTCACGGAACGGAGTGCGGGATGCGGGTGCCGGAACGGATTGCGGGATGAGAGTCCCGGGACGGAGTGCAGGATGAGAGTCCCAGAACGGAGTGCAGGATGCGGGTGCCGGGAGGGAGTGCGGGATGAGAGTCCCGGGACGGAGTGCAGGATGCGGGTGCCGGGACGGAGTGCGGGATGCGGTTGCCGTGACGGAGTGCAGGATGAGAGTTCCGGAACGGGATGCGGGATGCGGGTCCCAGGATGGAGTGCGGGATGCGGGTGCCGGGATGGAGTGCGGGATGCGGGTGCCGGGATGGAGTGCGGGATGCGGGTGCCGGGACGGAGTGCGGGATGCATGTCCCAGGACGGAGTGCGGGATGCGGGTGCCGGGACGGAGTGCGGGATGAAGTTGCCGGGACGGAGTGTGGGATGAGAGTCCCGGGATGGAGTGCGGGATGCGGGTGCCGGCACGGCGTGCGGGATGAGAGTCACGGAACGGAGTGCGGGATGAGAGTCACGGAACGGAGTGCGGGATGCGGGTCCCTGGACGGAGTGCGGGATGCGGGTGCCGGGACGGAGTGCGGGATGCGGGTGCCGGGACGGAGCGCGGGATGATAGTCCCGGGACGGAGTGCGGGATGCGAGTCCCAGGACTGAGTGCGGGATGCGAGTCCCGGGACGGAGTACGGGATGCGGGTGCCGGGACGGAGTGGGGGTTGCGGGTGCCGGGACGGAGTGCGGGATGCAAGTCCCGGGACGGAGTGCGGGATGCGGGTGCCGGAACGGAGTGCGGGATGCGGGTGCCGGAACGGAGTGCGGGATGAGAGTCCCGGAACGGAGTGCAGGATGCGGGTGCCGGGAGGGAGTGCTGGATGAGAGTTCCGGGACGGAGTGCAGGATGCGGGTGCCGGGACGGAGTGCGGGATGCGGGTGCCGTGACGGAGTGCGGGATCAGAGTCCGGGACGGAGTGCGGGATGCGAGTCCCGGGACGGAGTGCGGGATGCGGGTGCCGGGACGGAACGCAGGATGATAGTCCCGGGACGGAGTGTGGGATGCGAGTCCCAGGACGGAGTGCAGGATGCGGGTGCCGGGACGGAGTGCGGGATGCATATCCCGGGACGGAGTGCGGGATGCGGGTGCCGGAACGGAGTGCGGGATGCGGGTGCCGGGACGGAGCGCGGGATGCGGGTGCCGGAACGGAGTGCGGGATGCCGGTGCCGGGACGGAGTGCGGAATGAGAGTCCCGGGACGGAGTGCAGGATGCATATCCCGGGACGGAGTGCGGGATGCGGGTGCCGGGACGGTGTGCGGGATGCGAGTCACATAACGGAGTGCGGGATGCGGGTCCCGGAACGGAGTGCGGGATGAGAGTCCCCGGACGGAGTGCGGGATGAGAGTCCCGGAACGGAGTGCGGGATGAGAGTCCCGGAACGGAGTGCGGGATGCGGGTGCCGGGACGGAGTGCGGGATGCAGGTGCCGAGACGGAGTGCAGGATGCATGTCCCAGGATGGAGTGCGGGATGCGGGTGCCGGGATGGAGTGCGGGATGCGGGTGCCGGGATGGAGTGCGGGATGCGGGTGCCGGGACGGAGTGCGGGATGCATGTCCCAGGACGGAGTGCGGGATGCGGGTGCCGGGACGGAGTGCGGGATGAAGGTGCCGGGACGGAGTGTGGGATGAGAGTCCCGGGATGAAGTGCGGGATGCGGGTGCCGGCACGGCGTGCGGGATAAGAGTCACGGAACGGAGTGCGGGATGAGAGTCACGGAACGGAGTGCGGGATGCGGGTCCCAGGACGGAGTGCGGGATGCGGGTGCCGGGACGGAGTGCGGGATGCGGGTGCCGGGACGGAGCGCGGGATGATAGTCCCGGGACGGAGTGCGGGATGCGAGTCCCAGGACTGAGTGCGGGATGCGAGTCCCGGGACGGAGTACGGGATGCGGGTGCCGGGACGGAGTGGGGGTTGCGGGTGCCGGGACGGAGTGCGGGATGATAGTCCCGGGACGGAGTGCGGGATGCGAGTCCCGGGACGGAGTGCGGGATGAGAGTCTCGGAACGGATTGCGGGATGAGAGTCCCGGGACGGAGTGCGGGATGCGAGTCCCGGGACGGAGTGCGGGATGAGAGTCTCGGAACGGATTGCGGGATGAGAGTCCCGGAACGGAGTGCAGGATGAGAGTCACGGAACGGAGTGCGGGATGAGAGTCCCGGGACGGAGTGCAGGATGCGGGTGCCGGGACGGAGTGCGGGCTGAGAGACCCGGGACGGAGTGCAGGATGAGAGTCCCGGGACGGAGTGCGGGATGCGGGTGCCAGGACGGAGTGCGGGATGAGAGTCCGGGAACTGAGTGCGGGATGCGGGTGCCGGGACGGAGTGCGGGATGAGAGTCCCGGGACGGAGTGCGGGATGCGAGTCACATAACGGAGTGCGGGATGCGGGTCCCGGAACGGAGTGCGGGATGAGAGTCCCCGGACGGAGTGCGGGATGAGAGTGCCGGAATGGAGTGCGGGATGTGGGTGCCGGGACGGAGTGCGGGATGCAGGTGCCGAGACGGAGTGCAGGATGCGTGTCCCAGGATGGAGTGCGGGATGCGGGTGCCGGGATGGAGTGCGGGATGCGGGTGCCGGGACGGAGTGCGGGATGAGAGTCCCGGAACGGAATGCGGGATGCGGGTGCCGGGACGGAGTGCAGGATGAGAGTCCCGGGACGGAGAGCGGGATGCGGGTGCCGGGACAGAGTGCAGGATGAGAGTCCCAGAACGGAATGCGGGATGCGGGTGCCGGGATGGAGTGCAGGATGAGAGTCCCGGGAGAGAGTGCGGGATGCGGGTGCCGGAACGGATTGCGGGATGAGAGTCCCGGAACGGAGTGCGGGATGCGGGTGCCGGGACAGAGTGCAGGATGAGAGTCCCAGAACGGAATGCGGGATGCGGGTGCCGGGATGGAGTGCAGGATGAGAGTCCCGGGAGAGAGTGCGGGATGCGGGTGCCGGAACGGATTGCGGGATGAGAGTCCCGGAACGGAGTGCGGGATGAGAGTCACGGAACGGAGTGCGGGATGCGGGTGCCGGAACGGATTGCGGGATGAGAGTCCCGGGACGGAGTGCAGGATGAGAGTCCCAGAACGGAGTGCAGGATGCGGGTGCCGGGAGGGAGTGCGGGATGAGAGTCCCGGGACGGAGTGCAGGATGCGGGTGCCGGGACGGAGTGCGGGATGCGGTTGCCGTGACGGAGTGCAGGATGAGAGTTCTGGAACGGGATGCGGGATGCGGGTCCCAGGATGGAGTGCGGGATGCGGGTGCCGGGATGGAGTGCGGGATGCGGGTGCCGGGATGGAGTGCGGGATGCGGGTGCCGGGACGGAGTGCGGGATGCATGTCCCAGGACGGAGTGCGGGATGCGGGTGCCGGGACGGAGTGCGGGATGAAGTTGCCGGGACGGAGTGTGGGATGAGAGTCCCGGGATGGAGTGCGGGATGCGGGTGCCGGCACGGCGTGCAGGATGAGAGTCACGGAACAGAGTGCGGGATGAGAGTCACGGAACGGAGTGCGGGATGCGGGTCCCTGGACGGAGTGCGGGATGCGGGTGCCGGGACGGAGTGCGGGATGCGGGTGCCGGGACGGAGCGCGGGATGATAGTCCCGGGACGGAGTGCGGGATGCGAGTCCCAGGACTGAGTGCGGGATGCGAGTCCCGGGACGGAGTACGGGATGCGGGTGCCGGGACGGAGTGGGGGTTGCGGGTGCCGGGACGGAGTGCGGGATGCAAGTCCCGGGACGGAGTGCGGGATGCGGGTGCCGGAACGGAGTGCGGGATGCGGGTGCCGGAACGGAGTGCGGGATGAGAGTCCCGGAACGGAGTGCAGGATGCGGGTGCCGGGAGGGAGTGCGGGATGAGAGTTCCGGGACGGAGTGCAGGATGCGGGTGCCGGGACGGAGTGCGGGATGCGGGTGCCGTGACGGAGTGCGGGATCAGAGTCCGGGACGGAGTGCGGGATGCGAGTCCCGGGACGGAGTGCGGGATGCGGGTGCCGGGACGGAACGCAGGATGATAGTCCCGGGACGGAGTGTGGGATGCGAGTCCCAGGACGGAGTGCAGGATGCGGGTGCCGGGACGGAGTGCGGGATGCATATCCCGGGACGGAGTGCGGGATGCGGGTGCCGGAACGGAGTGCGGGATGCGGGTGCCGGGACGGTGCGCGGGATGCGGGTGCCGGAACGGAGTGCGGGATGCCGGTGCCGGGACGGAGTGCGGAATGAGAGTCCCGGGACGGAGTGCAGGATGCATATCCCGGGACGGAGTGCGGGATGCGGGTGCCGGGACGGTGTGCGGGATGCGAGTCACATAACGGAGTGCGGGATGCGGGTCCCGGAACGGAGTGCGGGATGAGAGTCCCCGGACGGAGTGCGGGATGAGAGTCCCGGAACGGAGTGCGGGATGAGAGTCCCGGAACGGAGTGCGGGATGCGGGTGCCGGGACGGAGTGCGGGATGCAGGTGCCGAGACGGAGTGCAGGATGCATGTCCCAGGATGGAGTGCGGGATGCGGGTGCCGGGATGGAGTGCGGGATGCGGGTGCCGGGATGGAGTGCGGGATGCGGGTGCCGGGACGGAGTGCGGGATGCATGTCCCAGGACGGAGTGCGGGATGCGGGTGCCGGGACGGAGTGCGGGATGAAGGTGCCGGGACGGAGTGTGGGATGAGAGTCCCGGGATGGAGTGCGGGATGCGGGTGCCGGCACGGCGTGCGGGATAAGAGTCACGGAACGGAGTGCGGGATGAGAGTCACGGAACGGAGTGCGGGATGCGGGTCCCAGGACGGAGTGCGGGATGCGGGTGCCGGGACGGAGTGCGGGATGCGGGTGCCGGGACGGAGCGCGGGATGATAGTCCCGGGACGGAGTGCGGGATGCGAGTCCCAGGACTGAGTGCGGGATGCGAGTCCCGGGACGGAGTACGGGATGCGGGTGCCGGGACGGAGTGGGGGTTGCGGGTGCCGGGACGGAGTGCGGGATGATAGTCCCGGGACGGAGTGCGGGATGCGAGTCCCGGGACGGAGTGCGGGATGAGAGTCTCGGAACGGATTGCGGGATGAGAGTCCCGGGACGGAGTGCGGGATGCGAGTCCCGGGACGGAGTGCGGGATGAGAGTCTCGGAACGGATTGCGGGATGAGAGTCCCGGAACGGAGTGCAGGATGAGAGTCACGGAACGGAGTGCGGGATGAGAGTCCCGGGACGGAGTGCAGGATGCGGGTGCCGGGACGGAGTGCGGGCTGAGAGACCCGGGACGGAGTGCAGGATGAGAGTCCCGGGACGGAGTGCGGGATCAGAGTCCGGAACGGAGTGCGGGATGCGGGTCCCGGGACGGAGTGCGGGATGCGGGTGCCGGGACGGAGCGCAGGATGATAGTCCCGGGACGGAGTGTGGGATGCGAGTCCCAGGACGGAGTGCAGGATGCGGGTGCCGGGACGGAGTGCGGGATGCATATCCCGGGACGGAGTGCGGGATGCGGGTGCCGGAACGGAGTGCGGGATGCGGGTGCCGGGACGGAGTGCGGAATGAGAGTCCCGGGACGGAGTGCAGGATGCATATCCCGGGACGGAGTGCGGGATGCGGGTGCCGGGACGGTGTGCGGGATGCGAGTCACATAACGGAGTGCGGGATGCGGGTCCCGGAACGGAGTGCGGGATGAGAGTCCCCGGACGGAGTGCGGGATGAGAGTCCCGGAACGGAGTGCGGGATAAGAGTCCCGGAACGGAGTGCGGGATGCGGGTGCCGGGACGGAGTGCGGGATGCAGGTGCCGAGACGGAGTGCAGGATGCATGTCCCAGGATGGAGTGCGGGATGCGGGTGCCGGGATGGAGTGCGGGATGCGGGTGCCGGGATGAAGTGCGGGATGCGGGTGCCGGGACGGTGTGCGGGATGCGAGTCACATAACGGAGTGCGGGATGCGGGTCCCGGAACGGAGTGCGGGATGAGAGTCCCCGGACGGAGTGCGGGATGAGAGTCCCGGAACGGAGTGCGGGATGAGAGTCCCGGAACGGAGTGCGGGATGCGGGTGACGGGACGGAGTGCGGGATGCGGGTGCCGGGACGGAGTGCGGGATGCGGGTGCCGGGACGGAGTGCGGGATGCAGGTGCCGAGACGGAGTGCAGGATGCATGTCCCAGGATGGAGTGCGGGATGCGGGTGCCGGGATGGAGTGCGGGATACGGGTGCCGGGATGGAGTGCGGGATGCATGTCCCAGGACGGAGTGCGGGATGCGGGTGCCGGGACGGAGTGCGGAATGAAGGTGCCGGGACGGAGTGCGGGATGAGAGTCCCGGGACGGAGTGCAGGATGCGGGTGCCGGGACGGAGTGCGGGATGCGGGTGCCGGCACGGAGTGCGGGATGAGAGTCCCGGAACGGAATGCGGGATGCGGGTGCCGGGACGGAGTGCAGGATGAGAGTCCCGGGACGGAGTGCGGGATGCGGGTGCCGGGACAGAGTGCAGGATGAGAGTCCCAGAACGGAATGCGGGATGCGGGTGCCGGAACGGAGTGCGGGATGAGAGTCACGGAATGGGGTGTGGGATGCGGGTGCCGGAACGAAGTGCGGGATGCATATCCCGGGACGGAGTGCGGGATGCGGGTGCCGGGACGGAGTGCGGAATGAGAGTCCCGGGACGGAGTGCGGGATGCATATCCCGGGACGGAGTGCGGGATGCGGGTGCCGGAACGGAGTGCGGGATGCGGGTGCCGGGACGGAGTGCGGGATGATAGTCCCGGGACGGAGTGTGGGATGCGAGTCCCAGGACGGAGTGCAGGATGCGGGTGCCGGGACGGAGTGCGGGATGCATATCCCGGGACGGAGTGCGGGATGCGGGTGCCGGAACGGAGTGCGGGATGCGGGTGCCGGGACGGAGTGCGGAATGAGAGTCCCGGGACGGAGTGCAGGATGCATATCCCGGGACGGAGTGCGGGATGCGGGTGCCGGGACGGTGTGCGGGATGCGAGTCACATAACGGAGTGCGGGATGCGGGTCCCGGAACGGAGTGCGGGATGAGAGTCCCCGGACGGAGTGCGGGATGAGAGTCCCGGAACGGAGTGCGGGATAAGAGTCCCGGAACGGAGTGCGGGATGCGGGTGCCGGGACGGAGTGCGGGATGCAGGTGCCGAGACGGAGTGCAGGATGCATGTCCCAGGATGGAGTGCGGGATGCGGGTGCCGGGATGGAGTGCGGGATGCGGGTGCCGGGATGGAGTGCGGGATGCGGGTGCCGGGACGGTGTGCGGGATGCGAGTCACATAACGGAGTGCGGGATGCGGGTCCCGGAACGGAGTGCGGGATGAGAGTCCCCGGACGGAGTGCGGGATGAGAGTCCCGGAACGGAGTGCGGGATGAGAGTCCCGGAACGGAGTGCGGGATGCGGGTGACGGGACGGAGTGCGGGATGCGGGTGCCGGGACGGAGTGCGGGATGCGGGTGCCGGGACGGAGTGCGGGATGCAGGTGCCGAGACGGAGTGCAGGATGCATGTCCCAGGATGGAGTGCGGGATGCGGGTGCCGGGATGGAGTGCGGGATACGGGTGCCGGGATGGAGTGCGGGATGCATGTCCCAGGACGGAGTGCGGGATGCGGGTGCCGGGACGGAGTGCGGAATGAAGGTGCCGGGACGGAGTGCGGGATGAGAGTCCCGGGACGGAGTGCAGGATGCGGGTGCCGGGACGGAGTGCGGGATGCGGGTGCCGGCACGGAGTGCGGGATGAGAGTCCCGGAACGGAATGCGGGATGCGGGTGCCGGGACGGAGTGCAGGATGAGAGTCCCGGGACGGAGTGCGGGATGCGGGTGCCGGGACAGAGTGCAGGATGAGAGTCCCAGAACGGAATGCGGGATGCGGGTGCCGGAACGGAGTGCGGGATGAGAGTCACGGAATGGGGTGTGGGATGCGGGTGCCGGAACGAAGTGCGGGATGCATATCCCGGGACGGAGTGCGGGATGCGGGTGCCGGGACGGAGTGCGGAATGAGAGTCCCGGGACGGAGTGCGGGATGCATATCCCGGGACGGAGTGCGGGATGCGGGTGCCGGAACGGAGTGCGGGATGCGGGTGCCGGGACGGAGTGCGGGATGCGAGTCCCGGGACGGAGTGCGGGATGCGAGTCCCGGGACGGAGTGCGGGATGCAAGTCACATAACGGAGTGCGGGATGCGGGTCCCGGAACGGAATGAGGGATGCAGGTGCCGGAACGGAGTGCGGGATGAGAGTCACGGAACGGAGTGCGGGATGCGAGTCCCGGAACGGAGTGCGGGATGCGGGTGCCGGGACGGAGTGCGGGATGAGAGTCCTGGAACGGAGTGCGGGATGCGGGTGCCGGGACGGAGTGCGGGATGAGAGTCCGGGAACGGAGTGCGGGATGCGGGTGCCGGGACGGAGTGCGGGATGAGAGTCCGGGAACGGAGTGCGGGATGCGGGTGCCGGGACGGAGTGCGGGATGAGAGTCCGGGACGGAGTGCGGGATGCGGGTGCCGGGACGGAGTGCGGGATGAGAGTCCGGGACGGAGTGCAGGATGAGAGTCCCGGGACGGAGTGCGGGATGCAGGTGCCGGGACGGAGTGCGGGATGAGAGTCCGGGACGGAGTGCAGGATGAGAGTCCCGGGACGGAGTGCAGGATGAGAGTCCCGGGACGGAGTGCGGGATGCGAGTCCCGGGACGGAGTGCGGGATGCGGGTGCCGGGACGGAGTGCAGGATGAGAGTCCCGGGACGGAGTGCGGGATGCGAGTCCCGGGACGGAGTGCGGGATGCGAGTCCCGGGACGGAGTGCGGGATGCGGGTCCCGGGACGGAGTGCGGGATGAAGGTGCCGGGACGGGATGCGGGTGCCGGGACAGAATGCAGGATGAAGGTGCCGGGACGGGATGCGGGTGCCGGGACGGAGTGCGGGATGCGGGTCCCGAGACGGAGTGCGGGATGCGGGTGCCGGGACGGAGTGCGGGATGAAGGTGCCGGGACGGGATGCGGGTGCCGGGACAGAATGCAGGATGAAGGTGCCGGGACGGGATGCGGGTGCCGGGACGGAGTGCGGGATGTGGGTCCCGAGACGGAGTGCGGGATGCGGGTGCCGGGACAGAGTGCGGGATGCAAGTCCCGGGACGGAGTGCGGGATGCGGGTGCCGGGACGGAGTGCGGGATGCGGGTGCCGGAACGGAGTGCGGGATGCGGGTGCCGGGACGGAGTGCAGGATGAGAGTCCCGGGACGGAGTGCGGGATGCGAGTCCCGGGACGGAGTGCGGGATGCGGGTGCCGGGACGGAGTGCAGGATGAGAGTCCCGGGACGGAGTGCGGGATGCGAGTCCCGGGACGGAGTGCGGGATGCGGGTCCCGGGACGGAGTGCGGGATGAAGGTGCCGGGACGGGATGCGGGTGCCGGGACAGAATGCAGGATGAAGGTGCCGGGACGGGATGCGGGTGCCGGGACGGAGTGCGGGATGCGGGTCCCGAGACGGAGTGCGGGATGCGGGTGCCGGGACGGAGTGCGGGATGAAGGTGCCGGGACGGGATGCGGGTGCCGGGACAGAATGCAGGATGAAGGTGCCGGGACGGGATGCGGGTGCCGGGACGGAGTGCGGGATGTGGGTCCCGAGACGGAGTGCGGGATGCGGGTGCCGGGACAGAGTGCGGGATGCAAGTCCCGGGACGGAGTGCGGGATGCGGGTGCCGGGACGGAGTGCGGGATGCGGGTGCCGGAACGGAGTGCGGGATGCGGGTGCCGGGACGGAGTGCAGGATGAGAGTCCCGGGACGGAGTGCGGGATGCGAGTCCCGGGACGGAGTGCGGGATGCGGGTGCCGGGACGGAGTGCAGGATGAGAGTCCCGGGACGGAGTGCGGGATGCGAGTCCCGGGACGGAGTGCGGGATGCGGGTCCCGGGACGGAGTGCGGGATGAAGGTGCCGGGACGGGATGCGGGTGCCGGGACAGAATGCAGGATGAAGGTGCCGGGACGGGATGCGGGTGCCGGGACGGAGTGCGGGATGCGGGTCCCGAGACGGAGTGCGGGATGCGGGTGCCGGGACGGAGTGCGGGATGAAGGTGCCGGGACGGGATGCGGGTGCCGGGACAGAATGCAGGATGAAGGTGCCGGGACGGGATGCGGGTGCCGGGACGGAGTGCGGGATGTGGGTCCCGAGACGGAGTGCGGGATGCGGGTGCCGGGACAGAGTGCGGGATGCAAGTCCCGGGACGGAGTGCGGGATGCGGGTGCCGGGACGGAGTGCGGGATGCGGGTGCCGGAACGGAGTGCGGGATGCGGGTGCCGGGACGGAGTGCAGGATGAGAGTCCCGGGACGGAGTGCGGGATGCGGGTGCCGGGACAGAGTGCAGGATGAGAGTCCCAGAACGGAATGCGGGATGCGGGTGCCGGAACGGAGTGCGGGATGAGAGTCACGGAATGGGGTGTGGGATGCGGGTGCCGGAACGAAGTGCGGGATGCATATCCCGGGACGGAGTGCGGGATGCGGGTGCCGGGACGGAGTGTGGAATGAGAGTCCCGGGACGGAGTGCGGGATGCATATCCCGGGACGG
Source organism: Chiloscyllium plagiosum (assembly GCF_037043375.1). Taxonomy (NCBI): domain Eukaryota; kingdom Metazoa; phylum Chordata; class Chondrichthyes; order Orectolobiformes; family Hemiscylliidae; genus Chiloscyllium; species Chiloscyllium plagiosum. The sequence continues at coordinate 129,456,080 of NW_028270142.1, read as the reverse complement.
AGTGCGGGATGCGGGTGCCGGAACGGAGTGCGGGATGCGGGTGCCGGGACGGAGTGCGGGATGCGAGTCCCGGGACGGAGTGCGGGATGCGAGTCCCGGGACGGAGTGCGGGATGCAAGTCACATAACGGAGTGCGGGATGCGGGTCCCGGAACGGAATGAGGGATGCAGGTGCCGGAACGGAGTGCGGGATGAGAGTCACGGAACGGAGTGCGGGATGAGAGTCCCGGGACGGAGTGCAGGATGCGAGTCCCGGGACGGAGTGCGGGATGCGAGTCCCGGAACGGAGTGCGGGATGCGGGTGCCGGGACGGAGTGCGGGATGAGAGACCCGGGACGGAGTGCAGGATGAGAGTCCCGGGACGGAGTGCGGGATGCGAGTCCCGGAACGGAGTGCGGGATGCGGGTGCCGGGACGGAGTGCGGGATGAGAGACCCGGGACGGAGTGCAGGATGAGAGTCCCGGGACGGAGTGCGGGATGCGAGTCCCGGAACGGAGTGCGGGATGCGGGTGCCGGGACGGAGTGCGGGATGAGAGTCCTGGAACGGAGTGCGGGATGCGGGTGCCGGGACGGAGTGCGGGATGAGAGTCCGGGAACGGAGTGCGGGATGCGGGTGCCGGGACGGAGTGCGGGATGAGAGTCCGGGAACGGAGTGCGGGATGCGGGTGCCGGGACGGAGTGCGGGATGAGAGTCCGGGACGGAGTGCGGGATGCGGGTGCCGGGACGGAGTGCGGGATGAGAGTCCGGGACGGAGTGCAGGATGAGAGTCCCGGGACGGAGTGCGGGATGCAGGTGCCGGGACGGAGTGCGGGATGAGAGTCCGGGACGGAGTGCAGGATGAGAGTCCCGGGACGGAGTGCGGGATGCGAGTCCCGGGACGGAGTGCGGGATGCGGGTGCCGGGACGGAGTGCAGGATGAGAGTCCCGGGACGGAGTGCGGGATGCGAGTCCCGGGACGGAGTGCGGGATGCGAGTCCCGGGACGGAGTGCGGGATGCGGGTCCCGGGACGGAGTGCGGGATGAAGGTGCCGGGACGGGATGCGGGTGCCGGGACAGAATGCAGGATGAAGGTGCCGGGACGGGATGCGGGTACCGGGACGGAGTGCGGGATGTGGGTCCCGAGACGGAGTGCGGGATGCGGGTGCCGGGACAGAGTGCGGGATGCAAGTCCCGGGACGGAGTGCGGGATGCGGGTGCCGGGACGGAGTGCGGGATGCGGGTGCCGGAACGGAGTGCGGGATGCAAGTCCCGCGACGGAGTGCGGGATGAGAGTCACGGAACGGAGTGCGGAATGAGAGTCCCGGGACGGAGTGCGGGATGAGAGTCACGGAACGGAGTGCGGGATGAGAGTCCCGGGACGGAGTGCGGGATGCGGGTCCCGGGACGGAGTAAGGGGTGCGGGTGTCGGGACGGAGTGCGGGATGCAAGTCCCGGGACGGAGTGCGGGCTGAGAGTCCCGGGACGGAGTGCGGGATGAGAGTCACGGAACGGAGGGCGGGATGAGAATCCCGGAACGGAGTGCGGAATGCGGGTGCCGGGACGGAGTGCGGGATGAGAGTCCCAGAACGCAGTGCGGGATGAGAGTCCTGGAACGGAGTGCAGGATGCGGGTCCCGGGACGGAGTGCGGGATGCGGGTGCCGGGACGGAGTGCGGGATGCATGTCCCGGGACGGAGTGGGGGATGCGGGTCCCGGAACGGAGTGCGGGATGAGAGTCCCGGGACGGAGTGCGGGATGCGGGTGCCGGGAGGGAGTGCGGGATGAGAGTCCCGGAACGGAGTACGGGATGCGACTGCCGGAACGGAGTGCAGGATGCGGGTGCCGGGAGGGAGTGCGGGATGAGAGTCCCGGGACGGAGTGCGGGATGAGAGTCCTGGAACGGAGTGCAGGATGAGAGTCACGGAACGGAGTGCAGGATGTGGGTGCCGGGACGGAGTGCGGGATGAGAGTCCCGGGAGGGAGTGCGGGATGAGAGTCACGGAACGGAGTGCGGGATGAGAGTCCCGGAACGGAGTGCAGGATGAGAGTCACGGAACGGAGTGCGGGATGAGAGTCCCGGAACGGAGTGCAGGATGCGGGTGCCGGGAGGGAGTGCGGGATGCATGTCCCGGGACGGAGTGGGGGATGCGGGTCCCGGAACGGAGTGCGGGATGCGGGTGCCGGGAGGGAGTGCGGGATGAGAGTCCCGGGACGGAGTGCAGGATGAGAGTCCCGGGACGGAGTGCAGGATGAGAGTCACGGAACGGAGTGCGGGATGAGAGTCCCGGAACGGAGTGCAGGATGCGGGTGCCGGGAGGGAGTGCGGGATGAGAGTCCCGGGATGGAGTGCGGGATGCTGGTGCCGGAACGGACTGCGGGATGCGGGTGCCGGAACGGATTGCGGGATGCGAGTCCCGGGACGGAGTGCGGGATGCGAGTCACATAACGGAGTGCGGGATGCGGGTCCCGGAACGGAGTGCGGGATGAGAGTCCCCGGACGGAGTGCGGGATGAGGGTCCCGGAACAGAGTGCGGGATGAGGGTCCCGGAACAGAGTGCGGGATGAGGGTCCCGGAACAGAGTGCGGGATGAGAGTCCCGGAACAGAGTGCAGGATGAGAGTCCCGGAACAGAGTGCGGGATGCGGGTGCTGGGACGGAGTGCGGGATGCGGGTGCCGAGACGGAGTGCGGGATGCATGTCCCAGGACGGAGTGCGGGATGCGGGTGCCGGGATGGAGTGCGGGATGCGGGTGCCGGGACGGAGTGCGGGATGCATGTCCCAGGACGGAGTGCGGGATGCGGGTGCCGGGACGGAGTGTGGGATGCGGGTGCCGGGACGGAATGTGGGATGCGGGTGCCGGGACGGAGTGCAGGATGCGGGTGCCGGGACGGAGTGCGGGATGAGAGTCCCGGAACAGAATGCGGGATGCGGGTGCCGGTACGGAGTGCAGGATGAGAGTCCCGGGACGGAGTGCGGGATGCGGGTGCCGGGACGGAGTGCGGGATGAGAGTCCCGGAACAGAATGCGGGATGCGGGTGCCGGGACGGAGTGCAGGATGAGAGTCCCGGGACGGAGTGCGGGATGCGGGTGCCGGGACGGAGTGCAGGATGCGGGTGCCCTGACGGAGTGCAGGATGAGAGTCCCGGGACGGAGTGCGGGATGCGGGTGCCGGAACGGATTGCGGGATGAGAGTCCCGGGACGGAGTGCAGGATGAGAGTCACGGAACGGAGTGCGGGATGAGAGTCCCGGAACGGAGTGCAGGATGCGGGTGCCAGGAGGGAGTGCGGGATGAGAGTCCCGGGACGGAGTGCAGGATGCGGGTGCCGGGACGGAGTGCGGGATGAGAGACCCGGGACGGAGTGCAGGATGCAGGTGCCGGGACGGAGTGCGGGATGAGAGTCCCGGAACGGAGTGCGGGATGCGGGTGCCGGAACGGAGTGCGGGATGCATATCCCGGGATGGAGTGCGGGATGCGGGTGCCGGAATGGAATGCGGGATGCGGGTGCCGGGACGGAGTGCGGAATGAGAGTCCCGGAACGGAGTGCGGGATGCGGGTGCCGGGACGGCGTGCGGGATGTGGGTTCCGTGACGGAGTGCGGGATACGGGTGCCGGGATGGAGTGCGGGATGCATGTCCCAGGACGGAGTGCGGGATGCGGGTGCCGGGACGGAGTGCGGAATGAAGGTGCCGGGACGGAGTGCGGGTGAGAGTCCCGGGACGGAGTGCAGGATGCGGGTGCCGGGACGGAGTGCGGGATGCGGGTGCCGGCACGGAGTGCGGGATGAGAGTCCCGGAACGGAATGCGGGATGCGGGTGCCGGGACAGAGTGCAGGATGAGAGTCCCAGAACGGAATGCGGGATGCGGGTGCCGGAACGGAGTGCGGGATGAGAGTCACGGAATGGGGTGCGGGATGCGGGTGCCGGAACGGAGTGCGGGATGAGAGTCACGAAACGGAGTGCGGGATGAGAGTCACGGAACGGAGTGCGGGATGAGAGTCACGGAACGGAGTGCGGGATGCGGGTGCCGGTAAGGAGTGCGGGATGAGAGTCCCGGGACGGAGTGCGGGATGAGAGTTCCGGAACGGAGTGCGGGATGAAGGTCCCGGGACGGAGTGCGAGATGCGGGTGTCGGAACGGAGTGCGGGATGCGGGTCCCGGAACGGTGTGCGGGATGAGAGTCACGGAACGGAGTGCGGGATGCGGGTGCCGGGACAGAGTGCAGGATGAGAGTCCCAGAACAGAATGCGGGATGCAGGTGCCGGGATGGAGTGCAGGATGAGAGTCCCGGGACGGAGTGCGGGATGTGGGTGCCGGAACGGATTGCGGGATGAGAGTCCCGGGATGGAGTGCAGGATGAGAGTCACGGAACGGAGTGCGGGATGCGGGTGCCGGAACGGAGTGCGGGATGCGGGTGCCGTGACGGAGTGAAGGATGAGAGTCCCGGGAGAGAGTGCGGGATGCGGGTGCCGGAACGGATTGCGGGATGAGAGTCCCGGAACGGAGTGCGGGATGAGAGTCACGGAACGGAGTGCGGGATGCGGGTGCCGGAACGGATTGCGGGATGAGAGTCCCGGGACGGAGTGCAGGATGAGAGTCCCGGAACGGTGTGCGGGATGCGGGTGCCGGGACGGAGTGCTGGATGCGGGTGCCGTGACGGAGTGCAGGATGAGAGTCCCGGAACGGGATGCGGGTGCCGGGACGGAGTGTGGGATCAGAGTCCCAGGACGGAGTGCGGAATGAGAGTCCCGGGACGGAGTGCGGGATGCATATCCCGGGACGGAGTGCGGGATGCGGGTGCCGGAACGGAGTGCGGGATGCGGGTGCCGGGACGGAGTGCGGAATGAGAGTCCCGGGACGGAGTGCGGGATGCATATCCCGGGACGGAGTGCGGTATGCAGGTGCCGGGACGGTGTGCGGGATGCGAGTCACATAACGGAGTGCGGGATGCGGGTCCCGGAACGGAGTGCGGGATGAGAGTCCCCGGACGGAGTGCGGGATGAGAGTCCCGGAACGGAGTGCGGGATGAGAGTCCCGGAACGGAGTGCGGGATGAGAGTCCCGGAACGGAGTGCGGGATGAGAGTTCGGGACGGAGTGCGGGATGCGGGTGCCGGGACGGAGTGCGGGATGCGGGTGCCGGGACGGAGTGCGGGATGCAGGTGCCGAGACGGAGTGCAGGATGCATGTCCCAGGATGGAGTGCGGGATGCGGGTGCCGGGATGGAGTGCGGGATACGGGTGCCGGGATGGAGTGCGGGATGCATGTCCCAGGACGGAGTGCGGGATGCGGGTGCCGGGACGGAGTGCGGAATGAAGGTGCCGGGACGGAGTGCGGGATGAGAGTCCCGGGACGGAGTGCAGGATGCGGGTGCCGGGACGGAGTGCGGGATGCGGGTGCCGGCACGGAGTGCGGGATGAGAGTCCCGGGACGGAGTGCGGGATGCGGGTGCCGGGACGGAGTGCAGGATGAGAGTCCCGGGACGGAGTGCGGGATGCGGGTGCCGGGACAGAGTGCAGGATGAGAGTCCCAGAACAGAATGCGGGATGCGGGTGCCGGAACGGAGTGCGGGATGAGAGTCACGGAATGGGGTGCGGGATGCGGGTGCCGGAACGAAGTGCGGGATGCATATCCCGGGACGGAGTGCGGGATGCGGGTGCCGGGACGGAGTGCGGAATGAGAGTCCCGGGACGGAGTGCGGGATGCATATCCCGGGACGGAGTGCGGGATGCGGGTGCCGGAACGGAGTGCGGGATGCGGGTGCCGGGACGGAGTGCGGGATGCGAGTCCCGGGACGGAGTGCGGGATGCGAGTCCCGGGACGGAGTGCGGGATGCAAGTCACATAACGGAGTGCGGGATGCGGGTCCCGGAACGGAATGAGGGATGCAGGTGCCGGAACGGAGTGCGGGATGAGAGTCCCGGGACGGAGTGCAGGATGCGGGTGCCGGAACGGAGTGCGGGATGAGAGTCCCGGGACGGAGTGCAGGATGAGAGTCACGTAACGGAGTGCGGGATGCGAGTCCCGGAACGGAGTGCGGGATGAGAGTCACGAAACGGAGTGCGGGATGAGAGTCCCGGGACGGAGTGCGGGATGAGAGTCCCGGAACGGAGTGCAGGATGAGTGTCACGGAACGGAGTGCGGGATGAGAGTCCCGGGACGGAGTGCAGGATGAGAGTCCCGGAACGGAGTGCGGGATGCGGGTGCCGGGACGGAGTGCTGGATGCGGGTGCCGTGACGGAGTGCAGGATGAGAGTCCCGGAACGGGATGCGGGTGCCGGGACGGAGTGTGGGATCAGAGTTCCAGGACGGAGTGCGGAATGAGAGTCCCGGGACGGAGTGCGGGATGCATATCCCGGGACGGAGTGCGGGATGCGGGTGCCGGAACGGAGTGCGGGATGCGGGTGCCGGGACGGAGTGCGGAATGAGAGTCCCGGGACGGAGTGCGGGATGCATATCCCGGGACGGAGTGCGGGATGCGGGTGCCGGGACGGTGTGCAGGATGAGAGTCCCGGAACGGGATGCGGGTGCCGGGACGGAGTGTGGGATCAGAGTCCCAGGACGGAGTGCGGAATGAGAGTCCCGGGACGGAGTGCGGGATGCATATCCCGGGACGGAGTGCGGGATGCGGGTGCCGGAACGGAGTGCGGGATGCGGGTGCCGGGACGGAGTGCGGAATGAGAGTCCCGGGACGGAGTGCGGGATGCATATCCCGGGACGGAGTGCGGTATGCAGGTGCCGGGACGGTGTGCGGGATGCGAGTCACATAACGGAGTGCGGGATGCGGGTCCCGGAACGGAGTGCGGGATGAGAGTCCCCGGACGGAGTGCGGGATGAGAGTCCCGGAACGGAGTGCGGGATGAGAGTCCCGGAACGGAGAGCGGGATGAGAGTTCGGGACGGAGTGCGGGATGCGGGTGCCGGGACGGAGTGCGGGATGCGGGTGCCGGGACGGAGTGCGGGATGCAGGTGCCGAGACGGAGTGCAGGATGCATGTCCCAGGATGGAGTGCGGGATGCGGGTGCCGGGATGGAGTGCGGGATACGGGTGCCGGGATGGAGTGCGGGATGCATGTCCCAGGACGGAGTGCGGGATGCGGGTGCCGGGACGGAGTGCGGAATGAAGGTGCCGGGACGGAGTGCGGGATGAGAGTCCCGGGACGGAGTGCAGGATGCGGGTGCCGGGACGGAGTGCGGGATGCGGGTGCCGGCACGGAGTGCGGGATGAGAGTCCCGGGACGGAGTGCGGGATGCGGGTGCCGGGACGGAGTGCAGGATGAGAGTCCCGGGACGGAGTGCGGGATGCGGGTGCCGGGACAGAGTGCAGGATGAGAGTCCCAGAACAGAATGCGGGATGCGGGTGCCGGAACGGAGTGCGGGATGAGAGTCACGGAATGGGGTGCGGGATGCGGGTGCCGGAACGAAGTGCGGGATGCATATCCCGGGACGGAGTGCGGGATGCGGGTGCCGGGACGGAGTGCGGAATGAGAGTCCCGGGACGGAGTGCGGGATGCATATCCCGGGACGGAGTGCGGGATGCGGGTGCCGGAACGGAGTGCGGGATGCGGGTGCCGGGACGGAGTGCGGGATGCGAGTCCCGGGACGGAGTGCGGGATGCGAGTCCCGGGACGGAGTGCGGGATGCAAGTCACATAACGGAGTGCGGGATGCGGGTCCCGGAACGGAATGAGGGATGCAGGTGCCGGAACGGAGTGCGGGATGAGAGTCCCGGGACGGAGTGCAGGATGCGGGTGCCGGAACGGAGTGCGGGATGAGAGTCCCGGGACGGAGTGCAGGATGAGAGTCACGTAACGGAGTGCGGGATGCGAGTCCCGGAACGGAGTGCGGGATGCAGGTGCCGGAACGGAGTGCGGGATGAGAGTCACGAAACGGAGTGCGGGATGAGAGTCCCGGGACGGAGTGCGGGATGAGAGTCCCGGAACGGAGTGCAGGATGAGTGTCACGGAACGGAGTGCGGGATGAGAGTCCCGGGACGGAGTGCAGGATGAGAGTCCCGGAACGGAGTGCGGGATGCGGGTGCCGGGACGGAGTGCTGGATGCGGGTGCCGTGACGGAGTGCAGGATGAGAGTCCCGGAACGGGATGCGGGTGCCGGGACGGAGTGTGGGATCAGAGTTCCAGGACGGAGTGCGGAATGAGAGTCCCGGGACGGAGTGCGGGATGCATATCCCGGGACGGAGTGCGGGATGCGGGTGCCGGAACGGAGTGCGGGATGCGGGTGCCGGGACGGAGTGCGGAATGAGAGTCCCGGGACGGAGTGCGGGATGCATATCCCGGGACGGAGTGCGGGATGCGGGTGCCGGGACGGTGTGCGGGATGCGAGTCACATAACGGAGTGCGGGATGCGGGTCCCGGAACGGAGTGCGGGATGAGAGTCCCCGGACGGAGTGCGGGATGAGAGTCCCGGAACGGAGTGCGGGATGAGAGTCCCGGAACGGAGTGCGGGATGCGGGTGCCGGGACGGAGTGCGGGATGCGGGTGCCGGGACGGAGTGCGGGATGCAGGTGCCGAGACGGAGTGCGGGATACGGGTGCCGGGACGGAGTGCGGGATGCATGTCCCAGGATGGAGTGCGGGATGCGGGTGCCGGGATGGAGTGCGGGATACGGGTGCCGGGACGGAGTGCGGGATGCATGTCCCAGGACGGAGTGCGGGATGCGGGTGCCGGGACGGAGTGCGGAATGAAGGTGCCGGGACGGAGTGCGGGATGAGAGTCCCGGGACGGAGTGCAGGATGCGGGTGCCGGGACGGAGTGCGGGATGCGGGTGCCGGCACGGAGTGCGGGATGAGTGTCCCGGAACGGAATGCGGGATGCGGGTGCCGGGACGGAGTGCAGGATGAGAGTCCCGGGACGGAGTGCGGGATGCGGGTGCCGGGACAGAGTGCAGGATGAGAGTCCCAGAACGGAATGCGGGATGCGGGTGCCGGAACGGAGTGCGGGATGAGAGTCACGGAATGGGGTGCGGGATGCGGGTGCCGGAACGAAGTGCGGGATGCATATCCCGGGACGGAGTGCGGGATGCGGGTGCCGGGACGGAGTGCGGAATGAGAGTCCCGGGACGGAGTGCGGGATGCGGGTGCCGGAACGGAGTGCGGGATGCGGGTGCCGGGACGGAGTGCGGGATGCGAGTCCCGGGACGGAGTGCGGGATGCGAGTCCCGGGACGGAGTGCGGGATGCAAGTCACATAACGGAGTGCGGGATGCGGGTCCCGGAACGGAATGAGGGATGCAGGTGCCGGAACGGTGTGCGGGGTGAGAGTCCCGGGACGGAGTGCAGGATGCGGGTGCCGGAACGGAGTGCGGGATGAGAGTCCCGGGACGGAGTGCAGGATGAGAGTCACGTAACGGAGTGCAGGATGCGAGTCCCGGAACGGAGTGCGGGATGCGGGTGCCGGAACGGAGTGCGGGATGAGAGTCCAGGAACGGAGTGCGGGATGAGAATGCCGGAACGGAGTGCGGGATGCAAGTCCCGGAACGGAGAGGGGGATGCGGGTGCCGGGACGGAGTGCGGGATGCATATTCCGGTACGGAGTGCGGGATGCGGGTGCAGGAACGGAGTGCGGGATGCATATCCCGGGACGGAGTGCGGGATGCATATCCCGGGACGGAGTGCGGGATGCGGGTGCCGGAACAGAGTGCGGGATGTGAGTCCCGGAACGGAGTGCGGGATGCGAGTGCCGGAACGGTGTGCGGGATGAGAGTCACGGAACGGAGTGCGGAATGCGGGTGCCGGAACGGAGTGCGGGATGAGAGTCACGGAACGGAGTGCGGGATGCGGGTGCCGGAACGGAGTGCAGGATGAGAGTCACGGAACGGAGTGCGGGATGAGAGTCCCGAAACGGAGTGCAGATGAGAGTCACGGAACGGAGTGCGGGATGAGAGTCCCGGAACGGAGTGCGGAATGAGAGTCCCGGAACGGAGTGCAGGATGAGAGTCACGGAACGGAGTGCGGGATGCGAGTCCCGGAACGGAGTGCAGGATGCGGGTGCCGGAACGGAGTGCGGGATGAGAGTCACGGAACGGAGTGCGGGATGCGTGTGCCGGGACGGAGTGCGGGATGCGGGAGCTGGGACGGAGTGCGTGATGCATATCCCGGGACGGAGTGCAGGATGCGGGTGCCGGAACGGAGTGCGGGATGCGGGTGCCGGGACGGAGTGCGGGATGCAAGTCACATAACGGAGTGCGGGATGCGGGTCCCGGAACGGAATGAGGGATGCAGGTGCCGGAACGGAGTGCGGGATGAGAGTCCCGGGACGGAGTGCAGGATGCGGGTGCCGGAACGGAGTGCGGGATGAGAGTCCCGGGACGGAGTGCAGGATGCGGGTGCCGGAACGGAGTGCAGGATGAGAGTCACGGAACGGAGTGCGGGATGCGAGTCCCGGAACGGAGTGCGGGATGCGGGCCCCGGAATGGAATGAGGGATGCAGGTGCCGGAACGGAGTGCGGGATGAGAGTCACGGGACGGAGTGCAGGATGCGGGTCCCGGAACGGAGTGCGGGATGCGGGTCCCGGAACGGAATGAGGGATGCAGGTGCCGGAACGGAGTGCGGGATGAGAGTCCCGGGCCGGAGTGCAGGTTGCGGGTGCCGGAACGGAGTGCAGGATGAGAGTCACGGAACGGAGTGCGGGATGCGAGTCCCGGAACGGAGTGCGGGATGCGGGCCCCGGAATGGAATGAGGGATGCAGGTGCCGGAACGGAGTGCGGGATGAGAGTCCCGGGACGGAGTGCAGGATGAGAGTCACGGAACGGAGTGCGGGATGAGAGTCCCGGGACGGAGTGCAGGATGAGAGTCACGGAACGGAGTGCGGGTTGCGAGTCCCGGAACGGAGTGCGGGATGCGGGCCCCGGAATGGAATGAGGGATGCAGGTGCCGGAACGGAGTGCGGGATGAGAGTCCCGGGACGGAGTGCAGGATGAGAGTCACGGAACGGAGTGCGGGATGAGAGTCCCGGAACGGAGTGCAGGATGCGGGTGCCGGAACGGAGTGCGGGATGAGAGTCCCGGGACGGAGTGCAGGATGAGAGTCACGGAACGGAGTGCAGGATGAGAGTCACGGAACGGAGTGCGGGATGAGAGTCCCGGGACGGAGTGCAGGATGAGAGTCACGGAACGGAGTGCGGGTTGCGAGTCCCGGAACGGAGTGCGGGATGCGGGCCCCGGAATGGAATGAGGGATGCAGGTCCCGGAACGGAGTGCGGGATGAGAGTCACGGAATGGAGTGCGGGATGAGAGTCACGGAACGGAGTGCGGGATGAGAGTCCCGGGACGGAGTGCGGGATGAGAGTCCCGGGACGGAGTGCGGGATGAGAGTCCCGGAATGGAGTGCAGGATGAGAGTCACGGAACGGAGTGCGGGATGAGAGTCCCGGGACGGAGTGCGGGATGCGGGTGCCGGAACGGAGTGCGGGATGCGGGTGCCGGGACGGAATGCGGGATGAAGGTGCTGGGACGGGATGCGGGTGCCGGGACGGAGTGCGGGATGCGGGTGCCGGGACGGAATGCGGGATGAAGGTGCTGGGACGGGATGCGGGTGTCGGGACGGAGTGCAGGATGCGAGTCCCGGAACGGAGAGGGGGATGCGGGTGCCGGGACGGAGTGCGGGATGCATATCCCGGTACGGAGTGCGGGATGCGGCTGCCGGAACGGAGTGCGGGATGCATATCCCGGGACGGAGTGCGGGATCGGGTGCCGGAACGGAGTGCGGGATGTGAGTCCCGGAACGGAGTGCGGGATGCGGGTGCCGGAACGGAGTGCGGGATGAAAGTCACGGAACGGAGTGCGGAATGCGGGTGCCGGAACGGAGGGCGGGATGAGAGTCACGGAACGGGGTGCGGGATGCGGGTGCCGGAACGGAGTGCAGGATGCATATCCCGGGATGGAGTGCGGGATGCGGGTGCCGGAACGGAGTGCGGGATGCGGGTGCCAGGACGGAGGGCGGAATGCATATCCCGGGACGGAGTGCGGGATGCGGGTGCCAGAACGGAGTGCGGGATGCGGGTCCCGGGACGGAGAGCGGAATGAGAGTCCCGGGAAGGAGTGCGGGATGCATATCCCGGGACGGAGTGCGGGATGCGGGTGCCGGAACGGAGTGCGGGATGCGGGTGCCGGAACGGTGTGCGGGATGAGAGTCACGGAACGGAGTGCGGAATGCGGGTGCCGGAACGGAGTGCGGGATGAGAGTCACGGAACGGAGTGCGGGATGCGGGTGCCGGAACGAAGTGCAGGATGAGAGTCACGGAACGGAGTGCGGGATGAGAGTCCCGAAACGGAGTGCAGATGAGAGTCACGGAACGGAGTGCGGGATGAGAATCCCGGAACGGAGTGCGGAATGAGAGTCCCGGAACGGAGTGCAGGATGAGAGTCACGGAACGGAGTGCGGGATGCGAGTCCCGGAACGGAGTGCAGGATGCGGGTGCCGGAACGGAGTGCGGGATGAGAGTCACGGAACGGAGTGCGGGATGAGAGTCACGGAACGGAGTGCGGGATGCGTGTGCCGGGACGGAGTGCGGGATGCGGGAGCTGGGACGGAGTGCGTGATGCATATCCCGGGATGGAGTGCGGGATGCGGGTGCCGGAACGGAGTGCGGGATGCGGGTGCCGGGACGGAGGGCGGAATGCATATCCCGGGACGGAGTGCGGGATGCGGGTGCCAGAACGGAGTGCGGGATGCGGGTCCCGGGACGGAGAGCGGAATGAGAGTCCCGGGAAGGAGTGCGGGATACATATCCCGGGACGGAGTGCGGGATGCGGGTGCCGGAACGGAGTGCGGGATGCGGGTGCCGGAACGGTGTGCGGGATGAGAGTCACGGAACGGAGTGCGGAATGCGGGTGCCGGAACGGAGTGCGGGATGAGAGTCACGGAACGGAGTGCGGGATGCGGGTGCCGGAACGGAGTGCAGGATGAGAGTCACGGAACGGAGTGCGGGATGAGAGTCCCGAAACGGAGTGCAGATGAGAGTCACGGAACGGAGTGCGGGATGAGAGTCCCGGAACGGAGTGCGGAATGAGAGTCCCGGAACGGAGTGCAGGATGAGAGTCACGGAACGGAGTGCGGGATGCGAGTCCCGGAACGGAGTGCAGGATGCGGGTGCCGGAACGGAGTGCGGGATGAGAGTCACGGCACGGAGTGAGGGATGAGAGTCACGGAACGGAGTGCGGGATGCGTGTGCCGGGACGGAGTGCGGGATGCGGGAGCTGGGACGGAGTGCGTGATGCATATCCCGGGACGGAGTGCAGGATGCGGGTGCCGGAACGGAGTGCGGGATGCGGGTGGCGGAACGGAGTGCGGGATGAGAGTCACGGGACGGAGTGCAGGATGCGGGTCCCGGAACGGAGTGCGGGATGCGGGTCCCGGAACGGAATGAGGGATGCAGGTGCCGGAACGGAGTGCGGGATGAGAGTCCCGGGCCGGAGTGCAGGATGCGGGTGCCGGAACGGAGTGCAGGATGAGAGTCACGGAACGGAGTGCGGGATGCGAGTCCCGGAACGGAGTGCGGGATGCGGGCCCCGGAATGGAATGAGGGATGCAGGTGCCGGAACGGAGTGCGGGATGAGAGTCCCGGGACGGAGTGCAGGATGAGAGTCACGGAACGGAGTGCGGGATGAGAGTCCCGGGACGGAGTGCAGGATGAGAGTCACGGAACGGAGTGCGGGTTGCGAGTCCCGGAACGGAGTGCGGGATGCGGGCCCCGGAATGGAATGAGGGATGCAGGTGCCGGAACGGAGTGCGGGATGAGAGTCCCGGGACGGAGTGCAGGATGAGAGTCACGGAACGGAGTGCGGGATGAGAGTCCCGGAACGGAGTGCAGGATGCGGGTGCCGGAACGGAGTGCGGGATGAGAGTCCCGGGACGGAGTGCAGGATGAGAGTCACGGAACGGAGTGCAGGATGAGAGTCACGGAACGGAGTGCGGGATGAGAGTCCCGGGACGGAGTGCAGGATGAGAGTCACGGAACGGAGTGCGGGTTGCGAGTCCCGGAACGGAGTGCGGGATGCGGGCCCCGGAATGGAATGAGGGATGCAGGTCCCGGAACGGAGTGCGGGATGAGAGTCACGGAATGGAGTGCGGGATGAGAGTCACGGAACGGAGTGCGGGATGAGAGTCCCGGGACGGAGTGCGGGATGAGAGTCCCGGGACGGAGTGCGGGATGAGAGTCCCGGAATGGAGTGCAGGATGAGAGTCACGGAACGGAGTGCGGGATGAGAGTCCCGGGACGGAGTGCGGGATGCGGGTGCCGGAACGGAGTGCGGGATGCGGGTGCCGGGACGGAATGCGGGATGAAGGTGCTGGGACGGGATGCGGGTGCCGGGACGGAGTGCGGGATGCGGGTGCCGGGACGGAATGCGGGATGAAGGTGCTGGGACGGGATGCGGGTGTCGGGACGGAGTGCAGGATGCGAGTCCCGGAACGGAGAGGGGGATGCGGGTGCCGGGACGGAGTGCGGGATGCATATCCCGGTACGGAGTGCGGGATGCGGCTGCCGGAACGGAGTGCGGGATGCATATCCCGGGACGGAGTGCGGGATCGGGTGCCGGAACGGAGTGCGGGATGTGAGTCCCGGAACGGAGTGCGGGATGCGGGTGCCGGAACGGAGTGCGGGATGAAAGTCACGGAACGGAGTGCGGAATGCGGGTGCCGGAACGGAGGGCGGGATGAGAGTCACGGAACGGGGTGCGGGATGCGGGTGCCGGAACGGAGTGCAGGATGCATATCCCGGGATGGAGTGCGGGATGCGGGTGCCGGAACGGAGTGCGGGATGCGGGTGCCAGGACGGAGGGCGGAATGCATATCCCGGGACGGAGTGCGGGATGCGGGTGCCAGAACGGAGTGCGGGATGCGGGTCCCGGGACAGAGAGCGGAATGAGAGTCCCGGGAAGGAGTGCGGGATGCATATCCCGGGACGGAGTGCGGGATGCGGGTGCCGGAACGGAGTGCGGGATGCGGGTGCCGGAACGGTGTGCGGGATGAGAGTCACGGAACGGAGTGCGGAATGCGGGTGCCGGAACGGAGTGCGGGATGAGAGTCACGGAACGGAGTGCGGGATGCGGGTGCCGGAACGGAGTGCAGGATGAGAGTCACGGAACGGAGTGCGGGATGAGAGTCCCGAAACGGAGTGCAGATGAGAGTCACGGAACGGAGTGCGGGATGAGAGTCCCGGAACGGAGTGCGGAATGAGAGTCCCGGAACGGAGTGCAGGATGAGAGTCACGGAACGGAGTGCGGGATGCGAGTCCCGGAACGGAGTGCAGGATGCGGGTGCCGGAACGGAGTGCGGGATGAGAGTCACGGAACGGAGTGCGGGATGAGAGTCACGGAACGGAGTGCGGGATGCGTGTGCCGGGACGGAGTGCGGGATGCGGGAGCTGGGACGGAGTGCGTGATGCATATCCCGGGATGGAGTGCGGGATGCGGGTGCCGGAACGGAGTGCGGGATGCGGGTGCCGGGACGGAGGGCGGAATGCATATCCCGGGACGGAGTGCGGGATGCGGGTGCCAGAACGGAGTGCGGGATGCGGGTCCCGGGACGGAGAGCGGAATGAGAGTCCCGGGAAGGAGTGCGGGATGCATATCCCGGGACGGAGTGCGGGATGCGGGTGCCGGAACGGAGTGCGGGATGCGGGTGCCGGAACGGTGTGCGGGATGAGAGTCACGGAACGGAGTGCGGAATGCGGGTGCCGGAACGGAGTGCGGGATGAGAGTCACGGAACGGAGTGCGGGATGCGGGTGCCGGAACGGAGTGCAGGATGAGAGTCACGGAACGGAGTGCGGGATGAGAGTCCCGAAACGGAGTGCAGATGAGAGTCACGGAACGGAGTGCGGGATGAGAGTCCCGGAACGGAGTGCGGAATGAGAGTCCCGGAACGGAGTGCAGGATGAGAGTCACGGAACGGAGTGCGGGATGCGAGTCCCGGAACGGAGTGCAGGATGCGGGTGCCGGAACGGAGTGCGGGATGAGAGTCACGGGACGGAGTGCAGGATGAGAGTCACGGAACGGAGTGCGGGATGCGAGTCCCGGAACGGAGTGCGGGATGCGGGCCCCGGAATGGAATGAGGGATGCAGGTGCCGGAACGGAGTGCGGGATGAGAGTCACGGGACGGAGTGCAGGATGCGGGTGCCGGAACGGAGTGCGGGATGCGGGAGCTGGGACGGAGTACGTGATGCATATCCCGGGACGGAGTGCAGGATGCGGGTGCCGGAACGGAGTGCGGGATGCGGGTGGCGGAACGGAGTGCGGGATGAGAGTCCCGGGACGGAGTGCAGGATGCGGGTGCCGGAACGGAGTGCGGGATGAGAGTCCCGGGACGGAGTGCAGGATGAGAGTCACGGAACGGAGTGCGGGATGCGAGTCCCGGAACGGAGTGCGGGATGCGGGCCCCGGAATGGAATGAGGGATGCAGGTGCCGGAACGGAGTGCGGGATGAGAGTCACGGGACGGAGTGCAGGATGCGGGTGCCGGAACGGAGTGCGGGATGAGAGTCCCGGGACGGAGTGCAGGATGAGAGTCACGGAACGGAGTGCGGGATGCGGGTCCCGGAACGGAATGAGGGATGCAGGTGCCGGAACGGAGTGGGGGATGAGAGTCCCGGGACGGAGTGCAGGATGCGGGTGCCGGAACGGAGTGCAGGATGAGAGTCACGGAACGGAGTGCGGGATGCGAGTCCCGGCACGGAGTGCGGGATGCGGGCCCCGGAATGGAATGAGGGATGCATGTGCCGGAACGGAGTGCAGGATGAGAGTCACGGGACGGAGTGCAGGATGCGGGTGCCGGAACGGAGTGCGGGATGAGAGTCCCGGGACGGAGTGCGGGATGAGAGTTTTGGGACGGAGTGCGGGATGCGAGTCCCGGAACGGAGTGCGGGATGCGGGTCCCGGAACGGAATGAGGGATGCAGGTGCTGGAACGGAGTGCGGGATGAGAGTCCCGGGACGGAGTGCAGGATGCGGGTGCCGGAACGGAGTGCGGGATGAGAGTCCCAGGACGGAGTGCAGGATGAGAGTCACGGAACGGAGTGCGGGATGAGAGTCCCGGGACGGAGTGCGGGATGAGAGTCCCGGAACGGAGTGCAGGATGAGAGTCACGGAACGGAGTGCGGGATGCGAGTCCCGGAACGGAGTGCGGGATGCGGGCCCCGGAATGGAATGAGGGATGCAGGTGCCGGAACGGAGTGCGGGAGGAAAGTCCCGGAACGGAGTGCGGGATGCGGGCCCCGGAATGGAATGCGGGATGAAGGTGCCGGGACGGAATGCGGGATGCATGTCCCAGGACGGAGTGCGGGATGCGGGTTCGGGACGGCGTGCGGGATGAGAGTCACGGAACGGAGTGCGGGATGAGAGTCCCGGGACGGAGTGCGGGATGCGGGTGCCGGAACGGAGTGCGGGATGTGAGTCACATAACGGAGTGCGGGATGCGGGTCACGGAACGGAATGAGGGATGCAGGTGCCAGAACGGAGTGCGGGATGAGATTCCCGGGACGGAGTGCAGGATGCGGGTGCCGGAACGGAGTGCGGGATGAGAGTCCCGGGACGGAGTGCAGGATGCGGGTGCCGGAACGGAGTGCAGGATGAGAGTCACGGAACGGAGTGCGGGATGCGAGTCCCGGAACGGAGTGCGGGATGCGGGCCCCGGAATGGAATGAGGGATGCAGGTGCCGGAACGGAGTGCGGGATGAGAGTCACGGGACGGAGTGCAGGATGCGGGTGCCGGAACGGAGTGCGGGATGAGAGTCCCGGGACGGAGTGCGGGATGAGAGTCCCGGGACGGAGTGCGGGATGCGAGTCCCGGAACGGAGTGCGGGATGCGGGTCCCGGAACGGAATGAGGGATGCAGGTGCTGGAACGGAGTGCGGGATGAGAGTCCCGGGACGGAGTGCAGGATGCGGGTGCCGGAACGGAGTGCGGGATGAGAGTCCCGGGACGGAGTGCAGGATGAGAGTCACGGAACGGAGTGCGGGATGAGAGTCCCGGGACGGAGTGCGGGATGAGAGTCCCGGAACGGAGTGCAGGATGAGAGTCACGGAACGGAGTGCGGGTTGCGAGTCCCGGAACGGAGTGCGGGATGCGGGCCCCGGAATGGAATGAGGGATGCAGGTGCCGGAACGGAGTGCGGGATGAAAGTCACGGAACGGAGTGCGGAATGCGGGTGCCGGAACGGAGTGCGGGATGAGAGTCACGGAACGGGGTGCGTTATGCGGGTGCCGGAACGGAGTGCAGGATGCGGGTGCCGGAACGGAGTGCGGGATGCGGGTGCCGGGACGGAGGGCGGAATGCATATCCCGGGACGGAGTGCGGGATGCGGGTGCCAGAACGGACTGCGGGATGCGGGTCCCGGGACGGAGTGCGGAATGAGAGTCCCGGGAAGGAGTGCGGGATGCATATCCCGGGACGGAGTGCGGGATGCGGGTGCCGGAACGGAGTGCGGGATGCGGGTTCCGGGACGGAGTGCGTGATGCGAGTCCCGGGACGGAGTGCGGGATGCGAGTCCCGGGACGGAATGAGGGATGCAGGTGCCGGAACGGAGTGCGGGATGAGAGTCACGGAATGGAGTGCGGGATGAGAATCCCGGAACGGAGTGCGGGATGCGAGTCCCGGAACGGAGAGGGGGATGCGGGTGCCGGGACGGAGTGCGGGATGCATATCCCGGCACGGAGTGCGGGATGCGGGTGCCGGAACGGAGTGCGGGATGCAAATCCCGGGACGGAGTGCGGGATGCGGGTGCCGGGACGGAGTGCAGGATGCGGGTGCCGGGACGGAGTGCGGGATGCATATCCCGGTACGGAGTGCGGGATGCGGCTGCCGGAACGGAGTGCGGGATGCATATCCCGGGACGGAGTGCGGGATGCATGTCCCGGGACGGAGTGCGGGATGCATGTCCCGGGACGGAGTGCGGGATGCGGGTGCCGGAACGGAGTGCGGGATGTGAGTCCCGGAACGGAGTGCGGAATGCGGGTGCCGGAACGGAGTGCGGAATGCGGGTGCCGGAACGGAGGGCGGGATGAGAGTCACGGAACGGGGTGCGGGATGCGGGTGCCGGAACGGAGTGCGGGATGCATATCCCGGGACGGAGTGCGGGATGCGGGTGCCGGAACGGAGTGCGGGATGCGGGTGCCAGGACGGAGGGCGGAATGCATATCCCGGGACGGAGTGCGGGATGCGGGTGCCAGAACGGAGTGCGGGATGCGGGTCCCGGGACGGAGTGTGGAATGAGAGTCCCGGGAAGGTGTGCGGGATGCATATCCCGGGACGGAGTGCGGGATGCGGGTGCCGGAACGGAGTGCGGGATGCGGGTTCCGGGACGGAGTGCGGGATGCGAGTCCCGGGACGGAGTGCGGGATGCGTGTCCCGGGACGGAGTGCAGGATGCAAGTCACATAACGGAGTGCGGGATGCGGGTCCCGGAACGGAATGAGGGATGCAGGTGCCGGAACGGAGTGCGGGATGAGAGTCACGGAATGGAGTGCGGGAAGAGAATCCCGGAACGGAGTGCGGGATGCGAGTCCCGGAACAGAGAGGGGGATGCGGGTGCCGGGACGGAGTGCGGGATGCATATCCCGGTACGGAGTGCGGGATGCGGGTGCCGGAACGGAGTGCGGGATGCATATCCCGGGACGGAGTGCGGGATGCATATCCCGGGACGGAGTGCGGGATGCGGGTGCCGGAACGGAGTGCGGGATGCGGGTGCCGGAACGGAGTGCGGGATGAGAGTCCCGGGACGGAGTGCAGGATGAGAGTCACGGAACGGAGTGCGGGATGAGAGTCCCGGAACGGAGTGCGGGATGCGGGTCCCGGAACGGAATGAGGGATGCAGGTGCCGGAACGGAGTGCGGGATGAAAGTCCCGGAACGGAGTGCGGGATGCGGGCCCCGGAATGGAATGCGGGATGAAGGTGCCGGGACGGAATGCGGGATGCATGTCCCAGGACGGAGTGCGGGATGCGGGTTCGGGACGGCGTGCGGGATGAGAGTCACGGAACGGAGTGCGGGATGAGAGTCCCGGGACGGAGTGCGGGATGCGGGTGCCGGAACGGAGTGCGGGATGCGAGTCACATAACGGAGTGCGGGATGCGGGTCACGGAACGGAATGAGGGATGCAGGTGCCGGAACGGAGTGCGGGATGAGATTCCCGGGACGGAGTGCAGGATGCGGGTGCCGGAACGGAGTGCGGGATGAGAGTCCCGGGACGGAGTGCAGGATGCGGGTGCCGGAACGGAGTGCAGGATGAGAGTCACGGAACGGAGTGCGGGATGCGAGTCCCGGAACGGAGTGCGGGATGCGGGCCCCGGAATGGAATGAGGGATGCAGGTGCCGGAACGGAGTGCGGGATGAGAGTCACGGGACGGAGTGCAGGATGCGGGTGCCGGAACGGAGTGCGGGATGAGAGTCCCGGGACGGAGTGCGGGATGAGAGTCCCAGGACGGAGTGCGGGATGCGAGTCCCGGAACGGAGTGCGGGATGCGGGTCCCGGAACGGAATGAGGGATGCAGGTGCTGGAACGGAGTGCGGGATGAGAGTCCCGGGACGGAGTGCAGGATGCGGGTGCCGGAACGGAGTGCGGGATGAGAGTCCCGGGACGGAGTGCAGGATGAGAGTCACGGAACGGAGTGCGGGATGAGAGTCCCGGGACGGAGTGCGGGATGAGAGTCCCGGAACGGAGTGCAGGATGCGGGCCCCGGAATGGAATGAGGGATGCAGGTGCCGGAACGGAGTGCGGGATGAAAGTCACGGAACGGAGTGCGGAATGCGGGTGCCGGAACGGAGTGCGGGATGAGAGTCACGGAACGGGGTGCGGGATGCGGGTGCCGGAACGGAGTGCAGGATGCGGGTACCGGAACGGAGTGCGGGATGCGGGTGCCGGGACGGAGGGCGGAATGCATATCCCGGGACGGAGTGCGGGATGCGAGTCCCGGAACGGAGTGCGGGATGCGGGCCCCGGAATGGAATGAGGGATGCAGGTGCCGGAACGGAGTGCGGGATGAAAGTCACGGAACGGAGTGCGGAATGCGGGTGCCGGAACGGAGTGCGGGATGAGAGTCACGGAACGGGGTGCGGGATGCGGGTGCCGGAACGGAGTGCAGGATGCGGGTGCCGGGACGGAGGGCGGAATGCATATCCCGGGAAGGAGTGCGGGATGCGGGTGCCAGAACGGAGTGCGGGATGAGAGTCACGGAATGGAGTGCGGGAAGAGAATCCCGGAACGGAGTGCGGGATGCGAGTCCCGGAACAGAGAGGGGGATGCGGGTGCCGGGACGGAGTGCGGGATGCATATCCCGGTACGGAGTGCGGGATGCGGGTGCCGGAACGGAGTGCGGGATGCATATCCCGGGACGGAGTGCGGGATGCATATCCCGGGACGGAGTGCGGGATGCGGGTGCCGGAACGGAGTGCGGGATGTGAGTCCCGGAACGGAGTGCGGGATGCTGGTGCCGGAACGGAGTGCAGGATGAGAGTCACGGAACGGAGTGCGGAATGCGGGTGCCGGAACGGAGTGCGGGATAAGAGTCACGGAACGGAGTGCGGGATGCAGGTGCCGGAACGGAGTGCAGGATGAGAGTCCCGGAACGGAGTGCGGGATGAGAGTCCCGGAACGGAGTGCAGATGAGAGTCACGGAACGGAGTGCGGGATGAGAGTCCCGGAACGGAGTGCATGATGCGGGTGCCGGGAGGGAGTGCGGGATGAGAGTCCCGGGACGGAGTGCGGGATGCATATCCCGGCATGGAGTGCGGGATGCGGGTGCCGGAACGGAGTGCGGGATGCGGGTGCCGGGACGGAGTGCGGGATGAGAGTCCCGGGACGGAGTGCAGGATGAGAGTCACGGAACGGAGTGCGGGATGAGAGTCCCGGAACGGAGTGCAGGATGCGGGTGCCGGGTGGGAGTGTGGGATGAGAGTCCCGGGACGGAGTGCGGGATGCAGACCCGGGACGGAGTGCGGGATGCAGGTGCCGGAACGGAGTGCGGGATGCAGACCCGGGACGGAGTGCGGGATGCAGGTGCCGGAACGGAGTGCGGGATGCGGGTGCCGGAATGGAGTGCGAGATGCGAGTCCCGGGACGGAGTGCAGGATGCGGGTCCTGGGACGGAATGCGGGATGAAGGTGCCGGGACGGAATGCGGGATGCATGTCCCAGGACGGAGTGCGGGATGCGGGTTCGGGACGGCGTGCGGGATGAGAGTCACGGAACGGAGTGCGGGATGAGAGTCCCGGGACGGAGTGCGGGATGCGGGTGCCGGAACGGAGTGCAGGATGAGAGTCACGGAACGGAGTGCGGGATGCGGGTCACGGAACGGAATGAGGGATGCAGGTGCCGGAACGGAGTGCGGGATGAGATTCCCGGGACGGAGTGCAGGATGCGGGTGCCGGAACGGAGTGCGGGATGAGAGTCCCGGGACGGAGTGCAGGATGCGGGTGCCGGAACGGAGTGCAGGATGAGAGTCACGGAACGGAGTGCGGGATGCGAGTCCCGGAACGGAGTGCGGGATGCGAGCCCCGGAATGGAATGAGGGATGCAGGTGCCGGAACGGAGTGCGGGATGAGAGTCACGGGACGGAGTGCAGGATGCGGGTGCCGGAACGGAGTGCGGGATGAGAGTCCCGGGACGGAGTGCGGGATGAGAGTCCCGGGACGGAGTGCGGGATGCGAGTCCCGGAACGGAGTGCGGGATGCGGGTCCCGGAACGGAATGAGGGATGCAGGTGCTGGAACGGAGTGCGGGATGAGAGTCCCGGGACGGAGTGCAGGATGCGGGTGCCGGAACGGAGTGCGGGATGAGAGTCCCGGGACGGAGTGCAGGATGAGAGTCACGGAACGGAGTGCGGGATGAGAGTCCCGGGACGGAGTGCGGGATGAGAGTCCCGGAACGGAGTGCAGGATGAGAGTCACGGAACGGAGTGCGGGATGCGAGTCCCGGAACGGAGTGCGGGATGCGGGCCCCGGAATGGAATGAGGGATGCAGGTGCCGGAACGGAGTGCGGGATGAAAGTCACGGAACGGAGTGCGGAATGCGGGTGCCGGAACGGAGTGCGGGATGAGAGTCACGGAACGGGGTGCGGGATGCGGGTGCCGGAACGGAGTGCAGGATGCGGGTGCCGGAACGGAGTGCGGGATGCGGGTGCCGGGACGGAGGGCGGAATGCATATCCCGGGACGGAGTGCGGGATGCGGGTGCCAGAACGGAGTGCGGGATGCGGGTCCCGGGACGGAGTGCGGAATGAGAGTCCCGGGAAGGAGTGCGGGATGCATATCCCGGGACGGAGTGCGGGATGCGGGTGCCGGAACGGAGTGCGGGATGCGGGTTCCGGGACGGAGTGCGTGATGCGAGTCCCGGGACAGAGTGCGGGATGCGAGTCCCGGGACGGAATGAGGGATGCAGGTGCCGGAACGGAGTGCGGGATGAGAGTCACGGAATGGAGTGCGGGATGAGAATCCCGGAACGGAGTGCGGGATGCGAGTCCCGGAACGGAGAGGGGGATGCGGGTGCCGGGACGGAGTGCGGGATGCATATCCCGGCACGGAGTGCGGGATGCGGGTGCCGGAACGGAGTGCGGGTTGCAAATCCCGGGACGGAGTGCGGGATGCGGGTGCCGGGACGGAGTGCAGGATGCGGGTGCCGGGACGGAGTGCGGGATGCATATCCCGGTACGGAGTGCGGGATGCGGCTGCCGGAACGGAGTGCGGGATGCATATCCCGGGACGGAGTGCGGGATGCATGTCCCGGGACGGAGTGCGGGATGCGGGTGCCGGAACGGAGTGCGGGATGTGAGTCCCGGAACGGAGTGCGGGATGCGGGTGCCGGAACGGAGTGCGGAATGCGGGTGCCGGAACGGAGTGCGGGATGAGAGTCACGGAACGGGGTGCGGGATGCGGGTGCCGGAACGGAGTGCGGGATGCATATCCCGGGACGGAGTGCGGGATGCGGGTGCCGGAACGGAGTGCGGGATGAGGGTGCCGGGACGGAGGGCGGAATGCATATCCCGGGACGGAGTGCGGAATGCGGGTGCCAGAACGGAGTGCGGGATGCGGGTCCCGGGACGGAGTGCGGAATGAGAGTCCCGGGAAGGTGTGCGGGATGCATATCCTGGGACGGAGTGCGGGATGCGGGTGCCGGGACGGAGTGCAGGATGCGGGTGCCGGGACGGAGTGCGGGATGCATATCCCGGTACGGAGTGCGGGATGCGGCTGCCGGAACGGAGTGCGGGATGCGAGTCCCGGGACGGAGTGCGGGATGCATGTCCCGGGACGGAGTGCGGGATGCGGGTGCCGGAACGGAGTGCGGGATGTGAGTCCCGGAACGGAGTGCGGGATGCGGGTGCCGGAACGGAGTGCGGAATGCGGGTGCCGGAACGGAGTGCGGGATGAGAGTCACGGAACGGGGTGCGGGATGCGGGTGCCGGAACGGAGTGCGGGATGAGAGTCCCGGGACGGAGTGCGGGATGCGGGTGCCGGAACGGAGTGCGGGATGAGAGTCCCGGGACGGAGTGCGGGATGCGGGTGCCGGAACGGAGTGCTGGATGCGGGTGCCGGGACGGAGGGCGGAATGCATATCCCGGGACGGAGTGCGGAATGCGGGTGCCAGAACGGAGTGCGGGATGCGGGTGCCGGGACGGAGGGCGGAATGCATATCCCGGGACGGAGTGCGGGATGCGGGTGCCGGAACGGAGTGCGGGATGTGAGTCCCGGAACGGAGTGCGGGATGCGGGTGCCGGAACGGAGTGCGGAATGCGGGTGCCGGAACGGAGTGCGGGATGAGAGTCACGGAACGGGGTGCGGGATGCGGGTGCCGGAACGGAGTGCGGGATGCATATCCCGGGACGGAGTGCGGGATGCGGGTGCCGGAACGGAGTGCGGGATGCGGGTGCCAGGACGGAGGGCGGAATGCATATCCCGGAACGGAGTGCAGGATGAGAGTCACGGAACGGAGTGCGGAATGCGGGTGCCGGAACGGAGTGCGGGATGAGAGTCACGGAATGGAGTGCGGGAAGAGAATCCCGGAACGGAGTGCGGGATGCGAGTCCCGGAACAGAGAGGGGGATGCGGGTGCCGGGACGGAGTGCGGGATGCATATCCCGGTACGGAGTGCGGGATGCGGGTGCCGGAACGGAGTGCGGGATGCATATCCCGGGACGGAGTGCGGGATGCATATCCCGGGACGGAGTGCGGGATGCGGGTGCCGGAACGGAGTGCGGGATGCGGGTGCCAGGACGGAGGGCGGAATGCAGATCCCGGGACGGAGTACGGGATGCGGGTGCCAGAACGGAGTGCGGGATGCGGGTCCCGGGACGGAGTGTGGAATGAGAGTCCCGGGAAGGTGTGCGGGATGCATATCCCGGGACGGAGTGCGGGATGCGGGTGCCGGAACGGAGTGCGGGATGCGGGTTCCGGGACGGAGTGCAGGATGCGAGTCCCGGGACGGAGTGCGGGATGCGAGTCCCGGGACGGAGTGCAGGATGCAAGTCACATAACGGAGTGCGGGATGCGGGTCCCGGAACGGAATGAGGGATGCAGGTGCCGGAACGGAGTGCGGGATGAGAGTCACGGAATGGAGTGCGGGAAGAGAATCCCGGAACGGAGTGCGGGATGCGAGTCCCGGAACAGAGAGGGGGATGCGGGTGCCGGGACGGAGTGCGGGATGCATATCCCGGTACGGAGTGCGGGATGCGGGTGCCGGAACGGAGTGCGGGATGCATATCCCGGGACGGAGTGCGGGATGCATATCCCGGGACGGAGTGCGGGATGCGGGTGCCGGAACGGAGTGCGGGATGTGAGTCCCGGAACGGAGTGCGGGATGCTGGTGCCGGAACGGAGTGCAGGATGAGAGTCACGGAACGGAGTGCGGAATGCGGGTGCCGGAACGGAGTGCGGGATAAGAGTCACGGAACGGAGTGCGGGATGCAGGTGCCGGAACGGAGTGCAGGATGAGAGTCCCGGAACGGAGTGCGGGATGACAGTCCCGGAACGGAGTGCAGATGAGAGTCACGGAACGGAGTGCGGGATGAGAGTCCCGGAACGGAGTGCACGATGCGGGTGCCGGGAGCGAGTGCGGGATGAGAGTCCCGGGACGGAGTGCGGGATGCATATCCCGGCATGGAGTGCGGGATGCGGGTGCCGGAACGGAGTGCGGGATGAGAGTCCCGGGACGGAGTGCAGGATGAGAGTCACGGAACGGAGTGCGGGATGAGAGTCCCGGAACGGAGTGCAGGATGCGGGTGCCGGGTGGGAGTGTGGGATGAGAGTCCCGGGACGGAGTGCGGGATGCAGGTGCCGGAACGGAGTGCGGGATGCGGGTGCCGGAATGGAGTGCGAGATGCGAGTCCCGGGACGGAGTGCAGGATGCGGGTCCTGGGACGGAATGCGGGATGAAGGTGCCGGGACGGAATGCGGGATGCATGTCCCAGGACGGAGTGCGGGATGCGGGTTCGGGACGGCGTGCGGGATGAGAGTCACGGAACGGAGTGCGGGATGAGAGTCCCGGGACGGAGTGCGGGATGCGGGTGCCGGAACGGAGTGCGGGATGCGAGTCACATAACGGAGTGCGGGATGCGGGTCACGGAACGGAATGAGGGATGCAGGTGCCGGAACGGAGTGCGGGATGAGATTCCCGGGACGGAGTGCAGGATGCGGGTGCCGGAACGGAGTGCGGGATGAGAGTCCCGGGACGGAGTGCAGGATGCGGGTGCCGGAACGGAGTGCAGGATGAGAGTCACGGAACGGAGTGCGGGATGCGAGTCCCGGAACGGAGTGCGGGATGCGGGCCCCGGAATGGAATGAGGGATGCAGGTGCCGGAACGGAGTGCGGGATGAGAGTCACGGGACGGAGTGCAGGATGCGGGTGCCGGAACGGAGTGCGGGATGAGAGTCCCGGGACGGAGTGCGGGATGAGAGTCCCGGGACGGAGTGCGGGATGCGAGTCCCGGAACGGAGTGCGGGATGCGGGTCCCGGAACGGAATGAGGGATGCAGGTGCTGGAACGGAGTGCGGGATGAGAGTCCCGGGACGGAGTGCAGGATGCGGGTGCCGGAACGGAGTGCGGGATGAGAGTCCCGGGACGGAGTGCAGGATGAGAGTCACGGAACGGAGTGCGGGATGAGAGTCCCGGGACGGAGTGCGGGATGAGAGTCCCGGAACGGAGTGCAGGATGAGAGTCACGGAACGGAGTGCGGGATGCGAGTCCCGGAACGGAGTGCGGGATGCGGGCCCCGGAATGGAATGAGGGATGCAGGTGCCGGAACGGAGTGCGGGATGAAAGTCACGGAACGGAGTGCGGAATGCGGGTGCCGGAACGGAGTGCGGGATGAGAGTCACGGAACGGGGTGCGGGATGCGGGTGCCGGAACGGAGTGCAGGATGCGGGTGCCGGAACGGAGTGCGGGATGCGGGTGCCGGGACGGAGGGCGGAATGCATATCCCGGGACGGAGTGCGGGATGCGGGTGCCAGAACGGAGTGCGGGATGCGGGTCCCGGGACGGAGTGCGGAATGAGAGTCCCGGGAAGGAGTGCGGGATGCATATCCCGGGACGGAGTGCGGGATGCGGGTGCCGGAACGGAGTGCGGGATGCGGGTTCCGGGACGGAGTGCGGGATGCGAGTCCCGGGACAGAGTGCGGGATGCGAGTCCCGGGACGGAATGAGGGATGCAGGTGCCGGAACGGAGTGCGGGATGAGAGTCACGGAATGGAGTGCGGGATGAGAATCCCGGAACGGAGTGCGGGATGCGAGTCCCGGAACGGAGAGGGGGATGCGGGTGCCGGGACGGAGTGCGGGATGCATATCCCGGCACGGAGTGCGGGATGCGGGTGCCGGAACGGAGTGCAGGATGCAAATCCCGGGACGGAGTGCGGGATGCGGGTGCCGGGACGGAGTGCAGGATGCGGGTGCCGGGACGGAGTGCGGGATGCATATCCCGGTACGGAGTGCGGGATGCGGCTGCCGGAACGGAGTGCGGGATGCATATCCCGGGACGGAGTGCGGGATGCATGTCCCGGGACGGAGTGCGGGATGCGGGTGCCGGAACGGAGTGCGGGATGTGAGTCCCGGAACGGAGTGCGGGATGCGGGTGCCGGAACGGAGTGCGGAATGCGGGTGCCGGAACGGAGTGCGGGATGAGAGTCACGGAACGGGGTGCGGGATGCGGGTGCCGGAACGGAGTGCGGGATGCATATCCCGGGACGGAGTGCGGGATGCGGGTGCCGGAACGGAGTGCGGGATGAGGGTGCCGGGACGGAGGGCGGAATGCATATCCCGGGACGGAGTGCGGAATGCGGGTGCCAGAACGGAGTGCGGGATGCGGGTCCCGGGACGGAGTGCGGAATGAGAGTCCCGGGAAGGTGTGCGGGATGCATATCCTGGGACGGAGTGCGGGATGCGGGTACCGGAACGGAGTGCGGGATGCGGGTTCCGGGACGGAGTGCAGGATGCAAGTCACATAACGGAGTGCGGGATGCGGGTCCCGGAACGGAATGAGGGATGCAGGTGCCGGAACGGAGTGCGGGATGAGAGTCACGGAATGGAGTGCGGGAAGAGAATCCCGGAACGGAGTGCGGGATGAGAGTCACGGAACGGAGTGCGGGATGAGAGTCCCGGAACGGAGTGCAGGATGCGGGTGCCGGGTGGGAGTGTGGGATGAGAGTCCCGGGACGGAGTGCGGGATGCATACCCGGGACGGAGTGCGGGATGCGGGTGCCGGAATGGAGTGCGAGATGCGAGTCCCGGGACGGAGTGCAGGATGCGGGTCCTGGGACGGAATGCGGGATGAAGGTGCCGGGACGGAATGCGGGATGCATGTCCCAGGACGGAGTGCGGGATGCGGGTTCGGGACGGCGTGCGGGATGAGAGTCACGGAACGGAGTGCGGGATGAGAGTCCCGGGACGGAGTGCGGGATGCGGGTGCCGGAACGGAGTGCGGGATGCGAGTCACATAACGGAGTGCGGGATGCGGGTCACGGAACGGAATGAGGGATGCAGGTGCCGGAACGGAGTGCGGGATGAGATTCCCGGGACGGAGTGCAGGATGCGGGTGCCGGAACGGAGTGCGGGATGAGAGTCCCGGGACGGAGTGCAGGATGCGGGTGCCGGAACGGAGTGCGGGATGAGAGTCCCGGGACGGAGTGCGGGATGAGAGTCCCGGGACGGAGTGCGGGATGCGAGTCCCGGAACGGAGTGCGGGATGCGGGTCCCGGAACGGAATGAGGGATGCAGGTGCTGGAACGGAGTGCGGGATGAGAGTCCCGGGACGGAGTGCAGGATGCGGGTGCCGGAACGGAGTGCGGGATGAGAGTCCCGGGACGGAGTGCAGGATGAGAGTCACGGAACGGAGTGCGGGATGAGAGTCCCGGGACGGAGTGCGGGATGAGAGTCCCGGAACGGAGTGCAGGAAGAGAGTCACGGAACGGAGTGCGGGATGCGAGTCCCGGAACGGAGTGCGGGATGCGGGCCCCGGAATGGAATGATGGATGCAGGTGCCGGAACGGAGTGCGGGATGAAAGTCACGGAACGGAGTGCGGAATGCGGGTGCCGGAACGGAGTGCGGGATGAGAGTCACGGAACGGGGTGCGGGATGCGGGTGCCGGAACGGAGTGCAGGATGCGGGTGCCGGAACGGAGTGCGGGATGCGGGTGCCGGGACGGAGGGCGGAATGCATATCCCGGGACGGAGTGCGGGATGCGGGTGCCAGAACGGAGTGCGGGATGCGGGTCCCGGGACGGAGTGCGGAATGAGAGTCCCGGGAAGGAGTGCGGGATGCATATCCCAGGACGGAGTGCGGGATGCGGGTGCCGGAACGGAGTGCGGGATGCGGGTTCCGGGACGGAGTGCGTGATGCGAGTCCCGGGACGGAGTGCGGGATGCGAGTCCCGGGACGGAATGAGGGATGCAGGTGCCGGAACGGAGTGCGGGATGAGAGTCACGGAATGGAGTGCGGGATGAGAATCCCGGAACGGAGTGCGGGATGCGAGTCCCGGAACGGAGAGGGGGATGCGGGTGCCGGGACGGAGTGCGGGATGCATATCCCGGCACGGAGTGCGGGATGCGGGTGCCGGAACGGAGTGCGGGATGCAAATCCCGGGACGGAGTGCGGGATGCGGGTGCTGGGACGGAGTGCAGGATGCGGGTGCCGAGACGGAGTGCAGGATGCAAGTCACATAACGGAGTGCGGGATGCGGGTCCCGGAACGGAGTGCGGGATGCGAGTCCCGGGACGGAGTGCAGGATGCAAGTCACATAACGGAGTGCGGGATGCGAGTCCCGGAACGGAATGAGGGATGCAGGTGCCGGAACGGAGTGCGGGATGAGAGTCACGGAATGGAGTGCGGGAAGAGAATCCCGGAACGGAGTGCGGGATGCGAGTCCCGGAACAGAGAGGGGGATGCGGGTGCCGGGACGGAGTGCGGGATGCATATCCCGGTACGGAGTGCGGGATGCGGGTGCCGGAACGGAGTGCGGGATGCATATCCCGGGACGGAGTGCGGGATGCATATCCCGGGACGGAGTGCGGGATGCGGGTGCCGGAACGGAGTGCGGGATGTGAGTCCCGGAACGGAGTGCGGGATGCTGGTGCCGGAACGGAGTGCAGGATGAGAGTCACGGAACGGAGTGCGGAATGCGGGTGCCGGAACGGAGTGCAGGATGAGAGTCCCGGAACGGAGTGCGGGATGAGAGTCCCGGAACGGAGTGCAGATGAGAGTCACGGAACGGAGTGCGGGATGAGAGTCCCGGAACGGAGTGCACGATGCGGGTGCCGGGAGGGAGTGCGGGATGAGAGTCCCGGGACGGAGTGCGGGATGCATATCCCGGCATGGAGTGCGGGATGCGGGTGCCGGAACGGAGTGCGGGATGCGGGTGCCGGGACGGAGTGCGGGATGCGAGTCCCGGGACGGAGTGCGGGATGCAAGTCACATAACGGAGTGCGGGATGCGGGTCCCAGAACGGAATGAGGGATGCAGGTGCCGGAACGGAGTGCGGGATGAGAGTCCCGGGACGGAGTGCAGGATGCGAGTGCCGGAACGGAGTGCGGGATGAGAGTCCCGGGACGGAGTGCAGGATGAGAGTCACGGAACGGAGTGCGGGATGAGAGTCCCGGAACGGAGTGCAGGATGCGGGTGCCGGGTGGGAGTGTGGGATGAGAGTCCCGGGACGGAGTGCGGGATGCATACCCCGGGACGGAGTGCGGGATGCATATCCCGGTACGGTGTGCGGGATGCGGGTGCCGGAACGGAGTGCGGGATGCATATCCCGGGACGGAGTGCGGGATGCATATCCCGGGACGGAGTGCGGGATGCGGGTGCCGGAACGGAGTGCGGGATGTGAGTCACGGAACGGAGTGCGGAATGCGGGTGCCGGAACGGAGTGCGGGATAAGAGTCACGGAACGGAGTGCGGGATGCGGGTGCCGGAACGGAGTGCAGGATGAGAGTCCCGGAACGGAGTGCGGGATGAGAGTCCTGGAACGGAGTGCAGATGAGAGTCACGGAACGGAGTGCGGGATGAGAGTCCCGGAACGGAGTGCACGATGCGGGTGCCGGGAGGGAGTGCGGGATGAGAGTCCCGGGACGGAGTGCGGGATGCATATCCCGGCATGGAGTGCGGGATGCGGGTGCCGGAATGGAGTGCGGGATGCGGGTGCCGGGACGGAGTGCGGGATGTGAGTCCCGGGACGGAGTGCGGGATGCAAGTCACATAACGGAGTGCGGGATGCGGGTCCCAGAACGGAATGAGGGATGCAGGTGCCGGAACGGAGTGCGGGATGAGAGTCCCGGGACGGAGTGCAGGATGCGAGTGCCGGAACGGAGTGCGGGATGAGAGTCCCGGGACGGAGTGCAGGATGAGAGTCACGGAACGGAGTGCGGGATGAGAGTCCCGGAACGGAGTGCAGGATGCGGGTGCCGGGTGGGAGTGTGGGATTAGAGTCCCGGGACGGAGTGCGGGATGCATACCCCGGGACGGAGTGCGGGATGCAGGTGCCGGAACGGAGTGCGGGATGCGGGTGCCGGAATGGAGTGCGAGATGCGAGTCCCGGGACGGAGTGCAGGATGCGGGTCCTGGGTCGGAATGCGGGATGAAGGTGCCGGGACGGAATGCGGGATGCATGTCCCAGGACGGAGTGCGGGATGCGGGTTCGGGACGGCGTGCGGGTGCGGGTGCCGGGACGGAGTGCGGGATGCATATCCCGGGACGGAGTGTGGGATGCGGGTGCCGGGACGGAGTGCGGGATGAGAGTCACGGAACGGAGTGCGGGATGAGAGTCCCGGGACGGAGTGCGGGATGCGGGTGCCGGAACGGAGTGCGGGATGCGAGTCACATAACGGAGTGCGGGATGCGGGTCCCGGAACGGAATGAGGGATGCAGGTGCCGGAACGGAGTGCAGGATGAGATTCCCGGGACGGAGTGCAGGATGCGGGTGCCGGAACGGAGTGCGGGATGAGAGTCCCGGGACGGAGTGCGGGATGAGAGTCCCGGGATGGAGTGCAGGATGAGAGTCACGGAACGGAGTGCGGGATGCGAGTCCCGGAACGGAGTGCGGGATGCGGGTGCCGGAACGGAGTGCGGGATGAGAGTCACGGAATGGAGTGCGGGATGAGAGTCACGGAACGGAGTGCGGGATGCGGGTGCCGGAACGGAGTGCGGGATGAGAGTCTTGGAACGGAGTGCGGGATGAGAGTCCCGGAACGGAGTGCGGGATGAGAGTCACGGAATGGAGTGCGGGATGAGAGTCCAGGAACGGAGTGCAGGATGCGGGTGCCGGGAAGGAGTGCGGGATGAGAGTCCCGGGACGGAGTGCAGGATGCGGGTGCCGGAACGGAGTGCGGGATGACAGTCCCGGGACGGAGTGCAGGATGAGAGTCACGGAACGGAGTGCGGGATGCGAGTCCCGGAACGGAGTGCGGGATGCGGGTGCCGGAACGGAGTGCGGGATGAGAGTCTTGGAACGGAGTGCGGGATGAGAGTCACAGAACGGAGTGCGGGATGCGGGTGCCGGAACGGAGTGCGGGATGAGAGTCTTGGATACGGAGTGCGGGATGAGAGTCCCGGGACGGAGTGCGGGATGCGGGTGCCAGAACGGAGTGCGGGATGCGGGTGCTGGGACCGGATGCGGGTGCCGGGACGGAGTGCGGGATGCGGGTCCCGGGACGGAATGCGGGATGAAGGTCCCGGGACGGAGTGCGTGATGCGGGTGTCGGGACGGAGTGCAGGATGTGGGTGTCGGAACGGAGTGCGGGATGCGGGTCCCGGAACGGTGTGCGGGATGAGAGTCACGGAATGGAGTGCGGGATGCGGGTGCCGGTAAGGAGTGCGGGATGAGAGTCCCGGGACGGAGTGCGGGATGAGAGTCCCGGAACGGAGTGCAGGATGAGAGTCACGGAACGGAGTGCGGGATGAGAGTCCCGGGACGGTGTGCGGGATGCGGGTGCCGGAACGGAGTGCGGGATGCGAGTGCCGGGACGGAATGCGGGATGAAGGTGCTGGGACGGAGTGCGGGATGCGAGTGCCGGGACGGAATGCGGGATGCGGGTGTCGGGACGGAGTGCAGGATGTGGGTGTCGGAACGGAGTGCGGGATGCGGGTCCCGGAACGGTGTGTGGGATGAGAGTCACAGAACGGAGTGCGGGATGTGGGTGCCGGGACGGAGTGCGGGATGCATGTCCCGGGACAGAGTTGAGAGGCGGGTGCCGGGACGCAGTGCGGGATGCGGGTCCCGGAACGGAGTGCGGGATGAGAGTCCCGGGACGGAGTGCGGTATGCGGGTGCCGGGAGGAAGTGCGGGATGTGAGTCACGGAACGGAGTGCGGGATGCGGGTGCCGGAACGGAGTGCGGGATGAGAGTCACGGAACGGAGTGCGGGATGCGGGTGCCGGAATGGAGTGCAGGATGAGAGTCCCGGAACGGAGTGCAGATGAGAGTCACGGAACGGAGTGCGGGATGAGAGTCCCGGACCGGAGTGCAGATGAGAGTCACGGAACGGAGTGCGGGATGAGTGTCCCGGAACGGAGTGCAGGATGCGGGTCCCGGGACGGAATGCGGGATGAAGGTGCCGGGACGGAGTGCGGGATGCGGGTGCCGGGACGGAATGCGGGATGCATGTGTCAGGACAGAGTGCGGGATGCGGGTGCCGGGACGGAGTGTGGGATGCGGGTGCCGGGACGGAGTGCAGAATGAGTGTCACGGAACGGAGTGCGGGAGGAGAGTCCCGGAATGGAGTGCGGGATGCGAGTCCCGGGACGGAGTGCGGGATGCGAGTCCCGGGACGGAGTGCGGGATGCGAGTCCCGGGACGGAGTGCGGGATGCGGGTGCCGGGACGGAGTGCATGATGCATATCCCGGGACGGAGTGCGGGATGCGAGTCCCGGAATGGAGTGCGGGATGCGAGTCCCGGGACGGAGTGCGGGATGCGAGTCCCGGGACGGAGTGCGGGATGCGAGTCCCGGGACGGAGTGCAGGATGAGAGTCCCGGAACGGAGTGCGGGATGCGGGTGCCGGGACGGAGTGCGGGATGCGGGTGCCGTGACGGAGTGCGGAATGCGGGTGCCGGGATGGAGTGCGGGATGAGAGTCCGGGACGGAGTGCGGGATGCATATCCCGGGACGGAGTGCGGGATGCGGGTGCCGGAACGGAGTGCGGGATGCGAGTCCCGGGACGGAGTGCGGGATGTATGTCCCAGGACGGAGTGCAGGATGCGGGTGCCGGGACGGATGCGGGATGAGAGTCCCGGGACGGAGTGCGGGATGAGAGTCCCGGAACGGAATGCGGGATGTGGGTGCCGGGACGGAGTGCAGGATGAGAGTCCCGGAACGGAGTGCGGGATGCGAGGGCCGGGACGGAGTGCGGGATGCGGATGCCGTGACGGAGTGCGGGATGCGGGTGCCGGGATGGAGTGCGGGATGAGAGTCCGGGACGGAGTGCGGGATGCGAGTCCCGGAACGGAGTGCGGGATGCGAGTCCCGGGACGGAGTGCGGGATGCGGGTGCCGGAACGGAGTGCGGGATGCGGGAGCCGGGACGGAGTGCGTGATGCATATCCCGGGACGGAGTGCGGGATGCGGGTGCCGGGACGGAGTGCGGGATGCGAGTCCCGGGGCGGAGTGCGGGATGCGGGTGCCGGGACGGAGTGTGGGATGCGGGTGCCGGGACGGAGTGCGGGATGCGGGTGCCGGGACGGAGTGCGGGATGCGGGTGCCGGGACGGAGTGCGGGATGAGAGTCCCGGAACGGAGTGCGGGATGCGGGTGCCGGGACGGAGTGCAGGATGCGGGTGCCGGGACGGAATGCGGGATGCATGTCCCAGGACGGAGTGCGGGATGCGGGTGCCGGGACGGAGTGCGTGATGCATATCCCGGGACGGAGTGCGGGATGCGGGTGCCGGGACGGAGTGCGGGATGCGGGTGCCGTGACGGAGTGCGGAATGCGGGTGCCGGGATGGAGTGCGGGATGAGAGTCCGGGACGGAGTGCGGGATGCATATCCCGGGACGGAGTGCGGGATGCGGGTGCCGGGACGGAGTGCGGGATGCGGGTGCCGGGACGGAGTGCGGGATGCATATCCCGGGATGGAGTGCGGGATGCGGGTGCCTGAACGGAGTGCGGGATGCGGGTGCCGGGACGGAGTGCGGAATGAGTGTCCCGGGACGGAGTGCGGGATGCATACCCCGGGACGGAGTGCGGGATGCGGGTGCCGGAACGGAGTGCGGGATGCGAGTCCCGGGACGGAGTGCGGGATGTATGTCCCAGGACGGAGTGCAGGATGCGGGTGCCGGGACGGATGCGGGATGAGAGTCCCGGGACGGAGTGCGGGATGAGAGTCCCGGAACGGAATGCGGGATGTGGGTGCCGGGACGGAGTGCAGGATGAGAGTCCCGGAACGGAGTGCGGGATGCGAGGGCCGGGACGGAGTGCGGGATGCGGATGCCGTGACGGAGTGCGGGATGCGGGTGCCGGGATGGAGTGCGGGATGAGAGTCCGGGACGGAGTGCGGGATGCGAGTCCCGGAACGGAGTGCGGGATGCGAGTCCCGGGACGGAGTGCGGGATGCGGGTGCCGGAACGGAGTGCGGGATGCGGGAGCCGGGACGGAGTGCGTGATGCATATCCCGGGACGGAGTGCGGGATGCGGGTGCCGGGACGGAGTGCGGGATGCGAGTCCCGGGGCGGAGTGCGGGATGCGGGTGCCGGGACGGAGTGTGGGATGCGGGTGCCGGGACGGAGTGCGGGATGCGGGTGCCGGGACGGAGTGCGGGATGAGAGTCCCGGAACGGAGTGCGGGATGCGGGTGCCGGGACGGAGTGCAGGATGCGGGTGCCGGGACGGAATGCGGGATGCATGTCCCAGGACGGAGTGCGGGATGCGGGTGCCGGGACGGTGTGCGGGTGTGGGTGCCGGGACGGAGTGTGGGATGCGGGTGCCGGGACGGAGTGAGGGATGCGGGTGCCGGGACGGAGTGCGGGATGCGGGTGCCGTGACGGAGTGCGGGATGCGTGTGCCGGGATGGAGTGCGGGATGAGAGTCCGGGACGGAGTGCGGAATGCGAGTCCCGGGACGGAGTGCGGGATGCGGGTGCCGGGACGGAGTGCGGGATGCGGGTGCCGGAACGGAGTGCAGGATGAGAGTCCCGGAACGGAGTGCAGATGAGAGTCACGGAACGGAGTGCGGGATGAGAGTCCCGGAACGGAGTGCAGATGAGAGTCACGGAACGGAGTGCGGGATGAGAGTCCCGGAACGGAGTGCAGGATGCGGGTCCCGGGACGGAATGCGGGATGAAGGTGCCGTGACGGAGTGCAGGATGCGGGTGCCGGGATGGAGTGCGGGATGAGAGTCCGGGACGGAGTGCGGGATGCATATCCCGGGACGGAGTGCGGGATGCGGGTGCCGGAACGGAGTGCAGGATGAGAGTCCCGGAACGGAGTGCAGATGAGAGTCACGGAACGGAGTGCGGGATGAGAGTCCCGGAACGGAGTGCAGATGAGAGTCACGGAACGGAGTGCAGGATGCGGGTCCCGGGACGGAATGCGGGATGAAGGTGCCGGGACGGAGTGCGGGATGCGGGTGCCGGGACGGAATGCGGGATGCATGTCCCAGGACAGAGTGCGGGATGCGGGTGCCGGTACGGAGTGTGGGATGCGGGTGCCGGGACGGAGTGCAGAATGAGTGTCACGGAACGGAGTGCGGGATGCGGGTGCCAGGACGGAGTGCGGGATGCGGGTGCCGTGACGGAGTCCGGGATGCGGGTGCCGAGATGGAGTGCGGGATGAGAGTCCGGAACGGAGTGCGGGAGGAGAGTCCCGGAACGGAGTGCGGGATGCGAGTCCCGGGACGGAGTGCGGGATGCGGGTGCTGTGACAGAGTCCGGGATGCGGGTGCCGGGATGGAGTGCGGGATGAGAGTCCGGAACGGAGTGCGGGATGCGAGTCCCGGGACGGAGTGCGGGATGCGAGTCCCGGGACGGAGTGCGGTTTGCGAGTCACATAACGGAGTGCGGGTCCGAGAACGGAGTGCGGGATGCATGTCCCAGGACAGAGTGCGGGATGCGGGTGCCGGGACGGCGTGCGGGTGCAGGTGCCGGGACGGAGTGTGGGATGCGGGTGCCGGGACGGAGTGCAAGATGAGAGTCACGGAACGGAGTGCGGGAAGCGGGTGCCAGGACGGAGTGCGGGATGCGGGTGCCGTGACGGAGTCCGGGATGCGGGTGCCGAAATGGAGTGCGGGATGAGAGTCCGGAACGGAGTGCGGGAGGAGAGTGCCGGAACGGAGTGCGGGATGCGGGTCCCGGGACAGAGTGCGGGATGAGAGTCCCGGGACGGAGTGCGGGATGCGGGTCCCGGGACGAAGTGCGGGATGAGAGTCCCGGGACGGAGTGCGGGATGCGGGTCCCGGGACAGAGTGCGGGATGAGAGTCCCGGGACGGAGTGCGGGATGCGGGTGCCGGGACGGAGTGCGGGATGCGAGTCCCGGGACAGAGTGCGGGATGCGAGTCCCGGGACGGAGTGCGGGATGCGGGTGCCGGAACGGAGTGCGGGATGCGGGTGCCGGGACGGAGTGCGGAATGAGAGTCCCGGGATGGAGTGCGGGATGCATACCCCGGGACGGAGTGCAGGATGCGGGTGCCGGAACGGAGTGCGGGATGCGGGTGCCGGAATGGAGTGCGGGATGAGAGTCCGGGACGGAGTGCGGGATGCGAGTCCCGGAACGGAGTGCGGGATGCGAGTCCCGGGACGGAGTGCGGGATGCGAGTCACATAACGGAGTGCGGGATGCGGGTCCGAGAACGGAGTGCGGGATGTATGTCCCAGGACGGAGTGCGGGATGCGGGTGACAGGACGGCGTGCGGGTGCGGGTGCCGGGACGGAGTGTGGGATGCGGGTGCCGGGACGGAGTGTGGGATGCGGGTGCCGGGACGGAGTGCGGGATGCGGGTCCCGGGACGGAGTGCGGGATGAGAGTCCCGGAACGGAGTGCGGGATGCGGGTGCCGGGACGGAGTGTGGGATGCGGGTGCCGGGACGGAGTGTGGGATGCGGGTCCCGGGACGGAGTGCGGGATGAGAGTCCCGGAACGGAGTGCGGGATGCGGGTGCCGGGACGGAGTGCAGGATGCGGGTGCCGGGAGGGAGTGCGGGATCAGAGTCCCGGGACGGAGTGCGGGATGAGAGTCCCGGGACGGAGTGCAGATGAGAGTCACGGAACGGAGTGCGGGATGCATGTCCCAGGACGGAGTGCGGGATGCGGGTGCCGGGACGGAGTGCATGATGCGGGTGCCGGGACGGAGTGTGGGATGCGGGTGCCGGGACGGAGTGCGGGATGCGGGTGCCGGGACGGAGTGCGGGATGCGAGTCCCGGGACGGAGGGCGGGATGCGGGTGCCGGGACGGAGTGCGGGATGCGGGTGCCGGGACGGAGTGCGTGATGCATATCCCGGGACGGAGTGCGGGATGCGGGTGCCGGAACGGAGTGCGGGATGCGGGTGCCGGGACGGAGTGCGGGATGCGAGTCACATAACAGAGTGCGGGATGCGGGTCCGAGAACGGAGTGCGGGATGTATGTCCCAGGACGGAGTGCGGGATGCGGGTGCCGGGACGGCGTGCGGGTGCGGGTGCCGGGACGGAGTGTGGGATGCGGGTGCCGGCACGGAGTGCGGGATGCGGGTGCCGGGACGGAGTGCGGGATGAGAGTCCCGGAACGGAGTGGGGGATGCGGGTGCCGGGACGGAGTGCAGGATGCGGGTGCCGGGACGGAATGCGGGATGCATGTCCCAGGACAGAGTGCGGGATGCGGGTGCCGGGACGGATGCGGGATGAGAGTCCCGGGACGGAGTGCGGGATGAGAGTCCCGGAATGGAATGCGGGATGTGGGTGCCGGGACGGAGTGCAGGATGAGAGTCCCGGAACGGAGTGCGGGATGCGAGTGCCGGGACGGAGTGCGGGATGCGGGTGCCGTGACGGAGTGCGGGATGCGGGTGCCGGGATGGAGTGCAGGATGAGAGTTCGGGACGGAGTGCGGGATGCATATCCCGGGACGGAGTGCAGGATGCGGGTGCCGGGACGGAGTGCGGGATGCGGGTGCCGGGACGGAGTGCGTGATGCATATCCCGGGACGGAGTGCGGGATGCGGGTGCCGGAACGGAGTGCGGGATGCGGGTGCCGGGACGGAGTGCGGAATGAGAGTCCCGGGACGGAGTGCGGGAGGAGAGTCCCGGAACGGAGTGCGGGATGCGAGTCCCGGGACGGAGTGCGGGATGCGACTCCCGGGACGTTGTGCGGGATGCGAGTCCCGGGACGGAGTGCGGGATGCGGGTGCCGGGACGAAGTGCGGGATGCGGGTGCCGGGACGGAGTGCGTGATGCATATCCCGGGACGGAGTGCGGGATGCGGGTGCCGGGACGAAGTGCGGAATGAGAGTCCCGGGACGGAGTGCGGGATGCGGATGCCGGAACGGAGTGCTGGATGCGAGTCACATAACGGAGTGCGGGTCCGAGAACGGAGTGCGGGATGCCTGTCCCAGGACAGAGTGCGGGATGCGGGTGCCGGGACGGCGTGCGGGTGCGGGTGCCGGGACGGAGTGTGGGATGAGAGTCACGGAACGGAGTGCGGGATGCGGGTGCCAGGACGGAGTGCGGGATGCGGGTGCCGTGACGGAGTCCGGGATGCGGGTGCCGAGATGGAGTGCGGGATGAGAGTCCGGAACGGAGTGCGGGATGCGGGTCCCGGGACAGAGTGCGGGATGAGAGTCCCGGGACGGAGTGCGGGATGCGGGTCCCGGGACGGAGTGCGGGATGAGAGTCCCGGGACGGAGTGCGGGATGCGGGTCCCGGGACAGAGTGCGGGATGAGAGTCCCGGGACGGAGTGCGGGATGCGGGTGCCGGGACGGAGTGCGGGATGCGGGTCCCGGGACAGAGTTCGGGATGAGAGTCCCGGGACGGAGTGCGGGATGCGGGTCCCGGGACAGAGTGCGGGATGAGAGTCCCGGGACGGAGTGCGGGATGCGGGTGCCGGGACGGAGTGCGGGATGCGGGTGCCGGGACGGAGTGCGGGATGCGAGTCCCGGGACAGAGTGCGGGATGCGAGTCCCGGGACGGAGTGCGGGATGCGGGTGCCGGAACGGAGTGCGGGATGCGGGTGCCGGAATGGAGTGCGGGATGCGAGTCCCGGAACGGAGTGCGGGATGCGAGTCCCGGGACGGAGTGCGGGATGCGGGTCCCGGAACGGAATGAGGGATGCAGGTGCCGGAACGGAGTGCGGGATGCGAGTCCCGGGACGGAGTGCGGGATGCGAGTCACATAACAGAGTGCGGGATGCGGGTCCGAGAACGGAGTGCGGGATGCGGGTCCGAGGACGGAGTGCGGGATGCGGGTGCCGGGACGGCGTGCGGGTGCGGGTGCCGGGACGGAGTGTGGGATGCGGGTCCCGGGACAGAGTGCGGGATGAGAGTCCCGGGACGGAGTGCGGGATGCGGGTCCCGGGACAGAGTGCGGGATGAGAGTCCCGGGACGGAGTGCGGGATGCGGGTGCCGGGACGGAGTGCGGGATGCGGGTGCCGGGACGGAGTGCGGGATGCGAGTCCCGGGACAGAGTGCGGGATGCGAGTCCCGGGACGGAGTGCGGGATGCGGGTGCCGGAACGGAGTGCGGGATGCGGGTGCCGGAATGGAGTGCGGGATGCGAGTCCCGGGACGGAGTGCGGGATGCGAGTCCCGGAACGGAGTGCGGGATGCGAGTCCCGGGACGGAGTGCGGGATGCGGGTCCCGGAACGGAATGAGGGATGCAGGTGCCGGAACGGAGTGCGGGATGCGAGTCCCGGGACGGAGTGCGGGATGCGAGTCACATAACAGAGTGCGGGATGCGGGTCCGAGAACGGAGTGCGGGATGTATGTCCCAGGACGGAGTGCGGGATGCGGGTGCCGGGACGGCGTGCGGGTGCGGGTGCCGGGACGGAGTGTGGGATGCGAGTCCCGGGACGGAGTGCGGGATGCGAGTCACATAACAGAGTGCGGGATGCGGGTCCGAGAACGGAGTGCGGGATGTATGTCCCAGGACGGAGTGCGGGATGCGGGTGCCGGGACGGCGTGCGGGTGCGGGTGCCGGAACGGAGTGCGGGATGCGAGTCCCGGGACGGAGTGCGGGATGCGGGTCCCGGAACGGAATGAGGGATGCAGGTGCCGGAACGGAGTGCGGGATGCGAGTCCCGGGACGGAGTGCGGGATGCGAGTCACATAACAGAGTGCGGGATGCGGGTCCGAGAACGGAGTGCGGGATGTATGTCCCAGGACGGAGTGCGGGATGCGGGTGCCGGGACGGCGTGCGGGTGCGGGTGCCGGGACGGAG
Source organism: Chiloscyllium plagiosum (assembly GCF_037043375.1). Classification (NCBI taxonomy): domain Eukaryota; kingdom Metazoa; phylum Chordata; class Chondrichthyes; order Orectolobiformes; family Hemiscylliidae; genus Chiloscyllium; species Chiloscyllium plagiosum. The sequence continues at coordinate 129,414,315 of NW_028270142.1, read as the reverse complement.
TGTGGGATGCGGGTGCCGGCACGGAGTGCGGGATGCGGGTGCCGGGACGGAGTGCGGGATGAGAGTCCCGGAACGGAGTGGGGGATGCGGGTGCCGGGACGGAGTGCAGGATGCGGGTGCCGTGACGGAGTGCGGGATGCATGTCCCAGGACAGAGTGCGGGATGCGGGTGCCGGGACGGATGCGGGATGAGAGTCCCGGGACGGGGTGCGGGATGAGAGTCCCGGAATGGAATGCGGGATGTGGGTGCCGGGACGGAGTGCAGGATGAGAGTCCCGGAACGGAGTGCGGGATGCGAGTGCCGGGACGGAGTGCGGGATGCGGGTGCCGTGACGGAGTGCGGGATGCGGGTGCCGGGATGGAGTGCAGGATGAGAGTTCGGGACGGAGTGCGGGATGCATATCCCGGGACGGAGTGCGGGATGCGAGTGCCGGGACGGAGTGCGGGATGCGGGTGCCGGGACGGAGTGCGTGATGCATACCCGGAACGGAGTGCGGGATGCGGGTGCCGGAACGGAGTGCGGGATGCGGGTGCCGGGACGGAGTGCGGAATGAGAGTCCCGGGACGGAGTGCGGGATGCACACCCCGGGACGGAGTGCGGGATGAGAGTCCCGGGACGGAGTGCGGGATGCGGGTCCCGGGACAGAGTGCGGGATGAGAGTCCCGGGACGGAGTGCGGGATGCGGGTGCCGGGACGGAGTGCGGGATGCGGGTCCCGGGACAGAGTGCGGGATGAGAGTCCCGGGACGGAGTGCGGGATGCGGGTCCCGGGACAGAGTGCGGGATGAGAGTCCCGGGACGGAGTGCGGGATGCGGGTGCCGGGACGGAGTGCGGGATGCGGGTGCCGGGACGGAGTGCGGGATGCGAGTCCCGGGACAGAGTGCGGGATGCGAGTCCCGGGACGGAGTGCGGGATGCGGGTGCCGGAACGGAGTGCGGGAGGCGGGTGCCGGAATGGAGTGCGGGATGCGAGTCCCGGGACGGAGTGCGGGATGCGAGTCCCGGAACGGAGTGCGGGATGCGAGTCCCGGGACGGAGTGCGGGATGCGGGTCCCGGAACGGAATGAGGGATGCAGGTGCCGGAACGGAGTGCGGGATGCGAGTCCCGGGACGGAGTGCGGGATGCGAGTCACATAACAGAGTGCGGGATGCGGGTCCGAGAACGGAGTGCGGGATGTATGTCCCAGGACGGAGTGCGGGATGCGGGTGCCGGGACGGCGTGCGGGTGCGGGTGCCGGGACGGAGTGTGGGATGCGGGTCCCGGGACAGAGTGCGGGATGAGAGTCCCGGGACGGAGTGCGGGATGCGGGTCCCGGGACAGAGTGCGGGATGAGAGTCCCGGGACGGAGTGCGGGATGCGGGTGCCGGGACGGAGTGCGGGATGCGGGTGCCGGGACGGAGTGCGGGATGCGAGTCCCGGGACAGAGTGCGGGATGCGAGTCCCGGGACGGAGTGCGGGATGCGGGTGCCGGAACGGAGTGCGGGATGCGGGTGCCGGAATGGAGTGCGGGATGCGAGTCCCGGGACGGAGTGCGGGATGCGAGTCCCGGAACGGAGTGCGGGATGCGAGTCCCGGGACGGAGTGCGGGATGCGGGTCCCGGAACGGAATGAGGGATGCAGGTGCCGGAACGGAGTGCGGGATGCGAGTCCCGGGACGGAGTGCGGGATGCGAGTCACATAACAGAGTGCGGGATGCGGGTCCGAGAACGGAGTGCGGGATGTATGTCCCAGGACGGAGTGCGGGATGCGGGTGCCGGGACGGCGTGCGGGTGCGGGTGCCGGGACGGAGTGTGGGATGCGAGTCCCGGGACGGAGTGCGGGATGCGAGTCACATAACAGAGTGCGGGATGCGGGTCCGAGAACGGAGTGCGGGATGTATGTCCCAGGACGGAGTGCGGGATGCGGGTGCCGGGACGGCGTGCGGGTGCGGGTGCCGGAACGGAGTGCGGGATGCGAGTCCCGGGACGGAGTGCGGGATGCGGGTCCCGGAACGGAATGAGGGATGCAGGTGCCGGAACGGAGTGCGGGATGCGAGTCCCGGGACAGAGTGCGGGATGAGAGTCCCGGGACGGAGTGCGGGATGCGGGTCCCGGGACAGAGTGCGGGATGAGAGTCCCGGGACGGAGTGCGGGATGCGGGTGCCGGGACGGAGTGCGGGATGCGGGTGCCGGGACGGACTGCGGGATGCGAGTCCCGGGACAGAGTGCGGGATGCGAGTCCCGGGACGGAGTGCGGGATGCGGGTGCCGGAATGGAGTGCGGGATGCGGGTGCCGGAATGGAGTGCGGGATGCGAGTCCCGGGACGGAGTGCGGGATGCGAGTCCCGGAACGGAGTGCGGGATGCGAGTCCCGGGACGGAGTGCGGGATGCGGGTCCCGGAACGGAATGAGGGATGCAGGTGCCGGAACGGAGTGCGGGATGCGAGTCCCGGGACGGAGTGCGGGATGTATGTCCCAGGACGGAGTGCGGGATGCGGGTGCCGGGACGGCGTGCGGGTGCGGGTGCCGGGACGGAGTGTGGGATGCGAGTCCCGGGACGGAGTGCGGGATGCGAGTCACATAACAGAGTGCGGGATGCGGGTCCGAGAACGGAGTGCGGGATGTATGTCCCAGGACGGAGTGCGGGATGCGGGTGCCGGGACGGCGTGCGGGTGCGGGTGCCGGAACGGAGTGCGGGATGCGAGTCCCGGGACGGAGTGCGGGATGCGGGTCCCGGAACGGAATGAGGGATGCAGGTGCCGGAACGGAGTGCGGGATGCGAGTCCCGGGACAGAGTGCGGGATGCGGGTGCCGGAACGGAGTGCGGGATGCGGGCGCCGGAACGGAGTGCGGGATGCGGGTGCCGGAATGGAGTGCGGGATGCGAGTCCCGGGACGGAGTGCGGGATGCGAGTCCCGGAACGGAGTGCGGGATGCGGGTGCCGGAACGGAGTGCGGGATGCGGGTGCCGGAATGGAGTGCGGGATGCGAGTCCCGGGACGGAGTGCGGGATGCGAGTCCCGGAACGGAGTGCGGGATGCGAGTCCCGGGACGGAGTGCGGGATGCGGGTCCCGGAACGGAATGAGGGATGCAGGTGCCGGAACGGAGTGCGGGATGCGAGTCCCGGGACGGAGTGCGGGATGCGAGTCACATAACAGAGTGCGGGATGCGGGTCCGAGAACGGAGTGCGGGATGTATGTCCCAGGACGGAGTGCGGGATGCGGGTGCCGGGACGGCGTGCGGGTGCGGGTGCCGGGACGGAGTGTGGGATGCGGGTCCCGGGACAGAGTGCGGGATGAGAGTCCCGGGACGGAGTGCGGGATGCGGGTCCCGGGACAGAGTGCGGGATGAGAGTCCCGGGACGGAGTGCGGGATGCGGGTGCCGGGACGGAGTGCGGGATGCGGGTGCCGGGACGGAGTGCGGGATGCGAGTCCCGGGACAGAGTGCGGGATGCGAGTCCCGGGACGGAGTGCGGGATGCGGGTGCCGGAACGGAGTGCGGGATGCGGGTGCCGGAATGGAGTGCGGGATGCGAGTCCCGGGACGGAGTGCGGGATGCGAGTCCCGGAACGGAGTGCGGGATGCGAGTCCCGGGACGGAGTGCGGGATGCGGGTCCCGGAACGGAATGAGGGATGCAGGTGCCGGAACGGAGTGCGGGATGCGAGTCCCGGGACGGAGTGCGGGATGCGAGTCACATAACAGAGTGCGGGATGCGGGTCCGAGAACGGAGTGCGGGATGTATGTCCCAGGACGGAGTGCGGGATGCGGGTGCCGGGACGGCGTGCGGGTGCGGGTGCCGGGACGGAGTGTGGGATGCGAGTCCCGGGACGGAGTGCGGGATGCGAGTCACATAACAGAGTGCGGGATGCGGGTCCGAGAACGGAGTGCGGGATGTATGTCCCAGGACGGAGTGCGGGATGCGGGTGCCGGGACGGCGTGCGGGTGCGGGTGCCGGAACGGAGTGCGGGATGCGAGTCCCGGGACGGAGTACGGGATGCGGGTCCCGGAACGGAATGAGGGATGCAGGTGCCGGAACGGAGTGCGGGATGCGAGTCCCGGGACAGAGTGCGGGATGAGAGTCCCGGGACGGAGTGCGGGATGCGGGTCCCGGGACAGAGTGCGGGATGAGAGTCCCGGGACGGAGTGCGGGATGCGGGTGCCGGGACGGAGTGCGGGATGCGGGTGCCGGGACGGAGTGCGGGATGCGAGTCCCGGGACAGAGTGCGGGATGCGAGTCCCGGGACGGAGTGCGGAATGCGGGTGCCGGAATGGAGTGCGGGATGCGGGTGCCGGAATGGAGTGCGGGATGCGAGTCCCGGGACGGAGTGCGGGATGCGAGTCCCGGAACGGAGTGCGGGATGCGAGTCCCGGGACGGAGTGCGGGATGCGGGTCCCGGAACGGAATGAGGGATGCAGGTGCCGGAACGGAGTGCGGGATGCGAGTCCCGGGACGGAGTGCGGGATGCGAGTCACATAACAGAGTGCGGGATGCGGGTCCGAGAACGGAGTGCGGGATGTATGTCCCAGGACGGAGTGCGGGATGCGGGTGCCGGGACGGCGTGCGGGTGCGGGTGCCGGGACGGAGTGTGGGATGCGAGTCCCGGGACGGAGTGCGGGATGCGAGTCACATAACAGAGTGCGGGATGCGGGTCCGAGAACGGAGTGCGGGATGTATGTCCCAGGACGGAGTGCGGGATGCGGGTGCCGGGACGGCGTGCGGGTGCGGGTGCCGGAACGGAGTGCGGGATGCGAGTCCCGGGACGGAGTGCGGGATGCGGGTCCCGGAACGGAATGAGGGATGCAGGTGCCGGAACGGAGTGCGGGATGCGAGTCCCGGGACGGAGTGCGGGATGCGAGTCACATAACAGAGTGCGGGATGCGGGTCCGAGAACGGAGTGCGGGATGTATGTCCCAGGACGGAGTGCGGGATGCGGGTGCCGGGACGGCGTGCGGGTGCGGGTGCCGGGACGGAGTGTGGGATGCGGGTGCCGGCACGGAGTGCGGGATGCGGGTGCCGGGACGGAGTGCGGGATGAGAGTCCCGGAACGGAGTGGGGGATGCGGGTTCCGGGACGGAGTGCAGGATGCGGGTGCCGGGACGGAATGCGGGATGCATGTCCCAGGACAGAGTGCGGGATGCGGGTGCCGGGACGGATGCGGGATGAGAGTCCCGGGACGGGGTGCGGGATGAGAGTCCCGGAATGGAATGCGGGATGTGGGTGCCGGGACGGAGTGCAGGATGAGAGTCCCGGAACGGAGTGCGGGATGCGAGTGCCGGGACGGAGTGCGGGATGCGGGTGCCGTGACGGAGTGCGGGATGCGGGTGCCGGGATGGAGTGCAGGATGAGAGTTCGGGACGGAGTGCGGGATGCATATCCCGGGACGGAGTGCGGGATGCGAGTGCCGGGACGGAGTGCGGGATGCGGGTGCCGGGACGGAGTGCGTGATGCATATCCCGGGACGGAGTGCGGGATGCGGGTGCCGGAACGGAGTGCGGGATGCGGGTGCCGGGACGGAGTGCGGAATGAGAGTCCCGGGACGGAGTGCGGGATGCACACCCCGGGACGGAGTGCGGGATGAGAGTCACGGAACGGAGTGCGGGATGCGGGTGCCGTGACGGAGTCCGGGATGCGAGTGCCGGGACGGAGTGCGGGATGCGGGTCCCGGGACAGAGTGCGGGATGAGAGTCCCGGGACGGAGTGCGGGATGCGGGTCCCGGGACAGAGTGCGGGATGAGAGTCCCGGGACGGAGTGCGGGATGCGGGTGCCGGGACGGAGTGCGGGATGCGAGTCCCGGGACAGAGTGCGGGATGCGGGTGCCGGAACGGAGTGCGGGATGCGGGTGCCGGAACGGAGTGCGGGATGCGGGTGCCGGAATGGAGTGCGGGATGCGAGTCCCGGGACGGAGTGCGGGATGCGAGTCCCGGAACGGAGTGCGGGATGCGGGTGCCGGAACGGAGTGCGGGATGCGGGTGCCGGAATGGAGTGCGGGATGCGAGTCCCGGGACGGAGTGCGGGATGCGAGTCCCGGAACGGAGTGCGGGATGCGAGTCCCGGGACGGAGTGCGGGATGCGAGTCACATAACGGAGTGCGGGATGCGGGTCCGAGAACGGAGTGCGGGATGTATGTCCCAGGACGGAGTGCGGGATGCGGGTGCCGGGACGGCGTGCGGGTGCGGATGCCGGGACGGAGTGTGGGATGCGGGTGCCGGCACGGTGTGCGGGATGCGGGTGCCGGGACGGAGTGCGGGATGAGAGTCCCGGAACGGAGTGGGGGATGCGGGTGCCGGGACGGAGTGCAGGATGCGGGTGCCGGGACGGAATGCGGGATGCATGTCCCAGGACAGAGTGCGGGATGCGGGTGCCGGGACGGAGTGCGGGATGCGGGTGCCGGGACGGATGCAGGATGAGAGTCCCGGGACGGAGTGCGGGATGAGAGTCCCGGAATGGAATGCGGGATGTGGGTGCCGGGACGGAGTGCAGGATGAGAGTCCCGGAACGGAGTGCGGGATGCGAGTGCCGGGACGGAGTGCGGGATGCGGGTGCCGGGATGGAGTGCAGGATGAGAGTTCGGGACGGAGTGCGGGATGCATATCCCGGGACGGAGTGCGGGATGCGAGTGCCGGGACGGAGTGCGGGATGCGGGTGCCGGGACGGAGTGCGTGATGCATATCCCGGGACGGAGTGCGGGATGCGGGTGCCGGAACGGAGTGCGGGATGCGGGTGCCGGGACGGAGTGCGGAATGTGAGTCCCGGGACGGAGTGCGGGATGCATACCCCGGGACGGAGTGCGGGATGAGAGTCACGGAACGGAGTGCGGGATGCGGGTGCCGTGACGGAGTCCGGGATGCGGGTGCCGGGACGGAGTGCGGGATGCGGGTCCCGGGACAGAGTGCGGGATGAGAGTCCCGGGACGGAGTGCGGGATGCGGGTCCCGGGACAGAGTGCGGGATGAGAGTCCCGGGACGGAGTGCGGGAAATGGGTGCCGGGACGGAGTGCGGGATGCGGGTGCCGGGACGGAGTGCGGGATGCGAGTCCCGGGACAGAGTGCGGGATGCGAGTCCCAGGACGGAGTGCGGGATGAGAGTCCCGGGACGGAGTGCGGGATGCATACCCCGGGACGGAGTGCGGGATGCGGGTGCCGGAACGGAGTGCGGGATGCGGGTGCCGGGACGGAGTGCGGAATGAGAGTCCCGGGACGGAGTGCGGGATGCATACCCCGGGACGGAGTGCGGGATGAGAGTCACGGAACGGAGTGCGGGATGCGGGTGCCGTGACGGAGTCCGGGATGCGGGTGCCGGGACGGAGTGCGGGATGCGGGTCTCGGGACAGAGTGCGGGATGAGAGTCCCGGGACGGAGTGCGGGATGCGGGTCCCGGGACAGAGTGCGGGATGAGAGTCCCGGGACGGAGTGCGGGATACGGGTGCCGGGACGGAGTGCGGGATGCGGGTGCCGGGACGGAGTGCGGGATGCGAGTCCCGGGACAGAGTGCGGGATGCGAGTCCCGGGACGGAGTGCGGGATGCGGGTGCCGGAACGGAGTGCGGGATGCGGGTGCCGGAATGGAGTGCGGGATGCGAGTCCCGGGACGGAGTGCGGGATGCGAGTCCCGGAACGGAGTGCGGGATGCGAGTCCCGGGACGGAGTGCGGGATGCGGGTCCCGGAACGGAATGAGGGATGCAGGTGCCGGAACGGAGTGCGGGATGCGAGTCCCGGGACGGAGTGCGGGATGCGAGTCACATAACAGAGTGCGGGATGCGGGTCCGAGAACGGAGTGCGGGATGTATGTCCCAGGACGGAGTGCGGGATGCGGGTGCCGGGACGGCGTGCGGGTGCGGGTGCCGGGACGGAGTTTGGGATGCGGGTGCCGGCACGGAGTGCGGGATGCGGGTGCCGGGACGGAGTGCGGGATGAGAGTCCCGGAACGGAGTGGGGGATGCGGGTGCCGGGACGGAGTGCAGGATGCGGGTGCCGGGACGGAATGCGGGATGCATGTCCCAGGACAGAGTGCGGGATGCGGGTGCCGGGACGGATGCGGGATGAGAGTCCCGGGACGGGGTGCGGGATGAGAGTCCCGGAATGGAATGCGGGATGTGGGTGCCGGGACGGAGTGCAGGATGAGAGTCCCGGAACGGAGTGCGGGATGCGAGTGCCGGGACGGAGTGCAGGATGCGGGTGCCGTGACGGAGTGCGGAATGCGGGTGCCGGGATGGAGTGCAGTATGAGAGTTCGGGACGGAGTGCGGGATGCATATCCCGGGACGGAGTGCGGGATGCGGGTGCCGGGACGGAGTGCGTGATGCATATCCCGGGACGGAGTGCGGGATGCGGGTGCCAGAACGGAGTGCGGGATGCGGGTGCCGGGACGGAGTGCGGGATGTATGTCCCAGGACGGAGTGCGGGATGCGGGTGCCGGGACGGCGTGCGGGTGCGGATGCCGGGACGGAGTGTGGGATGCGGGTGCCGGCACGGTGTGCGGGATGCGGGTGCTGGGACGGAGTGCGGGATGAGAGTCCCGGAACGGAGTGGGGGATGCGGGTGCCGGGACGGAGTGCAGGATGCGGGTGCCGGGACGGAATGCGGGATGCATGTCCCAGGACAGAGTGCGGGATGCGGGTGCCGGGACGGAGTGCGGGATGCGGGTGCCGGGACGGATGCAGGATGAGAGTCCCGGGACGGAGTGCGGGATGAGAGTCCCGGAATGGAATGCGGGATGTGGGTGCCGGGACGGAGTGCAGGATGAGAGTCCCGGAACGGAGTGCGGGATGCGAGTGCCGGGACGGAGTGCGGGATGCGGGTGCCGGGATGGAGTGCAGGATGAGAGTTCGGGACGGAGTGCGGGATGCATATCCCGGGACGGAGTGCGGGATGCGAGTGCCGGGACGGAGTGCGGGATGCGGGTGCCGGGACGGAGTGCGTGATGCATATCCCGGGACGGAGTGCGGGATGCGGGTGCCGGAACGGAGTGCGGGATGCGGGTGCCGGGACGGAGTGCGGAATGTGAGTCCCGGGACGGAGTGCGGGATGCATACCCCGGGACGGAGTGCGGGATGAGAGTCACGGAACGGAGTGCGGGATGCGGGTGCCGTGACGGAGTCCGGGATGCGGGTGCCGGGACGGAGTGCGGGATGCGGGTCCCGGGACAGAGTGCGGGATGAGAGTCCCGGGACGGAGTGCGGGATGCGGGTCCCGGGACAGAGTGCGGGATGAGAGTCCCGGGACGGAGTGCGGGATACGGGTGCCGGGACGGAGTGCGGGATGCGGGTGCCGGGACGGAGTGCGGGATGCGGGTGCCGGAACGGAGTGCGGGATGCGGGTGCCGGGACGGAGTGCGGAATGAGAGTCCCGGGACGGAGTGCGGGATGCATACCCCGGGACGGAGTGCGGGATGAGAGTCACGGAACGGAGTGCGGGATGCGGGTGCCGTGACGGAGTCCGGGATGCGGGTGCCGGGACGGAGTGCGGGATGCGGGTCCCGGGACAGAGTGCGGGATGAGAGTCCCGGGACGGAGTGCGGGATGCGGGTCCCGGGACAGAGTGCGGGATGAGAGTCCCGGGACGGAGTGCGGGATACGGGTGCCGGGACGGAGTGCGGGATGCGGGTGCCGGGACGGAGTGCGGGATGCGAGTCCCGGGACAGAGTGCGGGATGCGAGTCCCGGGACGGAGTGCGGGATGCGGGTGCCGGAACGGAGTGCGGGATGCGGGTGCCGGAATGGAGTGCGGGATGCGAGTCCCGGGACGGAGTGCGGGATGCGAGTCCCGGAACGGAGTGCGGGATGCGAGTCCCGGGACGGAGTGCGGGATGCGGGTCCCGGAACGGAATGAGGGATGCAGGTGCCGGAACGGAGTGCGGGATGCGAGTCCCGGGACGGAGTGCGGGATGCGAGTCACATAACAGAGTGCGGGATGCGGGTCCGAGAACGGAGTGCGGGATGTATGTCCCAGGACGGAGTGCGGGATGCGGGTGCCGGGACGGCGTGCGGGTGCGGGTGCCGGGACGGAGTGTGGGATGCGGGTGCCGGCACGGAGTGCGGGATGCGGGTGCCGGGACGGAGTGCGGGATGAGAGTCCCGGAACGGAGTGGGGGATGCGGGTGCCGGGACGGAGTGCAGGATGCGGGTGCCGGGACGGAATGCGGGATGCATGTCCCAGGACAGAGTGCGGGATGCGGGTGCCGGGACGGATGCGGGATGAGAGTCCCGGGACGGGGTGCGGGATGAGAGTCCCGGAATGGAATGCGGGATGTGGGTGCCGGGACGGAGTGCGGGATGAGAGTCCCGGAACGGAGTGCGGGATGCGAGTGCCGGGACGGAGTGCGGGATGCGGGTGCCGTGACGGAGTGCGGGATGCGGGTGCCGGGATGGAGTGCAGGATGAGAGTTCGGGACGGAGTGCGGGATGCATATCCCGGGACGGAGTGCGGGATGCGGGTGCCGGGACGGAGTGCGTGATGCATATCCCGTGACGGAGTGCGGGATGCGGGTGCCGGGATGGAGTGCAGGATGAGAGTTCGGGACGGAGTGCGGGATGCATATCCCGGGACGGAGTGCGGGATGCGGGTGCCGGGACGGAGTGCGTGATGCATATCCCGGGACGGAGTCCGGGATGCGGGTGCCGAGATGGAGTGCGGGATGAGAGTCCGGAACGGAGTGCGGGATGCGGGTCCCGGGACAGAGTGCGGGATGAGAGTCCCGGGACGGAGTGCGGGATGCGGGTCCCGGGACGGAGTGCGGGATGAGAGTCCCGGGACGGAGTGCGGGATGCGGGTCCCGGGACAGAGTGCGGGATGAGAGTCCCGGGACGGAGTGCGGGATGCGGGTGCCGGGACGGAGTGCGGGATGCGGGTCCCGGGACGGAGTGCGGGATGAGAGTCCCGGGACGGAGTGCGGGATGCTGGTCCCGGGACAGAGTGCGGGATGAGAGTCCCGGGACGGAGTGCGGGATGCGGGTGCCGGGACGGAGTGCGGGATGCGAGTCCCGGGACAGAGTGCGGGATGCGGGTGCCGGAACGGAGTGCGGGATGCGGGCGCCGGAACGGAGTGCGGGATGCGGGTGCCGGAATGGAGTGCGGGATGCGAGTCCCGGGACGGAGTGCGGGATGCGAGTCCCGGAACGGAGTGCGGGATGCGGGTGCCGGAACGGAGTGCGGGATGCGGGTGCCGGAATGGAGTGCGGGATGCGAGTCCCGGGACGGAGTGCGGGATGCGAGTCCCGGAACGGAGTGCGGGATGCGAGTCCCGGGACGGAGTGCGGGATGCGAGTCACATAACGGAGTGCGGGATGCGGGTCCGAGAACGGCGTGCGGGATGTATGTCCCAGGACGGAGTGCGGGATGCGGGTGCCGGGACGGCGTGCGGGTGCGGATGCCGGGACGGAGTGTGGGATGCGGGTGCCGGCACGGTGTGCGGGATGCGGGTGCCGGGACGGAGTGCGGAATGAGAGTCCCGGAACGGAGTGGGGGATGCGGGTGCCGGGACGGAGTGCAGGATGCGGGTGCCGGGACGGAATGCGGGATGCATGTCCCAGGACAGAGTGCGGGATGCGGGTGCCGGGACGGAGTGCGGGATGCGGGTGCCGGGACGGATGCGGGATGAGAGTCCCGGGACGGAGTGCGGGATGAGAGTCCCGGAATGGAATGCGGGATGTGGGTGCCGGGACGGAGTGCAGGATGAGAGTCCCGGAACGGAGTGCGGGATGCGAGTGCCGGGACGGAGTGCGGGATGCGGGTGCCGGGATGGAGTGCAGGATGAGAGTTCGGGACGGAGTGCGGGATGCATATCTCGGGACGGAGTGCGGGATGCGGGTGCCGGGACGGAGTGCGGGATGCGGGTGCCGGGACGGAGTGCGTGATGCATATCCCGGGACGGAGTGCGGGATGCGGGTGCCGGAACGGAGTGCGGGATGCGGGTGCCGGGACGGAGTGCGGAATGAGAGTCCCGGGACGGAGTGCGGGATGCATACCCCGGGACGGAGTGTGGGATGCGGGTGCCGGAACGGAGTGCGGGTGCGGGTGCCGGGACGGAGTGTGGGATGAGAGTCCCGGGACGGAGTGCGGGATGCATACCCCGGGACAGAGTGCGGGATGAGAGTCACGGAACGGAGTGCGGGATGCGGGTGCCAGGACGGAGTGCGGGATGCGGGTGCCGTGACGGAGTCCGGGATGCGGGTGCCGAGATGGAGTGCGGGATGAGAGTCCGGAACAGAGTGCGGGATGCGGGTCCCGGGACAGAGTGCGGGATGAGAGTCCCGGGACGGAGTGCGGGATGCGGGTCCCGGGACAGAGTGCGGGATGCGGGTGCCGGGACGGAGTGCGGGATGCGAGTCCCGGGACAGAGTGCGGGATGCGAGTCCCGGGACAGAGTGCGGGATGCGAGTCCCGGGACAGAGTGCGGGATGCGGGTGCCGGAACGGAGTGCGGGATGCGGGTGCCGGATTGGAGTGCGGGATGCGAGTCCCGGGACGGAGTGCGGGATGCGAGTCCCGGAACGGAGTGCGGGATGCGAGTCCCGGGACGGAGTGCGGGATGCGAGTCACATAACGGAGTGCGGGATGCGGGTCCGAGAACGGAGTGCGGGTGTATGTCCCAGGACGGAGTGCGGGATGCGGGTGCCGGGACGGCGTGCGGGTGCGGGTGCCGGGACGGAGTGTGGGATGCGGGTGCCGGCACGGAGTGCGGGATGCAGGTGCCGGGACGGAGTGCGGGATGAGAGTCCCGGAACGGAGTGGGGGATGCGGGTGCCGGGACGGAGTGCAGGATGCGGGTGCCGGGACGGAATGCGGGATGCATGTCCCAGGACAGAGTGCGGGATGCGGGTGCCGGGACGGAGTGCGGGATGCGGGTGCTGGGACGGATGCGGGATGAGAGTCCCGGGACGGAGTGCGGGATGAGAGTCCCGGAATGGAATGCGGGATGTGGGTGCCGGGACGGAGTGCGGGATGAGAGTCCCGGAACGGAGTGCGGGATGCGAGTGCCGGGACGGAGTGCGGGATGCGGGTGCCGTGACGGAGTGCGGGATGCGGGTGCCGGGATGGAGTGCAGGATGAGAGTTCGGGACGGAGTGCGGGATGCATATCCCGGGACGGAGTGCGGGATGCGGGTGCCGGGACGGAGTGCGGGATGCGGGTGCCGGGACGGAGTGCGTGATGCATATCCCGGGACGGAGTGCGGGATGCGGGTGCCGGAACGGAGTGCGGGATGCGGGTGCCGGGACGGAGTGCGGAATGAGAGTCCCGGGACGGAGTGCGGGATGCGGGTGCCGGAACGGAGTGCGATTTGCGAGTCACATAACGGAGTGCGGGTCCGAGAACGGAGTGCGGGATGCATGTCCCAGGACAGAGTGCGGGATGCGGGTGCCGGGACGGCGTGCGGGTGCGGGTGCCGGGACGGAGTGTGGGATGAGAGTCACGGAACGGAGTGCGGGATGCGGGTGCCAGGACGGAGTGCGGGATGCGGGTGACGGAGTCCGGGATGCGGGTGCCGAGATGGAGTGCGGGATGAGAGTCCGGAACGGAGTGCGGGATGCGGGTCCCGGGACAGAGTGCGGGATGAGAGTCCCGGGACGGAGTGCGGGATGCGGGTCCCGGGACGGAGTGCGGGATGAGAGTCCCGGGACGGAGTGCGGGATGCGGGTCCCGGGACAGAGTGCGGGATGCGGGTCCCGGGACAGAGTGCGGGATGAGAGTCCCGGGACGGAGTGCGGGATGCGGGTGCCGGGACGGAGTGCGGGATGCGGGTGCCGGGACGGAGTGCGGGATGCGAGTCCCGGGACAGAGTGCGGGATGCGAGTCCCGGGACGGAGTGCGGGATGCGGGTGCCGGAACGGGTGCGGGATGCGGGTGCCGGAATGGAGTGCGGGATGCGAGTCCCGGGACGGAGTGCGGGATGCGAGTCCCGTGACGGAGTGCGGGATGCGAGTCACATAACGGAGTGCGGGATGCGGGTCCGAGAACGGAGTGCGGGATGTATGTCCCAGGACGGAGTGCGGGATGCGGGTGACGGGACGGCGTGCTGGTGCGGGTGCCGGGACGGAGTGTGGGATGCGGGTGCCGGCACGGAGTGCGGGATGCGAGTCCCGGGACGGAGTGCGGGATGAGAGTCCCGGAACGGAGTGCGGGATGCGGGTGCCGGGACGGAGTGTGGGATGCGGGTGCCGGGACGTAGTTTGGGATGCGGGTCCCGGGACGGAGTGCGGGATGAGAGTCCCGGAACGGAGTGCGGGATGCGGGTGCCGGGACGGAGTGCAGGATGCGGGTGCCGGGAGGGAGTGCGGGATGAGAGTCACGGACCGGAGTGCGGGATGCATGTCCCAGAACGGAGTGCGGGATGCGGGTGCCGGGACGGAGTGTGGGATGCGGGTGCCGGGACGGAGTGCAGGATGAGAGTCACGGAACGGAGTGCGGGATGCGGGTGCCAGGACGGAGTGCGCGATGCGGGTGCCGTGACGGAGTCCGGGATGCGGGTGCCGAGATGGAGTGCGGGATGCGAGTCCCGGGACGGAGTCCGGGATGCGGGTGCCGGAACGGAGTGCGGGATGCGAGTCCCGGGACGGAGGGCGGGATGCGGGTGCCGGGACGGAGTGCGGGATGCGGGTGCCGGGACGGAGTGCGTGATGCATGTCCCGGGACGGAGTGCGGGATGCGGGTGCCGGAACGGAGTGCGGGATGCGGGTGCCGGGACGGAGTGCGGAATGAGAGTCCCGGGAGAGAGTGCGGGATGCATACCCCGGGACGGAGTGCGGGATGCGGGTGCCGGGACGGAGTGCGGAATGAGAGTCCCGGGACGGAGTGCGGGATGCATACCCCGGGACGGAGTGCGGGATGCGGGTGCCGGAACGGAGTGCGGGATGCGAGTCCCGGGACGGAGTGCGGGATGTGGGTGCCGGGACGGAGTGCGGAATGAGAGTCCCGGGACGGAGTGCGGGATGCGGGTGCCGGGACGGAGTCCGGGATGCGGGTGCCGAGATGGAGTGCGGGATGAGAGTCCGGAACGGAGTGCGGGATGCGAGTCCCGGAACGGAGTGCGGGATGCGAGTCCCGGGACGGAGTGCGTGATGCGGGTCCCGGGACGGCGTGCGGGATGAGAGTCCCGGAACGGAGTGCGGGATTCGGGTGCAGGAACGGAATGAGGGATGCAGGTGCCGGAACGGAGTGCGGGATGCGGGTGCCGGGACGGAGTGCAGGATGAGAGTCCCGGGACGGAGTGCGGGATGCGGGTGCCGGGACGGAGTGCGGGATGCGGGTCCCAGGACGGAGTGCGGGACGAGAGTTCCAGGACGGAGTGTGGGATGAGAGTCCCGGGACGGAGTGCGGGATGCGGGTGCTGGAACGGAGTGCGGGATGCGGGTCCTGGGACGGAGTGCGGGATGAGAGTCCCGGGACGGAGTGCGGGATGCGAGTCACATAATGGAGTGCGGGATGCATGTCCCAGGACGGAGTGCGGGATGCGGGTGCCGGGACGGCGTGCGGGTGCGGGTGCCGGAACGGAGTGCGGGATGCGGGTGCCGGGACGGAGTGTGGGATGTGGGTGCCAGGACGGAGTACGGGATGCGGGTGCCGGGAGGGAGTGCGGGATGATACTCCCGGGATGGAGTGCGGAATGCGGGTCCCGGAATGGAGTACGGGATGAGAGTCCCGGAACGGAGTGCGGGATGCGGGTGCCGGGACGGAGTGCATGTCCCAGGACGGAGTGCGGGATGCGGGTGCCGGGACGGAGTGCGGGATGCGAGTCCCGGGACGGAGTGCGGGATAAGAGTCCCGGGACGGAGTGCGGGATAAGAGTCCCAGGACGGAGCGCGGAATGAAAGTCCCGGGACGGATTGCGGGATGCATATCCCGGGACGGAGTGCGGGATGCAGGTCCCGGGACGGCGTGCGGGATGAGAGTCCCGGAACGGAGTGCGGGATTCGGGTGCAGGAACGGAATGAGGGATGCAGGTGCCGGAATGGAGTGCGGGATGCGGGTGCCGGGACGGAGTGCGGGATGAGAGTCCCGGGACGGAGTGCGGGATGCGGGTGCCGGGACGGAGTGCGGGATGCGGGTCCCAGGACGGAGTGCGGATTGCGGGTCCCAGAACGGAGTGCAGGACGAGAGTTCCAGGACGGAGTGTGGGATGAGAGTCCCGGGACGGAGTGCGGGATGCGGGTGCTGGAACGGAGTGCGGGATGCGGGTCCTGGGACGGAGTGCGGGATGAGAGTCCCGGGACGGAGTGCGGGATGCGAGTCACATAATGGAGGGCGGGATGCGGGTCCCGGAACGGAGTGCGGGATGCATGTCCCAGGACGGAGTGCGGGATGCGGGTGCCGGGACGGCGTGCGGGTGCGGGTGCCGGAACGGAGTGCGGGATGCGGGTGCCGGGACGGAGTGTGGGATGTGGGTGCCAGGACGGAGTACGGGATGCGGGTGCCGGGAGGGAGTGCGGGATGATACTCCCGGGATGGAGTGCGGGATGCGGGTCCCGGAATGGAGTACGGGATGAGAGTCCCGGAACGGAGTGCGGGATGCGGGTGCCGGGACGGAGTGCAGGATGCGGGTGCCGGGACGGAATGCATGTCCCAGGACGGAGTGCGGGATGCGGGTGCCGGGACGGAGTGCGGGATGCGAGTCCCGGGACGGAGTGCGGGATGCGAGTCCCGGGACGGAGTGCGGGATAAGAGTCCCAGGACGGAGCGCGGAATGAAAGTCCCGGGACGGATTGCGGGATGCATATCCCGGGACGGAGTGCGGGATGCAGGTGCCGGAACGGAGTGCGGGATTCGGGTGCAGGAACGGAGTGCGGGTTGCGGTTCCCGGAACGGAATGAGGGATGCAGGTGCCGGAACGGAGTGCGGGATGAGAGTCCCGGAACGGAGTGCGGGATTCGGGTGCTGGAACGGAATGAGGGATGCAGGTGCCGGAACGGAGTGCGGGATGCGGGTGCCGGGACGGAGTGTGGGATGTGGGTGCCAGGACGGAGTACGGGATGCGGGTGCCGGGAGGGAGTGCGGGATGAGACTCCCGGGACGGAGTGCGGGATTAGAGTCCCGGGATGGAGTGCGGGATGCGGGTCCCGGAATGGAGTGCAGGATGAGAGTCCCGGGACGGAGTGCGGGATGAGAGTCCCGGGACGGAGTGCGGGATGCGGGTCCCGGGACAGAGTGCGGGATGAGAGTCCCGGGACGGAGTGCGGGATGTAGGTGCTGGAACGGAGTGCGGGATGCAGGTCCTGGGACGGAGTGCGGGATGTGAGTCCCGGGACGGAGTGCGGGATGCGGGTCCCGGGACGGCGTGCGGGATGAGAGTCCCGGAACGGAGTGCGGGATTCGGGTGCAGGAACGGAATGAGGGATGCAGGTTCCGGAACGGAGTGTGGGATGCGGGTGCCGGGACGGAGTGCGGGATGAGAGTCCCGGGACGGAGTGCGGGATGCGGGTGCCGGGACGGAGTGCTGGATGCGGGTCCCAGAACGGAGTGCAGGATGAGAGTTCCGGAACGGAAAGCGGGATGAGAGTCCCGGGACGGAGTGCGGGATGCGGGTCCCGGGACGGCGTGCGGGATGAGAGTCCCGGAACGGAGTGCGGGATTCGGGTGCAGGAACGGAATGAGGGATGCAGGTGCCGGAACGGAGTGCGGGATGCGGGTGCCGGGACGGAGTGCAGGATGAGAGTCCCGGGACGGAGTGCGGGATGCGGGTGCCGGGACGGAGTGCGGGATGCGGGTCCCAGGACGGAGTGCAGGATGCGGGTCCCAGAACGGAGTGCAGGACGAGAGTTCCAGGACGGAGTGTGGGATGAGAGTCCCGGGACGGAGTGCGGGATGCGGGTGCTGGAACGGAGTGCGGGATGTGGGTCCTGGGACGGAGTGCGGGATGAGAGTCCCGGGACGGAGTGCGGGATGCGAGTCACATAATGGAGTGCGGGATGCGGGTCCCGGAACGGAGTGCGGGATGCATGTCCCAGGACGGAGTGCGGGATGCGGGTGCCGGGACGGCGTGAGGGTGCGGGTGCCGGAACGGAGTGCGGGATGCGGGTGCCGGGACGGAGTGTGGGATGTGGGTGCCAGGACGGAGTACGGGATGCGGGTGCCGGGAGGGAGTGCGGGATGATACTCCCGGGATGGAGTGCGGAATGCGGGTCCCGGAATGGAGTACGGGATGAGAGTCCCGGAACGGAGTGCGGGATGCGGGTGCCGGGACGGAGTGCATGTCCCAGGACGGAGTGCGGGATGCGGGTGCCGGGACGGAGTGCGGGATGCGAGTCCCGGGACGGAGTGCGGGATGCGAGTCCCGGGACGGAGTGCGGGATAAGAGTCCCAGGACGGAGCGCGGAATGAAAGTCCCGGGACGGATTGCGGGATGCATATCCCGGGACGGAGTGCGGGATGCGGGTGCCGGAACGGAGTGCGGGATTCGGGTGCAGGAACGGAGTGCGGGTTGCGGTTCCCGGAACGGAATGAGGGATGCAGGTGCCGGAACGGAGTGCGGGATGAGAGTCCCGGAACGGAGTGCGGGATTCGGGTGCTGGAACGGAATGAGGGATGCAGGTGCCGGAACGGAGTGCGGGATGCGGGTGCCGGGACGGAGTGTGGGAT
The DNA here is from genome assembly GCF_037043375.1 of Chiloscyllium plagiosum. Lineage (NCBI taxonomy): Eukaryota > Metazoa > Chordata > Chondrichthyes > Orectolobiformes > Hemiscylliidae > Chiloscyllium > Chiloscyllium plagiosum. The sequence continues at coordinate 129,395,771 of NW_028270142.1, read as the reverse complement.
GTGGGTGCCAGGACGGAGTACGGGATGCGGGTGCCGGGAGGGAGTGCGGGATGAGACTCCCGGGACGGAGTGCGGGATGAGAGTCCCGGGATGGAGTGCGGGATGCGGGTCCCGGAATGGAGTGCAGGATGAGAGTCCCGGGACGGAGTGCGGGATGAGAGTCCCGGGACGGAGTGCGGGATGCGGGTGCTGGAACGGAGTGCAGGATGCGGTCCCGGGACAGAGTGCGGGATGAGAGTCCCGGGATGGAGTGCGGGATGCGGGTCCCGGGACGGAGTGCGGGATGAGAGTCCCGGGACGGAGTGCGGGATGTAGGTGCTGGAACGGAGTGCGGGATGCGGGTCCCGGGACGGAGTGCGGGATGTGAGTCCCGGGACGGAGTGCGGGATGCGGGTCCCGGGACGGCGTGCGGGATGAGAGTCCCGGAACGGAGTGCGGGATTCGGGTGCCGGGACGGCGTGCGGGATGAGAGTCCCGGAACGGAGTGCGGGATTCGGGTGCCGGGACGGAGTGCTGGATGCGGGTCCCAGAACGGAGTGCAGGATGAGAGTTCCGGAACGGAGTGCGGGATGAGAGTCCCGGGACGGAGTGCGGGATGCGGGTGCTGGAACGGAGTGCAGGATGCGGGTCCCGGGACGGAGTGTGGGATGAGAGTCCCGGGACGGAGTGCGGGATAAGAGTCCCGGGATGGAGTGCGGGATGCGGGTCCCGGAATGGAGTGCAGGATGAGAGTCCCGGGACGGAGTGCGGGATGAGAGTCCCGGGACGGAGTGCGGGATGCGGGTGCTGGAACGGAGTGCAGGATGCGGGTCCCGGGACAGAGTACGGGATGAGAGTCCCGGGACGGAGTGCGGGATGAGAGTCCCGGGACGGAGTGCGGGATGCGGGTGCTGGAACGGAGTGCGGGATGCGGGTGCCGGAACGGAGTGCGGGATGCGGGTGCCGGGACGGAGTGCGGGATGAGAGTCCCGGGACGGACTGCGGGATGCGGGTGCCGGGACGGAGTGCGGGATGCGGGTCCCAGGACGGAGTGCGGGATGCGGGTCCCAGAACGGAGTGCAGGACGAGTGTTCCGGGACGGAGTGTAGGATGAAGTCCCGGGACGGAGTGCGGGATGCGGGTGCTGGAACGGAGTGCGGGATGCGGGTCCTGGGACGGAGTGCGGGATGAGAGTCCCGGGACGGAGTGCGGGATGCGGTTCCCGGGACGGTGTGCGGGATGAGAGTTCCGGAACGGAGTGCGGGATGCGGGTTCCGGGACGGAGTGCGGGATGCGGGTCCCAGGACGGAGTGCGGGATGTGGGTCCCAGAACGGAGTGGAGGATGAGAGTCCCGGGACGGAGTGCGGGATGCGGGTCCCGGAACGGAGTGTGGGAAGCGGGTGCCGGGACGGAGTGCTGGATGCGGGTCCCAGAACGGAGTGCAGGATGAGAGTTCCGGGACGGAGTGCGGGATGAGAGTCCCGGGACGGAGTGCGGGATGCGGGTGCTGGAACGGAGTGCAGGATGCGGGTCCCGGGACGGAGTGCGGGATGAGAGTCCCGGGACGGAGTGCGGGATGCGAGTCCCGGGATGGAGTGCGGGATGCGGGTCCCGGGACGGAGTGCGGGATGAGAGTCCCGGGACGGAGTGCGGGATGCGGGTGCTGGAACGGAGTGCAGGATGCGGGTCCCGGGACAGAGTGCGGGATGAGAGTCCCGGGACGGAGTGCGGGATGAGAGTCCCGGGACGGAGTGCGGGATGAGAGTCCCGGGACGGAGTGCGGGATGCGGGTGCCGGGACGGAGTGCGGGATGCGGGTCCCTGGACGGAGTGCGAGATGCGGGTCCCAGAACGGAGTGCGGGATGAGAGTTCCGGGACGGAGTGTGGGATGAGAGTCCCGGGACGGAGTGCGGGATGCGGGTGCTGGAACGGAGTGCGGGATGCGGGTCCTGGGACGGAGTGCGGGATGAGAGTCCCGGGACGGAGTGCGGGATGCGGGTGCCGGGACGGAGTGCGGGATGCGGGTCCCTGGACGGAGTGCGAGATGCGGGTCCCAGAACGGAGTGCAGGATGAGAGTTCCGGGACGGAGTGTGGGATGAGAGTCCCGGGACGGAGTGCGGGATGCGGGTGCTGGAACGGAGTGCGGGATGCGGGTCCTGGGACGGAGTGCGGGATGAGAGTCCCGGGACGGAGTGCAGGATGCGAGTCACATAATGGAGTGCGGGATGCGGGTGCCGGGACGGCGTGCGGGTGCGGGTGCCGGGACGGAGTGTGGGATGCGGGTGCCGGGACGGAGTGCAGGATGCGGGTGCCGGGACGGAGTGCGGGATGAGAGTCCCGGAACAGAGTGCGGGATGCGGGTGCCGGGACGGAGTGCAGGATGCGGGTGCCGGGACGGAATGCGGGATGCATGTCCCAGGACGGAGTGCGGGATGCGGGTGCCGGGACAGGGTGCGGGTGCGGGTGCCGGGACGGAGTATGGGATGCGGGTGCCGGGACGGCGTGCGGGATGCGGGTGCCGGGACGGAGTGCGGGATGCGGGTGCCGGGACGGAGTGCGGGATGCGGGTGCCGGGACGGAGTGCGGGATGAGAGTCCCGGGACGGACTGCGGGATGCGGGTGCCGGGACGGAGTGCGGGATGTGGGTCCCAGGACGGAGTGCGGGTGCGGGTCCCAGAACGGAGTGCAGGACGAGAGTTCCAGGACGGAGTGCGGGATGCGGGTCCTGGGACGGAGTGCGGGATGCGAGTCACATAATGGAGTGCGGGATGCGGGTCCCGGAACGGAGTGCGGGATGCATGTCCCAGGACGGAGTGCGGGATGCGGGTGCCGGGACGGCGTGCGGGTGCGGGTGCCGGGACGGAGTGTGGGATGCAGGTGCCGGGACGGAGTGCGGGATGCGGGTGCCGGGACGGAGTGCGGGATGAGAGTCCCGGGACGGAGTGCGGGATGCGGGTGCCGGGACGGAGTGCGGGATGCGGGTCCCAGGACGGAGTGCGGGATGCGGGTCCCAGAACGGAGTGCAGGATGAGAGTCCCGGGACGGAGTGCGGGATGTAGGTGCTGGAACGGAGTGCGGGATGCGGGTCCCGGAACGGAGTGCAGGATGAGAGTCCCGGGACGGAGTGCAGGAAGCGGGTGCCGAAACGGAGTGCGGGATGAGAGTCCCGGGACGGAGTGCGGGAAGCGGGTGCCGGGACGGAGTGCTGGATGCGGGTCCCAGAACGGAGTGCAGGATGAGAGTTCCGGGACGGAGTGCGGGATGAGAGTCCCGGGACGGAGTGCGGGATGCGGGTGCTGGAACGGAGTGCAGGATGCGGGTCCCGGGATGGAGTGCGGGATGAGAGTCCCGGGACGGAGTGCGGGATGCGAGTCCCGGGACGCAGTGCGGGATAAGAGTCCCGGGATGGAGTGCGGGATGCGGGTCCCGGGACGGAGTGCGGGATGAGAGTCCCGGGACGGAGTGCGGGATGCGGGTGCTGGAACGGAGTGCGGGATGCGGGTGCCGGAACGGAGTGCGGGATGCGGGTGCCGGGACGGAGTGCGGGATGAGAGTCCCGGGACGGAGTGCGGGATGCGGGTGCCGCGACGGAGTGCGGGATGCGGATCCCAGGACGGAGTGCGGGATGCGGGTCCCAGAACGGAGTGCAGGATGAGAGTTCCGGGACGGAGTGTGGGATGAGAGTCCCGGGACGGAGTGCGGGATGCGGGTGCTGGAACGGAGTGCGGGATGCGGGTCCTGGGACGGAGTGCGGGATGAGAGTCCCGGGACGGAGTGCGGGATGCGGGTCCCGGGACGGCGTGCGGGATGAGAGTCCCGGAACGGAGTGCGGGATTCGGGTGCAGGAACGGAATGAGGGATGCAGGTGCCGGAACGGAGTGCGGGATGCGGGTGCCGGGACGGAGTGCGGGATGAGAGTCCCGGGACGGAGTGCGGGATGCGGGTCCCAGGACGGAGTGCGGGATGCGGGTCCCAGAACGGAGTGCAGGACGAGAGTTCCGGGACGGAGTGTGGGATGAGAGTCCCGGGACGGAGTGCGGGATGCGGGTGCTGGAACGGAGTGCGGGATGCGGGTCCTGGGACGGAGTGCGGGATGAGAGTCCCGGGACGGAGTGCGGGATGCGAGTCACATAATGGAGTGCGGGATGCGGGTCCCGGAACGGAGTGCGGGATGCATGTCCCAGGACGGAGTGCGGGATGCGGGTGCCGGGACGGCGTGCGGGTGCGGGTGCCGGGACGGAGTGTGGGATGCGGGTGCCGGGACGGAGTGCGGGATGCGGGTGCCGGGACGGAGTGCGGGATGAGAGTCCCGGAACAGAGTGCGGGATGCGGGTGCCGGGACGGAGTGCAGGATGCGGGTGCCGGGACGGAATGCGGGATGCATGTCCCAGGACGGAGTGCGGGATGCGGGTGCCGGGACGGCGTGCGGGTGCGGGTGCCGGGACGGAGTATGGGATGCGGGTGCCGGGACGGCGTGCGGGATGCGGATGCCGGGACGGAGTGCGGGATGCGGGTGCCGGGACGGAGTGCGGGATGCGGGTGCCGGGACGGAGTGCGGGATGAGAGTCCCGGGACGGACTGCGGGATGCGGGTGCCGCGACGGAGTGCGGGATGCGGGTGCCGGGACGGAGTGCGGGATGCGAGTCCCGGGACGGAGTGTGGGATGCGAGTCCCGGGACGGAGTGCGGGATAATAGTCCCAGGACGGAGCGCGGAATGAAAGTCCCGGGACGGAGTGCGGGATGCGGGTGCCGGAACGGAGTGCGGGATTCGGGTGCAGGAACGGAGTGCGGGTTGCGGTTCCCGGAACGGAATGAGGGATGCAGGTGCAGGAACGGAGTGCAGGATGAGAGTCCCGGGACGGAGTGCGGGATGCGGGTGCCGGGACGGAGTGCGGGATGCGGGTCCCAGGACGGAGTGCAGGATGCGGGTCCCAGAACGGAGTGCAGGACGAGAGTTCCAGGACGGAGTGTGGGATGAGAGTCCCGGGACGGAGTGCGGGATGCGGGTGCTGGAACGGAGTGCGGGATGCGGGTCCTGGGACGGAGTGCGGGATGAGAGTCCCGGGACGGAGTGCGGGATGCGAGTCACATAATGGAGTGCGGGATGCGGGTCCCGGAACGGAGTGCGGGATGCATGTCCCAGGACGGAGTGCGGGATGCGGGTGCCGGGACGGCGTGAGGGTGCGGGTGCCGGAACGGAGTGCGGGATGCGGGTGCCGGGACGGAGTGTGGGATGTGGGTGCCAGGACGGAGTACGGGATGCGGGTGCCGGGAGGGAGTGCGGGATGATACTCCCGGGATGGAGTGCGGAATGCGGGTCCCGGAATGGAGTACGGGATGAGAGTCCCGGAACGGAGTGCGGGATGCGGGTGCCGGGACGGAGTGCATGTCCCAGGACGGAGTGCGGGATGCGGGTGCCGGGACGGAGTGCGGGATGCGAGTCCCGGGACGGAGTGCGGGATGCGAGTCCCGGGACGGAGTGCGGGATAAGAGTCCCAGGACGGAGCGCGGAATGAAAGTCCCGGGACGGATTGCGGGATGCATATCCCGGGACGGAGTGCGGGATGCGGGTGCCGGAACGGAGTGCGGGATTCGGGTGCAGGAACGGAGTGCGGGTTGCGGTTCCCGGAACGGAATGAGGGATGCAGGTGCCGGAACGGAGTGCGGGATGAGAGTCCCGGAACGGAGTGCGGGATTCGGGTGCTGGAACGGAATGAGGGATGCAGGTGCCGGAACGGAGTGCGGGATGCGGGTGCCGGGACGGAGTGTGGGATGTGGGTGCCAGGACGGAGTACGGGATGCGGGTGCCGGGAGGGAGTGCGGGATGAGACTCCCGGGACGGAGTGCGGGATGAGAGTCCCGGGATGGAGTGCGGGATGCGGGTCCCGGAATGGAGTGCAGGATGAGAGTCCCGGGACGGAGTGCGGGATGAGAGTCCCGGGACGGAGTGCGGGATGCGGGTGCTGGAACGGAGTGCAGGATGCGGTCCCGGGACAGAGTGCGGGATGAGAGTCCCGGGACGGAGTGCGGGATGCGGGTCCCGGGACGGAGTGCGGGATGAGAGTCCCGGGACGGAGTGCGGGATGTAGGTGCTGGAACGGAGTGCGGGATGCGGGTCCCAGGACGGAGTGCGGGATGTGAGTCCCGGGACGGAGTGCGGGATGCGGGTCCCGGGACGGCGTGCGGGATGAGAGTCCCGGAACGGAGTGCGGGATTCGGGTGCAGGAACGGAATGAGGGATGCAGGTGCCGGAACGGAGTGCGGGATGCGGGTGCCGGGACGGAGTGCGGGATGAGAGTCCCGGGACGGAGTGCGGGATGCGGGTGCCGGGACGGAGTGTGGGATGAGAGTTCCGGGACGGAGTGCGGGATGAGAGTCCCGGGACGGAGTGTGGGATGCGGTTGCTGGAACGGAGTGCAGGATGCGGGTCCCGGGACAGAGTGCGGGATGAGAGTCCCGGGACGGAGTGCGGGATGAGAGTCCCGGGACGGAGTGCGGGATGCGGGTGCTGGAACGGAGTGCGGGATGCGGGCCCCGGGACGGAGTGCGGGATGAGAGTCCCGGGACGGAGTGCGGGATGTAGGTGCTGGAACGGAGTGCGGGATGCGGGTCCCGGGACGGAGTGCGGGATGAGAGTCCCAGAACGAAGTGCAGGATGAGAGTTCCGGGACGGAGTGCGGGATGAGAGTCCCGGGACGGAGTGCGGGATGCGGGTGCTGGAACGGAGTGCAGGATGCGGGTCCCGGGACGGAGTGTGGGATGAGAGTCCCGGGACGGAGTGCGGGATGCGGGTCCCGGGACGGAGTGCGGGATGAGAGTCCCGGACGGGGTGGGGGATGAGAGTCCCGGGACGGAGTGCGGGATGCGGGTCCCGGGACAGCGTGTGGGATGACAGTCCCGGAACGGAGTGCGGGATGCAGGTACCGGGACGGAGTGCGGGATGAGAGTCCCGGGACGGAGTGCGGGATGAGAGTCCCGGAACGGAATGTGGGATGCAGGTGCCGGGACGGAGTGCGGGATGAGAGTCCCGGGACGGAGTGCGGGATGCAGGTGCCGGGACGGAGTGCGGGATGAGAGTCCCGGGATGGAGTGCGGGTTGCAGGTGCCGGGACGGAGTGCGGGATGAGAGTCCCGGGACGGAGTGCGGGATGCGGATTCCGGAACGGAGTGCGGGATGTGGGTGGCACGGTGGCACAGTGGTTAGCACTGCTGCCTCACAGCGCCTGAGACCCATGTTCAATTCCCGCCTCAGGCGACTGACTGTGTGGAGTTTGCACGTTCTCCCCGTGTCTGCGTGGGTTTCCTCCGGGTGCTCCGGTTTCCTCCCACAGTCCAAAAGATGTGCAGGGTCAGGTGAATTGGCCATGTTAGGTAAGGGGTAAATGTAGGGGTATGGGTGGGTTTCGCTTCGGCGGGTCGGTGTGGACTTGTTGGGCCGAAGGGCCTGTTTCTACACTGTAATGTAATCTAATGAGAGTCCTGGAACGGAGTGCGGGATGTAGGTCCATGGACGGAGTGCGGGATGAGAGTCCTGTAACGGAGTGCGGGATGCGGGTCCCGGGACGGAGTGCGGGATGAGAGTCCCAGGACGGAGTGCGGGATGAGAGTCCCGGGACGGAGTGCGGGATGAGAGTCCTGGGACGGAGTGCGGGATGCGGGTCCCGGGACGGAGTGCGGGATGCGGGTCCCGGGACGTAGTGCGGGATGCGGGTCCCGGGACGTAGTGCAGGATGCGGGTGCCGGGACGGAGTGCGGGATGCGGGTCCCGGGACGGAGTGCGGGATGCGAGTCCCGGGACGTAGTGCAGGATGCTGGTGCCGGGACGGAGTGCGGGATGCGGGTGCCGGGACGGAGTGCGGCATGCGTCTCCCGGGACGGAGTGCGGGATGAGAGTACGGGAAAAGAGTGCGGGATGTGAGTCCTGGAACGGAGTGCGGGATGTGAGTACGGGAAATGAGTGTGGGCTGGAATGAATTGCGGGTTGTGAGTCCCGGAGCACAGTGTGGCCAGCGAGTCCCAGGTGGAGACCAATTTGAGGGAGTCAACAATGTCTTCTTTCTAACTTACTTTTAAACTATTTTGTTTTCCTCTGTTGTGTCTTAGATTTGTACCTGGATACTTGTCCCTAAGATGGTGCAATAAGAGGCAGCCATTGTAAAAACATTTCACTGTATTCCTACAATAAAGGATATTCTATTCTGAATCTTCAAAGAAGAGCTCTCATGGTGGTCAAAGCAAAGGATGAAAGGACACTAGGAGGTTTCCCTTACGAATGTTGATATGGATATTGGGCCCTGGGAGAAACTTGTCCCAGCTGGTACAACCAAATGAAAAGTAGTGCAGCTTTCTTCAAAGGAAAGTGTATATTAGACGGAGAGAGCAAACACAAGAGAGGAAATCCTGTTTTAGCAGCTCATCCAAAACTAAACCGGCTATGGTACCCTGTCCCATCTACATCAGAACATTCCAGATGCAAGTCGATTTGAGAAATCACCGAGATAGTCACTGGAGCCCTACCTCACTGAGCATGGTCACCTTCACCCTCTACAGGGGTTAACAAAGGAAGAATTTAGCACAGTGGCACCTCCAATAAGTTCAACAATTTGAGGCAAATAACTTTTAATTTCTTTCCCTGCAATCCTTTCCTTCATTCCTCCAACATCCCAAAAGAACAACAAAAACCACTAAAGACAAACAAAAGTGCAACTTGAGTTATCATGGATGTATTCACTTGTATTTGCTTGGATTTTCCAAATTGCATGGTGGCTCGAGTCAGTTACTCATTTATATTTATTTTAGCAATAATTAGTCAGAGATAACAATAGTTTGAGCAAGCACTGTTCAGAATATTTTAATGTCCTTTCCAGCACTAATTCCGTCACAGTTAGATGCAATGAAAAGAATGTGAAAATTAAGTTCTTTGCAAATGACTCCGTTTCCATTCTCTAAAGTCTGATTTGTAATGTTATGTCCACCAAGACATTGTTACTTTAAACAAGGCACAGTAATGTGCCAGACACATCCCCCTGCCTCCAGCTGGATAATCGACATTTTTAACCTTGTCTACAGATCTTTCAATGAGTTGACCAGATGTCCAGGCCTTGCGTTCCGGTCGAGATGGAATCTCACAACGCAGTGAGGATTATCCTGGGGATTTCGCTTCATTTCAAGTGAGTGCGGCGTTGAAATCTTTCCAAGACATTTTGACTTCCTGACTTTGACTCTTCCCGACAGAGATCAATGAAGCTGTCTAGCCAAGTTGCCATGTAAAACCCGCCCTTGTGGGCAAAGTGCACGTGTAAGTGTACAGGATAGGAAGTTCTCTGGTTCATTTCCCAGTATGTGCTCAGTCGCTTCGGGCTGCTGCTGTGCTGCAGGACTTGCATGTTTTTAGAATCCTTGAATATTACTGTCTACGAGAAGACCTTTTGGCCCATTGCGTCAGTGCTAGTTCTTAGATTAGATTACTTGCAGTGTGGAAACAGGCCCTTCAGCCCAACAAGTCCACACCGACCCTCCGAAGATCAACCCACCTAGACCCATACCCCTACATTTACCCCTTCACCTAACATTACTGACAATTTAGCATGGCCAGTTCACCTTACCTGCACATTTTTGGACTGTGGGAGGAAACCGGAGCACCCGGAGGAAACCCACGCAGACACGGGGAGAACGTGCAAACTCCACACAGTCAGTCGCCTGAGGCGGGAACTGAACCCAGGTCTCTGGTGCTGTAAGGCAGCAGTGCTAACCACTGTGCCACTGTGCTGCCACTCGATTTTTCTAAACACTACAATTATTTTCCCTTTAAATATTGCCAATTCCCAGTTGGAATTCCAGGTGGCTTGGAATCTACTTGCTCCAATCTTGAGGAAATGCATTCTAAAAAGCTTTCTCTTTCACTGTGGGTCTGAATGAACCTTCCTTCTGCTTCTTAGGTGCAAGTATTTCTGGATATTTCAGCATTCTCAGAAGTTTGTTTTACGAATGTTTGATGAGTGGAACTCTCTTCCACCACAGCAGCAGATGATTGATCAGTGTTCATAATAAATCTCAGACAGATAACTTGCTGCTCAGCAAAGTTATTAAGGGACATGGGCCAAAGGCAGGTAAGTGGAGTTAAGCCCTAGATCAACTATGACCTCATTAAACATCAAAACAGGTTCAAGGGGCTGAATGGCCCACTTCCTATGTTCCTATGTACGAAAGAAATCTTAGTTAACTACATTTACTGCCAGAAGCCAAACCAATCTGCTCAAAACAGTCAATTGAAATAAAAACATTGTAAAGGATTTCCAATAGGACGTTAGGAACAAGGCAAAAGTATAATTGCCCACGTATGCCTGGCTTCTGTATTAAGGTTGACATGCTCATTCTGAGGAGATTATTTACACTTTCAACAGCTTTACAACTGCTGAATTAGTTAGTCAGCATTTGGCCCTTATCCCTCTAAATCATTCCTATTCTCATTCCCATCTGGATTCCTTTTAAATGTTGTACCCACCTCCTCAACTTCCTCTGGTGGCTCATTTGATACACACAGCACCCTTTTAGATCGTTACCCTCTCACCTTAAACCTATACCCTCTAGTTTTGGACTCCCCTGCCCTGGGAAAAAGACCTTGTTTATTTATCCTATCCATGCCTCTCACGATTTTCTAAACCTCTGTAAGGTCACTCCTCAGCCTCCGATGCTCCAGGGAAAATAGCCTCAGCCTACTCAGCCTCTCCCTACAGCTCAAACCTTCCAACCCTGGCAACATTCTAGTAAATGGTTTCTTCATCTTCTAAGAGATAGCTCACGGAGCTCTCCATCTCTGGTTTTTAAAGATTGCAACAATAGTGGCTACAACGCGTAAGTATTTCATTGGTCGTAAAGCACTTTGGGATGCCTGAGGTGAAATACGCAAGTCTCATTCAATTGATAGAGATGAGGATATCCAAGAGTTGTAGTGTAATGAGAAAATTACATATAAACAATTCTTTAAGTGAGCAAACTTCATTGGGTCTATTTTTGCTTCCATAAGTTTTCTGAATTAAGCTGAAGTAACCATAACATAGATTAGCAGGAGGGTAAGGTGATAACCTGCTAGCATATTGAATTCCACGTATCTGAAATATCTCCGAACATCTTTACTGCTAACTAGGTTCCAACTCTAGAAACGCACCGATCTTAAAACAAAAGAGTTCCATTCAGAGTTGCAAGCTCCTCAGTTAGCTAAAGTTAAAGCTCAGGGAAATGAAGTCAAATTATTTACCAAGCGAAGTTTTTGTTTTCATTGATAGGATGCAGGCTTCGCTAGTTGGGTTACCATTTATTCCCCATGTCTGGTTGACCTTCAGAAGGTGGTGGTGAGCTGCCTTTTTGAACCACTGCTCCCCTTTTTAGTGTAGGCTCAGAGGAAGGAGAAAGGAAGTTGTGATCATTGTCAGGGGTCCAACTGGCAGAATGTTACTAATGGCATCCCATAGGAGACTGTGCTGACACGTGACACATTCACTATTTATTAATGACTTTGGTGAAGGGGTAGAAAACCACATAATTACGTTTATTGAGAAATCAAAGATAGGTGCCAATGTGAACAGTGTAGATGGCAGCGTAAGATAACAAAGCTATTGATAGATTAAGTGACTGGGTGATACTGCAACAAGTCGATTAAGGCAAGTGTGACTTAATCCATTTTAGGTCTAAAGATGTTATATCAACAGGGTCAGGCTCCAAGGGGAAGTTACATTAGAGCTTTACAACGTCTGGCTTAGTCCAGCCACAGGCCACAGGGTTCATGTAGTTTACTAAGATTTGGCGGAGAACACATTAAAGGCAAAGTCAATTGCATGTCCAACGTTTGACTGGTATGAAGTGTTAATTTATTTGTAGAGTCATACAGATGTACAGCATGGAAACAGACCCTTTGGTCCAACCCGTCCATGCTGACCAGATATCCCAACCCAATCTAGTCCCACCTGCCAGCACCCAGCCCATACCCCTCCAAACCCTCCTATTCATATATCCATCCAGACGCCTTTTAAATGCTGTAATTGTACCAGCCTCCACCACTTCCTCTGGTAGCTCATTCCATACATGTAGCTCCTCTGAGTGAAAAAGTTGTCCCTTAGGTCTCTTTTATATCTTTCCCCTCTCACCCTAAACCTATGCGCTCTAGTTCTGGACTCCTCGACCCCAGGGAAAAGACTTTGTCTATTTATCCTATCCATGCCCTTCATTATTTTATAAACCTCTATAAGGTCACCCTTCAGCCTCCGATGCTCCAGGGAAAACAACCCCAGCCTGTTCAGCCTCTCCCTATAGCTCAAATCCTCCAAGCCTGGCAACATCCTTGTAAATCGTTTCTAAACCCTTTCAAGTTTCATAACATTTTTCTGTTATGAGGGATACCAGTTAGAGACAAAACAACACTGCAGATGCTGGAATCCAAGGTAGTCAAACAGGAGGCTGGAAGAACACAGCAAGGGCCAGCAGGAGGCTGATTCCCCTTCCCATTTCCTCTCTGACTTGACCATCCTTGACCTCCTCCATTGCTACAATGAATCAAACTGCAAATTGGAGGAACAACACCTCACCTTCTGTCTGGGCAGCCTCCAGCCCAGAGGACTCAACACTGAGTTCTCCAATTTCAAATAACCTCTCTTCCCATTCCCCGACTCTGTTCCCAGCGTCTCCCCCTCCCTTCCATTCCCCCCATTGACACTTCCTCCCAGCCACCAGTGGATTCATTCCTCCCATTGACCAACCAGCTCGTACCCTCTCTTGACTTCGCCTATCCCCACTTCACCACCCTGAACCCACCATCCCCTTTATCCGCACCTCCCCCTACACCCACCCTCAGTTCTGAAGAAGGATTACACCTGAAGTATTGATTTCTCCCCCTCCTGATGCTGCCCGGCTTGCTGTGCTCTTCCAGCCCCTGGCCTGTCTACCATGAAGTGCTAATTGACTGGTAGTGAAACTGACTGTAGCTCTGTCATTCCAGCAGTGTCACTGGAAGCAGTAGCCTGGACTGGGACTACAAATAATCCCCAGAATCTAACCCCCAAGGTCATCACCAGGTAGGCGTGGGTTTCTCATGGTGGGGAGGTGTGAGGAAGCCAGGCAGGGGTCGGCTGCTCAGGAGAGAAATAGGAATATAGGTTTTATGGAGAGTCTAAAGCCTGGGAGAAGCTGAGTGAAGGTGCCTCTCAATATAAAAAAAAGGAGTGTTATGTTGAGGGAGATTCTGCCCTCTTTTCCCACTAAGGTTTGTGCAAGGTTTTGTGTGTGTATACATTTGTGTGTGCATATGTGAGTGTATACGTGACAGTGTATGCATGTATAAGAGAGAGAGTGTGTGTGCGCGTGTGCGTTTTGTGTGTGTGTATAAGTGAGACAGAGAGAGTGAGAGTGTATGTGCATGTGTGTGTGTGTGAGAGAGAGAGAGAGACAGAGACAGAGAGACAGACAGAGAGACAGACAGAGAGACGACAGGCCTAGTCTCCCTTGGCCCCTATGAAATTGAGAATTTTGAGAATTCAGAAAGGTCCCTCTGGTAATTTAACAGTCCTCTTGCCTACAAACCCTCCAACAGGGCAACATTAAAGTTGACCAGTGGAGGTAATTGTGAGTAATCCTGGCCACCATGCCTTTGAAAGAATGGTCTTGGAAGAATTGGTTGAGGGTGTAGCTCCAACAACAGTAAAGAAATACAGTAGCAGCCAAGATTGGCACCCAGGTCCTGCCTTCAACATCCCCTATCACATCCACCAACGATACACAGTGGCAGCACAATCTAAAAGATACACTGCGAAAGACTTCTTTAACAGCACCTTTCAAACCGAGACCTCGACCTGGTGAGCAAGGGCAGCAGATACTGTATATGGGACGCTCCCACTTGTAAGTTCCCCTCCAAGCCACACACCATCCTGACTTTGAAAATATCGTTGGTCCATCACTCTGCAGGATCAGAAGTGCTGGAACTGAATTATCTCCGCTAACATTTCAATCAGTAATAAATACTGTGAATGGTTCAGATGCCTACACAGTCTCCTAGAGGACACCATTAGTAACATCCTGTCAGTCAAACTCTCTGACAAGTATCGCAACTTTATGTCTCCTTCCCCTAAGCCCACCCTGAAAGGGGAGCAATGGTTGAAGTTCCTCCCTCACAGCACTGTGGAAGTCCCTACACCCCAAGGACTCGAGTGGCTCAAGGAGGCAGCTCACCACCACCATCATGAGGGCAACTATAGACTGGTAATAAATGCTGTTCCAGCCAGTCATGCTTACATTCTGTAAGCAGTTAAAAGGATCGCGTTACTGGGTCTCCAAGAGAGACTAATCACTTTGGGTTTTTGTTCCCTGGAATCTGGAAGATTCTGGTGATTTGAAGGATGGATTCAAGATATTAAGAGGAACAGAGAGACGAGATAAAGAGAAATTATTTCTGGGGGAAAAAGTACAGTCAAAATGTTAGAATTGACATTTCAAGAGTGAAATTAAATAAACACTTCTGCACGCAATGAAAGTTTGGAATTCCCTCCTGCAAATGGAAATTGATGCTAAAGCAATTCTTCATTTTAAATCTGGATTTGACAGATTGTTGTAAAGCAAAGGGATTTGGGCAAAGGCAGGTTATGGTATTAGGTCACTGATGAACTATGTGGCAGAGCAGACTGGAGGAACTAAACAGTCTCTCCCTATCAAGCAAATAAATCAACCAAAGTTACATGTTTAACATGTCAATTGCTGTTCCGAGTAATTATCCTCGAGGCTGGAGCTGGTGGAAAGCTGAGAACCTTCTGAAAACATTCTTCACCCCTGGAATGAGCAGCTTGCCAAATGAGGAAAGGCTGGACAGGCCAAGCCTCTATCCTCTGGAGTTTAGAAGAGTCAGGGGTGACTTCATTGAAACATGTAAAATCCTGAGGGGACTTGACCAGGTGAAAGAATGCTTCTTCCTGTGGGAGAATCTAGAACGAGGGGGATCTCTGTTTAAAAATAAAGCGTCGCCCAGTTAAGACAGAGATGAGGAAATATGTTTTTCTCTCAGAGGGTTGAGAATCTTTGGAATTCCCTTTTTTAAAAGGCAGTGGATGCGGAATCTTTGAATTTTTTTACGGCAGGGGTGGATAAATCTTTGAATACCATGGGGATGAAAGATTTTCAGGGATATGGATGAATGTAGAGTTGAGGTTAAAATCAGATCAGGCGCAACCTTACTGAATGGTGGAGCAGGTACAAAGAGCTTAGCGACCCACTCTGTTCAAATTGTCTCAAGTTCATTGATATGGCTCATGCTACAGAACTTTCTGAAGTCTGGCTGTAGGTTCAGGAACATCACTGTTTCTGCTTCGTAAGTCATCTTGCAGTTTTAATTCTGAGGTTTTAAGTTATTTTTCACATTATTCTCAACTCCGCTTTAGAAGTGGGAGTTTAGAAGTGGGCGGCACGGTGGCTCAGTGGTTAGCACTGCTGCCTCACAGCACCAGGGTTCGATTCCAGCCTCGGGTGACTGACTGTGTGGAGTTTGCACATTCTCCCCGTGTCTGCATGGGTTTTCTCCTGGTGCACTGGTTTCCTCCCACAGTCCAAAGATGTGCAGGGTCAGGTGAATTGGCCATGCTAAATTGCCCATAGTGCTAAGTGCATTAGTCAGAGGGAAATGGGTCTGGGTGCGTTACTCTTCGGTAGGGTCGGCGTGAACTGGTTGGGCCGAAGGGCCTGTTTCCACACTGTAGGGAATCTGATCTGAAAAAAAACTGTAGACACCTGAAGAGAAATCCCAGAAAGACACTTCTGCTCAGACAGACAGATAGGGCAAGTCAGGGGGTAACTGACCTGTCACAAGTTTATTTTCCCAGTCCTGTCTCATTCCCTTCCAGTTGAAGAAACCACAGACTAGTCTGTACATTAATAATTTTAAACATTAAAGGGATATGATTCTTTTGTCTCCTTTGTTTTAAAAGCAGGAATGTTTCTCTCATGTTCCAGGATTACTAATACTGTGGAATCTGGCTAATTTACATTCCAGACTGGAATCTACAACATCAATGGCAACAGATAAGCAGAGGAGACAGACGCCAGATAACACATATCAGTAATTAATGAACAAGAGGATAGTAAGGATGCAAATTGTGACCACCTATCTTTCACCAAAGCCGAGGGAAGATCCCAGGAGATCAGCAACAGGAACACCTTATCCCTAGCTTCTCCATGGAATTGACCCCCATATTCCATTCTTAACAATGTTCTAACTCATGTGACACGGGCCCATTCCCAGTTGCTCTGTAGAAGGTGGTGGTGAGCTCTCTCCTGTACCATTACAGCCCCACACCCACAATGGCATCAGGGAGGCAGTTCCAGGATCTTGACCCAATGACAGTGTTATAATTCTGAGTCAAGATGTTGAGTGGCTTGGAGGGGAATTTTCATGTGGTGGTGTTCCCATGTATCTGCTGTCCTGCTCCTATATTGTTGCGGTTGTGGTCATATTTGTAAATAACAAATATGAGCAAACTCTGACAGCTGCAAAACATATAGCGCCATCAGCAATTCCTCAGATAGTGAAGCAGTCGACGCCCAGACAGAACAAGATCTGGACCATATCCAGGCTTGGGCTGAAAAATGACCATCTCCGATAACAGGAAGTCTAAACATCATGACTTCATGTTAAATGGCATTGCCATCACGAAATCCCCTCGGATGCTGCCTGATCTGCCGTGCTTTTCCAGCACCACACTTTTGACTCTAATCGCCAACATCTGCAGTCCTCACTTTCGCTAATCATTAAATCCCCCACTATCAACATCCTGGAGTTTACTATTGACCAAAAACAGAACTAGACTGGCAATCTAAACATTGTGACTACAAGGACAGATCAGAGGCTAGTTAATAACTCAACTTATGACTCCCTAACACCTGTCCACCATCTACAAGGAACAAGTCAGGAGCTTGATGGAATACACCACTGCTTGGCTGAGTACAACTCCAGCAAGATTTAAGAAATTTTACAACATCCAGACTAAACAGCCCACTTGATTGGAACCACATCCAAAACCATACATTCCCTCCACTATCGACACTCAGTAGCAGCAGTGAGTACTATCTACAAGATGCACTGCAGAAATTCAACAAAGTATGACCAATCCCATCTACAAGGACAAGATATATGGGAGCAACACTACCTGCAGGATCCCCTCCAAGTCACTCACCATCCTGACTTGGAATTACATTCACCATTCCTTCAGTATTGTTGGATCAAAATCCTAGGATTCCTGCCCTCACATCACCATGGGTCTACCTACAGCACATGGACTGCAGCGGTGCACGAAGGTAACTCTCTACCACCTTCACAAGGGCAATGAGGGACAGGCAATAAATGCTGGCGCAGAGATTGATGCCCACATCCCACGAATGCATTAAACAAAAGACAATGATATCATTGAACAGAAGAACACAAGAACCAGAACCAGGACTAGGCCACCTGGCCCCTATGAACCTGCACCTCCACTCAATAAGATCTTTTCATAGCCTCAGCTCCGCCAACCCACCCCCTCACCATAACCCTTAATTCCTTCACTGTTCAGAAAGTTATCTACCTTAGCTTTACAAACATGCAATGAGGAAGCCTCAACTATTTCACTGGGCAGGGAATTCCAAGGAGTCACAACCCTCAGGGTGAAGATCCATCGAGTCACAACCCTTTGTCACCCAAATTGTTGTTTCGAGTGATGCTGATTGACCATTGTCATGTAGCTACAGATGAACCAATCCCCATCCTGTAGTTTACATTGCTCACATTCTGAGTCTCTTTAAATGTGATGTGGTGTTTGCCAGCAATGCTTCAGCATAATTAAGGCATTTCTGAGAATCGTCAGTGAATGCTATTTCAATGCACATTTCTTTTCTGTTGATATCTGGATTAGTGGTGCTGGAAGAGCACAGCAGTTCAGGCAGCATCCAAGGAGCAGCGAAATCCACGTTTCGGGCAAAAGCCCTTCATCATACCCTTTTCTGTTGATATGTCCAGTTGGAGAAACTTAGCGTTATTTACGTTGTACGTAAATTTCACAGGATGTCCCAGAGTTCATTGCAGCCAATGAAATACTTCTGAATTATAACCAATGACATGCTCAGCAGCCAATTTGCACTC
Source organism: Chiloscyllium plagiosum (assembly GCF_037043375.1). Classification (NCBI taxonomy): domain Eukaryota; kingdom Metazoa; phylum Chordata; class Chondrichthyes; order Orectolobiformes; family Hemiscylliidae; genus Chiloscyllium; species Chiloscyllium plagiosum. The sequence continues at coordinate 129,377,644 of NW_028270142.1, read as the reverse complement.
ATGTACCAGGCAGTTTATCATCTGTATTTGTAGGCAATCTTCTTAGGCAATTCCTAATTTTGAAATAAACCAGATCCAACTATTTTGCAACATCTATGGAATATATTAAACGAGAAATCCACGAGCTCAATTCGGCTGCAAATCCTGTCCAATTCCATCATTGACCTCTGAGGGCATGGCCAGAGGATTCTGTGCATGGTTCTGTGAATTTTGTTTATGGATTAGCCTTAAGGGCTTTCACGTTAGTACTTGTTTGGTTTGGATTGTGAGATTAAACTTTCCTTGATGGTTGTGAAAACTCAAAACCTGTCAATGATTGAAAAGCATTGTATGGTTAGGCAAAAGATTCCAGAGACACTGGGAGAAGTCAACAATTTAGATAAATCTGGTGTATGTGCACCAGCTCATACTGTTGTACTGCATTGTGTTTCTTCTATACTTTCAAATTTCTGGTCAAAATCATTTTATTCGTAATTGTTGGCATTCCAAACATACATGGGGTGGTATGGTGGCCCAGTGGTTAGCACTGCTGCCTCACAGTGCCATGGAACCCAGGTTCAATTCCAGCCTTGGGCAATTGTCTGCATGGAGTTTGCACGTTCTCCCCGTGTCTATGTGGATTTTCTCCGGGTGCTCCAGTTTCCTCCCACAGTCCAAAGATGTCCAGGTTAGGTAGGTTGGCCATGCTAAATTGCCCATAGTGCCCAGGAGTGTGTAGGCTAAGTTGATTAGTCAGGTAAAATGCAGGGTTAAAGGGATAGGTAGGATGCTCTTTGGAGAGTTGGTATGGACTCGATGGACCAAACAGCCTACTTTCACACTGTAGGGATTCGGTGATGTACACCATTTCAACATGACAATGTTATGAAGTTGGTTGCTGCTGAGAAAAGTCCTAAAGAACCTAACTGTACCAAAATCATTTATATTTAGTGAATTATTTTGCAGACTATTTCAGCTAGGAACACAGTGTACTTACACATTTATGTTGCAGTATTTCAAATTATACATTGTTTTTCTTTCGAGCCAAATATGTCCACAGGAACTAAAGTTCACCTTTAACATTGACTTTAATGGGAAAACATGTTTCACTTAAAGATGCAATTTTCACCATGGCAACTACCATCTTAAATGATGATCTTCATTCTTGTGCTAAGATCATAATTCCACATAAATGGGGCACTGTAACTCTGTGAACACAATAAGAAGGCTGGTTCCAGCATATAAGCTCAGGGAACTGTCATTCAGATATAGAATCCATGTGATTCAGTGGAAATATGTTGGCAGCATCCCAGAGGTTCAGTAAAATGATGGTTATGCAGCAAATCCAACCTGTTTTAGATTAGATTACTTACAGTGTGGAAACAGGCCCTTCAGCCCAACAAGTCCACACCGCCCCGCCGAAGCGCAACCCACCCATACCCCTACATTTATCCCTTACCTAACATTACGGGCAATTTAGCATGGCCAATTCACCTGACCTGCACATCTTTGGACTGTGGGAGGAAACCGGAGCACCCGGAGGAAACCCACGCAGACACGGGGAGAACGTGCAAACTCCACACAGTCAGTCGCCTGAGGCGGGAATTGAACCCGGGTCTCCAGCGCTGTGAGGCAGCAGTGCTAACCACTGTGCCACCGTGCCGGATTAGCTTCTAATGCACTTGCACAGTTGACTGAAGAGACAAGCCTGTGTGAGGCAGGTTCTGCCAAAGGAACCATTACAAATGAAGTGGCTATCCAGTGTTACTGTGATTGTTACTTTCTGAGTTGGTGCCTGTGGCCAAGACAATGTGGCCACTGACCATCATAGTGACTAGTGTGGGCCCATTGTGATATTGCAATTTTCAGCTGTTGTGACTAAAATTGGAAATGTGCAAGAATCGTGTGTAAATTAGCAAACATCCTCGAGGCAGAGCTTTGAGTGCTGGCCCTAGCTATCCCAACATCCAAAAATCCTTGGGCATGCAACCATCTCCTATTCCGTGGTCATGTCTGATGCAATGAAGTCACCATGTGTGATGTGTGCTAATATACTTGAAGATTTGACTTTGAGAGGAATGATGTACTTAAACTATCACGGGATGCCCAGAATTCACTGCATGCTCCCTTAATATCGGTAAGTACTCATGTTTCGCAGCCATACAATAAGGTGCTGTAAAAACACAGGCATCATAAACCAGCATCTTGGCCCTGAGAGTCAGTTTGATGTTATTCCATGCATGTTGAGGAAGTCAACCAGAGGTGATGGCTGCTTTGCACACGCATGTACCAAGTCCTCATCAAGGACAGACTCCCAATGTAAAGTTAGGAGAAAGTGAGGACTGCAGATGCTGGATTGATCAGAGTCGAGAGTGGGGCGCTGGAAAAGCACAGCAGGTCAGGCAACATCTGAGGAGCAGAAGAATTCACATTTTGGGCAAGAGCCCTTCATCAGGAATGAGGCTTGTGAGCCAAGGGGATGAAGAGATAAATGTGGGGGAGGAAGTTTGGGGGGGGGGGGGTGGGGCTGGGGGCAAGGTAGTTGAGAGTGCATTAGGTGAATGGAGGTGAGGGTAATGGTGATAAGTTGGAGAGGAGGGTGGAGCTGATGGGTGGGAGGGAAGATGGACAGGTGGGATGGGTCATGAGGGTGGTGCTGAGCTGTAAGGTTGGAACTGGGGTAAAGTGGGGGGGAGGGGAAATGAGGAAACTGGTGAAGTCTACATTGATGCCATGGGGTTGGAGGGTCACAAGGCGGAAGATAAGGTGTTCTTCCTCCAGGCGTTGAGTGTTGAGGGAGTGGCGGTGGAGGAGACCCAGGACTTGCATGTCCTTGGTGGAGTGGGAGGGGGAGTTGAAGTGTGCGGTCATGGGGCGGTGAGGTTGGTTGGTGCAGGTGTCCCAGAGATGTTCCCTGAAGTGCTCTGCGAGTAGGCGTCCTGTCTCCCCAATGTAAAGGAGACCACGTCGGGAGCAACAGATACAATGAATGTCATTTGTGGAAGTGCATGATGGATGTGGAAGGTCCTTTGGGGCCTTGGATGGAGGTGAGGGGGAAGCTGTGGGCACAGGTTTTGCAATTCCTGCGGTGTCAGGGGAAGGTGCCGGGAGGCAAGGGAGGCAAGGGGACCTGACCAGGTAGTCAAAGAGGGAACAGTCTTTACGGAAGGCAAATAGGGGTGGGGAGGGAAACATGTCTCTGGTGATGGGGTCCATTTGTAGGTGGCAGAAATGGTGAAGGATGATGCGATGTATATGGCGATTGGTGTGGTGGAAGGTGTGGATCGGGGGGGGGGGGTGCTATCCTTGTTGCGATGGGTGGGGTTCGAGGGTGGAGGTACGGGAAGTGGATGAGATACGCTGGAGGGCATCTTCAACCATGTGGGAGGGGAAATTGTGGTCTTTAAAGAAGGAGGCCAACTGTTGTGTTCTGTGGTGGAACTGGTCCTCCTGGGAGCAGATACGACGGAGGTGGAGGAATTGGGAATACTGGATAGCATCTTCTTTGAGGATGAGTCATGTCAGACTCACACATTAACACTGTTTCTCCCTCCATAGATAGAGTCATTACAGCATGGAAACAGACCCTCCGGTCTGACTCATCCATGCCGAACAGTTTCCCAACCTAAGTTAGCCCCATTTGCCTGTGTTTAGCCCATATCTTTCTAACTGGTTTCTATTCATTTACCTATCCAGATGTCTTTAAAATGTTGAACCTGTACCAGTATCTACCACTTCCTTTGGCAACTCATTCCATAAATGCACCAACCTCTTCAGCATTTCCTTGTGTTTGTTACTTGCTATCCCTCACTTGTGGCCTGGATTGGACAGCTTGTCAAAGAACCTTTTCTATAACCTCAGGAAGGTTTCAAAATTTTGAGGAGGGGGCATTAAACAGAAGCAGATGGGGGGAAAAGAAAAGACAAAGATATGTGACAGATCTCTCTTCGCTCCAGCTTACAGTGGAGGGATATCAGTGTGCACGCAATCTGAATGGAGAGAATCAGCCAAGAGTTTCCAGCATTAACGAGATTACAATCTCACACAGAGGTGTTAATCATGATTTGGAGATGCTGGTGTTAGACTGGGGCGGACAAAGTTAAAAATCACACAACACCAGGTTATAGCCCAACAGGTTAATTTGAAAGCACTAGCTTTCGGACCACTGCTCCTTCATCAGGTGTTGTGGAGTATAAGATTGTAAGACACAGAATTTATAGCAAAAGTTTACAATCTGTGTAACTGAAATTATATATTGAAAAAGACCTGGATTGTTTGCTAAATCTCTCATCTTTTAGAAAGACCATATTAGTTTCAGTTCTTTCATATGCAAATTGCAGAACTTTTTTAAAGTTACATTCTCAAGTGAACTTTAACAATTGATGTCATGTCGGCCCAGATGATGCGTGTAAGGTGTGAGGTGCCCTGTGTGAGACTGTCTGTGCCACAATGGTCAGACTGATTCTAATCTAAAAAATTGATTCACAGAATCTTACATGGATTCATGCACTTTTTGAGCAAAATAAAATGTAGTTCTGCAAATACAAATTCACCCCACAAACTTATATGTGTGCGTGCGTGTATGTGTGTGTGTATGTGGGTGTGCTGTGGAGGCAAGGGAGGTGGGGAGGGTTATGAGTGTCTTTAGAGAGTGTGTGTGTATGTGTATGAGTGTGTGTGTGCGTGTGCGTGCCAGCCAAAGGCAGAATCAACCTCACTGTTTTAAAACCTACAGTACAGTAGCCATTTGACCACACTGTCTATGCTCACATCTGATAAACATTCACTTGGATAAGTTAATGGTGCAGTGTCAAACTGGAAATTATCCTTGCAAGTTTGAGTAGTTTGAGGAGCTCAGATCTTTAAAATAAAAGTATTATTACAGATATAACTGAAACATTAAGAAGGGAAGAGCATGGAGACAAAACAAAGGAAGCAACTTTAAAAATCTCACTGTGAGGCAAAAGGGTTTTTGGAACTAGATTAAACAGAGATCAGGTAAAGCAAATAAATGCGACAGACATGGAAAAAAACTGAAGGAACATGAGCAGACGGTGGAAGCACGTGAATGTGACAAAAAGGAAAAGAAAATAAACAGTGTTAAAATGAAGCAGATTAATGTGGGGAATAAGAGTCAGAGCAAGAAACATATGGACAAAGTTAGACCAACTTCTACAAAATGAAATAGATTCTAAGCAACATGACAGCATCAGATAGTGTGCAAAGATTCCAGAATATAAAGGAGGATACTTAAATAGGAAGGAAAACTTACAGACTGAAGAATTAAAGCAATCAACACCATTAAATGCGATCAATTCACTTGAAAGTATTTGGATGTGTGGGACTAAATGAAATAGGATGCATTTAAATTAATATACTTATAAATTGAATTGTTCCCTTGAATATTCAGGAACAGATCTATTTGATTTTGTTTATTTTTGTAACAAAATAGAATGACAAAGCTGTACTTTATCATAAAACAAAAATATATACTTAGCCACCTCAAAGTTTGTTCTTAAATATTTTGGGGTGTGGCGTTATCTTTTTGGACACAATTGGCAAAGTGACAAAAATTGTTCTCAAAGTGGCATCTAGAAGTGTCATTTTCCTTGAGTTTTTACCTGAGCTTGTTTATGTATTGCCAACATATTTTATTTTAAAAATATTTCTTGATTTATTTAAAAGCATTAACTTTGTCGAGTTGGATTAATACAATTAAACATGGATTTATTACAGTGTTAATCCACCACCTGTGAGTTACCAGATTCAAATTACTACAAATTGCTTCTAAAATATCAACAGAACATTACGCCAGTCACACTGGGATGCAGAAGTCAGTTTCTTAACAAATGAAATAAATCATATTTGGAAACTTTTAGAAATTTCCTGGTTCTCAGATATAGTTTAAATTTTTGAACTTCTTCAATGACTTGCAATCAAGAGAAATACTTAATGGTGATTAATTCACCCTGAGATGGGACATATTTGCTTCTAAATTTGCTGCTTTCGAAACTAGCTCAAAAAGAAATCACAGAAGCCTTGATTTGTGTTGAATGTACTTTGCAGTTAGAATTCTGTGGTCTTTTTCTGGGTTACTCTAGGTTTGAGCTGATGAAGTAACAAAATCAGTCTAACCAAGCAAAAAAACCCACTTCTCTCCGCATGACGTATCGATACAATGAGTCTAGATTAGAGTGGTGCTGGAAAAGCACAGCAGGTCAGGCAGCATCCCAGGAGCAGGAAAATCAATGTTTTGGGCAAAAACCCTTCATCAGGAATAAAGCGCTTTTGCCCGAAACGTCGATTTCCCTGCTCCTCAGATGCTGCCTGACCTGCTGTGCTTTTCCAGCACTACTCTAGTCTAAATGGACACACTGTCTAAATGAACACCCTGTCTAAATGGACACCCTGTCTAAATGGACACACTGTCTAAATGAACACCCTGTCTAAATGGACACACTATCTAAATGAACGCCCTGTCTAAATGAACGCCCTGTCTAAATGGACACCCTGTCTAAATGAACGCCCTGTCTAAATGGACACACTATCTAAATGAACGCACTGTCTAAATGAACGCCCTGTCTAAATGGACACCCTGTCTAAATGAACGCCCTGTCTAAATGGACACACTGTCTAAATGGACACCCTGTCTAAATGGACACCCTGTCTAAATGGACACCCTGTCTAAATGAACGCCCTGTCTAAATGGACACACTGTCTAAATGAACACCCTGTCTAAATGAACACCCTGTCTAAATGGACACCCTGTCTAGATGAACACCCTGTCTAAATGGACACACTGTCTAAATGAACGTCCTGTCTAAATGAACACCCTGTCTAAATGGACACACTGTCTAAATGGACACCCTGTCTAAATGGACACACTGTCTAAATGAACGTCCTGTCTAAATGAACACCCTGTCTAAATGGACACACTGTCTAAATGAACGTCCTGTCTAAATGGACACACTGTCTAAATGGACACCCTGTCTAAATGAACACCCTGTCTAAATGGACACACTGTCTAAATGGACACCCTGTCTAAATGAACACCCTGTCTAAATGGACACCCTGTCTAAATGAACACCCTGTCTAAATGAACGCCCTGTCTAAATGGACACACTGTCTAAATGGACACACTGTCTAAATGGACACCCTGTCTAAATGAACACCCTGTCTAAATGGACACACTGTCTAAATGGACACACTGTCTAAATGGACACCCTGTCTAAATGGACACACTGTCTAAATGGACACACTGTCTAAATGGACACCCTGTCTAAATGGACACCCTGTCTAAATGGACACACTGTCTAAATGAACGCCCTGTCTAAATGGACACACTGTCTAAATGGACACCCTGTCTAAATGAACACCCTGTCTAAATGGACACCCTGTCTAAATGGACACCCTGTCTAAATGGACACCCTGTCTAAATGAACACCCTGTCTAAATGGACACACTGTCTAAATGGACACCCTGTCTAAATGGACACACTGTCTAAATGGACACCCTGTCTAAATGGACACACTGTCTAAATGGACACCCTGTCTAAATGAACACCCTGTCTAAATGGACACCCTGTCTAAATGGACACACTGTCTAAATGGACACACTGTCTAAATGAACACCCTGTCTAAATGGACACACTGTCTAAATGAACACCCTGTCTAAATGGACACACTGTCTAAATGGACACCCTGTCTAAATGAACACCCTGTCTAAATGGACACCCTGTCTAAATGGACACACTGTCTAAATGGACACACTGTCTAAATGGACACCCTGTCTAAATGAACACCCTGTCTAAATGGACACACTGTCTAAATGGACACACTGTCTAAATGGACACCCTGTCTAAATGAACGCCCTGTCTAAATGGACACCCTGTCTAAATGAACACCCTGTCTAAATGGACACACTGTCTAAATGGACACACTGTCTAAATGGACACCCTGTCTAAATGGACACCCTGTCTAAATGAACACCCTGTCTAAATGGACACACTGTCTAAATGGACACACTGTCTAAATGGACACCCTGTCTAAATGAACACCCTGTCTAAATGGACACACTGTCTAAATGGACACCCTGTCTAAATGGACACCCTGTCTAAATGGACACCCTGTCTAAATGAACACCCTGTCTAAATGGACACACTGTCTAAATGGACACCCTGTCTAAATGGACACACTGTCTAAATGGACACCCTGTCTAAATGGACACACTGTCTAAATGAACACCCTGTCTAAATGGACACCCTGTCTAAATGAACACCCTGTCTAAATGAACGCCCTGTCTAAATGGACACACTGTCTAAATGGACACACTGTCTAAATGAACGCCCTGTCTAAATGGACACCCTGTCTAAATGGACACCCTGTCTAAATGGACACCCTGTCTAAATGAACACCCTGTCTAAATGAACGCCCTGTCTAAATGGACACACTGTCTAAATGGACACACTGTCTAAATGAACGCCCTGTCTAAATGGACACCCTGTCTAAATGGACACCCTGTCTAAATGGACACCCTGTCTAAATGAACACCCTGTCTAAATGAACACCCTGTCTAAATGGACACCCTGTCTAAATGAACACCCTGTCTAAATGAACGCCCTGTCTAAATGGACACACTGTCTAAATGGACACCCTGTCTAAATGAACACCCTGTCTAAATGAACACCCTGTCTAAATGGACACCCTGTCTAAATGGACACACTGTCTAAATGAACGCCCTGTCTAAATGAACACCCTGTCTAAATGGACACACTGTCTAAATGGACACACTGTCTAAATGGACACCCTGTCTAAATGAACACCCTGTCTAAATGGACACCCTGTCTAAATGGACACCCTGTCTAAATGGACACCCTGTCTAAATGGACACCCTGTCTAAATGGACACACTGTCTAAATGGACACACTGTCTAAATGGACACCCTGTCTAAATGAACACCCTGTCTAAATGGACACACTGTCTAAATGGACACACTGTCTAAATGGACACACTGTCTAAATGGACACCCTGTCTAAATGAACACCCTGTCTAAATGGACACACTGTCTAAATGAACGCCCTGTCTAAATGGACACCCTGTCTAAATGGACACCCTGTCTAAATGGACACCCTGTCTAAATGAACACCCTGTCTAAATGGACACACTGTCTAAATGGACACACTGTCTAAATGGACACACTGTCTAAATGGACACCCTGTCTAAATGAACACCCTGTCTAAATGGACACACTGTCTAAATGAACGTCCTGTCTAAATGAACGCCCTGTCTAAATGGACACCCTGTCTAAATGAACACCCTGTCTAAATGGACACACTGTCTAAATGGACACACTGTCTAAATGGACACACTGTCTAAATGAACACCCTGTCTAAATGGACACACTGTCTAAATGAACGTCCTGTCTAAATGAACACCCTGTCTAAATGGACACACTGTCTAAATGGACACCCTGTCTAAATGGACACACTGTCTAAATGAACGTCCTGTCTAAATGAACACCCTGTCTAAATGGACACACTGTCTAAATGGACACCCTGTCTAAATCAACACCCTGTCTAAATGGACACACTGTCTAAATGAACGTCCTGTCTAAATGAACACCCTGTCTAAATGGACACACTGTCTAAATGGACACCCTGTCTAAATCAACACCCTGTCTAAATGAACACCCTGTCTAAATGGACACCCTGTCTAAATGAACACCCTGTCTAAATGGACACACTGTCTAAATGGACACCCTGTCTAAATCAACACCCTGTCTAAATCAACACCCTGTCTAAATGAACACCCTGTCTAAATGGACACCCTGTCTAAATGGACACACTGTCTAAATGGACACACTGTCTAAATGGACACCCTGTCTAAATGAACGCCCTGTCTAAATGGACACCCTGTCTAAATGGACACCCTGTCTAAATGGACACCCTGTCTAAATGGACACCCTGTCTAAATGAACGCCCTGTCTAAATGGACACACTTTCTAAATGAACACACTGTCTAAATGAACACTCTGTCTCTGTGAATAATATTATTAGAAGTCGGAGCAGGCATAGGCCATTCCACAAGATCATGACTGACCAACTTGTATACTTTATTCCACTTTCCTGCCTCTCCCCATCACCTTAATTGCCTTGTTGATCAAAAATCTGCCCAACAGCACTCTGAGAGAATAAAGTTCCTCCTCTTTGTCACTGTAAATGGGGACCCCTTCTTTTTAAATTGTGCTCCTAGTTCGAGGTTCCTAGATGTGGGAAACACTCCTTCAGCACCTATCCTGTGAAGCCCACTCACAATTACTTGTGCTTCAGTAAGATCACCTCTCATTCTTTTGAGCTTATAATTTGGAGATGCCAGTGTTGGACTGGGGTGTACAAAGTTAAAAATCACACAACACCAGGTTATAGTCCAACAGGTTTGTTTGGAAGCACTAGCTTTCAGAGTGCTGCTCCTTCATCAGGAGGTTGACAACCACCCCACAAAGAAGCAGCGCTCCGAAAGCTAGAGCTTCTAAATAAATGTGTTGGACTATAACTTGGTGTTGTGCAATTTTTTAAGCTCCAATGAGTACAGGCCCAACCTGCTCAACCTCCCCTCATAAGACTAGGAGAAAGTGAGGACTGCAGATACTGGAGATCAGAGTCAAAAAGTGTGGTGCTGGAAAAGCACAGCTGGTCAGGCAGCATCTGAGGAGTAAGAGAGTCGATGTTTCAAGCATAAGCTCTTTATCAGGAAGACATCTGCTTGAACCCATGAATGTTAACTTGTAACCTCATTCCCCAGTCCTGTTTAGCCAATTCTGACTTCATATCTTGCAATTAGTTTTATTTAAGACATAAGTCTCTGGCCCAAATTATTCACTCTAAAACAGAATGTGTAAGTCTATGTTATGATCATTCTTACCTCGAGGATGACTTATTTTTTTAGATTAGATTCCCTACAGTGCAGAAACAGGCCCTTCGGCCCAACCAGTCCACACTGACCCTCTGAAGAATAACCCAACCAGACCCGTTTCCCTCTGACTAATGCACGTAGCACAATTAAGCATGGCCAATTCAACTGACCTGCATATCTTTGGACTGTGGGAGGAAACCAGGGCATCTAGTTATTATGAAGTAATTTGTTAATCCTGTGACATGACACATGACAGTCATAAAAGAACCTGTTTCCTGCCAAGTCTCAGGCCTTACTGCTGTAAGAAACTATCTCAAATCATGTCTATGATCTTATCCTCTAGGTTACTCTTATCTGACTGTTATTCCTGTCTGCCTTTTGCTATCTCAGTTGGCTGGATTGATGGTTTGCAGCACAGCTCCCATGTCAGCGGAGGTTACAATGAAGGACCCTCCTTCCTAAGGTGTGGTCACCCACCAGTTAAATCATCACTAGTTGTCTCTTTCTCTCTCCCTAATGTGAAAGTGGGATTACAGTGAGGTATATCCCTTTTATCCAATTCCCTTTATCAGCTTAGAATAGAATCACTACAGTGTGGAAACAGGCTGTTCATCCCAACGGGTCCACACTGACCCTCCGAGAGGCATCCCACCCAGACCCATCTCCTTACCCTATTCCTGTAACCTTGCATTTCCCATGGCCAACCAACCTAACCTGCACATCCCTGAATACTAGTGCAATTTAGCATGGCAAATCCACCTAACCTGCACATCTTTGGACTGTGGGAGGAAGCTGGAGCACCCGGAGGAAACCCATGCAGACACAGGGAGAATGTACAAATTCCAACAGACAGTCAGCCGAGGGTGGAATCAAATCCGGGTCCCTCACGCTGTAAGGCAGCAGTACTAACTCATTTGTAATTCTTGCCCTATCTTTATCTCTCTCCTCCCCAACCTAAGTTTATTCTGCCCTTTCTCTGCTTTGTTATTTCATTTTTCTCTTACTTTTTGCACTATTTTTATTCCACTTTGGTATTTCTTTGTGAGGAACGTGAGGATGAAGATGAGCAATCAGGTTTGGCAACTATAAAATCCATTACTCATTAGGAAGGGATGCTGGGAATGCTTCATTCTGCTGAGGGGTACTTTCCCAACTGATGGAGGTACATGACTTTTCACAGTTTGCTGGAGTGCTAAAGGATGGTGTGGGGGGGTGTTACAGAAATCAACTTTTTTTTCCAGATGACTAGACAACTTTTTCTCCCCCCTGCAAGTTGGATGTGTCACTGATTAAACCAGTACTTATTGCCCATCCCTAGTTAAGAGTCAGCCACATTGTTGTGGACCTGTAGACCAGGTAAGGATGGCAGTTTCCTTCCCTGTTAGTGAATTAGATGGGGTTTTTGGATGCCATTAGATGAGTTTTTATTCCAGATTGGTAGGACTAAAGGAAAGGACGATAGTTGAGCTCAGTGGGGTCGTGGGTGATTTTCTAAAGGCAGTCGATTATTTAAAAGTAGTTTTTACATTATATATATGTGCTGAAAATTCAGTACAGTGCATGCTTTAACATGCCTCTTGTTTTAATTCCAGATATCCACACCACACATCATTTTATAAAAAGCTTTGAACAATTATCTTGCAGAAGGAGGCCCTTCAGCCCTTATTGTCTCTGCCAGCTCTCTGGGAGAGCAATTCACCTTGTTCCATTCCCCTGCCTTTTCTGCGCAGACCTACAAACTCGTTCGCTTCAGATAATTAACTAAACCTCCTTTGAAGGCTCTGAATGAAAGCCTTTTAAAGTATTATTTCCAAACTTTTATATTTGCCCACCCCATCCCATCCCATCCCAATTTTCTGCTCCCAGATTAATAAGATGTCAATTTATGAACACAGCCTTCTGAGTTACAATCATGGATGCTATCTCTGAGCCATTTGGGCACCTCTCGTTTCCCTAACTATTTAGACATTAATATTTTTAAAATAAAATTGTGCTGACGGCTTAGCCATAAATGCTCATTCATATTTTAAGTAATTTCATCTATTGGATAATGGCTCGACTGAACTGGCTCAGTTTGAGGCAAAACGGAATAAAAATTGCACGATGTAACATTAGCAAAGTTGCAATACGAGAAACTCTACAGCACTTTATCCCAATGGTCGAAATGTGTAACTATTGATTGTGTTCGCATAGGTTTGTACTTCTGGATTCTCCTTCTGATGTCAGAGAGCACAGTGTCATGCCAGGGATCTGATAATGTCATTGACAGTTAAGTACTTTTAATTAGAGGGGGGGAAACGGAATGATAAGGCAAATAATTCTGAACTATGAGCATAGGCAGGGAGTTGAGTTAGTTTACATGATTGTTTCTGCCTTTGTCTCGTTTGGAAGGCTTTAATGCCATTTATTCAATTGAAAAATCAATTACAGACTTTATAAGCGATGAGAGGAAGGAGTAAAGGAATGCACAACCGATCACGAATCGTTATTGTCTAAACTTTTTAAAAGTCCTCTCTTAGAGTGAGGGCTCCAAGCAGAGTGTACCATACATCCAGATGGGAAGGGGGAGTGGGAGTGGATGGGGACAAGCCAGTTGGCAATATCTGACACCTCGGCTAAAAAGAAATAAAAAAATGTGCAAATGGTTGTTTATATATGTGAAAAACCTGCGTACAGTTTTTGTTTGTTTTCAGGATTAGCAAGCGCAAAACAAGGAGGTAAAACCCCAGGCAGCACTCTTGACGCACCCCCTCGAACTCAAGTGGCGTGGGTCCAAAAGTGTAACTTTTTTTCAGACGGTCGAGTAACAGAGACAGAAGTTGCTGGGACATTGCAGTAGGAACGGTGCAGAGAGAGAGAGAGAGGCTGCAAGGAGCTGGTGAATTGTGGAGGTGTCAGACAGCACCTCGGGGAGATGCAGCCCAGGAGAGTGGGAGAGCTGCAGGGAATGTGGCCGCTGACGGTGCTCCTGTTACTCCTTTGTGTCCCTGCGGAATCTCAGCAGAGAGGTAAGTGCACAGATCAGACCAAAAACACACACACACATCCCTTTGAGCTAACTGCTGGGTCACAGTGTCCGAGCAGTAAGGTCAGAAGGTGAGAACAGAGAGAGAGAGAGAGAGAGAGAAAAGGGGGGGGGGTGCGTGCGGGGGAATAAACTCTCAATCTCTTCCCCCTAAAAGAAGTTGACTTTTAAATACGTGAGGTTCGAATAAAAAGTCTACGTGAGATCAATTCAGGAGCGTCCGTGGGCAGGAAGGCTAATACAATCCGGAGAAAGTAACCCATTTGGAGTGAAGGAAACAAAAAGCAGTGTTTGCTCTTCAGTGATGTGGCTGAACTCTCGCTCCGATTGCTGATGGCCAGGAGTTCTAACTCTTTCTGAGTTCTTTATTTCAGCATTCTTAACATTTTTCCCCCTACTCTGTGATTCTATGATTTGCAGCCTCGGGAATAGTCTGTGGGGGTTGGGGGTTGCAGAGTTTGCTGAGGGGTTGATAATTAAACATTGCTGGCAGTTCTTTTTGAGAGAAATCTCTTATCTCCTGAGAGTTGCAGTAAGAACATCCTTGAGCCATGTGTGGCTGTAAGATTTGTGTGTGCTAATATATCTGTGTGTGTGTGTGTGAGGTAGGGGGGAAAGGGTGTCAGTTAATATACAGATTCATGTGCTAACTATGACAAAAAAAAACTCGATTGCCACACACCTTCCCTCCATTTCTGGACGGAAATTATCGTGAAAATAAACCATTTTTCCCTTTGCCTGTTTTGATTGTCCGGACTCAGTAGGTCTGGCAGCATCTGAAGACCAAGAAACAGGGGTAACATTTTGAGACTGGTCCATTCTTATATGATCCTTTTTTTTTTCCAAACACCTATTTTGAGGAACTTCCCAATTTAAAAAATAAAGTCAGCTGGATTGTTTTATTTAAACTTCCCTTGGATAACGAGGCAAATTAATTGTGCGTTTTGTAACAAAATATTTTCTTGCATTTGATTACTTCTGTCTCTGTGCAAAGGTTTTGTTTAGTTGTTTTGACATCTGCAGTGATCAGGGAAGGCCATGCAGACAGGTTACTCTCCCGCACTCATTCCCACTTGTCTTCCTGTCCAGGAGAACTGAAGACAATTTCATTTACAATCCCGTTACTCCCGCTGTTGTTTATTTTTAACAAAGGCCAACATCATTTGCAGCGCTAACCTGTGTGTTCTGAGTTCCTCATGAACCAATGTTTTAAACAGCCCTCTGCCC
The DNA here is from genome assembly GCF_037043375.1 of Chiloscyllium plagiosum. Lineage (NCBI taxonomy): Eukaryota > Metazoa > Chordata > Chondrichthyes > Orectolobiformes > Hemiscylliidae > Chiloscyllium > Chiloscyllium plagiosum. The sequence goes on along the minus strand of NW_028270142.1, from coordinate 129,362,503 downwards.
GTTCCCACCGGGCCACGTTATTCCATCATCTTCCCATAGATCCTTTTATTCTGCCAGTATGATTGCAGCTGGTCACTGCACTGGCTTTCTCGATATAGTTTGGCAAATTGGTTTACTTATTGTCTGAAGTTTCACAGAAGCACCTCAAGCTTCCACAATTTTCAATCACTGAGCGTAGAACGGTACCACTGGATCAGGCCATTCAGCCCACCATGTCTGTGCTGACCATGATCTACGTGTAAACTAATCTCATCTTCCTGCACATGGTCCGTATCCCTCTATTCCCTGCCTGTTCGTGTGTCTGTCTAACTGCCTCTTAAATACTGCTATTGTATCTGCTTCTACTGTCTCCCCTGGCAGCGTGTTCCAGGCATGTAACATCCTCTGTCAAAAAATCTTGCCTCACCCATCTCTTTTAAAGATTCCACCCCCCCCCCCACCTTAAATTTACGCCCAAAATGTCGACTCTCCTGCTCCTTGGATGCTGCGTGACTTGCTGTGCTTTTCCAGCACCACCCTTTTTTCTCCAGCATCTGCAGTCCTCACTTTCTCCTTGATACCTGTGCCCCGTGGTACTGTATTTGACATTTTACCCCGGGGGAGAAGTCTATTTGTTGCCAAATAAGTGACATAATTTTATAATTGGGATAAAGTAAAACACAGAATTGCAGGTGCTGAAGATCTGAAATAAAAGCAGAAATAGCTGGAGAAACTCACATCATCTGTGGAGAGAAAGCAGTTTTCTGGCTTCAGTCCAGTCCTGAAAAGAGTGACTGGACTCCAAATGTTATCTTTTTTTTCTCTCTCTGGTAATTCTGCCAACCCTCCTGAGTTTCTCCAGCAGTTTATGTTTTGGTTTAGAACTGGGAGCTGGATTTTACCTCAGGTTCAGTAATGGAGAATTGTGATTTTGCAGGAAGATAGTAGAGCAGAAGTAGGCCATTTGGCCCTTCGAGTTTGCTCCATTCATTGTGATCATGGCTGATCATCCAACTTGAGAACTATTCCCATTTTTCCCCTCATATCCTTTGATCCCTTTCGCTTCAAGTGCTATATCCAGCTCCTTCTTGAAAGCATACAATATTTTGGCCTCAACTGCTTGCTGTGGTAACAAATTCCACAGGCTCACCACTTTCTGGGTGAAGGAAAAAAATAAGCGATTTTATAGAGCCATTGAGGTATACAGCACGGAAACAGACCCTTCGGTCCAGCTCGTCCATGCTGACGCGACATCCCAAACCAATCGAGTCCCATTTGCCAGCATTTGCCCACATCCCTCTAAACCCTTCCTATTCATGTACCCATCCAGATGCCATTTAAATGTTGTAATTGTACCAGCCTCCACCATTTCCTCTGGCAGCTCATTGCATACTCACACCACCCACTGCGCGAAAAAGGTGCCCCTTAGTTCTCTTTTAAAACTTTCCCCTCTCACCTTAAAGCTATGCTCTCTAGTTTTGGGCTCCACTATCCTGGGGAAAAGACCTTAGTTGTTCACCCTATCCACGCACCTCATGATGCTATAAACCTAAATAAGGTCCCCCTTTAGCCTCTGACTCGCCAGGGAATATAACCCTAGGCTGTTCAACCTCTCCTCATAGCTCAAACCAAATGGGCTTTTGGGTCTCAGTTGCTGATTAGAGATTGTGTAAGCTGATGATGTTGAGGTTTTCATAGGTAGAAATTGAAGACATTGGACATGTTTTATGTCCCCGTGGCTGATTAAAGTACTCTGGGAATAGGCCTTTGGTTTTCGTGCATTGCAGCCCAGTATCTGGGGAGGTCGTAGAATCCCTACAGTGTAGAAACAGGCCATTCAGCCCATCAAGTCCTCACTGACTCTCCAAAGAGCATCCCACCCCCTCTCTCACCCCATATTTCCCCATGACTAAGCTACCCAGGCTCACAATTCTTTGGACTGTGGGAGGAAGCCCATGCAGACACAGGGAAAATGTGCAAACTGCACACAGCTAGTTGCCTGAGGCTGGAATTGAACCCTGGCCCCTGGTGCTGTGAGGCAACACAGCCAACCACTGAGCCACCGTACCACATGACAGGTTGCTGTATTCCAAACATCACTGGCTTCGTTATCCAGCATCCAGACTGATGGTCCAATGCTGAATTATCATTGAAGCAGGAATATAAATATGAATAAGTCTGGAATTGGGAGCTAGTTTATTCGTCATGAACAGGAAATAATTGGGGTGGTTGCAAAAATGCCAGTTTCCCTGATCCCTTGTGTGGAAGGAACTCTGTTACCCTTACTATGCTCAGGTTCCAGGTGACTCCCGAAACACAGCAATGTGGTGAACTCTAACTCTGCAGTATCTCAGTGACCCTCTTGGTTTCAGATGAGTTGGGAGTGGGTAACAAATGCAACACCTATATGGTGGCAGGGTGGTTATGTCTCTGCGCTAGAGAGGTAAGCCTATGCAGTGGTGGCAATAGTTCAAATCCCACCAGGGGCAGCTGGTGAACCTTGCCTTTAGTTAATACAGTTTGGAATGTAACATTTAGTATTGGAAGTGGTTAACTATGAAAATGTTACAAGTTATTTTTAGAATCTGTCTGGTTCACTAACTCCCTTTAGGGAATGAAATCTGCCATCCTTACCTGATCTGCTGTGCACGTGACTCGAGACCAATAACAATGTGGTTAACCTTCCCTCTGAAATGACTGAACAAGCTATTCAGTTCAAGGCCAGTTAGGGATGAGAACGATTCCCACATCCCACAAAAGCAAGAAAGAAGGGAAAATCTAATCACAGAATATTATCTTGCACTATCTGATATACGAGAACGTGATTTTGGATTTGAATCAAGTGATGGGGAAATACATTTGCTTCTTAATCCCCAAATAGAGTTTCTCCAAGTCCTTTAGTACTTCCAGCAACTAGCGTTTGTTACATTCCTGAGACATCTGGCCTCAATACAGTTGCATTAAACTTGCTCGAATGACCCACCTTTCAAAAGAAATGCTACAATTCTTTAAATATTCCTAAAGTATGCAGAGGGCAGTGAATAAAATGCAAGAAAGTGATTAAATTGCAATGAACTGTACAGAAAGTGTTATATCCACAGTTCTCAAACACACCTTGTGTCTCAGATTGCTTTGAGTTATAAATGAATGCACCTCATGAGTCAGGGAAAGGATAGAGTCCCATTGAAAGCAGAATGATTGAAGAGAAAAGTATTCCATAGACCAGAAGGTGTAATCTTAGAATGAGGAGTCACACATTCAAGACAGAGAAGAGGAGGAATTTCTTCACTGAGACTTGTGAATCTTTACCACAGAGGCTGGATCATTAAGTAAGTTCAAGAGTGAGATGGACAGTTTTAATGTGCAGCGGAATGGAGGGTTGTGAGGAAAAGGCAGGAAAGTGGAGTTGAGGATAATCATGTAATTGAAGGGTATTAGCTACGAGGAGAGATTGGACAAAGTTGGGTTTTTTTTCAATTGAACATCGAAGGATGAGTGACATTCCCAAAATTATGGGAGGGATGGATAAAATGGATAGTCAAAGTTGTTTTCCCAGGTTATAAATGTTAATTACTAGGGGACATAGGTTTATGGTAAAAGGGGTTAAGTTAAAGAGATGTGACAGGCAAGTTGTTTACACAAGGGCAGGTAAGTGCCTAGGATGCACTGCCAGAGGAGGTGGTCGAGGTGGATACAATAGCAACAGTATCTTGACCGATCGATGTATAGGCAGGCAACAGAGGGATACGGACATAATGTTTTTAATTTAGAAAGGCATTACATCTTGGCACAATCCCATTGGGCTGAAAGGCCTATTCCTGTGCTGTATTGTTCTTTGTTCAGATCATCCATGATTGGAACAGACTTGATGGGCTGAATGTGTCAAGATTTAGAGTGGTGCTGGAACAGCACAGCAGGTCAGGCAGCATCCAAGGAGCAGGAAAATCAACGTTTGGGACAAAAGCCCTTCATCAGGAAAGGGCTGAATGGCCTACATCTGTTCTTATTTCTGAGATACACAAGTCTTTGAAAGCAGAGAAAGAGGAAGTAAGATTGGACATCATCGGCAATGTGTGGAATAGGTCTCATCAATCAGGATAAAGTCATTATACAGTATCCAGGCTATTCTCGGTGGCATTCTAAGAAGACAGATGAGGGAAGAGTGGTAGATGTTGTCTGTGTGGACTTCAGTAAAGATAAGCTGGCTGGATGGCTGGTTTGTGATGCAGGGCGATGCCAACAGCATGGGTTCAATTCCTGCACTGGCTGACATTGCCATGGAAGTTTCTCCTCTCAACCTCTCCCATTGCCCGAGGTGTGGCAACCCACAGGTTAAACCATGACCAGCCACTTCTCTCTAATGATAGGACAGTGGCGACTTCATCTCTGATTTCTGTCTGTGTCTTACCATGATAAATTTTACCTTCTACACGTGTGGCCTTTTCATAAAAATCTTCAAAGTCTTAGAGATCTGCATTATCATTTGGGGTCTTGGAACATTTTTATCATCCGCCTATGCATACTTACCTCCCTGGCAACCTTTATCCCTTTTCACTTTGACCTTTCAATATACACTGCCAGGGACAGCAGCCTCTGACTAACCGTGCAGACCCAAAAAATTGCTTTTAGTTCCATACTTTTATTAAAATTTTAAGAATGTCTGTCTTCCCTTCTGTGGTAATCAGATTGGTGACTATTTCAGTGAAAAGTCTGGAAGATAGGTTGTGGATTTGAACTGTTAACCTTTTACATTGTGAGTGCCATTTCCTGCTTGACAAATTCACAGTCTTGCTCTCGGACATCTGGAAGATTAATTTTCTCTAAGTCTTTAAATAAATAATCTGGACCTAAAAATGAATGGGTTTATTGTTGAGCATCGAGTTGAGAAATAGCCCTGCATTTAAATAATGTTTTAAGTGGAGAATTACTTGTTTTAAATTCATGGCATAGTGGTTGTCCATACGAATAAATGAAACAAACATTTGCTTTGACATTTTTTTTTAAATTCATTGTGTTTCCATTTAAAAAGTGAGAGATTTTGGGAGCTGAATCTAAGTGAAAAATTCAGGCCTGGTGTTTCTGCTCAGTTGCACTGTTGTGTTCAGCATCATTTGCCACATTGTGCAACTGGTGAGCAAGACTGCAAACTTCAAGTGAAAAATTGGGTTCAGTGCAACGTGGGTTTCCACAATCCTTACAAGTCATGCTAAAATTGAATTACTCACTGGTGCTGTCTTGATACTGTGATTTAAAAATGCTCACCTTTTTGTGGTAAGCGCATTTCTAGCTATCTTAATCAAACCACCCTAACTTTCCACTTTTACATACGTCAAGGAACATTAAAAACAGAACTTCTGTGAAGAATGAGGTTTTAAAACATTGCCCAATGGTGTTGGTTCATGGCATGTCTTAGGATTGGCAAGATGTAGATGAGTTAGTGTGGAAACCTGGGAGAAAATAATTCTTTCCAAAATTGCCATCTCAGCCAGAATCAAATGCATCCATAACTTAAACGTCCTATTATTTTACACCTTGGAATTCAAAACAATGCAGGACGTAAGCCCTAATGTTTGGATCCATTGATATCCTTTGGATCGTTGGATAGTCACAGTCAGTGAATCCACAGACAACAAAACATTTGTTTGCTGTTTTGTGTTGCAAGTCAACCAGAAGATCTAAAATGATTCCAAGGTTACGTTAAGCTTGGGATCCCATTGGGATGGTGCATGGCTTGGGTGTGCAACAGGGCAGCATAAGGCGATTGATGAACTGGGGACACTGTTTCTAAAGCGCACACTCTTAAAAATGTGCATTGGTTGTAACATGATTACATTGCCAACACTTTAAGCGCTGTTTCTGAAGCATGGTTTTTCTATAATGTGGGGTTGCACAAGAACACAACCATTGTGTTATAGAAAAACCAACTATTAGGAAAACAATGTCACTTTGAGCCAGATGGTTTGCAGTGCCCCAGCAAATAACACCTTCATGTATTGATTCACTTTTGTCTGACATCTTTAGTTCATAAAACATCCCATAAGTGGAGCTGATGGCCTAGTGGTATTATACTAAACTATTAATCTCGTGACCTAGGTAATATTCTGGGGACTAGGGGTTTGAATTCCACCATGGCAAATGGTGGGATTGAATTGAATTCACCAAAAATATCTGGAATTAAGAAAACATTGTCGATTGTTGGGGAAACCCTATCTGGTTAATTAATGTCCTTTATGTCGTCCTTACCTGATCTGGGCCTGTATGTGATTCTAGATGCATAGCAATGTATAACTCTTAGCTGCCCTATGGGCAGTTAAGGATGACTAATGAATGCTGACCTAGCCAGAGATGCCCACATCCTGAGAATGAATTTTTTAAAAAGTGTTTGAAATAAATAGTGAGTGTCCTGAAAGAGTTAGAAGAGGGGATAGAAGGGGTTGGTTTAAACCAGAATTGAAAAACACAAGGCCTGTGAGTAGCACAGAGGCCTAGAGTGGCAGGATTGAAGAATAAGTACTGAGAGAGGGGGCTGTGATTCAATGGGGGCCACCAAACGCAGATTGATCTGGAACAGTGCGGGGCAGGAAGCTGTTTGGAAAATGTGGTTGTTTGTTTCGGATAGAGTAAGGAGGATGTTTTGATGGTTACATATGGATGAGGAAATTCAGGATGGCACCAAAACCTTCACCAGCCCCCACCTTTTCATCTCCACTAGAATTAGGTTTAGTGTGGGAAGGCCCATAGTTGAACTTCTCTTACTGCAGTTAATGAACCTTAAATAACTGCTTAATGGCCATTTCAAGGACTCATCTGCTGTTAATAATAATCTGGTTGCAAGGGGCCCCTTGTGGTGCGGTGGTAGTGTCCCTGTCTCTGAGCCAGGATGCCCAGATTCAGATGGGTCATAATATCTCTGAACAGGTTGTTTCAAAAGATATCTACAATACGTTAACCCTCTGTAGGTGGGCATCTCATGACATACTCTGCAGCTATCTTGAGTAGCCTTCAGGAAGGGTGGGGAGATGGGTGAGAGAAGGCTTTGTCTTGATCGAAGAAACTCCGTGATGTATTGAGAGATCTGGCATGGAGAGTGAAAGGGAACCCACTCAGAACCCCTGCTGTATCCTTACTGCTGAGTCCCTGCATCATGCTCCCTATAACTCCCCTTCCCATTTTAAAAAAAAAAGACCCTTAACGCCATTAGTTACTTCTGGCCTGGGTCTCTGTGATCCTGGGATTATGAACTCATGATCCTCCTGCCCCCGTGTTACTACTAAAGACAAGAGTCCGGCAGCTCTACCTGAGGATACTTCCACCCCGTGAGGCTCCAATTCCATCAGGGAGAATTGTGGCTGGCCTCACCACTGCTTGATTGGTCTGTGGTTCAGAGGGCCAAACTGAAAACAGGCAGTGGACATTCCCGTAGGGTCTCTCACTGGCAGGCAAGACCACCATCTTCTGAAGCAGAACTTGCCCAATGTTTCAGATTAATGGCCTTATACATCAGGCTGTGGCGCACATGGGAATATGCTGGTCGTGAAATGTCAGCCCTTAGATACATTCCAGTATTGAACGAATATAAAACTTTCTTCAGATTTTAACAATTTAATCCCAACTATTTTTTTACTGTGACTGCTTTTCTGCATAAGGGGAAAGTTATGTACAGTACATCTCCTTAAAAACTGACTGAATTGTTTCATATTGGTCCTCAAACAAATGTGATTTTGTACCTGTGTAAAACAACTTTAGCTTGTGAAGTCAAGGAATCTCTCCTGAACATTTGATAGGCAGCCTGATTATTCCATTCTCTTTATTCTCTGTTGCTGTCATCGTTTATGGTGATGTGTTGAAGTGTACTCGAGTAATCTTCTCTTTGAAGGCAGCTCTTTGTTCACTTTGCCTGCCAATCTTTGATTCCAATCTACCTTAGCCATCGTCTCTCAACTTTTTCTGGTACATCTTAATTTGGACTTTTCTGTGTTAAGTGATGTCAAAGCAGAATTGAAAGGATAGACCGATTATAAAAATCACCATTTACAGTTTTTATTCTTTTGTGAAAGGTGGGTGTCATGGGCAATAGCTAGTGTGTACTGCCTACTCTCCTCAACTGCCCTTGAAATGAGTGGCTCGGTTGGCCGTTTCAGAGGCAGTTTAGAGTCAACCACATTTACGTAAGGATTTCCTTCCGTAAAGGACATTGCTGGGCTAGATGGTTTGTTACAATAATCACGAATAGTTTTGTGGGCACCATGACTGAAACTGGATTTTAGTTCTGGATTTTGTTCAATTGGTTTTGTTTAAATTTTCAGCAAATACCATGGTGGGGATTTGAACTGGTGCTCACAGTGCACAAATTTGGGCCTCTGGATTTCTGATCTAATGACATTACCAACATCTCCCCCTTGATTTAGAGTCATAGAGATGTACAGCATGGAAACAGACCCTTCGGTCCGACCCGTCCATGCCGACCAGATATCCCAACCCAAACTAGTCCCACCTGTCAGCACCCAGCCCATATCCCTCCAAATCCTTCCTATTCATATACCCATCCAAATGCCTCTTAAATGTTGCAATTATACCAGCCTCCACCCAGCCTCCTCTGGCAATTCATTCCATACACGTACCACCCTCTGCGTGAAAAGGTTGCCTCTTAGGTCTCTTTTATATCTTTCCCCTCACTCTAAACCTATGCCTTCTAGTTCTGGACTCCCTGACCTCAGGGAAAAGACTTTGCCTATTTATCCTATCCATGCCCCTCATAATTTTATAAATCTCTAAGGTCACCCCTCAGCCTCCGATGTTCCAGGAAAAACAGCCGCAGCCTGTTCAGCCTCTCCCTATAGCTCAGATCCTCCAACCCTGGCAACATCCTTGTAAATCTTTTCTGAACCCTTTCAAGTTTCACAACATCTTTCCGATAGGAAGGAGACCAGAATTGCATGCAGTATTCCAACAGTGGCCTAACCAATGTCCTGTACAGTCAAAACATGACCTCCCAACTCCTGTACTCAGTACTCTGACCAATAAAGGAAAGCATACCAAACGCCGCCTTCACTATCCTATCTACCTGCGACTCCACTTTCAAGGAGCTATGAACCTGCACTCCAAGGTCTCTTTGTTCAGCAATACTCTCTAGGACCTTACCATTAAGTGTATAAATCCTGCTAAGATTTCCTTTCCCAAAATGCAGCACCTCACATTTATCTGAATTAAACTCCATCTGCCACTTATCAGCCCATCTGGTCCAGATCCTGTTGTAATCTGAGGTAACCCTCTTCGCTGTCCACTACACATCCAATTTTGGTGTCATCTGCATTAAGAATTAACAACGTGTAATACTGACTTTTATTATTGAAAAAATATTGTGAGGATCAAACGCCAGTTTCTATTAATGGTGTTCCTTTGACAGTAGTGGGAATGCTATCCTATTAGCAACAAAACCAAGGATGAAGTCTATTGCTTGTCTCTGTTGCAATGTAAATGTTTCAAGGCCTGATGGCCCTGGATGTATAAAGACCTCCAAACTCCTTTTAATTGACCCCCACAAAGTGAACAAACAAGGGAGAGCAGTGGTCGACACCAATCAACATCTCAGGTGGAAAGCCAGAAGCCCTTGGAGAGCTAATGTGTATCAGCCTTGGACTGGGGTTGTTTCCTTTGTAGCAGAGGACAGTAAAGGAGAACTTGAGTGAGATGTATAACGTTATGAGGGCTTTAGATATGGTAGACAGAAAAGAGCTTTTCCTCTTGATGGAGGGATCAGGCAGATGTAGATTTAAGGTAAGGGACACGAGATTTAAAGGGAATGCGAGGAAAAGATTTTCACCCAGATAATGGTGGGAATCTGGGACTCACTGCCTGTAAGGGTGGGAGAGGCAGAAACCCTAGCTGTGCACTTGTAGTGCCAAAACATACAAGGCTATGGGTCAAGTGCTGGGAAATCAGACTACAATAGTTCAGTGGGTTAAAATCAAACAACCCAGATGACCTCCTTCATCAAAGACCGTAATTTCCCCTCAGACGTTGTTGACGATGCTCTCCACCACATCTCCACCACTTCCCGCTCCTCCGCCCTTGAACCCCGCCCCTCCAATCGCCACCAACTCAGAACCCCACTGGTCCTCACCTACCACCCCACCAACCTCCAGATACATCGTATCATCCTTCGTCATTTCCGCCACCTCCAAACAGACCCCACCACCAAGGATATATTTCCCTCCCCACCCCTATCAGCGTTCCGGAAAGACCACTTCCTCCGCGACTCCCTTGTCAGATCCACCCCCCCCCCCCCCATCAACCCAACCTCCACTCCCGGCACCTTCCCCTGCAACCGCAAGAAATGCAAACTTGCGCCCACACCTCCCCACTCACTTCCCTCCAAGGCCCCAAGGGATTCTTCCATATCTGTCACAAATTCACCTGCACCTCCGCACACATCATTTACTGCATCCGCTGCACCCGATGTAGCCTCCTATACATTGGGGAGACAGGCCGCCTACTTGCGGAACGTTTCAGAGAACACCTCTGGGACACCCGCACCAACCAACCCAACCACCCCGTGGCTGAACACTTTAACTCCCACTTCCACTCCCACTCCGCCAAAGACATGCAGGTCCTTGGCCTCCTCCATCGCCAGACCATAGCAACACGACGCCTGGAGGAAGAGCGCCTCCTTTTCCCCCTAGGAACCCTCCAACCACAAGGGATGAATGCAGATTTCTCCAGCTTTCTCATTTCCCCTCCCCCCACCTTTTCTCAGTGCCAACCCTCAGACTCAGCACCGCCTTCTTGACCTGCAATCTTCTTCCCGTCCTCTGCATCCCCACCCCCTCTCCGGCCTATCACCCTCACCTTAACCTCCTTCCACCTATCGTATTCCCAACGCCCCTCCCTCAAGTCCCTCCCCCCTACCTTTTATCTTAGCCTGCTTGGCGCACCCTCCTCATTCCTGAAGAAGGGCTTATGCCCGAAACGTCGATTCTCCTGCTCCTTTGATGCTGCCTGACCTGCTGCGCTTTTCCAGCAACACATTTTTAAGCTACAATAGTTCAGTGTTTGAGATAGGCATTCATTTGATGGGCTGAATGGCCTTTTTCTGTATTGTAAACCTCTATTACTCTGTATAGTTGGTACTGAGTAATATTCACTGATCTTTGAATATTTGAAAGGATATGTAAATATTTTGAGGAAAAATACTTGGTGGATAACTGTCCTACTTTTCAAAGTTTATAACTTGATTTGATGATTACATCAATATAATTCACTCAGTAACTTTCAGCATGTAAATGCTAGTCATTAGTAACTAGCTTTGTGACTTGAGAGGGAGTTAAGATTTTTGACAGAAAGTTGTCCAGTTAGTATTGACATTTATACCTAAAAGGTTCAGTCTGCTCTACCTTAAAGCTTCTAATTATTATTCATGTTGGATAAGTATGATCCAGGTGTGCACTATTTCGGATGATTTCTCACTGAAATGCATGTCTTTCAGGCTGCATCACAGCTAAATTTGGATTTTCTAACTATTGCAAATAAAATGAGACGTTAAATAAACCCGAAATCAGATTCCAGTTTGTGAATCGGAAAGTCGCAAAGCTGGAAAAGGGGAAACAAATAGTGGGAGCATAAGTTACAGGAAATAACCCAGGACAGGGATTTGAGATGTTAGCGAGAAAAGGACATGAACTGATAGAGCGTTGCACCTCATCCGTAAAATGGCAAACATTATTTTTGAGAAACACATTGACCTGGTGTGCCTTGTGCAGTTCTGCACTTTTAGGAGTTACGAAGAGTAGAATTGGAAATTTATGATGCAAGGAGACACTGCAGGTATTCAGGATGTTAATGTTGTACATGATTGATAGTTTTCAAAACAAATTCCTCAAGAGAGTGGGTAAATTAGATCAAGAAAGACATTAGATCAAGAAAGACACAAGCAAAGGACAAGATCATGAATTTGAGCTTGGACAAGAGACAGTCACTAGACATGTATAGGATAGTAAAATACCAGCAGAAAGGTCTGAAACTCCGCAGGTCTGGCAGCATCTGTGGAGAGAGAAATATGTCAGTCAATGGGTAGAGTGCAGGGCAGTGGAAGCAGGGATTATTATACAGAGTAGTGAATTTGTTTTGTTTAAGATAGGATGAACGAAAAGTTTACAGGAATTGTAGAATGTGTAAAGTGATTGGCCTTTTGTGATGGCTAAAAATGTTAGCTCCCTCCCCATGTTCAGCAGGACATCTAGGTCCCTGCTCGCGAAATGGGCTGCCAACTTCCCCCTGGTCTATTATGCCTGGGACAAATATCAGGAACCATGCAGGGCAACCCTAGATTGGTAGTGCTTGCCTGGGTGCACTTTCAGACTGTACCTGGGCAAGAGTCTGGCTTTCTTGAGAACATTGTAACACATTGTCGGACAGAGTGATTACTTTGACATTAACTAGTCTGGGTAAACACAATCCTTGAAGTTTGCACAATTGGTTGTGTTTAGGAGAATCTCCCAAAAGCTACACTAAAATTAGTTTGTTCTTTGCTCCCCTTCCCAAGAAGTGAACTTTGCCAGTGATTGGGTAGGCTACCATTTAATCAATAGGGAACCATTAATGGATACCATACTTTCTTTTCTTTTTGTACTTTCAAATGTAAGCCAAATTCAATGTTGATATTTAATTGGAGTAGGAAATGCTTATCAGAGGCACTTTTTATTCACTCAGGGGGTGTGGGGGTTACTGATAGACTAGCATTTGTTACTGATCATCAGCTGCCCTTGAGAAGGTGGTGGTGAGCTGCCTTCTTAAACAGCTGCAGTCCATGTGCTGTAGGTAGTCTCACCATGCCTTAGGGCTAGACTTCTGGAATCTGAGCCAGTGACAGTGAAGAAACAGCGATATGTTTCCAAGTCAGCTTGGAAGGAAACTTGCAAGTGGTGGTATTCGCATGTATTTTCTGCCCTTTCCCTTGTAGAAGGGAGTGATTATGAGTTTGGAAGATGCTGTGCTCTCTGAGGAGCCTTGGTGAATTTCTGCAGTCTGTTTTGTAGCTGGCCCACTCTGCTGCTACTGACTGTCAGTGGTGGAGGGGAATGGATATTTGTGGATGTGGTACCATTCAAGCGGGCTACTTTGTCCTGAACGATGTTGAATGTATTTGGTATTACTGGAGCTGCACCACCCCATCGTTTTGTACTGCAGTTCCTCCCTGGCTAATATATTCTTCTGAAGATGGCCAGTACTGCTCGCAGGTACCTTCATGGGTGAACTTTAGTGTGTTTCCCTGTAGGAAGGTTTATATGTAGGGGTACTGCTAAATTATCTCTGATCTTTTTCCTACAGTGCCGGGCATTTCTACAGGTGGCTGCGACAGCTCTACGCTGCGTGGCACCCTCTGACCATGGTCAGGTGTCGTGGCCTCTACTAAAGGACCTGGAGGAGGGCAAAGTCCCACCCTCCATTCAGCAGGACATCTAAGTCCCTGCTTGCGAAATGGGCTGCCAACTTCCCCCTGGTCTATTATGCCTGGGACAAATATCAGGAACCATGCAGGGCAACGCTAGATTGGTAGTGCTTGCCTGGGTGCACTTTCAGACTGTACCTGGGCAAGAGTCTGGCTTTCATAGATGGCACGGGTGGAAGGGATGCTGGTGAATTCCGGGATAGCCGAGTCGTTCCGAAAATGGTGTGTGGTAAGGTTGGGCTGCAATTGGACAGGAGGGTCAGGATAGGTCATTGATGAGGCACAGTCAACAAGTACAGTGCTGGGAAAACAGTATGTCAGGCAGCATTCAAGGACAGGAGAGTCGATGTTTCGGGCATCAACCCTTCATCAGAAAGACCATTCACCTTAAACATCGAGTCTCCTGCTCCTCAGATGCTGCCTGACCTGCTGTGCTTTTCCAGCGTCACACTTTTTGACTCTGATCTCTAGCATCTGCAGTCCTCACCTTCTCCTAATTGATGAGGCACGTTTGGCAAGATACGATGAGAAAGCCCGCCAAAGATCTTGACGCAATTCACACTTAAACCAAAAAAAAATGTATGATACAGCCTTCTGCCTCAGAGGAGGCAGTGTCATTGACATTTTTAAGATGGCAGAGGATACAGTTTTGTTAGGCAAGGGAATTAACTATTACCAGGGGTTAAAGGCGAATGTGAAATTTGACACACATGTCTGTCAAGATTTTATAAAATGGAGGAACAAGCTTGAAGGATGAAATGGTCTGCTCACAATTTTCATTTGGTCATAATTGCATATTTTTGGTGAAGTTTACTTCCCATTAAATTTTGGTGGCATTGTAAATGAATTGTCTTCACTGTTTTACCTATTCCATTTTCTGATTTCTTGATCCTAAAAACGAGCCTGTCCTGTCATGTGAGGGTGCTTTCTCACAGAGAATCAAATCATAAAAATGGAACCGGTCTGGAGTCGATGGTTTGTGACTTGCCTGTTGAGCGGCCGGGTAATTGCTTTTCCCACTTTCTGCTGTCTTCTTGACGTGGACTAGGACTGGAAAATGCTAATTCTCTCCCAGCTGTGCTATCGACGATTATGGACTTAAAAAGAGAAATCATGCTTTTCAAATCTACTGGAATTTTTCGAGGATATAATGGGTAGAGTTGATGAGTGGGAGCTAGTGGATGTGGTTTATTTGGACTCTCAGAAGGCTTTCAATAAGATCTCATATAAGAGATGTAGCATGTAAAAGTGAAGCTTATGGGATTGGCAATGATGTGTTGACATGGATTGGGATTTGGTTGGTAGACAGAAAGCAAAGAGTAGGTACAAACGTGTGACCAGTGGGAGACGCAGGGATCAGTGTTTGGAACTTACCTATTCACGTGATCTATATTAATGATCTAGATATATTAAATGGAACTAAATGTATTAGCTCCACATTTGAGATGACACAAAGTTGGGTGGGAGGCTAAACTGTGAGTCGAATGCAGAGATACTTCAGTGTGATTTTGACAAGCTGAGTGGAGAGCGTGTTGCTGGAAAAGCACAGCTGGTCAGGCAGCATCCGAGGAGCAGGAGAGTCGACGTTTCTGGCCAGAGCCCTTGATTCCTGATGAAGGGCTTATGCCTGAAACGTCGACTCTCCTGCTCCTCGGATGCTGCCTGACCAGCTGTACTTTTCCAGCAACACACTCTCAACGCTGATCTCCAGCATCTGCAGACCTCACTTTCTCCAAGTTGAGTGAGTAGGCAATGCATGCAGATGAAGTATAATGTGGATAAATGTGATGTTAACTGCTTTGGGAGCAAAAACAGGAAGTCAAATCTGAATGACGATAGATTGGGAATAGTGGTTTGCACCAATGAGATTGCACCAATCATATACCAGATTCTAAAAGTAAGCATTAAGGTACGGCACATGGTGAAGAAGGCTAAAAGGTATGTTGGCTTTCTTAGCAAGAGGATTTGAGGACAGGAGCAGGGATATCTTGCTGTAATTGTTCAGGGTCTTGGTGAGACCATAGAAGAAGTATTATGTGTAGATTGTTCTCCTTCTCTGAGGAATGAAGGAAGGCTGTTCCCCATGACCAGACCCCATGAGTGGAACCAGAAGTTAGTGTCGGTAGATAGAGGGGAGGCCATTTCAGACTGAGATGAGCAATTTCTTCATCGTGTGAAATTCTCTAGCACACAAAATAGCTGCAGTTAAAACGTGGAATGTTTTGAAGAAAGAGTTAGATGTAGATTCTCGACCATGAACCCACCCGCCCCACCCACACCCCCCCCCCACCCCATCGCCAAACCGTCATCTCCCAGACTACACAGAACCTCATCACCTCAGGAGATCTCCAACCTCCTAGTCCAGGAACCCCCGCATTGCCCAGTTCTACCTCCTTCCCAAGATCCACAAGCCTGACCACCCCAGCCGACCCATTGTCTCAGCATGCTCCTCCCCCACTGAACTCATTTCTACCTACCTCGACACTGTCCTATCCCCCCTAGTCCAGGAACTCCCCACATACGTTTGAGACACCACCCATGCCCTCTACCTCCTCCAAGACTTCCGTTTCCCTGGCCCCCAATGCCTCATCTTCACCATGGATATCCAGTCCCTCTACACCTCCATCCACCATGACCAGGGCCTCCAAGCCCTCCGTTTTTTCCTCTCCCGACGTTCCCAACAGTACCCTTCCACCGACACACTCATTCGTTTGGCAGAGCTGGTCCTCTCCCTTAACAATTTCTCCTTCGAATCCTCCCACTTCCTCCAAACCAAAGGGGTAGCCATGGGCACACGTATGGGCCCCAGCTATGTCTGCCTCTTTGTTGGCTATGTAGAACAGTCCATCTTCCATAATTACACCGGCACCACTCCCCACTTCTTCCTCTGCTACATTGATGACAGCATTGGCGCCACCTCGTGATCCCGCAAGAGATTGAGTAATTCATCAACTTCACCAACACATTACACCCTGACCTTAAATTTACCTGGACCATCTCTGACACCTCCCTCCCCTTCCAGGACCTCTCCATCTCCACTAATGACGACTGACTTGACACCGACATTTTTTACAAACCCACCGACTCCCACAGCTACCTGGATTACACCTCTTCCCACCCTACCTCTTGCAAAAATGCCATCCAGTATTCCCAATTCCTCCTCCCTCTCCACCGTATCTGCTCCCAGAAGGACCAGTTCCACCACAGAACACACCAAATAGCTTCCTTCTTTAGAGACCACAATTTCCTTCCCTACATGGTTAAAGATGCCCTCCAACGCATCTCGTCCACATCCTGAACTTCCACCCTCAGACCCCACCCCTCTAACTGTAACATGGACAGAACGCCCCTGGTGCTCACCTTCCACCTTGCCAACCTTCGCATAAACCAAATCATCCACAGACATTTCCGCCACCTCCAAACAGACCCCACCACCAGGGATATATTTCCCTCCCCACCCCTTTCTGCCTTCCGCGAAGACCATTCCCTCCGTGACTACGTGGTCAGGCCCACGCACCCCTACAACCCACCCTCCCATCCTGGCACCTTCCCCTGCCACCCCAGGAATTGCAAAACCTGCGCCCACACCTCCTCCCTCACCTCCATCCAAGGCCCTAAAGGAGCCTTCCACATCCATCAAAGTTTTACCTGCACATCCACCAATATCATTTATTGTATCCGTTGTTCCTTCTGCGGTCTCCTGTACATCGGGGAGACTGGATGCCTCCTAGCAGAGCGCTTTAGGGAACATCTCCAGGACACCTGCACCAATCAACCACATAGCTCTCTGACCCAACATTTCAACTCCCCCTCCCACTCTGCTGATGCCTGGAGGAAGAACGCCTCATCTTCCGCCACGGAACACTTCAACCCCAGGACATCAATGTGGACTTCAATAGTTTCCTCGTTTCCCCTTCCCCCACCTCACCTCAGTTCCAAACTTCCAGCTCAGCACTGTCCCCATGACCTTTCCTAACTGCCTATTTTCCTTTCCACCTATCCACTCCACCCATCTCCCTGACCTATCACCTTCATCCCCACCCCCATTCACCTATTGTACTCTATGCTACTTTCTCCCCACCTCCACCCTCCTCTCATTTATCTCTCCACCCTGCAGGCACTCTGCTTGTATTCCTGATGAAGGGCTTTTGCCCGAAACGTGGATTTTACTGCTCCTCGGATGCTGCCTGAACTGCTGTGCTTTTCCAGCACCACTAATCCAAAGGGTATGGGGAGAAAGCGGAAACAGGGTATTGAATTGGTTGATCAGTTGGGATCATTTTAATAATGGTGCAGGCTCAAAGGGCTGAACAGTCTACTCCTGCTCCTGTTTTTGATGTTTCTGTGTGTATGAATGCGTGCATCAGTGTGCGTGTGTTTGAGTGTGTGGCTGCCTGTGTATGAGCAGGTGTGTGTCCATCAATATCTGTTTGAGTGCACATTATGCATTGCATAATCTGTGGAATGCCAAAATAAAAAGAAAAACTTGGATAATTTTTTTTACATGCTGAATGTTACTAATGAGCATTACAGAAGCTTAAGTAGGTTTTGGCTTGTGTGCTTTAGTGATTAGATGTTGGGTTTTAAGCCAGGGAGTTTTTGCTTGCACCCACCCCCGCAGCTATTTCATCAATTTATTGACATCCTCATCTGCTGCTGTGTGAGCTTTAGAATAATTTCCTTATTCTAAACTACCAGGTTAATTGTACCACCTATCCTTCTCACAATACAGCGAGCTCATCTGAATACGGAGGTGAAGGTAGAGTTGGAGCAGTGGCTGTATATTATTATTATTATTATTATTATTATTATTATTATTATTACTACACACCGCTGAAACAGGTGGGACTTGAGCTCAGGCCTCCTGGCTCACAGGTAGGGACAATACCACTGTGCCACAAGAAGCCTTTGCTAAAGGGACTACAGGAGCAGTGAAGCTTCAAAGACGGCGCTGAAGGCCTTCGAATCACTGCTTAACATTAAATTATTGAAATATAGTCTTATACAAGCAAGAAACGCTTCGGGTTAGTTTGCTGGACTGAGTCAAACTCCAGTTTGTTTCATCATATGCTACTGTACAGACCAGAACTGCTTTAGGGACTGCGTATGTATATATAAAGATACTTTTGTGAATGAAGTATATTTTTACAGTGGTTAGCACTGCTGCCTCACAGCGCCGGAGACCCAGGTTCAATTCCCGCCTCAGGCAACTGACTGTGTGGAGTTTGCACATTCTCCCTGTGTCTGCGTGGGTTTCCTCCGGGTGCTCCGGTTTCCTCCCACAGTCCAAAAATGTGCAGGTTAGGTGAATTGGCCTTGCTAAATTGCCTGTAGTGTTAAGTGAAAATGTAGGGGAATGGGTCTGGGTGGGTTGCTCTTCGGAGGGTCAGTGTGGACTTGTTGGGCTGAAGGGCCTGTTTCCACACTAAATAATCTAATCTAAAGGAATCTAATTTTTGAATTAACCATTCATAGGGTTATACAGCACAGAAACAGACCCTTCAGTCCGTGCTGACCAGACATCCCAATCTGACTTGGTCCCTTTTCCCAACGTTTGGCCCATATCCCTCTAAACCCTCCCTATTCCTATACACATCCAGATATGTTTTCAATGTTGTAACTGTACCAGCATCCACCACTTCCTCTGGCAGCTCATTCCATACATGTACCACCCTCTGCGTGAAAACGTTGTCCCTTAGGTCCCTTTTAAATCTTTCCCCTCTCATCTTAAACCTTTGGACTCCCCCTATCCTGGGTAAAAGACCTTGGCTATTTACACTATCCATGCCCCCCCATGATTTTATACACCTCTGTAAGGTCACACCTCAGCCTCTGAAGCTCCAGAGCAAAGAAATCCCCAGCCTATTCAACGTCTCCAGCCTCTCCCTATAGCTCACACCCTCCAATCATGGCAACATCCTCGTTAATCTATTAAGCACCCTTTCAAGTTTAACAACATCCTTCCTATTGCATGCTGTACTGTAAAAGTGGCCCCACCAATGTCCTGTACAGCTGCAACATGACATCCAACTCCTATAGTCCGTGCACTGACCAATGAAAGTAAGCATGCCAAACACCACCTTTACCACCCTGTCTACGTGCAACTCCACTTTCAAGGAACTATGCACCTGTGCCCTTTGGTCTCTGTTCAGTGCGGCCATACTGTTAAGTGTATAAGTTCCGCACTGGTTTGCCTTACTAAAGTGCAGCATCTCACAGTTATCTAAATTAAACTCCATCTGCCACTCCTCAGCCCATTGACCCATCCAATCAAGATCCTGCTGTACTCTGAGTATACCTCCTTCACTGTCCACTATGCCACCAATTTTGGTACCATCTGCAAACTTACTAACCATACCTCCGCTATTTGCATTCAAATCATTTTTATATGATTCAAAGATGGCACTAACTGTGTGCATTCACTGCTTTCATGCTTCTGGGGAATCTATGCGTCTTTAAACATTCAGTCTCACTGGCTGAGTAATATTAGAGGTGCTTGTTGTTATACTAATGCGTTTGCCACATGAACAGAGTATCGGAAAGTGGCTGATGACTGAAATTTTACCCCAGCGAAAGACTGTGCCTTCAAGAGAGCCAGTGAATGTTAGGAAATCGGAAAAGAAAGATCTTAAAAGCTAGACACTTTGTTGTATTCTTGACTCAATAACCTGGAGTGTCAAATGTCCCTTGTTACCAACTTCATTGGATCCAAAGGCTCCCAAACGAAATGTTAGTTGAAGGCAACATTTTAAACCTGACAGCGTTTCAAAAATGATTCCTTTAATGAATTGAAGAGTTTGGGATTTGCTTATCTGCCCCTGTTGACTGTGCTGCAAGTCAGACTGGTTTGATCTGTGATCCTTCTCATTGTTTGTGCGAGTATAGGTCCAGCTTTCGCTCACTGTATTTACATAAAACCCACAAGTGAGACTCCTGGAAAGAAAAGATAAGAGTTCTGACTCCTCGGGGGTTTTTGTGACTGGAATTAATCTCGTGTTCACGTGCGTTAATATCTGCCACTTTGTAATTAGAATAATAATTCCTCCAGTGTGTATGCAGTCTTGAAAAGACGGTGTCTGTATAGAAATGCAAAACTTTCCAAATTACTGGGATGTTTTGCAGTTCTGAAAATCTTGGTCTCTCAGCTACGGATTCATATTATAATTCCCTCCACTGATGTGTGCTCTTACCTTTTGGTTCCACGTTGAGAGTTAATTTTCTCACTTTTTTGTCATAATGAGACTATTTGTTACATTGGCGTCACGTTTTGTAATTTGGGTGAAGTGAGCCAGTTTTTCGCTATGGGGTGAGAGAGAAAGCTTGGCTGAGTGACTGAGTGCGAGGGTCACCCACATTCTGAGAAGATTTTCACAGCCTGGAGACACAACACAGAATGATGCCATTGTTTGACTTTGTATGTGAATGATTGTAGCAAAGTAGTTAGAGAATCGCCTGTTAGAATGGTCTCCTGCCAGAGTTGTGTGACAGCCTGACAATGAAAGCAGTGAAATATATTACAAATGGATTCCAGTAATTCTGACGAAGGTACCTACAGTTGAATATGTTGGACGGTATAACGCATTCCTGTACGATATAAATCAGCAATTATGTGGGCCACCTACAGCGGGCATCTCAAAGCACTGGCGACGTGGCAGCTCTGATGCCTTTGGGGACAGGATCCTTCAAATCTGGTGGCAAGAAAACTGATTCAAAAATGATAGCTGCTGAATTCCTCCAGCAATTTATTACTGACATTCCCACCCTCTCCCAATAAGAGGTTGGTTAGCTTGGATTGTTAGCTTATGGAGCTGCATGATGCCACGTGTGCAGGGTCACTTCCTGCACCAGCTGAGGTTACCACATCAAACTCTCCCCTCACCTCATGTGTGGTAACTCTCAGGTTAAATGGTGCTGGTTGGCTCTCTTTTTAAGTAAAAGAGCAGCCTTACAGTCTGGTAAGACTGTGGCAAATTGGTGTCTCCCAATCCAACCTGCCCGACACTGAAACGCAAATCACTCCAAACCAGCTCCATTGGGCAAGTCATGTCAGTCTTAGACCTGATACTAAACTCTCAGCCCAGCTGGTGTACACGTCCCTGAGCAGGTCAAATGTGATTCGCTGAACTGGAAGACTATCAGGCATTAAATAAATTGAGAGACTGTCAGAAGTAAGCAGATGTGAAATCGAGGAATTTGAGGGTATGTGCATACAACCAAAACAGTTGGCCAACACTTTATAACCTTCCCTTTGCATACAAATCATGCAATAGATTTAGTAGCCATTGGATGGAAGTAAGTAATCCACAATCCTGAGGACCTGAAGATAAGAATTAGTCAATTGGCCTGGATGATGTGTTGTTCAGAAACTAACGGATGCATGGGAGTCCATTACAGCAGGCTCTTCTTCCACACAGAATACCAGTTGCCCATAGTAACAAACAGGCAGCAGGGTGTACACATTTGAAGTAGGGATTGGGCTATTGGCATCTGCAAAACAGGCACCTACCAAACAATCTTAGGCCCCTTTGACCAGGATGGTTGGCCTCCTGTGTTGTTCTTCTGCCATCAGGCAGATACCACATTGTTTTCTACTTCCTTAAGGAGCCATGAGGGGAAGGACACCACAAGCTCTGTGGGCCAGCCTTGCATTTGCATCCCGGCATTTTGTCCACTTTGAAGGTGTTCTAAAAGGAACACACAGAGAAAAACAATGGGAGAAGGGATGGATAAGAAGGGGCGGGTGGTGGATTCAAGGGGCTGGGCCAATTTATATTTCATGGCTGACAGGAAGAGAGCTGTGCACAAGATTATGCATCAGAGGGCTAGAGGCCAGAGGCAGGGAGAGAACGTCCAAGGATATATGGATTATGGTTTTAGATTTGGCATTTTGAAAATTGGGAAACTGATATTGTTGTCTGAGGATATAACATTCTTCGGCTGCTACTTGTGATCAGAGATGACGTTCTTCTGTTTCAGTTTGATGAGTTCCATGATGGCTGATAAATCCAGTGAACCATCACTATCCTCAGCCAAATGCAGGCAGGCTGTGCTTGGAGGGCTGGGCAGATGACTTAGAGTCATAGAGATTTACAGCACAGAAACAGACCTTTTGGTCTAACTCGTCCATGCTGACCAGATATCCCAAACCAATCTAGTCCTATTTGCCATCATTTGGCCCATATCGCTCTAAGTGAGGGAAATGGGTCTGGGTGGGTTACTCTTCGGAGGGTCGGTGTGGGCTTGTTGGGCCGAAGGGCCTGTTTTCACACTGTAGGAAAGCTAATCTAATCTACCCATATGCCCATCCAAATGTCTTTTAAATGTTGCAATTGTACCAGCATCCACCGCTTTCTCTGGCAGTTCATTCCATACACGCACCACCCTCTGTGTGGAAAAAGTTGCTCCTTAGGACATTTTTATATCTTTCCCCTCTCACCCTAAACCTAGTTCTCCCCCACCCAGGGAAAATACATTGTCTATTTATCCTATCCATGCCCCTCATGATATTTTAACCTCAGCCTCTAACTCTCCAGGGAAAACAGCCCCAGGGGCCTGTTCAATTTCTCCATACAGCTCAAACTCTCCAACCCTGGCAACATCCTTGTAAATCTTTTCTGAACCCTTTCAAGTTTCACAACATCTTTCCAATAGGAAGGAGACCAGAATTGCACGCAATATTCCAACAGTGACCTAACCAATGTCCTGTACAGCCGCAACATGACCTCCCAACTCCTGTACTCAGTACTCTGACCAATAAAGGAAAGCATACCAAACGCCTTCTTCACTATCCTATCTACCTGAGACTCCAATTTCAAGGAGTTATGAACCTGCGCTCCAAAGTCTCATTGTTCAGCAACACTCACTAGGACCTTACCATTAAGTGTTTGAAGGATTGTGCATTCCCTCCGAGGCCTTGACTTTGCCCCTCGGTATTCCTGATATTCTCTCATCCGAAATGGACCTGCTTCGGTTTGGTCGATCACAAGCCAGGGGCTGCCATGGGTTGAAGTCTTTAGAGATGCTTCAGTGACATCTCTTACACATTTCTGCTACCCTCCTGGGAGCCACGAACAAGTTTCAAGTAGAGCATACAAATGCCGTGAGCGTTGAGTGATTAGCAGTTATTCGTTGGGTAGAGTACACTGATGCCACCAATTACTTGTGTGCAAGATATGGTCGAGGATTTCAGCTGTTTTTGGATTTGTCACCAGGATCTTTGCTCACGTCCTGCTCCAGAGTTTGAATGCAATGATAAAGGCTGACCCTGCACCACAAGTTATCAGGTCATTATCGTGTTGCTGTTTGTGGGGGCTGATTGCATGCACTTTTTTGGCTGTTGTATTTCCTGCATCACAATGGTGGAACAATGACCTGTGCAATTCTCTGCTTCAAGACATAGTTTGAGGGCAAAACATTCAATGTTTTTAAGGAGGAGTTAGATATAATTCTTAGGGCTAAAGGGATCAAAGTGTATAGGAAGAAAGTGGGGACGGGGGATTGAGTTGGGCGATGAGGCATGATCATATTGAATGGCAGAGTAAGCTTGAAGGGCCGAATGGCTCAGTCGGGCACCCATCTTCAGTGTTTCTAATGATTACACTTTCAAAGCATTTCATTGGCTGTAAAATGCCTTGAGCTGTCTGGTAATTTGCGAAAAGTATCGTATAGAAAGAACCATCTGATATTAATGAATTGCAAACATTATTGTATTGGAGAATGAAGAATGACTGGCAGATTTAAGTTGTTGAGGCTTTCCCTTTGTTCCCCTCAAAGGATGACAATGTCGTTGTAACAGCATCTAAGGACACTGGTATCTGTGTAAATATGTGTTTTTGAATCTGCTGTCCCAGCAAATGTGACCAGAAAAATTATCCATTGCCACCAGCAACACTGCTAGGGATGAGGGGAAGTTGGCAACTCTGTTGAATGTGGGAAAGCCTGTTAGAGTATCCCCTAATTGTGTTTGACTGATTACGCTCCACGGAATTTGAAAGCACAAGTCAAGACAATGAAAATTACTCTCTGATAAATGTAAAATGGACTTCAATTAGACGTGCCATATCCTGCATGAGAAATATGCAAAGTGTAATTAAAAATGATTAGAAATCATGAGTGGAGGAAGTTTAGTTTATTTTTTTATTTTTTATGCTTTCATGAATTGCTGACAAATTGACCACTTTTATTTTGATCTGTAGTGTGTTGTTTTTAGCACTGGAATTTGAAAGGGGTTGAGAGAATATCATACATTTGTCTGTGTGAACCATGCAAGCTGTGCATTTGGCTGAATTAATGAAACATCATCTTTTGAAGAGTATCTTTTGGTACAATTAACCTTTGAAAAATGTATCTGAGATTCCCAAGCAAGTTGTATGCTCTGCCTTTTTTTATGTGAATGTGCAATCAATATGTCGTTTGACAAAAACTAGGAATTCTCAGTGAGAATCTGAAAGAAACAACAGCTCAATAACATACTACGATGGCTTACTCTGGCACCTATCTTCAATGTTTCTAATGATTGCACTTTCGAAGCATTTCATTGGGTGTAAAATGTTTGAGCTGTCTGGTAATTTGCGAAAAGTATCGTGTAGAAGGAACCATCTGATATTAATGAATTGCAAACATTATTGTATTGAAGAATGACTGGCAGATATAAATTGTTGAGGCTTTCCCTTTATTCCCCTCATTGTAACAGCATCTAAAAGTGCTTGGGCAATCACTGGTTTCTGTGTAAATATTTGTCTTTGAATCTGCTGTCCCAGCAAATGTGACCAGAAAAATTATCCACTGGCAACCCTGCTGGGATGAGGGGAAGTTGGCAACTTTGTTATTTCAAGACTTAGCTGCAGTGGGGAACCATCCTTGAGGATGAGCTTGATTGAATGGTCATATTCATTCCTGTTGTTCCACGGGCGGCACGGTGGCACAGTGGTTAGCACTGCTGCCTCACAGCGCCAGAGACCCGGGTTCAATTCCCGCCTCAGGCGACTGACTGTGTGGAGTTTGCACGTTCTCCCCGTGTCTGCGTGGGTTTCCTCCGGGTGCTCCGGTTTCCTCCCACAGTCCAAAGATGTGCAGGTCAGGTGAATTGGCCATGCTAAATTGCCCGTAGTGTTAGGTAAGGGGTAAATGTAAGGGTATGGGTGGGTTACGCTTCGGCGGGTCGGTGTGGACTTGTTGGGCCGAAGGCCTGTTTCCACACTCTAATCTAATCTAGTCTCACAGTCTACTGTGCCAAGCCACACTCCTAAATTGAGCCCACCGTCTCGATCGATACTTCAATTATCGAAGGAGAGCAGCATTTTTGGAGATGGGGAGTCGCTTTTAATCTTATGAAATTGTCTGTCTTGCTCATTAAGTGGGAATGGATGTTGTCAAGTAGATGCAAATTAGGTTTCGGAGGATTTGGACAGGCTTCGTGAATGGGCAAGATGCAGCACAATGTGGACAAAATGTGAGTTTATCCACTTTGTGAGGATGTGCAGAGTACTTCTTAAATGGTGAGAGGTTGGAAACTGTAGAAGTACAACGGGACCTAGATTCCTTTGTCAACCAGTCACTGAAGGTTAACATGCAGATGCTGTAAGCTATTAGGAAGGTTTATATAATCGCCTTTATTGCAAGAGGATTTGAGTACAAGAGTAGTGAGGGCATGTTTCATTTATATAGGAGTTTGGTGAAACAACACTTCGAGGGATGCCACTTCGGTCTAAGATGAGAACTTCTTTTTAATCAGTAAGTTGTGCACCTTTTGGAATTCTTTACCACAGAGGTCATTGGAGGCTTAGTCCTTGAGTATATTTAAGGTAAAGATTCAGATTTATAATGACCAGTGACATCCAAGAATATGGAGACTTGTTGAGTAAAAGGCATTGAAGATTTCAGTCAGCCATGATCAAATTGAATAATGGGGCAGGTTTGATGGACTGAATGGCCTACTCCTCCTGTTCCTATGAGCCTCTTTGTTGGAGATTGCTGACCCATTGAACTATTATTCACTGTCTCTCTGCTTATTAATCTGTGAGGGCTCAGTTCTGTGTGGTACACCTTCTTAAAACAGACAGAAATGTCAAGGACTTATGGAGGTCTTGATTCTATTGCGTACCTTGAATTACAGACAGTGTACAAAGTGGACAGCTCTCTCACCGATGAGGACCAGATTGGGAACCGGTGGGAAGTCCAAAGAGCTTCTGTCGCTAAGTCAGTGGTCAGGAGGCCTGGGAGTGCAGCTAAGGTCCTAACAGGGTCTCGTACCCTCTGCTGCATTGTTGGACTTCGCCCCCTTCATCTACATCTTCACCTTCTTCTCTTCTCCCCATTTCCCCCGCTCCTAAAACCTCCAGCCGAGTACTTACCTGGAAGCTGGCGGGTAGCCCAGTACTGTCTCCTCTTGCCCAGAATGGACCACTGCTATTTGGGGCGGGGGTAGGGAGAGGGTGAGCAATCGTATAGAACCATAGAAATGAACCATAGTAGGGAGTTCCACGTTACACCACTCTCTGCATAAGAAAGGTTTTCCTCATGTCCCCTCTACTTCTTCTGCCACTTAGCTTGAATCTATGACCCCTGGTTTTTGAACTGTCTGCCAAGGGAAACAGGCTCCTCCTGTCTATCACTCCCCTCAGTTTTGTACACCTCAATCATGTCATCCCACAGCCTTCTCTGTTCCAAGGAAAACAACGCCAACCTCTCTAATTCTCAAATCTTCTCTGCACTCTCTCCAGAGCAATTACATCCTTGGTGTAATGTGACCAGTTCTGCACACTTTAATCCAGCTATGGCCTCAACAGTACCTTGTATATGGTTTGATTGTAATGTAACTAGACTAGCATTTCAGAAAGTTCTGGGGATGTGACTTTGAATCTCATCACGGCAGATGGTGAAAGTTGAATTTGGTATAAAGCTGGGATGAAAGGCTGGCCTAACGATGAGCTTATAATCACTGTCAATTGTTGTAAAACAGCTAATGTCCTTTTAAGGAAGGAAATCTGGTCTGGCCCACATGAGTCTGCTCATCTGCAGCATTGTGATTGACCCTTACGAACTGGGGATGGGGCAGTAAATACTGAATTTAAAAAGTGAAGCGTAGAGGTTGTAAATATCTGGGTTTCAAACTGCCTCTGGCAGGCTAGAAAAGCAGAAGTCGTTTGCTATTGCAAATTGGTGTGAAAATTCCTATTTGGTGTGAACATCTACTGTTGCTCCTTGAGATAATAAAATGAAATGAATCACTGCCTGCCAATCTCTTACTCATTTTAACATAGGTAGAGGATTGGATGGGTGATAGAAGGCAGAGAGTGGGCATACAAGGGTAATCTGACAGTCTGGCAGGATGTGATGAGGGGCATGTCATATGGATCAGTGTTGGGGGCTTTGATAATTTAGAATCTGTATAAATTAATTGAATGAACAGACTGAATGTATGCTTGCTAAATTTACTGATTAGATTAGATTAGATTAGATTACTTTACAGTGTGGAAACAGGCCCTACGGCCCAACAAGTCCACACCGACCCGCCGAAGCGCAACCCACCCATGCCCCTACATGTACCCCTTACCTAACACTACGGGCAATTTAGCATGGCCAGTTCACCTGACCTGCACATCTTTGGACTGTGGGAGGAAACCGGAGCACCCAGAGGAAACTCACGCACACACTGGGAGAATGTGCAACCTCCACACAGTCAGTCGCCTGAGGCGGGAATTGAACCCGGGTCTCTGGCGCTGTGAGGCAACAGTGCTAACCACTGTGCCACCGTGCCGCCCACTGATGATGATATGAAGGAAAGAATGTTTTGAACAAGACATGAGGAATCTGCATAAGTTCACATCAATGAGAAAAACATGGCAGGCAGAATATACTGGGGGAGAATGTGAACTGGTCCATTTTGGCAGGAAGAATGAAAAGCTGCATATTGTTGACATGAAAAATGGCTGCAGAACTGAGTTACCGAGGGACCTGGTGTTCTGGTCCTTGAATCACACCAGGTTAGTATGCAGGACCCATCAGTGAATCGAAAGGCAAACAAGGTTTTTGCAAGGGAAATGGGATATAAAAGTAAGGAGGTGCTGCTACATATATCAAATATTGGTCAGGGCACATCTGGAATATGGTATATTTGGTTTCCTTGTTTAAGGAAGGATGTAAATATGTTAGACACAGTTCGGAGAAGGTTCTGGGAAAATGGGGATTAACATATGAAGAAAAATTGGACAGGCTGGGCTTGATTCATGAGGGTTTAGAAGAATGAAGGGTGATCCAGAGGGGACCTGATGAGGCAAATGGTGAAAGGATGTTTCACCGAATGGCAGAGATTAGAACTGGGGGCCATAGTTGAAAAACAGGAATTTTTTAAATCTTAGGGTCCTGAGTCTTTGTAACTCTCTTCTAGTGAACAAGGTATCATTGACTATTTTTAAAGTGAGGTGGGTAGATTTTGTGTACTCTATATTCAGTGATGGTCTTCATTGTACCTGCTGTGCCAGTATCACCGAAAAGAGCCGGTATTGTTAATCTGGTTTCTTGTAGAACATCAATGCTAACATCAAATTTGAAGGTGACTGTCAGCCTGCATTGTCTTATGTACACTTGCTGTGGACTTTGGGTCATTGTTCATGCCAGAGCATGTATTCCTGACACTCTAGCTGCCAAGTTGGACAACTCTACCTTCCTTTTCTTTGTTTTCTGTGCAGCGTCCGGCATGGTTTTGGGATGTTTAAACTTTCCCAGGATCTGTACACGTACCTCAACCTAATATCCAGAGGAGAGACAAAAATCTTGACATTTCTGAGGCCTAGTTTGTTCATAAGTTGTCTTTCTTACCTCAATGCTGAGATTGTGGTAAGAGATTTATCTATGCGGTCTTCCCTGCTCAACAACTGCATTTAGACTTCTGCTGGCCATTTGTGCTTGAAAATGTGTTCAACACTCTTCTAGAACACCTCGTTGTCCCTGACCTAACCTGCCCTCTGATTATGGATATCTCAGCCATCTTGTTTCACCACCATGTTGCACTTTCCTGGAAACTCCAGAAAAAGACACTGGACAACATTCAGAGTTGGGTCACTGCTGCTTTATAATCTTCCTCATGTTGCTCTGCCATATAGAAGAGGAAATTTCCTCTGAAGACTTGCAGTTTCTTACATGTGTGGAAACTTGCACAAGAATACAGAGCTTGATTATCTGTATTAAAAAAGTTGGATTGCCCTTGTATTTTTTTTTAACGTGGAAAAAGCAATGTTCTGATACTTCAAGTATCTGAGAATGGGATAGTAAGTCTATAGTTTACTGACCAATGCTGGTGTTTTGTATACTTTAATGGCTGATTATTGGTAGCATTTAATTGGCTTTTTTTAAGGGCTGATTCACCTATTGAATTATTGAAAATCATGGCAGAGTAAATAGAGAAAAGTAAAAGAAATAGAGAAAATAGAGAAAAGTAAAATTGATATAAGAACAAACTTTTTCACGCAGCGGGTGGTTAGGCTCTGAAACGCACTGCCTGGTAGTGTGGTGGGGGCAGATTATTCGAGGCATACAAAAGGAAATTTAGATCTTCCTTGTGAAAAGGAACGACGTGCAAGGGTTAAGGAGAGAAATCAGGAGAATGGTGCTCACTGAAATGCTCAGTTGGAGAGCTGACACAGACATGATGGGCTGACTGGATATCTTTTCATTTTAACAATCTCACTCATTCTGTTATTTTTGATATTGCTTTTATAATCTGTTATAGTTTTGTGTGAGATGTTAACCATACTTGTTTGGGATTACAACTTCTTTATTTGCAAAGATATTCAGAATGAATGCTTTGGTCCTGTCCTGATTTTTTTGATCAATCGAGTCACATGCTGCTGGTTGCAAACCCTGCTTAAAGGAATTCCAAATCCAGACTTTCAGATGTGGAACAAATTATGATTCTATATAAATTCTGCACTTTTTTTTTTGATGATTGCTAAGTGTAAACTACTTACTTCCTGGGTTTAAATAAAGAGTTCCAACCTAGTCCTGAGCAGCACAACTCTGTAATTATCAGCTCAGCTCGTTAAGTGTGTCCTGAAGGCTTTCAGGTGCTGTGTGTGCAAGGTGTTTGAGGCTTTGCTGTTAACCCCCTCCTGAATGGATTGGATTTCTAGATGAGCTCCACTGCTCTGAAACAGCACTAAATTGTTACAGCACAGGAGGAGACTATTTCGCCGACCATATCTGCTCCGAATCTCAGTTGGAGCAAATTACCTCAATGCCATTTTCCCACGTTCTCTCCATAGCCTCATACGTTCTTCCTTTTTCGGATAACAATCCAAATCCTTGCATTCCTCAGTTCAGCCTGCCTCAACTATGCTGTCACTCAGAGCAATCTGAATACTTTCAAACCTGAAAAAAGAATTTCCCCATGTCACCACTCCGGACGGATTATCCTAAATCTGTGCCCTCTTCTTCTCGATCTTTCTATCAATGGGAATTTAAGCAGACCGTTCAAGATTTTGATTATGTCCATCAAATCTCAAATATCAAATCCCCTCACAACCTTCCCTTCTCCATGGAAACAATGCAATCTCTCCACTTAACTGTCGTACTTCATCCCTGAAACCATTCTCATGAATTCTTTATGCTGTGTTCCTAATGCTTTCACGTTTTTATCTGAAGTGTCGTGTCTGAAACTGGGCACAGTATTCAAATTGAGGCCGAGCCTGTGTTCTATATACGTTCCACACAGCTTTCTTGCTTTTCTCCTCTATGCCTGTGTTCATAAAGCTGGGACAACGTATGTTGTACCAACTGTCGACCTTGCTTTCAATGATATGCACACATAAGCACACAGGTCTCTGCTGTTCCTGCGTCCAGATTTATATACTGTACTTCTGTTTTGTCTCTCTGCATTCTTCCCGCCAAAATGTTTCATCAATCAAATCATCTATGACCTTGATGATGTATTTATAAGGTTACACTGTTGCAAAGTGCCTTTCCAAGTTAGCCAGTCAAGGCTGGATGAGGTGACTGCCCTATGTTTCATTTGATGCCTGAATTGTTTCCGATTCCAGTTATCCTATTGTTGCTTATACTTTCGTACCCTTAACCCTTGAACTACCTTCTGATGCTTTAAAAATACTATTTTGTGTCTCGCTTAAACTATATTTGCATGTAGTTCTGTTGGTTACATTGAGAGAAAAGTTCGCTTAAAGAAGAAAGTTGTGTTTAACTTTAAATCTGACCTTTTGTGCAAAAGTCTTTTTTTTAAAAGAAAGAAGCTAGTTTGTTCATATTATTGATTTTAAAAATGCTCAGCAGCCCACAATTGGACAAGAATTCAGGTGAAGTTGTAGACTGGAGATACAGATGGAACTAATGACAGTGTTGTATAGTGCACTTGCAGACTTTTATGAAGTGCGAATTCAGCTTGAACTGCCAAGTGTCAGCTCTTGGTTAATGAGGTATGCAGTTTGAAGATCAGATTTCAATAACTAGGTGAGAAGTTTTTATGAAGTTTGTTGCTGTGAGGTCTGATCTTGCTTTTATGGACATTTTGAAGTCTAATGTTCTGAATGTAAAGTACTAAACATTGCTTTACAATGTTGAATTACATTTGAAGGGCTGTACTCCTCCAGAGGAAATTTATTCAGTCATCCAGCTGCCCAGCTGGCTGTGATGGTACTTTGATACCCACTTATACAATGAGATGAATAAGGCAGCGTTTTCTCAAAGAGGCCCTTCATTTCCTCCCAGGATCTTCCCAAGAAGGGTCAGGTTCCTTGGAACAAAGGAGCAAGGCCATCACTCTCTGTCAGTGGGAGCAGCCTTGCATTGCAATTGAAGCTGGACTGAACGTACTCCAACCAGATAACCTGTGGGCCGCCTGCGCACTGAGAGCAGATCTCCCAGGAAAACACGTGGCTGACAATCAGCAGTTTCCCCAGATGGAGAAAACCCTCAGGAACTTGGCTCCAAAAACGACTTCTTTAAGCCTGAGTGTTCAGCACTTGTTTGTGTGAAAATACATTATACATAATTCTTTACTTGAGTATATGTGACAATAAAGCTTAAATCAACATTGTAAAATACCTACAAAAATACATTGTAAAATACATGCCTGCATTATAATTTTGATACAATGACTCTAAATTGTGGTTCATTTTTGTGGCCTTTTTAAAAGAGATTAATTTCTATCTGTCGTTAATTACCAGTTTTTGAGTGAGGTTGATAATCGACAGGAGCAGAAGATAGTCTGTGAGTGCACACAGAGCAGAAAGGGAGTGGGGGAAAAAATCTGAAGAGGAGCTGAACATCAGGTGAGCTACTTTAAGGTTTACTGAGGCACCAGATATAGAGAGGGAAGGCATCCAAGCTGTCCGAAGCTGACCAGTCATGGGGCCGGCACACAGCAAGAAACATGGAAAGCTGCAAGGGACATCAATTGGCGACAGTGAATAAAACATTGCAGTAAATTAGACATAGTATTAGAGTTGAAGATGGCAACAATACTAAACGTTCATCAACACGAAGTATGCGATGGTCCAGGGCACCATGGTCAACACTATTTAAATGACTGCACTCCCAAGAGCTAGACCTATCCACTGTTAGTGAAGGCCGTGAGTGCCATTTTGGAGTTGCAGCAGCAGAACAGAAGGGGAACAACAGACCATGGCAATGTGCAAGGGTGTGGACCTGAACTCCTGAGTGTGCGGCGGCGGCAACAGAGTCAGCTTCTCCCGGCATTCGGAGGCTGCAGCAGCGGCGGCAAAGGCCATTGGTCTTTCTGCGTTTCTTTTCCCCGTGGGGGAGTCACTTGGGGCGGGGCCCTGCCCAGCCCCGGATCCTTACCTGGCTCTGGCTCAGGCGCATGAAGTCACAAAGGCTTCAGCGTTGGCTGTGGAGAAGCCCAGAGATAGGATCCCAGTGGCAGCTTCAGGAGGAGAGTGGGAGGACACCAGGCCCAAGGCTCCAGCCCAGATGTGGGAGTGGCAGCAATGGAAGAGGAGGGCCTGTTACCGAAACCCCGGAGCCCTTTACAAGACACCCTGGCTGATGTCAGACAGCAAATGGAGGAGGAGGGAAAGATGAACTCTATTGCAGCAGAATCTTGCATTTTACTCAGTGTTTCAAGATGGCACGGTAGCATGGCAACACTTTGCATTTTGCACACAAAAAAACACTTTTCACTGTACTTTTACAAACATGCAGCAATAAATCCAAACCTCATCAAATCAAATCATTTGGAGATGCTGAGGAATATGGTGAATTTTTTTTAGTGTGTATAACAGGTCCATTGCTGGCATTTGTAGGACCCTGACAGTGAGCTGGCAAGGGGACCAGCAGTGGGTGAAGATGGCATGCGGATGCCAACAGGAATGAGCCATTGAGACCAGGGTGAAAGGTGCGAGTGCTGCTCAGATTTCATGGTTTGCAGGGAGTCTGACAAAATTCCCACTTCTACTGGACTCTGTGACAATCTGGGAACTGCAAGCTGCTTTCTCTGTTCAGCTATGTTGCAAAGCTTTAAACTTTGATAGTAAATGTCACACTTCCTTCTCTACAGGATGAAGACAAAAAATGAGCACAAAATGACAAAATGTAGTTTCAGTTAATATATTTATTGTCTCTCCACTCTTCAGCCTGAGAGAAAAGCCAGGCTGTTTTATTCCTCTCTGGATTCGGGAGTCCAGTTACCTGCAAGCAGGAGCATCTTGTCTGAGAGAGGAATCTGTCACTATGTACTGAGGTTCTACCTGTCCCCAGTGTTGCAAGGGATTAGATTAGATTTGATTCCCTACAGTGTGGAAATAGGCTATTCAGCCCAAAAGGTCCACACCGACCCTCCGAAGAGAAATCCACCCAGATCCATTTCCCTCTGACTAACGCACCTAGCCTATGGGCAATTTAGAATGGCCGATTCACCTGACCTGCACATCTTTGGATTGTGCGAGGAAACCAGAGCACCTGGAGCAAGCCCACACAGACACAGGGAGAATGAGCAAACTCCACACAGTCGCTCGAGGCTGGAATTGAACCTGGGACCCTGGTGCTATGAGGCAGCAGTGCTAACCACTGTGCCACCCCATAGGATGGGACTGTCCCCGGTGTTGCAAGGGGTGGGATTGGCTTCGTTGTCATGGGAACACTTCAAGTAGTTAGACCTCATGGAGAACTTTACAAAGTAAAGCACCTTTGACCACCAGTCCATCAAGAAGTGGTCAGCGTATAACGTCCTCGAGACCCTGCAGGAAAAGGAGAGGGTGGACCTTACTGGGTTGTTCCCTGAGCAGGCTGTCAGTCATTTGGAAGATCGCCACATCACCAGAACTTTCCAGCAAGAGCCAAGAAGTCGCTTGACTGGTGGTGAAAGGGCACCATCCATCCAATCCGTCATATACACCTGGTTGGTTGGCACCGTCTCACACTGCCCTCAGAGCAGCTGTCTGAGGGGTGGAGCTGAGACTGTCACACATCTGCTGGAAAGTGCCTTTGCAAAGGAAGTCTGGAGAGAAATGCACTGGGTTTTGTCCAAGTTCATCCTGAGCAGCTCTGTGAAGCAGGACTCTGTGTTTCACTGTTTGATTTGCCTCGGAACACTTCAACCCCAGGGCATCAATGTGGACTTCACCAGTTTCCTCATTTACCCTCCCCCCCGCACCTTACCCCAGTTCCAACCTTCCAGCTCAGCATCATCCTCATGACCTGTCCTACTTGCTAATCTCCCTCCCCACCTATCCACTCCACCCTCCTCTCTGACCTACCACCTTCATCCCCACCGCCATCCACCTATTGTACTCTTGGCATCCCCACCCCCCTCCCAGTTATCTCTCCACCCTGGAGGCTCCCTGCCTTCTGCCCTGATGAAGGGCTTTTGCCCAAAACGTTGATTTTCCTACTCCTCGGATCCTGCCTGACCTGTGCTTTTCCAGCACCACTCTAATCTTGACTCTGTGTTTCACGGGTTGTTCCCGAGACGCACATGGAAACAAACATCGACTGCGCCTGGAGAACCATTAATTCGCTGAAGGACGCTCTCTGGTCTGCCTGAAACCTATTGGTCTTCTAGAGGAAGGAGTTGACTTTGACCAAGTGTTGCAGACTGGCACATCCCAAAGTCCAGGACTACATGCTGAGGGGCGCACTAAAGCTTGGGGCTGCTGCCAAGAAAGCAGTGGGGAAAGACCACTGAGGTATTTCTGCCCAAGTTAAATGGGGATCTGTTCAGTTATTGGACCCTCCGAGTGCCTCAGATAAATGTAAAGAGTATCTTGCATAAGTAAGAGATGCTATGGGTTTTTGTTTAGAACATAGAACGTTACAGCGCAGTACAGGCCCATCGGCCCTCGATGTTGTGCTGACCTGTGGAACCAATCTGAAGGCCATCTAGCCTACATCATTCCATTCTTGTCCATGCGCCTATCCGATAACCACTTACATGCCCTTAAAGTTGGCGAATCTACTACTTTTGCAGGCAGTGCATTCCATATTCTTCCTATGCAAAGAATAGACAAAACCAAATTGCTTTAATGATTGTTTGTATTTTTCATGAATAAAATATATTTTTGAAATTAAAGCTTATCTTGCACAAGAGGAGTATCAAAGTCTTGCACGGTGCCTGGCCAGGGACCCAGCTCATGCCCTGGGGACCCGAGTTCAGTAAAAGTTCATCAAAAAGATTTGGAATTAAGAGTCGGATGATGACTATGAAGCCATTGCTAATGGTCAGTGGGGGGGAGAGCCCACTGGCATGGTGGCTTAGTGGTTAGCACTGCTGTCTTATGGTTCCAGGGTCCCAGGTTTGATTCCAGCCTCCGGCGACTGCCTGTGTGGAGTTTGCACATTCTCCCTGTGCCTGTGTGGGTTTCCCCTGGGTGCTCCGGTTTCCTCCCACAATCCAAAGATGTGCAGGTCAGGTGAATTGGCCATGCTAAATTGCCCATAATGTTAGGTGCATTAGTCAGAGGGAAATGGGTCTGGGTGAGTTACTCTTCAGAGGGTCGGTGTGGACTGGTTGGGCCGAAGGGCCTGCTTCCACGCTGTAGGGAATCTCATCGAATCTAACCCATCTGGTTCACTCATGTCCAGTTCGAGATGGGCAATAAATGCTGGCCTAGTTAGTGATGTGAATGAATAAGAGAAAAAAAAAAATCCCTGTTTATTTGGCCAAATCTAAAATACCAGGTTGTTATTCAATGTCTCCCTTTTATTTGATTTAAGTTATTACCTGGTTAATGTTTGTAATAGGACTTACAGAATTGGTCTATCATCATGTGGTACTTTTAATCATCTAGTGTACACAATTGGTACCAATGATTGCTTTACAAGGAATCTTTGACCTTGAGAGTTTTGAAGAATGTACCTTTTTTTTTAAACTGACAGTCTGGCTACTATTACATGGTTAGACGGTTGATTGGTTTGCATTTCCTCATTATCTGCTTCATATCTGTCTGTATCTTGGCAGTGACGGCGGGATTATGCAAAGGTGGATTTGGTCACTGGAGATCATGCTGTTTCGAATCTGGCCTGTTCATGACTTGTTCACGTCAGCCGCCACGTCTAGCTGAAAGCATTTTGTTAAAAAGGACCCCAATTGAAGCGGGGTTTTTCACTGTCTTTTTACTTCTTTGCCAGTGAGTTTGGACTTTGTGCTGGGGCTGGGGTATAGAATGGGAACTGGGGCTGGACCCCACTGTAACAATGGGGCATGAGCCCAGCGCCCAGTTACATCTAATGTTTTCTGATGAACCATGGAGAAACCCTCCTGCAAGTTCTGGCTGAGTGGAATTATAAAGAAATCAAGGACCCCAGTGCCTCTCTGCCAGCGAGGTTTTTGTCTGGTGTCACCTGACTCCACCATTTCCTGAGGGGGAGACATTGGTGCC
Organism: Chiloscyllium plagiosum; assembly: GCF_037043375.1. Classification (NCBI taxonomy): domain Eukaryota; kingdom Metazoa; phylum Chordata; class Chondrichthyes; order Orectolobiformes; family Hemiscylliidae; genus Chiloscyllium; species Chiloscyllium plagiosum. The sequence continues at coordinate 129,325,231 of NW_028270142.1, read as the reverse complement.
TGGGTATCCTGGAAGCTGAAATGAACTGTAAGTGTTCAGGGGTTGGATGCCTCATCACTGGTACCATTTTATTCCACTCTCTCTTCATTCCTCAGTGAAAGGGCAGGGCTGGAAGCAAGGCAGCCATCTGAACTCGGAGTGAAACCGTACTGACTCGAGCTTCAACAGGGATCCACACTAGCTCAGGTTTAGAACACAGAACAACACAGCACAGAACAGGCCCTTCGGCCCTCAATGTTGTGAACTATTCTCAGCTTGCCGCCTCCCCCCCCCCCCCCCCCCCCCCCATCCCATCATCATCCATGTGCTTATCCAAGATTGTTTAAATCTCCCTAATGTGGCTGAGTTAACGACATTGGCAGGGAGGACATTCCACACCTTTGCCACTCTCTGAGTAACGAACCAGCCTCTGATATCTGTCCTAAATCTATCGCCCCTCAATTTGTAGTTTTGCCCACTCATACAAACTGACATCATTATCCTCGGAAAAAGACTTTTACTGCCTACCCTATCTAATCCTCTGATCATCTTGTATGTCTCTATCAAATGCCGTCTTTTGTTTTTGGTTTTTGCATGCTTTTTGTTAGAAACAAAGGATAGGAATATGCACATGACACTGCGGAAATGTGTCATCTACCATCTGCTCAATGACATCGATGACATCAAGTCCCTATGGTCTTCATCTCCCAAGCGAAAGAAGTGGGTGGTTAGTAATAGGAAGCATTGAGGGCAAAAACAGGACTGGGGAGTGGGAGGGGCAATAAATAAGAGTGGTATTGTATTCCTATTGATTTTCCTGTGAGAACTGGTGGCTCATTGATAGACCCTCAGATGTTTTCCCAAGCTGTGGTGCTCATTGTCTGGTCCATTTAAATTGTTAATCTCTTTGCCGTTAGGATCGATTCAGCTGTGTTTAAGAGTCAGATAGAAGTCTAATTCTGTTAATTCAAAGCTGTTCTTCAGTTGGGGAAGAAAAACTCAAAGTATTTAGTTGTTTAGATTTGAATAAAAACCCAGTACTTTGTTTATGGATGATTTCAAGTCAAGCGAGAAGGCTACGTAAATGAGGAAGAGCAGGCAGGTGTCTGACTTGATGATTGTTGGTGGGAGTGCTGCTTAGTTACTTAGCTCAGCAGCAATATTGGACAGTTCAAATGAAGAGGGATAGACGTGAAACAAATTAGCTGTTGGCTAGATCCAATTAAAATGCCTCTGGTGTTTCAGATTCCAGATTGATATGAATCACTTCGCTTACGTAAAATCACAAACTCCGCTTGAATAATCCAGTATTGGTATTAAAGTTGGAATAAAATTGAAATCTTTTTGAGGACAATTTTAAGCCAACTGAATGCTGAGGAATTCGGGGACGAGGTGGAATAAGAACAGAAAGTGTTTGAAGGAATCCAGTAGGTCTGGCAGAGAGAGAAACAAATATGTTTTAAGTCTGGTATGACTTCTTCAGAACCGCAAGGGGCTGGAACATCGCGTTTTTTCATACTTGTGACAGAGGGAGAGGAACAGATTGTGAGAATGACAGAGAAAAGGACAGAGCAAGTGTTATTAGTGGTAAAGGAGTGATGGTGATGTAAAATTGGTGCAAATATTAGATGTGAATTGGTTAGGTGGGTCCGCCCCACTAAACAAAAAGCCAACAAGTCAGAAACTTGGTTGTCCGAGGGTGAAGTGATGTAAGAGACATTGAGTATAAAAGTTGTACTTTGGACTTGTGGAACTCAGTGTTGAGTCCAACAGGCTGTAAGGTGCCTAAACAGGAAATGAGATGTTGTTCCTCAAGTTTGAAAAATGACCTTCATTGGAGCACTGTAGCAGACCAACACAGAAGTATTAGTGAGGTGGCAATGCTGAGGTGCAGCATCGATTTAACACACACTCAGTATTACTTTGGGAGCATGCACCCCCAATATTTTACCCAACACTGTCAGTTTCACAACCAGGGTGATAGGTAAAAGTTTCTCCCAGTTAATGGGGTGTAAAATCAATTTCTCACCTCATGTCGATATTGATTATTTCCTTGGAATAATACTAGCAGTACCAGCATTTTGTATCGTGAGTGAAATATAACCACAAATCAAATAAATAAACATGCCGCATGGCATGGGTGAAATCTTCTGCCCTTCAACGTGGTGAGTTTAGGCATCAAGGGGCATTTCGGCAGGGGTGGGAAAGATTTGGGTGGTGACCTAGCCACTTTTCTGCTTTTACCTCAATTAAATCCAGTGCAGAACTAATGCCCATTTGAAGAACTGATTCCTGTTATCCCTGGTATTAGTCCATGTGGGGAGAACAGCAAGTGAACCGCTAAACCAACTGGTGTTTTGTAGGGAAAGTGGGGTGCCCTGATTCAGTTAGACCCAGTTGCTGATCAAGGTACCTGGAGAGGGCAGGGTGGGTGATGGGTGAGTGGGAGTGTTGCTCACTGAGAGTCACCATCTTGCCCATGCTGCTGTATTCCCACTCCAAAACCCTCCCTGGAGCATCAGAGGCGGAGGCTGAGAGGTGGCCATATAGAGGTTTACAAGATCATGAGGGGTATGGGAAGGATAAATAGACAAGGTTTTTTCTCTGGGATGGAGGAGTCCAGAACTAGAGGGCATAGGTTTAGGGTGCGAGGGGAAAAATTTAAGAGACCTAGGGGGCAACTTTTTCACACCAAGGATGGTGCGTGTACAGAATGAGCTGCCAGAGAAGTAGCGGAGGCTGGTCCCATTACAGCATTTAAAAAGCATCTGAATGGGTAAATGAATAGGAAGGGTTTATAGGGATATGGGCCAAGTGCTGGCAAATGGGACTAGATTAATTTAGGATATCTGGTCAGCATGGACGAATTGGACCGAAGGGTCTGTTTCTATGCTGTACATCTCTCGGCTTTTATCTACCTAAGTCCATCTCTCTGAGGCCTCCACTGGATGTCATGTTGACTGCAGCCACTGCCTCCTTGGTGGCGCTGCTGAGTTCAGAGGGCTGCCGACCTCTGAATGTAGTTCTCGAAGGATAGGGCTTCCATCTTGGGCCGGGGGCTGGGCTGGTTTCCGTGCTCCCCGAGCGGGCTCACCATTGGCCTATTACGTGGCAAAAAAAATCTTCTCAAAAAGGAGACAAGATATGGTTCTCACCAACTCCTCAGAGGACTGTCAAAACTTCTATTCCCTCCAGAAAATTAACAACATATTTAAAGAATTAATGCAAGCCAACAACTTTTTTTAAGCACTTCCCGTTCTAATCCAGAAGTTTTTGAGAGTTTGAAAAAATCACATAAAACCATTAACCAGGGTGGCATCGTGGTTCAGTGGTTAGCACTGTTGCCTCACAGCACCGGGGGCCCAGGTTCGATCCCAGCCTCAGGCGACTGTGCAAACCCCACACAGACATTCTCAATGTGTCTGAGTGGGTTTGCTCCGGTTTCCTCCCAAAGATGTGCAGGCCAGGTGAATTCGCCATGTTAAATTGACCATGGTGTTAGGTGCAGTAGTCAGAGGGAAATGTAGGGGATGGGTCCGGGTGGGTTACTCTTTGGAGGTTCAGTGTGGACTTGTTGGGTTGAAGGGCCTGTTTCCACACTGTAGGGAATCTAATCTAAAAACAATTTGCTGTGAAGATGATGTCTCTGTGGATGCTGACTGACCTGTTAAATTTTTCCAGCAAATTCTTTTTAAATTTAGTCTCTTGTTTTCAAACTTGGCTCAGCTAATGAAAAGCCTTTGTGGATTTTCTTTTGTCCAATGTGTGATAAAGATCTACCCTCAAGACATTTCTATGGCATTGATTACAAGTATTAGCATAATAGACCACGCACTCTCCATTTTATGAAACTGCTTTACAGTGACACAATGGTAGCTGTTTTTGCTCAGTCGAAACTGAAGCTCACTTTTTGGTTTTGTCATGCATTTAAAATTTGTGTTTTTTTTTTGTTATTCTGTTGTGTAAAGTGCTTGCAAATCCTGGAAGATGTTCTGTATGATTTTTGTTCCCATGAGTGTTTGCATAAAGTAACCATAGTCCCAGGAAACTCTTTTGTGTGAGAGAGAGAGAGAGATAGTGGTGGTTTAACCTGAGGGAGACCACACCTCAGGCAAAGGGAGAGGTTGAGAAGGGACATTCAACAGTCTGAGATTTGAACCTACATTAGGCATTGTTCTGTATCACAGGCAAACCATCCAGCCAACTGAGCTGTATGCAGATACAGTGGTAGACTTGTGCATTCAGTGTAACACCTTTTGACAAGCAATATAGATGTTTTGAAAAGGAATACATCTAGGGTGGCACAGTGGTTGGCACTGCTGCCTCACAGCACAAGGAACCTGGATTCGGTTCAAGCTGTCTATGTGGAGTTTGCACATTCTTCCTGTGATCGTGATAATTTCCTCTGGGTGCTCTGGTTTCCAGTGGAGGTGGAATGGCTGTGCCAAAATAAAAATGTCCCAAAGTATCCAGGAATGTACAGATTAGGTGCATTAGCCATGATAAAAACCCCATGTGGGGTTATTGAGGTGAGGGTGTATCTAGATTGGGGTCAGTGTAGACTCGATGGGCCCAATGGCCTCTTTCTGCACTATAGGTCTTCTATATTCCCTTTTTTGTTCATGAAGAAAGTCAGCAATCTCTGAATACTAAGTCACTGGGCAAGAAGAATAGGACAACCCATCTATTTCCTATTCGATCAACAAAGGTCTCTTAATATTGTCAGTTACTTTCAATACCTATTCTGATGCAATATTTGGAATTAAAATATTCCAGCTAAGCTGTCTATCAGTAACTGTGTGTTTAGCATATTTACATTAACAATAAGTTGTGAGATTCTGTATTTTTCATCCCAAGTATGTGGATGTTATCGCTTTGGGGTTATACTACGTGGTTTCTGCTTCAGAAGAGTTTGAAAAGAGCTTGCTGAGATGACGTTGGCACATGTGAGTGACCACTCAGTGAAATCATGGCTGGCCTGATAACCCTCAAAACTTCACTTTCCTGCATTTTTCCCCATAAACCTTGCATGCCTTACTAATTAAACATGTATCTGTCTCAGCTTTGAACATACGTAATGACCCACCCTCAACAGCCCTGTACGGTAAATAATTCCACAGAACTGGGAATTAGAGAAGTTTGATCCCTTTGGGTGTCCGTACGTTGCAGTGATTTAAGAGGGAAGCTAACCACCACTTTCTGAAAGGCAACTAGGGATAGACTAGGGAATGCTGGCTGAGCCAGAGATGCCCATGTCCCATGAATGAATTTTAAAAGCCCAATTTCTACTCCAGACACCAGCAAAATGCAAACTCAGCAGTGGGTTATGAAATGATACTATTTCCTGTTGTATGAAGAAATAACAATGAACTAGCAGCTCATGCTTCTGGTAGAATACTACCAGCAGTTCTCCTTTCTGTACCAACCAGTCTCAGGGCTTGATTAGTTAACAGTGATAGAGGAGGAACCACTAGTGAGTCTTGACAAGAAGAGGCACTTACCTTCACAACAACATGTACTTTATTAAATTACAGCATTACTTAGTTAGACATAACTACCATGACTATCAGGAACCATGGATGATCCTTAAGGACCTGAACAGCCTGTTCTCTACCTAAGACTGATTGGCATTATCAGTGTACTGATTGTGACAAGGTCTGTCTGGTGGACCTCTTAGAATATGAGATCCCAAATTGGGGCTGTTAACCTGCTCCAATCAGGGAGCCCTGGCTGACAGAAGGACAAGCTGTTTACTCTGAGAGTTGGTTCTGATGGAACCAACCCAACCACCCTGTAGCTCAACATTTCAATTCCCCCTCCCACTCCACCAACGATATGCAGGTCTTTGGACTCCTCCATCGTCAGACCACAGCGAAACGACGGTTGGAGGAAGAACGCCTCATCTTCCGGCTAGGAACCCTCCAACCACAAGGGATGAACTCGGATTTCACCAGTTTCCTCATTTCCCCTCCCCCCAGCCTGTCTCAGTCAAATCCATCAAATTCAGCACCGCCTCCCTAACCTGCAATCTTCTTCCCGACCTCTCCGCCCCCACCCCAATCTGTCCTATCACCCTCACCTTGACCTTTTTCCACCTATCACATTTCCGACGCCCCTCCCCCAAGTCCCTCCTCCCTATCTTTTATCTTAGCCTGCTGGACAAACTTTCCTCATTCCTGAAGAAGGGCTAATGCCCGAAACGTCGATTCTCCTGTTCCCTAGATGCTGCCTGACCTGCTGCGCTTCTCCAGCAACACATTTCCATCTCTGATGGAGCTGGATCAGCTTCAAGAACGTGCCACGTATAAATGAACGGTGACTTGGTGGCAGGATATCAGCCTCTGTAAAGGCATTTCAATCAGATCGGGTGAATCATATTGCACGCAGTAACATTAACCCTTTCTGAACCGTTACTGCATGCAGCAAGGATGTTTTCGTGTTGTTAATAAGTTTGTCAGTGCACATATTAAAAGATCAGAGAAGGAATTATCTCATTTACGTAGCACAGCTGTCAACCTCAGAATGTTCCACAGTGAGTTACTGCCTTTGAAGTTATTTCTTACAGGTTTGATCACTGTTCTCATGTAACAAGTGAATTCCATACATAGTCTTAATGAATTTACATGCCAGCATCTGATAGACATACCTTCAAGCCAGTTATCAGTATGAAGAATGGATGTGTTAATAGGATGATAGAGGCCACATTTCTGCAGTCAAATGGAAGTGAACAACGGAGCTGCAAATTCTCCCGACAAGTGCATTAGAGTGGGCTTTCTTATCCATATCAGTTTTATAATCTTGTAATGATCCTCAATTAAGCAAAGTAATCAGTACTGATGTCTGGAAGGTACTCCTAGGTACTCTTAATGAAACCAATGTCTCCAATCAAAGTCTCCTCATTAATGGCTGCCAGTTCTGATTTGGCATTAGGGGATGGTAGCAGGTACACTGAAATACTGCAATTAGTTGTGTTTAATTGTCACTGAGCACTACAGCATGAGACCCAATTCCAACTTGCACGCTGTGTTAACAACTTGCATTGATCTAGCGCTTTTGATTTTTCAATTAAACGATTTGAGTTGCGTCACAGGTGAAAGCTGACTCCAGACCTCTGATTGCTTTTCGCCGGAGCGTATAGCTGACTGTCCTGGGAACAAATTCTCTTGGCTAGAAGCCAGGGGCATTATATGGAGCACAAAATCAATGGAGTAAATATCCATTTGCTGTCTCAGGCCCTGGGACAGCGTAAAGTGAGTTACAGGAGAAATGAGGTCTGATGACTGATTTAAGGTTAACCAGTGAGTCAGAAAGATTGGATAGACTCCAGTCAATTTGATCTCCACTCAATGGCCTGTGGTGAGCTGGCTGTTCTTAGCTGGGGTTTTAGTGATGCTGTTGCAGTTGGCATTGTATTCACTAAAAGCAGTAAGACCATGCATCCTCCTCAAACTATTTGACTGAAATAAGTCACTTTGGCCGATTAGCAGGAGGTGTGGAGGATCCACAGGAGCAGATGACAGTACAAGGAGGTGAAGGAGAAAAATTGGTGGAGAAAATAGATACTAAGGCAGCTTCTTAGCTCTACCAGTCATAAGAGTAGTGGGTGCCACATCAGAATAGCATTAATAGTCATCAAAAGTGGCAAATTACCCCATCCGTTGCTAACAGAAACTATTCCTGTTCCTTTTTTTCCTCTTTTGGAGCTGAAGTATGGTATTATGCAGCAGCAAAGTGAAGACAGCACAGTCAGATGCACATGGCAAAATAGAACACGAATCACAGTTTAATCATTTCAGTTGGACACCATATTCTCCCAAGCTTAAATTGAAACCTGTAACCATAATTACGGAAGGCCAGTAACCTGAATGATGGAACTGTAGGATGAAGAGGGTTGCTATTTAATGTTGCTAGTCCGAGATCCTTTGTTCAGAATCTGAGCATTCTTGAGGAAACTTGATATCCAGGTGGAAATGGTAAACATATGCAGAGGTCATGGAGCCCTGGAAGAGAAGCAGTGATGTATCTTATGTAGCCGGATTTTGTAAATTTGCTAAGTTATGGCTTATCCACTTTCATTTTAATAGACTGGAAAACGTGGACTGGCGGAGCAGACAGGTTGTCAGTCTGGGTTTTGCACTACGTTCATCCCAAGTGGTCTCCCATCCAGTATATTATAACTCTGCGTTTCTGTGGTGTCCAGTCAGCAGCTTGTCGTTGTCTTGCTCATCACATTTCAGTAAAAAGTTGTTTCACAAAATGCAGCAAAGGATTTTGCTAAAATCTATTTCCTCTGATGGGTGAAATCCAGCACAGAGTGTGATAGTTTCTAGTCACTTAGAAATCCAGGGGTGTGAGTAAATTGTGTTTGTACAATCAAGCAGGTATGATCTAAGTGACAGTGTGAACTGGATCAAGGGTTTGAATGGAAATTGGGTGGAATTTTGAACTTCTGGAGGTGGGCTTAGTTGAGTGAGTGGTGATATATCTGAACCCCTCCTGCATCAGAATAGAATGGGAAGGCTCATCATTGACGTTGCTGCTTCACTGCCAGTTGAGAGCCTTGAATGACGAATTACATTGCATGGGTCTTCTGTGGTCCTGGTGTCATTCTGGAAACATCCACTGTGTGTTTCATGACACTGTTGAGTACAAGGGTGGCCAGGCGCTGATTATCCTCTATCGCCCAGATCTAAATTCTGAGCAAAGATCCACTGGTGGCCTTCCCCATGCCTAATTGCTATATCAGCACGTGACAGCTTGGGGGTCTCTGCACTCAAATAAAAGCAAAATACTGCAGATGCTGGAAAAACTCAGCAAGTCTTGATAGGATCGTGAAGAAGGTGTTTGGTATGCTTTCCTTTACTGGTCAGAGTATTGAGTACAGGAGCTGAGAGGCCAAGTTGTGGCTATACAAGACATTGGTTAGGCCACTTTTGGAATATTGTGTGCAATTCTGGTCTCCTTCCTGTCAAACTTGAAAGGGTCCAGAAAGGATTCACAAGGATGTTGCCAGGCTTGGAGGATTTAAGCTTTAGGGAGAGGCTGAACAGGCTGGGGCTGTTTTCCCTGGAATGTCGAAGGCTGAGGGGTCACCTTATAGAGGTTTATAAAATCATGAGGGGCATGGATAGGATAAATAGACAAAGTCTTTTCCCTAGGTTGGGGGAGTCCAGAACTAGAGGGCATAGTTTTAGGGTGAGAGGGGAAAGATATAAGAGAGACCTAAGGGGCAACTTTTTCACACTGAGCATGTTATGTGTATGGAATGAGCTGCCAGAGGAAATGGTGGAGGCTGGTACAATTGCAACATTTTTAAAGGCATCTGGATGGGTATATGAATAGGAAGGGTTTGGAGGGATATGGGCCAGGTGCTGGCAGGTGGGACTAGATTGGGTTGGGATATCTGGTCGGCATGGACGGGTTGAACCAAAGGGTCTGTTTCCGTGCTCTACTTCTCTATGACTCTGTCTGGCAGCATTTGTGGAAAGAGAAACTGAGTTAATGTTTCAAGTCCGTATTGTTCTCTTTCTACATTGTTGAGTTTAATTTGGATGATTAAGTTATTGAATGTCAGCAACTGGTTTTAACATTGAAACGTTGGTGCACGGACATGTTTCAATTTCATTTCACATGGAGATTAGGCCACACCTGAAGCAATCATATTCAATGGCAATTATTTTTTCATGTCTTTCTAACGTAATCCTATTGCTATGAAAGTAGTTACATGCATTTAAATACTGATTATAAAGAAAGGGACTGATTGTGCAATATTTTCAGAGCTTCAAACAAAATCGTTGCGAGATCTGAAAATCATGAGAAATGGCTGGAGAATGCTGAAAGTGTAAAATCTTTCACCGAAAATGGTAGCATCTCTTGGGCTGTTATAGCAATAAAGCTAGATCATGCCTTTTCAAATAAAAACAAACTTGTTGCCCATTGAGTATTTTCATTTGAGTCATTTTGGAACATTTGAATAGCTGTCTACAGTGTGCCTCACACCTCTTCGCATTATCCCGCATAAAGATTTCCTGGTGTCATGTTTAATTCAGTTGCATTGCATTGGTATCCTTTGACGTTTTAAATCTTTTTTGAGAGCTTTAGTATGGATTCAGCTGTTTGGTTTAATTCTTTTAGGAAGTGACTGAAACCTAGTAGCTTTCGTTCAGGTTATTAATCACGAAAGACAACATTGCCACTTTACCCCTGCACGAAATGGATTTTCACACAGTCAATAGCAATCCAGCTGAATTTTGAGGAATGGTGAACTTTACATCGGGGTCTGCTGCAACAAATCAAAAGCAGCCTCATTTTTGTAAAAAGAAAATCTATACCATAGCCAATTTAATAATAGGTTCACTAACTTAATCCAAATAAAAAAGTAGAAAGCAATTAACATTTTACATCAAAGTAATCAGGGGTTAGCTTGCCCGATATGAGTGAGCTGTCCACTGCAGGGTAAGGTAACAACATTATCTGATTGAATGAAAATAAGATTGAAAGGTACAGCATTGTTTCATTGAAGTTATGAAGTAATTTTCATTTATTGCATATGTGCAGATAAACCTTCCTCCCACCTTCAGTGGTTTAGTACTCGGACTTAGTTAAAATGTTTTCTGACCATGTACTTCCTAACTACTAAATCACACACAATATATCTCAGCTTTGGCCCTCTCATTTCCCCCTCCCCCCAGTTCCCTCCGAATCAAACAACCTACTACTGTGCTCTCTGACTAGATATGCACATAGTATGCATTGTGTGAAATGTTATCACATGCAAAACACTCTTGCAGCCCCAACCCAGGCAGAGTTAACGCCTTCAGGAAAAGGTGTAGGAAGTGCATTCAAATGAAAAGCTCTTTGAAAACCATAGTTTTCAAGAAACATCAGGATTATTTTAATGCATTTTCTTTAGCCTGCGGAGTTGGTTAATTTTGATCTCCATGTACATTCTGAATCTGTCTTTGCATATTAAATAAAAGCATTTTTTTTACACACTGCAGTTAGTCTCACAGTAAACTGGTGCTAATGGATTTTCTTTCTTCTGGTCGACAGCTAGAGGACATAATCAGGAACAGGCTGGGCCACAGTCCTGGACGTCACATCTTATCCACTGATGCAGTCCAGTGTTGTTCTTAAGGGGATTTGAGGGTAGATGAGTGAGATCTTTATTTGCATGAGATCATTAGGTGCTGGCAACACTGCCCACTGGCTCTAAAGTCTCCGTGTGATGGTACTGGCCTTTTAAGAGATTTGCATTCTGTGCCGGTTTTCTTGCAGAGAGGTATTACCACAGTGGTGCTGAAATATCTCCTTCAGACAGACACTTGGTGAACAGCTTTAGAGTTCTCCCTGGGTGTTTTGTTTTAAATGAGTCAAATGAATCAAGAGCAGACAAAAGTTTAAAAAAAATCACACAACACCAGGCTATAGTCCAACAGGTTTATTTGGAAGCACGAACTTTTGGAGCGCTGCTCCTTCATCAGGTGGTTGTGAAGCAAGAGAAAAAAGAATAAGACACAAAATCCATACCTTTGTCTTTAAATAAATGTAAAAGTTAGTGCCTAGGCTATCTCCTTACAATACTTTTGAGAGGGTGGTCTAAGCTATAACATTAGTGACATTTGCCTTGCAAAGTGCAGACAAAAAGTCTGCCTTCTGTGAGACATACTGAGAAATCACGGTCCTGGAAGCAATGGACTCGTTCCTTTTTATGATGGTCTGGTGGATTCCTGTAGAACCAATGAGCAGTAATGGACCAGTAATTCAGGAACCCATGAGATAATTAGCTGGGCACCTGCATTTAAATCCACCCATATCAGATGGTGGAATTTGAATTTTTTTTAAAATTTGTAATTTGAATTCTAATGCTGACCAGGAAAGCACTGTCAATTGTCATAAAAACTGATCTTGCTCATGATTTTCCTTCAGGAAATTTACCTGGTCTGGCCTACAGCAACGTGGTTTACTTGCAAATGCTCTCTGAAATGGTATCACAAGCCCCCTGGTCCTCACCTTCCACCCCACCAATTTCTCTGCATAAACCGCATCTTCCGCCACCTACAAACAGACACCACCACCAGGGATATATTTCCCCCTCCCCAGTCCTATTCGTTTTCCGCAAAGACCGTTCCCTCTGTGACGACCTGGTCGGGTCCACGCTGCCCAACAACTTCACCTGCACATCCACCAGTGTCATTTATTGTATCCGTTGCTCCCGATGCAGTCTCCTTTACACTGGGGAGACTGGACGCCTTCGCACAGAGCGCTTTAGGGAACATTTCTGGGACACCCACACCAATCAACCCCACCGCCCCAACATTTCAATTTCCCCTCCCACTCTGCTGAGGACATGCAGGTCCTGGGCCTCCTCCACCGTTGCTCCCTCACCACCAGACGCCTGGAGGAAGAACGCCTCATCTTCTGCCTCAGAACACTTCAACCCCAGGGCATCAATGTGGACTTCACCAGTTTCCACATTTCCCCTCCCCCATCTTACCCCAGTTCCAACCTTCCAGCTCAGCACCATCCTCATGACCTGTTCTACCTGTCATTCTCCCTTCCCACCTATCCACTCCACCCTCCTCTCTGACCTATCACCTTCAACCCCACCCCCATTCACCTATTGTACTCTTGGCTACCTTTTCCCCAACACCACACCCCCCCTCCCATTTTTCTCTCCACCCTGGAGGCTCCCTGCCTCCATTCCTGATGAAGGGCTTTTGCCTGAAACGTCGATTTTCCTGCTCCTCGGGTGCTGCCTGACCTGCTGTGCTTTTCCAGCACCACTCTAATCTTGACTCACAAGTCACTCAGTTGCATCTAGCACTAAAATGCCTCAGAAAAAATAAATTCAAGACATAATACTTAACATGAATAAGTTTAGTTAAACTCAGTGATCTATTGCTTTCCAGATACAACTTTCAAATTTGTGTCAAAGTTAAAGCTTGTCAAGGTTCAAGTTAAAACATTTGGTACAATCTATTAATACATAATGCTCAGATTTTCTTCAAGTAAAGTAAATACAGTACTAAAAGCTAATTTGTGAACCTAGCATGAAACTGAGTCTCAGTGAATTCGAAAATGAGGTTCAGTTCTTGGTTTGAGTTGGCTCTGCCATAACAGTAGTAACAACGCCATTCCATTCAGCATTTGTGGGCTAGGTGAGGCCCCAGGTGTCAGCACTGCTGCCTCACAGTACCAGGGACCCACATTCAATTCCAGCCTTGAGCAATTGCCTTTGTGGATTTGATTAGGTCACTTACAGTCTGGAAACGGGCCCTTCAGCCCAACAAGTCCACACTGACCCTCCGAAGTGCAACCCACCCAGACCCATTTCCCTCTGACTAATGCACTTAACACGATGAACAATTTAGCATGGCCAATCCACCTCATCTGCACATCTTTGGACTGTGGGAGGAAACCCACACAGGTACGGGGAGAACATGCAAACTCCACACAGACAGTCACCCAAGGCCAGAATCGAACCCAGGTCCTTGGTGCTGTGAGGTTGCAGTGCTAACCACTGAGCCACCGTGCCACCCATTCTCTCTATTTGTACATTCTCCCTGAATGGGTTTCCTCTGGGTGCTCCCCTTTCCTCCCACAGTCCAAAGATGTGCAGGTCAGATGAATTGGCCATGCCTATTGCCCATAGTATTCAGGGATGTGCAGGCTAGGTGGATTATCCATGGAAAATCTGGGATTTACGGGGGAAAGGGTGGGGGCATGGTGGACCTGAGTTGGGATGCTCTTTGGAGGGTCTTTGCAGTCTCAGTGGGCTAAATGGCCTCTTTCTGCACTGTAGTGATTCTATGATTCTCATTTTGGTCATTACTCAGAATCTTATGTCCTGTGGGGGTAGTGAGCTCGGAGAAGGAAAGCACTCTATTAAACAAGTTGCTGGTGTACACAGATCCTGCCTCCTTCCTTCCAGTGGAGTTAGCTTTCTGGATGTGGAGGTCAACCATCCTGCCTCACCACCAGTTGAGGTCCTTAAGTGATCAGCTAAAGACCACTCTCAACCCTTAGGCCCACCTGCCAGTGCTTGATCTTGTCACCATGTTACATTTCTGATAGTTGTTACCCTGCAACCAGCTTGTCTCCTCAACTGGGAATATTTTGATCAAAGGCAGCCAGAGCCTGACGGAGGGTTTGGACACTGGCAGAGAGGTGTTGGAGGGTGGAGGTGGTTGGACCTGCCGGGAGCCACTATAAATCCCTCTGACTTCATGCACAAATTCCTCTTTTCTACTTTGATATGGTGATCCCCATCTCCTGCTGATTTAGCTTAGATTCTTTCTAACCTCTTTGTGAGAACATTGGACCCAGTCTTACTGAGGCACGACCTGTCCATTCTGAATAGATGTCTCCTTTCCCAGATCTAGCCAGTGTCCCAAGAATCTGAAGCGTTACCTTCTGCACCACACATTGATCTTACCTGTCCTCTGTTCCTACTCCCTCTAGTAAGTAGCACTTAACAATAATCCAGAGATTACTTCCTTCAAGGCAATACTTTTTAACTTCTTCCTAGCTCATGAAAATCTGACTGTAGGATCTCAATATTGCTTGTATTGATGTGTACCGCACATCTCTGTCAGGATTGAGGATGACCTGTTTTGATGGACTCCAAGATGACACAGTCCATTGCACAATCTACATGCTTTCTCACGTGTGGACAGAACATACTGGAAGGCTGAGGTAGCTGGGTTGTTTGTGCCCTCTCTCCAACTCCATATCTTTATCTCTGCAAATTCCAAAAGAAATCGCTTGGTGTGTTCGGTGGCCTTTTGAATGTGCCACCTCCATTATGGTCAGTCTCCCATGAGTCCGCAGGGATGTCTGATCTATTCTGTTAAAAATCACACAACACTAGGTTATAGTCCAACAGGTTTATTTGGAAGCACTAGCTTTCAGAGCGCTGCTTATTCTTCAGATGGTTGTGGAGTGTAAGATTGTAAGGCACAGAATTTATAGCAAAAGTTTACAGTGTGGTGCAAGTACTTGCAGAATTATATTTTACTTTGCTCAAAAATTACATGAATCCATGTAAGATTCTGTAATTCCCTTTTTTATAAATAGAATCAGTCTGAACATTGTGGCACAAACAGACTTTAACCTCACACCTTCAATGCATTATCTGAGCTGACATGGCACCTACTGTTAAAATTCACTTGACAATATAACTTTAAAAAAGTTCTGGGATTTATATTTGAAAGAACTGAAACCAACATGGTCATGCTAAAAGATGAGAGAGTTAACTAACAAACCAGGTCTTTTTTAATACATAATTTCAGTTGCACCACACTGTAAACTTTTGCTATAAATTCGATGTCTTACAATCTTATACTCCACAACCACCTGATGAAGGAGCGTCACTCTGAAAGCTAGTGCTTCCAAATAAACCTGTTGGACTATAACCTGGTGTGATTTTTAACTTTGTCCACCCCAGTCCAACACCACCAACTCCAAGGCATGATCTATTCGGGATTGCTTTGAGGAAATGCCTGAAGTATTTCCACTCTCCGTCTGGGAGTTTCCTGCCAGGACTGAGTTCCGAGGAGGGCAGTAACTTGAAGGTCCAGTTTATGAACAAGGTCCCTCCAATGAGGTTGATTCTCCTCAACATCTCACAACTTCTGACACACTCCCTTTTGCCCCTGCAGAATATTCTGCCCCTTTGCCATGATATCTTTTACCCTGGCATTCGGAAGCATGTCTAAAGCAACTCCTGATGTAGCTGCGATTAAACAAAAAGCCTGTCGTCTTACTAACTATGCAATCTTCTCGAAGAGTTGCATTTCTACTCACTGTCGTTGACTCTGCGAACTGGTATGTATTGATACAGCCCTCAGAAAGAGTTAAGTAGTCAAGTGTAAAGATTAGACTAGATTCCCTACAGTGCGGAAACAGGCCATTTGGCCCAACAAGTCCACACTGACTCTCTGAAGAGCAACCCACCCAGACCCAACTTCTTCTGACTAATACATCTAACACTATAGCATAGCCAATTCACTTGACTGCACATCCTTGGATTGTAGGAGGAAACCAGAGCATCCGGAGGAAATACGCACAGACATGGGGAGAACGTCTGTGTGGAGTTTGCACAGTCATCCGAGGCTGGAATTGAACCAGGTCCCTGGCGCTATGAGGCAGCTCATTCCTGTTGAAGGGCGCTGGGCCCAAAACATCAATTCTCCTGCTTCTCAGATGCTGCCTGACCTGCTGTGCTTTTCCAGCAACACTCTCTTGACTCTCCAGCATCTGCAGACCTCACTTTCTCCACAGTGCTAACCACTGAGCCACCATACTGCCCCAGCAGTAAGGTTAACAGTCAGGCAGTAAGATTAGATGAAACCAGTTAATGTAGCTTGAGTAGATCTAGTACTTTCCATCTGTAGGTGCTTGCAAATGCGACTTACTTAATCGCCATGCCTCGTTAACATGAAAACATTAGTGACAGTCTATTTACTAAATCAATTATGGTTCAACAGTTTAAAACACTTCCAATCAAGCATGGAAACTTTTGCAACTTAGATCTCATTTACTTTGTTTCTGAGATATACATTGGTAGATAAGCAATCTCCCAGTCAGGACCCCAGAGGAAGTTTGCTAAACCAGAACCATTGATGCTTTATTTCTTGTGAATTCCATGGAACAGCTGAGTACAATGGCCAGATTGCAGTTTGTGATTGTTTAATTACTAGAACTGCATTCCTCCTTTGGTTGATGGTTAGAATGGTCACATTCCAGTGAGTGTTCCCTTCAGATTTAGGTTGCAGGGGAGAGTAACTAGTTTCCCGGAGAGAAATCTGGAGTGGGTTAAAGTCTGAAGCCTTGAATAAGACAATTGAAACTGCTGATGGGGTCTGATTGAGAAAGTGAGCGATGGTTAAAGCTTCACTCCAAAAATTCTGAAGCAACGTTATTCAGCATTTCATTACTTTTTGAGTCGAATGAATTCCGAATGGAAGGGATAACTCTCCACCTTGTGCTTATAATTGAGTGTATAGCTTTTCACCTCCTGGATCACAATATGTTTGCACCATTGGAAAAAAATCTGCACTCAGAACACTTCATTTTAAGTTTTTTTTCGGAAAAAGTAAATAGAAGTAATACATTCCCAACATACATCCGCTGTTTATGGTATGGTCCAGTGTGGAACTGAGTAATCGGGACCAGGAGGTGTTGAGGTTTAACTTCTGCTCTGTAATGGGGTCGTTGTGTTTTGGCTTGAAAGCCACTGGAACTTGTTACAATTGACCACAATGTCCTTGATCCAGTCAGGTTCCCACTCCTCTCATTATTCAGTATGGCACTGGGAGAGGTAATGGCCTTGTGGTGTTATTGCTGTGCTATTAATCCAGGGATTTGGGTAATGTTCAGGGGACCTGGGTTCAAATCCCAATGTGGTATGTGATGGAATTTGAATTCAATAATTTTTTTTTAAATCTAGAATTGAGAGTCTAATGATGACCATTGCCAATTATTGGAGGAAACCCATCTGGTTCACTGATCCCCTTTAGGGAAGGAAGCTGCTGTCCTCACCCAATCTGGATTACATGTGACTCCAGACTTGTGGTTGACTCTTAACTGCCGTCTAGCATGAGTAATAAATGAGTAATAAATGCTGCCATGAATGAATAAAAAGTGTCGTATGTGAATATGACAGTTGCAGGAAGACTGAAATATCTGTGATAAACACCTTGATCGAGTATAATGGTGATTTCAACTGCATGCTAAAAGAAATGTGATACGTGAAGAGAAAAGTCGATGATATCCTTCGAACTGGGCCATGGCCCTGTGTCTGACTGTACAACTGTCCCTGTAGAAAATATTTGTTTGTACCAGCACTTACAGGAGAAGACTCGAGAAATTTGGAGAGATAAAGGAGCGAAGAGTTTAACATGTTTCTTATCTTTGCCCTGGAAGGGACTTGAATTGAATTGAGTTGAATTTATTGTCACGTGTCCCGAGGCACAGTGAAAAGCTTTGTCTTGTGAGCAATGCAGACAGATCACAGAGTTAAGTAGCATAGATAGTAAATAATAGGTAAACAATGGCAAAAACAAAAAACACAGGTACAGGTGAATGTTAAAAGATTGTGAGTCCATTCAGTATTCTAACAACAGTAGGTTAGAAACTGTTGCAAAACCAGCTGGTGCATGTGTCCAGGCTTCGGTACCTTCTCCATGATGGTAGAGGTTGTAGAAAAACATTGCCAGGGTGGGATGGATCTTTGAGAATGCTTGCGGCTTTCCTTGACAGTGGGCCTGGTAGATGGATTCTATAGATGGGAGGTTGGCCTTTGTGCTTGTCCAGGCCGGGTTCACCACTCTCTGTAACCGTCTCCGATCTTGAATGGTACAGTTGCCATACCAGGTAGTGATACATCCAGACAGAATGGTCTCGATGGTGCATCTATAAAAGCTGGCAAAGGTATTCGCCGTCATGCCAAATTCCCTCAGCTGCCTGAAAAAGAAGAGACGTTGGGCATTTGTAACCAGCGCTTCCATATGAAGAGTCCAAGAAAGCTTATTGTAGATGACCACTCCCAGGAGTTTGACACTCTCCACTTGTTCCACCTCTGTGCTGTTGATGTGTAGGGTAGCATGAATAACATCCCACCGGAAGTCAATAATGAATTTTGCTGGCATTGAGAACTAGTTTGTTCTCAGTGCACCATTTTTCCAGGTGTTCCACCTCTGTCTGTAGTCTGTTTCGTTGACATCTGAGATTCAACTGACTACGGTGATGTCATCAGCGAACTTGTAAATGGCATTAGTCTGGTATTTGGCGACGCAGTCATGGGTATACAGTGAGTACAGTAGGGGGCTGAGTACGCACCCCCGGGGGGCTCCAGTGTTGAGTGTTAGTGAGGATGAAATATTGTCCCCAGTCTTCACTGATTGTGGCCTGTGAGTCAGGAAACTGAGGATCCAGTTGTAGAGAGTGGGCTTAGTCCGAGATCACAAATTTTAGTAATCAGTCTGGAAGGGATGATAGTGTTGAAGGCTGAACTGTAGTCAATGACTAGGATTCTCAAGTAGCTGTTCTTGGTGTCAAGATGTTCCAGGGAGGAATGAAGGGCATCTGACGTGAATCTAGACTTTCCTGTCTAGCCTGTAGAAGACTGTCGACCACATTAGGTCAAGTAACTGCAATCTTTCTAACAAGATGACTTCTAAATTTAAAAAATGCTCATGGAATGAGGGCATCATTGACAAGGCCAGTATTTATTGCCCTCCCTACATGCTCAGGGGGTAGTTAGAGTCGACCACGTTGCTGGGGTCTGGAGACCGGTTCAGAATGGCAGAATTCCTTCCCTAAGTGGCATGAGATGACTTTGGTCATTCAGTATAACTGTGAACAGATAATGAGTAACTCAACAGGAGCCACAATTGCTGGCCAGCCAGCCAAGCCCATGTGCCATAAGGGAATGCTGAAATCCTCCTGCTAAGTATTCCTAACAAAATGATCATTCCTATACACAGTGAGGAGAGCGGTTCTTAGCTCAGTCTCCTTTTTGTCAAGCCTATATGACAGTTCATAGCTGTGGTTTGGTATCAGCTGCAGACTTTCTCAAGATTTACTGTCTTTGTTTGTACCAGGTCTATTCCCGGCAATCCTGAATCTTGCCAGTAATGCGGTGATCTCCACCAATGCAACGTGTGGTGAAAATGGTCCTGAGATGTACTGTAAGCTGGTGGAGCATGTTCCCGGGCGACCAATACGCAACCCACAATGTCGTATTTGTGACTCGAACAGTGCAAATCGCAAAGGTAACTAACTACTTGTCAATGTCTGTTTATGATATAGGCCTTGATGTTCGCTGAATTGATGTAGGAGCTCTTTTAAAAACCATAGCATGTAGGTTCCAATTCCAAGATTCTCAACCCTGTTTATTGCATTCCCTTGAAAAGTGTGAGCTAGTTCAGTTTGTGAACTAACACCCTGTGGCCCCAACCTGGATGAGTAATTCTCTGCAATTTTCACAGCACCTTCGAGGTTGTGTGCTTTAGAAGGAAGTATGCAGGTCGTAGTGTGCCCATGTATCCACTGGTCTTCTCCTTCTAGATGGAAGAGGATGTGAATTTGAAAGGTGCTGTTGAGGGAGTGAGTTGCTGCAAGGTACCTTTTAGATATACACACTGCTGTCACTGCTCATTACTGGGGGAGCCAATGAATGTTTAAGGCGTGGTGGAAGTGCCAAAGAAATGTTTCCAAACTTTGGAGACTTGCCCACCAGCTATCTAGCACAGTAAAAATGGTAATTGATACATGTGCATTGGGTTGGAAGAGGGTGGAAGGTGAAGGAATTGTTAGGTTTCAACACCTCCATGATGCTCCATCCCCAGCCTTCTCCTGTCTTTGGTAAGGGGTTTAATACAAAGGCTGAAACCTTACTTATAGGCCTGTTGGAGCATGTGTGGTTCTCCTGACTAAATAAGGAATTGTCTGGATCTCACCTCATCCTGGATTCTTTGAACTTCTCCCCTGTTAAGAGTTCTCCACTCACAGTATCTGAGGGTGAGTGTGTCCAGTCTTTGTCCGTGGTCATTTGGCCCATTTCCTGTTAATGCCAGATTTGGCTGGGCAAGACATAAACGGGGTTATAAAATTTTTCAGCTGGCCCTCCCTTCCAGCACAGTAACCACTACACAAGGGTGCTAATTTGCCCCTTAATAGGCAGCTCTCTTAGCTGAATAGTAGTGTGCTTTCAAATTGGAATGAGCCAAAGAAGCAAAAGATGGAAGAAGACAAGACAGTCTGTAGGACAGTTCACACAAAGAACAAATCTTTCTCTTTTTGTTTTGTACGGTATGTTTAGAGCGACATCCTATCGTGAGTGCTATAGATGGTACCAACAACTGGTGGCAGAGTCCCAGCATCCAGAATGGGAGGAAGTATCACTGGGTGACAATTACCCTGGACCTGAGACAGGTGAGGGAAAATGAGTAAAATAAACTTCTTATCGACTTTGATATAATTTCTTCTTACTACACAGTTCCTTAAATGAGCCTTGTGAACACTGACATTTCAATCAATTCTTAAGACCATCAGTTTCTAGGGCAAATGTTAATGGTAATAAAGAGATCAGTCTCATTGTTGGTCTCATTTGACCTCAAGTGGAATATTGTATACAGCTGTGGGCGCCATGTTATAGGAAAAATTCTGATGTGTTGGAAAGAGTGCAGAAGCAGTTTCTAAGTCTGGTTCCAGGTATGAGAAGGTTCAGCTGTGAGGATAGATTGAAGGAGTTGAGACTTCTTCCTGGAGAGGGGGAGGCTGTGTGGAGATCTGATTGACATTTTCAAAACCATGAATAGGCTGGACAGAATAGATAGGATTAAACTGTTCCTCCTTGTAAAAGAAACAAGAATGAGAGTGCTTAGAGTTAAAGCTATGTGCAAATGAAGCAAGGATAATGTGAGAAAAAGCTTTTTTTATACAGTGAGTCTTTTGCAGATGGAATGAAATGTGTTGCGGTTGGTTCAATCCATTCATGTAGGCATTGGATAATCATTTGGTTCGCAATGATGTGCAGGGATAAGGGGAAAAGGCAGGAGATTTGGTGCGAGTGAATACAGCTGGTACAGAAGGAGACCAGAAACACTCTGTGATCCGGTTTAACGAGGTGTGGAGGTGCCAGTCTTGCACTGGGGTGGACGAGGTCAGAGGTCATACGACACTAGGCTATAGTCCAATGGGTTTATTTGAAATCTCGAGATTTCAGAGCGCTGCTCCATTAAGTGACTTCGCCTGACAATGGAGCAGCATTCCGAAAGTTTGTGATTGCAAATAAATCTGTTGGACCATAACCTGGTGTTGTGACTTCTGACCCTGTTTAACAACAAAAGCTGACATGTATTAAAATGACGCTATCGAAGCTTGTGTTCAGATTACAAAGAACCAAGTTCCTTCGGTATTGCCGGAACTTTCCAAAGTGTTTATTTGAAGGAGTGTGTAACACTGCTTCAGCTCTGCATTGAAGAGTCAGCCTAGTTTAGTGGCTCAGGATCAGGAGTGGGGCTGATTCTGACTTGAGCACACCATCACTGACATTTTCCCCAAATGGCAAGGTTGCTGTTTCACAGAACGTGTGCCCAGCCTCGGTAATGATGGGATTGAAATCTGTGTTCCAACGTTCTTGTAACTTTTAGATTTTTCATTATTATGACACGTTTTCAGTGACGTTCCTGAAATTGGCCAGCACTTCAATTTGTCACCGTGTTTAGCACTGACTGTCAGCATGGAGGGGACCAATCGCTTGTACGTTTATTGTTTGATTGATGAACTATGGATAACCAATGCATTAACAATTCCCTCAGGTCTCATCCAGGTACAATAGAATGCTGGCCATGTTAACGAGACAATATAAAAGGATATAAACAGAAAGAAAACTAACTCGACAGATACTGCAGGATGAAGGGGGAAAGGGTCACTGAGATGAATATAAGTTAACTTATAAATTCTTTAAAGAGGTGCCCAGTGGGGCAAAGAGAGACCTATTTGAAACAAAGTAGCAGAAGCTAAATGCTAACAGGAAAAACAGTTCAAGTTGACAACAGGAGGGCATTCTGGGAAGGAACAATCATATTGTGAAACTTGAAACAGGCAGAGCAGAAAATAATAAATACTCAGAGTAATTACTTGCTCCTGATATCCAGAAGCAAAGATAAATTCCCTCCCAATGGAGATAAGCTAATTAATTGGCAAAATACAAAAGTGACAGAGAAACTAAAAGGGGATAGACTGTCAAGACATTTGCGGCAGAAACTGCTAGGTTTCTCGTTACCTGACAGTGAAGATTGGGAATAGACGTTAAGCTGAATAAGTAAGTAAAGTGAGGTGAGAGGTGTTAGAGAGGCAGTGTATAGCTGCAGCACTGCATACCAGCTGGAGTCAAATCGGATAAAGAGAGGTCAACGAACATTAAAAAGCATTTTTGCTGGGAAATAGGTCAGGGTCAACAAATACAAGTCAGGGTCAGCAAATACAAGTCAGGGCTTTGCCAAGTATGAAGCTCAGGGAGAACATTATGGGTTTGACGTAGCAGCGCAGTTAATATTAACTGCTATAGAAAAAAATTCTTCAAAATTGAAAAGTTTAAATAGTTTTAAAATTCAAAGTTAAAAATCACACACCAGGCTATAGTCCAACAGGTTTAATTGGAAGCACTAGCTTTTGGAGCGCTGCTCCTTCATCAGGTGGTTGTCTTACAATTGTGTCCTCCATAATCACCTGATGAAGGAGCACCACTCCGAAAGCTAGTGCTTCCAATTAAACCTGTTGGACTATAACCTGGTGTTGTGTGATTTTTTAGCTTGTACACTCCAGTCCAACACCGGCATCTCCAAATTAAAATTCAAAGTAGTCTTACTATACTGCGGCATTTCCTGGTTAAGCTTCACTGGTCAACAAGCTGACAATATTATATTGTCCAATGACAGATATGTAGAACTAATGCCTTTAACAATAAGCAGAAAGGGATGCCTTTGCAGGCAACTGTTACAAATGTGCATTCACCACTGGCTGGCTGGGTTGTAGGCAGTGCTTCACAATGCTGTTAGGTGAACACTTTGTGTCTATGCAAAGTAGCGTTGAATGTGCAATGTAATGAGAGTCAGGAGGCTATCAGACTCCCCCATCAGTTAAACTTTGCACGTTTTATGACTCCAAGCAGATGCAAAGCCCCATTTTAAAATTGCAACATCAACTTTTCAGGCTGAGAATGGAATTTTTTCTATTTGATAGGAAAGAGCAGATCTCCACATGATTTGTCACCGAATTTTAAACCAAGTGAAACTATCCACATCAGTCAGCTCTGCTCGCTGGGGCCTCCCAACACTTTGTTTTATCCTGCCCTTTGATGGGGTTTGCTGCTTGTTGCTAATTGTCCTTGAACTTGCTCGGCCATTTCAGGAGACAGTCGATTTTGCTGCAGAATACATAGGCCGGGTAAGGGTGTTGAATATCTTTCCCAAAGGGGCATTAGATGGGTTTTGAAGCAATGATTGACTGCTGAGATGAGCTTTTATAACGGCAAATGTATTAATTGATTTTGATTATCATTTGGTGCCGTGGTGGGATTTAAATGTACAGACCCGAAGTATTTGCCTGGATTTCTGGATTTCCTGCCAAGAGGCATTCCCACAACACCACCCTCACCTCATCGTCCAGCTAGCACTCTGCAGCTGATAGTATTCTAGCCTTCAATCATCTGATTCATATTGAAGAGTCATTTCTACCACAGTATTGGTGGAGTTACTGCATCATCAGGGCAATCATAGAATCCCTTCAGTGCGGAAGCTGGACATTCAGCCCATTAAGTCCATACTAACCCTCTGAAGAGCCTCCCCCGATAACCCTTTCCCTATCACCCTGCATTTCCCATGACTAATCCGTGTAGCCTGCACATAGTTGGACACTATGGACAATTTAGCATGGCCAATCCACTTAACCTGCACATCTTTGGACTGTGGGAAGAAACCGGAGCAACCCAGCACAGACACAGGGAGAATGTGCAAACTCCATACAGACAGTCGCCTAAGGCTGGAATTGAACCCGAGTCCCTGGCACTAAGCACTGAGCCACCATGCTGCCCTGTAGCGTAATGCTGGCCTGGCGAATAATTCCCCCCACGTCCCACAGACAAATGAAAAACAACACTTTATTTCCATTGTGTGGCGTTGTTTATTCTGTGAGTATGCCTCCGACTCAAAAGTTATCAGAGACTTCAACAGTATTAGTGGAATACTAATTCTCTGTGTTTCTTTTCCGCAGCTGCCTGTGTGGAGTTTGCACGTTCTCCCCGTGTCTGCGTGGGTTTCCTCCGGGTGTTCCAGTTTCCTCCCACAGTCCAAAGACGTGCAGGTTAGGTGAATTGGCCATGCTAAATTTCCCATAGTGTTAGGTGCATTAGTCAGGGGTGAATGTAGGGGAATGGGTCTGGGTGGGTTGCTCTTCGGAGGGTTGGTGTGGACTTGTTGGGCCGAAGGGCCTGTTTCCACGCTGTAGGTAATCTAATAAAAAAAACTAGACCATTCAGCCCATCTAGTCTGCTATGCCTTCCGATGAGATTTGAGTTAATCTGAAAATCCTCAACTCCCCTATGCTGCCTTTACCCCATAACCCTTGATTTCGTTACTGATTTAAAACTCTGTCACAGCCTTGAATATGCTTAACAACCCAAACTCAGCAGCCCTCTGAAGTAAAGAATTCCCCTGTATTCACTATCCTCTGAAAGAGGAAATTCCTTCTTTTTCAGCATCTACTCTGTCAAATCCCTGTAAGAATTAGATTAGATTAGATTAGATTACTTACAGTGTGGAAACAGGCCCTTCGGCCCAACAAGTCCACACCGACCCGCCGAAGCGCAACCCACCCATACCCCTACATCTACCCCTTACCTAACACTACGGGCAATTTAGCATGGCCAATTCACCTGACCTGCACATCTTTGGACTGTGGGAGGAAACCGGAGCACCCGGAGGAAACCCACGCAGACACGGGGAGAATGTGCAAACTCCACACAGTCAATCAATCGCCTGAGGCGGGAATTGAACCCGTGTCTCTGACGCTGTGAGGCAGCAGTGCTAACCACTGTGCCACCGTGCCGCTCACATCTTGCATGTTTCATTAAGGTCACCTCTCATCCTTCTATAATCTAACAAGTACAGGCCCAATCTACTCAACATCTCCTCAGAAGACAGTCCATCTACTGTATACGGTGTTGATCTAATGAGGCTTCTCTGAGTGCCTCCTTAAAGCACAGAGGTTAAGAGGAGATTTGATGGAAGTGTTCAAAATCATTGGGGGTCTAAACAAAGTCAAGAATGGAAACAGTTCCCACTGACAGATAAGCTGAGAACCAGAGGCCACAGATTTAAGACAGATTGCAAAGGAAACAACGGTGACAGAGGAAAACATTGTCTGGACAGCGAGTGATTGCAGCCAGGAATGACCGGCTGATTGTCACCCAAATGGAACGAGTACAGGGTACAGGGATCAGGCGGGGTAATGGGAGTAGGATAGATTACTTTTGCAGAGGTCCAGTGCAGAGTCACCAGGAGAATGGCCTCCTTCTGTGCTTTTGTCATTCTTTCATTCTGCAGCTTTATTTCATATGGTCAGATTGTGGCTAAAACGTTTGTAGTTTAGCAAGGAGCCATTTGGCCAAGTGTGCTGCTACTAGCCCCTCGATCAGTGTTTTCCTCTTGTCGATAAGTTTCCTGCCTTGTACCAAGATATTTGGAAACAATTCCTTTGTAGACACTCATTCAGATCTCCTTTAAAATGAGAACAGTAGTCGACTGCAGTAGCTCATTCTTGTGTGAATGATTTTACGTGGAAAGAATTTTTGCCGTCAACCTCTCATTGATAATTCGGAGTTCTTCCGTGGTACCTTCTGTTATGAATTTGCCAACCGACAGAAGCCGTCTTACAAGATTCACTCTGAAAGCCTCTCTTAAATCCCCATTGACCTTCTTGAGCTTTTGGTATTGAGAAAGAATTCTATCGTTTGTGCCTTTTTCTCACGATGATAATTTCTCGTTGCTGCTATCATTCAGTTCAGTCCTCAGTGTGAGCTTTTCTGGCTGTCTCATTTGATGGATATGTCCACTGCACCCAAATTGTGCACTCACAGAGCTGGACACTGTAATATTGTAAAAATGCTTTCAACTGGGGACATTTGAAGAGAATACTGTCAGTGATATGGAAAGCTAGAGTGCACAACAATCCTGATGGGAGGGTTTGGCTCGCTTTGTCTTGCCTCAAATGCTGATGGCCCTTCAGATGGTCCTTCAAAAGGTTTTGAGTGGCTACGAAAATAACAGAACTGATGAGGATGCCTGAAGGCTTTGTCAAGAATGGGTTACGTGTCCAATTACATGTGGCCTTTGATGTGTATCCATGTTAGTCACTTAGTTATTAAAATGGAACAGTCATTGGATAGAGACTCCTACCACCAAGCGGATCAAAGCAGCATTCCCGGCCAACTAGTGAGGAATATCTCGACTGCGAGTCTGACCTTTATCCTTCCATCACTGTATAATCGTTCTCAATTAGGTTCTTCAGAAAGAAGGAGATAGTTATGTGCTACAGCTGAATAGTTTGGAGGGCGGGGGTGCACAATGATGATGGTGTAGTCACTAAACTAGCAATCTCGAGGCCCAGACTAATGCAGCTTCACATCCCACTGCAGCCGGAGGGATTTAACATCAGCTAATAAATCTGGAGCGTCTTCAGTCTTTGGACGTCTCATCCTCAAAAGGCAGTGGAAGCAGAGTTTTTGAATATTTCAAGGTGGATAGATTCTCGATGAGCAAGGTTATCAGGATAGATGGGAACAGAGAATAATTAGAAAAGTTATAAACCTATCGAATGCTGAAGCAGACTGAGGGGCTCCTATTTCGTATCTTCATATGCCTTAATGACCCAATCATAGAAACATGTCTGTGCTCACCTGTTTCAATCCTGTGTTTATACATATTTACATAATTATCTGTAAAGTGTCATCTTTGCAGTACAAACTTGAGATGTGGTGAGGCCACTAACCCTTGGGCAATGTGACATGCTCCTCAGCTGAGTACATTATTTTGTATGATATACCCCCATTCCATAGAGTCATCCAGCACAGAACCAGATCCAACCAGTCCATGCTGACCATAATCCCAAACTCCACGAATCCCTCCTGCCTGCTCCTGGCCCATATCCCTCCAAACCTTTCCTATTCATGTGCTTACTTGAGTGTCTTTTCAATGTTGTAACCCTACCCACAACCACCATTTCCTCAGGAAGTTCTTCCGACACATGAACCATCCTTTGTGTAAAGAAAATTGCCCTTCATGACTCTTTTAAATCTTCTGTTCTCACTTTAAAAATGTGCCCCTTAGTTTTGAAAATCCCTCATCCTGGGGAAAGGACATCCACCATTGACCCTATCTATACTCTTCATGATTTTTAAAATTAGATTAGATTAGATTACAGTGTGGAAACAGACCCTTCGGCCCAACAAGTCCACACCGACCCTCCGAAGAGCAACCCACCCAGACCCATTCCCCTACATTTACCCCTTTACCTAACACTACGGGCAATTTAGCATGGCTAATTCACCTACCCTGCATGTCTTTGGACTGTGGGAGGAAACCGGAGCACCCGGAGGAAACCCACGCAGACACAGGGAGAATGTGCCCTGTGCCCGAGGTGGGAATTGAACCCGGGTCTCTGGCACTGTGAGGCAGCAGTGCTAACCACTGTGCACCGTGCCACCGTATAAGCTTCTATAAGGTCACCTCTCAACTTCCTGTGCTCCAGGGAAAAAACGTCCCAGCCTATCCAGCCTTTCTCCATAACTCAAACATATTCTGGTAAATCTCATCTGAACCCTCCCTCGCTTAATAATATTCTCCTTATAACAATTGACGAAATATTTCTAAGTTACCTTTGTACCTCAGATATGCTGAAGTTAAGATTCAGGTTTGCATGTGCTTCTTAATATGACGACTCTTAACTGCCCTCTCAGGTGTCCTAGCAAGTTTTTCAGTTCATAGGGCCTTTAGCGATGGCAAAATTTACTGGCATTTCCAGTGATGCCCAGTTTCCAAGAATATAAAAGATTAATTGTGCAATGTCTGTAATATATTGGGAAATAGGGGCAAACTCACTTTGATTTCACTTGGATACATATTCCAAGTAACCATTGAGTTTCTGAGCCTCATTGCATCTACACACTAAGGTCTACCTGAAGAAACCGGTATTGTCTTGATGGAAATCAACCTCTCAACAGCTTGTGACTCACCATGCCTTGTATCATTGGTGAAACAAAAGTGGTGGTACAGATTTTAATGGGAATGTGGTGGAGAGTCATTGTCATTGACAAGGTACACAAAGCTGTTGACACTGTTTAAAACATGTTCGCTAGTAAGTGCGTGAGCAAGAAAGAATCCAGGGAAAGGAAACTTTGATTCTTGATTTCCCACGGTAATTAGTCAAATGGGTTCTCCCTTGAAACTATTTGCACATTTGACGACTCCTTTCCTGTCACAAATGCACAGTTTCCTCTTCACCCCCAACTGTTTCTTCACAGGTTCCTGAGCTGCAAGGCTGTCATCTCGCTCCTTTTGTTTACACTTGGCCTGTTTTCTAATTGCCCTAGCCAGCCCAGAATGGCTTTCCGCATTGCTGCTTTCTGTCGAGTCTGTGAAAGAAGCTGTTTAGATGTGAAATCTAATTGCAAATTCATTTTCTCTGAACCCAGGTTTAGGTTAACAGAGGTTGCCGGGGTTAAGAAACAGTTGAATGACATATTGCTGTGCTGGTGTTGAGTGTGCACAGCATGTTAATATTGGATTAGAGGTTCCGTACACAGCAATGCAAACTCAGTTGTCATTGGTGTTAAAGCAACCACAGCTTTGAAACAGAAATGATTGGCTTGTTGTTGTTTTATGTTGGGGGAGGCAGCAAGAGCTCTGTTGATCACCAGAAAGTTCCGTCAGCATTTAACGGGGTAAAATTCTCTCCCTTTTTTAAGGGAATTGTGGAGAGCTTCTAAATATCTTCTACTTTGTCGTTAGATATGGCACTGCATTAGAATAGTTCACAACTGCTGTATACCAACTTTAGTTTAGTTGACCATAAGACCGTAAGATATAGAAACAGAATTAGGCCATTCTGCTCATCAATTTTGCTCTGCCATTTGATTTTTAACTTTGTACACCCCAGTCCAACACCGGCATCTCCAAATCATGATATGTTTCTCAACATCCTTCTCCTGCCTTCTCCCTGTAACTCTTGATTCCATTACTAATCAAGAACAAAAACCGAAATTTCTGGGAAAACTCAGCAGGTCTGGCAGCATTTGTGGAGAGAAATCAGCGTTAATATTTCAGGTTGAGTGACCCTTCCTTGGAACTAATCAAGAACCGATCTATATCTCTGTCTTAAATATACTCAATGACTTGGTACATGTTGGTAGGACTCTGAACTCTTAGTCACAGTTTTGTTGGTTCAAATCCCACTCCAGGGATTTCAAATAAATGAAGCTGACACTTCATGGGAAGGATGTGGAAGCTTTGGAAAGGGTTCAGAGGAGATTTATTCGGATGTTCCTTGGTATGGAAGGAAGGTCTTAACGAGGAAAGGTTGAGGGAACTGGGGCTGTTTTCATTGAAGAGACAAAAGTTGAGAGGTGACTTAATTGAGACATATAAGATAATCAGAGGGTTAGATAGTGAGAGCCTTTTTCCTCGGATGGTGAAGGCTAACACGAGAGGATGTAGCTTTAAATTGAGGGGTGATAGATTTAGGACAGATATTAGGGGTAGTTTCTTTAATTCGAGAGTAGTAGGGGCATGGAACAGCCTGCCTGCATCAGTAGTAGACCCGCTGACGTTAAGGGCATTTAAACGGGCATTGGACATATGGATAATAATGGAACAGTGTAGATTAGATGGGCATCAGATTAATTTTGCAGGTCAGCGCAACATCGAGGGCCGAAGGGCCTGTACTGCGCTGTAACGTTCTATGTCCTATGTTCAGTGCAGTACAAGGGATGAACTTTTGGATGAAACCATTTTTAAAAAAGTTTCTTCAAACGATGTGGGTATCTCTCACAAACAGAAAATGTTGGAGAAACTCGGCAGGTCTGGCAGCATCTATTGAGAGAGAAACAAGGTTAATGTTTCAAGTGGAAAGAATTTTCGCCAGTTCTGACAAAAGCACTCAAAACATTTACTCTGCTTCTCCCTCCACAGATGCTACCAGACATGGTGAATTTCTCCAGCACGCTCTGTTTACGTTTCATATCTCCAGCACCCGCAGTTCTTTGTTTTTACACCTGTGTCAGAAAACATCGACACACAATTAGTTATCTGTACTGTCTCTTCTTCTGATGAGATTATTAGTTTCCTGTGCAATTTGTACACAAGGGTGAGTGTGTCTTCCTATCAAATTGTCTTCAGCATTATGTTTGGATTCAGAAGCTATGATCAAAGGCTGTGGATAGGTTAATGAACAGAGCTAAAAGTGCGAATGATGAGCACTTGCAGAATAAAAATGTGCTTCTATTCAAGGTTCAGTTTCAGCTTTAGCCTGTTGCTGAAATAACTGTTCATTTCATGAAAGATGTACGGCCTTGTAACATATGCAGCACCTTACAATTTGCAAGCCTTTTATATCCGATCATAAGACATGGGGGCAGAAGCAGGCCAATCAGCCCATTGAGTCTGATTGACCATTCAGTGAGATTATGGTTAAACTGATAAACCTCAACTCCATTTTCCTTATCCCTATAAGGTTTTGCTGTTAAACTGGTGTGCCTAATCAGAGTGGGTGGATTGTCGGTTTTTGTGCTTTGAAAGTAGTTTAAAAATAACTATTGTTGATGAGGCTATTAAGTGACTCACTGTTTGATAGACTATTAAAGATTATTGGGATATTAAAATTAATCTACTCATTGAACTCCCCAAAATAAGATTTTATTTTTGTGTTGCTTGTCAGAAGAAGAATGAAAAGAGAAGTTTGCATTAATATAGTGCTTCTCACAATCTCAAAATATTGCAAAGGTCTTTACAAATAGCATTTATTCGGATGTTCCCTGGTATGGAAGGAAGGTCTTATGAGGATCATTATTTGAAACATGAGTCTAGGAAGATATTTTTGAATTAACCTGTTCAGCAATACATACATCTGGAGCAGATGGGACTTGAACCTGGATCTCCTGATTCTGGGTACACTACCACTGTGCTACAAGAGCCACCTCAAGTCTAGAGGAAAAAAATATTTTCCAATCAACCTGCTCAAAGATTTTATTACACACCTCTGGAGCAGGTGGGATATGAGCCAGGACCTCCTAGCCAACAGGAGGGACATTACTACAGCTACTGAAGAATCTGCTAAGTTATTTTCTGACAGTCCTTGCTTCCTGACAGTGATCCTAATCAACCTGTTTCAGCAAACAAAAAAAACAAGGTTACCTAGTCCAAAGGTGGAGTCCCTACCTCTGTGCTACAAGATCTCTCTTTGAATCTAGGAAAATCAACCTGGTCAGAGCAATGTTATGACACACCTCTCGATCAGGTGAGTCTTGAACCCAGATGTCCTGGCCCACAGGAATATTACCACTGCACCACGGGAACTCTAAACAGAAGCCAAAGTAGCTTTCTTTGCAGACAGAGTTTCTTAACCAGTCACTCTTAAAGCTCCTTCCACACAACAATCTCATTATATATATATATTATACAATGGCGAAGCAGGTGGGATTTGAACCTGGGGCTCCTGGCTCAGAGATATAGACACTACCACTTTGAGAGTCGAGGAAAGATATGTTATCATTGGAAACAGTTTTCTTACTTTCTTGGGTTACTGTAAACTGATGAAAATCAAATCCTATCATTCTATGGGTGCAGAATCGATGGATTCCATGATTCTTCTAAATGCAAACTTTAGAAATATATAAAGTTTCTCCTCCTGAGCTTCGAAAGGTTGGCCACTTTTGTGCGAACGATGAGCACTTGCAGAATAAAAATGTGCTTCTATTCAAGGTTCAGTTTCAGCTTTAGCCTGTTGCTGAAATAACTGTTCATTTCATGAAAGATGTAAGGCCTTGTAACATATGCAGCACCTTACAATTTGCAAGCCTTTTATATCCGATCATAAGACATAGGGGCAGAAGCAGGCCAATCAGCCCATCGAGTCTGATTGACCATTCAGTGAGATTATGGTTAAGCTGATAAATCTCAACTCCATTTTCCTTATCTCCATAATCCTTGATTCCTTTACTGATTAAAAATTGATCTCAGTTTTGAACGTACCTCCAGACACAACTCGACAGCAGACTGCAGTAAAGAATTCCACAGATTCCCTATGGTCTGAAAGAAAAACTCATCTCTGTCTTAATTGGGCAACTCCTTACTCTGCGATTATGCTCTCCGGTTCCTGATTGTCCAAAAAAGGAACCAACCTCTTCAAATTTGCCTTGTCCAGCCCCCTAGGAATCTTGTATTTCAATAATGACACTTCTCATTCTTGTAAATTCCAATGTATATAAGCCCAAGCTTTCCTTATAAAACAGTATCTCCTTATCCAAATCAACTGAGGGGAACCTTTTTGCGCATGCCAGTATATCTTTCATTACATCTTCAAGCGCACTATTTTAATCCACTTTGTGTTAGGAGCTCGTTTTAATTTTAATATCAATATTCTGAGTTTGTAGCTGAACATTGAAATAATTTGTAATGAAAGTGTAACACGTAATGGACATTGTTAAGGTTAACTACAAAGACAGGTGATATCCTGGAATCTGGTGCATTAGTCAAAATTAAACACCTTATTAACAACGACTTACAAATTAAACACTTCCCACACTCACTTGTAATCATTGCTATAGTTCGTCCAAAGCAGCTTTATACTCCATCAGGCAGTTAAAAACAATTAAACTTCTATTCAGAATGCATATTCTGCAATAAAACAGCGACAGTCAACAAACTGAAAACAAGTCCTCCATATTTTCTTCAAATACCCTACTGTAAAACTGGAAATAGTGCAGGATACAGAATTGTGACTTCTAGACTGAGTCCTCTCAATGAGTTACATTGACTTGTAAGTGCTTCCCATTGTATTTGCTGTAAAATGTTTAGATCTGATGTGAAAGCAAGCAATGAAGCCTAAATTTGGAGTGCATTTATCATTGGTAGACAAGTTGGTTTGGTATGTAGTCATTAGAGCAAGACGGTTGAGTTGAATTTCTGCTCGAGCTGAGTTAACAAATCTCAATGGGTTAGCATCAGTACTTCAAGTCAAATCAGTACCTTGAGTCAAAAGAAAGAAATTACTGTGGGCTTGCATTGCTTTTGGAGAACCTATATCCATTCTGCAAGGCTGGTGTGAATATTCTGTTTTCTCAAAGCGCTGTTCTACCATCAGTTGACCAATATTGACTCCAAGTTCAACAAAACTGCACTTTCTGAATTCTTTCTCTCATTTCCATGGTCTCAGCCCTCCCTATCTTGGTAGCCTCTTCCAGCCTTTCAACCTTCCAAAATCCTGATTGTGGAGGTAACCCCTTCAGTTGACCACGCTTTAAACATTAGACTTATCTTCATTAATGTCTCAGCTTCTTCACCTTCCTCTCTCCTCCTTTAAACCATGCCTTAAAACCTTTCTTTGGCAAAACCTTTTGTCAGTCATCTCTATTTTGCTTTGGGCTTGGTGGCACACTTTGTTTGATAACGTGGAGTACTGTGGGAAGTGTTTAATTTATAAGTAGCTGTTAACAAGGTGTTTGATTTTGACTAATGCACCAGATTCCAGGATGTCACCTGTCTTGGTCGTTAACCTTTACAACATCCATTTCATGTGTTACACTTTCATTACAAATTCTTTCAATTCTGACCTACAAACTCAGAAATACCTTGGAACAATTTGCTGACTTATGGATTATAGAGTCATACAGATGTACAGCATAGAAACAGATACTTTGGTCCAACGTGTCCATGCCGACCAGATATCCTAACCTAATCTAGTCCCATTTGTCAGCATTTGGCTGATATCCCTCCAAACCCTTCCAGTTCATGTACCCATCCAGATGCCTTTTAAATGCTGTAATGATACCAGCCTCCACCACTTCCTCTGCCAGCTCGTTCCATACATGCACCACCCTCTGCGTGAAAAAGTTGCCCCTCAGATTTTAAATGTTTCCCCTCTCACCTTAAACCTATGCCCTCAACTTTTGGACTTGTCTGAGGAAAAGTCCTCGGCTATTCACCCAATCCATGTGCCTCATGATTTTATGAACTTTAACATAAGGTCACTGCTCAGTCTCCAGTATATCAATGCAAGTTGTTGGCAGATCAGGATAATATGGACCACATCCTTTGCAGCCTGTCTCAATTAATCAATAGTGTCATTCTAAAGCAATTATAAAGAGCTGTCATCATGGACTCTCTTCTGGAACAAATGACCTTCCAGGACTGAAGGCGCTGACAGCTGACATTACAATCAAACGTTACTCAAGTCATCTGCAAGATCCATATTTGGAAACAGCAGGAATCCTCAGAAGCAGTATGGAGTCTGAACCATATTAAGTATTATATTCTCCGTGAATCTTGAGCCCTTTGTCTTCAAGATAATCGTCACCAAGCCCAAATTCAGCTCTCCTCTATAATCGCACATTACATACCTGGCCAAGAGCATTATAATGGCTCCTATCCCTCATCCTATCTTGTCTGAGTTAATTATAGCTCTCTTGTCGCCATTCTGACAAATACTGGCTAATGTAGCGCAGGGGATTGGTTCATTCAGGGATTTAGAATCATAGAATAGAATTACACAATGATTACAGACCGGAAAGAAGCAGTTCAGTCTGTGAAGTCCATACGAGCTCATTGTCAGAAAAGTTCATTTATTCCTACACTCATGGTACAGCTCAAGACAAATTGTTTATCTGGGAGCGTAGCAGAACAGCTCTTGCCATTGTGTGAAATTGAGAATTTGAAAACGTTAAAATGAAGTGGGTGAAGAAATATTGCTGTTTTAGGCTGTGTGCTTTCTCTTTCAGTGTCTGTGAACCAATGAATCTTCACTAGGGCGCACCAGTATGCACTCAATTAGGAAGGAAAGTTTTGCCCATGGGCCTGTTTTCATTATTAAAATTTTTGTCAGCTCAAGTGTTACTGCATTTTAAAAGACCATGAATAATAGGCACACAGCTGGTTGCAGACAAGTTGAGATACTTAAGGGGTAGAGGCATAAAATGATGTGAGGAATACACATTTGTGCTGAGAATCTCAACAGAAATTGGTCCCACTGCAAAACCTGTGGGGCTGTGTTTTGAACACCCCAGACGTAGATTAGAATCAGGTTCCTAGAATATATCAGTCAAAGGTCTAGTGGATGATTGTTTAATGGCTGCTTCAGGCAGATGAGCAGGCCTGCTTGGCCCAGGGTTTTTCCAGTTGCTCCCATGACCTTCAGTGAAAGGGGGGGTGCTAACTTACTTTCCTTTAGAATGAAAGCACCTTCCTGTATGGCTGAAAAGGCAAGAGTGCTTTACCCAATTCCAGTTGCCAGTAGGGTCCACCCTGACTGACTGACTCTCTCTCACAACCCACTCACCTCCACTCCACCCAAACTTGTCCATTCTTTCCCTTCTGGAATTTTACCCAGAAGCACCTTTGGCACGTTGTGAAAGGCATGGTCTTCCCAAGGTGTGCTGTCTCTGCCAGCAACTTATTGGGTGGGCTGGAGGGGGACTGATGCCTACTATCAGCCCTCTCTCTCAAAAGAACTGAGTCTGGGCCAAAGGATAAATCCAGATTAACTTCTAGTTAATGCACTTGCCCTTCTCCAGTTTGGATTTTCCTGATGCATCTATTACTGCTTTTCTGTTCCTTTTTGTTTTGCACGTTGAATCAGTCAATGTGCTGCTTGGCTGAAGGTCAGGGAGGCTCTAGGTCTTCACTAGCTTGTCTGAAAATATTGCAATATGGTTGTTGAGTCTGCATCCTTTTATATCGCTGGAGTGCTCTCCATCAAAATACTTCAGAAAGGGTGCAATCTGCTTTTGCCATAACGGAATGGCCAATGGTAATAGCCTTGTGTATTTTCATTTCAAATATCTTCATGTGCTTTTTTTCATTTGTGAGATAGACTGAGTCCGTGAACTCTTAATCACAAGCAACTGGTTAAAATGGTTGCAAATTGCTTTAGGGTTAAAGCTATAGCAATTACCAGTGGCTGTTAAGACTTTGTTTTATATTTCTGAGCTACGCTTGAACTCAGATCCCTGTGATGAAAGGCTTGGATTTTTTACCTTGAGCCTACTTGAGTTAGGTTATTCTGCTCCCACCTGGCCTTACATTAGTGGCTTGTTGTGATTGACAGTAATAACACACCAAAGAAAAGCAAGAGCCAATAATACAATGGGTTTTCAGGACAACAGTGCTTGCTAGAGCTTAAGAGCGTGTGACTAACTTTTCGCTAAGTGAATTGTGAGAAAATTAGACTCATTTTTCAGCTTCTTAATAACCTTGAAAGTGCACCCTGCTCCTCAGTGTATGCAGTGTTCTGCTAACACACCTCCCTTGTAAACCTACTCAGGAAAACTTAATTGTCAGGTCAAAACCTCAACCAAGAGAAATTTCATGTCATCATGGAACATACTCAGCTATAGGGCTTTTGCCCGAAACGTCGATTTTGCTGCTCGTCGGATGCTGCCTGAATTGCTGTGCTCTTCCAGCACCACTGATCCAGAATCTGGTTTCCAGCATCTTCAATCATTGTTTTTACCTTGTACCAGTTATAAACTGTGTTCCAAATTGAAATATGAACTCCTGTAGGCATTTTTGAGCCAATAAAATGATTTTAGGTAAGTAATAACAGACATATTTTTTAGAATATGAGCAAAAACAATACTAATGTAAAACGCTAGGATGTTATAAATTTAGAGTTGGACTTCTGAGGATATAAATATGAGACTGTAGCTGTTGTGGACTAGGTCAGACCACTCAAAAAATCGTAAGCAGGCAGCCCAGACCATAACTTTGGAATTTGATTCAGTAAGTGTACAGTGAAAATTAACCAGGTTAAGTTAACGAGGTTGACTACCAGGTTTAAAACAGACAAAAAAAATTATTCACAAAATTACACAATGAAACACGAAGAACGGAATAAAGAATGTCTACAGACCTTGGTCTATCCAAACTAGATTTAATTATGTTGTTCTGAATATGCACAGCAGTCCCAATAAGCAAACCCCCTTTAAAATACAGTACAAGAAAGGGTCAGATGTTTACAAGTTGAAGTTATAGAAGGCAAGGTTAGAGAGAAGAAGGTTGAGAGGTGACTTAGTAGAGACATACAAGATAATCAGAGAGTTAGGGTGGACAGGGAGAGCCTTTTTCCAAGTATGGGACGGCAAACATGAGGGAACACAACTTTAAAGTGAGGGGAGATAGGTATAAGACAGAAGTCAGAGGTAGTTTCTTTACTCAGAGAGGAGTAAGGGTATGGAATGCTTTGCCTGCAACGGTAGTAGATTCGCCAAGTTTAAGTGCATTTAAGTTGTCATTGGACAGGCATATGGACGTACATGGAATAGTGTAGGTGGGGTGGGCTTCAGATTAGTATGACAGGGCGGGGCAACATCGAGGGCCGAAGGGCCTGTACTGCACTGGAGTGTTCTATAAGGGCAGAAGAGAGAGTTTCCACACAGCTCACTGTTGAACTCCCAAGCAGTTCTGGATCGAACTGCTCAGCTAGAGAGCTGACCACTCCCCTTTTGTTCTATAGGTCACTTTGAAAACATTGACCACTTTGGCCTAAAGTCTCATCTGTTTACAGATAAACAAAAAGGCATCTCAAAGTCCTTTTCATCTCGGTACCAATCCAGACTGATCGGAGCCTGGCCTGGTTTATTTCTTAAAAAAATCAAGGACAGAGTCTCCTTGAGCATGGAACAGCTTTGAGAACAAAAAGGACTAGCTTTGTGACACAGCCCTCAGAATTGCTGATGAATGTTTATTGCACAAATCACTTCTCGATTGCATTAGAACAATAATGGACTACAATACAATATATATTAAGACAATCACTTCACTTATACAGTTAAGGCTCCACAACATAGATGTTCAATGTTATATTCCATTAATAATGAGTGTTAGATATAAATTCAATCAAGATAGTTATAGCATGGCTATAGGCCCATCTCAGACACCTTCCTCCCCTTCCTGGACCTCTCCATCTCATCAACGGTGACTCACTCAACACTGTCATCTTCTATGAACCCACCGACTCCCACAGCCACCTGGATCACACATCCTCCCACCCAGCCTTCTGTAAAAATGGTATTCTTTATTCCCAATTTCTCCGCCTTCATTGCATCTGCTCCCAGGAGGATCAATTCCACCATAGGACACACCAGATGGCCTCCTTCTTCAAAGTCCACAATTTCCCCTCCCACGTGGTAGACGACACCCTCCAGTGCATTTTATCCACTTCCCGCACCTCCGCCCTCAAACTCCACACCTCCAACCACAACAAGGACAGAATCCCTCAGTCCTCACCTTCCACCACACAAACCTCCGTATACATCGCATCATCCACCGCCATTGCCACCACCTACAAATGGATCCCACCACCAGAGATATATTTCCCTCCGCATCCCTGTCTGCTTTCCGTAAAGACCATTCTCTCCGCGACTACCTCGTCAGGTCCATGCCTCCAACAAACCCACCGTCCCCTCCTGGCATCTTCTCCTGCCACAGCAGGAATTGCAAAACCTGCGCCCACACCTCGCCCCCCCCCCCCCCCACCTCCCCACCCCACCTCCGTCCAAGGCCCCAAAGGAACCTTCCACATCCATCAGAGTTTTACCTGCACTACCAACATGTCATTTACTGTATCTGTTGCTCCCAATGTGGTCTCCTCTGCATTGGGGAGAAAGAACACCTACTCGCAGAGCGCTTCAGAGAACATCTCTGGGACACCCGCACCAACCAACCCCACCACCCTGTGGCTGAACACTTTAACTCCCCGTCCCACTGCATCAAGGACATGCAGGTCCTGGGCCACCTCCATCACTAAACCCTAATCACCTGATGCCTGGATGAAGGACCCTCCAACCCCAGGGCATCAATGTGTATTTCACCAGTTTCCTCATTTCCCCTCCCCCCACCTTACCCCAGTTCCAACCTTCCAGCTCAGCACCACCCTCATGGCCTGTCCCATCTGTCCATCTTCCTTTCCACGTATCCGCACCACCCTCCCCTCTGACCTATCACCTTTACCCCCACCTCCATCCAGCTATTGCACTCTAAGCTACCTCCTTTCCCCCCCTCCCCCACACAGCCCCACCACCCATTTTTCTCTCCACCCCTCCCCGAGGCTCCCAGCTTCATTCCTGATGAAGGGCTTTTGCCCGAAATGTCAACTGTCTTGCTCCTACCTGACCTGCTGTGCTTTTCTAGCACCACACTCTCGACTCTAATCTCCAGCATCTGCAGTCCTCACCTTCACCTAACATGGTTAAATGTTAATTATGTTGTGAGATAATTATGCATGATACGTTAAGGTTATACACAATATTTCAATTCACCTTGAAATTTTAGGTATTCAAACAACTAGGAAACTATACTCTCAATCCACTATAATGTCTTTTACATGTTTTTAGTCTTAACTTTTAAGGGAAATTGGTGATAAAGCTGACCCTTTTGACTTCTGAACTAATATCTCTGTGGCATTGCTTTTGAGAGCTTCGGTTTTTCTCTGTGGTTATTGAACATAACTTACTTGTTCACTGTATACCCAGAAAAACACTTTCTGAAAATAAATTTAGTCATTTGTTGAAACAACCGACTTCTTATATTTGCTTGAAGTTCAACAGGCACGTTTTTAACGGTCTCCTTCAGAGTCCTGTAACTTGTTGCCATGTTTCCTCATTAGCTTTTTGACACTCATTAAAATGCTGCTGAATGCATTTGTTTTCATTAATTCTTTGAATTTAATTATCACCTTAACTTCATCAAATCGGTCACTTCTTCTGCAAGTATCCTTCCAGCGGTGGTGTAGTAGACCTTCCAGAAAACACTTTTGCAAAAGTGCAGTCAAAGTTTGGAACACTCCGATGGTTGTGATAAGGTCAATCATTAGTTTTCAGTCTGAGATTGCAAAGATTAGTTCATAAAAAGTATCAAGGGACAGGGGGCATTGAACATGAGAGCTGTTCTTTGCTCAACATGGCTGGCTGGTTGTTGAACTGATTGAATTGTGATCACCCTCATATCCAAGAGAATGTTGCTTGTGCACAGCCAGCGTTACAAATTCCCAGTTCCTGCGTGGCTACACACTCACAGCCAAGATGGAACATTAATGTGGGCAAAGGTGACATAGGGAGTCAAGTTGTAAAGGCACTACCATCCCATTGAATGGTGGCAAACAGACTCAAAGGGCCAAATGGCCTCCTGTTCCAATGTGTTTCCATGCCTCCATCTTTTTCTGTTCTCTCCTAGGATGTGGAATTTACTGACTCAGCCAAATGGCCCAATCCGAAATGTCCTGGAGAAGGTGGTGGTGAGCTGCCTTTTTGAAGTGTTACACTCCCTTGGGTTGTATATAGACCAACAGTGTAGCTAGGGAGCGAGTTCCACAATTCGGCCTAAGGTTAGTGAAAGGCCAGTGTGTGATTCCAAGAAAGTATGCTGAGTGGCATGGACAGGAGTATGCGTGATGTACAGATGTATCTGCTGACCTTGCCTTTCTATGGAATAAAGGTCATGGGTTTGGACAGTGCTGTCAGAGGTGCCTTGCAGAGCTATTGTAGTGCATTCTCTAGACAGGGTGTTGGTATTGTACACTAATAGTGAAGGGATGAAGTGAGTGAATGTGGAAAGTGGAGGATGTTTGTCCTGGATGGCGTCGGTCTGCTTGAGTATTGTTGGAGCTGCACTCACTCAGGTGCCCTGACGTGTGCTTTGTAAATGGTGGACAGGCTTTAGAGAGTCAGAAGTTGAGTAGGACACTGCAGGATTCCTGGTCTCTGACCTGCTCTTGTAGGAATAGTGTTTATATGGCTGGTCTACTTCAGTTTCTTGTCACTGCCAAATCTCAAGACAGGTGAGGTATTCAGCAATGGTAATGGCATTGAACATCATGGTTAGATTCTCCTGTTGGAGATGGTCATGGCCTGGCACTTGTGACACATGGATACTATTTGCTACTTAGCTGTCCAAGCCTTGATGGTGCCCTGGTCTTGCTGCATTTGAACATGGGCCGCTTCAGGATCTGAGGAATTGTGAACAGTTCTGAACATGGTGCAGTTACTGTCGAAAAATACCACTCCACTCTTATCTTGGAGAGAAGGTCATTGATGAAGCAGCTGAAGATGAAGTGAAGTCTAGGACATGATGTGAAGGAACTTCTGCAGAGAGATGAGCTGGAGCTGAAATCACTGACTTTGTTGGCGGCACGGTGGCACAGTGGTTAGCACTGCTGCCTCACAGCGCCAGAGACCCAGGTTCAATTCCCGACTCGGGCGACTGACTGTGTGGAGTTTGCACATTCTCCCCGTATCTGCGTGGGTTTGCTCCGGGTGCTCCAGTTTCCTCCCACAGTCACAAAGATGTGCAGGTCAGGTGAATTGGCCATGCTAAATTGCCCGTAGTGTTAGGTAAAGGGGCAAATGTAGGGGAATGGGTGGGTTGCTCTTCGGCGGGTCGGTGTGGACTTGTTGGGCCGAAGGGCCTGTTTCCACACTGTAAGTAATCTAATCTAATCTAAAAAACAACAACTTCAACCATCTTCCTTGGTGTCATGTATGACTCCAGCAAGTGAAGAATTTTCACCTGATTCCCATTGCCTTGGGTTTTGCTGGGAGTGTTCGATGCCGCAGTCAATTAAGTGAAACCTTGATGTCAAGGGCAGTCCCCTTACCTCTGGAGTTCCGATCATTTGTCATTGTTTGAACCAAGGCTGCTTAGAGGTCAAGAAGTGAGTAACCCTGGCGGACCCCAAGCTGAGCACAAGGGAGCAGGTTATTGCTAAGCATGTGTTGCTTGAGAGCACTGTTGATGACTCCTTGTTACAACTTGTGGCTAGTATGTCAGTATACCTTCAGGAGAATTGCTCATGAAGCCATCATCGTATCCTAGCATGTGACCTGAGGTCTAAGACTCCATTTTTGTTTGGATCATTTGATGCATGACACAATGATGAAAGCAATTGGCTGTTTGTAACTCAATAATGTAATGGTAGCCCGGACTCTGATGTTCCATGAATGTAATGTTTGAAAGTATCACTGAGCTGATACCACATTACCCTGGTTATATATGTTATGAAGGATAACATGTAAGGACACGTAAGGAGGTATTTGGACGGATGGTCAAAGACAAAGTATTCAGGAGTTTCATGCAGCTGCATAACGGAGGTGGAGAGATCTCAAGAGTGAATTATTTAATTTGAAGTTTCAACAACATGGGCAGAGCTCCCAGCAGTGGAGCAACTGAATTCAGGGATAACCCTGAGGCCAGCATAGTTAGAGGAGTGAAGATAATTTGGAGAATTGGGGGGCTGAAGGCAAATGCAAAGATGGGGAGGGATGAGGCCAGGGAGAGACTTGAAAGAGGGAATTTGAGAATTGCAATGTTACGCAGCAGGAGACAGTGTCGTGTGACGGGTGAGTGGGTCTTGGCAAGATTTCAGATGTGGGCAACTGTGCTTTCAATGAGCCCCAGTTTCTGTCGGGGATATGACAGGTCAGCAATGTCATATGGATGTTAACTTGCATTATTATTGATTTAGGGGGAGGAGGAGGGCCTGTAAAGGTGGCCACAGTACCACCCCACACTTTGCTGCTACCCCGTCACATATTGGAAAGGGTAAAATGGGGAAGTAATCGGTTCATGAAACAGAGAAAATCAGGAAGGAAGCAAATAACTTGCCTTTGACGTGGGGAAGAAACAGCCCACTGATAGCTGGTTGAATAGCGAGCTGGGTGTGCAGTGTTGCATACCGGGGATAACTTCAAATTACTGAGGAGCCAAGCTTGAGGTCTCTTCACTGCATTGTACTGATTGAAGTGAGTAGACGCTTAAAAGAATCATTTGCTTTGACTGATTGCTGAAGTAGGATTTAAAATGAGCTGCGTCAGCTGC
Organism: Chiloscyllium plagiosum; assembly: GCF_037043375.1. Taxonomy (NCBI): domain Eukaryota; kingdom Metazoa; phylum Chordata; class Chondrichthyes; order Orectolobiformes; family Hemiscylliidae; genus Chiloscyllium; species Chiloscyllium plagiosum. The sequence goes on along the minus strand of NW_028270142.1, from coordinate 129,281,606 downwards.
AGTCTCCATGCTGTGATCGTACAGCTGTAGTAACAGGGAGAAGGAATGAACAAAAAAAAAACCATGTCAGCGCAGTCAGAAATGTTTCATCCCCAACGCGGTCAACTGTGTAATGAGCACAAAGGCAGTTTAACATGCCATGGCCAACAAAGGGTAAATGGTGCCACCATTCTCCCTCCCTCACTGTCGGCTGATGCAACAACAGGTTTTGTAGCCAGAAAACACTAGATTTCCTATCAGACTTTCTACTGCACTCCACTGTGTAAGCTTTAGATGAATTGTCCCTGAACAATTTGTTCACAACCTATAGGATAGGCTAGATTTTTGAATCTCTTCAGGCAATGTATGCACTGTCAGGAAGGCTGGAATTAGCTGCTCATCCCTAATTCCCTTTGAAAAGGTGGTGAGTTTCTCTCTTGGTCTTTGGCACTTCACCTTGGGTTGATACTGAAGCAGTTAGTGCCCACATACAGCAAGACCTGAACATTGGCGTGTGGGGGTGGAAACACTGTATGTGTTTCTGCTCAAAGATCAGGGCTACTGCCATCATCCTTTTTTTTTTGAAAGTGTAGGAACCTGCAGTCCCTGTGTGCTCTCGTCTGGTATAGGAGAGCCACTTCCTGGTCAAACTAGAAGAGTCTCTTGCAGTTAACAAGGACATGGTGATAATGTGTTAGCAGCTAGTTACAGGTTGCATTGATGTGACTGATGCATTACAGAGAGTTTGAGGAGAACCCAGATGTTAGATCTCACTCTTTCAAGATCCCAAGCTCTGTTCTACTTAAAAGTCCATGTGACATCACCACAGTTGGTGGTACGCACTATTAATCCTTTAAGACCCATATAAAAGCAGATTACATTTAGGTGAGGGCTGATAATTGCGAAGTAACATTCGTGTCTCACAAGTGCCAGGTCAGTGTTCATCTCAATCAAAAGAAAAGCTAATCATCTCTCTTTGGCATTCAATGGTGTTACCATTGCTAAATTTCCAACGATTATCATACTGGGGTTACCATTGATCAGAAACTGAACTGAACTCGCTATATAAATTGGCTACAAATGCAGGCAGAGGCGTGGACTCCTGCAGTAAGTAATTCACCTCCTGCCTTCCCAGTGACTGTCCACTGATACGCTCCACTCACTTGACCACCAACACACGTGCAGTAGTGTGGGCCATCTGAAATGGGCACAGCATCAACTCACAAAGGTTTCTTCAACAGCACCCTCCAAACCCATGGCTTCCAACATTTAGAAGTACAAGGGCAGCAAGAGAAATGGAAGACCACCAACAGCAAGCTTCCCACACCCAAGGGCTTTAGGAGCTCACCATCGCCTTCTTCCAGGGTCATTATGAATGGGCAATAAATTCTGGTCTAGCTACATGCTATGAATGGATATAAGAAAAAGAAAGTGACACTTCCAATGTTATTGGGCAGGGAGTTCCCAAAATTTTAACCCAGCGACAGTGAAGGAACATAAATCTTTCAAAGAAACATAGAATATAAGAGTAGGAGTAGGCCAATTGACCCTTCGAGCCTTCATGCTCCATCATTCAATATGGTCATGGCTGATTATCAAACTTGTCCCCTGTTCCCACTTTCTTCTCACATCTTTTGATTCCTTTAGCCCCAATAAGTATATCTATCTCCTTCTTGAAAACCTTTGATATTTTGGGATCAGCCACTTCCTGTGGCAGAGAATTCCACACACTTCTCACTCTCTGGTGGAGACATTTCTCCTCGTCTCAGTCCTAAAAGGCCTATCCTGTATATTACAACTGAGACCTCTGCTGTCAAGAACTTTCTTCCTGGATCAACCTTGTGCAATCCTGTTAGATTATTTTCTCGGTCTCTTCATTGTTCTAAGTTCTAGTGAATATTGGCCTAACTGTTCCAGCCTGTCTCCATACAGCAGCCTCGCCATCCAGGAGTCAGTCTGGTTCGGAAGAGCTGACGCAGGGCACAATTGTGCAATGATTACCGAGGTGCCTGTACCCCTAGACCAAAAGGCCTGAGTTCAAGTCCCACCTGCTCCAGAGATGTGGAGGTCTGAAAAAGATGGTTATAAACATAAGTGATTTTTTTTTACCAGGGTAGAAATCTGTGGTCTTAGTGAAGCACCATGTTGTTGTTTGACGGTCAGGGGGCTGGATATAGTTTGGCATTTGTTATATAAGAACCCATTGGGGCTATTTGGAGGCCATATCTTAGCACAAAGCGAATGGGAAGTGGGTGAAAGAATTGGAAGTGGGCATGGGTTAGCTAAGAGCATACACTGCAGTTGTTGTGGGTATGTTTGCCGAGCTGGGACGTGGGTATGCGGATGTTTTGTCCCCTTTCTTGATGACATCGTCAGTGCTGTGTGGGGCCTCCTGTGAAGTGTTGCTGTACTGTGTCGGTTAGAATTTATTTGGTTTCATTCCCACTGCTTCTGGTTGCCGGTTCCAGATGTTCATTGCAGTGGTCGGTATATTTGATCGAGGTCAATATATTTATTGATGGAACGTATGGATGAGTGCCATGCTTCTAAGAATTCTATGGCCGTCCTCTGTTTGGCTTGTCCTATTATTGTTGTGTTGTCCCAGTCGAATTTGTGGTCCTTGTCATCTGTGTGTATAGCTACTAGGGACAGCTAGTCGTGGGGTTTAGTGGCTAGTTGGTGTTGATGAATGTGGATCGCTAGTTGTCTGCCTGTTTGTCCTATATAGTGTTTTATGCAGTCCCTGCATGGAATCTTGTCACCACGTTTGTCCTGCACAGGATGAGTAGCGTACATTGACAAATGGAAAGTGTGTGGGAGTGGGAGATGGCGCTTGAGGGATGTTTTATGTTTTACTGTTTATATTTTAAACTTTGGCAGTGTGCTGGAACACACCTTCACACACCTTGCCTCCTTACCTAGCCCCTCCACCCTCACCCAGCCTTTGCCCAGAGTATTTGACCACCCTGAACAAAATCCAGACCCTCCCAGTTCTCCCCAGCTGGGATTTGCAGAGCTGTCTCTGCGTTTCTGATCTAGGTGTACAAATCCAGGCCCAGACCTCTTACTCCTCATCCCTGGGCTCACTGACCCACATTGAGATCTGGATTAAAATCTTCAAGATATTAACAGGACAAGACTGGATAGATGAAGTCAACCTATTTCCACTGGTTGGGGATTCTACAACTAAGGGGATTAGTCTAAATATCAGGGCTAAAATTGTTCGGGAGAGATGTTAAGAAGTGCTTCCATACACAGAGCACCCTTTGGAATGCTTTGGTGCTCAATTAGAGAAAGGTTATTATAGTCATAAAAGACTATGCAGTGGAGATGGTGTGGGGGAGGGTAATGTTATTTGTAAGGGACAATGTGTAAAAGTGGAAGAATCTCTGCTGTTCGGCAAAGCCAGGAATTCATAAGGTGTTAACATTTGTGTTATTTTGTTTAATTGACAAGAAAGGACTTTTTTTTTGGTGAATTGCTGTGAAGGGTTCACCTATTTGAAATTCTCACAAAAGTGAGGAGAGAGATTTAGGAGAAATTTGTTTGTGCAGGGGATAATTTAAACGCAAGCAGTTTTCCTGCAGAAGTGTTTGATGCAAAGACCACTGTAATTATTAAGAGAAAATTGGATAGTTGTTTGAAGCAGAGGAAGATGAATATACTTTTTAAAGCATGGGCAGTGCGATTATTTGTGGATAGCTCTTAGAATGAGCTGGCACATACTTGATGGAGCGAATGGTCTTTCAACATAACATAAACCCCGGGGTTTCTAAGGAAATGTTAAATCAAGCACTTGTTGATGAATTGTGCATACTTTGCATTTCAAAAGGGTTTCAAAACAACATTGGAAAAATCATGCCTTTCATTCCTAACTATTTCCACAGAATTGTGGAAGCAAGGGTATTAGATGGTGACTAACATGCCACCCCTCACTGCTGAGATCAATTGTCCTATCATGTGCCAATGAACACATCAAGGCAGCACATAGGTCAGTTTCTTGGCGAATCACAGGCTGTAAGACTGGGTCACCACAAGCTGCCAATCAGAAGCTCCTGGGTCCTAAAGACCACCATTTGTACACAACTCTAGAAGGTAGATCTTTTTGACTTCTTGACCAGGAAGAGAGTGGACATGGTCTGGGGCAAAGGGGTTGAAGGAAAGGACTCAGGTGGTTTCCCAGAGGCGGACTTCTTTTCCTAATCATGTACCTGATTGCCCTCAGATTCGGATAATTGGAGGACCTCCCACAACTGGGCTGGCGTGTTGCCTTGGTTTCCCATTCAGGACGCTAGCCACCTTTCAGGGAGTTGGATAACCAGGGAGGTAGTGAGTTGAAACCCAAAACAAAAACAGGAATTTCTGGAAAAAAACTCAGCAGGTCTGGCAGCATCTATGGAGAGAAATCAGAGTTAACGTTTCGGGTCCAGTGACCCTTCTTCAGAAATGACCCGAAATGTTAACTGTACTTTCTCTCCACAAATGCTGTCAGACTTGCTAAGATATTTTTTTCCTGCAATTTCTATTTTTATTTTTGCTTCTGATTTCCAGCATCTGCAGTTCTTTTGATTTTAGGTTGTAAATTGAGGTCCTTAAGTGCTCATTAGCTGACCACCTGAAGGCCTTAATTATTTAGCAAAATGTGAGGTTCTATATTTTGGAAAGGCAAATCAGGGCAGGACTTATACACTTAATGGTAAGGTCCTGAGGAGTGATGCTAAACAGAGGGACCTTGGAGTGCAGGTTCATTATTACTTGAAAGTGGAGTCGCAGGTAGATAGGATAGTGAAGAAAGTGTTTGGTATCTTTGCCTTCATTGGCCAGTGCATTGAGTATAAGAGTTGAGAGGTCACATTGCGGCTGTATAGGACATTGGTTAGAGCACTTTTGGAATACTGCTTTCAAGTCTGGTCTCCCTGCTATAGGAAGGATGTTGTGAAACTTTAAAAGGTTCAGAAAAGCTACACAAGGATGCTGCCAGGATTAGAGACTTTGAAGCTATAGGGAGAGACTGAATAGACTGGGGCTGTTTTCCATGGAGCACCGGAGGCTGAGGGGTGACCTTATAGAGGTTTATAAAATTATGAGGGACATAGATAGGGTGAATGGTCAAGGTCTTTTCCCCAGGGTAGGGGAGTCCAAAACTAGAGGGCATAGTTTTAAGGTGAGAGGGGAAAGATATAAAAAGGATTTAAGGGGCAACCTATTCACACAGAGGGTGGTATGGATATGGAATGAACTGCCGGAGGAAGTGGTGTAGACTGGTACAATTACAACATTTAAAAGGCATCCGGATGGGTACATGATTAGGAAGGGTTTAGAGAAATATTGGCCAAATGCTGGAAAATGGGACTAGATTTATTTTAGGATATCTGGTCAGCATATACGAGTTGAACCGAAGGGTCTGTTTGCATGCTGTAGATCTCTGTGATTCTAGTGGCAAGTTGAGATTGTACCCAATGGACCGTTTCTTCCAAAACTTAATTAACAACTGGGGAGAAGGGGACTGTGTTTTGATAGTACCAACTCGTCCAACTCTTTCCCCTTCAGGACACCCTCAGGTAAGAGAATATTCTGCCCCAAGTAATTGCTGCATACACAAAATGGAGGTGGCTCAGCAACTATGACCCCCCAAACAATAGTGAGACAAATTGATCTGCTTAACTGATGACACTGCTAAAGTGAGCAATGTTGGTCAGAATAACAAGAGAACTCCCTGCTCCTTCACTAATGGTGCATGACCTTTTTTAAGGACAACTTGAATGGATCAGTGAATGAAATGGAGAGATAGGAGCTTGGTTTATTATCACATTCAGAAGCTGGGGGATCTAATCCTCTAACCAGATGGTACACAAAGATTCTTACCACTGTATTGTGTCGAGGACATCAGTCACGGCTGTTTCTGTTCAAAATTTCATGAGGAATTTCTTCATGCATAGTGAATGGAAGGTTCATAACACACGCCATTTCTATTTGGATGTTTAGCAGCCATGCCTAGAGTTCGGTGGGCGGTCTGTAGGGAGGAGAGACTTCTGAGCTTTGCCCTATCCTACCTGCATATTTACCATTGCAGAGTATTTCACTATTGAAGGGTTTAGCTTATTTTCCACAGTGTGTGAGCATTTCTGACTTGCTGCTTCACTCTAACTCCATGACGCAGTACATCTGTGTTTCATTTTCCATGAATCACTTCAACAACTGTGAGATTGGTCTGTTCCCTGGTCCATGAAAATTCTGCTCTTGAGATGCTTTGAAAACTCATTTTTTGAAAAATGTATGTTTTCATGAAAGAAATTATATCTAGAATTTCGCAAAAAGCCTGAGGTGGGTCCTTTTATACAATTATTGAAAACATTGAAGTGTGCAATGTGCTTTTCTGCTTTATGCTCACTCTAAATATTTTCACCAGGATTACTGATGTGGACAGATCATTCCAGAGATACATGTGGGGATAGGCTCAATAGTTCTCCTGACCAACTCCCTTTCTGCACTTCATAAACTTTATCTTATCCAATCTTTACTGACTGTTTCCCAATTCATGCCAAGACTTGTTTATACAACACTCGTGTGTCTGCTGACTTGCCATGGTTCCTCCTCTGGTATCACATCTTCATCCTTGTTTTCACACCCTTCCGTAGCTTTTTCCTATTTTCTGTAATCCCTTCAAACCCAACTCTGCCAAATTCTGCGTTCCCCTTGAAGATCCACAACTTTTATCACTACTATTGGCAACCGCACCTTGACTCGCAACTCAGGTGTTCCCTTCACTGCTTCCCCATTTCTCTACCTCTCTTACTTCTTCAAAATGCTTCCTAAACCCTCGCTTTGTGAACAAGATTTTGCTCGCCAGTTCTAATATCTCCTTATGTAGCTCAATGTCAAAAGATTTTGATAGTACCCTTATGTAGAGCCTTGTCAGGTTTCACTATTGAAGGCACTATATAAACGCAGGTTTTTATTTTTGTTGATTTGAGATCTTTTATTTCTTTCCTTCCTTGACATTTTGAACAAAGAACCAAAGTCTGGGTTGAAAATGAAGCATCCTTGAATGTAGTCATACACAGTGTCCTGCCCTCTGCAAGCTAGAAGGACATGTCCAGGCATTGCAGCTTTTAAATAACAATGGCTCCCCCACAGCCTTGTCCATGGCAATGCCTTGACCAATGAGAGTTGACTGACCAACTGAGCAATACCCTTTTCTTTGCCAGAGTTCTGAGGGTCTCCAGACCCGAAACGTGAACTCTGATTTCTCTCCACAGATGCTGCCAGATCCACTGGGCTTTTCTGCTTTTGTTTCTGGTTTACAGCATCCACAGTTCTTACGGTTTTCAGACCGTTTCTTGTTCAGCGCAAGTTGTTCTCTTTTGAAATTGATATTCTCGCAACTGGTTTCATTAAGAGAAAATCTTTTCACCAAGTCTTGCACGTACAACTAACGGGGGCCCTATAATCCACATCAACAGTGGAAAGGTTAGAGTGCATTGTCAGTGAGGCACAACTTGGAAGCTTGTAAATGTTGACGTCCAGTTTTCTGCCTAAATTGTGACTGTGCAAAGCTTCCAATCTGAGCAGCACTACTCCTCCACCATTTCCCGTCTCCACTTTACCATCTCTCTCATTCTGGTCCCTTCGTTGCCCGCGCCTTCAGCCTGCGTACAACATACAACCCTATCACACATCATTTTCACCCAGAGCTAGTTCAGGAATTGCTGTACAAACTTTGCAACCGCTGGTGTGAGTGAATCCTTTCAAAGTATTTACAACACTGGAAACGTTTCTGCCTTTTGCATTTGCATGATTAACTGGGTCCTAATTTGAGTGAGGGGTGTCTTTGATCTGCACTGGGAAACATGAGTAGTTTTCCCGGCATCTGTTATTCCAGAGAAGGGGAAGGAGGAAAAGGAGAACAGAGGGAGAAAGGGTGACTGAGGCAGCACTAAAGCAACCTGTGGCCAAATCACGATTCTGCCCCACCGTGACAGCAGAGAAATCACGTGCAAATATTTGTTTGAATGGAACCATTCATTAACAGTTCCCTGAAAACCAAGTGTTCAAAAGAGTGCCCTGGGCCTAAAGTGCAAGGTCTGACAATCAGGACACATAACGCAACTCATAGGATTGTACTTTGATGAGCGGCTAATCACATTGGGCCTGTTTTCTGTAGAGTTTGAAATCAGTAAGATCCTGAAGGGGTTTGGAGAATCTAGAATATGGGGGCACAAGATTAAGGTGACACAGTGGCTCAGTGGTCAGCACTGCTCTCTCAGCACGCCAGGGGCCTGGGTTCAATTCCAGCATTGGGAACTATCTGTCTGGTGTTTGCATATTGTCTGCATGGGTTTCCTCTGGGTGCTCCAGTTTCCTCCTACAGTCCAAAGATGCGCAGGTTAGGTGGATTCGCCATGTTAAATTTCCCATAGTGTCCAGGGATGTGCAGGCTAGGTGTGTTAGCTGTAAGAAATGCAGGGTGACAGGGATCGGGTAGGGAAGTGGGCCTGGGTGGAATGCTCTTTGGAAACTCAATGGGCTGAATGGCCTCCTTCCACGTCATAGGAACTCTGATTCTAAGATAAGGGGGAAATCATTTAGGATTTTTAAAAACTCAGCTTGTGGTCTATCACTGACTGTTTCATTGCCCATCCCAAAATACCCTTGAAAGGAGATGAGGAAAAAAACTCTTCATTCTGGAATTTCTTACCTCAGGTTGTGGAGACTGTGTCCTTGGATAACGACTTATTAGATCAAGGGTATTGGGATCGAGCTATTCCAGGCAAACAGTGTTAAAGCCAGTAGATCAGACATGATTCTATTGACTGACAGCATGCTGACAGGAACGTACAGTGTGTTCCAGTTTCTACTGTGTTCCAGTAGCTGATTGCTGTATGAATGGATCTCGTGTCCTTGAGTGAAGGCTTATCTCGGCCTGAACGTATTTGCATTTACATTTGTTAAGTAGCCGGCTGAAGTTTACTTTTGCCTACAGAATGCCTATGGTATAAGCTAGTGCTGTTGTTCTTGAAATCTACTCTTTGTCTGCTGGCTTTCAGCAGTGATACCACTAACTCAAGACAGCTGCTTTCTGTTTACACCAGACTCGTGTGGAAGTTGTTCCATCCCACGAGTGAAACAATGTCTGTGAAAACAGTCCTCGTCATCAAAATGTGTTTCTCCTCAGTCTCTCCTCTGTTGAAGGTGCTGACTTGTGCAGTCTTGTAAGTCACAGCAGCTCTCTGACACCAGCCCCATCTCACGAGAGGGGCGTAATCAGCAGCCATTTTCTTACAGTGCAGTTCTTCGATGAGTTTCTCCCCACCCTGTCCCCAGTGGAAAGCAACTTCCATCAGTCAAGGTCTTGAATGAGCCCAGCATCTGGTCTGATCTTTCGTAACTTTACCAGGACAATTCTGCTTTAGGAAGGATGTAATGAAACTTGAAAGGGTCCAGAAAAGACTTACAAGAATATTGCTAAGGTTGAAAGGTTTGAGCTACAGGCTTAATAAACTGTGGCTGTTTCCCCTGAAGCATCAGAGGCTGAGGGGTGACCTTATATAGGTTTATAATTAGAATCCCGACAGAATTAGAATCCATACACTGTGGAAACAGGCCCTTTGGCCTAACAAGTCCACACCAACTCACCGAAAAGTAACCCACCCATATCCATTCCCCAACCCTCTATAATGAGGGGCATAGATAGGGTAAATAGTCAAGATTTTTTCCCAAGGGTAGGGAGTCCAACACTAGAGGGCATAAGTTTAAGGTGAGAGGGAAAAGATTTAAAAGGGACCTAAGGAGCAATTACTTCATGCAGAGGATGGTGCATGTGTGGAATGAGCTGCTAGAGGAGGTGGTGGAGGCTGGTACAATTACAACCTTTAAAAGGCATGTGGATATGTATATGAATAGGAAGGTTTTAGAAGGATATTGGCCTAATGCTGGCAATGGAATTATGCTAATTTAGGATATCTGGTCGGCATGGACAAGTTGGAGTGAAGGGTCTGTTTCCATGCTGTACATCCCTATGACTCTATGACGGTGATCATAGGCAATGTTTTCAACTCCAGACACTGCCATTTTGAAACTTGACATCCACATCTTCTCCTCTCCATCAACCTATTTTAGAAATCTAGGCCTCAGGCTTTCTGGAGAGGGAAGAGGGTCCAGGTACTGTGTGGTGGGGGTAGTGGGATCGGGTTACACCACCGTTGCAACCCATTGACACAGGTCCTTTCAGGTTGCAATCTGGTGATGTGGATAGGTCTCCTGACTGCTCCCCCAGTTAACAGGACCATCAGCTAGGAGGAACCTGCTGGCCAGCCCAGTCTTTACAGCTTCTGTAAATCACCAAAAAGGCCCACCATTCACTACTGAGACAGAAATCTGATGGGGAACACCTTTCCCGAGGGCGTGACACAATGTGTTGCTGTGATGTTATAGATGGCAACTGAGGACAGGTCATGTTTGACCTGTATGTCATGGCTGTACTGATAACCTTGGGGGCTTCTCTTTTGGGATGTTGGCAGATTGAGACTATCTTCTGACTCCAACTCGAGGAGTGAATGCTGCAGATTTGATTTGAGCCAAAGAACCCTATCTCAGTATCTCACTGTATCATGAGTGAATTTGCTTCCATTAGTTATGGGAAGAAGTGCTTATGGATGCCAGTGTTGGTGCTGCCTAGGCTGACCTTGCAGGGTAATTCAATGGTCTTCTCCTGGCAATGAGAAAGTTTCACTCATGTTATGAAGGGCAGAGGTAGAGTTAAAACACGATAGTCGCTGTGTAACTCTCGGTTACTATCTTTCAGCTTCCAATCATGAAATAGTGTTTAAGATTAACTTCTTTTATTCCACTTCGTATGTTATATGCTGTCTAACATTTACCCCACCTCACTCGTCAAGAGGCGGTAAGCCAATGACGATAGTTTCCTCGTTGGCAGCAGGGTGATGGAGGACTCTGAAGGAATGGGGGTTTATCGATGTTTCCACATTGCCAGGCAGTAGATAATGCACAGGGGGACTTACTAACAGGAGAATAGTCTATCGTCAGCTACCATCATCTTTTCACACTTGGGCTGGGCTGGGTCTCTGGTTGGACACACAACTCAGTGTTTCATGTATTAAAAGGTCCTCAGATTTACAACGGTCCTACTGATTATGACAACAGTACTGACAACCTACATTTATTTGGCACCTTTAACACAATGAATCAACCCAAGACCTTCCCTGTTAGAATACTGAATAGACTGACAAACTCTTTAACATTTGCCTGTACTTGTGTTTTTGTTTTTGCCGCTGTTTACCTATTATTTACTTATCTATGCGACTTAAACATGTATTGCTCGCAAGGCAAAAGCTTTTCACTGTGCCCGGTACACGTGACAATAAATTCAATTCAACATATTTGAAAACAAAGTTTGACATTAAGCTGCATGAGGAGATATTAGGTCAGATGACCAAACGCTCGTTCAACGAGTTAGGTTTTAAGACGCATTGTAAAGAAGGACAGAGACCCAAAGAGAGGGGCTTTCAGGGTTTGGGGCTGAGGTATCTGAAGACATTCTAACCAGTTGTGGGACAGTATGACAGGGATGCACAAGAGCAGTGCATGTGTCCTGGAAGGTTATGATGCTGAAGGAGATTACAGGAATGGGGAGAGATGATGCATTGTAGGGGTTTGAAAACATGGATGAGAGTTTTTAAAAAAATCTAAATGTAACTTAACCAGGAGCCAGTGTAGATCAGCAAGTGCAGGGGAGATAGGTGAACTGGACTTGCTGTAACTAAAACATGGGCAGCTGAGATTTGCACTTCCCTCAGCGTTTGTTAACAATAAACCGTGATGACTGGGCCATGTTCATTCAATGTCAATCATTCAGAAAGCCTCTTATTTGATCAGATTTGACTTCGGAGTGCTCTGCACAATTACGTTTTAAATAGATTTTCAAATGGCGTTTTGCAGCAGATTGATGACCCTATTGGAGGCGGGGAGCATTGTGTGCATTGGATTGGTGAGGTACAGGGTTTAAGCCAGTACCCTGTGCATGCTGTGTGCCCGGTTTCTGGTGTGGCACTGGGGGATAATGATGTGGAGGAGCGGTGTTGGACGGGGGTGGAATCACACAACACTGGGTTATAGTCGGACAGGATTATTTGGAAGCACTAGCTTTTGGAGCGAACAGAGATTTGATGTCCCATGCAATGGAGCATCAGTCTCAAGTTGAGCTCACATATTAATAGTCAGTTCTATTGCAGTATTCACAGATGAATCCAATATATCAAACTACACTCTGTACAGCTCGTGCACTTTATGAATAATTAAAGGAGGGAGGGGAGAATACCAGGCATGTAGATTTCCTGGATGCTCAGTTTTCTGTTTATAAAGCAATACTGACTGCTGCTCTTCGCTGCTGGTTTTTCTTGGCTTTTGCTGGCAAATGGTGCTGCAGGTCAGAGGTCATTGGCATTTGTAAACAAAGCTCCCGTTTCAGGATTTCAGCTTATCCATCAAACACGTTCAATCAGAAATGGATCGAATTTCGAATGACATTGCAGCCTTCAGAGGCAGCCCATACGATGAAGTTAGTTGTTTTCCGTAAATGCGTTGGTGACCTGAGAGAAAAAGAGAGTCTGAGTCAGTTTTCGATCGAGTGCATTTATACCACTTCCATAAGAAGTAACATTTTTACCTTGGTTAAGCATCTGTTTGAGGTAAAGAAAGATGTGCAGTTGATTAACTTTGTATATAACTAGCAATTCCTTACAAAGTTAAAAATCACGCAACACCAGGTTACAGTCCAACAGGTTTATTTGGAAGCACTAGCTTTCGGAGCACTGCTCCTTTCAGTTAACTAAAAGCTAGTGCTTCCAAATAAACCTGTTGGACTATAACCTGGTGTCGTGTGATTTTTAACTTTCTCCACCCCAGTCCAACACTGGCACCTCCATAATCATCAATTCCTCATAATGCATTCCTGGATTCTGAACAGCTGACCAGGGAAATTCCAATTTTCTGGAATATGGCAAAAAACTCATTGTGGTTAGATGTTAGAGGGTAGGAAGCGGGCAATTTAAAATATGTCTTTGAAATGGAATTAGTTTCTTTAAAACCAGTACGAGACAATTCAAATTAATGTGCTGCTGGAAAAACTTCTACGTAACATCAATGAGTATATGCACACAATTAGTTTAGTATTGAGTTTGTGGTGCTTTCATCGTTCTCTTTTGAAGAAGTTAAGACAAAAAATTTCTACTTTTGTCAATACATAAGTACATTTCCTGTGGTAATTTACCTGTTTAGCTCTTGTTAGGTAAGGTTTTAAACTTAAAGTGTGAGTCTCGATTTGCCTATTGACAGCAAGACAGTGGAGAAATCTAGTTGCGAACTGAAATGATCAGTTGAGGAGCATGAAGAAACGAGTTGCTAGTTTTAGGCTCATTGCCAACCAGACAGTTTGGTACTGTTCAGATAGAGGTGCGCTGCAAGTTAAAACATTCTTGTGTTTCCCCTTCCCCAGGATAATGTTCAGAGGTCATGGCCTCAGCTGCAGCACTCAATAGTTCCCATTGTCAGTGGCTCCTGTTCCCCAACCTGCCTCTCGGAACACGACCCAGCGACAGGAAATGCCAATGCTCCTGGGCCAGGATAAACATGGGAGCCCAACCCCTCACCCCACCGTCCCAGTGCTCTCCCACTGTCTGCGTGGAGGGGTCCCGAGTATCATTCTTTCAACAAACTTCAGTCAGGAAGGATTTGTAATCCTTTTATTGCATTCAATCGTTTTTCACCTTTCAAGTCATAGATTTTTTAAAAATCCATTCCATGCCTCTTCTGAGAGTTTGTTTTATTTTGTTTGAAAAAGCAACAGATCTATTGAAAGGAACATTCAGATGCTAAAGCCCACACATGTTGTTTTTCATTCTCAGTGATGTTTGGGTGTCGGATCTGAGACTGAGGTGCAAATTGTTCTTAATCCTGGGCACCACTGCTAATCTGTTCTGTCATGGCAATACTCTGTAGCTTAATAATGCAAGATCAAAGTCTTTGAACCTTTTCAATAATGTCTTGATTGTACAAACTGTGTGCTCAGCTTCTCCATTTGTTTAAGGGTGGTAGGGTGAACATGTGACCTGAACAGAATCACATTTGCATGCAAACTTCTTGACCAGCACATTAGCAAATTGCACATCGTTAGAGTCACAGAGTCATAGTCATAGAGATGTACAGCATGGAAACAAACCCTTCAGTCCAACCCATCCATGCCGACCAGATATCCCAACCCAATCTAGTCCCACCTGCCAGCACCCGGTCCATATCCCTCCAAACCCTTCCTATTCATATACCCATCCCAATGCCTCTTAAATGTTGCAATTGTACCAGCATTTACAGTACGGAAACAGACCCTTCGGTCCAACTCATCCATGCTGACCACATGTCCGAAATGAATCCACTCACAAGTACCAACATTTGGCCCATATCCCTTTAAACCCTTCCTATCCTTTTAAATGTTGTGATTGTGCCAGTCTTTAGCACTTCCTCTGGCAGCTCATTCCATACGCACACCACCCTTTGCGTGAAAAAGTTCCCCCTTATGTCCTTTTTAAATCTTTCCCCTATCATCTTAAACGTATGCCCTCTAGTTTTGGACACCCCCACCCCAGGGAAAAGACCTTGTCCATTTACCCTATCCATACTCCTCATGATTTTATAAACTTCTATGAGGTCACCCCTCAGCCTCTGACGCTCCAGGGAAAATAACCCCAGTCTATTCAGCCATTCCCTATAGCTCAAATCCTCCAACCCTGGCAACATCCTTGTGAATCTTTTTTGAACCATTTCAAGTTTCACAACGTTGTTCTTATAGCAGTAGCAGTATTCCAAAAGTGACCTAACCAATGTCCTGTACAGTTGCAACATGTCCTCCCAACTCCTGTATTCCTGTACCAACCAATAAAGGGAAGCATACCAAACGCCTTCTTCACTATCCTATCTACCTACGACTCCATTTCCAAGGAAATATGAACCTGTGCTCCAAGGTCTCTTTGTTCAGCAACATTCCCCAGGACCTTACCATTAAGTGTATAAGTCCTGTCCTGAGCTGCCTTCCTAAAATGCAACACCTCACATTTGTCTAAATTAAATTCCATCTGCCACTCCTCGGCCCAATCCCGATCCGGCCTGATCAAGATCCCGTTGTACTCTGAGGTAACCTTCTTCACTTTCCAATTTTGGTGTCATCTGCAAACTTACTAACTATATCTCCTATGTTCACATCCAAATCATTTACATGAGTGACAAAAAGCAGTGGACCCAGCACCAATTGTCTGAGGCTACTGTATCTGAAATGCGCTCACATAAGAAGACTTTTCTGAGTTTTTTTTTAGATTAGATTACATTACATTACAGTGTGGAAACAGGCCCTTCGGCCCAACAAGTCCACACCGACCCGCCGAAGCGAAACCGACCCATACCCCTACATTTACCCCTTACCTAACACTACGGGCAATTCACCTGACCTGCACATCTTTGTGACTGTGGGAGGAAACCGGAGCACCCGGAGGAAACCCACGCAGACACGGGGAGAATGTGCAAACTCCACACAGTCAGTCGCCTGAGGCGGGAATTGAACCCGGGTCTCTGGCGCTGTGAGGCAGCAGTGCTAACCACTGGGCCACCATGCCGCTTCTGTGATGTTTCCTTTTATAATGGATTTCATAGTGATTTGTACCTGCCAGAGGAAACATCACAGAAGCGCTTCACAGGAGGCTCCCCAGCACTGAGGATGTCACCTAGACAGGGGACGAAACGTCTGCAACACACATTCCCAGCTCGGCGAACAAAACCACAACAATGATGATAATAGTGGCTCTTCCTTCTCTTGGCCATTAATCTGATAATAAATGTAATTGTCCATCATTTCTTGCATGCAGTTTGAGATCCTTGACCACATTATTGACAGTCAAGCCTGTGCATGACACTTGCTAATGCTCAACATAATTAGGGTGAAGTGTCTGAAGAATTTCAAGTGTAAGAGCCCACTGTTGCTAATCTCTGTTTGAAGACTGGTAACTCATTGATAACAGTAAGATATCAATACAACTCTGAGTGCTACCATTATTTTGGCTAGCCTTTCAAACAGCATTTCCTTCCCTGGATGCATTCTTCATATACTTTCCATCTCCACCTCTATCAGAATCCTGCTGTCTTTTCCACCATCACCATGTTTTATTGTGTGCGGAGGCCTCATTAACTTTAATTTCCTCAGAAATGCATCTTGAGTCTAAAGGAGAAAGTGAGGTCTGCAGATGCTGGAGATCAAAGTTGAAACTTTATTGCTGGAACAGCACAGCAGGTCAGGCAGCATCCAGGGAACAGGAGATTCGACGTTTCGGGCACAGGCCCTTCTTCAGGAATGAGCAGAGAGTGTTCAGCAGGAGAAGATAAAAGGTAGGGAGGAGGGACTTGGAGGAGGGGCGTTGGAAATGTGATAGGTGGAAAGAGGTCAAGGTGAGGGTGATAGGTCGGAGTAGGATGGAGGCGGAGAGGTCAAGAAGAAGACTGCAGGTCAGGAAGGCGGTGCCGGGCTGGAGGGATTCGGCTGAGACAAGGTGGGGGGAGGGGGGATGAAGAAACTGGTGAAGTCCAAGTTCATCCCCTGTGGTTGGAGGGTTCCCAGTCGGAAGATAAGACGCTCCTCCTCCGACCGTCGCGTTGTTGTGGTTTGGCGGTGGATGAGTCCAATGACCTGCATATCCTCGGTGGAGTGGGAGGGGGAGTTGAAATGCTGTGCTACAGGGTGGTTGGGTTGGTTCGTCCGGGTGGCCCAGAGGTGCTCTCTGAATCGCTCCGCAAGTAGGCGGCCTGTCTCCCCAATATAGAGGCGGCTGCAGCGGATGCAGTAGATGATGTGGGTGGAGGTGCAGGTGAATCTGTGGCAGATATGGAAGTTTCCTTTGGGGCCTTGGAGAGAAGTGAGGGGGGAGGTGTGGGCGCAAGTGTTGCACCTCCTGCGGTTGCAAGGGAAGGTGCCGGGAGTGGAGGTTGGGTCGGTGGGGGGTGTGGATCTGACAAGGGAGTCGCGGAGGGAGTGGTCTCTACGGAAAGCTGATGGGGAGGGGAGGGAAATATATCCTTGGTGCTGGGGTCTGTTTGGAGGTGGCGGAAGTGACGGCGGATGATGCGCTGTACATGGAGATTGGTGGGGTGGTAGGTGAGGACCAGTGGGGTTCTGTCCTGGTGGTGGTTGGAGGGGCGGGGCTCAAGGGCGGAGGAGCGGGAAGTGGAGGAGATGCGGTGGAGGGCACCGTCGACCACGTCGGGGGGGAAATTGCGGTCCTTGAAGAAGGAGGCCATCTGTGTTGTACGTATTTTGAACTGGTCCTCCTGGGAGCAGATGCGGCGGAGACGAAGGAATTGGGAGAATGGGATGGCGTTTTTACAGGGGGCAGGATGGGAGGAGGTGTAGTCCAGGTAGCTGTGGGAGTCGGTTGGTTTGTAGTAGATGTCCGTGTTGATTCGGTCGCCTGAGATAGAAACAGAAAGGTCTAGGAAGGGGAGGGAGGAGTCCGAGACTGTCCAGGTGAATTTGAGGTCGGGGTGGAAGGTGTTAGTGTAGTGGATGAACTGTTCAACCTCCTCGTGGGAGCACGAGGTAGCGCCGATACAGTCATCAATGTAGCGAAGGAAAAGATGGGGGGTGGGGCCAGTGTAGTTGCGGATCTACACTGGCCCCACCCCCCATCTTTTCCTTCGTTACATTGATGACTGTATCGGCGCTCCCTCGTGCTCCCACGAGGAGGTTGAACAGTTCATCCACTACACTAACACCTTCCACCCCGACCTCAAATTCACCTGGACAGTCTCGGACTCCTCCCTCCCCTTCCTAGACCTTTCTGTTTCTATCTCAGGCGACCGAATCAACACGGACATCTACTACAAACCAACCGACTCCCACAGCTACCTGGACTACACCTCCTCCCATCCTGCCCCCTGTAAAAACGCCATCCCATTCTCCCAATTCCTTCGTCTCCGCCGCATCTGCTCCCAGGAGGACCAGTTCAAAATACGTACAACACAGATGGCCTCCTTCTTCAAGGACCGCAATTTCCCCCCCCGACGTGGTCGACGGTGCCCTCCACCGCATCTCCTCCACTTCCCGCTCCTCCGCCCTTGAGCCCCGCCCCTCCAACCGCCACCAGGACAGAACCCCACTGGTCCTCACCTACCACCCCACCAATCTCCATGTACAGCGCATCATCCGCCGTCACTTCCGCCACCTCCAAACAGACCCCAGCACCAAGGATATATTTCCCTCCCCTCCCCTATCAGCTTTCCGTAGAGACCACTCCCTCCGCGACTCCCTTGTCAGATCCACACTCCCCACCGACCCAACCTCCACTCCCGGCACCTTCCCTTGCAACCGCAGGAGGTGCAACACTTGCGCCCACACCTCCCCCCTCACTTCTCTCCAAGGCCCCAAAGGAAACTTCCATATCCGCCACAGATTCACCTGCACCTCCACCCACATCATCTACTGCATCCGCTGCAGCCGGTGTGGTCTCCTCTATATTGGGGAGACAGGCCGCCTACTTGCGGAGCGATTCAGAGAGCACCTCTGGGCCACCCCGACGAACCAACCCAACCACCCTGTAGCACAGCATTTCAACTCCCCCTCCCACTCCTCCGAGGATATGCAGGTCATTGGACTCATCCACCGCCAAACCACAACAACGCGACGGTCGGAGGAGGAGCGTCTTATCTTCCGACTGGGAACCCTCCAACCACAGGGGATGAACTTGGACTTCACCAGTTTCTTCATCCCCCCTCCCCCCACCTTGTCTCAGCCGAATCCCTCCAGCCCGGCACCGCCTTCCTGACCTGCAGTCTTCTTCTTGACCTCCCCGCCTCCATCCTACTCCGACCTATCACCCTCACCTTGACCCTCTTTCCACCTATCACATTTCCAACGCCCCTCCTCCAAGTCCCTCCTCCCTACCTTTTATCTTCTCCTGCTGAACACTCTCTGCTCATTCCTGAAGAAGGGCCTGTGCCCGAAACGTCGAATCTCCTGTTCCCTGGATGCTGCCTGACCTGCTGTGCTGTTCCAGCAATAAAGTTTCAATCTTGAGTCTAAACTCCATTAAAATTCTTTTGTTTACAGTGTGGTAAAAACAGGCATTTTGTCAGTTTCTAGTTGAGCTTCCTGATCAATGTGTCACTGACATGACTATTAAATCATTAAATATCATCATTACACATTTTGCAGATGTCGCATTACTGTATTCACCTATTGTCATTTTTTTCTTGTATTTACAGGAGATTTCCCTCCTGTAAACGTGCACTGAGACACAGTGAAAAGCTTTGTCTTGTGAGCAATACAGGCAGATCACAGAGTTAAGTAGCATAGATAGTAAGTAATAGGTAAACAGCGGCAAAAACAAAAACACAGGTACAGGTGAATGTTAAGAGTTTGTGAGTCCATTCAGTATTCTAACAACAGTAGGTTGGAAACTGTTTTGAAACTGACTGGTGCATGTGTTCAAGCTTCTGTACCTTCTCCCCGATGGTAGAGGTTGTAGAAAAACATTGCCAGGGTGGGATGGATCTTTGAGAATGCTGGCGGCCTTTCCTTGACAGTGGGCCTGGTAGATGGATTCTATAGACGGGAGGTTGGCCTTTGTGATT
The DNA here is from genome assembly GCF_037043375.1 of Chiloscyllium plagiosum. Classification (NCBI taxonomy): domain Eukaryota; kingdom Metazoa; phylum Chordata; class Chondrichthyes; order Orectolobiformes; family Hemiscylliidae; genus Chiloscyllium; species Chiloscyllium plagiosum. Next base: position 129,261,947 of record NW_028270142.1, on the reverse strand, counting down.
GTCCGGGCCGATTTCACCACTCTCTGTAACCGTCTCTGATCTTGAATGTACCATACCAGGTAGTGATACATCCGACAGAATGCTCTCGATGGTGCATCTATAAAAGTTGGCAAGGGTATTCACCATCATGCCAAATTTTCTCAGCTCCCTGAAGAAGAAAAGATGTTGTTGGGCCTTTATAAACCAGTGCATCCACATGAAGAGTCCAAGAAAGCTTATTGTTGATGACCACTCCCAGGCGCTTGACACTCTCCACTCGTTCCACCTCTGGGCTGTTAATGTGTAGGGGGGCATGAGTAACATCCCACCAAAAGTCAATAATGAGTTCCTTGGTTTTGCTGGCATTGAGAGCTAGGTTGTTCTCAGTGCAGCATTATTCCAGGTCTTCCACCTCCCGTCTGTAGTCTGTTTTGTCGCCATCTGAGATTTAACCGACTATGGTGGTGTCATCAGCAAACTTGTAAGTGGCATTAGTCTGGTATTTAGCGACGCAGTCATGAGTATACAGTCTGCACTAACAGAAAGGCAGGAGCTAATTTCAATCAAGCATTAGTTCAGCGTTAGTGTACCCTATGCCATATGCATCTCATGTGTAATAGTTATTTCACAGTACTGCCCAGTATGATGTGAATGTGCATTTAGATTGGTAGAAACCTAGCTCATTGAAAAAGTTCCAGGGTGAAAGATACAAAATTGTGATGACGAAACAATAAACAAGTAATCTTTTCCTGCCTGTGGGATATGGGCACCAGGGACTCTGCCAACATTTGTTAACCACCTTTAATTGCCCTCGAGAAGGTAATGGTGAGCCACCCTCTTGAACTGCAGCAGTCCATGTGCTGTTGGTACACCCACAGTGCTGTTACGAAAGGGGTTTTGGGATTTTGACTCAGCAACACTGAAGAGTCAGTGATATGTTTTCAAGTCAGGGTGGTGAGTGGAGGGGAACTTGCAGGTGCAGGTATTCCTATGTGTCTGCTGCCCCTGTTCCTCTTAGTGGTACAGGTCATGGGTTTGAAAAGTGCTATCAGAGGAACCTTCATGAGCTGCCGCAATGTGTTTTGTTGATGGTGTTATGGCACCCTGAATTCTTTGTGAAGGGATTGAACAATGAAGGTGGTAGATGTGGTAAAAACCACGCAGGCTACTTTATCCTAGATGATGCTGAGTTTGTTGAGTGTTATTGGAGCTGCACTCACGCAGCAAGTTGAGAATATTCCATCACACTGCTGACTTGTGCTTTGTAGATGGTGGGCAGGCTTTGCGGGAGTCAGGAGCTGAGTTAAAGAGTTGCTTATCTCAGTTGGATTAGATTAGATTAGTTTATATTCCCAACATTATGAAAACAGGCCCTTCAGCCAACAAGTCCACACCGAACCTCCAAAGAATAACCCACCCAGACCCATTCCCCTACCCTAAGTTTACCCCTGACTAATGCACCTAACACTATGGGCAGTTTATCATGGCCAATTCACCTGACCTGCACATGTTTGGATGGATGGCTGGTTTGGAAAATAAAGCATTGCCAACAGTGAGGTTATCATGAAGATCCCACCTTCTCAACCTTGTGTGAGGTGTGGTGGTCATCAGGTTATACTCATCACCAGCTCCCTCTTTCTCTAATGAGAAAGGCTACTACTGTTTGTTACATCGAACCAGTCTGTGACCTGCTCTTGTAATCCATATATTAATAGTCCAATTCCGTTTCTGGTCAATGATGATATTGTTAGCAGGGTCTTATAATTCATATCCGAGTTATAGCCAATCAGTGAAATAAAAATAAGAAAGAATAGAAAACAGAACATTTCAATATAAAAGTGAGCACAACATTAGCAAAATGCAGGTCTGTTTAATTTCTAGAATAAAGCTACACCACTGTGCATTTATTATTAAAATCCAAGGATCCTGTGTTGTCAGCTTGAGTTCCTTAAACTGTCAATCATTTACGTACTGTTTAAGAGTTTTATAAAATGGGGGAATGAGTTTCCTTGTCTGATCGTTCTTTACCTTAATTACGGATTGATATCTCTTCTTGATTCCATCATGTTCACTTTGTGGCTGCTTTTTAATGTTAAAATTGTTGGATAAATAACTTCTGCCATTGCAGATGCGGCCAACAAATGATAAAGCTGCGCATTTTCCAAATAATGCAACTTTTCAAATATTTTTGCATTTTTAAAACAAAATTACTGGGCAACCAGGTGTTTTGCAGGCATTTATAAATGAGAGCCTTGGTGTGTTTAATGTCCAGCTCTGTCGCCTTGTTTTCTTCAGGTATTTCAAGTAGCCTATGTCATCATTAAGGCAGCAAACTCTCCTCGGCCTGGGAACTGGGTGTTGGAACGCTCCATTGATGGTGTGGAGTTCACACCCTGGCAGTACTACGCCACAAGTGATACCGAGTGCCTGACCCGTTACAACATCGCACCTCGGATCGGACCACCAACCTACAAGAGGGATGATGAAGTGATCTGCACATCTTACTATTCCAGACTCGTCCCGCTAGAGCACGGAGAGGTAAATTCATCTTCAAGGAGCGTCTGACATTTTCTATTAAAAAAGTATCCCAGTTCCACTGCATTTGAATAGTGTATATGAGAAAGAAAATCAAGCTTCAGTAGGAGTGTGTTATAACACAGTTCAGTGATCTGTGAATTTGCTTTTAGCAAGGATATATCATGAGTGCTGAAGAATGTAAATCTTTATTTAAATCTGCATTTTGCTCTTTTAAAATGGCAATTTTCTTACTTGCACGGTTCAGCTGCTACTTTTTGGATTCCCCCCACACTTGATTCCAAATGCAAGTAAAATGATAGGCACTTATGTGAACCCCTTTGAATTTTATCACCAAACAGACCTGATCAATAATGGATATTACGTTGCTGTGATTTTACAATTTTGAAAAAAAATGAACTGTTGTTTGGTCTGTGTGAAAATTAGCTGCAAGTTAACAATAACGGCATTAAAAGAAGTCAAGGGAAAACTCTAACCCAGTCTACCCAGTGGAAACTCGGGCAGTGAAAATTGCTGAGGTTGTTATCTGCCCAGGAGCCACCTGGAAATGGTTTTGAAATCACACTGAAAACAGGAGGGGTCCTCACTCTATAATATCCGCATATTGATTCCTGATGCTTTTGCTGGAATCCAAATGCAGTTTTAACTTGGCAGCCGGAGTGGGAAACATCAATTTTGTGTTCCCAGCTCAGAGGAACGAGGCTGGAGGAAATTCAAACAGGGTAAGTTGTTTTTTTTAATTTTTCGGCTTTTCCTATTGTGTTAGGAGAAATCTCCTCTGCAGCTCTTTTCGAGGAATGCTCTCCCACCAATCGTAAAGCTCTTTCTCCCCTACTTTCTCAGTTTGGTCTGTAATCCCAGTCCCAGCACTTGCCTGTTGTCAAGATGGCTGCCTGAGTAGCAAGTCAGTTGGCAGCATTTCAATAAGGTTGAGAGATTAAAATGCCTCAGGCCTCTCCCGCTCCCCATTGCTGATATGTTTGGTGGGAGGATTGTTGATAAAATAGGATGGGTGTGCAGATCATGACCAGCTAACCCAGCCACCATTTCCTCTCCTTAATATGGAGGTTGGTTGAGTACTGCAATGAACAGAATGGCACCCCTTTCTGAAGGGGGTCATTGCCTGCACCATAATACCTTCCCAACAGGACTGGGTGAACTTTTTTTTTAAATAAAGTGTGAAATAGCAGAAGGAAAGTGGGTTAATGTCTTTGGATGGGATACATATTGGCATCACCCCTTTCCTGGAATAGATCCAATCCCCTCCTTTCCTACTCAGTTCCTATCCAAGCACACCATCCCAACAGCTTGCCTACCCCTTCCTTAGTTTGGATAAGCTCTCATTGCTGAAAATGTGTTGCTGGAAAAGCGCAGCAGGTCAGGCAGCATCCAAGGAGCAGGAGAATTGACGTTTCGGGCATGAGCCCTTCTTCGGGCTCATGCCCGAAACGTCGATTCTCCTACTCCTTGGATGCTGCCTGACCTGTTGCGCTTTTTCAGCAACACATTTTCAGCTCTGATCTCCAGCATCTGCAGTCCTCACTTTCTCCTAAGCTCTCATTGCCAATATCCCCAAATCCACTTGGTCACTGGATCCATGGCTGCCTTCCTTGTTGACCTACCTGCAGTACTGGCAATGCCCACTACCAAGCTCCGAGCACTGCTGAGGCTGCGAGCTCCTGCATCGAGGGGCAAACATCCCATTAGCACCAACCACAAAGTGTTATCGCTACAGGGAAGGCTTTTCTCGTGTGCCAGTTGGCTTCCGAATGACCTCTCGGGGGTGGTGAGAAATCTCCACGTCCCTGTGAAATACAGCCCAAGTTCAGTTTTCAACTCTCACCACCGCACACTCACCCAGAACAAACTTGGAGTTAAAACCTCATGTCCATGTTTCCATTTCTCTGTCGATCATGATGTAAAACAGCAAACTCAGCTGCACAAAGCCAGGAATGTTAACAAAAAGGACTGTTCACGGCTGGAATTCTGAGGAGATCATTTTTTTGGCATTGTTACAGTTCAGATCTGTAATTAAACTATACATCGCCTGCATTCCCAGTTGATTGTTCCTTGTTTAACTGAGTCTATTCATGTTGCTTCTTACTTGCCTGTGAAAGGCAGATGCATAATGCAGTGCTTTATTAAAATTACCATGGGCCTGAATGTAATACCAGCCTGTCTTTTATAAATACAAGTGATTATTCCCACCATGTAAATTGACCCTATGTTTTCCAACTGCTTCTGTGCGTGGTAAAAATTGAAGTTGAATAAATCGGCACCTAAATTAGTAGCTAAGAAAGAGATAATTTGCATTCCCTCCAGAATTGACAAAGGCGGATTTCGAGGTTTGTTTGCTACATTTCACTAATTTCACTGAAAAACAGGAAATTTGATTATAAAGTGTGAAATGTTACCTTATACCTTCAAAACTCAGGAATCAGAGGAGAATGTACTCTTTGGAGTGTAACTTCAAGGGAATTCCCTCAACGTTCAATCATAACTTTCACAGGAACTGTGTAGAAACAGCATTCCTCAAGCATTTAGAGGAATATGGGCCAAACGCAGGAAAATGAGACTAGTTTGAGGAAACTGGTCGGCATGGATGAACTGGGCGGAAGAGCCTGTTTCTATGCTGTCTGACTTTCTGTCTCCATGACATTTCTGTAAAGTTGTTGCAGCGATCAGGAACAGGTATTGGACCCTCATTTGAGTTGGACCTGACACCCTAAAGCCTTATCATTCAGGAAATAGGAAGAGGAGTAGACCATCCAGTCAGTGCTTGATTATTTGTTTACTTCTGCTCCATATATTTCTGTTAATCCATAACGTCTACCTCAAAAAACATCTTTAAAGCTGTCACAAAAATACAATTAAACCAGTGCCTCAGCGCCAGAGGAGAGATGTTTTGAAATTTCCACTGTTCGTGTCCTTGGTCTAGCTTCAGTAGACAATAGGTGCAGGAGTAGGCCATTTGGCCCTGCAAGCCAGCACCACCATTCATTATGATCATGGCTGATCTTCCACAATCAGTATCCTGTTCCTGCCTTATCCCCATAACCCTTGATTCTGCTATCTTGAAGAGCTTTATCCATCTCTTTCTTGAAAGTATCCAGAGACTTGGCCTCCATTGCCTTTTGGGGCAGAGCATTCCATAAATCACTACTCTGGGTGAGGAAGTTTCTCCTCAACTCTGTTCTAATTGGCCAACCCCTTATTTTTAAACTGTGTCCTCTGGTTCGGGACTCACCCATCAACAGAAACATGCTTCCTGCCTCCAGAGTATCCAATCCTTTAATAATCTTATACATCTCAATCAGATCCCCTCTCATCCTTCTAAACTCAAGTGTATACAAGCCCAGTCGCTCCAATCTTTCAACATATGATAGTCCCGCCATTCCGGAAATTGACCTCATGAACCTTTGCTGCACTCCCTCAATAGCCAGAATGTCTTTCCTCAAATTTGGAAACCAAAACTGCACACAATACTCCAGGTGCAGTCTCACCAGGGCTCTGTACAGCTGCAGAAGGGCTTATTTGCTCCTATACTCAATTCCTCTTGTTATGAAGGCCAGCATACCATTAGCTTTCTTCACTGCCTGCTGTACCTGCATGCTTGCTTTCATTGACTGATGCACAAGAACACCTAGATCTCATTGTACTTCCCCTTTACCTAATTTGATTCCATTTAGGTAGCAGTCTGCCTTCCTGTTCTTGCCACCAAAGTGGATAACTGGGAGGTTTTGTTTGTCCCTTGTTCTGGATTTCCCCACTTGGAGAAGCACCTTCTCTGAATCTACTCCATGTCAGAATATTTGAATCTGACATCAAACATGATTCCTGCATAAACAATTTCTTGCAATCTCACAAGCGCTCTCCCTGGCCCCGATTGGTCACTGGAGCAGAGTGTCTCTACTGTGGTGACAATACTGGATGTCATGAATCCTGAACCTGAACCTGTCACCTTTCGTTTTTCTTGAGGTGAGCTTTATTACACACGTGCGTGTTCCCATCTATAGTAATTTCAATCACCATCTTCTAAAGCTGAAGTGAGATGCTGAAATCCCCACACTGTGGAACTCTGAATGTGGAGGTTACAGTCGATAAGAGCTGATCTGCTCTCAGTCCATTTCTCTTGGATAGCAAGAGCATCCTTTTGGAGTCTTGGGGTCCCCCCCCTACGGATCTGGCCAAGGGATCTCTTTGGAAAAATGGACTGAGGGAGCCTTGCCAAGAGATCAGCACTCTCCTCTCATACAGTATCAATATTGACTTCCCCTCAAGTTGGAATTCTTGCAAATTGTCCTGATGAGTCCAGTCCAAAGGTATGCAGGTTAGGTCGATTGGCCATGCAAAATTGCCCATAGTGTCCAGGGATATGCACGTTAGATGGATAAGCCATAGGAAATCCAGGGTTACAGGGATGGGTGGGGTGCTCTTTGGAGGGTTGGCATGGACTTGATGGACTGAATGGCCTGCAGTTGGGGATTCTGAGAGTGCGGGATGAATCGTTTCAACAAAATGTATCTTTTCTCAGCAATCTTCAACTTCTGTCATGCCGAATGGCTGTTTGTATCTCTTTATAGTTTTAAACATTTCAGTTACATCACCCAGTCTGAGGAAGGACATTTTTACTACTGAGGGAGTCCAGTGAAGGTTTGCCAGACTGACTCCCAGAATGGCAGGACTGACTATGAAGATAGACTGGATTGACTGGGCTTGTACTCATTAGAATTTAGAAGAATTCGGGGGTTTTCATAGAACCATATAAAGTCCTAGACAGGTTAGATGCAGGAAGAACGTTCCTGATGTTGGGGATTTCCAGAACTAAGGGTCCAGTCGAAGAATAAGGATAAGCCATTCAGGACTGAGATGAGGAAGAATTTTCTTCACTCAGAGTTGTGAACTTGTGGAATTCTTGATTGCAGAAAGCTGTTGGGGCCAATTTGTTAGATATATTCAAGAGTGAGCCAGACATGGCCTTTGTGGCTAAAGGAATCAAGGGGTATGGAGAGAAAGCGGAATGGGATACTGACATTGCATGATCAGATTGCATGGCTGTGCGGGCTCGAAGGGCCGAATAACCTCATCCTGCATCTATTTTCTATGTTTCTGTGTTTAAACCACTCAACCTTCCGTATCATGTGAATACAACAGCAGCTTTTGCAATTTGTTTCTCATAATTTAAGGATTTTCATTGCTTCCTGTCATTCAAATTCCAGCCTTACTTCACTAAACTTTACAACTACCTGATGAAGGAGCGTTGCTCCGTAAGCCAATGCTTCCAGTTAAACCTGTTGGAGTATAACCTGGTGCTGTGTGATTTTTAACTTTGTCCACCCCAGTCCAACACCGGCATCTCCAAATCATGAACATTTCAGTCAGGTTTTGATTTTTATTCCACAGCTATGAGCTGGCTTTTAGTGGCCTTCATACCTCAACAGTTTCTAGTCTCTCTCTCTCTCTCTCTTTTGCTTTGTCTGGAATGAAAAGTAGACCATTCATATTCCTCCAGCTTGAAGCACCTTTGGATGTGGACTGAGAAATGGCACTTTAAAATGCTGCAACCCTTCACGGTCTCCGCCATCATAGATCTCCTGGCCACAAAGGGCTGGAAGACATTGCAATACTCAGCTCATCCATATGTTGAAAGAACCTGCACAGAACAGCAGAGTCACTCAATAGATTGAATCACAATGAAATGTTCACCCCAACCCAAAATCTACTCAAGCAAAGGCTCAGAAAGCTACTAGGAGAAAGTGAGGACTGTCGATGTTGGAGATCAGAGCTGAAAATGTGTTGCTGGAAAAGCGCAGCAGGTCAGGCAGCATCCAAGGAACAGGAGAATCGACGTTTCGGGCATAAACAACGCATTTTCAGCTCAGAAAGCTACTGCCAAGCAAGAATATAAACTATAAGTTCGACAGTATATTCAGCATCATTTGTGTCTCCTCAGATACTGCAGCAGTCCAGGTTCAGTTGCAACAATACCCAGGCTGACAAGGAGCAAGTGGCATTTGCACCATACCAATGCCAGGTTATGATATCATCAATAAGGGACAAGCCAACCACCTTCCCTTTACATTCAGTGGTGTTACTATCATTAGATTCCCCCACTATCAACACCTTGGGGGTTACCGTTGACCAGAAATGTAACTGGACTCACCACATTAACACAGTGGCTAGGAATACTTCAGCGAGTAACTCACCTCCTGACTGCCCAGAGCCTTGTTCACCAGCTATAAAGCGAACCTGTGGGAGGTCAGGCCACATGGCGGCGGACTGCAAGGTCACGATCTGTCGGAACTGCAAGAAGGAGGGTCACCCGACCAAAGAATGCAAGGAGGAAAAGAACTGCAATCTGTGCAGGGAGGCGGGCCACGTGTACAGGGCCTGCCCAAGACGAGGGGCCGCCACCTAAGCACAGATGGCCGGAGGTGGGCCACAAAAGAAAGGCAAGGCACCGCAAACCGGCAAGGGAATGGTGTCTGGGGGCACGCAAAAGGAAGGACAGGCCGGAGCAGAGCAGATGACAGCTACCGGAGAGGGACAGCTGCCGAGCGAAGCTCCGACAGGACAGGCGGAGGAGGAGGAGATGGAGAAGGGAAAGAAGGAGGCAGAGGAATGGACCGTGGTGCAAAACAAGAGGAGGAAAACCCACCCGCCACCAAGACCTCCCAGAAAAAGGGGAAAAGGCAGCTGCATGGGGAAGACATGGACAGCTCTTCGGAGGGTGAGGACGGGCGTAAGGAGGGTCGTCACCAAAAGAAGAGGCAGAGCGCTGCGAGGAGAAAGGAGAGCAGCAACTGCCAATCAAGGGACGAATCTCCTGAGGAAATGGGAAACCACCACCCCCCACCAGGTGAAAGCCAGGAGGGCCCCACCGCCACACAGCTCCAGGTCACTGGGAGCAGCGACTCTCTGACAGCCCCGCTGTCAGATATATAAACAGACAGCGTGGACCCTGGTCTCGGCCCGATGACACCGAAGTGGGCAAATGGGCCGAGTAAGGAGCTGGACAGCTACCTCAGCCCTGCGAGGGTCCAGCAGTTCGTGTTCTGCACGGGGATGCAGACAGCTACCCCAGAGGGGCAGGACCAGCGGCAATCGGACATGGGCAACCTTACAACTTGTTAACAAAATGGGGTTAAAAATTGCAACTATTAATGTGTGCAGCATAAAATCTGCTGCGCGATGTGTTTCAACACTGGCCTTCCTGGCCAACGTGAAAGCCGATGTCCTGTTTCTGCAGGAGTGTGGGATACCGCACCTCAGCAGTTACAGGAGATGGTCGAGCTTGTGGGCCCATGGGCCGTCAGTGTGGTCGGGGGGTAACGATAACCGCTCCTCAGGCCTGGGTATTCTGTTACGGGGAGGCAACTTCACCATCTCCGAGGTTAAGGAGGTGGTGGGCGGGCGCCTCCTCGTTGCTGATGTTACATACAGAAACTCTCCCGTGAGACTAATTAATATGTACGCCCCAGTGGGTAAGAGGGAACGGTTGGCTGTCCTGCAGCAGCTTCCACTGTTGCTGGCTACGTCCAGGCCGGTCATTCTGGCCGGAGACTTCAACTGTATCATTGATGCAGATGGACGATCCAGTGGGGGGGACAGTAAACTGGACACCACGTCCAGAGCCCTGATGGACACGGTCAAAGATGCCAAGCTGCACGACGCTCAAGGATAGATTACCTGTTTGTGTCCCGAACGCTCTTGGTCAGATCCACCGACGTCAAGCCGGTGTTCTTCTCTGACCACTGCCTCCTGCTGGCTGACTGTCACCTACAGGACGAGCAGCGGGCTGGTAAGGAAACGTAGAAGCTGAACACAAAACTGTTGACCCCAGGAAACATTGAGGAGCTCAAGAGGGACTACGCAGGTTGGAGAACCGTGAAGCCCCTCTTTGAGTCCCCAGCAGACTGGTGGGAAACAGTAAAAGGGAACATCAAGAGGTTCTTCATCCTCAAAGGTGTTCATGAGGCGAGAGAGAGGCGGGGAAAACTGTCCCAGCTCCAGGCAAGTATGCAGAACCTGCTCCTGCTGCAGACGATGGGGGTGGATGTCACGGAGGACCTCAAGGAGGTGAAGAGCCAGCAAGCCTCGCTCTTTGCCTCGGAGGCCTCCAAGATAATCTTCCGGTCCAGGGTCCCCTCGGTGGAGCAGGACGAGACGTGCTCACGTTTCTTCTTCCAGGAGGTGCACAAAGAGAGCTCCGTGCTCAGCAGCCTGAAGGAAGAAGATGGCTCGATAATGTCATCTCAGGCTGACGTCATGAGGATCAGTAAATCCTACTATGCCAGTCTGTATGACGCGAGCCGACCGACAGCGCGGCCACCCAGTCATTCCTGTCCTCTATCACGGAGGTCTTAGACGACAGAACATGAGAGAGGCTGGACCAGCCACTATCTCTGGATGAGCAGACCAAGGCCCTCAAGTCCTTCGAAAAGAATAAAACTCCCGGAAGCGACGGCTTACCGGTCAAGATCTATTCTGCTCTTTCAGACTTGATTGGCCAGGACCTGCTGGAGGTGTATGTCAGTATGCTTCTGGCAGGTACCATGAGTGAATCCATGAGGAAAGGCATCATCACCCTCATCTACAAGCGGAAGGGGGAGAGGGAGGAAATTAGAAATTGAAGACCAATCTCGCTGTTAAACACAGACTACAAAATCTTGTCAAAGGTCATCGCTAACCGGGTCAGGCCTGCTCTGGGATCGGTGATTCACCCTGACCAAACCTGTGCTGTGCCGGGCAGGAAGATCGCTGAGAGTCTCGCACTCCTCAGAGATACGATCGCCTACGTGCAGGACAGAGGGTTGGACACCTGCCTGATCAGCCTGGACCAGGAGAAAGCCTTTGACAGGATATCGCATACATATATGAGGGATGTCCTCTCCAAAATGGGCTTCGGGGAGGGAATCTGCAATTGGATCAGACTGCTCTACACCAACATTGTCAGTGCAGTCTCAATCAATGGGTGGGAATCAGATAGCTTCCCAGTCAGATCTGGAGTCAGGCAGGGCTGCCCTCTCTCTCCTGCCTTGTTTGTGTGCTGCATAGAGTCCATCAGGAAGGATGCGAGCCTGAGAGGGGTGACTATTCCTGTCAGCGGGGGCCTGCAGGTTAAGGCCTCCCTGTACATGGATGACGTTGCCGTTTTCTGCTCGGATCCACTGTCCGTGCGCAGACTCGTGCATCTGTGACGAGTTCGAACGGGCCTCGGGGGCCAAGGTAAACCGAGGCAAGAGTGAGGCCATGCTCTTCGGGAACTGGGCCGACCAATCCTCTATCCCCTTCACCGTCAGCACTGACCACCTGAAGGTGCTGGGTATTTGGTTCGGGGGGGCTGGGGCGTGCGCCAAGACCTGGGAGGAGCGGATCAGGAAGGTGAGACAGAAACTAGGCAGATGGGAGCAACGGTCGCTCTCCATCGCGGGTAAAAACCTGGTCATCAGGTGTGAGGTACTCTCAGTATTGTTATACGTGGCACAGGTCTGGCCTATCCCCAGAACCTCTGCTGCCGCAGTCACCCGGGCCATCTTCCACTTCATGTGGAGATCAAAGATGGACTGGGTCCGAAGAGACATAATGTACAAAGACCGATGCAATGGGGGACAAAACACGCCCAATGCCACCCTCACCCTGATGGCCACCTTTGTGTGTGGCTGCATCAAGCTGTGCGTGGATCCCCGGTACGCAAACACCAAGTGTCACTACATACTGAGGTTCTATCTGTCCCCGGTGTTGCGAAGGATGGGCCTGGCCTCGCTGCCGCGGAACGCTCCGAGTAGTTGGACTGTTCCGTATTACCTGTCCTTCGTGGAGAAATTTATGAAGAAAAGCACCTTTGACCACAAGTCCATCAGGAAGTGGTCAGCACGTAGTGTCCTTGAGACCCTTCGGGAAAAGGAGAGGGCGGATCCTATCGAGCGGTTCCCTGAGCAGACTGCCAAAGCCATTTGGCAAAATGCCTCATCGCCGGAACTTTCCAACAAGCACCAAGACATGGCTTGGCTGGTGGTGGGAAGGGCTCTGCCTGTGAGATCCTTTATGCACGCCCGGATTCTCTGCCGCACCGCACACTGCCCTTGAAGCGGCTGCGGGGGAGACGAGACTGTCACACACCTCCTTCTGGAATGTGCCTACGCAGAGGAAGTCTGGAGAGGAATGCAGTGGTGTTTGTCGAGGTTTGTCCCGAGCAGGGCCGTGACACGGGACTCCGTGCTCTACGGCCTGTTCCCCGGGATGCACACCGAGACGAACATCAACTGTGCCTGGAGGATCATCACCTCGGTGAAGGACGCTCTCTGGATGGTCCGAAACCTGCTGATCTTCCAGCTGAAGGAGTTGACCCCGACTGAGTGTTGCAGACTGGCACATTCCAAGGTCCAGGACTACGTGTTGAGGGACGCGCTGAAGCTTGGGGCAGCTGCCGCCAAGGCGCGGTGGGGAAATACCACCGTGTAACGTCTGCCTGCCTAAAGAAGAACAGGGGGCCCGCGCAGTCATTTGGGCTCTGCTGGCACCTCAGCTCAATGTAATCGCACCAACCTGTAAATAAGAATGATTACTCTGTTTCGATACGCAAAGAAATGGAATGTGTACATATGTATGACATGTCCAGTTGTATAGATCAAAGTATTTATGAATAAAGTATATTTTTGAAATAAAAAAAATCTATAAAGCACAAGTCAGGAACGTGATGGAATACTCTCCACTTACATGGATGGGTACAATTACAACAACACCCAAGACGTTGATCCCATCCACGACAAAGCAACCCGCTTGATTGGCACCACATCAATAAGTAGGAGAAAGTGAGGACTGCAGTTGATGGAGATCAGAGCTGAGAGTGTGGTCCTGGAAAAGCACAGCAGGTCAGGCAGCATCTGAGGAGCAGGAGAATCAACATTTCAGGCATCAACCTGATGAAGGGCTCTCTTGATGAAGGGCTTATGCCTGAAACGTCAATTCTCCTGCTTCTCAGATGCTGCCTGACCTGCTGTGCCTTTCCAATGTCACAGTCTTGACCACATCAATAAGTAGCCATTCCCTCCACCACCGAAGCTCAGTAGCAGCAGTATGTACTATCTGCAAGATGAACTGCAGAAATTCACCAAAGCTCCTTAGACAGCACCTTCCAAACCCATAGCCACTTCCACCGAAAAGGACAAGGACAGCAGATACATGGCAACACCACCATTCTGACTTGGAAATATTTCTCCATTCCTTTACTCTGGCTGGGTAAAAATCCTGGAATTCCAAACCTAATAGCGTTGTGGGTCAACCCACAACAGGTGGACCACAGCGATTTATAAAGGTACCCCAAGGGCAACTAGGAATGGGCAATAAATGACAGTGCCCATGTCACAGGGAGTGAATGAAAAATAACGAAGCATTTTCATGCCATTATACTGTGTGAATTGCTTTGCACAAGTGATGATCAGTGCTAAATTGGTTATAGTATTCATAAAGGTACATGCAGAAAGATTTTTTAAAGACAGCAGATATAATTGTGGGGCAGCACTGTGGCTCACTGGTTAGCACTGCTGCCTCACAGCACCAGTGTCCTCAGTTCAATTCCAGCCTCAGGTTTGCACATTCTCCCTGTGTCTGTGTGGGTTTCCTCTGGGTGCTCCGGTTTCCTCCCACAACCCAAAGATGTGGAGGTCAGGTGAATTGGCCGTGCTAAATAGTGTTAAGTGCATTAGTCTGGGTGGGTTACTCTTCGGAGGGTTGGTGTGGGCTGATTGGGCCAAAAGGCCTGTTTCCACACTGTGTAGGGAATCTAATCTAATATGTACAGAAGGAATTATGGGAGTTTGGATTAGTCTGGAGGGGAAAAACAGGAAATTGAGACTGTGTAGTGTTGTAGCCCTCACCCATTGAGAGTCTGCATTCTCTGCTCTACATTTTGTGCAGTTGAGGAGGAAAAACAATTACAAAACATTTCACAAAGTCATTAGTTGAGTGAATGTCAAGCCAAAAGCATAACGAATTGGGTGTGGAATCGAGTGAAAGAACTGGTTTGCTATCCAGTCTGTGAGGAAGAGAGTCAGGTACATTAAGCGAGGGAGTTCCAGAGGCCAAAATGTGGATGGCTGAAAGCATGGCTGCAGTGGAACAAATGGAAGGCTAGGTAGATGAGGGACCAACGTTAGACATATGAGTAGCAGGGCTGGGTGGTTTATGGGAGGATTTTAGGGATGGACATGTTTCTGACATGGGTGAATGAGAGAGAATGTGCAGGGGTTTAAATACAAAGGGAACTACTTGGATAGGAGAAATAGAGTAACTGGTGAACAAAATTTGGGCAAGACAAGATTAAGAACTGATCTGACCTTTACACAGGTGATGAGTTCATGGATGAATAGGATGAAATGGGCACCAAGATAGACACTGATACTGAAATGGAAGTAGGTACCTGGTGCAAGAAATATCAAGGTAGAATTGCTTGAGTGAACCTTTTGGATTCTCCATGTTAACGCATTGACAATATATAGAGAATGGAAGCCTTCCTGAATCATTTCAGTTTTCTGACCCAGCATTTAGGGATTCAGGATCAGCCAGTGTTCATTTTTATTCAGGCAAAATCTATTCAACTCATTTCAAACATTTCAGTCACAAACTGGTTCCTCCATTTTTTTGGAGCTGCCTTCACATCTGGAGCTGATTATCACCAAAGAGATTAGAAACAGGAGCCACATCTGTTTTTATGGCAGAACCCTACCTCCAGTGGGAATCTGATTGAGTTTCGGATTTCCCAGGGGTGGTGGGCCTTAAGTTGACATGGAGACCAGTTTCCTGTTTACTTACAGCTGATGGGGCAGGAGTAGAGAGCTGTCTCAGATACCTCTACATAGCCTTTACTGAAGCTGCAACAGCCCCAAGACAAATGTCAAAGCCTGCCACTGCACTGCAGGGAAGAAAGATGTCAAAGGGGGATCTGGCACCTGTGAAGAAGAGGAGGGAAGTCCTCTTCTGAGGGCTGGTAGGAGGAAGCCACCTGGTCATACAGTAGGAGCATCTCTCTGTTTTGGTCACCTCTCTGCCTCTGCCTCCAATTCCTTATCTCTTAATTGCTGCACCTCCCCTGATAAGCTGCCTCCTCCCAGGCCTCATTGTCCTCTCAGAGATACACCTCTCTGGAGGGCCTGATCATGGAGAGTGACCACCACAATGAATGGGATTATGGGAAGAAAGCACAGGATGATGTCAAGTAGCTGACCCATTGACCTGTCAAGCATGAATCTGTGTTCTGTTTTGGACACCTTGTTATAGGACAGGTGTTATTAAACTGGAAAGAATGCAGAAAGAATTTACAAGGCTCGTGCCAGGACTCAATACTCTGAGTTAGAGAGAGAGGTTGGACAAGCTTGGACTTTTTCTTTGGAGTGTAGGAGACTGAGGGGAGAATCTTATAGTGTATAAGATCATGAGAGGCATGGATAGGGTGTAGGCACTCGGTCTTTTTCCAAGGAATTGAGGACTAGAGGGCATCAGTTTAAGGTTAGAAGGGGAAGAATGAAAGGGAAACTGAGGGGCAATGCTTTTACACAGAGGGTGGTACACATATGGAATGAGTTGCCAGTGGAAGTAGCTGAGGTGGGGACATTAACAACATTAAAAGGCATTTGGATAAATGCATGCATAGGAAAGGATTAGAAGGATATGGGCCAAGTGCAGGGAAATGGAGTTAACGTAGATGAACATTTTGGTTGGCATGGACTAGTTTGGACCAAAGGGCCTGTCTCCATGCTGTAGGACTCTATGACTCTAATCTGAGGTATTATCTAACCTCAGCAAAGAGGGTACCTGTCACCTTGATGTTGCAGCAGGCTGCAGCCACCTGTGAGGTGGCACAGAGGTCTGCATTGTGAAGGGCACAGATATCTATAACCATTCCTCTAGGATGTCACAATCTCCTTCAACATTGGCTCTCAGTGATCTGCAGTCATCTCTCCCTCTGCCCATAGATTCTTCTCGTAGAGCAGGGCCTCCTTCTCCATAATGCCCTTTGATCTCCTCCTCCAGTTCCCTAATGTCCAGTGCTGTGACCTTCCTGTGCAGGTCACTTCTACTTCCCATCTCCAATGGCCTCAATTTCTGAGATTGCAGCTTCCAGTCTTATCTCCACCCCTCCTGGTGGAGTCCAAGGTGCCTATGTAATTCCAGAGGGGTGACCACACACATGCACAATTGCACGCACGTGTGCACAAACACACATGAACACAGACACACACAGGTACAGACATACACACTACACAGACACAGACATGCATAGACACAGATACATACGCACACACACACACAGACAATAACACTGACTCTTCTCCTAGTCTGTGATGGGCTCCTGCAATTTTAACTTTAAAAAGGAAGGCAATGCAAGATGTTAAAGGTAAAGTTGCCATAATCCTAGAGAACGGTGGGACTGTTATCTCATTAGAGAGAGAGAGAAAGATGACTGCTGGTGGCTCAGGTGAGGGCCAGAGTTGAGAAGGAGGGCTCTTCACAGTAACCTCAGCCAGTACGGGAATTAAGCCCATACTGTTAGCATCACAAGCCAGCTGTCCAGCCATCTGAGCTAACTGACCCCCAGAAAACGTACAAATATGTGCCTTGTTCAACTGTTCTGGCCTTTAGTGATTTGAGCTGGTATTGTATGGAATGGTCATTTCCGATAGATACACCCTGACGTCGCTCATTCCTCATGGGTTCAGCCTAGCAGGAGGCCAGAAAGTCACGTTAGGTCCTGCACTTTGTACTGAGACGTGGCCTTTGTAGCCCATACTGTCTTTACACTGAGTTTACTGCATCTCTGTCTCTGTCTTATCCATCAGTGAAGATGGTCTTACCTTCTGAATTTCCAGCAAGCTGTCTTATTTACATATAAATGCACCAAATACTAATCTGTGTATCTCTGATCTCTAGTTCACTTTTTGCATGCTCCCTTCTTGTAGTCTATAACGTGACTGTTCGTGTCCGATACACAGCATTTTATAAACCATCGCATTATTAATACGTACATTCTCATTATCCTACATCCATCATCAATCCCAGCATGGTCCTCACCTGTTGCCCTGGAACACAAAGCAGCTGAGCGAATGGCTGCCCCCAGGAAGGGTCCAAACATTGGAGAGATGGGCTTTTAGCGAGCCCTTGCCTTCATTTGTTTGTCTGTTTAGGAGCGAGGGCGTGTTTGGCACCACTGTTGCCCCCCTCCATCAGGAAAACTGGAGGCATTCATTTTTCTGGCTGCCTACCTCCATTCCAACCCAATCCAGGCCCCTGGAGTTTGGGCCCAGAATAATAAATCCAGAGATTTTGAGTCGAATGTGGACTTAACAGAATCTCAATAACACTCCTTAAGGATATATAGTTAGGAATGGTACCCGTATTCAGAGGGGGGAGTCTGAAGATGGTCAGTGCACCATAACCATTCATGCCAGATGACAAGCACCCCCAGACAAAGGATATTCCATATGCCTTTCACTATTGGTGTCCTATCTGTACAGTTTATGCATTTCTGAATGACTGTTGAGGTTTGTACTTAGGTATCAAGGTTCTATACAGATTCTTAAGATGGTGCCATATCTGGCAACTTGAAAACTTTGCATTGTACTCATGTGAGTACATGTGACCATAAAGCTAATTCTTCCAGGTTGGCAGAAAGAGTACTTTGGTGAGTGGACATGTGTGAATTATGTTATTTCTCATATTTTTCTTTTCTTATCATTCAGTCTTGCCCATGGCGTTTAAAACACTGGTTGACGCCACGTAATGACTACTTCCAAACTTGCCTTTTCATTTCTTTAAAAAGGCTGGAATGATTCTTGCTCCATTCCCCAGTCTGAAAGTCAAAGATAGAGACTCTGTGAAAGTGTAGAGGGTACACTGGGACATCTTTCTTCTGAGAGGGAGAGAGTGAAGAGCAAGGTGTTTTTTGTTTCAATTAAAAACATGTTAAATCCAGCTCTGTGTATTCACAGTCACCATACCACTGTCTCTGTCCACAGATTCATACGTCCCTAATCAATGGCAGGCCGAGTGCTGATGATCCTTCCCTCACTTTGTTGGCGTTTACCTCGGCCCGTTATATCCGTCTCCTCCTTCAGCGCATCAGAACACTCAACGCTGACCTCATGACCCTTGGCTTCCGTGACCCTCGGGAAGTTGATCCAATTGTCACTCGCAGAGTAAGGACAATTGATGTGTTCGAGACCATTTCAGGCATTTGTGATTTTTTTTGTTGTTGTTTTTTTCTGTCTGTTGCCAGTACTTTTATTCTTGTGAATAAAGAGGACACAATGTTTTAACTTTTGGGGAAAGAATCATCCTCCTTCATTGTTTTGCGGTGTTTAAGAAAACTTAATTTTCAAATGTCTATCCGGGATAAATGTAAAGCTCATATTTGTACGTTCTGTGGATTGAGAAACTGAACGTGGTGACTCACGTTGAATAGTAAAACGTTTAAATATACATCTGGTTTGTTCTCTTGCACAGTATTATTATTCCATCAAGGACATCTCTGTTGGAGGCATGTGTATCTGTTATGGTCATGCACGCAGCTGTCCGTGGGATGAAACACTAATGGTTCGTAGCTGATTTAATTCCGTCAAAAAATTAGTGCATGTGTAGCATTGTGCAGTCATCAAAACTGGCCACAAACCAAGATCTGATCGGATTGTGAATACTTGTGTCAAGTGGGTGGCATTTTTGATCTGGCACATCTTGGTCAAATTACTACCCAAACTCCTCCTTTATATCTGTAGTTATTCCTCTGCAAGCAGTGTAATAAAGATAGTTGTAAAACCACAGAAAAGTTATGGCACAGAGATATCATGCCTGCACCAGTTAAGGTGATTAGAGTTAATCCCATCATTCCAATATGACCCAATGTGTTTGGATTCCTCCTCGTGCAGAATGCATTGAAAGTAATTCTGCCATCTTTACCTGCCCTAGGCAAAGATGGCAGAATTACACCTACACTGACTACAGTAGAGAAACTAATTTCAAAAGGGGCAGAAGTAGTGTCAGTGTCTAAAATAATGGCAGCCCCTGGAGGGGGGCAGTGTCAGATATCGGGAGCAAAAATGTCACTTTCCCAAAATCCATCCCATTCCAGTCATTCACCCTACCATGCTCCTCATGATTTTGTAAACCTCTATAAGGTCACCCCTCAGCCTCCAACGCTCCAGGGAAAACAGCCTCAGCGTATTCAACCTCTCCCTATAGCTCAAACCCTCCAACCCTGGCAACATCCTTGTAAATCTTTTCTGAACCCTTTCAAGTTTCACAACATCCTTGCTATAGGGCATTTAAATCCCATCTTCCCTGCTGTTGTGGGAGGTGAAGTTGACACAATGGGGGCGGAATGTGATGTCAGGCCTTCCCACATCTTCATTTCAGGCAAAACTGTAGAAAAAAAACCCAGTTTTAATTTCTTTTGAAGAAATTAACATTGATTAAGGGAATGGTGACAAGGAGTTGCTGGTATCAACTTCCTTTCTCTTCTTGCTTCATTAGTGTTGCTTATAAATGTAAGTTGTTATTGATCAGAGTAATCTACTTAAAGTACCTCAGGTTGTCAGTTTAACCTAAAGGAAATGTTACTCACTCAAGATGCTTCTCTAACATTGTTACACATCATGCCATGGAATTTTAAAATAGTGAGCTGCTGTTTAAACCACCCGCTATTAAATTTACGTACGCGCATGCAGCCTAAGAACAGGAGTAGGCTTTTCTGCTATTTGAGTCTGTTCTGTCATTCAGTCCCTCTGACTGAATTAAAATTCAAGCATGTCACGATCACTCTTTATGAAGCTGCCAACTTCATAATAATAGCAGCATTTCTCTCTGTCGGATATTAGGCTAACTGACCTGCAGTTTCCTGTGATTCTTGAAAAGAGGAGGTGCGTTCAATAGTTTCCAATCTGATGGGACCTTTTCACAATCTTGGGAATCTGGGGAAAATTACAACCAGTTTGTTACTTTTTTTAAGACCTGGAAGATGCAGGTTAACAGGTCCTGGGGACTTGTCAGATTTTAGTTTCAGTAGCTTCCTTGACAACCTTTCTATAGTGATTGTAATTGTTTTAAGTTTCTTCCTTTTACTTATTTTTAATTTACATGTATTTCTGGAAGGCTTTTAAATGTCTTCTGCTTTGAAGAGAGAGGCTGTTTAATGTTCCAGCCATTTCCTTATATCCTATAATCAACTTTCTTATTTGGCAACAGATTCTTCTCAAAGAGTTGTCCTTTCTCACCAAAATGTATCACTGCAGGGAGTTATGAAATATCTCCTTCTCAGTTCAATTTAGCTCGGGGTGGCATGGTGGCTCAGTGGTTAGCACTGCTGCCTAACAGCGCCAGGGGCCTGGGTTCCATTCCTGATTTGGGCAACTGTCTGTGTGGAATTTGCACATTCTCCCCGTGTCTGCGTGGGCATCCTCTGGGTGCTCTGGTTTCCTCCCACAGTCCAAAAATGTGCAGGTCAGATGAATTGGCCATGCTAAATTGCCCATAGTTAGGTACATTAGTCATGGGTAAATATAGGATAGGGGAATAGGTCTGGGTGGGTTACTCTTCGGAAGGCTGGTGTGGACTTGTTGGGCTAAAGGACTTGTTTCCACACTGTAGGGAATCATCTTATCTAGCTCAGTCTTCACGCTTGACACCCTTATTTAAGTTTAAAATACTAATTTAAGCTAATCAGCCATCTCATCCCTGATACTCGGAGGCTTCTTCACT
Organism: Chiloscyllium plagiosum; assembly: GCF_037043375.1. Taxonomy (NCBI): domain Eukaryota; kingdom Metazoa; phylum Chordata; class Chondrichthyes; order Orectolobiformes; family Hemiscylliidae; genus Chiloscyllium; species Chiloscyllium plagiosum. The sequence goes on along the minus strand of NW_028270142.1, from coordinate 129,240,686 downwards.
GTGGGGTCATTAATACATCCTGAATCACGGCATGTGCCCAGATCTAGACTAGCCCACTGATTGGCTGTAGAATGTGTTGCTAAAAGAAATTTCTGCTAAAAAAAGACTCCATGAACTCACTTTCCAGGTGCCAATTTGCCATTTGCCAATCTGATTTGTCCAATCTATTTGTGGATTAAAACCTCCCATGATTAATGCTACACCTTTCTTATAAGTGCCCGCCATTTCTTCCTGGATACTCCATCCTGCTGTTAGGATACACAGACTCTGCTCAGATTCTTACATTTGATATTTATCTCTATTCGAACTGATTTTACAGCTTGGTGTTTAAAACTAAAGTTATCTCTCCTTATTGTACTAATGCCATCCTTAATGAACAGAGCGACCTCATCATCTTGTCCTACATTTTTGTTCTTCTGAGTTCTCTAATATTCTTGAAAATGCAAGTCTCAGTTCTAGTCACCTTGCAGCCAGACCTCTGTAATTGCAAACAAGTCAGACATATTTATATCTATTTGAGCTATTGGTTTACCTGCTTGGTTACAAATGCTGCACATATTTAAATACAGAATTTACTTGTGTCATTTTACTGTTTTTGCCAAATCTGGTCTAATTTGCTGGACTAGTGTTAAATTTGTATCCTCTGTCCCCTTTTGCGACTTCCTTAGTAGCAGTTTCCTTATTTTCCTTTCTATATTCCTTTGGCCTTTCCATTTAACCTACCAGATCTTCTGTCATATGATCCTCCCCTCCCACTGTTTCGTTAATAACTCTCTCTACCTCCAAGTTAAATAACTTGCGAGACAGCTCCCATTTTCCCAGCACTGAGCTTATACCTAATGAATCCAAACCCCTTCTTCCAATAATTTTGTTTGAGCCTCTAATCAACTCTCTGATGCTAATGAAAAGATTATTTGTTCTAGGTTTGCTTTTGTTCCAAACTAAAATTTATCCATAAAATTAATGTAATAAAATACCATGCAGACTGAACATAAGGCATAAACTAAATTGTTTCCTCTAATGCTGTACATGACTACAGTTACAATTGAAGAATTGATCATATTTTTAGCAAACTTTAGCAACTTATGAACTGGCACTCTTGATAAACCGGCAAAATTTATATACCTCATACGCAAAGTTTATTATATTATCACGATCTCCGTGATGCCCGAGTAGTCAGCTGAAAGGGTGTGACTGAAAAGGCAAAGTTGCATTATTATTTAAATGACTTATGGTGTAAATAACATATAACAGTGATGTGTATACCCACTGCATTCCATTTCTATTACTATTTAGTGTGTGTTTTTATATTGATTATGTCCACCTCTTGATTATCCAGAATATTTGATCAACCAGCACAGATGTAGTTAATAAAAGATTTGCTGTACTACATGTTGAACATTTGGCCTGAAGGAGTTTCTCACCGTTTCCATCCCCTGGGTTTTCTGTGGCTAAAGAGCCTTAGACAGTGGTCTTTCTCCACTGTGCCTTTTCAGCGCCATTAGCATTCTGTCCTGGACCTTGGGCAATGCAATCTTCAAGCTTGGGTCATAGACCAGCCCTGATGCACTGGAACAACAGCGTGTTTTGGCTACTTGGCGTTTAGGCTGGGTTGCTGGGTTCCTGAAAATAGAAGCAGTGTTGGACAGTGAGTTATTTTACTTCAAATGGTTCACTTTACAGGCTAAATAGAGACTAGAGCAGACACCTTTCTACATTTACTAGAAAGTTATCAAGCAAAGTGGCTCCACAATTCTCACAGGCAGAAAATACTATATTATCATTTTGACTAGCGGAGAAACTGTGGTTGTTGACAATCAGTACACAGTTTTGTAGTGTCAACAGTCTTCCACATCATTAGGTGCTCTTGCGATGTGGGGAAGTAATGATTAGCTACATATCGAAGATTTGCCTAATGAGAAATTTTGATTGATGTTGCAATATGACAGAATGAAATACCATTCCAAGCCCTCCCTCAATATTCCCACTTCGTCTGGATTAGATTTCGCCAGCCCAAATCCCAGTACATGAAGCAAAAATAAAAAATACGTAGCCTGACTTTCAAAGAAATCTCCAATGAGGAAGTGAGGCGCTTAAAGAAATATAAACAGTCCAAAGTGCTTTTGAATTGGGCAAAGCTGACAGTGCTTTAAAATTCTAATTTTCCTTGAATTTAGCCACAGACCTGATATCTGATCTCTGCTCCATTTTGATCTTGCCTCTTTTGGCCATTGAAATAACCTTGAGAAAGCTTTGCTTTCTGGGCTGTTTAAACATCACAGAAATCTGTTTCTTTTCTCATCCCTATTCAGAGAACTGAGCTTGGACTCAAACAAACCAGAACCATCTGTCTAGCACAAACTTCTTCAATCAAGTGCTGTTGATTACTAAGTGTTTGCGGAGCTGAACTTTGACACCGGTTGATCTCAGTAAAATCACTGCATTTAGACTCAATGCATGGAATCAATTTTTTTTAACAAGTTGAAAAGACAAAGTGCTGGACTGAGGAGCAAGTAAACGAATACCTGCTCAGCAGTTTTTCAATTACAGCTTCCAGTTTAGATCCTGCCTTAATATTTAATTCTGAACACCTTTTTTTCTCCTGGGTTGTTTGAAATTGAGAATACTACTAAAATCAAGGAAAGTAACATTTTCTTTTTTTTCCTAAATTTTTTAAAAATAGAGATTGCAGTGCCAATGTGAACACAATACCTGTGGGGAGAGCTGCAATGAGTGTTGCCCTGGTTACCATCAGAAACCATGGCAGTCTGGAACCTTTGCTTCTGACAACACTTGTGAGAGTGAGTAAATATTTCTCAACACATTTAGTAGAAGGCAGAGAAGATGGGTGACACAGCTGCCATTTCAAGGGTCAGTGCTGGGTTCACTGCTTTTTGTCGTTTATATAAATGATTTGGATGTTAACATAGGAGATACGGTTAGTAAGTTTGCAGATGATACCAATTGGTGCTGTAGTGGACAGTGAAGAAGGCTATGTCAGGGTACAATGGGACCTTGATCAGATGGACCAATGAGCTGAGGAGTAGCAGATGAAGTTTAATTTAGATAAATGTGAGGTGTTGCATTTTAGTAGGGCAAATCAGCTCAGAATACATACAGTTAACGGTAAGGCCGTTAACTGTATGGGGAGAGGTGCTGAACACAGAGACCTAAGGGTACAGGTGCATTGTTCCTTGAAAGTAGAGTTGCAGATAGACAAGGTGGTGAAAATAACGTTTGGCACACTTGCCTTCATTGATCAGAACATTGAGCATAGGGGAGAATGCGGGTAAGTGGAGTTGAAATGCCCATCAGCCGTGATTGAATGGCAGAGTGGACTCGATGGGCCAAATGGCCTTACTTCCACTCCTATGTCTTATGGTCTTAGGAGTTAGGATGTCATGTTGTGGCTGTACAGGACATTGGTGAGGCCGCTTTTAAAACACTGTACAGTTCTGGTTGCCCTTCTTTCGGAAGGATGTTGTTAAATTTGAGAGGGTGCCACAAAGATTTGCAAGGATGTTGCTGGGGCTGGAGCTACAGGGAGAGGCTGAATAGGCTGGGGCTGTTTTTCCTGGAGCGTTGGAGGCTGAGAGGTAACCTTATAGAGGTTTATGAAGCCATGAGGGGCATGGATAGGGTGAATAACCAAGTTCTTTTTCCAAGGGAGAGGGAGTCTAAAACTAGAGAATATATATTTAAGGCGAGAGGGGAAAGATATAAAAGGTACCTAAGGGGTAAACTTTCCACACAGTGGGTGGTGCGTGTATGGAATGAGCTGCCAGAGGAAGTGGTGGAGGCTCGTACAATTACAGCATTTAAAAGATATCTGGATGGGTATGTGAACAGGAAGGGTTTAGTGGGATAGGGGCCAAATGCTGGCAAATGGGACGAGGGCAGATTGGGATATCTGATTGGCATGGATGAGTTGGACTGAAGGCTCTGTTTCCGTGCTGTATGACTCTGTCTCTATAGTAGCCCTCTAGTATGGCAGTCCACACACTCATTCTGGGTCAGATATGTGCTATTCACCAACTCAGTAATGGTTGAAGAATCATCAGACAGTGCTCTTTCCTCAAAGGAGTTTTGTCCTTTTAAGTAAAGAGAAGTGATTTAAGACTGATGCTAGCCCATTTTCCCCACCTCACTAGCATCACCGACCTGCCTAACATCTCTTCCCCACTTACCACTCCATGATTAAAAGGCCTGATTGTTGCTGTTGTTATGGCCTCCTGGCCTGCACCAACCTCCTGTTGTCCACTTCCCTCCCATTCCTTGTGATTGTTGACTCAGCAAGCCCCACTTTTCTGCAGCAAACCGCTCCTCCTCAGACAATGTGCCAGTTCCCTACCTAAAGCCACAATGCAGTAATTCAAGAACCCACCTTCTCAAGGGCAACTAGCCAGCAACATCTACATCCCATGAATGGACTTTTAAAAAATGTCCTGCCCCCTGCACGCTCAGGATTAGCATCTCTGATCCTAATCTAATGGATCTTCCACATGTCACCTTTTGTTCTTTTCTCATTCACTATGAAATGGTGTTCTCAGGTTCTCAAACCTTCTGGCAACGATTGGACTGAACTCTCCCGTTCGATGCAGCATGAAGATCCATATCATTGCTGACCTCTCTCTGATCTGCCTTCCCTCTCCAAACAAAAACTACTATTTTCCTTTACTTTGCAATAAAATTAACTGTACCATGGTCATTTTAAGTTGAATGTAAAATAATAATGCCATGTTTGATCCACCAAAACGTCAAACATTTCAATTGCATGACTGAAATGTAGCTTGAAGCGATGTAAAGATTATGGTAGCAGTTCTCAAGAGTTTCTGGTGCATCTTTCATATTTGTACAGCTTTGATGGATACATGAAGGTTTTAGTAGACATCATTAATTAGTAAAATAGCTATCAGTCTGATTTGAGTCAGATATTGAAAACATTTACCTCAATTGTTTTTTAAATAGAGTGTAACTGCCATGACAAAGCAGAAGACTGTTACTATGACCAGAGTGTAGCTGATCGCAAGCTGAGTTTGAACATACATGGTCAGTACAATGGTGGGGGTGTCTGTATTAATTGTACCAACAACACTGCAGGCATCAACTGTGAGACCTGTATTGATGGCTTCTACAGACCTCACAAGGTAACTATTACGTGAAATAGAATTCTTTAGTCTCACTCATTTCCTCATTTAGCCAACTCGCTCTCCATTCTTCCAACAATGTTGCGATATTAAAACAATGCATTTCAGATGACATCATTAAAAATATATTTTTTAATAATCTATTTTTATTAAGAAAAAATAGATTTTTAAATACTACAACAAATACAAAACAATGCAATTCAAAACAGTACAAAAATAGTACAAAACTAAACCCAAATAATAAAAAAATCCCAACCCACCCTGCTATACAAACCTAAACTAGCCATTTAACTAACTAAATAAATACCTAACAGCAAACAATAAAATAGTAATAACTCAGCCCAGCCAAACCAAATACTCATACATTCACAGTTCCTCCTCCCTGGATATTGGACTCATGAAACACAATCATTACGGCTATATAAAAGCCCTTGTTAGTTAAATCTGTGTCCAGGTATTTCAAAAAGGATTGCCACGTCTTGTAAAACTTCTCAGTTTTGTGGTGTTCCATTTTTGTGAGAAAATCCAGGGGAATATGAACCATAACAATCTTCCGCCAACCCAACAGGCCTGGGGGGGTTTACTGATATCCAACCTAGCAAGATATTCTTCCTTGCACAGAATGTAAGAATATTGAAAAGTTTTTTCTTATGCGCGTCTGCAGGAAATGCAATGGGTAGGCCCAAAAGGAGAGAAATAGGATCCTTCTCCACCCCTACACCTAAACTCCTCTCCATTTCACCCACCACAACGCTCCAATATGTTTAAAACCTGTCACAAGACCAAAGACAATGGGTAAGAGTACCCGTACAGACCTTGCACTTGGGACATGCTGAAGATACCCCTGGTTTAAATTTTGACAAATGGTCTGGGGCTAAGTGGACCCTGTGGAGAATCTTCAACTGTAAAGCATGGGTCCTATTGCAAATTGATATCTTCCTTGCATTCTATTTAAAATATGTTGACTTACAATTTTTAAATGTATTGATGAAAATTGTTTTTAAGATTAGGATGGCGTTCAAGGTGGCATTCAACAGTGGAGAGCTGAAAGAGCTGATAATGTTGTTCTATTTATAGGTCTCTCCTTTTGACCATGATCCTTGCTTGCCATGTGACTGTAACCCAGCAGGATCTATAAATGCTACTTGTGTGAAGGATGATAATCACGCGCTTATAGAACGTGGTGAGTTGATCTTAAATGGGTCTTATTTGCTCTCTTTAATCTTTCATGGGATGAAACTATTGCTGGCATTGTTTATTCCTGATTGTCCATGCATAATTTATGATGAGCCACTAACACGCACTGCTACAGTTCATTCGGCACAGGAACACCCACAAGTACACTGAGGGAGGACATGCTGGAATTTTGACCGAGCTACAGTAAAGATGTGGTGATATAATTCTGAGTCAAGATGGGTGCATTATTTAGAAGGGAATATTTTGAAGGTGATGGTGCTCTCATACATTCATTATCCTCTCCTAGATGATTGAAGGGTTTGAGCTATGGGGAGAGGCTGAATAGGCTAGGGCTATTTTCCTTGGAGCGTCAGAGGCTGAGGGGTGCCCTTATAGAGGTTCATAAAATCACGAGGGGCATAGATAGGGTGAATGACCAAGGTCTTTTTCCCAGGGTAGGGGAGTTCAAAATTAGAGAGCGTAGGTTTAAGATGAGAAGGGAAAGATTTAAAAAGGACTTGAGGGGCAACGTTTTTCACACAGAGAGTGGTGCGTGTATGGAATATGCTGCCAGAGGAAGTGGTGGAGGATGGAATAATGACAACATTTAAAAGGCATCTAGTAGTGTACATGAATATGGGCCAAATGCTGGCAAATGGGACTAGATTAATTTAGGATATCTGGTCGGCTCGGACGAGTTGGACCAAAAGATTGGTTTCCGTACTGTACATCTCTATATAACTCTATGACTCTATGGTAAAGGTCAAGTTTGAAAAGTGCAGTTGAAGGGGACTTGGTGATTTGCTGCAGTATATCTTGTAGATGATACATACTGCTGCTACTGACTGTCGGTGGTGGAAGAAGCAAACATTGAAGAATGCCGATGAAGTGGCCTTACCCAAACAGCATATATTCATTGATCAACCATTGTATTTGGAGAGACTTTGTAAAAGACCTAATGCTACAGTACACGCTGAATAATAGGAGTAGGTAGAAGACCAGGAAATAGCAAACTGCAATGTTATTTGACTGATGCTCATTGGTGGGTGTCAATGGCTCAAGCTCTCAAATATCTCCCCAAACCTTTTGTACTTTATTTCACACGACCTGGGCTTATGACTTCCATTCCACTTGTTTGTCAGGCACTGCATAAATTAATTGAATTTCGAATGGATCTGCACCAGTTTTCTCTCATGTTGATTTGCTTTCTAATTTTATTTTGTCCTAGGCCTGTTCCCTGGTCAGTGCCATTGCCAAGACGGTTACACAGGGAAGACATGCAGCCATTGTGCTCCGGGCTTCAAAGGCTTTCCCAGTTGTGCACGCTGTAACTGTAGTGTAGCTGGTAGCATCAATGATGACCCTTGCGCTGAGCCGTGCCAATGCAAGGTTTGTCGATGCCATCTGACAATGGCACAACTTCTTGAATTGAATTGAATTGAATTTATTGTCACGTGTACCGAGGCACAGTGAAAAGCTCTTCTTTCCAGTCCCTTTCAGAGAAAGGGAAAGTCTGTAAGTTTTGTAAAGACCCAATACGGATCTACATGAGAATGCAGTGCTACAGGTTTGTGTTTTGGACTGGGAAATTGGAAATCTAATGCACGTCCTGACCCTTGCGCGGTGTTTTTTTGGCTTGATTTGCTTGCCATCCAATTATTGGATGGTGGGAAGGGTCTCAGAGCTAATGGATGATCACAAGCATTGTAGGAGCTGCAGTTTGCTATTTGTAGAGAAAGAGAGAGAGAGAGAGAGGGGGGAGGGAGAGAAGAGGAGGGAGGAAGAGGGAGGTAGAAGGAGCAGGGCCAAATAGCAAGTTTAACCATTTTCCTTTTCAATTCCACTATCCCAATTAAAAGGTGTAAAGGAAGGAATTTCCTGCAGAATTTCAAGGTAAAAACAATGTCAGGGAGTTGGACTGGTTGGAAGATCCATCTTTATTCCCCACACACTTCCTCCCCAACCACAAAGTCAAGGTTGAGGTGAAAATTCTGATTTATTCCTGTATCACAACCTCATCTTTCCCCAACCCCGTAATGTTTATTTACTTCCTGTGCAGTTGCAAGGATGCTGGGGCCCGGATTGAAAGAAAGCAGTTTGGAACTATTCAGTAAAGTCAGTGTTCACTACTGAACGCCTGGGCATTAAAAGGATTAAAATGCTCACTATTCAATGGCTGCCTCGGTTAATGTCACAGGATTAGATTTACTTGTAAACAAATGTTTCCAGAATGTCATCACTCTCAGGGCAATGTGCAAGAAATCAGAAAATGTCAGATATGCCCACCAGTGCTATCCTGCCACAATTTAATTATATCTTACCATGTTGTAAAGTAAAGAGAAATAAAGGGTTATTTATTCACTGATGAAACTCCTGCACAGAATACCATTTTAGTAGAAGGACTGCTTTTGGCCTGTCTGCATGAATGTTGACCCCTCCTCTGAAATCCTCCTCTTTGTGCATCACTCATTTTTTTTTGTCCCATAGAGAGGCACAGAGTTTTCTCAGGCTGTTTCAGCAGCCCCCACCTAAAAGGTCATAGTCAGGTTTTGTAAATGATAAAAGCCATCCTGTGGATCAGTCTACCCCAAAGCCTTCCAGAGACATGCTGGACCAGCCTTAGCTCAGTGTCCCTCACAGGTTGCAGGTTCAGTAACATAAGGCAAACATTTTAGACTCAAAACACTTTGTGTGCAGTACTGAGGGAGTGCTGCACTATCATTTGAACGAAACACTGAACTGATGTCCCACCTGCTCCTGTGGTTGAGAAACAGAGGAGATATTCCTGAGGTTGTGACCAATATTTATTCCTGAACCAACAGATTGAAAAACTACCAGTCACTACTTTCTGGCTATTTATGGGAGCTTGCTGTACAATAATTGCTGCAGCATTTTTCTGCATTACAACTGCAGCTTCACCTAATTGGTTGTCAAGTGAGTTGGGTTGCCCTGGGGTGCTACTACATGGTTCTATCCAGTTCTTTCTTTGCCACAGGGTTGCTGCTGGGAAAATAGATGCTACAACTTGGTTCTTCCCTAATGAGAGCAGTCAGGGGCATGCAACAACACCCACCTCGTCACCCGGATAAAGCCTGAGGCCTAGTTTCTACCGAGTCTCCAGTATCTTGCTTTGAGCACAGATTGACAACTGGATAATTATGTTTACCCCATACTCTCCAAAGTATAGATGTTGCGTTATGTCTCACAGTTGATATGCAGTCTGCCTATAAGAGACATTCCCGTGATATCATCGTAGTATTTGACCTGAGGGTATAAATGTCTCAGACTCCATTTTAACCAGGCCCTATTTGAAACACAACAAGCTGATGAAAGCATACGGCACTCGGTAACCAAATAACTTCATATTAGCCCATACACTGAAGAGCTTGTGAGTATAAAACCTGAATCCATGCAGAGCTGTAACAAATGCTTGTTGAATCATTCAATACTGTGTTACCCATGCCTAACTGTCTGTTATGGGAGCTATGCAGTTTTAGGTATTAAAAACATCGCTGGAGAGAAGGCCCAAACCTTGGTGGCAATTTGGAAGTTACTGCCTACAATCTGAGTGTAGAGACACTGAGTTTTCTCAGAACATCTCTGTCCGATGCTTTAATGAGTTGTCCCCCAGTTGCATTTGACTGTGATAACAATGTCTGATGCCATGCTTTCACTGGTGCATGTTAAGATTGCAAATGATGGTGGTTATTTATAAGTGTGGGGTATAAGTCATAAAATGCACTGCCTTCATTAATTCATGCTCAGACCTGAACAAATCTAAATTACAGAGAAACGTGGAGGGGGAGAACTGTAACCAGTGCAAGCCAGGGTTCTACAACTTGCAGGAGAGGAATCCCGAAGGATGCACAGAGTGCTTCTGCTTTGGGCTCTCCGGTGTTTGCGAAAGCATTTCCTGGTCCATTACACAGGTGAGTGGTGACTGGTTCATGATGTGCCTGCGTGGGTTTTATTTACATTTCGCAAATACCTCTCCTTGTGGGATAGTTTTCATTTCATTGGAAGCAGATGAAGCTGGCTGTTTTAGGAGCCATTACGAGTCCAGCACAGTGTGTTGTACCAAGCATCAGGAAAATAGTGCAAGGGGCAATTTAACTCTACTCTGCATTTGAAAGGATTTTTAACATGCCACTGGCATGGATTTGTAAATAGTCACTATGCTATATTTCAGTAAGCCAGCTCTGTGCTTCGAGTTGTCAGTTGCTCCATTGTAAAATTGTTGTGCAAGGTTACACAGTCTATTAAATCTCTGTTTAAACCTTGAAACGGCACAGAAGAAAATTGCATGGCTTTTATAACAATTTCATGTCTATAAATTGCCTGGTACGCTCCTGAATTGTTGTATTGGGTGTCTTGGACTTCATAAGTGGGGATTTGTTTTATTTCTTGTAGACCCAGGATTTGGTCATTAAGCTTTCAGCAAATCGCTATTCCCAGTAGAGCAGAATTAGTTCCTGTGAAAGCAGGCATCAGGAGGAAACAGTTTTCATTTTTAACTGAGCAGCAAGTTCAAATTTAATTTAATCTGGGTGGATATTGTAGTAAGGTGTGGTCTTCTGTCTCGTGATTGAATATGAACAATCTTTATTAAGCATAATTTTTGACAAGAGTGGAGATCTTGTGGAACCCCACAGACTTGGGCTCAAGTTCCATATGAGTGATTGTTGCTATGACATAACTGTTTATGTATAGAAGGTATTAGAGTTAAAGATAATAATTAACTCTTTACCCCACAGATATTGGTTCCAGTTTACCAATGCAGTGGTTGAGCAGCATGTTTATTTTGAAACTTAGACCTTTAATATGAATGAATAATTTCTCTCAAACTAGAATTTGTAAATCTTAATTGATGATGTAAATGTGAATTTGGTTTCACTGGTTCAGTAAAACTCATCACAGCATCTCCCAATCTGACGTATTGTTTTTTTCACAAGACAATGGAGCTTTTAACTTGCTCAGTCCATCCTTCAATATTTCTGCATTTCAAACATCCAATCTGTGAGGTTAGGGTTAACTCCAACCCTAAAAAAGTACCTTCCAATTTAAACAGCTGTCATGAGCTTGAAGAAAATGATAGTCTTGTCCTGTCTTCCCTTGATGTGTGACCTGTTAGAGGTCTTCAAATGGATGAAAGATTTTGGGTACAGGGGGAACGTTCACCTTCTGGGAGAGAGTTCAATCAGAAGTCATCAGTGTACAGAAGAAATCCCTTAAGGAAATCAGAAGATACTTCTCAGCTAAAGAGAAGTTAAGTTCACTCTCATAGCAAGTGGTTCAAGGGAATAGGATAGATGTCATTGACGGGAAATGAGACAAGCATCTGAGGGAGAAGACAACAGGTGGTTCCCATCTTAGACTTAAATGGGAAAAAACTGGCAAGGAATTCAAGTGGAACATTAACACCAGCATGGACTGTTTGGGTCGAATGGCCTATTTCAGTCTCATTTACGCTATCCAATCCGATGTAATTGATTTTCTACACCTCTTTAGTATTAGCACACATTATATTGCGGTACACACTGTGGACTTTGACCTGCATCGTATTGACTTTTCAAAAAGACAGCCAATCAACTTATAATTTTTATCTTCAAATACTTTCAGTGATCTAACCTCCATAGCTGTCTGGAGTGGAAAGTTCCAAACATTCTGAGAGCAGAAATTCCTTTGCATTCTTAGTTTTAGGTTGTCCCCTTCTCTTGTAACTATGTCTCCTAGTTTGAGATTCCCTCACATTTTCTCAACATTTACCGTGTCCAGCACCCCTCAGAATCTTATGTTTCAGTAAGACCACCCTCATTCTTCTAAATGCTAATGAATAAAGACCTAACCTGCTTAGCCGTGTTAACATGGATATTGCTGGGGAGTATATGGGGATGATGGCTGGGTTTCCCTATCTCACATTCTAACAGATTCCATGCTCACCAGATCAAAGATGTCAGGGTGGAGCCAGGAATTCTACTGTCTCTGTGCACCTTCCAGGGAAATCCAATCTATGACATATCAAGAGAGACTGGATCAGTTAGGACTGTGTTCACTGGAGTTTAGAAGCACAAGACAGGGTGAATGCAGGAAGTATGTTCCCAATGACTGGGAAGCCAATGGTCAATACCAGCTGACCATTTAGGACTGAGATCATGAGAAACTTCTCCACCCAGAGAGTGGTAAATGAATGGTACTCTGCCACAGAAAGCAGTTAAAGCCAAACGTTGAATATTTTCAAGAAGGCGTTACATAGCGTTGTTAGGGCTAAATGGATCAAAGGGTATAGGGAGAAAGTGAGACTAGGGTATTATTAGTCATAGACATACTGAATGGCAAAGCAAGCTTGAAGGGCCAAATGGCCTACTCCTGCTCCTGTTTCTAGATTGCTTTGAACTAAGTTGGACATGTCTGAACCCTTCTGGAGCATTGCCTGTTTCATTCAAACACTTCTCCAGTGCCTTGAAGTTAATGAGAAGAATCACATCAAGCTAATCAAATGTTCCACTTGCATTAAATGTCTCATGAAACAAGTCAGGGACCACTAAATTAATTGCATTAATGTTTGGGTGAGTCAGTCCCCCCCGTTCCCCCCCCCCCCAAATCTGCACACTGAACAAGGTTACAATATGTCAGAAAGAACGAGGTGTGATTCGAGCATTTTCCAATTTTGAATATTTGTTTCTGCAAACAAAGTAATTACCTTTTCCAAGTTTCTTTTTAATGCACAATGTTGTACAGCATTTAAGCACTTTTTATATAAGGAATATCACAGTTGCAGTTCGGTTTGGATTATCATTTAATTTAGTTTTCATCAACATTGTTGACCAACTAATGAATGGCATTAATATATTTGTTCTGTGCAGAATCTTATAATCTGAAATGCGATGACAAATGTCACACAACTCACATTTTTATTTTGAAGGTCACAGATGTTAATGGATGGCAAGTGACTGACCGTCAAGGTATTAAAAGGATCCAGTCTTATCAGGATCTGTATGGAGGCCCTATCCGAATGAACGTTAACAGCACTGAGGCCACAAAGTCTCTGCCTGCTTTGTATTATTGGACAGCGCCAGAATTGTATTTGGGTAATAAGGTAAACTAACCTGTTTCAAAAAATCATTCAACTTGAATTTCTCATTTCTCAATAATAAACATGCTTTGAAATTATTTCCATGATAGGCCCATGAGAAAAATTCCATTACAACTTCTATTATTAAAAGTAGGACATAATTATATCAAGATTGGATATTGGCATATTATTGAATTTAGTTAAAATATTATGACATGTTCATCATGTGTCCATTTACTTACAAAATAGTTACCATCATTTCGTAACCAAGGAAATTAAACAGCAACTACACGATTTAAAGAAAATGGGATTGAGGATGAAAAGGGCATGTAATTGGGTGTATCTGCAGACTCCTTGGTTAACTGAATCCTTGGGCCCTATACAACCATCCCACTTTACCACCAACTGAGGCCCTTAATTAATGACCACTTAAAGGTGTTCGGATGTGGGGTGTATCTTCCCTCTCTCCCACCCACTCCTCCACCTTTTGCAGCCCCATGACCCCCATTCTCCCATATTCTCCTGCCATCAGTTATCTCTCTTCTGTGAGTGTAGGTGCTTCCTGCTAATCTTTACGACCTCCAAAGCCAATGTGTCACTCCATGGCTGCAGTGCCCAGTCCTGAATGCCGCACTCTAAATTTCAGTCTATTCCCAGTGTTTTATTGAAATGACTTCCCATCATTTGTATTCTAATATGCTGAAGACAAAATATCAATGGTTGAGTAGGCAATACCTCAGGAATATGGATTTTCGCAAGTTTAATAGATAGGGTCCAAGCTATCTGAAGATTAGAAAATTCCTCATTCCTTTGTAGATGATGAGGGATCCAGCGTAGAATCATTTCAGGGAGGTTCAGGCCTACTGTAGCAAGGCTTCATCAACTTCAATGCAAATGGTATCTGAGAAAATCCAGACCTAGACTGCTATGAGTCACACAGGGTCAGGAGTCTAATCAACTCACCCTTGATCGCTTCTCATGAGGCTCCTCGTCATCAGCAAAGCTGTTGTCAAATCAGAGCTTTAGATCCAAACTGTGGGAAGTCTCAAGTTTGTTCTGAATTCAGAATTTTGTTCTGAGCCATTGAGAGGTTTCCCAGGCCTTTTCAGAGAGCAGTTAATAATCAGCCACAGTGCTGTGGTCCAGGAGACACATATAGGCCAGACCAGGTAAGGGCAATAGATTTCCTTTCTAATGAACCAGATGGGATCCTACAGCATCAGCCTGGGCCACTGGATTACAAGGCAAAAGTGAGGACTGCAGATTAGAGTAAAGATTAAAGTGGTGCTGGAAAAGCACAGCAGGTCAGGCAGTATCCAAAGAGCAGGAAAATGGACATTTTTCTTAATTTCAAAAATATACTTGATTCATAAAATATTTTGATGGTCTGTACAGTTGGTCATGCCATACATATGTAAACATTCCATTCCTTTGCATTCATGTGGTGAATCTCATACAAATGAAGTTATCATTTGTATATACAGGCCTGTACATTTATCAATCAGATATCCATATATTTAGCCGAGGCGTCAGCAGAGCCCAAATGACTGCGTGGGCCCCCTGTTCTTCTTAGGCAGGCAGATGTTACACAGTGGTCTTTCCCCACTGCACCTTGGCGGCAGCTGCCCCAAGCTTCAGCGCATCCCTCAACATGTAGTCCTGGACCTTGGCGTATGCCAGTCTGCAACACTCAGTTGGGGTCAACTCCTTCAGCTGGAAGATCAACAGGTTCAGGTAGGAAGCTCTTCATCAGGAAGGGTTACACTGAGTTGCAACTCCAGTGAGACTACTACTACTTCACCATCTCTCCCTTGTCCTACAGGGTCATAGTGACTGCACTTCCAAAGTTCTTCGCTTGAGGTTGTGAAAGATGTAAATGCATGTCTGTCTGTCTTTTCCTTAATCCAGTTGACTGCGTATGGAGGCTACCTGAAGTTCACTGTGTTGTATGATTTTCCAATGGAAAGCAGTGTTAATGAGGCGATCTCCAATATTGATGTCATCATTGAGGTAAGGATGCTGGAACCAATTCCAAACTTAAAGGAACTTATTACAGAGCAAGACAACTGTGAGGCTAGAGGTCTGTTCACACTGCACGCATTCTCTGTGGGCACAATTATTGTAGGTGGCATACAATTAAAGGGTGATTCAGAGTGGAGTAGTTGCATTGAATGAGCCCAGGTTGGTGATAAAGCTATAATGTAACCCCAGGGATCTGAGCCACACATGACTTCCCCAGAGATTTTATATTGATAGAGTGTAAGGCAGTACTGCATGCAGAAAGTAAATTGGACACAGTTTGAAGTATCATTTTTATTGTCACAGTAATTCATATACAGAATTATGCTATTAAGCAAAAGTGAACCCAAAGGATTTACACAGTTAATCATTTACAATAAAAGCCTACTTAATCCTGGTAAACTCTCATGTGGTGAATCTCATTAAAGCCCCCTTTGTTGATGCCGGAAGGCTTTAATGTCCTTTCGTAAATATTAGTGAGCATCAAATACTTAGAGCATATTGATAGCTGGCAGGGACACCAAAAAAACTGCCTAAACATCAGAATTAGCAAAATAACACAAACATTGGTGAATTGCAAGGCTGTAATCTAATCTCTGGGATTAATTGCTGTAAATTGATTAAATTCCCTCTTGCGATTTATTGAACTGAAGTCCTTGATTCGATTACGTCAAGCATGCTGGCTAAACAGGAGTAATTACAAGAGCACAGTCTCATCAAGAGGTTCAAATGATGACATTAGTGAGGAAAGCAATTTGATTTGTCACCCAAATACAAAATGTAATTGCTTTAATTGTAGCCGCTTACACATGCTCATTTTTCTGTGATGTACGTTTCAGAGTTAGAAACGTAAGGGTTCAAGCTCCCACATCAAGATTTCAATGCATAGCCTAGACTGGCACTGTATTACAATATTGAATAGCTTCTGTATTGTCCAATACACTATCCTTTGGCTAAATGATTAAACTGAGGCTCTGTTTTCTTACTCTGCTACTTTCTTCTCTCTTCCCATGCCTGGCAGTGCACCAAGCATAAAAGCTTCCATAGATATTTATTCCTGAAACAGGTCACTGGCCTGGTACCAAAGGCTATAGTTTGAGGGGTTCCACTCCACGACAATCATTTCTGACTAGGACATCTTCCACTGACTTATTGCAAGGATTTACTGGTCAGTAACTAACATGTCTAAGCCATATCATAATGGCACTTCTCATGGGCAACAACTCCTAGAGTGGGACATGGATAAGGAGCTTCTGTCGCAGGCGCAGAGGTACTGTTGTTCCATAAGATCGCTTTGTGATCATTCTTCAGGTGACTGTAGAAGATACAATAGCACCACCTCTGCTTTCAATCTCTCTCATTCTGACCTGTGGAAAGGTTGATTGAAAAATAATTCGCCTTTTGTTGAACTGTGGGTGCTGCTGATTTGTCTCCCCCTGCCTTATTTCTAGTTGCTCCCCTTTCCTTTTTGTTAAGAAGTATGTGCCATACTGAAAGAACTCAGTTCCAAGAGTATTGCTGAAAAGAACATATCCCTTTAAAGCTGTTTGTCTTTCATTCATGGGGGTGGATACAAGAATACCACGTTTCAAAGGGAACACACATTTTGTTACATGGGGGAAAACAACCAATCAGCACCCTTTTCTTCATGCTGAAAAAATTGTTGTTCCCTTTGAGGTGTGGTGTTCTTGCATCTGTCCTGATGAGTAGAAGGCAAAAAGCTACAACATCATGTTTCACCCAATGCTCCCCTAAATTTGGATGCTGTCCTCTTACTGATAATAGTTGAGGGCTTTGCAATTTTATCCAATTGGCATTGATTGAAAATGGAGAAAAATAAAGAATAACATTTGATTGGATATCATTTAGCTACGTTCTTCATTTCTTCCTGGGGCAGATTTTGCTTCATTTGTTACCATTAAAGTATTCTTGTATACTCACCCTGACTTACTAGCTTCAGTTCACAAGGGACGATAAATATTCATCCAGTGACACAATAACATTGAAATTCAGCGTCATCATTGTATCTATGTGAAGTTACCATTTACAGATTTGATGAGCAGGCCATGTTGCAAAAGCTATGAACCTTTTCCTTTTATTTGTCAGTTTGGTAAGGCTAAGTCTCACCTCCAGCTCAAACAGTCAGTGTTCATTTTTCATTATAAGACTTGCATACTTAATCTAGCCTTTTATGCTTTATTGCAATATTAAGGAGGTGTTGCATTGTCAAAGCTGCCATCCTTCTTGAAGATGCATTAAACTGAAGGCACCGGTGGTTCATATCAACACAAAAGTTCCCATTAAAATATTTCTTCCAGTCTCTGGTCCAATTTTGCTTCTTCACATAGTAATACTCAGGAGAAATTAACTGTTCATTCAACTCTGCGCTGCTTATGGACTTTTGTTGTATGCAGGATAACTGTCATATTCCTCCACTAATCACGAGTACACTGAAACATTCCTGTGTAATGAGACATTTAATTACATTGTTCTGACTGGACTGCAGTATTTTCCCAATGCTACGTAGAAAATGGGAGATGTTGTGATAAACTGATAGAATCCCTGATCAGCATTCCCTTGAAGTTCTGGGTTCAGGCCCCACTTCAGGACCTGATGGCCAAAGGAGGTCCTTCATAATAAGGACCAGCAAGTTGTATATTGACTTGTAAACCCTTCCAGAGCGTTCAGACGGCGGGAGGTAAGAGCGGGAGAGATTCTTGATCCACAGTGTGATGGAAATCATACTAAGGGTATTACCATCAGTGTCAATAGCCTCAGACCTTAACATGCTTGTAAACGTTCTGATGTAGGTGTGCTGAACCTGAAACATTAACTCTGGTTTCTCTTCACAAATGCTGCCAGACCTGCTGAGTTTCTGTTTTCCACCGTTTGCGGTCTTTTGTTTGATTTTTAAGCTGGTAAAAGTTGTAATTTGCCCCAGTAACTTGGGTTCTTTTAGGGAGGGAGATGGCTCAGTTGACTGTATCGGCAGTATGGATCAGATTGGTGCCAACAATACACTGTTAGATCCCCATTCAAGCTGGAATGGATTTGGAACCTGTCTCTTTAGCCCCACGCATGGTGGAGGACCTGGGTCAGACTTGCCTTCAGGCAGAGAATGCTCTCTGAAGAAGAAAATGTTCTCCTTCATTTTTAAGATGACCTTTTGTATGTTTTGATTGTTTAGGGCAATGGTCGAACACTGAGTACAGGGTCTGAGGGCCTCCTGCTCCAACCATATGATGAAAAGCTGGTTTCAGTTCGACTCTTACCCGAGAACTTTGTGGACCTTAATACAAATAATGCAATTGACCGAGATCGCCTCATGACTGTTCTAGTGAATGTAACACGGCTGCAGATCAGGATCATGTACAACGTCGCCAAACAGGCTGTGTACAGGTGAGTATGCACGTTCTACTGGTGTAAAGGTACACCAGAGACACTGGTTCAAATCCCACCACAACATCTGATGGAGTTTATATTTTAGAAATAAATCTGGCATTAGAAGCAAATCTCACTCATGGTTACCATGGCAACTGTTGTTGATTGTTCTAAAGATCCATTGGGTTCACTGCTGTTTTACAGAAGGAAATCTGCTGCCGTTACCTGGTCTGGCCTATATGCGACTCCAAAGCCACAACAATGTGGCTGACTCTTAACTGCCCCCTGAAATGGCCCTAGCAAACCACACAGTTCAGGGGCAATTGGGGATGGGCAAGAAATGCCAGTCTTACCTGAGACTGCTACATTCCATGAAAGAATTTTAAAAAAAGACGACACAGTGTTAAAAGCAATGGGATGAGAATTGTTCCAGGTTGCTTGGGAGATAAGTCACACCAGTAAGCAGTATAATGTAGCGGCATACTCAGACTGCAGACATCGAGGTGTGAGTTTGCACAGCCAAGGTTGCAATGATCCTTGTGATTTAAACTGGTTGATCAAATCCTTTCGCATTTCAAAGACAAAGTGGTATTGCTGAGATGTGATAGATGCGAGTCTACTTCATGACAAGTGTATGTGGACAACAACGATTATGATTTGAAAAATTATAAAGATACTAGCCACGCTGCATGTTCCATAACAGTGGTCTATTCTGCTTGATGTAAATCAAACAGTTTCCAACCAGCCTCCTGTATGCTCTCTTCTGACCATGTTCTTGCAGCTTCAGATTTCACAAAGTCTCTGTCTACAAGAGCTTCGCTAGACCTGACTAAACGCCAGTCTTTGTTTTTTATTTTAATCTTCCTTTGATCACAACCAGAAAATAAACAGGATCTTTCCAACACAAAGTGTAAGGGAACAATTTATTTTTGTAATGTTATAATGTGGGGAAACAACATCAAAGCTGATCTCATTAACAGTTCTATTGCCTATTGTATGATTAGGTTTAGATTAGATTACTTAGTGTGGAAACAGGCCCTTCGGCCCAACAAGTCCACACCGACCCTCCAAAGAGCAACCCACCCAGACCCATTCTCCTACATTTACCCCTTCACCTAACACTAAGGGCAATTTAGCATAGCCAATTCACCCAACCTGCAATTCTTTGGACTGTGGGAGGAAACCAGAGCACCCGGAGGAAACCCACGCAGACACGGAGAATGTGCAAACTCCACGCAGACAGTTGCCCGAGGTGGGAATTGAACTCGGGTCTCTGGCGCTGTGAGGCAGCAGTACTAACCACTGTGCCACCCATTGTAGCTATGTTCTTTTCAATTTATCTTCATTTCAAAAACGTGGACATTTTTAAAAATCGTTATTTTTCTCCAAATTCTTCTGTGAAATAGCATTCAAAAAATTCAAAGTTTTGAGATTTGACTGACGTGTAACAAATTGTTATCATTGCCAGGGGAACTGAGAGTTACTGAACAATTCACTGAAAAATTGTCAAAGGCAATACTATCTTCAAAGTATCACGTTGTATTTGAAACGATATTTCAATGCAATGCAGTGGCTGTAGTATTTTAAGTTGCAATCAGAGCCTGTGAGATCAAATCTCACCGTAGTACCTTGTGAAAATCAGTTTAATCACTCAGCTCACTTGAGGGATTACACGAGGAAAAATGTTTATGGCAACTGCCGTATTGGTGTGAAAAACTAACTGGTTTATTAAAGCTCTCACTCCTTCTCAATTTGGTCTACACAAGGCATAATCCCAAACTATAACTCTTAATGGCTTCTGAAATGGCTCAGCGTGACATAATATTGAAGAAGCAATCATTTCGCCAGTACAGGATCCATTTGCAGCTTCTCAGACTGAGGGTGAAAATGCTGTCAGTCTGTTCACTCAGTTTTTTTTATTCTCCCGTTTCGTCAGTTTATTCAGATCCTCTTTTTCACACTACCCACTCTCAGTTCACACTGACATTCTCTGTCTTTCTCCATTGCAAAGTGTCATTCCTAACTTCTGTCTCCTTCTTTCTTCCCTTGACAGTCATCTGTTTGCTTTTCATTCCCCAAACCCATCCCAATCTGTTTTTCTCTTCTCATAGACTTTATCCCTTGTCCCTTTCCATGTTGTCAGTCCTCACCACACATTCTAGACCCTCTGGCTACATCCCCATACAGTCTAGCCTCTTCATAATGTTCTCCCACCCTCCCCTGTGAATTGCACTGTTAGTCTTTCTTTTCTTTCTCTACCTATTGCCAGACGTTCTGTCCCTTAATATTCATTTCCCTCTCTGACCCCTTCCCAAATCCAGGGAGCAACATTCCAATAGGTCTCACCATTCCTCACCTTGGCCGGGTTTTCCGCCTCTGTGTGCAGTAGCTCGCAGTTTTGCAAGTCCAGGAGTTCAGGCCAATTACCAATGGACCCAGCAAATCTGGCCATCAGTGTAATGAGGACGTAGAAACTGTCCAGTACTCTAACCACTAGACTGTATTGGAGTCACCTTACCTGACCATCAGTGTAACGGGGACGTAGAAACTGTCCAGTACTCTAGCCACCAGGCTGTCTTGGAGTCACCGGACCTGGCCATCAGTGTAATGGGGAAGTAGAAATTGTTCAATATTCTTTCTTGAAGGGAGCAGAATGGGGCAGGTTTGGGGAGAAATGAATAGTTTATTTGCAATGATTTGGATCATCACCGTCATTTAATTTTCCTTAAAGCTGTAGGTTGATTATAGAATTATAACTAATGCAGTGCACCAGTTATAATTTTACATATCTGTGGTTAAACCACATAACTGCAGATGGCAAGGTATTGTTTAAAGGGAGTGGATTGGGAAATGTTCATGTACAAAAGGACCTGGATCTCCTTGTACATTGGTCACTGTGAGCATGCACAAAGGTACAGGAAGCAGTTTGGAGGGAAAATGGCTGTAGCCTTCATTGAAAGGGCTGAGGAAGTCATACAGCAGCGATACAGGGCCTTGCTGAGATGACACCAGGAGCATCGTGCGCAGTTTGGTCTCTTTATCTAAAGTAGGATAATATTTTCCAAGTTGGAAGCCCAGCAAATGTTCACTGGAATGATTCCTGGAATGAGGAGAGATTCTACTTATATTCACTGGAGTTTAGTAGGACAAGAGGGAATTTCATTGATACATATGGAATTCTGACAGAGTGGATACAGGAAGGATGCGCCCTTTGGCTGAGGGTCTAGAAGAAGAGGTCACAATCTCAGAATAAAGTGTCGGCCATTTTGGACTGAGGTGAGAAATTTCTTCACTGAGGGTGCTGATCCTGTAACATTCCCTATCACATAAGACCTTGGATGCCAATCACTGAATATATTTAAGAAGGAAATGGTTTTGTGGATACTAAAGGCACCAAAGGATATGGAGAGATAGTATTGAAATGGAGGATCATACATAATCATGTTGAAGACAGAATGGGCTCAGTGAGCTGAATGGCCTACTCTGGCTTGTATATTTCTGTAGGAGGCTATTGAAGTGTTAGAGTGACTGAGTTTCACTTTTTGACATGGGTCTCACAGCGCTGCAGCAGAGGGTCACTCACAGGGTATGTTTAATATTCCTGTTATCCCGATGGAATACAGTCAGGGTTATTTTACGTATGTGGTTGAGCTTCCAGTGCCAGAAGCATTATCTATTTAATTGTGTTTGTTTTTCTTCTCGTGTAAGTAGTGAATGGTTATACGTGCCCTGAACCCCCCCCCCCCCAACTGACCCACCTCACTTTGTAAAATGGTTTGTTGTATTTCAGGCTGAGTTCGGTCACGCTGGATGTTGCGAACCCCAATGCCATCGATATTCTTCCTGCTGTGGATGTTGAACACTGTGAATGCCCACCAGACTACTCTGGCATTTCCTGTGAGGTAATGCAGAAAACTCTTGTCCTCTGCTTGTGTCCTTTACCAGTGTGGTTAGTGGTAGGTGAAGGACATTAAAGGAAAGTTGGCCGTCTTGCTGCAGACAACTTGATGCAAGAGTGGCTTCATTATCTTTCAGTTGTGAAGAGCTGTTCATTACCTCTGCGCAATTGAACTGCGAAAATTATAGACCCTAAAATATTCAGAGGTTTATCTTAAGCAACTAGAAGTGACGTGCACTTTAATATTATTTGAAAAGTAAACGCAACTTTCAGAGTGATCCAGAACAACCCTAGTGTGATCTCTGTTTTGCCAAACCAGATCTCATTAAATGTGCTGTTGCCAATCTATGTACTTTGTTAATATTCCACCTCCATTTTCTTCTGTGTTTACGTTCCTTTCCATTATATAGTCATAGTGTACAACGGAAGTAGAGTCTGTCATAACTATGCAAATGAAATTGGATAAATACATGTAAGGGGAAATAAATTGCAGGACTTTGGGAGAAAGTGTATGGGCTATGATTCTCTGATAGATTTAGCTTCATAGTTCAGGTAATTAAAACATTTCTTATTCAAGTAACTCATTGTGTGAAAATGCTTCTCAACCCCTGTTCCCTTTATGCATCCATTTCACTGACTTTACCCAATGTTTTGTATGAGTTTGTCATCCAGTTGCAATAATCTCTTTTTAAAAATATTTCAAATTTTTGTGTTAAATTCCCTTGTCTGGTTCTGAACTAATGGGCACCATCTTTCTGCTTTAAGTTTGTCATTTCACCTTGTGTATCATCGCACCCCACCACCAGAGTTGACTTTATTTGTCTGTACTTCCTGGTCTGATTTGCAATTCTCCCATCCTCTGGCACCACCCTTAAATTCAGGGCAAATCAAAAGATAATTGTCACTCTCACTTTGTTCAATACCCTTGGATGTATATCATCCCATCCTGGTATCTTTTCAATGTAATTATCAACTGCTTATCCAATATCCCCTCTGTATCAGTTTTAAACCTGTCAAATGACTGATTCCCCCCCTCTGTCATCATTAGTGTTTACCTCATAGGTAAAGACAGATTCAGTTAACTCCTTCACCATGTCTCTTGCCTTGAAGTGTAAATTCCCGTTTTCCTCCTTTTTATCACCCTTTTACAGTTGCCAAGCTTATCGAAGACTTTAGGATGTCATTTTATGTTAGTGGCCAGTTATATTTTATAATCCCTCTCAGCTTCTTATATGCTCACCTCTCTTCTGTACCCAGCTTGGTTCTCAGCTGTATGTGCTCTCTGACACTTGTTCAGAGCACCGTTTAACTTAATTTCTATTTCCTTTGTCATTCAGGGAGTTTCGATTGTTTGTCCTATCTTTCCGTTTTGAGTGTATATTCTTTGACTGTACCCAAACCAACTCGTTGAGGGTAGCCCCTTATTCAGCTGGTGTTTGACCTGCTAACCTTTGGTTCCAGTCTGTCCAGCCCAGCTATGTCCTTACCCTATGTCCCCTCTCTGCTGTTTGATTATTCTTCCTGTACATTGACCAAGGTCACCTTTTTGCCATCATCCTGCACCTTCTGATTGCTGTCCTGTAAATGTTTCCTCACTGACATTTGATCTACTTGGCCAGCCTCATTCCCAAGAACCAGGTCTAGAAGTGACTCCTTTCCTGTTGGACTGGATAGGTACTGCTGTAGGATATTCTGCTGAACACAATTGAAGAATGCTTCATGCTCACTGCCCCTCACAGTGCCATTATCCCAGTCGATACGCCAGTAATTGAAGTCCTACTTATAATAACTCTGTGATGTTTAGATTTCAATGTAATTTCCTTGCAGATTTGTTTCTGTGTATCTTTCCCACAAGCTGGTGGTCTATAGATTTTATCGAGAAATCAAATTGTAGTCTTCATACTCCTTAGCTGTAATCAAATCGATTCAGTCCTTGGATCCTCTGAAGCATCCTATTTCTCCAGTACTGCAACGCTCTCCTTCAACAAAAAATGCCACTCTGCTCCTTTTTTGCCTCCTTTCCTATCTTGTCTTGAACCACTTGTAACCAGCAATGTTTAACACCCAGACCTGCCGGTCCTTAAGCCGACTGCTCAAACTCATAATCACACAGGGCAGTCAGTTAGCCACATTCCTGAGTCTTCACATACCGAGTCCTTCCTCAGTTTATTTCTCAATTCTTAACTCTCATTAGGAGATACCTGTTGGTTCCATTGTTCATCATGTTTGATAGATATCCCATTGGCCTCACAATAGAAACTGTTAGAACCGATGGAACAAGTTCAACAAGTTGGCACATCATGAGGTGCCATGTTTCTATTTAATCCGCCAGTTCAGTAATGCAAATTTGCACATGTAAAATAATTTCAGACATGTGTGCCTATTTGCGATTGTAATCTCTGCTCCCAATTGTGTTTCCCTATTCATGTACTTTCCTGAGTTTCTCTTAGATTACTTACTTACAGTGTGGAAACAGGCCCTTTGGCCCAACAAGTCCACACCGACCTGCCGAAGCGCAACCCACCCAGACCCATTCCCCCACATTTACCCCTTCGCCTAACACTACGGACAATTTAGCATGGTCAATTCACCTAACCTGCACATTTTTGGACTGTGGGAGGAAACTGGAGCACCCGGAGGAAACCCACACAGACACAGGGAGAATGTGCAAACTCCACACAGTCACCTGAGGCTGGAATTGAACCCTGGTCTCTGGCGCTGTGAGGCAGCAGTGCTAACCACTGTGCCACCGTGCCACCCAGTGGCACACCCCACACTTGACAAATTGTTTGCATTTTTTTTAAACTTGCTGCATCTTCATTGGAAAAGGAATAGGCCATTCAGCCTGTCCAGCCTGGATTGAACGGATTGAACGCTTTACCCACACTCTCCCTGTGATCCTGCAATGCCAGTGACGATCAATAGTTTGTCAACTGGAGAAGGATGGTGGATTTTAACGTTGGGCCTGTTTCCTGCTTGCTGCATGGTATAACAGAGTGAGGGCGTGAGTTTGGAAAGATGGGATTTTGGTCAGAACTAAACCTCAATTTTATTAACATCACACTCTCGCCATTGGACGTAACAAACTGTCACCAACAAACCTGGTAGATCTGAGCCAAGAGATACAAGTTCAATTCCAACCTGCTCCAGAGGTGTGTAATGACATCTCTGACCAGATTGATTAGAAAATATCTAGACCAGCTTAAGCTCTGCTTCTGCACATGAAGCTCAAACATCAGCTACTGCAGTGGTTGGAAAGGATTGACTGTAATGTGCTCAGACATTTGGCTATATGATCATAATCCATCTTCACTCTCTTTGGTCCTGGAAGAGTAACTCTTCTGTCTTCTGTCATCAGCCTACCATAGATCTTTCTTCAGTCACTTACCCCACCCACACCTTGCTTAAATCAATGTGCACTCTGGAAATTCCTCACGTTTCAGCTGAACCAAATCTGAATAAAAGGAAGGAATCTGTTTGCAATATCTTATAAATTACAGTGGAGTATGTTGTGACCCAATAGAAATGCCTCACAATGGGAATTTTATTCTTTTCACCAGTCTTGTTCCCCAGGTTTTTATCGTGTCGATGGAATCTTGTTTGGAGGAATCTGCCAGCAGTGTGAATGTAATGGCCACGCCATAGAATGTGACACGAATGGCACTTGCTTGGTAAGTTCAATGGTCTACAATGTGAGGTGAAATCCTAATAAAGCGGAACCTCATGGCACACAGAAATTGATTCTTGGACAATTTCATATTTCTTTTTAAAATGCTGCTTAAATAAAGACGGTATCAACAAATGAGAACTTGTCGGGATGGCATTTGTCTGGTCTTTAACACATTGCTTTTCATGTGGGCATGCTGTGTATGTATTGGCTGCCCCTACAGTGCAGGCTGCATACAGTCTAGATTAGATACCCTACAAGTGTGGAAACGGGCCCTTCAGCCCAGCAAGTCCACACCGAAGAGTAATCCACCCAGATCCATCTTCCCCTGACACTGCAGCTAACCTGCACATCCTTTGGAAACCAGAGCACCCAGAGGAAACCCATACAGACGTGGGGAGACAGTCACCTGAGCCGGGAATCAAACCCAAGTCGCTGGTCAATGTGAGGCAGCAGTGCTAACCACTGAGCCACCATGTCCCCCCTGTGCGGTTCATGTCTGAACTATTTTACTGGCCGCTAAGCACTTTCGGATGCAGTTATCTCTAAATGTATGTCTGCTCTTTTTCCACCTACTCCCAGGGCTGTCAGCACAATACGACCGGCCGCAATTGTGACCAGTGCTCCCTTGGATTGTACGGTGATGCCAGCAGAGGGACGAGTGAAGATTGTCAGCCGTGTGCTTGCCCACTGAACATTTCCTCCAACAAGTAAGCCTACTGTGCTTTGTTTTGCAAGGGAAGTTAATAAACACTGTTGCCTTAGTAACTCTAATCATGGCAATAAAGAGAAAATTCACTCCGAAATTGACAATTAGGAGATCCTCTCGGTACATTTATTTTGCGTACTTGAAAGTAGCATGGTCTCCCACAGAGATATAATGACATCTCACAATGTAGAATAAATTACACTCAATATATTCTTGAAGTTCACCGTCAAATATTGAGATACGCTTAAATCCATTGTCCAGTTTGCAAATATAACCACCAGACTGATGACCAAGATTTTTATGTTAAATTATTGGATACAGAAGAAGATGTTTGAGCTTCTATTATTATTTGGATACTTAGTTCATCAATAAAATAATGTTTATTGAAAGTAACCTCTCTGTTTTGGTACTAAAGTTGGCACCCTTTCGGAATGATAGAAGTGAAAGCAAGTTGGAGTAATCACTCGATTGGACAATTTATTTAAACCTAACTAGCATTTGTTATTTAAGAGAGATGAACATTTTTACCATTTGATTTAACATTGTGTTTGAAGTAATGCTATGTTACAGTTCACTGATGGAGTTTGATTTGTTGTGGTAAAGTGCGTGTGTTGGGGTCCTGGAGCTATGATTAGTGATTCTAGAAGCTCCACTAAAATCAGAGCATTGGAGAAGCTCAGCAGGTCTGGCAGCATCTGTGGAGAGAGAGGCAAGAGTTAACATACCAGGTCCTGAATGACTCTTTATTCAGAACTTCGAGAGCTTCGAGTCTCTACAGTGTGGAAACAGGCCCTTTGGCCCAATAAGTCCACACCGACCCTCTTGAAAAGTAACCCATCCAAATCCATTCCCCAACTCTATTATCCTATATTTACCCCTGACTAACGCACCTAACCTACACGTTCCTGAACGCGATGCGCAATTTAGCATGGCCAATTCACCTAACCTGCACATCTTTGGATTGTGGGAGGAAACCCACACAGACACAGACAGAATGTGCAAACTCCACACAGACAGTCACCCGAGGTTGGAATCGAGCCTGGGACCCTGGTACTATGAGGCAGCAGCGCTAACCACTGAGCCACCATGCCACCCAGAAATTGAGCTTCAGTGAGCCTGACGTGATTCAAACAGGCAACCTTCTGATCTGGAGTCAGACACCGTTGCACCACAAGCCTGCACTTCTCCAGTTCTGAAGAAGAGTCGTATCAGATTTGAAACATTAACTCTATTTCCCTCTCCTCCGAGGCTGCCAGACCTGCGGACTCTCTTTGACATGTTCCAGTTTTGTTTCAGGTCTCCAGCCTCGGCTGTATTTTGTTTTAGTGGGATCACCAATGTTTTTTTCAGCACGTGACTGACTGGGGATCTCTCCCGCTCTTACTGCCTGCCATTGCAGATTGCCAAGCAACCCATTTGGTCACATTTGAATGCACTTTTGTCATGGTGTTTATTATTTCTCTAGCTTCAGCCCAACCTGCTACTTAAACAAAACAGGAAGCATCATATGTGACCAGTGCCAGCCAGGCTACACAGGGACCAGATGCAACAGGTAATTGATAACAATGTTGGAATGTTGATCAATGGTTTTCAGTTAAAGGGGGGAAACCTCTGCTCCTTCTGATTGGTGAGCTCAGAGGTGGGAGGGGCATGGATTACAGCATTATTCTGACGTTCCTGCCCCTCACCCCGTTGCCAAATTGACGTTCTGGGTGGGGAGGCCTAGGGCTGAGCTTCCAACCCTGCTGCCAATTGAAGGACTGAGGTGACTGTACAGTGGCCATTTAAGAATTCACCACCTCCGCCATTTGCAGACGTGCCTACTGCCATGCGACTCACACTGAAGCTAAAACGTTGGGACTTTCTTGTCACTACCTGCCAACCCTCCTCTTCCAGGGGTGGGGAAGGGGAGGAGCCTGAGGAGAGTGGGTTGGTGGAGGGGACCCTCAAAGACACTCAATGGCTGATCAAGAGATTGGACATCAGGAGGGAAAGTGAACCCACTTCAGCCCCCTTCTCCTTGTTCCTATTTACCCTACAATCCCCTCCCTGACCATGAAACCTCAGTTCCTGTGAAATCAGACATGAAATCTCTCATATAGTTTGTCTGAGGGTAATTGGTTCCATCAAAGACCAGTTTCCCACAGATGGAGTCAGAGTCACATGCAGCATGGAAGCATTCAGCCCTTGAAGCTTGCTCTGCCATTGTTTGTCATCATGGTCAATCATCCACCTCAAAACCCTTTGATTCCTTTAGTCCTAAGACTTAAAATTAACTCCTTCTTGTATCAATGCAGGTTTTGTCTTCAATAGTGTTGTGTAGCAGAGAATTCCACAGGCTCTCTGGGTGCAGAAATTTCTCCTTATCTCAGTCCTAAGTGGCCCAGTTTATATCCTTAGAGTGTTACCCTTGTGATGGGCTCCCCAGTCATTAGGGACATCCATCCTATAAAGGAGCAGGACTTGCATTGATATTTGGACACGACCTGATACCTCAAAGCTGTTACATTCATTGAAGAACCTTTTAAAGTGTGTCACTACTGTAATGGAAACTAATTTGAACACTACAAGGAGGCTTACATAAGGTTGAGGAAACAAGGTTCAGACAGAGCATTGGAGGGATACAGGATAGCCAGGAGGGAGCTGAAGAAAGGGATTAGGAGAGCTAAGAGAGGGCATGAAAAATCTTTGGCGGGTAGGATCAAGGATAACCCCAAGGCCTTTTATGCGTATGTGAGAAACATGAGAATGACGAGAACAAGGGTAGGTCCGATCAAGGACAGTAGTGGGAGACTGTGTATTGAGTCCGAAGAGATAGGAGAGGTCTTGAATGAGTACTTTTCTTAAGTATTTACAAATGAGAGGGACCATATTGTTGAAGAGTTGAGTATGAAACGGACTGGTAAGCTAGAGGAGATACTTGTTAGGAAGGAAGATGTGTTGGGCATTTTGAAAAACTTGAGGATAGACAAGTCCCCCAGGCCTGATGGTATATATCCTAGGATTATGTGGGAAGCAAGAGAGGAAATTGCAGAACCGTTGGCAATGATCTTTTTGTCTTCACTGTCAATGGGGGTGGTGCCAGGGGACTGGAGAGTGGCGAATGTTGTGCCCCTGTTCAAAAAAGGGAGTAGGGATAACCCCGGGAATTACAGGCCAGTTAGTCTTACTTCGGTGGTAGGCAAAGTAATGGAAAGGGTACTGAGGGATAGGATTTATGAGTATCTGGAAAGACACTGCTTGATTAGGGACAGCCAGCACGGATTTGTGAGGGGTAGGTCTTGCCTTACAAGTCTTATTGAATTCTTTGAGGAGGTGACCAACCATGTGGATGAGGGTAGAGCAGTGGATGTAGTGTACATGGATTTTAGTAAGGCATTTGATAAGGTTCCCCATGGTAGGCTTATGCGGAAAGTCAGAAGGCATGGGATAGTGGGAAGTTTGGCCAGTTGGATAGAGAACTGGCTAACCGGTCAAAGTCAGAGAGTGGTGGTAGATGGTAAATATTCAGCCTGGAGCCCAGTTACAAGTGGAGATCCGCAGGGATCAGTTCTGGGTCCTCTGCTGTTTGTAATTTTTATTAATGACTTGGAAGAGGGAGTCGAAGGGTGGGTCAGTAAATTTGCAGACGATACGAAGATTGGTGGAGTTGTGGATAGTGAGGAGGGCTGTTGTCGGCTGCAAAGGGACTTAGATATGATGCAGAGCTGGGCTGAGGAGTGGCAGATGGAGTTCAACCCTGTCAAGTGTGAGGTTGTCCATTTTGGAAGGACAAATAAGAATGCGGAATACAGGGTTAATGGTAGGGTTCTTAGTAAGGTGGAGGAGCAGAGGGATCTTGGGGTCTATGTTCATAGATCTTTGAAAGTTGCCACTCAGGTGGATAGAGCTTGTAAGAAGGCCTATGGTGTATTAGCGTTCATTAGCAGAGGGATTGAATTCAAGAGTCGTGAGGTGATGTTGCAGCTGTATAGGACCTTGGTAAGGCCACATTTGGAGTACTAAGTGCAGTTCTGGTCGCCTCATTTTAGGAAAGGGGTTATTTTGTGGAAGCTTTGGAGAGGGTGCAGAGGAGATTTACCAGGATGTTGCCTGGAATGGAGAATAGGTCGTACGAGGATAGGTTGAGAGTGCATGGCCTTTTTTCATTGGAACGGCGAAGGATGAGGGGTGACTTGATAGAAGTTTATAAGATGATCAGGGGAATAGATAGAGTAGACAGTCAGAGACTTTTTCCCTGGGTACAACAGAGTGTTACAAGGGGACATAAATTTAAGGTGAAGGGTGGAAGGTATAGGGGGGGATGTCAGGGGTAGGTTCTTTACCCAGAGAGTGGTGAGGGCGTGGAATGCGCTGCCTGTGGGAGTGGCAGAGTCAGAATCATTGGTGACCTTTAAGCGGCAATTGGATAGGTACATAGATAGGTGCTTAAGCTAGGACAAATGTTCGTGGGCCGAAGGGCCTGTTCTGTGCTGTATTGTTCTATGTTCTATTTTCTAAGATCCTCCAAATAGCAATATGGAAATGACCGTATAGTCTGTATTATTGCACCTTGAGTTGAGGGATGAATATTGCCCAGGCTGCTGGAAATAATTCCACCGGTGATTTTGAACTGGAACAGGCAGATGGGCCCTTAGTTCATCTGTCAATTGAAAGACAGCACCTCGCCTCAGCCCCACAGTGGAGTGTCAGCATTGATTCCTGTGCTCAGGCCCTGGAGTGAAGATTCAGTAATGATCTGACACTTGTAAGCTAACTGCTGATTTAAAATGTAATCAATAATTTGTGCTCTTCACTAAAACCTATCGAAGCCCCACAGTGTGGAAGCAGGCCATTCAGCCCATCAAGGGCACACCAACTCTCTGAAGAGCAGCCCATCCCCACCTTTCCCATGGATAATCCACCTAACCTACACACCACTGGACAGTGCAGGCAATTTTGCATCTGCACATCTTTGTGACTGTGGGAGGGAAACCCATGCAGGCACAGGGAGAATGTGTCCACACAGACAGTCACCTGAGGCTGGGATCGAACTTTGCACATACCACTCAATTAGACACTCCAATTCCAAATGTTTAATTCAAGAACAATTGCAGGTAATTGAATGAAAATAGTACCTTTGTGGTTTTAGTTTTGAGTTTTATAATTAGTCAGCAATTCCACCAGGTGGGTTTTAACACTGACATGGTGACCTTCTGTCTGAGTCTTTCTGCAAAGGTCATGCTGAACCATGTTCAGTCACAAAGGTCGCGAAACTCATTTGTAAATTCTCTCTGCGTAGGTGTGCTGATGGTTACTATGGAAACCCAACAACACCCGGAGAGTCCTGTGTGCCGTGTGACTGTAATGGCAACGTTGAGGTGTCAGTGCCAGGAAACTGTGACACGGTGACAGGAGAGTGTCTGAAATGTATTGGGAACACGGCAGGAATACGGTGCGAGCAGTGTGCGGAGGGATTTTTCGGTGATGCAGTTGTCGCCAAGAACTGCCGCAGTGAGTAAAAAGCAAAATGTGAGGCAGGAGGGATACAGAGAAGAATGGTTTTTATTTTTAAAAAAAAGCCCGGTTGCAATATCTTTTCTCGAAGCTTTTTGGAGGAAGAACGTTATATAAAATGGAAGACACCTGGCCATCAGGAAACCTGCCTGTGACCCCACACACTACAACTGTGGGGAAGATGCTTGCTGTCAACACTTCAGGGTGAAAGGTGACAGCTCTGTGACCTGTTTCTGGGACAGGGAGAGGCAGAGATCAGCGATGGTTAGGCAGTGGGGCCCCTACCTTCCATCGCAGCTGGGGAGGGGGAGGTGAGTGGTATATTAATAGAATCCCTGCAATGTGGAAGTAAGCAATTCAGCCTATCACATCCACACTGCCCCTCCACAGAGCATCCCATACAGATCCACCCCCCCTACCCTATCTTACCCCTGTAACCCTGCATCTCTCATGGCTAGTCCACTAAGTCAGTATGTGTTTGGACTGTTGGCAGGAAACCCACGCAGGCACAGGGAGAATATGCAAGCTCCACGCAGACAGTCACCCAAGGCTGGGATTGAACCCGGGTCACTGGTGCTATGAGACTGCAGTGTTAACTGCTGAACCACCATGCCATCCCCACTCCACCTTGATGTTTCTGGCTGTTCACCCAAACTCTGACATCCTGCCCTTGTGACCCAAACTTGGCTGATTTGAAAATTTAAAGCAACCTCGATAATTATGGGGACGTCATGTAAACATCAATGAAGCTGTCCTGCTGTGGGCGTTTTCTTTCCACCTGAATGCTCCATGTTAATCAGCATTGAGCCAAATAGGAAAATGTTGGAGCTTTCTCACTTCCAAGGGAGTATCAGAGCTGAGGGGAAGAGGGAACGAAATGAGGCCTGTGGTTGAATGGTCTGTCAGAGCGTTGAAAATGATTGGAGGCATTTTCCTTTAAGACAAATGGGGGCTGTCAGCAGAACAAGTAAAAGGAAAAAGTCTCTTTTTGTCAATGATGGGAAGATATTTTGTGTGTGTGCGCGTGCGTGGCATGTGTGTGTGTGCGTGCGCCTGTGTGTTGACATTAAGCAGGGAGGGAGAGCAGTAAACAGTAAGCTGTCTCCAGGAAGAATGCAACATAAATTTCAGATGGAGTGACCAAACACCTGGCTGAGGCGATGGATGAGTTTTGGAGGCCTGTTGGGATGAAGAATGGAGAGCAGTATCTTGCAGGAGAGCCCCCAGAGAACAGAGCATCAACCCCAAAATGATGTGCCAACCTTGCTTCCCCACCTCTTCAGTAAAGTTTTGAAAACCAGACTCTCCTACACCTGGCTGCACAGCACTCCCCAGCACCCTATGGTGGCAGAGGTACATTGACGGCAAACATTGGCTTAATTCGAGGACTCGTATCAGTGTTGGAATGAGAGTGTGCTGTGTTGTCAGGGGTGTAATGTTTAACTGAGACCATGTCTGCCTGTTCAAGTGCACAGAAAGATCCCATGGCACTCTATAACGATCAGTTAGTATTGCCCCTGCCCAACATCACCACAAACTGATTACTGCAAATTCATTTCATTTGCTCTCTGTGGTATCTTGTGTGCATTTTGATACTCGCAGTTAGCCACATGTCTGTCCAAGAAGTACATTTTGTGAGATCTCTGAAATAGGTTTGTAGGCTCTTTAAGGAGCTGGTTCCTGTTTTCCCAATTAGCGTAAGATTAGGCGCTGATCCCACCCCTCCAAATTCAGGAGGGCTGTGGATAGACTCAACCCTGGTTCATGTGAAAGTGCTGCTGTCTGGTGTTTTAGGAGCGCTGCATTGTGTTGCTGCTAGTTAGTGGTCTCTCACACAGACACCCGAGGTAGATATGACAGAGTAGAACATAGAATAGTACAGCACAGAACAAGCCCTTTGGCCCATGATGTTGTGCCGAGGATTAATCCTAATGTAAAATAAAATAACTTAACCTACGCACCCCTCAATTCACTGCTATCCATGTGCATGTCCAGCAGTTGCTTAAATGTCCCTAATGACTCTGCTTCCACCACCACCGCTGGCAACGCAATTCATGCATTCACAACTCTCTGTAAAGAACCCACCTCTGATGTCTCCTTTATACCTTCCTCCTGATATTTTCAAACTATGACCCCTCGTGCCAGTCAATCCTGCCCTGGGGAAAAGTCTCTGGCTATTGACTCTATCCACTTAAATGGGAAGATGTGTTGTGGCTTCCTTTGTGAAGTTTTCATAACAAGAGCAAAAAGGAACACAGCTTGCATTTGTATAGCACCTTTTAATGCAGAGTGGTGCAAGCCACTTCACAGGAGCAATGCAAACTGAAATAGGTCATTGAGGTGAACAAGGTAATATACATACCAGGGAAAAATGAAGAACATTTGAAAATGCAAGAACGTGAAACCACAGATGCACATGGAGGCCACCATAAGTGATCCAGTGGGTCACATGAAGTAGCACTGGTGGAGAATCTTTGTTCCCTTTAATGTTGCTTCAGCTGTGCATGGTTAACCCAAAACTCCAGTACTGACGTCATCACAGCAATGCAAAGTCACTCATGTCAATGCCTGGTTACCCCAGCCTGTCCTTCATGCTGCAAGCAGTCATCAGGCATGAATGCACATGCTCTTTCACCAAGATGACATTGTCTGCCTTTTTGATGGTGATCAATGAGCCTTCAGGTCGTTCATAGGGTCTGGGCCTCTCTGACATGTGTTGCCCATCACTAACTACTTTGGTTCGGCCATTTCAGAGGGTAGATAAGTGTCAGCCACATTGCTGTGGGTATGGAGTCACATGTAGGCCAGACGAGGTGAGGATGGCAGATTTCCAGGCGGCATCTGTGGAGAGAAGTCGGAGTTTGCGTTTCAGATCCACATAACTGAGGAAGGGTCACTGAACCTGAAACGTTAACTCTGATTTCTCTCCACAGATGCTGCCAGAACTGCTGAGCTTTTCCAGCAATTTCTGTTTGTGATTTCCAGCATCTGCTGGAATTTTGGATTTTTAAATGGCAGATGTTCTTCCCTAAATGTCCGTCGAGTGAAGTAGGTGGGGTTTTACATCATTCTGCCATAGGTCCATAGTCAGACTAGCTTCCAATTCCAATTTTTAATCATTTATTGAAATTAATCTTTGAACCTGTATCCCCAGAGTATCTTGGCCTCTGGATTAATAATCCAGTGACCTGACCACAATGCCATCGACTCTCTAGAGATCTCATTTTCAAATTTTTGTTTAGCACCTCACTAAATAAGACCATAAGACATAGGAGCGGAAGTAAGGCCATTCGGCCCATCGAGTCCACTCCGCCATTCAATCATGGCTGATGGGCATTTCAACTCCACTTACCCGCATTCTCCCCGTAGCCCTTAATTCCTTGTGACGTCAAGAATTTATCAATTTCTGCCTTGAAGACATTTAGCGTCCCAGCCTCCACTGCACTCTGTGGCAATGAATTCCACAGGCCCACCACTCTCTGGCTGAAGAAATGTCTCCGCATTTCTGTTCTGAATTTACCCCCTCTAATTCTAAGGCTGTGTCCACGGGTCCTAGTCTCCTCGCCTAACGGAAACAATTTCCTAGCGTCCACCCTCTCCAAGCCATGTATTATCTTGTAAGTTTCTATTAGATCGCCCCTTAATCTTCTAAACTCCAATGAATACAATCCCAGGATCCTCAGCCGTTCCTCATATGTTAGACCTACCATTCCAGGGATCATCCGTGTAAATCTCTGCTGGACACGCTCCAGTCCTAGTATGTCCTTCCTGAGGTGTGGGGACCAAAACTGGACACTGTACTCCAAATGGGGCCTAACCAGAGCTTTATAAATTCTCAGTAGCACAACAGTGCTTTTATATTCCAACCCTCTTGAGATAATTGACAACATTGCATTCGCTTTCTTAATCACGGACTCAACCTGCATGTTTACCTTTAGAGAATCCTCAACTAGCACTCCCAGATCCCTCTGTACTTTGGCTTTACGAATTTTCTCACCGTTTAGAAAGTAATCCATGCTTGTATTCTTTTTCCCAAAGTGCAAGACCTCGCATTTGCTCACATTGAATTTCATCAACCATTTCCTGGACCACTCCTCCAAACTGTCTTTCCAGCAACACATTTCCATCTCTAGATCCTTCTGCAGCCTTCCCACTTCCTCAGTACTACCTGCCTGTCCACCTAACTTTGTATCATCGGCAAACTTCGCTAGAATGCCCCCAGTACCTTCATCCAGATCATTAATATATAATGTGAACAGCTGCGGACCCAACACTGAACCCTGCGGGACACCGCTTGTCACCGGCTGCCATTCTGAAAAAGAACCTTTTATCCCAACTCTCTGCCTTCTGTCAGACAGCCAATCCTCAATCCATACCAGTAGCTCACCTCGAACACAATGGGCCCTCACCTTGCTCAGCAGCCTCCCGTGTGGCACCTTATCAAAGGCCTTTTGGAAGTCTAGGTAGACCACATCCACTGGGTTTCCCCGGTCTAACCTACTTGTCACCTCTTCAAAGAACTCCAACAGGTTTGTCAGGCACGACCTCCCCTTACTAAATCCATGTTGACTTGTTCTAATCCGACCCTGCTCTTCCAAGAATTTAGAAACCTCATCCTTAATGATGGATTCTAGAATTTTACCAACAACCGAGGTTAGGCTAATTGGCCTATAATTTTCCATCTTTTGCCTTGATCCTTTCTTGAACAAGGGGGTTACAACAGCGATCTTCCAATCATCCGGGACTTTCCCTGACTCCAGCGACTTTTGAAAGATCTCAACCAACGCCTCCGCTATTTCCTCAGCCACCTCTCTCAGAACTCTAGGATGTAACCCATCAGGTCCAGGAGATTTATCAATTTTAAGACCTTTTAGCTTTTCTAGCACTTTCTCTTTTGTAATGGCAACCATACTCAACCGAGCCCCCTGACTCCCTTTAATTGTTGGGATATTACTCATGTCTTCCACTGTGAAGACTGATGCAAAGTACTTATTAAGTTCTCCTGCTATTTCCTTATCTCCCATCACTAGGCTTCCAGCATTAGTTTGAAGTGGCCCAATGTCTACTTTTGCCTGTCGTTTGTTTTTTATGTATTGAAAGAAACTTTTACTATAATTTCTAATATTACTGGCTAGCTTACCTTCATATTTGATCCTCTCCTTCCTTATTTCTCTCTTTGTTATCCTCTGTTTGTTTTTGTAGCCTTCCCAATCTTCTGATTTCCCAGTGCTCTTGGCCACTTTATAAGCTCTCTCTTTTTCTTTGATAGATTTCCTGACTTCCTTTGTCAGCCATGGCTGTCTAATCCCTCCCCGGATAATCTTTCTCTTCTTGGGGATGAACCTCTGTACAGTGTCCTCAATTTTACCCACAAACTCCTGCCATTTTTGCTCTACTGTCTTCCCTGCTAGGCTCTGCTTCCAGTCTATTTTCATCAGTTCCTCTCTCATGCCCTCATAATTACCTTTATTTAACTGTAACACCATTACATCCGATTTTGCCTTCTCTGTTTCAAACTGCAGACTGAACTCTACCATATTATGATTGCTGCTTCCTAAGTGTTCCCTTACTTTAAGATTTTTTATAAAGTCTGGTTCATTACATAACACTAGGTCCAGAATAGCCTGCTCCCTTGTGGGCTCCATGACAGGCTGTTCCAAAAAGCATCCTGTAAGCATTCCATGAATTCCCTTTCTTTGGATCCACTGGCAACATTATTTACCCAGTCCACCTGCATATTGAAGTCTCCCATGATCACTGTGACCTTGCCTTTCTGACATGCCTTCTCTATTTCCCGGTACATGTTGCGCCCCTGGTCCTGACCACTGTTAGGAGGTCTGTACATAACTCCCACTATGGTTTTTTTGCCTTTGTGGTTCCTCAATTCCACCCACACAGACTCCACATCATCCGACGCTATGTCATTCAGCACCATAGATTTAAGATTAAATGGGTGTTACACAACCTCATTTAATATTCCACACCATTAGAACCTCACTGTACCAAAGTTCAAAACTAAACCAGGGTGGGAGCTAGAAATCTGAAATAGAAACCTAACCAAGGTCATAGTCTAAGGGTATGGGGTAGGCCATGTCAGACTGAGATGAGGAGAATTTCCTTCTCACCCAGGGAGTGGAATTCTCTACCACAGAAAGTGATTGAGATCAAAACATTGAATATTTTCAAAAAGGAGATTTTGCTAAAGGGATTAAAGAGTGAGGGAAAAAGTGGGAATTTGGTGCTGAGTTGGGTGATCATATCATTTGGTGGAGCACACATGAAGGGCTGAGTGGAATTCTCCTGTTTTCTGTGTTTCTATGGTGCTGGAGAAACTCAGCAGATCTGGCAGCATTTGTGAAGAGAGAGAGAAAAACAGAGTTAATGCTTCAAATGTTGCTTTTAATTTTGATTATTCTTGACGAGAATCCGTTTGTCAGTAAGATGTATTAAATGCTTGAAAGCTCTGATATCCTTCCTTACTCAGCGAATGTCTATTTGTCCTCATCGCCTTGGGCGGGGGGGGGGGGGGAAACAATACCTCTGGCCAGTCACATTGTTATCAGTGGGAATCTGTGGAAAAGAAGTGGAATAAAAGGACAGCCGGCATGCTCACCAGATTTGAAGATTGAAAGATAAACCATTGTACGGCTCTAATCGAAATGCTAACAACCCAATTTCAGACTCTTTCAAGGAGCTCAGCGTTTTGTGTGAGGAGTAATGGCAATTTGACAACTATTTTGTCAAAGTCTGTTGACTGAACAGAAAACCAGCTGCCTGTTAGCCTGATCTGTTTGCCGGGATTTATCGGTATAAAACTAGATTTGACAATTTGCAAGAACAAAACTACACAGTTTCTCAACTCAAATGGCCTGTTGATGTCTAGTGCCACCTACAGGCAAAGAAAGTAAGCTGCATGAAGCTCTTTCCTCTGGGTCAGTACCAGGTTTGTTCATAGCTTTTGACCCTTTGTGTTTCAGCTTGTGACTGCAATGTGAATGGTTCCTACGGTGAGGCATGTGACCCCAAGACCGGCCATTGCCAGTGCAAATCCAATGTTCTGGGGCAGAAGTGTGACCACTGTTTGGTATGTACTTACAGTTCCTGTGCACTGTTTAAACAACCAGTCACACTGAACCTTGTGTCCCAATACAACACACAGAATAAGAAATGAGATTTGATGATGAAATCACCAAAGAATTACCTCAATATTTATCATAATACCCTCAGTAGTTGATAGGAAACAGCAAGTTTCTTGCTGTGTGATCATTTAGCTTTACCTGATGGCACAGTGCAAGTTTAAATTCACAAGCAAGTTTTCAATATAGGATAATATCTGTATTACTTAAATAAAAGCCAGATGCCCAAACCTTTACATCACAACAAAAGAATCTAATTCACAGCCTGAAGCAACTGCTGAACCACATTAACACTGCCCTGAGATTTGGATTTTTTTTCAATTTAATTTCTAATCGTGGCACTGATCTGATTCAGTAATGAGACATTTTGACTTGTCTTCAGACAGCTTAAGTAAGGCTCATCAGACACGGTTGTAAGGCTTTTATTCATCTGAAGTATTCAAATACAGAGAAAACAGAGGGATGCTATGGCTGTAATCTTATTGAGGAGTTTAGATGTGATCATTCTGAAAGCCATGCTCAGCATCTAATTGGCTCTTTTCCAAGCTTCGTAATACCTGGTTATCATTTTGACACGTCCAGTGCTCTCTAACATTGTTCAGCAGGGAGATGACATTTTTATTTTTGCTTTTTCTCCCTCTTTTAAAAATTGTTTTTGACATTTCCAGATGGCCAGAAATAATTGAGAGTGAAGGATTGCTATCTGTTGTATAATTATTTTGCCTTTATTGAATAGTAATTATGTCATGACTAAGGGAGAGTGGCTGACATTGTATTGAAGTGCCTAATCCTCTTGATCACCTCAAACACGGGATGGAAATGCTGTATCGTGGACTGATGAGACAGTTACATTTGGGGAATTTTCCACAAAGTGGAATCCCGGAGCTGATCTTTCTCTTTGAAATGCATTTTGGGAGTGGGGGTCATTGCATGGCTCACAAACTGTACTCCTGACTAATGCATCCATTGCCCAGGCCTTTGCCCACCATTTCCCACAGGTTTTGGATTTGTAGTGCAGCTTCGAGCTGGGAAGCGTTGGGAAGGTCTGGCCTGACTTCAGTGACAACTGCATGGCTCTGAATAATGTTTAGAGGCCCCATTGACATCACCACTTTCTAATCTCACTTTCCACCTACCCAGTCACCCATTCCACCGTGCTGCTCCATTATGGCCCCTTCATGTAGCCTCCACGGTCAGTCACCCAGTATGCACACTGTACAGTCTTCACATTCAATACAATATCAGTGGAGAATATCTTATATTTCTTAGAGGAAAAAGATAAACCTCTCTCAATTTAACAAAAGCTAGAAAGCAAAGCTCAGCAACTAATTCACTTATTCTCATCCTCAATAATATCTGGTAATCATTCTCATACATCATTGCTTTTTTAATTGTGTACAGTAGTGAGATGGTGTCTTATTGGGAAAAGAATGCATTCAACCATGTGATGAAAACCTTAATATTTCTGGTCCTGTTATTCTGTACACTAATGGTAAGGTCCTGGGGAGTGTTGCTGAACAAAGAGACCTTAGAGTGCAGGTTCATAGCTCCTTGAAAGTGGAGTCGCAGATAGATAGGATGGTGAAGAAGGCGTTTGGTATGCTTTCCTTTATTGGTCAGAGTATTGAGTACAGGAGTTGGGAGGTCATGTTGTGGCTGTACAGGACATTGGTTAGGCCACTTTTGGAATACTGCGTGCAAATCTGGTCTCCTTCCTATCGGAAAGATGTTGTGAATCTTGAAAAGGTTCAGAAAAGATTTACAAGGATGTTGGATGGTTGGAGGATTTGAGCTATAGGGAGAGGTTGAATAGGCTAGGGCTGTTTTCCCTGGAACGTCAGAGGTTGAGGGTTGACCTTATAGAAGTTTAGAAAATCATGAGGGGCATGGATAGGATTAATAGACAAAGTCTCTTCCCTAGGGTGGAAGAGTCCAGAACAAGAGGTTTAGGGTGAAAGGGGAAAGATATAAAAGAGACCTAAGGGGCAATTTTTATCATGCAGAGGGTGGAATGTGTATGGAATGAGCTGCCAGAGGAAGTGGTGGAGGCTGGTACAATTGCAACATTTAAGAGGCATTTGGATGGGTATATGAATAGGAAGGGTTTGGAGGGATATGGGCCAGGTGCTGGCAGGTGGGACTAGATTGGATTGGGATATCTGGTCGGCATGGACGGGTTGGACCAAAGGGTCTGTTTCTGTGCTGTACATCTCGATGACTCTATGTTAGCAAATACATCAAAGACACTGTAAATTCAGCTGAATGGAACATGTACTATCCTGTAAACAGTTAGTACTTGACAGTCAGCCAGGCATTAATGATAGTAACCTCTCTCAAAGCAAAAGAGTAATCTCTCAGATGGAAAAAACGTAAAGTGCTTATTTTAACTTGTTAAAAAACGAATACCTGTCAATAGCTGGATAGATGATCATGAGTTACAAACATCTTGTCGGAACTTAGAGCACTTTAATGTAGAGCAACATGACCGGCTGTTCCCAGAAATGCCATTATACAAAGTTTTGGATGGTAAGGAAATCAAGGAAGTGATAAAAAGGGTGATTGAAGATTTTAAATATGAAGATGAATATTTTTAATTTTGACGCATTGATAGCATTGCCACAGTATGTAGTGAAGACAAGATTGATCAGGAAGGCAAGAGTGAGGATTGCTGATGCTGGAAACCAGAGTTTAGATTAGAGTGGTGCTGGAAAAGCACAGCAGGTCAGGCAGCATCTGAGGAGCAGGAAAATCGATCTTTCGGGCAAAAGCCTTTCTTCAGGAATGTTCCTGCTCCTTGGATGCTGCCTGGCCTGCTGTGCTTTTCCAGCACCACTCTAATCTAAAGATTGATCAGTAAGTCATACTTTGTTCAGGTTGAGATACAGAAGTGAGAGCTGCCGTTGATAGAGTGTAGAGAATGAGACACTGGGTGGGGAAGGCATTGCAATAGTCAAGTCTACAGCTTGCAAAGATACAGAGGTACTAGTGTTGGATTGGGGTGGATAAGGTCAGAAGTCATATGACAGCAGGTTATTGTTCAATAGGTTTATTTGAAATCACATGTTTTCAGAATGCTGCTCCTTTGTCAGGTGGAGTTTGGTGTCATGTCACTTCTGGCCATGGCTTGCAAAGGCATAGATGATGGTTCCTCCTGGAAATGGATAAAGGCAGGGCTGGAGTTAGATGCTGGTGTACAAGTGGAACAAAACATCTAAGTTAGCAGCCTTCCTCAACTCAAGGTATGAGTTTGTGGTTGATGGGGAAAGGGAGCTGGAATAGATGATGTGGATCTGTTGTTTGTGGGAGAGTACTTTCAGTCTTCCAAAAAACAGACAAATATTTGAAGCAGAGGAAGATTCCAGTAGAGAGGAGTAAAGAGATGTGTTTTAAATTATTCCCATCAGTACTGACACAGCTATTGGAGTAGTCTTCTGTTGTGCAGTAACATTCTGTGGATTTGTGAATATTATTCATTGGTTTCAACTGTTTTATGTAACCACTAAGCATGTTCTTGGTGTTTATTATTGTTTCCTGCGTATCACTTAGTTATGTTAAAATGACATTATGTGGGTTACAATGTTAATGTACCAAAGATTTTCTTTCTCGTCTCAATTTATCTGAATTTCCCGGAGTGTACTTTTCAGAACAAAAGAAGTTCCCTGAATTTTGTGAAGCCCAAAATAAAGTCTATTGGAAAATTGTGTTTTTATATCAACCACAATGATGTATAGCTTTAGTGACCTGGCTAACCTGGCTAATGCTTGCCACTCTAAACTTGCTGACTCGTTTGCCTAAACTGCATATTTTAAGGGAATTGTTCAGATTTGCTTTAGCCGCTGCACTGATGCCTAACCAAAGCTTTTACTGTGCCTAACAGCATGGGTATTTTGGCTTGAGCACTGGACTGGGCTGTGTTCCCTGCAACTGCAGCCAATTTGGCTCACTCTCTGAGGACTGTAGCGATGATGGGCTCTGTCGCTGTGTGCCAGGGGTGAGTGGAGAGAAGTGTGACCGCTGCGCACATGGCTTTTATGGATTCCAGGATGGTGGCTGCACACGTAAGTCTTTATCCTCCTTTCACAACTACTGTCTGCAAAGCAATGCTTTGAGACCGACTTTTAGAGGAGTAGCTGCTATTTTGCATCATTAAACTGAAAACAAAAGCCACCGTGAGGTTGTAAACATATGACAGCATAGAGTAGCAGCCACTGAATAGACTCTGAAAGTAAGTGCCCATCAAATCCACGGGGTTGTGGGAATGTGTAATTCCAATCTGCAAGACAGGATAGATTCTCGCAGAAAGGAGAGTCAGATAATTGAAAGCCAATTGATCGAATTTTCTTGTCTTCTTTAAAATGTTGTCCTTCTCTGTTACTGAAGTGCATTTCCATAGCAGCTGGTTTCA
Source organism: Chiloscyllium plagiosum (assembly GCF_037043375.1). Classification (NCBI taxonomy): domain Eukaryota; kingdom Metazoa; phylum Chordata; class Chondrichthyes; order Orectolobiformes; family Hemiscylliidae; genus Chiloscyllium; species Chiloscyllium plagiosum. Next base: position 129,196,580 of record NW_028270142.1, on the reverse strand, counting down.
CTCTAGTATCCCGCAGTGGTTTATCTCTCAGAGCATGGGGTCCATCATACTGTTGTACCCTAGAGTGCATCCTTGCCTGACATTTAAATGCAAGAGCCAACCAATAATGCTACAGGAGAGTGACCAGGAACTCGCACACCGTCTGACCTCGGGTCAAAGGAACATTGAACCTTCCCTAATGCCACGCAGCCTTGGGTTTAGTGCTGGCTGTCTTTCAGTTGTCAGTCTGAGTCGGAATGTTGTGGCTTGAACTGCAGGACTTGAGCACAGAAATCGAGTAACTCCAATAACTCTGATAACTCCAGTGCAGTACCACGGCAGTGTCACACAGGCAGAGAGCCTATCTTTCAAAGGGGGCATTAAACCATCTGCCCTCTTGACTGAACATTAACCATCCCATGATGCTATTCTGAAGTAGAGTGTAGGAATGATCCTTGTCAAAATGTATCCAACATCACTAAGACTGTCTGGTCTTTATCATGTTGCTGTTTGTGGGAGTTTAGTGGGCACTAACTGGCTGCAGTTTTCCTACATCACAGCAGTACTATTGTTTTGCCTACAAAGCGCTTTGAGCCCCCCAGTAACTGTGAAAGATGCTTTTTATAAATGCTGGTGTTTCTCTTTCGGGATTTAAACTCGCTAGTCCTGAAACCTGGAAGGTCCATTGCAACGGCAGTTGAATAAAACCAAGAAATGCAGATGCTGGAAATCTGAAGCAAAACCTGAAATTGCTGGAGAAACACAGCTGGTCTGGCAGTATCCGTGGAGAGAAAGCAGAGTTAATATTTTAGGTCCAGTGACCCTCTGTTTTGATGAGTTGAAACATTGTCCACAGATGCTGCCAAACCTGCTGAGTTTCTCCAAGAGTTTGGTTTATTTTCTCTCAACACGTAACCCCCTGAAACTAGCTGCACAGTATTATTGTACAAACGCTTAGCATGTTATATCAAATTTCTCTATATTAACAGAGACATTAAATCATTTTAAATTGAGCTGGTTAATAGCTTTTCAAATAAAGACGCTACTGCCATATTGCAATATGAGACAAAATTTGATTTGCACACATTAAAAATTCATACAATAATATCGTACAGCTTAATTTATAGCCTAATAGGGCTGAATATTGTTACATTGGATAGTAATATTCACTGGAAAATAAGTGGTCACTCAGAATTTTGTGCTGATTGTTAAAGTATAATATGTTTAATGAATATTTTTGATAATGGCAGAGTGGAACAAAGTCTCAATGTGTGTTATTCCTGCAGCTTGTGACTGTGCCCACACTCGGAATAACTGTGCAGAGGATTCAGGCCAGTGCATCTGCCCAGCACACACTTATGGAGACAAATGTGAACACTGTGAAACCAACTACTGGGGTCATGACCCTGAAAGTGGGTGCAAGGTATAGTAAGCAGCTCCACTTACAACTCTCATGATTCTTTTTTCATCAGTACCACCCTTATGATCAAATCTGATCTAGTAGTTGTTATCAAATATTACTCCCCTCAGGCACAAGTGAGCAATTAAATGAAACAGTCGATTTAGAATCAATTGTAGGTACCTCTAACTGCTCAGATTGAAGAAGCCAATGATGATTCAAAGCTAGACTGCAACCATCATGTTTACATTGACAACAATTTCACACATGGCAGACTTCCATTTGCCCCATTTAACTTCCTCTTTGACAGCCTAAATGCTGACGATATGCTGTATTGAGCATTGCGCCACTTTCAGCAGCGTTATGAGCCAAAGTTAGTTTAATGTGAAAATGCCAAGCTCTTTGTGAACCCTTGTGGACTTATTGCTGTTAAATAGGTGAGAGTTTGAGACAGAGATAGGCAACAGATCAGACCATGTGTTAGAACCACATTTCACACAGTTACCCTCCATAATGGCAACAAGGATCTTAGTTTATTATGAGGCCTTGATTTTTCTTTTAAAGCACGCCCCACTAAGTGAAGCAGGCTATTGTATCCATCAACAATAGAACTGGAACACTGCAAATAATGTCGCATGAAGACTGCCAATGCTGTTTCATTTACGCTGGTTAGATTGCTTTGAAATAGGCCCAAACAGTTTCATAAATTGATGGGCAGCACGGTGGTTAGCACTGGTGCATCACAGCGCCAGGGATCCAGGTTCGATTCCAGCCTTGGATAACTGTCTGTGTGGTGTTTGCACGTTCTCCGTGTCTGCGTGGGTTTCCTCCGGGTGCTCCAGTTTCCTCCCACAATCCAAAAATGTGCAGGTTAGGTGGATTAGCCATGAGAAATTGCCTGTAGCGTGCAGGCTAGGTGGGTTAGTTGTGGGAATTGCAGGGTTACAGGGATAGCGTAGGGGAATGGGTCTGGGTGGGATGCTCTTTGGAGGGTTGGTGTGGACTCAATGGGCTGAATGGTCTGCTTCTACACTAGGATTCTATGACTGCCAAAACTTTAAAAAAAAATCATGATGTAGTAAGACAAGAATTACTGAACTGCAAGTTAAAGCAATTTAAGTTGCTTACTTTTTCTCACAAGAAGTCTATCTGTTCCACAGTAATTATCACAACAGAAATATTACTTACACCTCTTAAGAAATATTTTCCTCTGTAGAATAAAAGGTCAGCTGAAATATGAAAAGTTTTTGAACAAAAGGAAAACACACAGTCCAAATTGGATCAAAGGATGACGATCAGAAATCAAGAGCTTTTTGACTGGGAATTCTGCCAATATCACTTGTATCAAATGAGAAATTTGCCTTTAATTAGCAGATATTCCCAAGAGTTATGTAGCTGCTCCTCAATAAAAATAAAGCAAACAAATGTACGCTATAAGAATATAATGAAAGCACATTTGTCACCATTATCTCAATTGATAGGAACTAGAGGAAGCTATTTCCTACTTGAGCCTATCCTGTGGGTGATATGCCACTTAACTCCATATACCCACTTCTGCCCCATATCCCCTTAATCTTGTTGGTTATCAACAGTCTATCAATCTGAGTATTACATTTGACAACTGAATGAATACAGCTCATCACTTACGGAATAAAGTTCCATACTGAAAGGTCTCTCTGTAATTTTGTTGACTATGCCCCCAGTCTAAGACTTCCAAACTTAGAACTAAAATAGCTTCTCTCAATCTATTCTATCTGTTTCCCTTAAGGTCTTGAGAAATTCAAGCAAATCACTTTTGAATCTTACAGAATCCACCCCTTCCTGGCAGATTAACTCTTGGTGTCGCAAGTCCACCCCCAACACCAGCAAACTGTGAAGGGTGATTTTTATAGGAAGGGGGTCTTTGTCACCCCAAAGATGATTCTGCTGTCAGTATGTCACTGGAGAGTGAGGGCAGCAGGTATGGGTCGGAGCAACAGGATACTGGACCATATTCTGGGACTAGCAATAGGTGAGGGGAAAGATGGTTATTAAATGTCGTTGGTGTTCACTTTCTTTGTCCAAACGTTCACTTCCTGCATTCAATAAAACTATTACATCACTGCCTGTTTCAGGCAGCTGGTCAGTTTCAGAGAGCACCAGACTGGAAGAATATGGATACAAAAATGACGGAGGGATGGAAACAAAGAACAATCGTCTGTGGATATTCTTTGGGCAGAGGAGTATTTAGAGTGGGGTTCCCCAGGGGTCGATATTTGCTTTTCATGGTGGATATTAATTGATCAGATTTTGGTGAGCAGTGGACAACTTCCAAGTTTGCTGATGACCTCAAAACTTGGGAAACATTTTAAACTGTGAGGTAATCCGTGTAAAAGGACATTGACAAGTTGGTGGAGTGGGCAGAGAGGTGGCTTGATGAAATTCAACGCAGAGAAGTGTGAAATGACATTTTTTTAGAAAGAACTTGGGGAGACAGTGTAAAACAGGCACTATCTTAAAGGGTGTGCAGGAGCAGAGGGATCTGATTGTGTCTGTCCACAAGTCTCTGAAAGTAGCAGGATAGGTCGAGCAGGCAGTAAGTATACAGTATAAGACTCTAAGCTGTATTTAGAGGGATATGGAGTACAGGGACAGGATGGTTATGTTAAAGCAAAAACAGTGCTGGACAAACACAGCATGCCTGGTAGCATCTGTGGGGAGATAATGTTTTGAGTTCAGAACTAACAAAGAACAGAGGCCAATTCTGAAATGTTCAGTTATTTTGCCTTGACAGATGCTCCCAGATGTTCGACAGCATTTAATGTTTTTTTTTGTTTCCGATTTCCAGCATCCACAGTTCTTTGTGTTTTTTTTTAAGGCTGTGCTGAAGTTGTATAAGGTCTCATCCGGAGGGCTGTGTACACTGAGTTCTGAGTGTCACACTCTCGGGATAATTGGAGAGAGTGTGGGAGAGGTTTATGAGGAGGTTTCCAGGGATGAGAACCTTCAGTTTTGAGGAAAGGTCAGACAGGTCATGAATCTTTTACTTGACAAAGGAGAAAGCTAACAGGAGACTCGATGGATGTTTCAAAACAATGAGGTGGCTGGACAGGATAAATAGGGAAAAACTGTTCTCTCTCATTAAAGATCAAGAGCAAGAGGGCAGTGCTACAAGGTAATTTCAAAACGAGCAGATGTGATATGAGAAAAGATTCCTTCACACAAGTGCATTATCCAGGTTTGGAAGGCGCTGCCTAGAAGTGATGGAGGCAGGCTCAGTTGAAGAGGACTTTAGATGATTATATAAATAGAAACAAGATCCAATGTTCTGCTGAAAAAGCAAGGGATTCACACTAAGTCATAGCGCTCATTCAGAGAGCTGGTGCAGAAACAAGGGGCCAATCAGCCTCCTCCTGCACTGTTACAATCCTGTGATTCTGTAATGGCTTCCTGCTCCCATGAAAGTCTCAGGCAGTCCAAACTCCCTCATGACCTCCATACAGTCAATCAAGGAGGTTGAAAAGATTTCCACCAACCCCCTCAGCTCTTCCTGTCTCCCAGCCGCCTGCCTCGCCACAGTTCTGTCCTGATTCAGGATGGGAAAACCTGAAGAAGGGCTTATTCCCGAAACGTCGACTCTCGTGCTCCTCGGATGCTGCCTGGCCTGCTGTGTTTTTCCAGCACCACATTTTTCAACTCTGGGAAAACCTAATCCCAGGTACCATCTCTGTAATTCGGCTCTGCACCCTTCCCAAGGCCAGTACGTAACTAAGGTGTGGTATCCAAAACTGCTCCCAGAACTCCAAATACTTACATCTGTTCATTTTAATTTTTGCACAGTTTTGTAACTGCAGTGTAGTCGGTTCCGTTGGTCTTCAGTGTGACAGAGTGAGCGGTCAGTGCTCTTGCAAAGAAGAGTTCGGTGGAGAAAAATGCAGCAAGTGCACCGTTGGCCATCGAGGCTACCCACAATGCACTGCTTGCAAGTGCAATCTCAGTGGTACCAGACCTGAAAAATGTGACCTGACCAAAGGAGTGTGCAGCTGTGAGGAACACACTGGGCTTTGTCCCTGTAAGGTACATCATCATTTACTTCACTGGATCCTTGGGAATTGTTAACTTGTTTCTCTTTCTATCACGCCTTGTTTCACATTACTATTTTTCTCATGTTCATTTGCATTCATGTGTTGTTGTCAAGAGTGGCAGCCAGTAGCTTGTCTCCATTTAAGATGATCTGTTTTATATATTTAGCCCCCTCCTCTTCCTCTGCAGGGTGGGTGCAGAATAAATTGACTTCTGATTTTTATTTTCCCTCAGCAATGGAGAACTGTGTAAGATGCTGAGCTGAGATGGCATCTCAGCAGTTATTGGTGAGGATTTGAATTATCCCACCTTCCTGTATATCCATGTAAAATCGGAGGCTTTGAGAACAAGTTTTTAGGCTAAATGTCTGGGGGTACGAGTAATGCTTTTGACGGGTTGAAATCTCCACTGGGTTCCTGGAAATGTTGGTGGAAGGGGTTGCTGGCCATGGTGCTGAATGAGCAGGAAGTGGTTGTCACAAGTTATTTATTTTCAATATTTAAACAACCAAAGAGCTCATTGTGAAAAAGACTCAGTAGACCATTCCCACCAACTCTGCTCCCAAACCTAGCAGAAGAATTAACGAAACGTAGCATTTTGGGGACAGAGGTCCAGGGTCGACTATAACACAAGATTGTCTGTTACTTGAGTATCTGAAGTACTCCTTGAAAGTGAAGGGAACGTCAATGCTCTGCCATTTAAAGTCCCAAATTGTGCTTTGCTGGTTCAGATGTAAGGGTCTGCTCTTCCTGACACAAGGATGTGCCAACTGGCAAGATTAGGAAGTCAGCAATTTGATACATTTAAAAAGTGTGACTGAGGTTGGAACTTATTGAAAAGCCAGTTGATGCCTTTTAAAAGTGCTTCTTAAATCACCAGTTTCAGAGGAGCTTTCCAAAGTAATGACACTGCTAATGTAGTCTAATTGCTTCATTTGGATAATCTCTTTCCTGCTTCCTTACTGAAAATCATGCCTCATCACACCATCACCAAATGAGCCTTAAGATTTATTTATCATTCGGTTCAGAAACAGGCCATTCAGCCCTGTTGACATTTATGCTCCCCTCCTCCTTCATTTTACACTGTCAGACCACCTCTGCTGACTGTGTCTTCCACTTACAACTGGCATTTTTAAAATATTTGGGCTTTTACTCAGGTTTTTTTCAATCCTCAATGTTAATCCTAATCTAGATTTGTTGATTTAGTTGACAGGGTGTGGAAACTAAGTTTGCAATGATGCTTTATTAAAAGAAAAAGTCCCTTTCTTCTGTCATGATGTAATCCTGAGTATTGCTGCAAAATGTGAAACCATGTACCCTCCTTTCAGGACAGTGTTTCTGGTGTTCATTGCGATGAATGCAGACCTGGATCGTTTGCTCTCAGTCTCCAGCACCCGGGGGGGTGCAGCCGTTGTTACTGTTCTGGAGTGTCAAATTCCTGCTCCGAGCTCCAAGGACTGGTCAGGATTCCAGTAAGAAAACCTGCATAACTTACATTGTACTGGGCTGTCTTTAGTTGTATCTCTCACTGAATGAGAAAAGCATGTTATATTTTATAATATAATTATGCATAAATAAAAATTAAACATTAGCATTAAATACGTAGTAATTATTGAATAATCAAACAATGAAATAAGTCATTATATTAGTACATTTTATTCCTATAAATAATCTAAACATATTAATTGTGAAATGCTACATATTCAGTGGGGTTCAGTTGATGACCTGGTAATACAAAGTCATTGGAGTCTTGGTGTTGTGTAGCACTGTGGTCATATTACAAGAGTACTAGGCTGGAAGGTCAGGCGAATATTCATAAAGGATACTATCATGGGGACTGGAAGAACTTAAATTCAATTAAATTGAAATAATAAAACTGCATAAAATGCTAGATTCATTAATAATGTCTGTGAAATCTTTTGAATTGTGATCAAAGTTCATCCGATTTGGGAATGTCTTTGAGGGCAGGAAATCTGCCAACGATAGGGCATGGGGATTTAGTGGTTAGGAGACCCAGGTTCAGTTCCATCCTTGGGCGACTGGCTGTGTGGAGCTTGCTCATTCTCCCCACGTCTGCATGGGTTTCGTCCCACAGTCCAAAGATGCCAGGTCAGGTGGATTCGCCATGCCAAATTGCCCATGGTATCCAGCAATATGCAGGCTAGGTGGGTTACCCATAGGAAATGTGGGGTTACAAGGACAGTGTAGGGGATGTGCGTCTGGGTGGGATGCTTTTTGGAGGGTCAGCGTGGATCCGATGGGGCCAAATGGCCTACTTCCAGTCTGTATAGATTCTATAACCTTACCTGGTGTGCCCTGCATGTGACCCCAGATCTACAGCAACTCTCCCCTGTCCTCTGAAATGGCAGAGCAAGCCAGTCAGTTGTATCAAGCTGCTGCAAAAAAGTAAATATTGTAGGTGCACCCAGACTAGCGTTTCCATGAAGCAGCTATCCATTGCTGCCTTGTGGGTTGTTGGGGATTGGCAATAAATGCCAGTCTTGATCTCATTTCAATAAAAAACTTTTAAAAATCCCAATGTTTGTGAAGCTGTGAAACAGATTCTTATCATTCAGGGTAAATATGGATAACAAACCAGTGAGCTGTATTGATCATTTCTTGGCCATGAAATGTAAATGATACTTTTCAAGAATAATTCTGCAGCTTGTATTTACAGATATAAATTGTTTGTATTTTTAGCAAGGAATAGTTTAGTTTTTGAAAAGTTCGCTAAATTTTTATATTGCTGCTAATAGTTTAGTGGAATAAGATGCTGCAAAGTCAGATTAACCATGACATTGTGAATCAAATGATTGATGCTTCAATATGGAGAATATAATTTAGATTGAAGTGAGTAAGTCTGGTTCATCACTTTTGTTGTAGCTGCAGATGACACATGAAAAATGCGTTGATGACTAGCAGGGCTGGTAATGAGTTGCGCTCAGTGTTGGATAACAGTATTATTTCGTATCTGTGTAGCTGACCCTGACACCTGACCAGCTGAGAATGCGTGTTGTCACCCAAGGCAACCTGACTGGTACCAGAGAGGGGGTCTTCGCTCAGCCCCCAGAGACGTTGCTGGATGCTGCACTAGTACAGAGGCATCTGCAAACAGAGCCGTACTATTGGTCACTACCTGCCCAGTTCACAGGCACTAAGGTGAGAGAAACGGGTGCAAACAAACCACAGCACTGAACAACACTGGGCATTACGTTTCTGAAATCTACTGTACGAATAAAGTCAGTGAATTAATGAAACACATAGGAAATAATAACAAGACTCCTATTTTATACATTTACAGATATTTTATACATCTACCTTTAGGACATATCAGCAGAAACACGCCATTCAATCCTTTCAGCATGTTTTGCCATTCGATACTATGATGGCTGACCATTGACATCAATGTCTTTCTTCCACGTTATCCCCATATTCTTTGACATAATTGACATTTAGAAATCAATCAATCTCTGCTATAAACATACTGAATCACTGACCTTCCATTGTATTTTTTTATTAATTCTGGAAGAAATGCTATAAAGTTAACAAACTGACTTTGACGCCTCTCCCGTCCTCTCTCTCAGGGTCAGAGGGTCAGAGCTCTGACACTGGGAGCTATACATTGGTATCATCAATATCTATGGAGCAGGCTGACAGAGCAGATTACACGGCTATGAACAGACAGGTGACATTCAGTATGTTTCCCATCAAGAGGAATAAACTGTTAATTTGGAAGTTGGGGGGATATGGCTTCTTCAGGAGCATCCTTTCCAGCAGGTTTCTCTCGTGGACATTTACTGTTCATTCAGATTGATGTAAAATACAAAGTTGTTACAGTTTGATGGGTTATTTTGCGAAGAGAAATCTAGCCCTGAGCAGAGCCGTAATCTCAAACAACACAATTACAAAAATAAACAATGAAAAATAACCCATCTTGTTTTTGTAATTCTAGAAGAGGCATTATTTTTGAGTGTTCTCCTGCTTGTTTCGGAAAATAATGGCAATGATTGGAAGAGTTTGCAGGCTGCCCCTGCCATTACTGTCTTTATGCCAGCTGGAAATTCTACCCAGTGAATAGGATAGTAATGGGCACCATCACCAAAACAGAAAAGTTCTTGAAATGTTGGTTGAATGTAGAGCTGTGGGTGAAAAGGAGATCTACTTTACTGACTGCTGTCTCAGAGACCTATACAAGCCCCGAGCAACTCCCCTTTCCCAAAACCCAGCTCACAACCTCAACGATCCTGCTCCTTCTCATTCCCCCAGCTCACTCCCAATGATCCCGCTCCCTCTCATTCCCCCAGCTCACTCCCAACGATCCTGCTCCCTCTCATTCCCCCAGCCCACTCCCAATGATCCCGCTACCTCTCATTCCCCCAGCTCACTCCCAATGATCCTGCTCCCTCTCATTCCCCCAGCTCATTCCCAATGATTCCGTTCCATGTCATTCCCAATGATCCTGCTCCCTCTCATTCCCCCAGCCTCACTCCCAACGATCCTGCTCCCTCTCATTCCCCCATCTCACTCCCAATGATCCCGCTCCCTCTCATTCCCCCAGCTCACTCCCAATGATTCCATTCCATGTCATTCCCCAACTCATTCCCAATGATCCTGCTCCCTGTCATTCCCCCAGCTCAGTCCCCACCGCTCCCCAGTTGCTTCACACGTCCCCACCCTGACTCCTATTTTACTCTTCATTGTTGCTCATTGGCAAAAATCCACCGGGCTCCATTGATTAATTGAGCTGGTATTTGTTGGCTGTTGTGGTGACAGAGTGTTTTTCTCTTTGACCATCCTTCTGTGTGAAGGTGTGATTCTCAGAACAGGTGTGTGGTATATGTGTGTGGTATATGTGTGTGTGGTCTGTGTGGTTTATATGTGTCTGATTGTGTGTGTGGTGTGTCTGTGTGTATGGTGTCTGTGTGTGGTGTGTCTGTGTGTATGGTGTGTTTGTTTGTGTGGTGTATGTGCGTGCCTTTCAACGATGTGTCTGTTGTGTATAGTGGTCAGGAATGATCCATTGTCCTCAAGGGTCAGACACATCTCTGTCTGTTAGAGAGTGATACTGAATTATATGGAGCTTGGGGGCCATCATAAGGTAAGGTCAGGAGGAACCCCTCAATGAATTACCGCAGTGATTGTGATTACAAACATAACAAGCTTCAATCTTGCGTGACCTTGAAATGTTCTGATCCTTTCTCAACAGCTGTTGGCCTATGGAGGGAAACTGAGATATGTGGTTGCATTTTATGCCTTGGAAGACTCTGGAAGCTTAAACCTGGAGCCCCAGATCCTACTGAAAGGATACCACAACAGCAAAATGGTAATTTACAGGAACATGCCAACTCCTGCAAATGGAGAACAAATCAGGCACATGATAGACCTGACTGAGGTGAGTCTGGTTCCAACACAGTTGTCGGAATTTCTTTTCCCATCACCATTGCTTGTGTTATTATTTAATAGGAGAAAATTAAGATGCCTTTTAACACCTGAGTCTTTTAGAATCTATCTACATGTTGCTTACTTTAATATTGTGAGCATTATACTGTAAACATTCCCTTTGGATTTCACAGCACAGAAGGAGCGCATTACTGTGTGTGACATAGTCAGGGCTGAAGTAGCACTGGTTATGGACTCTAGATAGTCACACCATTGACTTCAGTGAAGCTCAATGTCAGTCTGGTCTTGTATTAGGTGACTGATACAGTTCTGTCTGTTTGACGCTCCTGCCCATCTCTGATCTAATCCCCTTTATGCCCTATGTCGGCTCTTTGTTTATCATTTTTACGGCGTTAATCTAATACCAATTCAAAATGGATCCCTATTTCCCAGAAATCAGGAACCGTGGATGCTGGAATAAACTCAGCAGATTGGGCAGCTTCTTTGCACACAGAGACGGCTACTCCCTCTGTCTCACCTGCCAAGCTTTTTTCCAGAATGTTCTGTTTCAGTTTCTCTGAAGTCTGAATCTTCTGCCACTTCAAACCTTTATCCAATTTTCCCTGAGAGACACAGTGGTCTTTGTCTCAAACATTCAGTGTAGTAAGGTATCCCATATTTGTCTGTAAAGGAATTTCTCCCAAGTTCCCACTGAGTTTTCCTGCTGACCTTCACCAGTCCTACTCAAGGGGAATGCTTTAGTAATGTTCTATAATTGGTGGTAATTTCTATAGGACCAAAATCCTCATTTCAATTCAATTTTTTTTCCACCTGATTTGCTAATATGCAAATTTTTTTTATTGGAATTGAAATTCAATTAAAACATCTTTTGCCTGACTGGCTAATGTGCCCATCTCAACATTGTGATACAAAATTTAATTGAAGTCTGGCTCTATGCAAATTTCTTAGAAAGGTGAGCCTGTCCAATAGCTCAAAATGCCTGAAAGTTGCCTGTCAGTTTTCTCTGTCTCTGTCTCAACAAGTAAAACATTCAAGGCATAAGGAACATCCAAAAATATTTCAGAAATGAAATTCTGAAGTGTTTTGAATGCTGATGCCTGATCTCAATGTTAGTTCAGGTGTGTAGTCCATTCTAAGCCACTGTGTACTATTTTCAAACTGTTTCGATTCATTTTCAAGCCAAATTTGACCTGTTCTGATCACCCTACCCCATTGTACAACTTTCATGCCCATACCCAAAACCCACCCACCCCAGCCGAACTCAGTCCCTTCCCACAAATCTCCCCACGCCTTTGCTCCCACTCCTTCTGGGAATCCTTTCAGACTAGTTTGTTTCCACGCTTACTTTGTAAAATTGAAGTCCCGGTAAAAAGCTTGGACAATTGGAATTCGGGCCTGAAGGTTCACATAACAGTAATAGCATTTGGTGCAGGAATTGGCCCTGACTAATGGGTCAAGGGATGATTAATATATTGAGCCAACAGTAAATTACTGGTGTTTATGGTCCTCAGCACAAGTGACCCTAAAGTGGATATGGACTCCACCACTAATGGAGCAGTTGAAATCGGAAACATTCAAGACACCAGAATTAAATGGCGCAGAGTTCACAAAATGTCGAGCAGGAAGGGACTACAGAGCCGGGGAAGGGTGAGGTCAAGGAGGAATTTGCAAACAAGGATAAACATTGTAAAATTTGGTGTGAGTTTTGATTAGATTCCCTGCAGTATAGAAACAGGCCCTTCGGCCAACATGTCCACAATAACCCTCCGAAGAGTAACCCACCCAGATCCATTTCCCTCCGATTGATGCACCTAACGCCATGGCCAATTCGCCTGACCTGCACATCTTTGGAATGTGAGAGGAAACCGGAACACCAGAGGAAACCCACGCAGACACGGGGAGGATGTGCAAACTCCACACAGATGGCTGCCCGAGGCTGGAATTGAACCTGGCACCCTGGTGCTGTGAGGCAGCAGTGCTAACTATTGAGCCATCATGCTGCCCATTAGGCAGGTTGGCTGCAGGTTTACTTCAGTTAGCTGCCTTTGTGATGTGGCCGTCTAGAGTAGGCTATTTGCTGGAACCAGTTCAAAAAGGCAGCAGATACAACAGCATTGGAACAAGTTCTTACATAAACAATTCTGAATTTTGACAAAATGCAAATACATTCCCAATCCATCACAGCCAATGCAAATAATTTCTTGACGCTATCAATTTTTCTTAAGATATCTGTTAATCTGTACCACCGTGGGCGGCACGGTGGCACAGTGGTTAGCACTGTTGCCTCACAGCGCCAGAGACCCGGGTTCAATTCCCGCCTCAGGCGACTGTCTGTGTGGAGTTTGCACGTTCTCCCCGTGTCTGCGTGGGTTTCCTCCGGGTGCTCCGGTTTCCTCCCACAGTCCAAAGATGTGCAGGTAAGGTGAATTGGCCATGCTAAATTGCCCGTAGTGTTAGGTAAGGGGTATGGGTGGGTTGCACTTCGGCGGTTCGGTGTGGACTTGTTGGGCCGAAGGGCCTGTTTCCACATTGTAATGTAATGTTATCTAATCTAATCTTAAGAATTCACTCTCAATGCCAGCAAGTCACAAAACCCTCCTGTAGTCTGCAGAAACTCTGACCCTTCACTTCAGTTCCATAGATTCCCTGTTCACAGCCCACTATTCCCAATGCTCAGGATTACTGAACTGATTAATGTTTCTATATTCAAGGTATTCACCTCAGAAAAATTACATTTATCGAGTGCTTAACGTAAGGTTAAAAAGTAAAGATCAGTTACAGCAATAAAGGGTCATAAATTAATAAACAAGGCCATTGGTTTATACTTTTCCTAAAAATCTGAATGAAGGTGTGGTATTTGAGCTTCAAGTATACCAGAAAGCCTTGTAGTCAGAATATAATTTAGCATATTCAATTGTTGTAGATGAATGACCCTGATTGTACATTTAACATTGGATAAGATCACTGTCATTTTAAAATGGTATATCCTCAAACTCACTGCAATGTTTACAGTTTGGAAAGTAAGTTCTTTTGTGAGTTTTCGTTTTTAGTAATACTTACACATGCTTACCTTGTTTCGTTCTTGCCTGTTGCATTTGTTTAGCTCAACAAGTACAATTAAGCCTAAAAAAATGAAAGCACTAGGTGAATATGGTGAAACGGGTTGGTTGGGATATCTGGTCGGCATGGATGGGTTAGACCGAAGGGTCTGTTTCCGTGCTGTACATCTCTATGACTCTGTGAATACAATGGTCAATTTCAGGTTCACTTGGCATATGGAAGACAAATGCAGTCTTCGAATTCATTTCGAGAGGGCTAGAATACAACAGCAGTGATGTACTGCTGAGGCTGTATAAGGCTCTGGTCAGACTGCATTTGGAATATTGTGAGCAGTTTTGGACCCTGTATCAAAGGAAGCTGCTGGCATTGGAGGGGGTCCAGAAGAGGTTACAAGAACAATCCTGAGGATGAAGGGCTTGTTCTATGAGGAGCGGTTGAGAACTCTGAATCTATACTCCATATGAACTAACTTCCCAGAGGCCGATATCCCATCACCAAGTCACCCTTTATTTACATGTACATAGTACTTGGCACTGTATGGCTTCCTCAGAGCCAGCTCTCTGACACTCCTGTTTCTATCGCTCAGCCAGGAATCCCTGATTGGACCAGTTTCACAGCCCCAATCAAGGAACTTAAACTCTGTGAAGTCCATCAGGCTGACCTTGTTACAATCACTACAGCCAGAGCTTAGAAGGATGAGGGAGGGATCTGGTTGAAACTTACAGGTAACTGGGATGCCTGGATAGAAGATGTTTCCATTAGTAGGAGGGACTAGAACCCGAGGGCACATTTCTGGAGTGAAGGCATGGCCCTTTAGGACTGAGATGAGGAGAAATTTCTTCAGCCAGGAGATGGTAAACCTGTGGCACGCGTTGTCACAAAAGGCTGTGGAGACCAAGTCATTGAGTGTATTTAAGATGAGGATAGATAGGTTCTTCATTAGTAAGGGGAGCCAGGGTTATGGAGAGAAGGCAGGAGAGTGGGTTGGAAAAACCTATCAGCCATGATTGAATGGTGGGCGGCACGGAGGCACAGTGGTTAGCAGCCTCACAGCGCCAGAGACCCGGGTTCAATTCCCGCCTCAGGCAACTGACTGTGTGGAGTTTGCATGTTCTCCCCGTGTCTGCGCGGATTTCCTCCGTGTGCTCTGGTTTCCTCCCACAGTCCAAAGATGTGCAGGTCAGGTGAATTGGCCATGTTAAATTGCCCGTAGTGTTAGGTAAAGGGGTAAATGTAGGGGTATGGGTGGGTTGCGCTTCGGCGGGGCGGTGTGGACCTGTTGGGCCGAAGGGCCTGTTTCCACACTGTAAGTAATCTAATCTAATCTAATCTAATTTGATGGGCTGAATAGCCTAATTCTACTGCTATCCCTTATGGTCTCTACATTTGGACCTGCCACATTCTCTGTGATTGGGATTGTTAATTGTGCGACCAATCAGTGCCTAGTCCAGTCCGTTAGACCTTTGGATTTTCCAAACAATGAAATACCCATGTGGCTTTGATGTTTTTCATTGCTTGCACTTTCTCTTAAACAAAATAAGATTGCTCTTGCACATTTGGATACCTTCAGAAGAACAACGTCTGTTAATTTGTCACTTTCACTTTATTTTCTACAAAGACTTTGCCCACAGTTTCAAAGTTATGCACTGAAAAAATGGCGTCCATAGCATACAAATGGATTGTATCCATTTATGTCCATACTGCAGAGAATCTCAGCGTACGTTGGTGGCTGCATTCTCTGCTTTGACATGTTACAGTCACTCTGTGGGAAAAAAACTGACATTTACGTCCACAGATTAATGAGCATGGAACAGCTTGGCTCCTTTCCTGTGGTTTATCATTGCATTAAATGTTGCATTCTTTCCTTTATTCAAGGGAGTATTTGAGTCGCATCGAATATTTTAGATGGAGCAAAATTAATGGCCGTAATATGGATTTAAGATGTCAAAAAAAAATGTGCAATATGAAATTTAATTGCTGCAAGAAAAATTTTGTAAATGTTGCAAGTGTTGGTCTGTGAATACTTGCTTCAATACTCTATTAAATACAGACTATGAGGAGTGTAACTACTGGGTGTAATAAAGTCAATGGATCCAGTTTGTCAAACATTGATCGTTAAAGCAAGAGTTTTCAAATTATCACTTTATTTCATTGACGTTGCCGGAGAATGTTCTCTCCTCACAGTGCCATTTGATTGCCTTTTTTGTCACATCATCCCCAAAATAGAGTAAATACTTCATGGAAATGTGACATTGTTTGTGATATAGTAGTTTTTAGTATAGTTTTTCTAGTCCCGAATGGCTGAATTCTGCTTGGATTTAATCCAAGCCTGTCAGTACTTGCCCTGATGCTACATGTAGTGGGAAGCGATAGGGTTTGATCGTGTTCTGGAGAAGGGTCACTGGAGCCAAAACGTTAACTCTGCTTTCTCTCCACAGACCCTGCCAGCCCGGCTGAGTTTTTCCAGCAATTTCTGTTTGTGTTTCTGATTTCCAGCATCTGCCATTCTTTCGATTGTTTTGATCTTAGTCTGTGTTGAGTCATCTGCTATGTCAGAGAGGGCAATACATGTGGAAGTGGAGCAGAAAACCTTTTCTGGGTCACTCTTAACTCTATTGAAATGAGCAATGTGTTTATTTACAGGACGTGATGGGAGTAGGGAGGTGCAGAAGTGGCCATCTACATTTCCCGCTGCTGCGGAAAGGCAGCCAATATCATCAAAGACTCCTCCCACTCTGGTTATAAACTCTTCTAACCCCTTTCGTCAGGCAGACAATATGAAAGCCTAAACATAAGTACTAACAGATTCAAGAACAGCTTCTTCTCCGCTGTTATTAGACTCCTGAATGGACCTCTCCAATTCAAATTTAAAGTTGATCTTACTTTTCATGCACCTTCTTTGCTGCTGCAACAATGTATTCCTCGCTCTGTTCAATCACCCTGCAATCTTCATCGATATGATCTGCATGCATTGCAGGCAAAACAAAACTTATCACTGTATTTAGATACATGTGACAATAATAAATCTAATTAAGTTGTTTCCCCCAGCAGACTAGCCTGCTCTATCCAGTTTCAGAGAGAGGATAGGGTTAGGGTTAGAGACAAGACTGGAGTATTGCAGAAGCTTCCATTATAAACCTAACGAGTAGACTGAACCACCCCTACCCCACCCCCACTCCCCCAATGGCGGAAAGGAAATCCATGGAGTGTAGCAGCCCTTCTGTTTTGCAGTTTTCTGGCCTGTGCTGGAAATAAGAATCGCCCCTAAACCTGTTACACTCAATTTTAAGAGAGTTGCGAGGGGAGGAAATGTTTAAAAGAAAGGTGTTACATGTTACTTTTTATGAATGTTGCTGTATTTAAATGCAGTCGTAAACTTCGTCCTTTGTCGAGGAATTGATGTTCTAACCAGAGCAACCTTCTAAAGAAAAGTCAACGTCCCTAGAATCGAACTCTTCCCCCAGCAATTGCTGGGGTGAGCTCTGGCTGTTATTTGCTCTCTTTCTGTTGTTACGGTGTTTGATGTTCTGTAATTCCCTTTGTATTTTGAAAGCATGAATGGAAGTATTTCAATTCAGTATCTGACCAACCCGTCACCCGCCCTGACTTCATGTCAGTCCTCAGCAACGTTGAATATTTCCTGATTAAAGCTTCCTATGGCACTGGACTCCAGCAAAGCAGGTAAGCAATGTTATGATGTGACACTGAATTCAAGCATAAATAAACCTACAGGGCTTTGGACACAGGGCTGTAGGGATCACAGATCAAAGGGCCAACACGATCCTCCAGGAGACATTTCCCATCATTCTCCTCGCCACCTAGACCTCTCTGCTATATTACTATGAGACGGTCAAGGCCTAATGAACCCTTATGTGGGTAATTGATGACTGCTTAAGGGCCGTTTCCCACCCAGTCTCAATTTTGAGGCGAGTCGGAGGAGTTCAAACCCAGAAGATGATCCAGGTCAAGCTTTGAGGATCTGAAAGAGACTGGGACTTCTCCATCAATGGCTACCTTTTAACCATTAGGTGCCCTTCACAGGCTGTCCCTTTTGGCAGCTCCCTCTCACCCGGCCTCTCTGTCATCACCCGCAAACTTGCTCTGCTCAAACTGCTGGGTTTCACCTCCCTTCTCCCACTCCAGCCTGAGATTCATGCTACTCACAATGGGACCCTGGGGATGGCTAGAGAGCCTCAGAGTGGCTGGCCAGAAGGTCCCCAGGGTGGCAGGTGATCTCAAGTGAGTGGCCAAATCCCCACCTTCTGCCAGTTAACAGACCTCTGTTGGTGGGGATACATTCACCCCCAACACCCCCCCCCCCCCGCCCCCCCCAAGGCAATGGACTTCAGTGTAAAATTATAGATACTGTCACGAGTGAACAAAAACACAAATTGCTGCGTTTGTGGCTTTAGAATGTATGAGTTCCAGCGCCTCAATCCCATCGAATTCCGGCCGAGGGAAACTCCGGAAGAGATTTTCGCGGAGGCCACCTCTGGAAGGCCCTTTCCATTTATGGATTCTGGGCATGCTCAGTGAGGGCCAACGGGAACACGCCATTGGAGCAGCCAAGTGGGCCCTGACCCTACTGGGCACTGCCATTGTAGAAGACTCAGTTCATTGTTACCATCGCATCCATAAAAAAAGCTCGTTTTACCAGAATCATACAGAAAGGTCTGGAGATCAAAATTGCAGGACGTGAGTGAATAGTTACAATTCAGAAAGCTCGCATTTATATAAGAAATACCTTGCTCATTGGCTGTGTTGGCAATGTAATTCCTCTCAAGGCTAATGGCTATTTCAGCTGATCAAACGTTTGGCCTGAGAAGACCCTAATGGTTTGTAACAAGTGAGTCGACCAAACCGTGCTGCAGGAACACTTTACAAATTCCAAAGTGTAATCGCAAATACTCAGCAAGTCACTCAGTTTCTTGGCGGCGCAACATCGAGGGCCGAAGGGCCTGTACTGTGCTGTAATGTTCTATGTTCTATATGTTCTCATTAAGGATGCCTACTCAGGAAGAGCTGTTGGAACAAGGTCCTGACAATGCTAATCACTTTGCCCTTAACGTCACAGTGCGCATGCTGTAAAGTATTTTTGTATCTCAGTATCCCGAGGATTATTGTTTGTAAAATGTGTCCTTTTTCTATTCTTTCATGGGATGTGGGTGTCACTGGCTGGACAAGCATTTGTTATCCATCCCTAATTGCCCTTCAGAAGGTGTTAGAGAGTTGCATTCTTGAATCGCTGCTGTCCTTGATGTCTAGGTATACCTATAGTGAGGTTAGGAAGGGAGTTCTAGGATATTGGCCTAGCGCCAGTAGAAGAATCATTATATAGTTCCAAGTCAGGATGGTCCTTGGCTGGGAGTGAAAACTGAAGGTGTTGGTGTTCCCTGGTTTGAAGGTTTGGAAAGGGCTTTTGGTGTAGCTTTGATGAGTTGTTGCAGTGTGCTTTTGTAGATTATACACACCGTTGTCACTGTGCATCAATGGTTCAGGGTGAGTCTGATTCCTGGAGCGGGGGACTGGAAGAATGTATTGCTCAGCCTCTCATTTCAGGGGGGAGTCACACCACCATTTTGTTATTTTGAGGTCTCCAACTTCATTACAATATAGGGGGTCAGTTAGCTCAATTAACTGGATAGCTAGATTGTGATGCAGAGTAATGCCTACAGTGTGGGTTCAATTCCCACGCTGGCTGAGGTGACCAGGAAGGACTCCTTCTCAAACACTCCCCTCACCTGAGGTGCAGTGACCCTCCGGTTAAACCACCACCAGTCACCTCTCTCTCTCTCTCTAATGAGAGCATGGCCCTCTGGCACATTGTGAGTTTACCTTCCCTTACAATAAAGCAGGTGAGCTGTGAGTCATAAACAGGTAACTCACTGGGGTAAAAACAATGACTGCAGATGCTGGAAACCAGATTCTGGATTAGTGGTGCTGGAAGAGCACAGCAGTTCAGGCAGCATCCAAGGAGCTTCGAAATCGACGTTTCGGGCAAAAGCCCTTATTCCTGATGAAGGGCTTTTGCCCGAAACGTCGATTTTGAAGCTCCTTGGATGCTGCCAGGTAGCTCACTGGACCCAGGCATCATGATTAGGTTGGGGACTTGCCATCAGCAAGCTGCAGAGGGAGATTCATTTGTGAGATTAGACCATGAGGAAGTGGGTGAGAGTGACCCAGATTCCTTCTGTCGGACCCATTCTGACTCCTGTTCATATCAGGCACCACCTTCACAAGGGGCAGCTAGGGATGGGTAACAAATGGTGTCCCAGCTCTGGAAGAATGTTTAAAAAAAACACAAATAGTGCAGCAGCAAAGTGTTGAATGGTTCTTATTTACTATGTTAGAGAAAGGAGGTGAATATCATATTCGATAAACAAAAGAAAATAACCACCTGTTTGCTTCTTGTATTAAAGAAGTCTGTTCACATTGTATACCTGTGCTCACCTTGTCAGGATTTCTAATATCTCCATGGAGATTGCGATGGAGGATGATGGAACTCATGCATTGAGAGATCGTGCACGTCAGATTGAGATCTGTGACTGCCCCCCTGGATACGCAGGCCTCTCCTGCCAGGTATTTATGAGCTGGGTGATAAATTCTAACCTGTGTTTTCAGCAACTGAAAAGAGCTGTGTGTATTGATTAGTAACTTTCACCCAGTTAGGATGACACTGCAGCCAAATGCATGAAGCTGGCTGGATCTAAAAACCTTTGAAAACCAGGAGCAGATTATAATTTAGATGCTAACTAGATGTTGTGTTCAGTCAGTTCAAAACTCTACAGTGTAATTGGGTCTTTGGTGCAGGAGTAGTGAACTGTAGATCCAAGTATTAGCATGGTACAACTTTGGAACACTCCTTGTGAAAGTTTATGGCTGCGAGGGAATTTGGATCTTTCAAAACGGGGGTAAGTGGAACTTTGTTAGGTATGTTTGTGAGCAAAAGCAGGAAAATAGAGCTGAGACTCAGTTCAGTCACATTCTTGTGGGTGGTGAGGCTGGCTCAAGATGATTTAACCTCCGAGATGCTCACATTATTCATAAGAACGTATGAACTAGGAGCCATTTGGCCTATCGAGACTGTTCCACCATTCAATACGGTCATGGCTGATCTTTTCATGGCCTCAGCTCCACTTACTCACCCTCTCACCATAACCCTTAATTCCTTCACTGCTCAAAAATCCATTTATCTTGCCTTAAAAACATTCAACAAGGTAGCTTCACTGGGCAAGGAATTCCACAGATTCACAACCCTTTGGATGACAAAGTTCCTCCTCAACTCAGCCCTAAATCTGCTCTGCCTTACTTTGAGGCTGGGCCCCCTAGTTCTAATTTCAATCTCCAGTGAAAATAACCTCCTTGCTTCCACCTTATCTATTCCCTTCACGTGTTTCTATAAGGTCCCCCCTCATTCTTCTAACTTCCAATGTGTGTGGTCCCAATCTGCTCGATCTCTCCTCATAAGCCAACCCTCTCACCTCTGTGAACCTCCTCTGCGTCCCCTTCAGTGCCAGTACCTTCTTTTCCAAGTTAGGAATAAATGTATCAATCCTTTAAAGTTTCAGCAGCTGAAATCTCAAACATTTATGTTCCAGGTGTGGCCCCCAGGTGTGCTCCAGGTGTGACCTCACCAGTACCCTGTACAATTGCAGCGTAACCTCGCTATTTATAAAGTCCAACCCTCTAGCAATGAAGTACAATATCCCGTTTGCCGCCTTAATTACCTGTTGCACCTGCAAACCAATTTTTTCTAAGTCATGCCCAGGTCCCTCTGCACAGCAGCTTGCTGCAGTTTTTCTACATTTAAACAATAGTCCATTTTGCCGTTGTTCCTACCAAAATGGATGGATCTCACATTTATGTGACATACGGTCTTGGAGAGGGATGGATTCCAACTCCGCCACTCCATTCCTCGTTTGGGAAAAATGCCTGGCAACAGCAAGTGTGATAGTTTAGATACCTCAGTCATTGCTCTGCCCTCAACTGGGCCTGTCAGTGGGCAAGCAGCCTAAAGTGTATGTACAGTTCTTTAAATATACAAACTGGAGTCCCATAAGACCATAAGAAGTAGGAACAGGAGTAGGCCATTCGGCCCCTTGTTCCTGCTCTGCCATTCAGTCGAATTGTGCTGATCTGACATTCCTCACATCCACTTTCCTGCTCTTTCCCTTAATTCCCCAACTGATCAGGAATCGATCTATCTCAGCTTTAAATGCACACAAGGACTCTGCCCCCCAGAGCTGTCTGTGGTAAGGTGTTTCAAAGACTCATGACCCTCTGAGAGAAGAAATTCCTTCTCAGTCTCAGTCATAAATTGGAACCCCTTTATTCTGGGTCCCTTGCCAAATCCATTTGCAATGATGACTGTTTAATAATTGGATCGTGAACACAACAATTATCACCCCTCGCTGTCATGATTGTTTTCCTTTGATCGATCAGATGGGAACACTATTAAGGTATTCTCTCAATTTTTATTTAAGGTGACCTTTGCTGTGTATGTATTAGATGCTGGTAAGTTGGTCTATTTGTTAAAACTCCCTTAGGGAAAAAAAAAAGAACTTGTAGCTGGAATAAATTTTGAGCTTTTTCTTTAAACGAAGAAATGTAGACGAAAGCATCAGTCCCATAATGCACACCACAGAGACCGAAAAAAATACATCAGGAAGTGGGAGTTGGGTTTATAAACAGAAAATTCTGGAATAACTGAGCTAGTTATGCAGCATCTTTGGAGAAAGTCTTTTTCTTCAGTCATGCTGCCTGGCCTGTGGAGTCCCTCCAATATTTTCTGCTCATAATTTAGATGTCCCGCACCGGCAATACTTTGACACTGTAGATGGGGTTTGGGTGTGATCAAGTCTGGATTTTAACAGACTGTTGATTGAAGGAGGAAAACTGGTATAGAGCTCAGCAAATTCAAAGTCAAACTAAAAAGAAATCAATGCAAGTACCAAATAGCACAGTGATTCAGTGATGACAGAATACAAGGGAACAGAGGAGGTTAAAGGGTGACCTTGTAGAAGTTTATAAAACCATGAGGGGTTTGTATAGGGTGAATGGCAGGTGTCATTTCCCTGGGGTTAGTGATTTCAAGGCTAGAGGGCATATTTTTAAGGTGAGAGGAGAAAGGTCTATTTCAAATCTGAGGGGGCAACATTTTTACATAGAGAGTGGTTCATGTGTGGAATGAACTTCCAAAGGAAGTGGTGGATGTGGTTATAGTTACAACATTTAAAAGATAAGTACACAAATAAGAAATGTTTGGAGGGATATGGGCCAAGTGCAGGTGGGTGGGACTAGCTTAGTTTGGGATTATGGTCGGCATGGACTGGTTGGACCGAAGGGTCTGTTTCCATGCTGTACATCTCTATGTCTATGTCTATAACTCTGGTTGATTCATGCTGCCAGATTAAGTGAAAAATTGATCAGCACAAATACATTCTGGCTGGATCTACCGTCACATGGAGTCATAAAGCACAGAAACAGACCCTTCGGTCCAACCCGTCCATGCTGACTAGATATCCCAACCCAATCTAGTCCCACCTGCCAGCACCCGGCCCATATCCCTCCAAACCCTTCCTATTCATATACCCATCCAAATGCCTTTTAAATGTTGCTCTATTTTAAACCATTTGCCAATGAAGATAGTATAAAATAAATGTGGATAAAGTGTAAAACGGGTCAGTGGTAAGTCATCCATCAGTGAGAAATCTTTACTTCTGTTGTCTTTGTATTTTAAAGGAATGTGCTCCTGGGTTCTACAGACAAAAGATGACTGATGGCCTACAGTCACTCAATACCGTGTGTGTCTCATGCAAGTGCAACAACCACAGTAACATCTGTGACCTTGATACAGGCAAATGTCAAGTAAGTGCCATCTATCGATTAATGCAATCCATGCAAAGATTCACAAGATGCTGTCACCAGATTGATCAGTAACACTGTGTCATTCATAGAATTCAACACCGGATTAGGTTCGAGCAATCATTCACTGTTTGCAGATACATAGGGGAGAATTACAGGATAGATTTTCAGCCTGGAGACGGGTAGTGGAAATCAAAAGATGCTGGTTCTGGAGGCAGGATTTTCAATGTCAGAGGCTGTTGCTAGTTGCAGTCAGGCCAGTGGAGTCCAGGCTACTGTTTGAAGGTCAACATTTGTCTCATCTACTTCTCTAAAAGAACGAGCAGGACCCTCTCGTCCCCACACACTCCCCACCCTTATATCCCCAAACACCTCACGGCCCCATCACCAAGATATGCCCCACCTCCCACTTTGCCATATCAAGATTCCCCTTCCATGCCCCCATTATCCTGTTGAGGTGCAATGGACTCTATCGTGACAAAGGAATGTGTAAAAAATACTTAAAAGGAACAGTCATTTCTTGATAAATGAGTTCTGAAGAAAAGTCCGACCAGATTTGAAACATTAACTGCTTTTCTCCACAGATGCTGCCAGATCTGTTGGGTTTCCTCAGCATTCTCTGTGTTTGATAACTTGTCACAGCGTTAAACCCAGTGTATTTTAAACAACACTATTAATTTGCAGCCTAAGAAAAGTATCAATTCTTTTAAAGTTTTAGCAGCTGAAATCTGAAACGTTTCCACTCACTGAACCTGCTGTGAACAGTGAAGATATGACACGACCTGGCAATGACCCAGGGGCTCAGAGGTTTCAGGAGAATAATGGTTGTCTGGGCTTCCTGCCAAGCCTCATTATGTATTTGTCACTGGTTGAATATGTAAATAGCAAGATGACGTTTTAAGTAGGAATTAATATCATTCAACAGTGTAACATTTCAAGGATAGATATGTTTATGTGTCTTACATGACTCTGACCTCAGCGTCAATTTTGATAAAATTCAGCCTGGAGATGTTTGCAGAGGTCCATTGGAAGTAGAAATCAGCCTTATGGAAGTTTAAATTGCCTGGGCAATCTTGGTGTACGCATGCGCGCCTGGACCCTTGCAGAATCGCAGCATGCTGTCTCCCAACTTTCCAATGGTCCAGAGACAGACAGGGTCAGCATCTCTGACAGTGAGGGACTAGCTCCATACAGCACTTCAGTCGACTGTCAGGCCTGAGCTTTGTGCTGAAGTCAGGTAGCTTCCTGGCTCCAGATGTGAGAGGTCAACCAACTAAGGGGTACGGACTTTGCTCTCAAGAAATTATTTGACCTTTGTCAATCAGAAAAGAAATCAGTGTGGAGAAACCATCAAAGCGGATTCAAGTCCTAGAGATCCAAATTGGGTTCCCTGCTGAGGGTTTTGAGATTAGGAATTCTATCTAACCCAGCAGCCGTCCCCTGGGAGACCAGCGCAGAGGTAACCTGTAAACCTGGACTTTGCTGCCTCACTTCTTTTTATCACAGTGGGTTCTGTAAAATGTAAGGATCATTGAGACCTCATCCCACGAAGCCCCCAATACCATTTAGTTTTGTTTTTATTTTGTGCTCAGTAATTTGGGTGGAAACATCACAATAATAATTTTCAACAATTACATAAAATCTTAACAACCCATTCAATTCAAGGGGCATTTAGGGATGGGCAGTGAACCCGTATTGCATGAACAAATTAAAAAAGGCTGCATCATATAAAAAAAACCTCATGCTCCTTGCAACCTATTTCACTGATATACTTTGTAGATGTTCTGACACCCCAGAGGTATAGCCAGAATAGTTCTCATTTAAAATTGTAGATCGATCTGAAGCAACTACTCTTTTTGCTTTTTTGTGAAGGGAAATTTAAAAGCTGTAGAATCCATGATTACTCTCCAGATATAAGGCAGCAACTACCCTTCTGGGTGCCGAGATTCACTATTAACTTTGATTTAGAATAGCAATTTTAGCTGGAAATGGGAACAATTTCTCATTTAATATTGTGCGCGTTAGATTCCCACTTGTTAACATTGTATTGATCACTATTAAGCCCAAACAGTGCAATAAAGCTGTGGTATAATAGTCCTCCGTCTTCCCTAATGAAAAACTCTCAAAGCATGACAATTAACTCAACCACAAGGTTTTCAGAAGGCATTGGAAGTAGCTGAACTCTTTCTTTCATCGGTGAACATTGGAAAATAATACCTTGATTAGGAAGATGATGACTATATGTGATTAGACCCAATGCTTGAATTAAACTATTAGAATTAAATATTCTGCAGTCATGATCACCTTTGCTGATGCTGATCTTACAATCAGCCAATCTTTGACTTTTATAAATAGCAATAGCAATTCTGCCTTAAAATAGCTTCACGAGATCAGAGGCCACATCCTATTAGTAAGCTCCTGCAGATTGTCTGCTGCATATGTTTGGTATGTTGAGGATGTCAAGATTTGTGGTTTTGCAGGTAATAAACACACAACATTTCATTTATTTCAGCTGCTGAATGTATGTGAGACAGAATTTTTAGCCTGTCTCTGAAGTTAAATTTCTGACTCTATTCCAAGACTATTGTTCACATCTTGGCTACTTTGGATGCCACCTCACTAGGCAGCCGACTTTCACAGAGAGGTGACAGCAATCTAAATATAGGTTTAATTAACCTACACCATGTTTATGTGGCTTATAATGCATTAGTCTCGCCTTTCCTTCCAGTGAATAATCTAATTATGATTTTCTATCTCTGAAAATCAGGCTTGTCGTGACAACACAACGGGTGATCACTGTGAGCTGTGTGCTTCGGGATACTATGGCAGAGTCGGTGGATCTATCACGGACTGCTCCCTTTGTGCCTGTCCCAGATCCCATTCTGGCAGGTAATGTATGACCAGAGGCATCTGTTGTTATTGAGTCACTTAAGATATACTTAGATGGCACAGTTTCTCAGTGGTTAGCACTGCTGCCTCATAGTGCCAGGGACCCAGCTTCAATTCCAGCCTTGGGTGACTGTTTGGAGTTTGCACATTCTCCCCGTGTCTGTGTGGGTTTCCGCTGGGTGCTCCAGTTTTTTGCTCAATTCAGAGATGAGCAGGTTAGGTAGATTTGCCATGCTAAATTGCCCATAGTGCCCAGGGATGCATGGGTTAGGTGGGGTCAGCCATGGGAAGTGTAGGATTATGGAGAAAGGGTAGAGGTTTGGGTGTGATGCTGTTTAGAGGATTGGTGTGGACTTGATGAACCGAACGGCCTGCTTCCCTATTATAGAGATTCTGTGCCTATATACAGCTCCTTCAGTCCAACTCGTTCATGCCGATCAGATATCCTAAATAAATCTCGCCCCATTTGGCCAATATCCCTCTAAACCCTTCCTATTCATATACCATTCAGATGCCTTTAAATATTACAATAGTACCAGCTTCCTCCACTTCCTCTGGCAGCTCATTCCATACATGCACCACCCACTGTGTGAATAGGTTGCCCCTTGGTCTCTTTTATATCTTTCCCCGCTCACCATAAACCTATGTCCTCAAGTTCTGAACTCCTCCACCCCAGGGAAAAGACTGTCTATTTACCCTATCCATGCCCCTCATGATTTTATAAACCTTAGCTTCGGACACTGCATCCTGCCTGTGTTCCCGATGAAGGGCTTTTGCCCGAAACGCGATTTTCCTGCTCCTCAGATGCTGCCTGACCTGCTGTGCTTTTCCAGCACCACTCTAAGCTCGACCCATCACTAACAGGAATCCATCTTATTTTTACTTCTGGAAATTCTGAATATATACAGGGATTTGAGAAAGTTGCATATTTACTTTCTTGTTAAGAAAAGGATTTCTGACAATGAAGAAAACAGAAAGTTGGATTCAGACCATTGTCACATCTCAGTAATTCTACTGAGGTTAATCAATTCGTGTTTTCCCCTTAACTCTGGCAATTTTTTGTGCTGATGAAGCTGAGAGATATCGGTGGTTTGGGCGTTTGCATCTCAAATACTTGGTAAAGTAAGGTCACTTGTGTTATTTCAACCTCTCATTATCAGCATCATAGAGCCATAGAGATGTACAGCACGGAAATAGATCCTTTGGTCCAACTTGTCCATGCCAACCAGATATCTTAGATTAACCTAGGCCCATTTGTCAGCATTTGGCCATTTCCCTCTAAACCCTTCCTATTCATATACCTATCCAGATACCTTTTAAATGTTGTAATTGTACCAGCCTTCACCACTTCCTCTGGCAGCTCATTCCATACACACACCACCCTCTGCGTGAAAAAGATGCCCCTTAGGTCCCTTTCAAATCTTTCCCCTCTCACCTTAAACCTACGCCCTCTTCTTTTGGACTCCTGTATCTTGGGGATAGGACCTTGTTTTTCACCCTATCCATGTCTCTCATGATTTTATAAACCTCTCTAAGGTCACCCCTCAGCCTCCAGTGAAAATAGCCCCAGCCTATTCAGCCTTTCCCTATAGCTCAAACCCTCCAGCCTGGCAACATTCTTGTAATTTTTTTTCTGAACCCTTTGAAGTTTAAAAAAATCTTTCCTCTAATGAGGAGACCAGAATTGAACGTAGTATTCCAAAACTAGCCTTACCAATGCCCTGTGAAGCTGCAATATGACCTCCCACCTCTGATATAGGCAAACAGTTCCAAATGAGCATTTCATTCCTTCACTATAAATAGTATTGAGGTGGTAATACTGCTTAATTTTACATTTAATGGAAATAAGTTTAGCTTTGATGGACAATATGAAAAGGAGAGGCAGAGATTTGTGCACCCAGATTCCATTGAAAAAAAGAATTAGGTGGGTTGTATAAGGTTGGGGAAAATCAATACTGTCCTTTTCACACCAGTGATCAAAGAGCAAGTTACCCCTAATTGTTCAAGAACCCATTGATAGACAATTATACCTTGCAATGGAAATAAATTCAGATATGTAATAAATAAATGCAGATTAATATGTCATCAGTATGCTTTGGAGAAATTGTGAACACGTATGCCCATGGTCTAAATATCCTTTATTGTCACTTATTGCAAATTGGTTTGTAACCAAACTGTTTTATTTTCAATTTTTGAGGGAGTAAATTACCAATTGTTTCAAACTCCTGTAAATACATGTCTGACCAATTGTTTTGCGTTGCCTTCCAACTGTTCCCCCTTTTTCTCACCAGCTTTAGCCCCACATGTGTATTGGAGGGCGTGAGTGATTTCCGTTGTAATTCCTGTCTGATTGGCTATGAAGGACAGTACTGTGAGAGGTCGGTTTCTTTATTAAACAGAACACTGTCATTATTGCTTCTTTCCCATGTGGCTTGGAACCCTATGCAGCCTTTGTGTGGCGGATTTATCTGTTATATAAATCAACACTAATCTTATTGTAATTTTACACTTCTTAATGCATGACATTTTCATTGTTTGCCGTCTCGCCATATAATTTAATGGCTGAATCTCATTCATTGTACCCAGAGCAATCAAATCTTATGCTGTTCATGTAAAGTGTAATGAGGATTGCGCTATACAGAGGAACAGTTAGCATGATCTTGTGAAATAAATTCATCCTTTCTCAGACGTGTGTCATCCCACTTGAGAGTTTTGTACACAGAATCAGAGCACTAACGTTAAACACTGATTTATTTTCTGTTTCTTCCTGTCTTGTGCCTTTAGATGTGCTCCTGGTTACTATGGTAGCCCACGCGTACCAGGCGGTAGATGTCAAAGGTGTGAATGTAACCCGAATGGTTCTGTGCACATCAACTGTCATCCTTTAATGGGCCATTGTGTTTGCAAACCAGGTGTAACGGGTCGACTCTGTAATCAATGTGAAGCTAAGCATGTGCTGGTGGAAAGTGAATGCATATGTATGTATATTTACATTTTTTTATACTTCCAAAAAGTCTTAAACAGATAACATAGGATGAAGTTTTCTGTAGATTCTCCTGTTTCCTTCAGAATAGGTTTTGGTAATGTGTCCCTGATTCGTTGTGAAGGAAATTTATTTCTGGCTTCCAAGTCTTCGTTTCCTGATTTCTTTTTTCTCTTTACTCATTCGTAGGATGTGATGTTGTTGGCAAGGCCAGCATTTGTTGGCCATCCCTCATAGTCCATGAGCTGAGTGGCTGGCTGGGCTATTTCAGAGGGCATCTAAGAGACAAGCACATGGCCTGGGGCCTGGAATCATGTGTGTGCTAAACCAAATAAAGGATCGCACGATACCCACTTGAAAGGACATTAATGAACAAGCTGGGTGTTTACAGCAACTGACAATGGATATCATGGTCATGATTATTGAGACTAGCTTCCAATTCCACCAACAGCCATTGTAGAATTTCGACCAGTGGCCCCAGAGCATTAGGCCAGGCCTCTGGATTACTAGTCCGATGAAATGCACCATCTCTCTGATATCCCTGAGATAGAATCATGTGCAAACAGGCCATTTGGCCCATTGAGTCCACACCGACCCTCCAAACAGCATCCCACCCTGACCCTATAACTCTGCATTTCTAATGGCTAACCCACTTAACCTGTACATGCCAGCACACTATGGGCAATTTAGCGTGGCTAATCCACCTAACCTGCACATCTTCGGATTATGGGAGGAAACCCGCGCAGACACTGGGAGAATGTGCAAACTCCACACAGACAGTCGCCCGAGGCTGGAATCGAACCCAGACCCTGGTACTGTGAGGCAGCAGTGTTAACCTCTGAGCCACTGTACCGATGAGCTCTCCCAAGTGAAATCAAATCAAATAACCAGACTGAGAGAAAACATTTGTGAAGCTCTAAGAAAAGCATGGTGGTGTTGAACTAATCCGGCAATGATTAATTGACAACTGGAAGAGTTCTTCTGAAGTGCCAGCACAGACACAATGGGTCAAATGGCTCTGACTGTGTTGTAACATTAGGAGTCATTTGCAATCCCAACCAACAGACTTGAAATGTAATTGTCACTGAGTAGTCTGATTATGATCGAACACTGTGTGACATGTGGTATCATACAAAAATTTGCTTACCTTGCTCAGTAACTGGCAAGTCTTCACCAGCTGTGTGTAGTAAAATTCATTACTTCCAGCTTTTGAGTCTCACTGCTGCTCGGAGTTAAAATTCCACAGAGCAATGTTTATAGCACCTTGGTTAATGAATTTATACAAAGTTCTTCACTTTAACAGGGCTGTCATCTTGTTCAGAGCAAGCACATCACCAATTTTGTTTAAAAAGTAAACAAATGTTATTCAGGTGCCAAGGCATTACAAATTATCGCACAGCAGATTTTCAATTTGCCTGTGCTTCAGGGAAGACACTCTGTAACATTAGTGTTGAACATCATGTTTCATGACCAACTGGACATGATCTGCCATTCTTTATGGTTTGCTTTGAATGCACTCACTGGGAAAAGAGGTTGCAGAGAAAATGCTGGGATGAGATTACTGATATCAAGAGACATATTAAAGGCATGATATTAAAAATCGCAAGTGCCTTGTTCTAAAGTGTTTTGTGCACACACATGTTTGTGCACGAGAGTGAGACACTTGCATGTACAGACATTCAGGCTAGACACGTGGTGTTGTAGCTTTTCTCTCTGTTGTTACAGATAGCCTTTGGCAAGGTTCTGTTTGGTAGACTAATTAGTAAAGTTAGATCACATGGGATTCAGGATGAGCGTGCCATTTGGATGCAAAGTTAGCTTGATGGTAGGAGACAGAGAGTAGTGGTAGATGGTTGTTTTTCAGACTGGAGGCCTGTGACCAGTGGTGTTGCTCAGGGATTGGTACTGGATCCATTTTTGTTTGTCATTTATATAAATACTTAGGATGAGAATACAGAAGGCATGGAAAGTAAGTTTGCGGATGACACCAAAGTTGGTGGTACAGTGGACAGTGAAGAAGGTTTCCTAAGATTATAAAGAAATTATTGATTAGTTGAGTCAATAGGCTGAGGAGTAGCAAATGGAGTTTAATTTGGATAAATGCGAGTTATTACATTTTGGTAAAACAAACAAGGGCAGGACTTACATAATTTAAGGTAGGGCCCTGGGTAGTGTTAGGAGAAAGTGAGGACTGCAGATGCTGGAGATCAGAGTCAACAGTGTGGTGCTGGAAAAGCACAGCCAGTCAGGCGGCATCCGAGGAGCAAGAGAATTGATGAAGGGCTCATGCCAGAAACGTCAATTCTCCTGCTCCTTGGATACTGCCTGACCTGCTGTGCTTTCCCAGTGCCACATTCTCAACTGTGGATAGTGTTGTAGAACAGAGACACCTAGAGGTGCAGGTAGATTATTCTTTGAAATTTGTGTCACAAGTAGACAGGGTGGTTAAGAAGGAGTATAGCATGCTTGCCTTCCTTGCTCAGACCTTTGAGTGTAGGGGTTGGGACGTCATATTGAGCTTGTACAGGACATTGGTGAGGCCTCTTCTGGAGTACTGTGTACAGTTCTGGTCACCTTGCTATAGGAAGGATATTATTAAATTGTAGAATGTTCAGAAAAGATTTGTCAGGATGTTCCCAGGAATAGATGGTTTGAGTTATAAAAATAGGCTGGATAGGCTGAAACTTTTTTCACTGGAGGGTAGGAGATTGACAGGTGACCTTATAGCGGTTTATAAAATCATGATGGGCATAGATAAGGTGAATGGCAAGGGTCTTTTATCTAGAGTGGGGGAATTCAAAACCCAGATATAGTTAAGGTGAGAAGAGAACGTTTTAAAAGGGAAATGTGGGGCAACGTTTTTTCCACACAGATTACTTCCTGTGTAGAATGTGCTTCCTGTCAGAGGAAGTGGTGGATGCAGGTACAGTTGCAACACTTAAAAGACATTTGGATAAATACATAAATAGGAAAAGTTTGGAAGGACATGAGCCAAAAGTAGGCAAGTGAAACTAGTTTAGTTTGGAACTGTGGTAGGCGTGGACTGGTTGGACCGAAGGGTCTACTTTCATGCTGTATGACTCTAATAGACTTGGAGCAACTGCAATTGCACCCTCTAGGCAGGAGAATCTTTGTCAGAAGCAATAGCTTAGAAATTATTTTAGACAACCTTGATTTTAATGCACGAACACCATGTTACTTTGTCTACTATTCTTAAGTTGCCAATCTGTGCTGATAAATGAAGCAGCCCTGAGTTGTTCTTGTTTCTCGAAGTTCCGTTTCAATTCAGTCAGAAATCCCATGAAGGTCAACTTAATTTTAGTCAATGTTTTATAACAGGCAATATCAGATTAAATCCTCAATAATTTTAACTTCGACCGAAGAGAGAATGAAAATTGAAACATATACTCACAACACGCAATTGGCCAATATCAGAATTACCATCACTTCTTTATTTTCAGAAGCTATCTGTAGCTAGCTATGTGAGTCTGATGTTGGTGGATTTCTACATATTAAGTTTATCAGGGACAGTGCAGGACAGTGATGTTGAAGTCGAAGATAAGCCAATATCTCATTGAATGGGCGTACAGACAGGAAGGGCTGAATGTCCTCCACCTGTTCCCATTTTTTTATTAGATTAGATTACTTACAGTGTGGAAACAGGCCCTTCGGCCCAACAAGTCCACACCGACCCGCCGAAGCGTAAACCACCCATACCCCTACATTTACCCCTTTACCTAACACTACGGGCAATTTAGCATGGCCAATTCACCTGACTTGCACATCTTTTGGACTGTGGGAGGAAACCGGAGCCCCCGGAGGAAACCCACGCAGACACGGGGAGAACGTGCAAACTCCACACAGTCAGTCGCCTGAGTCGGGAATTGAACCCGGGTCTCTGGCGCTGCGAGGCAGCAGTGCTAACCACTGTGCCACCGTGCCGCCATTTCTCACATTCCTCTGTTGTTCCCCACTCAGCTCTCCCACTGAGGAACAGTGCTTGTGAGAGGTACATCTCCCAACCTCATGGATGTCCCAAATGTTCCTAAAATTCACACTTGGCATTCCACAGTAAGATGAGGATGCAGTTTTACACATGGGAATTTTAAAAGAAATTTTTACCACAGTTTACAAACTAAGCTGTAAAATCTCACTGTGGATGCTGGAAATCTGAAACAAGGACAGAGTGTGCTGGTGAAGCATCTGTAGCGAAAGAAGCAGAGTAAATGTTTCAAACCAAATATCAGTGTCCTTTAAGAGTCACACTGGACATTTCTCTCTCCATGGAGGCTGTCAGAGCTGCTAAATTTCTCTCGCAAATTTTGTATTTCTGACAAATCTCACCTTTTACTCTCCCATATTTTTCCATTCAAGTAACGAAATCATCAGATGGCTGTGACGGATTTTTGAATTTTCTGACAATCCTTGCTTTTCTGTTCCTGACATTTCTCTCACTTTCTCCCCCAGCTTGTGATGATGATTGCACAGGACTCCTGCTATCTGATCTTAGCAACTTGGAAACCATTTTGATGTCATTAAACGTGACAGGCTTTGATCCAGCTCCCTATAATCTCTTTACTGACATAGAAAACAGGACAGAACAATACAAGGTGAGGCGCTTTAGTATGCTTCCATATTGGTGACTCGGGTGAGATAAACTGTCAACACATTTAACACAGAGATCAGAATGGGTTACAGAGTTAGCTCGTTCAGGTTTTTGCCCATTAATGACAGCTTTCAGTCTTTCCAAAGAGACCAGGACAGAACTCACCAGTCGGTTTACAAGCGAGTGTGGGGTACTGTAAATGACCATGATTTGCCTTAGCACTGGGATCCTGACCTCCCCACATCTCCATCCTGTTCCAGTGTGGTGAGTGTAACCTCAGTTAGCCCACCTATTCCTGCCTAAATCAGGTCCTGTTGATGAGGGCTATTTGACCACCCACCCAGTTTGTTGGCAGGAGTCCGAGGTCAGTGGGAAAACCCAGGATGGTGGGGAGGGGGGGGAAGGAATGTGAGAGAGAGAGAGACACACCCTCCTTTCAGCATCATTTGTCCCCCCAGTCCCTCCCCAGCAACAAGCCATGAATTCAGGCCAATCCCTGTGGATGCTCCTTCTCCACTTTCCTCTCCATCCACACCAATCCCACTCAGCTTCTCTCCTCAGCCTGAGATGTGATAGACACACACAGATGTAGCCCACCTTGCCCATACACAGACATATACACACAGACACGTATACACCCACATACAGACCCATATATAGACACACATACATACACAGAACCAACACACTGACACACACATGCAGATGCATACGCACAGGCATGCACTCACAGACACGCACACAGGCACTTACACAGACATGCGCAAACACACACAGATGCACAGACATGCACAAGCAGACACACAGTCACGTAGACATGCATGCAAACACACGTAGACAGATACACAGATGTGCCCATCCAGACATGCATGGAGACACAAACATACAGGCATATACACACTCGCAGACACAGATGGGCACAGACACACACATCCATTCGAGGCCTTGTAGTTCCAGACATGACCACTGCTGTTTCTGGGTCTGGGAGCTATTGGCCAATCAAACGGTCAGCAGCCATTGGTGGAGGTTCCATCACTGAGCAATGGTCACTCCTTGGAGCATTAAACCAGTGTGGGGCAGCCAGCACTGGTGAAGATGTGGAATGGGAAACCATGTGAAAACTCCCAGCCCAGGTGAGAAATGTAAATGTTGGCTTTTGTTTTGGGATACTGACCGCTGGCAGCTTGCAGGGGCTAGCTTGCTGTCACCTGGGCCTTAAAGAGAAGGCTTTTAGACTCAGTAAGATGTGATTCAGTGCTACCCAAATGTTGCCTTGCTGTGAGTCAATTTTGAGATGAAAAGTGTGACCCCTGCCCCCCTCAGTGAGCTGGTGGAGGGGAGGGAGGTTGGTGTTGGTTGGAAGAGGTGAAGAAATATGGGATTGTGGAAGTTATTGCGGGGTGTATAGCCATTGCTGTCTCATAACCACAAAATTTCATCATGTGACCTCCCATGGGGTCCCGACCCTAACCTTGGGGTCCCGACTCTAACCTTGGGGTCCCGACCCTAACCTTGGGAAGCCCTGGTGGAGTTTATTTCTTGATGACAAACCGCTACAAGTTACAAGATAAAACATGGTTACAAAGATGGTGAGGAGATCTATGGGTATTCGTGTCCTTTTTTATCCCAACCTATGCATCATCAGATTGGGTGGAACTAAACGCAGTCGCTAACAGGAACTCTTTCAGAACTATTACCTTGTGCAAATATGGAAACTTTGGGTGAGATAGTCCCTAAGGCAGTAATGCTGTCATTTTATGGCTTTTAATAAGGTATTGATGTCAGTGTCAATTTTGTCACAGTTGCTGCCACATTAAATGAAACATTTGTGGCCAGAGTGACTGACTGATTGATAATGGAGCATGGCATGCTTTATATGGTGAAACATAATGGAGGTGTATAACATGGCTGTAACATCACGTATATTGTAAAGGATCTGGTTTGTGACCACCTGTAAACAGTAGTCGACTCTCACCCTGACTAAATTTAAGGTTATTGAGGTGAAGGGAATCTTTATTAATGATGTAAAAGAAATATTTATGAGTAAATAAACCTAAAACCAGCAACAGTTGTTTGCTAAGAATTGTAGACCCCCAACACTTGCTATGGAATTGCAATATATCTGTAACTGATACAGAGTTCCTGGTTTATCCCTTAATGATGATCAAGAATCTGAAACTGATAGATTTTTACGTGTTTCTGTAACTAGTTTATTCTCTGCGATGGGATGTGGCTATCGCTGGCAATTTATTGCCCTCCCCTATTTTTGGTCTTGTACTGAGTAGCTTATAAAAGGCAGAGATGAGTAAACTATGTAGCTGCGGGCCTGGGGTTACATCTCGTCTATGCCAGGTACAAAGGGCAGATTTCCTTCTGGAAACGGATGCATTTTTAAACAACTATCAGTAGTCTAGCTGTCAGTTACAAATTCCTTTTTAATGGGGTTTAAATCCTGCCAATAACCACAGTGGGATTTGAACTGACCTGAAACACTAGCCCAGTGACAATACCACTTCACCACCATCTTCCCCCAACATGTAGCAGTAACAAGGCTGAACATTTCTGCGATATCTCCTCACTTATAAAGTGAACTTCGCTGACTATTTTATATTAGGTCAGTCAGACTGAAAGGATTTTCAGAAGATCTAGCAATAGTCAGAATTTCTTCATGTAAATCAAAGTCTAGTAACTGAAAGTGGAAGCAGAAGATCTGAAATAAAGCACAGAACATGCCAGAGGAACTCTGCAACTTAGATTCTCTACAGTGTGGAAACAGGCCCTTCGGCCCAACAAGTCCACACCGACTCTCCGAAGAGCAACCCACCCAGACCCATTCCCCTACATTCACCCCGACGAATGCACCTAACACTACGGGCAATTTAGCATGGCCAATTCACCTGACCTGCACATCTTTGGACTGCGGGAGGAAACCTGAGCACCCGGAGGAAACCCACACAGACACAGGGAGAACGTGCAAACTCCACACAGATAGTTGCCCAAGGTTGGAATTGAACCCAGGTCCCTGACGCTGTGAGGCAGCAGTGCTAGCCACCATGCCACCCTGGAAGTTTCTGTGAATAGCGAAACAGTTAACATTTTGAGTCCAAAGACTATTTTTCACTGTTCTCCTTTGCCCTCGAAATGATGACTTTCTCGCTCCTCCATCACCAGCAGACTTGCTGAGTTTCTCCTGCACTTCCTGATTTTATTGCAGTGATTGGATGCTGAATTGAATGCATGGTCATTTTTTGCATAATGAGATTAGAAAGTATTCCCCTTATTGCTTTCAGTGTAATTTTGTTAGTATTTCAGTGATCAGTTTACCAATTGTAATTGCTGTAAAACATGATCTGTAAAGAGAAAGGAATGAAAGAAAGAATACAGTCTTTGCTCTGGAAAATTTTCACTCACAACTGTAGTGCAGAGGGGATGGTAAATCCTACCGATAGATCAGACCATATGTTGTTAGTCTGTGAGAGTTTGTGTAAAATGAAGACAGATGTTCTCTGGGACTAACAACAGGAGCAGCAATTTTCACTCGAAATACATGTCTTAAATGCTGAGATCAGTGTAATGTGGAACAGCTGGAGCTCTTGTGTGCTAGAATGTTGAATACAAACAGTGTGAAGAGTTCTCAGCAAGAGATTTGCTAACGAAGCCTCATCTTGTCCTCAATGTGCTTGAACTTTCAACTTTTTACTAAGATAATTGAACGCAACTTGGCGTAACATTTACAACTGCCAGGAGTTTGTTTTGCCCGCAGCAAGATTTTCCTCCCCACACGTTTTGGAAATGTAGAGTGGGTGTGAACTTTGTCTCCGAATCGATTCGATGCACCTGACTTAGAATCCCTCAGTTACAAGTGTTTAATTAGAATAATTGATTACCAGTTCGGAGCACATGACTGGAAATCAGCTTGAACACTTCTGGCAACCTGCGTGGTGGCTCAGTGGTTAGCACTGCTGCCTTGCAATGCCAGGGACCTGGGTTTGATTCCAACCTCGGGCGACTGTCTGTGTGGAGTTTGCACATTCTCCCAGTGTCTGCATGGGTTTCCTCCCACAGTCCAAAGATGTGCAGCTTAGGTGAGTTGGCCATGCTAAATTGCCCATAGTGATAGGTGCATTAGTAAGGAAATGGGTCTGAGTGGATTACTCTTTGGAGGGCCTGTTTCTGCACTGTAGGGAATCTAATCCAATCTTCGCTGCTGTTCTGCAATGCTACTATCCTATGGAGGAAGCTTTCCACTATTACTGAAACCTGTGCTCCTTTTTAGACTTCAATACAATCTGTGCGGTCATGGTGCTCCAGACATTAGCTGTCTGAACAGAGGGGCAATAATAACGCAACTCTACAGCTCACTGGTGGACTCCCTGTTTCTGAGTCAAAGTATTTCCTCTCCACTCTCTACAAGACACAAGTCAGGAGTGTAATGGAAAGTTTCCCACTAACCTGGATGAGAGCAACAACACTCAAGAAGCTTGGCACTATCCTGGGCAAACCAGCCTGCTTGATTGTCACCACATCCACAAGCATCCACTCTCTCCACCACCGACACTCAGTAGCAGTGCTTTGTGCTATCTACAAGATGCTCTGCAGTAACTCACCAATGCTCCTCAAACAGCACTTTCCAAACACACAATGTCTCTAAACCAAGAAGGACAAAGGCAGTAGGTACATGGAAACATCCCCATCGCCTGTAAGCTCTCCTCCAAGCCACTCATCATCCTGATTGGGAAATTAATCGCCGTTCCTTCAGTGTTGCTGGGTCAAAATCCTGGTGCTCCCTTTCTAACCACTTTGTAGATTTACCTGCAGCACATGGACTGCAGTGGTTTAAGAAGGCAAATGACATCAGGTTATTGTGTAAGAGACTTATTTGAAATCACAAGCTTTCAGAGCACTGCTCCTTCGTCCGGCGAATGAAAGAGAAGCACACAGGCACAGAATTTACAGGTAGAGAGAGATCAAGGGCAGAGAGATCAAAAGATCATATAAATAGTGTAAACGGAGTGTCAAATAATAAGTCTCTGCAGGTGATCAAGAGCGTCAGACAGTGTGAGTAAAGTGTCAACAGCTGAATAACAAGCGAAAAGATGATCAATAATCCGATTAAATGAGGCAGACAGATACACAAAAAAATGACTGGAATAATGTTAGGTATAAGAGTCGCATGCTGAGGGTCTAACCAAAGGAATAAGAAATCCAAAACTGTACAAACTAATTATGGTAGCAATTTATCAAGGTGATGGTGTCAAAACAGGAAAGTAAGGAAGATTTTACAACGACAGAACAGTTTGATGAGGTCACATGTGGCATAACATGAACCCACGATCATGGTTGAGACCATCTTCATGTTTGCAGAACTTAGTTAGTCGTTTCTGCTCAGCGATTGTGTGTTGTTGTGTACCGTGAAGACCATCTTGGAGGATGCTTACTGGAAGATCGGAAGCTGAATGTCCTTGACCCCTGAAGAGTTCCCCGACTGGGAGGGAACATTCCTGTCTGGCGATTGTTGCGCAGTGTCCATTCATCCGTTGCCGTAGCATCTGCATGGTCTCGCCAATGTACTACGCCTCGGGGCATCCTTTCCTGCAGCACATGGGATGGACAGCATTGGCCGAGTCACATGAGTATCTGCCATGTATGTGATGGGTAGTGTTCCCACACGTGATGTATCCATGTCGATGATCTGATTTGTCTGTAATGGTGTCCATGCCAGGGTTGTGTGGTGTTGTGTGGTTGATGTTATCCTGAAGGCTGGGCAGTTTGCTGCAAATGATGGTCTGCTTAAGATGTGGTGGTTGTTTGAAGGCAAGAAGGGTAGGTGTAGGGATGATCTTGGCAAGATGCTCATTGTCATCGATGAAATGCTGAAGGCTGTGAAGAACATGGCATAGTTCTCTGTCCGGAGCTGAAAATGTGTTGCTGGAAAAGCGCAGCAGGTCAGGCAGCATCCAAGGAATAGGAGAATCGACGTTTCGGGCATAAGCCCTTCTTCAGGAATGAGGAAAGTGTGTCCAGCAGGCTAAGATAAAAGGTAGGGAGGAGGGACTTGGGGGAGGGGCATTGGAAATTCGATAGGTGGAGGGAGGTCAAGGTGAGGGTGATAGGCCGGAGTGGGGTGGGGGCGGAGAGGTCAGGAAGAAGATTGCAGGTTAGGAAGGCGGTGCTGAGTTCGAGGGATTTGACTGAGACAAGGTGGGGAGAGGGGAAATGAGGAAACTGGAGAAATCTGAGTTCATCCCTTGTGTTTGGAGGGTTCCTAGGCAGAAGATGAGGCGTTCTTCCTCTAACCGTCATGTTGCTATGGTCTGGCAATGGAGGAGTCCAAGGACCTGCATGTCCTTGGTGGAGTGGGAGGGGGAGTTGAAGTGTTGAGCCATGGGGTGGTTAGGTTGGTTGGTCCGGGTGTCCCAGAGGTGTTCTCTGAAACGTTCCGCAAGTAGGCGGCCTGTCTCCCCAATATAGAGGAGGCCACATCGGGTGCAGCGGATACAATAGATGATATGTGTGGAGGTGCAGGTGAATTTGTGGCGGATATGGAAGTATCCCTTGGGGCCTCGGAGGGAAGTAAGGGGGGGGAGGTGTGGGCGCAAGCTTTGCATTTCTTGCGGTTGCAGGGGAAGGTGCCGGGAGTGGAGGTTGGGTTGCTGGGGGGTGTGGACCTGACGAGGGAGTCACGGAGGGAGTGGTCTTTTCGGAACGCTGATAGGGGAGGGGAGGGAAATATATCCCTGGTGGTGGGGTCCGTTTGGAGGTGGCGGAAATGACGGCGGATGATACGCTGTACATGGAGGTTGGTGGGGTGGTAGGTGAGGACCAGTGGGGTTCTGTCCTGGTGGCGGTTGGAGGGGCGGGGCTCAAGGGTGGAAGAGCGGGAAGTGGAAGAGATGCGGTGGAGGGCATCATCGACCACGTCTGGGGGGAAATTGCGGTCCTTGAAGAAGGAGGCCATCTGGGTTGTACGGATTTGGAACTGGTCCTCCTGGGAGCAGATGCGGCGGAGATGAAGGAATTGGGAATATGGGATGGCGTTTTTACAGGGGGCAGGGTGGGAGGAGGTGTAGTCTAGGTAGCTGTGGGAGTCGGTCAGTTTATAGTAAATGTCCGTGTTAATTCGGTCGCCCGAGATAGAAATGGAAAGGTCTAGGAAGGGGAGGGAGGAGTCTGAGACGGTCCAGGTGAATTTGAGGTCGAGGTGGAAGGTGTTGGTAAAGTGGATGAACTGTTCAACCTCCTCGTGGGAGCACGAGGCAGCGCCGATACAGTCATCGATGTAGCGGAGGAAAAGGTGGGGGGTGGTGCCAGTGTAGCTGCGGAAGATGGACTGTTCCACATATCCTACGAAGAGGCAGGCATAGCTGGGGCCCATGCGGGTGCCCATGGCTACTCCTTTGGTTTGGAGGAAGTGGGAGGATTGGAAAGCGAAGATGTTCAGGGTGAGGACCAGTTCAGTCAGTCGAAGGAGGGTCTCAGTGGAAGGGTACTGGTTGGTACGGCGGGAAAGAAAGAAGCGGAGGGCTTTGAGTCCTTCGTGATGGGGGATGGAGATGTACAAGGACTGGATGTCCATGGTGAAGATAAGGCATTGGGGACTGGGGAAGCAAAATCATGGAGGAGGTGGAGGGCGTGGGTGGTGTCCCGAACGTAGGTGGGGAGTTCTTGGACTAAGGGGGACAGGACCGTGTCAAGGTATGCAGAGATGAGTTCGGTGGGGCAGGAGCAGGCTGAGACAATGGGTCGGCCGGGGCAGTCAGGTTTGTCGATTTTGGGCAGGAGTTGTGGGACTATGAGGTTGGAGGCGGTGGATGGGAGATCCCCTGAGGTGATGAGGTTATGGATGGTCTGGGAGATAGTTCTCTGATAGTTCTCTGTCCACCCAGTCCAACACCGGCACCTCCACTGGAGGAGGGGAGGTGACTGTAGGATTCAAAACGAACTTTCCTTTGTTGTACCTGCCCTGTTGATTGCCATGTGGTATGTTCCAGAATGAACACACAGAAATCAAAGTACATGTTAATCATGGTGAGATCAGCCATTGACTGAGAGTGCATGGATTCTGGATTAGAGTGGTGCTGGAAAAGCACAGCAATTCAGGCAGCATCCGAGGAGCAGTAAAATTGACATTTCGGATAAAAGCCCTTCATCAGGAATAGAGGCAGAGTGCTTGCAGGGTGGGGAGATAACTGAGAGGAGGGTGAGGGTAGGGAGAAAGTTGCATAGAGTACAATAGATGAATGGGGGTGGGGATGGAGGTGATAGAACAGGGAGGAGAGTGGAGTGAATCGGTGGAAAAGAAGATAGGCAGGTCGGACAAGTCATGGGGACAGTGCTGAGCTGGAAGTTTGGAACTAGGGTGAGGTGGGGGAAGGGGAAATGAGGAAACTGTTGAAGTCCACATTGATACCCTGGGGTTGAAGTGTTCCGAGGCGGAAGATGAGGCGTTCTTCCTCCAGGCGTCTGGTGGTGAGGGAGCGGCGGTGAAGGAGGCCCAGGACCTCCATGTCCTCGGCAGAGTGGGAGGGAGAGTTGAAATGTTGGGCCACAGGGCGGTGTGGTTGATTGGTTTGGGTGTCCCGAAACATTCCCTAAAGCGTTCTGCTAGAAGGCTCCCACATCGGGAGCAACGGATACAATAAATGATATTGGTGGATGTGCAGGTAAAACTTTGGATGTGGAAGGTTCCTTTAGGGCCTTGGAGGTAAGGGAGGAGATGTGGGCGCAGGAGTTGTAATTCCTGGGGTGGCAGGTGAAGGTGCCAGGACAGGAGGGTCAGTTGTAGGGGGGCGTGGACCTGACCAGGTAGTCACGGAGGGAATGGTCTTTGCGGAAAGGGGTGGGGAGGGAAATATGTCCCTGGTGATGGGGTCCATTTGCAGTTGGTGGAAATGTCGGTGGATGATTTGGTTTATGCAAAGGTTGGTAGGGTGGAAGGTGAGCACCATGGGGTTCTGTCCTTGTTACGGTTCGAGGGGTGGGGTCTGAGGGCGGAGGTGCGGGACGTGGACGAGATGCGTTGGAGGGCGTCTTTTAACCACGTGGGAAGGGAAATTGCGGTCTCTAAAGAAGGAGGCCAACTGGTGTGTTCTATGGTGGAACTGGTCCTCCTGGGAGCAGATACGGTGGAGGCAAAGGAATTGGGAATATGGGATGGCATTTTTGTAGGAGGTAGGGTTGAAAGAGGTTTAACCCAGGTAGCTGTGGGAGTCAGTGGGTTTGTAAATATGTCGGTGTCAAGTCGGTCGTCATTAATGGAGATGGAGAGGTCCAGGAAGGGGAGGGAGGTGTCAGACATGGTCCAGGTAAATTTAAGGATTCTGGATCAGTGGTGCTGGAAGAGCACAGCAGTTCAGGCAGCATCCAAGGAGCTTCGAAATCGACGTTTCGGGCAAAAGCCCTTCATCAGGAATAAAGGCAGTGAGCCTGAAGAGTGGAGAGATAAGCTAGGGGAGGGTGGGGGTGGGGAGAGAGTAGCATAGAGTACAATGGGTGAGTGGGGGAGGAGATGAAGGTGATAGGTCAGGGAGGAGAGGGTGGAGTGGATAGGTGGAAAAGGAGCTAGGCAGGTCAGACAAGTCCGGACAAGTCATGGGGACAGTGCTGAGCTGGAAGTTTAGAACTAGGGTGAGGTGGGGGAAGGGGAAATGAGGAAACTGTTTAAGTCCACATTGATGCCCTGGGGTTGAAGTGTTCCGAGGCGGAAGATGAGGTGTTCTTCCTCCAGGCGTCTGGTGGTGAGAGAGCGGCGGGGAAGGAGGCCCAGGGCCTCCATGTCCTCGGCAGAGTGGGAGGGGGAGTTGAAATGTTGGGC
This sequence comes from Chiloscyllium plagiosum, assembly GCF_037043375.1. Taxonomy (NCBI): domain Eukaryota; kingdom Metazoa; phylum Chordata; class Chondrichthyes; order Orectolobiformes; family Hemiscylliidae; genus Chiloscyllium; species Chiloscyllium plagiosum. The sequence continues at coordinate 129,152,525 of NW_028270142.1, read as the reverse complement.
CACGGGGCGATGTGGTTGATTGGTGCGGGTGTCTCGGAGATGTTCCCTAAAGCGCTCTGCTAGGCGGCGCCCAGTCTCCCCAATGTAGAGGAGACCGCATCGGGAGCAACAGATACAATAAATGATATTAGTGGATGTGCAGGTAAAACTTTGATGGATGTGGAAGGCTCCTTTAGGGCCTTGGATAGAGGTGAGGGAGGAGGTGTGGGCACAGGTTTTACAGTTCCTGCGGTGGCAGGGGAAAGTGCCAGGATGGGAGGGTGGGTCGTGGGGGGGTGTGGACCTGACCAGGTAGTCACAGAGGGAACAGTCTTTGTGGAAGGCGGAAAGGGGTGGGGAGGGAAATATATTCCTGGGGGTGGGGTCTTTTTGGAGGTGGCGGAAATGTCGCCGGATGATTTGGTTTATGCGAAGGTTTGTAGGGTGGAAGGTGAGCACCAGGGGCGTTCTGTCCTTGTTACGGTTGGAGGGGTGGGGTCTGAGGGCAGAGGTGCGGGATGTGGATGAGATGCGTTGGAGGGCATCTTTAACCACGTGGGAAGGGAAATTGCGGTCTCTAAAGAAGGAGGCCATCTGGTGTGTTCTATGGTGGAACTGGTCCTCCTGGGAGCAGATACGGCGGAGGCGGAGGAATTGGGAATACGGTATGCCATTTTTGCAAGAGATAGGGTGGGAAGAGGTGTAATCCAGGTAGCTGTGGGAGTCGGTGGGTTTGTAAAAAATGTCAATGTCAAGTCAGTCGTCACTAATGGAGATGGAGAGGTCCAGGAAGGGGAGGGAGGTGTCAGAGATGGTCCAGGTAAATTTAAGGTCAGGGTGGAATGTGTTGGTGAAGTTGGTCAGGGTGGAATGTGTTGGTGAAGTTAATGAATTGCTCAACCTCCTCGCGGGAGCACAATGCAGTCATCAACGTAGCGGAGGAAGAGGTGGGGAGTGGTGCCACTATAATTGCGGAAGATGGACTGTTTTACGTAGCCAACAAAGAGACAGGCATAGCTGGGGCCCATTCGGTGCCCATGGCTACCCCTTTGGTCAGGAGGAAGTGGGAGGATTCGAAGGAGAAATTGTTAAGGGTGAGGACCAGTTCGGCCAAATGAATGAGAGTGTCGGTGGAAGGGTACTGTTGGGGACGTTGGGAGAGGAAAAAACGGAGGGCTTGGAGGCCCTGGTCATGGCGGATGGAGGTGTAGAGGGACTGGATATCCATGGTGAAGATGGGGCATTGGGGGCCGGGGAAACGGAAGTCTTGGAGGAGGTGGAGGGCGTGGGTGGTGTCTCGAACGTATGTGGGGAGTTCCTGGACTAGGGGGGATAGGACAGTGTCGAGGTAGGTAGAGATGAGTTCAGTGGGGCAGGAGCATGTTGAGACAATGGGTCGGCCAGGGTGGTCAGGCTTGTGGATCTTGGGAAGGAGGTAGAACCGGGCAGTGCGGGGTTCCCAAACTATGAGGTTGGAAGCTGTGGGTGGGAGATCTCCTGAGGTGATGAGGGTCTGTATGGTCTGGGAGATGATGGTTTGGTGATGGGAGGTGGGGTCATGGTCGAGGGGGCAGGAGGAAGAGGTGTCCTCGAGTTGGCGTCTGGCTTCAGCGGTGTAGAGGTCAGTGCGCCAGACTACCACTGCGCCCCCTTTGTCCGCTGGCTTGATGGTGAGGTCGGGATTGGAGCAGAGGGATTGGAGGGCTGCGCATTTGAGGGTGAGCGGTTGGAGTGGGGGAGGCGAATAGACAGGTTGAGGCGGTTAATGTCCCAGCGGCAGTTGGAAATGAAGAGGTCGAGGGTGGGTAATAGGCCAGGATGGGGTGTCCAGGTAGATGGAGTGTGTTGGAGGCGGGTGAAGGGGTCCTCGGAAGGTGGGTGGGAGTCCTGATTGTAAAAGTAAGCTCGGAGGCGGAAGTGGAGGAAGAAGTGTTCGACGTCACGGCGTGTATTAAATTCATTGATGGGTGGGCGGAGGGAGATGAAGGTGAGTCCTTTGCTGAGGACTGATTGTTCGTCCTCGGACCTTCATCCCCCTCCGCCCACCCATCAATGAATTTAATACACGCCGTGACGTCGAACACTTCTTCCGCCGCCTCCGAGCTTACTTTTACAATCAGGACTCCCGCCCACCTTCCGAGGACACCCCCTTGAGATTGCATGGTACTTAAGCAGTTATTTCGACCCATAAGATTGAGAACAACAGGTTACATAACTGGTTTAAGGAACTCTTTGTTGTTCATTTCCTTCTCTATCTCTTGACTAACTGCCGGTCTGCAGAGAGAACAGAACCCTGTAATTGCATTCTGTTCCACAGATGGGCTTACTATAGTAAATGACAAGAAGTAAGGCTTTATTTAGTGAGTAAGCCTCGGTGACTTTGACAAGGATGATTTTATTTATTGCTTTTCTCACAGACTACTCTGTCGACAGAAAGGAACACAAGTGCTCTCGTTGTAAAGGTGGAAGAACAGGTGGCAGGCTTGACCTTGGGGATCAGCCACTTACAGCAGAAGGTAAAATAAATCCTTGTCTAATTCTTAGTTCGAGTGGAAATGCTTAATTGGGCTGGTGACTTTCTGACCAGAGGTGGAAAGGCCCAGGCAGTTTAGAGGTGTGTATAGTAAATGCCATTTAAACATTGCTTGCTTAATATTGTTTCACTTTCAAGCTGTGAATAAGGTAGTGATAATCTATTTGTTTAGTTTGTAGATTTCAGTTTAACACTATTTGCTCCAGCCCTCCTGTAATGTGCCAACTGTTTCAGAGAGGTGTAATAACATCTCCAAACAGGGTAATTAGAAAATATCAAGGACCATTCTTTTGCTCCCACTCTATGATCCCTTGAACTTCCCAGACGTTCCTTTCCAGGCCTGATATCCCATGCTCTGCCCCAGCTACCATTCCGAGCTTGCACTGAAGTCCTTAACTCCAGCTAGTGGCAACAGTTTGTCAGTGCAGGGAGTTCCGCAACTTAATGGAGCATAGTCTAATGAAACATAGAACATAGAAAAATACAGCGCAGTACAGGCCCTTTGGCCCTCAATGTTGCGCCGATCCAAGCCCACCTAACCTACACTAGCCCACTATCCTCCATATGGTAAAAACAATAACTACAGATGCTGGAAACCAGATTCTGGATCAATGGTGCTGGAAGAGCACAGCAATTCAGGCAGCATCCGAGGAGCTTCAGCAAAATCGACGTTTCGGGCAAAAGCCCTTCATCAGGAATAAAGGCAGAGAGCCTGAAGCGTGGAGAGATAAGCTAGGGGAGGGTGGGGGTGGGGAGAGAGTAGCATAGAGACCCTCCATATGCCTATCCAATGACCGTTTATATGCCCATAAAGAGGGAGAGTCCACCACTGCTACTGGCAGGGCATTCCATGAACTCACGACTCGCTGAGTAAAGAATGTACCCCTAACACCTGTCCTATACCTACCACCCCTTAATTTAAAGCTATGCCCCCTCGTAATAGCTGACTCCATACGTGGAAAAAAGTTCTTATGGTCAACCCTATCTAAACCCCTAATCATATTGTACACCTCTATCAAGTCACTCCAAAACCTTCTTTTCTCTAATGAAAACAGCCCCAAGTGCCTCAGCCTTTCCTCATACGATCTTCCTACCATACCAGGCAACATCCTGGTAAACCTCCTCTGCACCCGTTCCAGTGCCTCCACATCCTTCCTATAGTATGGTGACCAAAACTGCACACAATACTCCAGATGCGGCTGCACCAGAGTCTTATACAACTGCAACATGACCTCAGGACTCCGGAACTCAATTCCTCTACCAATAAAAGCCAGTACGCCATATGCCTTCTTCACCGCACTATTTACCTGGGTGGCAACTTTCAGAGATCTGTGTACATGGACACCAAGATCCCTCTGCTCATCCACACTACCAAGTATCCGACCATTAGCCCAGTACCCCGTCTTTTTGTTATTCTTACCAAAGTGAATCACCTCACACTTACCTACATTGAACTCCATTTGCCACCTTTCTGCCCAGCTCTGCAACTTATCTATATCCCGCTATAACCTGACACATCCTTTCTCACTGTCAACAACTCCACCGACTTTTGTATCATCCGCAAACTTGCTCACCCAACCTTCTCGCCCCTCCTCCAGGTCATTTATAAAAATGACAAACAGCAATGGTCCCAAAACAGATCCTTGCGGAACACCACTAGTAACTGCACTCCAAGATGAACCTTTACCATCAACTACTACCCTCTGTCTTCTTCCAGCCAGCCAATTCCTAATCCAAACCTCCAACTCACCCTCAATGCCATACCTCCGTATTTTTTGCAGTAGCCTACCATGGGGAATCGTATCAAATGCCTTACTAAAATCCATATACACCACATCTACCGCTTTACCCTCGTCTACCTCCTTAGTCACCTTCTCAAAGAATTCAATAAGGTTTGTGAGGCACGACCTGCCCTTCACAAAACCATGCTGACTATCCTTGATCACATTATTCCTATCCAGATGTTCATAAATCCTATCCCTTACAATTCTCTCTAAAACTTTGCCCACAACAGAAGTGAGACTCACCGGCCTATAGTTACTAGGGTTATCCCTACTCCCCTTCTTGAACAAGGGAACCACATTTGCTATCCTCCAGTCTACTGGCACTATTCCTGTAGACAACGAGGACATAAAAATCAAGGCCAATGGCTCTGCAATCTCCTCCCTTGCTTCCCAGAGAATCCTAGGATAAATGCCATCAGGCCCAGGGGACTTATCTATTTTCACCCTTTCCAGAATTTCCAACACCTCTTCCCTACATTCCTCAAAGCCGTCCATTCTAATTAATTGTGACTCAATATTCACATCGGCAACAATGTCCTGTTCCTGAGTGAATACTGACGAAAAGTATTCATTCAGTGTCTCCCCAATCTCTTCAGCCTCCACACGCAACTTCCCACTACTATCCTTGACTGGACCTATTCCTACCCTAGTCATTCTTTTATTCCTGACATACCTATAGAAAGCCTTAGGGTTTTCCCTAATCCTACCAACTAAGGACTTTTCATGTCCCGTCCTTGCTGCTCTTAGCTCTCTCTTCAGATCCTTCCTGGCTACCTTATAACTCTCAATTGCCCCAATTGAACTTTCACGTCTCATCTTTACATAGGCCGCCCTCTTCCATTTAACAAGGGATTCCAATTCCTTATTAAACCACGGCTCCCTCACACGACCCTTTCCTCCCTGCCTGACGGGTACATACTTATCAAGGACACTCAATAGTTGCTCCTTGAACCAGCTCCACATATCAATTACGCCCTTGCCTTGAAGCCTACTTTTCCATGCCACACATCCTAAGTCATGCCTCACCGCATCATAATTTCCCTGCCCCCAGCTATAATTCTTGCCCTGCAGTGCACACTTATCCCTTTCCATCACTAGAGTAAAAGTCACCGAATTGTGGTCACTGTCCCCAAAGTGCTCACCTACCTCCAATTCTAACACCTGGCCTGGTTCGTTACCCAGAACCAAATCCAGTATGGCCTCACCTCTTGTTGGCCTGTCTACATATTGTGTCAAGAAACCATCCTGCACACATTGGACAAACACCGACCCATATAATGAACTCGAGCTATAGCTTTCCCAGTCAATATCTGGAAGGTTAAAGTCCCCATAACAACCACCCTATTTCACTCTTCTCCTGAATCATCCTCGCAATCCTTTCTTCTACATCTCTAGGACTATTAGGAGGCCTGTAAAAAACTCCTAACAGGGTGACCTCACCTTTCCTATTCCTAATCTCAGCCCAAACTACCTCAAATGGCGAGTCTTCATCCATCGTCCTTTCCACCGCTGTAATACTATCTTTGACAAGCAATGCCACACCTCCCCCTCTTTTACCCCCACCTCTGACCCGACTAAAACATTTAAACCCTGGAACCTGCAACAGCCAATCCTGTCCCTGTTCTACCCATGTCTCTGTAATAGCCACAACATCGAAATCCCAGGTACCAACCCACGCTGCAGGTTCACTCAGCTTATTTCGTATACTTCTTGCATTGAAGTATACACACTTCAAGCCACTTTCCTGTTTACAGGCACCCTCCTTTGAGATTGATGCCATGTTCCTAACCTCCCTACACTCCAGGTCCTGCACCCTAAAGCGACAGTCTGGGTTCCCATGCCCCTGCAGAGTTAGTTTAAACCCCCCCCCAAGAGCACTGGCAAACCTCCCCCCAAGGATACTGGTGCCCCTCAGGTTCAGGTGTAGACCATCCTGTTTATAGAGGTCCCATCTTCCCAGAAAGAACCCCAGTTATCCAGATACCGGAATCCCTCCCTCCTGCACCATCCCTGTAGCCACGCATTTAACTGTTCTCTCTCCCTATTCCTCGACTCTCTCTCACGTGGCACAGGCAACAAACCAGAGACAACAACTCTGTTTGTTCTAACTCTGAGCTTCCAACCTAGCTCCCTGAAAGCCTGCCTAACATCCTCAGCCCTCTTCCTACCTATGTCGTTGGTGCCAATGTGGACCACAACTTCGGGCTGCTCCCCCTCCCCTTAAGGACCCAGAAAACACGATCAGAGACGTCACGTACCCTTGCACCTGGGAGGCAACATACCAAACGTGAGTCTCTCTCGCCCCCACAGAACCGCTATCTGTGCCCCGAACTATCGAGTCCCCAATTACTATTGCTCTGCTCTTCTCCACCCTTCCCTTCTGAGCAACGGGGACAGGCTCCGTGCCAGAGGCCTGAACCCCATTGCTTACCCCTGGTAAGTCGTCCCCCCCACAAGTATCCAAAACGGTATACTTGTTCTTGAGGGGAACGGCCGCAGGGGGTCCCTGCACTGGCTGCTTCCTCCCAGTCCCCCTCACTGTCACCCATCTGTCTGCAATCTTTGGAGTTACTACTTCCCTAAAGCTCCGATCTATGACCCCCTCTGCCTCCCGAATGATCCTAAGTTCATCCAACTCCAGCTCCAGTTCCCTAACACGGTCTTGGAGGAGCTGGAGATGGGTGCACTTCCTGCAAGTGTAATCAGCAGGGACGTCTCACCTCAAACATGTTGCAAGAGGAACATTGCACTGCCTTCACTGCCATCCCTCTAAAAGTAACCTTTTAAAAAAAAAACTAGGTCTAAAGAATGGAACAAGCAAAATGCAGTACTTACCTACTTACCACAACGGGTCTTATTATTAGGTTAGAGGAGGAGGGCGGGTAGAAGGCACTACCTCTGTAGTGCCTCGGGTTCCTCTCCTCCGCACTTTTATAGGGAAAAAAAAACCTACCCAGGTAAGCTTGCGCTACACCAGCTTCCGGCTGCCCCTCTGGTCGTCGTCACTTTCCCCTGCTGCTCCCGCTCTTTCTGTGAAGAGAAAAAAAAAACACCGCTGCCCGCTACCGGTAAGTAATTTTAAAACAAACTGTCTCACCTTAGCTGTAGTCTTCCGGGTTCGTTTAAACTCAGCTGCTGCTCGCACTCAAAAGAAATCATGGGGTGAGTGAAATATCAACATGTAATTTTCATTTAGGAGTAGAGGGCTCTTGAGGTACACTGGTAGCATCCCTACTTCTGAACTAGGAGACATAGGTTCAAATCCTATCTTCTTAAGGTGGCATGGTGGCTCAGTAGCTAGCAGAGCTGCCTCACAGCATCAGGGACCTGGGTTCGATTCCACCCTTGGGCGACCATCTGTGTGGAGTTTGCAAGTTCTCCCTGTGTCTGCATGGGTTTCCTCCCACGGTCCAGAAATGTGCAGATTAAGTGGATTGGCCATGGGAAATATAGGGTTAAAGGGATGGTGTGGATGTGGGTGGGATCTTCTTCAGAGGGTTGGTGTGTACTCAGTGGGCTGAATGGCCTGCTTCCACACTATAGGGATTCTCTGATTCTAAGAAGTGTGTATGATATCCCAAGTTGATTAGGAACAATTTTTATTTTGGAATCTGCACGATTCCAACTTAGTTCTTAAGCTGAGATAGGCCAAAAATAATTTAATAGTTTAATTTATATCGAGTGACGTATTTTATTTTTACAAGTTTTTTCAGCTTGGAAAACTGTCCACATCAGGTACAGTATTTGTACATTGTTTTCTCATGTAAGAAATGTCCAAATGAATCTAACTCCAGTGTTATCATTGATTTCCATGGGAATGCATGATTCACTTAAAGTCACACATTTCAAGCCTCACTGTAACTGAAAGGCCCAGATGCACAACAGATTCAGCTCACAAGAAAACAGGACTGCCATCATTGCTGGGTACTTAAGGGCTGAATGAGGTAAAAGACAGGAATGTACGAAACAGGAAAGGAAGAGATCAAACCCTGGTCAAACCCCTTACTTTCCAACAGGGCACAACCTCCTCCCAAAGCATGACCGTTATTGCATTCTCATGGGAGAGACGTTCACAAGGGGCGAACATCATTATGAAAAATTGAAACGAACTCTAAAGCAATTCCTTCCTAGTCAATTAATTAATTGAGTGAAGCCAGGAAACTGTGGTGATTGATGTAGCTTCTATAACCGAAGAAATAGTGGCAGATTACTCCAGTTTTCATTGTCAATGACTAGGAACTAAATATTTAACACGTTGTCACCGGCTCATTTGTACTGGTTCCAGGTTGGCAGCAAGATCTATGGCTTTCGATGATATTGTTTGGCAGACTGATGTAATTGCATTCAGTAGTACTCCTAGGGGAGCAATAGCAACAGTTACTACAATTACCTCTTGGCAGGAAAGATATTTTGTGTGGATAGGCAAAAGTAACGCCAGGAATACTCTGAGAAAAAAGTTTTTTTCGAAGGTATGTGCTTTGACAGGGATGGCCTTTGAAGAAATTCAACTTGACATGCAGCGCCCTAGAAAATTCGATAAGTTTAGAACATAGATGGAAACTGTTCGGTCCATTGTGTGCATGCCAGAAATGCTGTTTCCATTGCTGGCTGTTCTGCAGGCATCTGGGATGCTATGCCCTACATTATTACCTCAGTTTGTTTTGTAGAGAATTTATCGAAAATTCACCTAGAGGTAGTTCATGATCTTTCCAGACATTGAACATGCTTGGAGGTAGACCCATTGTTAGGGGCAGCATGGTGGCTTCGTGGTTAGCACCGCTGCCTTACAGCGCTAGGGACCTGGGTTCAATTCCAGCTTTGGGCGACTGTCTATCTGTGTGGAGTTTGTACATTCTCCCCATGTCTTCATGGGTTTCCTCTGGGTGCTCTGCTTTCTTCCCACAATCCAAAGATGTGCAGGTTGAGTAAATTGGCTATAGCATGAGGTCAGGGATAAATATAGGGACGGGGACTGGGTTTGGGTGGGCTACTCTTTGGAGGGTCGGTGTGGACTTGTTGTGCCGAAGGGCCTTTTCCATAGTGTAGAGAATTTAACCTAATCAAGTTGACACTGGAACTGCTGAGCCAGTTTCACGACTGGACTGTCTGTCGATTTCCAGACATTAAATGCTTCCCAAGACGTTTCATCCATTTGACCTGATCCCACCAGCAGTTCAGAGGGCAAGGTTAAATGCAGCTAAGGAGACATTGGTGGCTCTGCACAGTGTGTTCCCCAGACTTATCAGTGACATATGCAGGAAGTGGTGCACACTACTTTGTGAGAAGGGTCAGTTCTCACACAGAAACAGAAACATTCTGGAAACTCTAAGCAAGTTAGGCTTTGGATATAGAGTGGAATAGAGTTGACGTTTCTAGGCTGCACATTGCATTCAGCTGACTTGCTGCTTATTAAAGGTACACGATATATAGAGGAACCTCGATTCTCCGAATGAGATGGGCGGGCACTATTTTGTTCGGATAATGGATTACTCGGTTAATTGATTCAATGCCTTTACTCTGGGGCTCAGAATTTTCTGAAGTTTCCTTTCTCCTTGCTCTTTCTGACTTGCTCCCTCTCTCTATCTCAGGGTTTGTTTCTGAGCAGACACACCCTTGAGTATAAGGGACCTGCAGCATTGCTGGAGCCCCCCCACCCCGCACCCCCTCCCCCCAATCAGTTCAATGGGATTCAGACAGCGAGCACTTGGTACAACCGCTCCCCATTCAGGAGACTAGGCAGCAGCATACGCGTGTGAGACACCGCCACCCCCACTCCTCGTCTGAACCTGTCCACCACCCCACTCCCGTCCAACCCCGCCCCCGCCTGCCCACCCAACCCTGCTGCCGTCTCCGCCGCCCCAATGCCATCCAGCCCCACCCCTCCATCTGCCCCCCACCCTACCCATGCCCCCTGTCTGTCCCACCACCGTCTGCTCCCTGCCCACCCCCTACCCCATCCAACCCCACCGCAACCGCGCCCACAGCCCACCCCATCTGCCCCAACTCCGCTCCCCACCCGCCCCCCACCCAACTCCGCCACCCGCCCCCGCCTCCCATCTGCCCCAACCCTGCCCTTCACCTGCCCCCCAACCCTGTCCAATTCAGCCACACCCCCCGACCCAGCTGCCCAGCCATGGTCCGACGCATCGGGTTTACACACCCCCTCTTGTCCGCCCCCGCTCCCTCTCAGCCCAACAGCCCCCTCCCACATCCACCCTCGCTCCTGTCAGCTCCACCACTTGACAACTTTTTGACAAGTTCCACCCTTGCCCTCAGGTCAGTATTGGAGAGATTATCTAGGGAAGGGAGTTTTGGGGTAAACCCCTGTGTTGAACTCCAGGGAAAGTGTGGAAAGAGAGAGGGAGGGCGGGTTGTCAGTCCTTTGGAGACGGTGCCTGGGCTCCCATCAATGTCCAGGACTGTTCTCAGCAGCATTTCAGTAAGCCGAATTCACTGTAAACAAAAGGCACAATCAGTGTTGGAAACACTTCTTTAATATAATGTTTCTCTTGGGACCTTGAGATCTTCTTCGGATAATCTGAAATTCGGATAATAGATGTTCGAATAATCGAGGTTCCTCGTAGATCCAATGGCAGATTCCAACAGTGTATTCACTGGTGCATACACATGTGGTGCTATACAAATGCAAGTTTGTTCTTTCATTCCCGTAAGAACAGCTTCTTCCCTGCTGTTGTCAGACTTTTGAACAGGCGGCCTATATATTAAAATTGATCTTTCACTGCACCTTCTCTGCAGCTGCAACACTATAATCTGCATTCTGTTCTATTACCCTGATATACTCATGTAAGGTATGAAATTGCCTGGATAACACGCTAAATAATACTTTTCACTGTATCTCAGTAAATATGACAATAATCAAATCCTTGTGTTTTTGCCATTTTGATTCTCTCCCTTTGTAGCAAATAATAAAAGCTGGAAAAGGGTGTGTGGCAGGGTTCTTTAAGTCCGCTTTTGCCAGCTCATATGTTCTCTCCAGTCTCTGGAATATGTCCAGTCACTGCTGAACGTTCTCTGGTGTTGTGCTACGGTGCAGGGTCTCATTGACTGCATGTTGCTGGTGACATCACAGTGCAGCTGGCCCAGAGGTTACCATGAGGTGACCACAAGCCCACATTCTCACATCAGACCTCATCATGGCTGCTGATAAAAGCCAGGGGGAGAATAGCTGAACCTCTGTGTAAATCTTGCTAAATATTCCTGTCCCAGGTCGCTCTGAAATTGGCTGATGGACACAATCTGGATGAAGCTGTTGGGAGAACACTAACCAGGGGTTTGGAACTTGCAGTTTTTGTAAATAAAACAACCAAGACAATAAATGGTATGTATATGGCAATCACTATATAAGTCTTGTCATTTGATGAGCACTAAGATTGTATTTTAATCAAAGCAGAATTATAAAACCAGTGACTGCTTTTGGTAAATGTAGCAGCGATATCAGGTGGTAAATTGCCATCTGCTGGACAATCATCTGCAGAGCAGTGTTAAAGGTGGGTTTTAAAATAGGCAATAATCATCTGTCTCAGGTAGTTTCAATTCAACAATTCATTAAATAACTATTTAGAACCAGAAGCATATTATGCAGTTTTTAAAGTGGGTTAATTATCTCCTGTCAGAACCTTACTGTCCTTTATTGTTATAATTGTGAAACAAAACAATGAACTAAATAAAGACCAGCATAAAACTGCGTTGTACAAAATACATTGAATGTCCCTTTTATAATTTGAGCTATAGGGAGACGCTGAATAGGCTGGGGTTGTTTTCCCTGGAGCGTCTGAGGCTGAGGGGTGACCTTATAGAGGTTTACAAAATTATGAGGGGCATAGATAGGGTAAATAGGCAAAGTTTTTTCCCTGGGGTCAGGGAGTCCAAAACTAGAGGGCATAGGTTTAGGGTGAGAGGGGAAAGATGTAAAAGAGACCTAAGGGGCAACATTTTCACACTGAGGGTGGTACGTATATGGAATGAGCTGCCAGAGGATGTGGTGGAGGCTGGTACAATGGCAACTTTTAAGAGGCATTTGGATGGGTATATGAATAGGAAGGGTTTGGAGGGATATGGGCCGGGTGCTGGCAGGTGGGACTAGATTGGGTTGGGTATCTGGTCAGCATGGACGATTTGGACCGAAGGGTCTGTTTCCATGCTGTACATCTCTATGACTCGATAGCATTTTTAAGCTGAAAGTAAATTTTCTAATCATTGATACATGCTGCTGTGTGTCCAGTTGTTTAGGAACCGTATTAAGACTCAACATGACTAACATTGCAAAGGAATCATGGTATTTGCTTTGTGGAGTTTCTGATCTATAGCTGGTTTCGAATTGCCTCATATAAAACCATGCTTTCAGTTGAGAAAGCAACAGCTATCCTGCATTGTGAGGGGTCCTGTGCAGCATCACAAGTTTTGAAGACTCTCTCTCAAGGACAGTTTGCAGGTTTTGCACAGCAGTAAGGCTGAGGTAGTCTAGCATTCAAGGGGGTTAAAAACTTCCCTCCAACAATCCAAGAAAAGATCCTTGAATATTTAGTATCCAGGTGATTTTTTTTAAAAGTGTAATTTCCCTGTGAGTGGTAGACTGTGAATCAGTCACCTCCTTTGAGCCATTTGCCAAATGTTGAGAGTAACCAGAAGGTGGCTGGTCTCTTTATTCCCATTGTTTTTTGGCAGTGCCCTTGGCAATGCTCCAAGCTTCTTCCAGATGCCACTCTCCCGACTGGGAATGGGATGGTTGCTGTGCATTTTTCTGACTTCACAAACCTCCAAGAGAAGAGTATGGTGGCACAGTGGTTAGCACTGCTGCCTCACAGCGCCTGGTACCTGGGTTCAATTCCCGCCTCGGGCAACTGACTGTGTGGAGTTTGCATATTCTCCCCGTGTCTGCGTGGGTTTCCTCCGGGTGCTCCGGTTTCCTCCCACAGTCCAAAGATGTGGAGGTTAGGTGAATTGGCCATGCTAAATTGCCCGTAGTGTTAGGTGAAGGGGTAAATGTAGGGGAATGGGTCTGGGTGGGTTGCTCTTTGGAGGGTCGGTGTGGACTTGTTGGGCCGAAGGGCCTGTTTCCACACTGTAATCTAATCTAATCCCATCTATTCTGCAAGATGATTTATGTTCGAAATGTAAGAACCTCTTAGTTTCAGAATTGTGAAGAAATATATGAAAAAGCATTCATGTAGCATGGAAGTTGCCTGTGTGTTTTATGCATGTGCAATGAGAGCTCCACTAGTCATTCAGATATGGGACCATGACCTGACTGTTATATAAAATAGTTTCTATGAAAGACTGGGAGGAAAGCAAAGGATGCCAATATGATTTACATGAACAAAAATGACTGTGCAATGCAGAAATTAAAAATGTTGCTGTTGTGGAGGGGTAAGTGAAGTTAATTTCTACAACTTCCCAAACAGTGAAATATCTGCTTCGGTTGCTCCAGAAATCAGGACTTTCGTTATTTAGGTGTGGAAGGGGATTGACAGAAAGGGATACTCTGAAAATCTAGGAGAAAGTGAGGACTGCAGATGCTGGAGATCAGAGTCACGAGTGTGATGCTGGAAAAGCACAGCAGGTCAGGCAGCATCCGAGTAGCAGGAAAATCGATGTTTCGGACATAAGCCCTTCATCCTTATGCCTGAAACATCGATTCTCCTGCTCCTTGGATGCTGCCTGGCCTTCTGTGCTTTTCCAGCACCACACTCCTATTCTGAAAATCTGCCTCACAAAATAATTAACAAGCTCGAATTTCTGCAGACCACCATGTTTCCCTATACTTTGAAGAATCTGGCCAGATTCGAGAGACATTGGATGCATGCAATTAATGAGTCAGAACCAGTGTTTTTGCTTTAATATATATGACTTTAAACTGCTCCTCTAACACATGCTAGTGTGAACCACTGGATTTTATCTGGCTGCCATAAGGCTTTCTCAAAGCTGTTAAACAATGCTGAAATAATGGCTGTAATTTGCTGTGGCTAATACAATCTGCCATCATTTGTGGCCAGTTTCCTTGTTGACTGTAGAAACTGGGCAGTAGCTAACGTTAAAGCATGCCAGCTCATGATGCAGGATCAGCTGCTGATCATATTGAAGGTTATGCCATCTTCATCTTTAACTATAGGGAACAACACTTGTAGTGCGGTACAGGAAACTCACGTCTTAGTCTAACAAGAAGAGACTCCTGTGGTGAACAAGATGTAGTTTAGTTCATGTTAGCAATTAGCTACAAGTTGCACTAATAATGATAGACATCATTACAGACACTATGACAATGACTCGCATTATGTCTCACTCCTTTGTGATCTTAACGGTTGTTCAGTGGTTAGCACTGCTGCCTTACAGCACCAGGGATCTGTGTTCAATTCCACCCTTGGGTGAGTGCCCGTGTGGAGTTTGGACTTTCAGCCCCTGCGTGGGTTTCCTGCAGGTGTTCTGGTTTCTTCCCACAGTCCAAAGATGTGGATGGCTGTGCTAAATTACTTTAGATGTGGAGGCTAAGTGAATTAGCTATGGGAAGTGCAGGGTCACAGGGATAAGGTGAGGAGGTTAACTGGTCAGTCGACCCACTTCAGAGGGTCAGTGTGAACTCGATGGGCTGAATGGCCTGATTCCATGCTGCAGGATTCCATGATTCGACAATTAAGCTGTCCTACCCACAATTCTATATAACATGACTATAGTTTTGGCAGTCCTCATTATTAACCTTTTCAGACACACTCACACAACAGCAGGAGTGAAAGTAAAACAGACAGTTAAACCCTAAGTGATTGGGGCAAACAACTGAAACAGAAACAAAAGCAAAGTGTTGCAGATAGCAGAAATCTGAAATAAAAACTGAAAGTATGAGAGAAACCCAGCAGGAGGAGCAGAGTCTGTGGAGAGAGAAACAAAGCTAACATTTCAAACCCAATATGAGTGTTCTCCTGAAGTGCTCCTAGTCTCAAACTGGACTGGACACCAATAATTATATTCCCTTAACAGTTGGGCAATTGACCTTAGAATGACTTCCTTAACGGTTTTCTATGTTTAACTAGCCTTAAATGGAAAAGTCTTCTTAATTCTGGTTAAACCTTTGTGGCAGAATGAGACATTGCGCATTAGATTGTTAAAACATTGCATTGGTATAAAGCACCGTATCATCCCATTAACTGTGAACAACGCCATGGGAGATCCAAAAGTTAGAAACATGTCTAATGAAGGTAGATATTGCCCTCTTACTTTGAAATTTTTAAAAAATAAATAAATAAATAACAAAGAGACTATCATCTAGAGTGTAGAGGTAAGTTCTAACCTGTAGTTCTAAAGCAAGCTAGTTTCCAAATTACAAAGTTCCTTGACCCAGAGCAAACTAAAATGAATGATATGGTCTTTACCCACCAGATGAACAACTGGGTATGTGAAATAGATCGATGGAATGCCTAATTTTAATAGCATCCATCAGTCCTATTCCACAATTGAATCTTTGTTGTGGTCTTGCCAACCAGTGCGGACCGTGTTCACTTGATAGATTGTTGCTGGTCACGGCCTCTGTTTTCTTCTGTTTATCTTCACTAACTTGTCCTGACTTGTTCTTGTTAGCTCTCGTTGACATGGCAAATCACCTAAATGAAACACTGGGCACTGACCTGAATCTTTCAGACACCAAATTGCAGCAACTCCAGCACGAGATCCTGAATATGCTGGAATCCATGCGGAATAGAGTGTTTAATCATTCAAAAGAAATTTCCGAAATGGAACTAAAGTGAGTCCTGGTGCGTGGTTGTGTAAAGAGCCAGAGCTGCTAAATCGCGCAAGAGTGCTGTTTCAACACAGTTTGTAAATACTAAAACATGCAGCTGAACATATATGACCATTGTGCTTGATATGTGATTAAAATATTAGAGTCATAGAATTATCATAGCAATAAAGGAGGCTGTCATCCCATCATGTCAGCACCGGCTCTCCAAATGAACATCTCACTAAATGAACATCTCACTGAGTGCCTTTCTCTTGTCTTGTCCCTTTGATACGGCATATTGGTTCTTGTCGAAAAGGTTTCAAATTCCCTTTTTTGCCTCAATTGAACTTGTTTCCATCTCAGGGAGTGCATTCCAGATGTCAACCACTCACCGTATGAAAATATTTTCCTCCTAATACTGTTGTTTTCTTTACAAAGCCCTGTGCCCTCACATTCTTGATCTTTTCACATCTCTCATAACTTTGAATATTTCAGTTAGATTTCTTGTCAGCCTTCGCTTAATGTCACCATCTCCAGTCTACCCTCTTAAAATAAATTCTCATCCCTGGAATTATTCTCATAAATGTCTTCTAAGCTAACACTTTTCGTTTCCCATGCACAAGAACACCCAGATCCCTTTGTGCTGCACTTTGCTTAGTGTTCTAAATGATTGTCACGATTAGAGTGATGCTGGAAAAGTACAGCAAGTCAGGCAGCATCCGAGGAGCAGGAAAATCCACGTTTCGGGCAAAAGCCATTCATCAGGAACCCTGGGCTTTTGCCGGAAACGTGGATTTTCCTGCTCCTCAGATGCTGCCTGACCTGTTGTGCTTTTTCAGCACCACTCTAATCTTGACTGTAATCGCCAGCATCTGCAGTACCCACTTCTGCCTGTTCTAAATGAAAGACTGCTTTTTGATTCTTCCTACCAAACGAGATGGCCTCACATTTTCCTGGATTAAACTCCATCTGCCAAATTACTGCCTATTCATACAACCTATCTATATTACCTTGCAGATTCCTATTTGTCTCATCACTTTTGTCCCACTTATTTTTTGAAATGTTAGTAAATTTGGATACATATACAGTGCCCCCTTCTCCATGTCATTAATGTAGATAGTAAATAATTGATTCCTCAGGACTGATTTTTGTCTCACTCCACTCACAACATCTTTCCAACCTGAAAAAAGATGTATTCATCCCAAATTTCTGCCTTCTGTGTGTTAACCAATCCTTAGTCTATGTTAGTCCTATATTTCCATTGTTTCAAACTCCTATCTTGTGCACTTAGCTTTAATATGGCACCTTGTTGAATGCCTTCTGAAAATTCAAATACATTATTTCATTTGGTTTTTGCTTAGAATATCCTCAAAGAATTTTAGCACCTTTCTGTCAAACATGGATTTAATTTTCACAAAAACCAAAACCTTTTACAAAACCCTACTGCTCCTGTTTGATTGCCTTTAGCATTGCTAAATGACCTGCTATTTCTTCCTTAATAATGGATGCTTGTATTTTCCCAAGGACAGATGTTCACCCAACTGACTTAAAGTTTCCTGTTTCCTGTCTTCCTCTCTTCTTGAATGAGTGTGTCACCTTAATGGTTTTCTAAGCCACAGTAACCTCCCAGAATCTAGTGAGAATTGAGCCAAGGCTAAACTAATGTCATGTACAAGTTCAACTCTAATCTCATTGCCCTTATGCTCTATGCTACCATTAATAAAGCCTAGGATAAAGTATACTTTATTAACTGCTTTCTCAATCTAAATCTATGCTATCACTCTTTAATGAGTTATGCAGAGATACACGAGGTCCCACCGCTCCTGCATCCATTTTTGAATAGTATCGTTTAATTTGTATCGTCTCTCCATGTTCCTCCTTCCAAATGTAGCACCTTTCACTTTTCCACATGAAACCTCATCTGGCACCTACCTACCTACTCCACTAGCTTGTCAATGTCCTTTTGCAGTTCGACACTATCCTAATAAATCTATTATAAACTTACGGTTTATAATGATTCTAAGTTTCACATCATCTGCAAATTTTAAAACTATGCTTTGTGTACCAAGCTTTAAACTATGGAGATAAATATCAGGAAATGCAAGGATCCCAACACTGACCTCTGGGCAACTTCTCTACCAACCTTCCCCAGACTAAACAAAATACATTCATTAAATATTACTCTACTATCGCACAGCCCATTTTGTACTCATATTGTTACCATCCCTTTTATTCCACAACCTCTAACTTTGCTCCTCAGTCTGTTGTATCACACTGTGTCAAATGTTTTTTGCAATTATATGTATCCTACATCAATAGCATGCCCTGATCAACCCTCTCCATTATCTCATTAAAAAGCTCCTGTCTCCTAGTTAAATATGATGTTTTTGCTACTAAATCCACATTGGCTCTCCTTAATTAACCCATATTCATCCATATGTTATTTTTTTCACCCTGAAGAGCTATGGTGTTAAGATATTGGGTCGGCCATTTTGAACTGAGATGAGGAGAGATTTCTTCATTTGAAAGGTGGTGATCCTGTGGAATTCTCTATCATGAGAGGAGTAGGGAGATAATGTAACTCCATGCAGTTAAGAAAGAAATAGATATCTGAGAAATTAATGGTGCATCTAAACGGAGAGCATGTTGTGAAGATAGACAATCAGGAATGATCCAGTGACAGAGCTAGCTCAACGGGCTGAATAGCCGACTGCTCCTCTTTTCTATAACTGAGAAACACATGATATGAGTGGGCACTGCTGTGTTTGTCCTGTTGGCATGCCATTGAGTCTACCTGTCCCACAATAATGGTGCTAATGCTGAGAATTCAATCATGGTGACTAAGGCACCTCCATATGGGCAAAGATCCACCAGAAATGTAAACTGACCAGAGAGACCTTGGTCTTTTGAGGGGCAGCAGGAAGATGAGAAAAAAAAAGTACAAAAATTACATTTTGTGGCACTTTAGAGTTGTCAATGCAAAAGTACGATAAGAAGCCATTTCTGAGGATGAGCTGCTTGAGTCAGTCAGAAGAATTGTAGGGAGAACCTTCCTCCCATGTAGGTAAAGAGGAGGAATACTGGGGCTGAATGGAGTGTCTAAGTGTGTTGTAGAAGCCAGGCAATGATCGCTGAAGACAGGGTGATGATTGTTGACAAGCTATTATCGTTGGCTTTGACCAAGACAGACCGGTTGGTGTTGGCAGGGCACATTCTGCAGTGAAGTTGTTACAAAGCTGATTCTTGGGATGATAGAACTGGGTGGCACTGATAGTGGAGTGTTCAGGTAGGGCTGTACTTACAAATCTATGGACAGTTGTATGTAAATCCTGATATCTTTATATTTTTCTTTCATAAATCAGAGCGGCACAAGATCTGTTGGCCAGCGTGCAGAAGGAGTTTCTGAAACCCCATAAGGAACTGAAGGACTTGAAAATTAGGGTCAAGGATATGTTAGTCCAACGTGCGAATGGGTTGCAGGAAGCTCAAAAGCTAGTGAATGAAGCACGTTCAAACACCAATGAAAGCAGCAGGATGCTCCTCAGCATCACCAGCGGCCTGCGAGAGCTCCAGGTAAAAGGGAAAATATAAGAGCAGGAGTCAGCCATTTAGCTCCTCAAGCCTGTTCCACTCTTCAACAATTGCTGATCTGTGGCCTAATTTCATATACCTGCCTTTGGCTCATATATCTTAATGCTTTTGCTTAACTAAATATTATCTACCTCAGATTTAAAATGAACAACGGATCTAACGTCAACTGCCATTTGTGGAAAAGAGCTCTCAACCTGTCCCACCTGCTATGTGTAGAAATGCTTCCTAACATCTCTCCTCATTATTCTGGCTGTAAATTTTAGACCATGCTTTATAGACTATTCTGGAATCTTCAACTACTGGGAATAGTTTATCTCTATCTACATTATATTTTCATGCTAATATCTTGCATCATCCCTTAACCTTCACAGTTCTAGAGAAATCAGGCCTAATTTGTTTGATCTATCCTCATAACTTAACTTTTCATAAAGCAAACATCTTAAAATATAATGTGTTGCCCTGCATCACAACTGAGTCTGAAGGGTGTTATGAACCAGACCAAACCCCCTCAAAATATATGAAGGTGATAGTTTAGACCCTAACATTTTCTTATTTTAAAGGTAAGTGTAAGGCGTTGCATTCCAGATGCAATTCAATTGGTCAAACTACCAGGCTTGAAACAAAACACACTTTGTTCATATACTATAATTAAAATACAGACAAAATAAAAGAAGAATTAGCTTAACTGTAACTCTGTTGAAATTCTTAACAAAATAATATAGATATTAACTATTACTAATTAACTGTTCCAATGTAGTAAACACAACCTTGGCAAAGGCAAATTCAGTAAAACAGATTGTCTACAGGAAAAGACTCCTAACTTGTAAGAGCTTCCACATCCATATGCAAGACCCCAGCAACAGTAGAAAGCTAAAACTGAAAATCCTAATTCTGTGGGAGCTTGACCCCACCCATTCAGGCTAGTTCTATTGTTCCAACTTAAAAATCCAAGGCCTCACAAGCTGGTTGCTTTATTGATTTTGAAGCAGACTGCTCTTCACTTCTGTCTCAACTTCATTTAAAAAAAAGGACAAAATACATCTCTTAAAGCCATAGCACCATCACAAGGGTTAATTCTTTAACATTGAACTCGAGACCTTCCCAGCCATGAACAGTCATTGCCGAAATTTGAGAGATTTCAAGAGCAGAGATGTCCAGCAAAAGTTCTCAGTTCAAGGGATAAGTATCCATGTAGACTTTACTCTAGATATAGCAACAAGTTAGAAACAGCAGAGGGTGTAGGGCGACTCAGTAATAAATATTCCTAATTCATAGCTCATTCACAGAAATCTCTCGGAGTAAAGCCTCTGAAAACTTGCACTTATATCCCTGCCCATAAAAATACAGCATTACTTTTTTCTCTCATTTGCCTCGTGGGATGAGGCATTGCTGACTAGGTCAACGTTTACCGCCCCTCTTTAATTGCCCAGAGCACTATTAAGTGTGATCCTGTTGCTGCAGGTATGTAGACCAAACCAGGTAAAGGTGGCAGATTTCCTTCCCAGGAGAGCATTGTGTAACGGATGGGTTTTTAATTATGGCAGATTGTTCCATGGTTGATATTTGGCGAATTGTTTATTCTAGAGTATTATTGAATTCAAATTTCAACATCTGCCATTGATGGGATTTGAACTCACGCCCCGAGAACCTTAATTTTTAAATTCTAGATTTCTCATCCAATGGAATTACCCTGCAAATACTAACACACTTGGGGGTTCATTAATTGACAGAAAATGAGGTCCTTCAGCATATCAAGCCCCTGTCATTCAGGTTTGGTTAATACTAGTAAGTCTTTGTTGGAAAAGACCATGTTTTGGTCAAATTGCTAACTCATGTCAAATTCAACCATCCACAGGAAAAACAGCAGACTGTGAGGAATATCAAGACACTGACAACAAGCCTGATCAAAGATGGGCGAGAGATGCTGAACACTGCAGCAAATATGACACAAGACATTGTGAACAACACAGCTGTAAGTTTCATTGCAGTTGCTGACTTTGGTTTTCATGTTACTCTTCCAGCCAATGTTGCCAACTAAGGCAGCAAGCATGCCATTTGGCTTCTGGCTTCCTACCAGTGCCCCTCTACAGCAAATCATCAGGTAATGTGAGAATGTGGGCTGTGGAGACTGTCCCCATGACCTGGAAATCAGGAGCTGTTCTGCACCCTACGTCTTTGTGACAACATTGAATAGTTTCAGCGTTGTATATACCACACGATGAATTAAAATTTTAATTTTAATTCGACATTCATCCAGTTAATAATTAACCTGCCATAAATTTGTATTTTAATTGATTGTGTTGTGTCACTCGAGGTGACGTTGCCTCAGTTATTTGATACAGTGACATTAGTTTTGGTTGAGGAGCTAACTGAACTACTGCTGTTCCGATGAACAAAACTTAGCTGCAAGAGCCAAATTTTCAATTTGGATTGGATTTGTGCAAATCATTTCAAATAAATTATTTAACGTTTTTTTTAATTCACTCATGCAATGTGGGCATCAATGGCTGAACCAACATTTATTGCATGTCCCTTGTTCCCCTTGAGAAAGTGCTGGTACAGTCATGGCACAGTCACAAGCCACATGTCATCCTGACTTGGAACTAGTCAGAAGTTACATGACACCAGGTTATAGCCCTATAGATTTATTTGATATCACAAGCTTTCGGAGCGCTGCTCCTTTGCCTGGTGAAGTGGTTCATCACATGACCTGACGAATGGGCAGCATTCCAAAAGCTTGTGATTTCAAATAAACCTGTTGGACTTTAACCTGGTGTCTTGTGACTTCTGACTTTGTCCACCCCAGTCCAACACTGGCACCTCAACATCATCTGTTGGAACTAGATACCCATTCCTTCATTTTCACTGGGTCCAAAGTTTGGAACTCGTTCATTAATAGCACCATGAGTACTGTTACATACCATGGACTGTAGCAATTCAAGAAGGATGCTCACCATCACCGTGCTGAGGAAATTAGAAAAAGGCAATAAATGTTGGCCTATCAATGATGCTCATATCCTATAGAAGTCTTCAAAAAAAACATCTTTGTGTATCTTCTGCGTTTTGTTAAAATTGTTGCGCTGTATTGTTGACCGCAGTTTCTGGAGCAATACAGCGACCAGCTGGATTTGTGGAATACTAAGATGAGGATGCACCTTGACAAGTTGGTAATGGAGATGACTCAAAAGAGTGTGCTCAGCCTCGTCTATAAGGCAGAAGACCATGCTGAAGAACTCAGTGAGATTGCGAATCTGCTGAACAGGTCGGTCTATGTAACTGGTTCCTCTGTAGCAGTCATAGTCTGTTCGGTCCCAGTGTGACCAGTAAGCCACCTCCCCCTTCACAATTCATGGCCATCAAGAAAACAAAGTTAGAGTGACCACATATACATGTGCCAGCTGTGAGGCAGTTTGGTAGCACTCTCACCTCTGAGTCACTCACTCAGGTTTTGGGCTCTTGTTCCATTCTCAGACTTGAACGCACAAGTGTGATGCTGAGCAGAGTGTGTACTATGGCAGATGCTATCTTTCAGATGAAATCTCAAACTAAAGCCTCTATCTGCCTTCTCTGGTAGCTAGGAGAAAGTGAGGACTGCAGATGCTGGAGATTAGAGTTGAAAAGTGTGGCGCTGGAAAAGCACAGCAGGTCAGGCAGCATCCGAGGAGAAAGACAATTTACATTTCAAGCATAAGCCTTTCAGATCCCATGGTACTGTTTTGGAGAAAATCAGGAAGGTTAGTCTTCATACATCACCCAAATAATGTGAGAAAAACTGATTACCTGCTCATGTTTGTTTGCTGTGTGAACAATTAGCAGCAGCATTTCCTACTTTACAACATTTCCATAGTATTTCATGGGCTGTGAAGTCCGTTGGGATGTTTGTTGGTCATGATATAATTTTGAGTCTTTTTCTTTGATCATTTTGTTTTGTGGTCATAAAACCAGTTCAGATCAGTTACTTGTGTGAGCCTTAAGTAGGAGAAAGTGAGGTCTGCAGATGCTGGAGATCAGAGCTGAAAATGTGTTGCTGGAAAAGCGCAGCAGGTCAGGCAGCATCCAGGGAACAGGAGAATCGACGTTGCGGGCATAAGCCCTTCTTCAGGCCCTGAAGAAGCCCTGAAGAAGGGCTTATGCCCAAAACGTCGATTCTCCTGTTCCCTGGATGCTGCCTGACCTGCTGCGCTTTTCCAGCAACACATTTTCAGCTCTGAGCCTTAAGTAAACTAGCATTGTTTTTGTCTCCAGGTGAGAGGTTTGTGGGTTCAAGTCCATTGTCGGACTTGAGCTAAAAATAAAGGCTGTCATTGAAACATGGAAAATAAAAATAAGAGAAGGCTACTCGGCTCTTCAAGCCTGCTCTATTATTCAGTATGATCATGGCTGGTCTTCCAACTAAACCTACAGCCATCTCACAGGCCTAACCATTCAAATACAAGGTTGATTGTATGCACCCAAATCTTGAAATAAAAGGCCACCATTTTCTAAATGTTGACGCAGCATTAATACTTAGGGCAGCACAGTGGCTCAGTGGTTAGCACTGCTGCCTCTCAGCGCCAGGGACCCAGATTCAACTCCAGCCTCGGGTGACTGTGTGGAGTAGGCATGTTCTCCCCGTGTCTGTGTGGAAGTCCAGAAATGTGCAGTGGATTAGCCATGAGGAATGCAGGGTTACAGGGATAAGAAAGGGGTGGTGGGGATGGATGTGGGTGGGATGGCCTTCATGTGTCTATGTGGGTTAAATGGGCTGAATGGCCTGCTTCCACATTGTAAGGATTCTGTGAAAATAGTTATTGTCAAATAAGTGGTCCTTCAGATTTAATGCATCTGGGAAAAGTTCTATTTCATTTGACGATATTTGTGTTTTTCTTGGATTCCAGGTGAATATTTGTTAGTTTGACCAAAATGCAGACCATACTGGCAAGTTAGCTCTTGCACAGGCCACTGAATGAATAGAATGTCTTCTATCTGCAGAATGTGCTTCATCAGTTTCTATATGTTACGGTTTCTATATGTTAAACTTCAGAACATATACCGCCATGTTCTTCTTGAGACAGGTGTCATGAAGTTTATTAACATCACTAACTATTTCACAGCTACAACCTTGCACAAACAGCACAAACTGCTGTTACTGTCCCTTACACACACGGTTGGCTGACCCCTTTACAAAGAGACCCGCCTGAAGGCAAGGCGGATAACTTGATATCGAAAGATTACATGTTGTATAGCAGAAGCTCCAGGTTTATTCAGTCAGCTATCTCAGCCTTAGTGCAACAGCTGTAGCCTACAATGAAAGGAGAATTTGGTTCTCATTCAGAAATAAATATCTGGGAGCCAGATTGTCTCATCCTTTTCATCCAGAGTAGGGGAAGGCAGAGTGAAGAAAGTAAGCACTGATATCATACACGGAGAAGTGCAATTTTTGGTTATAGTAGCACACCTGTGTAACACTCATTGAGCCACTTAACTGAACCATTTCCTGTTATTAGTTCCCTTGCAGCTGTAAGAAACATGTCTCTGAATGCCACAGTGGCCATCAACACACACTCCAATATCAAAGCACTCATTGATGAAGCTGCAAGCATTGCATTGGAAGCTAGGAACAAAGCTGATGCTGCATTGAAGTTGGTGAGTATTTTCACAGGGTCACAGATTCTTTATGATACACATGGGGGGCATCTGGTCCATTGTATCTGCACCAGCTCTCTGTATGAGCTCTATGACAGAGTGCCATCCTCCAGCCATAAATGTGTTTCTGTTTAAATGGTCATCCAATGCCCTCTTGAATATCTCAGTGGTTAGCACTGCTTCCTCACAGCGTCAGGGACTCGGGTTTGATTCCAGCCTTGGGCAACTGTCTGTGTGAGTTTGCACATTCTCCCCATATCTGCGAGGGTTTCCTCCGACAGTCCAAAAATGTGCAGTTCAGCTGGGTTGGCCATGCTAAATTGCTCATCGTGTATGAGGATGTGCAGGCTAGGTAGATTAGCCATTGGAAATGCAGGATTACAGGGATAGTTTGGGGGCGTGGGGTGGGTGAGTCTGGGTGGGGTGCTCTGTGCAGGGTCATTGTGAACTCGATGGAATGAATGGCCTGCTTCCATGCTGTAAGGATTCTATAATTTCTAGCTGCTGCTTGTGAGAGAGTGTTTTCTCGAAT
Source organism: Chiloscyllium plagiosum (assembly GCF_037043375.1). Classification (NCBI taxonomy): domain Eukaryota; kingdom Metazoa; phylum Chordata; class Chondrichthyes; order Orectolobiformes; family Hemiscylliidae; genus Chiloscyllium; species Chiloscyllium plagiosum. The sequence continues at coordinate 129,126,756 of NW_028270142.1, read as the reverse complement.
TGCACTTAGTCCCAGGGATATTTCACACAAGAGTCTTGCTCATCCTTAAGCCGAGTCTCTGCTAAAGCCACAACCTGATTCAGGTAGTAGCATGCACAATCCCACCTCATCACCAAATACAACACCTTTGCTGTTTAAAAAATGTGCAGTGCAGGAGGAGTCAACACCAAGTTAAACTGGTTTATACATAGCTATGAACATAGCCACAAGAAGTTGCTACTAAATGCTATATAACTCTTTTTTTTTCCATTTACAAGTGTCATTTTATTTCATTAGATGAACTCTTATCAGTATAGCAGAGTTTATATTATGGATTAAGAAATTCTTCCACACTGTTGTTGGAAACAAAACCTGCAGTCATCACTGAATGTTTGAGCCTAACCATTCAAGTATAAATTTGCCTGCATGCACCCAAATGTTTAGAATAAATGCATTCTTTTTCTAAATATTTGAAGCTACCTTAATATTCTTAACATTGAAAATGTGATTGTCGTGATTGAATTGAGGTCAGCCGGCTGGACATCATAGAGTATGAGTCTCTGATTGGGGCTGTTAATCTGATCCAGTCAGGGACCCCTGGCTCACAGATAAAAAGAGGAGTGAGCAGATATGCTGCTCAGTCTGGGAGGTGGCTCTGATGAGGCTGTACAGAGTCCAGGATGTAATAAAGGGTGATTTGGTGACGGGATACCGGCCTCTGTGTAGTTACTTCAATAATAAAGAAGTTTTAGTGCATCTGAAAAAGTACATGCTATTGTTCTACTACACTGGACAGTATTTGTATTTTTTTTTCTCTGAATCCAGTTGAATATTTGTTACTTTAACTGAATTAGAATTTGAATTTCACTTAGTAATCTATGCTTGTGACTCTTCCATCTTATTTACTTTAACCATTCACGTGCAAGCCATGTAATGTTGGTTCGGAAAGTTTTCATTTACCTTTCATTCCTGTTCCACCTTCTAACTTAGTGTTCTCTATTCTAGTGCTAACTGTCTCGTCCAATATTCCACTTTCTTACTGGTAATAGCTAAACCGAGCTACAACCTATCTCACCACTCAAGATCAATTTCTGAGACATTTTTCTCCTATTTGTAGAGAATTGGTCATGAAGAGTGCAGAGAACATGTTTATGACTTTGGACAAAAAGCAAACTGAAGCTTAAAGTCTCTCACACCGTCCCATTGCCAGCTATGGTTCAGTGCGTAGCATCTTCTTTCTTAGACTGAAGATTCAAGCCGCAATCTCGAAACTGAAGTGTGAAAATCTAGGTGAACATTTCAGTCCAATGCAGTACTGAAGAAGAGCTGCACAGTCGATCATGCTGGTTTTTGAAAGAGATGTTAAGTAAAGGCATTCTCTGCTTTTTAAGGTAGACATAAAAGAGGAGCAAGTGAGTTATTCCCATGTCCTGGCCAATTTTTATCCATCAATCAACGTCACAAAAAAAAACAGATGATCTGATGAATATCACATTCCTATTTGTGGCCATTTGCTGTGTAGAAATTAACCGGCATGTTTCCTACATTAAAACACTGCCCACACTCCACAAGGTGCTGCATAGGCTATAAAACACTCTTTGAGACATCTGTTGGTTGTGAAAAACACCAGAAGTATTCAAATCCACCTTTCCTTTTAACTCTCACACTGGATTAGTCATTGCTATATTTAGATTCATTGCATTTTATCTTTTGCTAATGAAAGTTGCTCATTGATAGTTCATGTTTTCCTTTGTTGCTGTGGTAAGATCAAGTCTGGGTTGTTAACAAAAAGCAGTCCACACTGATGGCAGTGTACTTTTACACAGTATTAGCTGCCTTTAGGAGATAATAAGAAGGGACATCCCTAGAACTCAACACGCTCATTTCCCAGTTCCATGTGATTTGATGCTGTTTTGACATAATTCCTTCCACACAGGCTCAGTAGCCATTATTATAAAGGTACAATGAACACTTTACTGCAAAAAAACTCCCACAAATTCAACTCCTGCTACATCCCCCCATCATCCTCACTTCATGCCACCCTCTTTCCAAGTCACTTTTGCCTGAGACATCAATCTGCAACAGTATTCTCAGAACTCTTGGAAAACGTATTTGTTCCTGTATTGATTTCTTCCAGACACAATGGAAACAGACCCTTCTGTGCAACTCAGCCATGCCAAACAAGTTTCCCAAATTAAACTATTCCCACATGCCTGTGTTTGGCCACTGTCCCTGCATATCCTTCCTATTCATGCACCTTTCCAAACGTCTTTTGGATGTTGTAACTGTACCTGTATGTCCCAATTCCTCTGGGAGTTCATTCCACACACCCTCTGTGTGTAAATGTTGCCCGTCAGGTCCCTTTTAAATCTTTCTCCTCCTAGTTTTAAACTCCCCACCTTGGGGAAAAGACCTTTGGCATTCACCATATCCATGCGCCTCATGATTTTATAAACTTCGATAAGATCACCCCTCAACCTCCTACACTCCAGGGAAAAAAACTCCCATAACCTTATAATCCTTATAACTCAAACCCCCCCTGTCCTGGCAACGTCCTGGTAAATACTTTCTGAATCGTCTTCAACTTAATAATGTCCTTCGTAAAGCAGGGCAACCAGAACTGTACACAGTACTCCACAAGTGGCCTCACCAACATCTTGCACAACCTCAACATGATGCTCTATACTCAATGATCTGAGCAACAAAGGCAAGCCTTTGTTAAATGCCTTCTCAACCAACCTGTCTACCTGTGATGCAACTTTCAAAGAACTATGTACCAGAACCCCTGGGTCTCTCTGTTCAACAACACTACCCAGGACCCTTTCATTAACTGTATAAGTCCTGCCTTGTTCATTTTAACAAAACACAAACCTCGCATTTATCTGAATTAAACATCATCTACCATTCCTCGGCGGTTTAGCCCCATTGATCAAGATCCTTTTGTAATTTTAGATAACGTTTTCAGTGTCGATTATACCACCAGTTTTGGCGTCATCGGCAAACTTACTAACAAAGCCTGCTAAATCCCATCCAAATCATTTATCTAAATGACAAATGACAGTGGACCCAGCACCGATTCCTGCAGAACACCATTGGCCACAGACCTCCAAAAAAAAGCCCTCCACCACCACCCTCTGTCTCTTTCTGTTAACCAATTTTGTGTCCAATTGGCAAGCTCTCCCTGAATCCCATGTGATCTAACTTTACTGATCAGTCTACCACGTGGAATAATGTCAAAGGCTTTACTAAAGTCTAGAAAGATAATGTCTACCAGACAGATGGCAGCTTCTCTAACCAGCTGGTTCCTGGTCTTTGACATTGTTATGTTTAGTTAAGCCTGTCAGTCTTCACTAATTCATGTGCAGACCTGATCTTAGTACAGTTACTGAACTAAATAAAGGCTTGTTTCTGTGGAACACTGCAGCACTCAGGTGCACAATACCGGCAGTAAGAAATCTGCATTTTTACCTGGAATCATTTAATCATACTTAGGAACATAAATGATTTTTGGAGTGGATAAAATCCACAATAATCATCAAGTCTGTCTCCTGTTCAATAGATCTCAGCCATGTAAACAACCAAATTCCTTATTCCCTCCTCTCACTGGAAACTCTTTTCACTAAATTTTGATTGCACTGCCCTCCTCAATGTCCTTTCTTGCACATTTTCTTACAAACAAGTTTCCGTAAGATCTTAAGAAATAGAAACAGGAGTAGGCCATTCAGCCCCTCCAGCCTGCTCCACCATTCAGTCCAACCCATTGCTAATCTGACATTCCTCACGTCCACTTTCCTGCCATTTCCCCACAACCTTTGTATCTCAACCTTAAACACACAGAAGGACTCTGCCCCTACAGATAGAGTCATAGAGATGTACAGCACAGAAATAGACACTTCGGTCCAACCCGTCCATGCTGATCAGATATCCCAACCCAATCTAGTCCCAACTGCTAGCACCCAGCCCATATCCCTCCAAACCCTTCCTATTCGTATACCCATCCAAATGCCTCTTAAATGTTGCAATTGTACTTCCTCTGGCAGCTCATTCCATACACGTACCACCCTCTGTGTGAAAAGGTTGCCCCTTAGGTCTCTTTTATATCTTTCCCCTCTCACCCTAAACCTATGCCCTCTAGTTCTGGTCTCCCCGACCCCAGGGAAGAGACTTTATCTATTTTTCCTATCCATGCCCCTCATAAAGGAATTCCGAAGACACTCAACCCTTGGAGAGAAGAAATCCCTCCATACCTCAGTCTTAAGTTTTCACGATTGAATTCTGAGATGATGTTGTCCAGTCCGAGTGTCTCCCATGAGGGGATATGTTCTCAGCATTCACCCTGTCAAACCCCTTGCGAAACCTCGATGTTTCAATGAGATCCCCTCTCATTCTTTTAAACTCCAGTGAGTAGAGTCCCAATCTCTTAGCCTTTGCTCATAAGACAAGTTGTAGTAATGTCCATTTAATAATAATTTATTTAGTATTTTACCTTATGTATAATTTAATCAGTAATTTATTCTGTAATCCAAGATGGCAGTGGAACATGGCGACATTATGCACTTTCCACTGTACCTAGGTAGGAGTGACAATATTAAATAAATCTAAATCTAAATCCCTGCATACTGTCATCATTAACTCTGTACCTGGCTTTCACACTCCTGGAGTCTGTTATCAAGTGTGAAGAACTAGATCAAGCACATTGTCAGAGCAAATTATGGCAGATGCTGGAATCTGTACTGCAAGCAACAAATGCTGAAGATCAACCACATTATTAGGTGGAATTATCTGATTGCAAAACACTTTAAAAATGCACTCACCAAAAAGCAGTGTGGAATGCCAACCATGCTTATTGGACTGGTCCATTATTTGTATTTATTGGCTGCCACATCCTAATGTCAGTTCTCTGTCTGACTCTGCTGCCTCGATCTAATGCTTCTATTCATTTTGCTCTTTACTAAGGCCATTAGTCCACAAAAACCACTGGAGGAGTTTGGCAGGAAGTCAGCCCAGCGCAGTTCAGAGATCCTAAGCGATGCAAATGATTTGAAAAACAGAACTGCTGGTGAGTAACTCGACTGATTTGTGCATTCAGTATTAATCTCAGCACTTCTTAATGGAAACCAGTGAAGTCAATGGGCTACAACGAATGAGCTAGGAATGGGACTAACTGGTTAGAGGTGCACTGAGATCCATAGCCTCATTCTATGCTTTATCATTCTATGATTGCATCCAAAAATCTGGTGACTTTTCTGACCTAAGTTGAAAACACACATTCTAGACCTTTTTAAAAAGTATTCTGCAGAAAACCTAGGGACAACTTTAATAACGATGAGGAATAGATAGATAATCCCTGACCCTCCACTGTGTAAGACTGGGGAAGCTCTTAATTCTGAGGCCTTAATTAAATGTTCATCATCAGCCTTACACCCAAACCCAATGGAAAGGGCTGTTGGGCAGCAATAGGATCTTCAGTGTAATCAGGTCATTGGTAGGGACCAAATGGAAGAGTTGTTGGCACTGAGGTGAGCACAAAGGAGAAGGGAGGGGTTTGACAGCATTGCAAGATTGGGGGGGGAGGAGAGGTTTCAATGGCACATAATCCTAGTGTAGGATCTGGTGGACCAGGCCTGTTCTTGTTAGGTCACAACCAACCTGAGAGGAATTCAATGCCAACTTACCTCTTTGGACTTTCTGGCTCCTACTCCTCACTGCCACATGGCGAAAACTCAAAGCCTCCCTGTCTGCCTGGGCCTCACTTGTCATAGACTCACAGAGCATAGAAACACACCAATCAGTCCATGACGAACATAATCCCAAACTAAACTAGTCCCACCTACCTGCTCCTGGCCCATATTCCCCCGAACCTTTTCTATTTATGTACTTAGCCAGATGTCTTTTAAGTGTTGTAATTGTACCCACAAGCACCACATCCTCAGGAAGTTCGTTCCACACACAAACCACCCTCAGTGTAAACAATTGCCCCTCATGTCTTTTTAAAATCTCTCACCTCTCCCCTTAAAAATCTGCCCCCTCGTCTTGAAATCCCCCATCCGAGGGAAAAGCCACTAACCATTAACTCTATTTATACCCCTCATTAATGTATGACCTTCCATCAAGTTGCCTCTCAACCTCCTACGCTTCAGTAAAAAAGTCCCAGCCGACCTTAAAACAAATATGCACAATACTGTTGGGAGTTACTTGAAGGCAGCAGGACTGGAGAAACATCTCACAGTTTGTCTGCCAGCCATCGTGTTGAAGTGCAGGGGGATTTGGGAGGGGTAGTTCACACCCCCAAGTTGTCTTTTATGGAGAACAAGTAGCCATTGCTAATGGTCAGTACTCTGCAAATCACTGAGTTTTCTTGGAGTAGGGACGATATTCCTTGGAACTTCATTCACCTGATGTACCTTTAGTTGTTTTGTATCTGCAGTCAGGTCGGAGTTGGTAGCGATGCAGGACAGAAATTGGTGGATCTCCCACCGATTTTCCACACCGTCTCGTTTACATCTTTGCTGAGTGGTGGTAAAATCTGGTGCTATTTTGGCAGTGCCAGTTACTGGCCTCTCGCTGTCATCACTGTGGGAGGAAACCGGAGCACCTGGAGGAAACCCAAGCAGATTTGGGGAAAACATGCAAGCTCCACACAGACAGTCACCTGAAGCTGGAATTGAATCCAGGTCTCTGGTGCAGTGCTAATCACCGGGCTACGGTCCCAGCCCAGGATGTCAAAGGTTTACAAGAGGGCTTCCAGGGACTTTGGTGACCTGGATAGGTTGGAGAAACTGAGATTGTTCACCTTAGAAAGGAGAGCATTGCGAGGAGCTATGATGGGAAGTTTTAAACATCATACAAAGTTGAAGTAGATCAGGAGCAGCTGCTCCCATTGGGTTGGCAATCACCAGGTACAGAGTTTAGCAACTAACCAAAGGGCCAAAGCTGGAATGAAGAGAAATCTTTTCACATGTTGGCTGATTAGGGTCTGGAACATATTACTAGAGAGGCGTAGTGGAGGCAGATTCAGTCATGGCATTCAGAGGGGCACTGGATCAGCAGCTGAAGTGTAAATGACATTCTTGGGTTACAGGGAAAAAGACAAGACAAGTGAGACGCTCTAAATTATTGTTGCAGAAATTTACAGTGTGGTGATGAGCCAAATGGCCTCTTTCTGCATTGTAACCATTTGATGACTCCAGAATGAATGTACCTGGTATCTGAACAGTTTCTTTATTTCGTCTTCTGAAATGTTTAGGGCTTGTGAATCAGCTGAATGGATTGAAGGGGAAGGTGGACCAGATTCAGAAGGGCGTGGGTAATGTGAGCAGGCACCTCAACAAGCCCTGGCGCATTCTGGCACAGTTGCCAAATGGTAAGTGAAGTTAGTCATTGAAACAGGCCACAAAACCAAGTAGGAACTTCTTGGACAATAAGTTGGACAATATCCACTAAGAAAGTTTCAGATTATTTATGCAACTCTCTGGAGAACGTGTCTTGAGTGTTTGTCTTCCACTCAGAGAAACATGTAACTATCCAGTCACCAGCAATCCTCCCTCCCCTCCATCCCATTGTCATTGGAGTTTTGTGAAATCTGGTTTAGAAACAATCGCAGTGCAGGAAATTTAGATTTTCCCACTCAAGGGTGATAGAGCTCATTTGGATCTCTTGGATACGATGTACAGATGAGAAATGGGAGGACTTCCTCAGGGAGCTGAGCTTCACTGTGCTCTGCTCTGGGTGACACAAAATGCAACAGCAGTAGTAATGTACCTTTATACAGTGTCTTTACTATTGTAAACTTCCCTGTGGTGCATCAGATATAATTTGAGCAAGAGAAGCGACTTCGAGGGATCAGAAAGTCTTGTAAAGGTAAATGTTACAGAGGGAAATCAGATTTGGGGCGAAGTCAGCAAAAGACGCAATGGCCAGGAGAGAAAGGAAGGAAATTAAGGATGAGAGACAGAGAGATCTTGAAGAGTTGCAGGGCTGGAGAAGGTTACAGAGGTGGATAGAATCTCTACAGTGTAGATAGAGGCCATTCAGCCGATCAGGTCTACATCGACCCCCTGAATAACTACCCTCATCCCCAACTCTGTCTCTGTAACCCTGCATTTATAAAGGCCAATTCACCTAGCCTGCACATTTCTGGACACAGTGGGGTAATTTAGCATGGCCAATTGATACATGGACTGTGGGAGGAAACCAGAGCACCCGAGCAAACTCCATACAGGCAGTCACCCTGTGAGTGGTGGGTGTCTGGAACGCATTGCCAGCAGAGGTGGTTAGAGGCAGGCATGGTAGGTGCATCTGGACAAATGCATGAGTAGGTGGGGAGCAGAAGGATACAGATGCTTGGGAACTGGGCGACAGGTTAAGACAGTAGATTTGGATCGGCTTAGGCTTGGAGAGCCGGATAACCTGTTCCTGGGCTAAATTTACTTTGTTTCTTTTTTACCTGAGGGTGGATGTAAACCCGGGGTCCCAGGCGCTGTGAGGCAGCAGTGCTACCCACTGAGTCACCGTGCCAAGAGTCAGTGCCTTGGAGGCATTTGAACACAGTGGTGATCGCCAAATGTGAGATGGTTCTGAACAGCAGCATCTTCATTTGTTTCTTGCAGGGACAGATGCTCGATTCCAAGAGGCGAAGGATCGTGCAGTCTCGGCAAACCTGACAGCAGCTGCAACTCTTGCTGAAATTCAGCAGTTCAGTCAGCAGCTGCTGAGCACATCTGGCTCCGTGGCGAGAGTCAATAAAACCGTCAGAGAAACAAATGACCTCATCAGTGATTCAGCGAAGACTGGTAAGTTTGCAGTGAGAAATTGATTAAAGGTCATTTTTGACGAATGTACTTATTTTACATGACTGGACATGTGCAGAGCCAAAACAAACAATCACACATTTACTTTTTTTTTAAAAGAAAGAAAGTCAAAACCATGCTGTCAAATGTTCTGCTACTTTGCTGTCTCATCCCAGAATAATGGAAATCTTGCTTCCAGCCGTAACATGCACAGTGCAGTGACGTTCAGTTCCGCCTGTATTTAAATTTCTGCTCTTTCCCGTTTAGCGGCGGCCGCTGGTAAAAAGGTGCAGGAGGTTGAAGTTCAAGCCAACTACCTGCTGGAGAAGCTGAAGCCGCTGAAAGTTCTGGAGGAGAACCTGAACAGAAACTTATCAGAGATAAAGGAATTGATCAGTCAGGCGCGGAAGCAAGCTGCTTCGGTGAGTAGCCAGCCAGGGATGCATTGATGGTGCAGGAAAGATTAACGGCAGTGGTCACTTGCTTTGGCCCCCAGAAGTGGTGGTGGGGGTGGGATGTTGTTTTGTTTGTAGCAGCGATGGGGAGTGGGCAGGGAATTGGAGTTGACGCTACTGGCCATGATTGGTAATAGCAGGCCCAAAGGACCGAATGGACTCTTCCTACCCGTGTTTATTATGTTCTTCTACCTTTTATATTCTGCTAAAGTCACTCATGGCACCATCTCATACTTCAACTCAATTCTTGCTCTTGCTTAGAGACACTGCTGTGATGCTGAGGTTTCCTGAACTCTATGATCTATAGGCTTTCAACCCAGTAACAACAAGTAAAACCTCATTGCTACTTGCTAACGTGCCTCATAACCCTTGTTTTCACGGCATTGGTTGTGTTCTTGTATCAGCCTTACTCTTCAACTTGTGCCTAGTTAAAAACATTGTTTAAAACTGCAATCTGTCCTTAGTCTTACCAGGAAATAAGAGACAGATTAAAGTTTTAGTTCAACATCTTAAGGACTAGTTTTATTTGCTGAGGAGTTCCCCAAGGCAGTGTCCTAGGCCCAATGACTTCCATCATTTTCTTCATCAATTACGTTCCCTCCATCATAAGGTCAGAAAGAGGGATGGCCGCTGATGATGTTCATCAACATTTGCGACTTTTCAGATATAGAATTCATTCATGCCCATATGTAACAAGACCTGGATAATATTCAGGTTTGGGTTGACCAGTGGTAAGTAATATTCACATGACATAAGTGACAGGCATTGAACATCTCCAACAAGAGACAATCCAATATTTCCCCTTGACATTCAACGGCATTACCCTCGCCAAACGCCCCACTGTCTACCAACAACACAGTTACCAGAAATCTAGCTGGACCAACCATGAAAATACTGTGACTACATGAGCAGGGCAGAGGCTGGGAATCCTACAGTGAGTTAGTCACATCCTATTCCCCAAAGTCTGTCCATCATCCACAAAGCCCAAGTCAGGAGTGTAATGGAATACTCCCCACTTAGCTGGATGGGTGCAGCTCTAATAACAATCAAGAAGATTAACACCATCCAGGACAAAGCTGCCCACTTGATTGGTACCACATCCACAAACATTCACTCCCTGAAGCACTGATACACACTGCCAACAATGTGTATCATTTGCAAGATACGCTGTAATAGCTTCTCAAAATGCCACCAACGGCACCTTCCAAACCCATGACCTCAACGAATCGTAGAAATGTACAGCATGGAAACAGACCTTTTAGTCCAACTCATCCATACCGACCAGATATCCCAACCCAATCTAGTCCCACCTCCAGCATCCGGCCCACATCCCTCCAAACCCTTCCTATTCATATACCCATCCAGATGCCTTTTAAATGTTGCAATTGTACCAGCCTCCACCATTTCCTCTGGCAGCCTCATTCCATACACGTACCACCCTCTGAGAGAAAAGGTCTCTTTTATATCTTTCCCCTCTCACCCTAAACCTATGCCCTCTAGTTCTGGACTCCCCGACCCCAGGGAAAAAACTTTTACCATTTATCTTATCCATGCCCCTCATGATTTTATAAACCTCTATAAGGTCACTTGTCAGCCTCCAACGCTCCAGGGCAAACAGCCCTATCCTATTCAACCTCTCCCTATATCTCAAATCCTCCAACCCTGGCAACATCCTTGTAAATCTTTTCTGAACCCCTTTAAGTTTCACGACATCTCTCCAAAAGAAAGGAGACCAGAATTGCAAGCTGTATTTCAAAAATGGTCTAACCAATGTCCTGTACAGCCGCAATATGACCTCCCAACTCCTGTACTCAATACTCTGACCAATAAAGGAAAGCATACCAAACGCCGCCTTCACTATCCTATCTGCTTGCGACTCCACTTTCAAGGAGCTATGAACCTGCACTCCAAGGTCTCTTTGTTCAGCAACACTCTCGAGGACCTTACCATTAAGTGTATAAGTCCTGCTAAGATTTGCTTCAACCACAAAGAAGGACAAGGGTGTCAAATACATAGGATTGTGTGCAGGTTTCCCTGCCAGCCATTTACCATCCTGACTTTGAACTATATCCCCATGCACTCCCTGTCACTAGGTCATAATCCCTCCGTAATGATATTATGGCTGTCCCTACACCACAAGGATTGCAGTGAATCAAGGAGACAGTTCACCATCTCCTTCTCAAACAGGTTAGAGATGGCAGTAATTACTGATGTAGCCAGCAAAGCCTACATCTCCTGAATGGAGAAAACAAAGGCAGAGGAATGCTGTGCAATGGGCTGCCCAGCTCAAGCAGTGTTGTTGGGGGCAGGTGCGGAGAGAAGGCTTGGCTGCTTGGAGCCAGCAGAGGATGCTGGGTATTTGTTGGGATGGGCAAGTTGGTGATAGAAGGACACACAGACAGGCAACGGGATAGAGTGTTTGATTGAGGTGGGTTCAGGCACAGAGGGACTGAGGCTTGAGCACAATCGATTATAAGAATGGGGATGGGCCAGTAAGCTGCAGTATCTTTTATTTGTCAGGATCATGTTAGCTGTGAGCACTCAGGGCTGGTGTATTCCTGTGGAGTAGGAGCTTTATTCTGTGAGGACGATCTAACTGACTGAGAATGGATGAGGTGAACTCTCCTGAGGAGAACTTACTAAACCTCCGTGCTTGTGTCTTGGCTGGTCACCCTTGTGCCAATATCAAATCCAGCCATTTTGATACTGATCATGAATTTGATATTTTTCCCCAGATTAAAGTGGCAGTATCAGCCAACCATGATTGTGTCCGTGCCTACCAACCAGCAGTGACAAGCAGCAACTACAACACTCTGACACTGAATGTGAAAACCTCCGAATCAGAAAACTTGCTGTTCTACCTCGGCAGCAGCACCAGTGTGAGTAACCTGATGTATCTGTTGTTACAAACTGTGGAGTGGCCTGGACTGACCATTAAAGATTAGATGCCCTACAGTGTGGAAACAGACCCTTCGGCCCAACAAGTCCCCACTGACCATCCGAAGAGTAACCCACCCAGAACCATTCCCCTACTCATGCCCCTTACACTATGGGCAATTTAGCATGGCCAATTCACCTGACCGGCACATCTTTGTGACTGTGGGAGGAAACCCACATAGACACGGGGAAAATGTGCAAACTCCACACAGACAGTCGCCCGAGGCTGGAATTGAATCTGGTCCTTGGCGCTGCGAGGCAGCAATGCTAACCACCGAGCTACTGTGCCACAGGACTGTCAGACCATTAAAATAGTCAAACCAGTGAACCAATCGACGCACCTGCAGTGGTGTACGCCCATTGAGGTTTACTTATGCTTCAAATGCTTTGGTACAATGAGTGTAGGTTGCCATGTAAATGAAATGAAACTATTCCCTTCCAGATCAGGAGTTCCATTTCTCTTGTGTGAGAACAGCAGTAGTGTTTAGGTAACAACTAACTTCTCATGATTTGTAGGACTACTTCAGGAAGGCAGCATTTCCCATCTTTTGCTAACTGTAGTTTTTGTTATGAGGCATTGTACAAATGTGTCAAGTGAAAATAATTCCGTAAATAATGATGTATCTTCATGCTGTGGTTCTGTTCGCCGAGCTGGAAGTTTTTGTTGCAAACGTTTCGTCCCCTGTCTAGGTGACATCCTCAGTGCTTGGGAGCCTCCTGTGAAGCGCTTCTGTGGTGTTTCCTCCGGCATTTATAGTGGCCTGTCCCTGCCGCTTCCGGTTGTTAGTTTCAGCTGTCCGCTGCAGTGGCCGGTATATTGGCTCCAGGTCTATGTGTTTGTTGATGGAGTTTGTGGATGAGTGCCATGCTTCTAGGAATTCCCTGGCTGTTCTTTGTTTCGCTTGCCCTATAATGCTGGTGTTGTCCCAGTCAAATTCATGTTGCTTGTCGTCTGCGTGTGTGGCTACTAGGGATAGCTGGTCGTATCGTTTCGTGGCTAGTTGATGTTCGTGGATGCGGATCGTTAGCTGTCTTCCTGTTTGTCCTATATAGTGTTTTGTGCAGTCCTTGCATGGGATTTTGTACACTACATTAGTTTTGCTCATGCTGGGTATCGGGTCCTTCGTTCTGGTGAGTTGTTGTCTGAGTGTGGCTGTTGGTTTGTGTGCTGTTATAAGTCCTAGTGGTCGCAGTAGTCTGGCTATCATTTCAGAGATGTTCTTGATGTATGGTAGTGTGGCTAGTCCTTTGGGTTGCGGCATGTCCTTGTCCCGTTGTCTTTCCCTTAGACATCTGTTGATGAAATTGCGAGGATATCCGTTTTTGGCAAATACATTGTATAGGTGTTCCTCTTCCTCTTTTTGCAGTTCTGGTGTGCTGCAGTGTGTTGTGGCCCTTTTGAATAGTGTCTTGATGCAACTTCGTTTGTGTGTGTTGGGGTGGTTGCTTTCGTAGTTCAGGACTTGGTCTGTGTGTGTGGCTTTCCTGTATACCTTTGTGGTGAATTCTCCGTTAGGTGTTCTCTGTACCCTCACGTCTAGGAATGGGAGTTGGTTGTTCTTTTCTTCCTCTCTCGTGAATCGGATTCATGTGAGTGTGGAGTTGATGATCCGGTGTGTTTTCTCTATTTCCGTGTTTTTAATTATTACAAAGGTGTCATCAACGTATCTGACCAAGAGTTTGGGTTGAATTTGCGGTAAGACTGTTTGTTCTAACCTTTGCATTACTGCTTCTGCTATGAGTCCCGAGATCGTGAGCCCATGGGTGTTCCGTTGATTTGTTCGTATATCTGGTTGTTGAATGTGAAGTGTGTTGTGAGGCACAAGTCCAGTAGTTTGAGTATGCCGTCTTTGTTGATAGGTTCAACGTCCTGTTGTCTGTTATGTCTGTTCAGCAGGTTGGCTATTGTTTCTCTGGCTAGGGTTTTGTCGATAGAGGTGAACAGTGCCGTTACGTCGAATGAGACCATGGTTTCTTCCTTGTCTATGTGTATATTGCTGATGATGTCCAAGAATTCCTGTGTTGATTGTATCGAGTGTCTGGATCCGCTGATCAGGTGTTTCAGTTTCTGCTGTAGTTTTTTAGCCAGTTTGTGTGATGGTGTCCCTGGTAGTGATACTATGGGTCTGAGTGGGATGTCTGGTTTGTGCACTTTAACTCCCATTCCTAGACGTGATGGTACAGAGAACACCAAACGGAGATTCACCACCAAGGTATACAGGAAAGCCACACACACAGACCAAGTCCTGAACTATGAAAGCAACCACCCCAACACACACAAACGAAGTTGCATCAAGACACTATTCAAAAGGGCCACAACACACTGCAGCACACCAGAACTGCAAAAAGAGGAAGAGGAACACCTATACAATGTATTTGCCAAAAACGGATATCCTCGCAATTTCATCAACAGATGTCTAAGGGAAAGACAACGGGACAAGGACATGCCGCAACCCAAAGGACTAGCCACACTACCATAAATCAAGAACATCTCTGAAATGACAGCCAGACTACTGCGACCACTAGGACTTATAACAGCACACAAACCAACAGCCACCCTCAGACAACAACTCACCAGAACGAAGGACCCGATACCCAGCATGAGCAAAACTAATGTAATGTACAAAATCCCATGCAAGGACTGCACAAAACACTATATAGGACAAACAGGAAGACAGCTAACGATCCGCATCCACGAACATCAACTAGCCACGAAACAACACGATCAGCTATCCCTAAAAGCCACACACGCAGATGACAAGCAACATGAATTTGACTGGAACAACACTACCATTATAGGGCAAGCGAAACAAAGAACAGCCAGGGAATTCCTAGAAGCATGGCACTCATCCACAAACTCCATCAACAAACACATCGACCTGGAGCCAATATACCGGCCACTACAGCGGACAGCTGAAACTGACAACCGGAAGCGGCAGGGACAGGCCACTATAAATGCCGGAGGAAACACCACAGAAGCGCTTCACAGGAGGCTCCCAAGAACTGAGGATGTCACCTAGACAGGGGACGAAACGTTTGCAACAAAAACTTCCAGCTCGGCGAACAGAACCACAGCAACGAGCATCCGAGCTACAAATCTTCTCACAAACTTTGAATGTATCTTCATACAGCACAGAAACAGACCTTTGGTCCAACTGAACCACACCAACCAAGTTTTCCAAACCAAATTAGTCCCATTTGCCTGCTTTTGGCCCATATCCCTCTAAACCTTTCCTATTCATGTACCTGTCCAAGTGTCTTTTAACTGTTGAATCTGTACCTGCATCTATCATTTTCTCTGGCAGTTTATTCCACATACAAACCACCCTCTGTGTGAAAACATTGCCCCTCAGGTCCTTATTAAACCTTTCTCCTCTCACCTTAAAAATACTTATGACCACTCCCACCTTCGAGAAAATACCTTTGCTATTCACCTTATCCATACCCCTCATGATTTTATAAAACTCTGTAAAGTCACCCCTCAACCTTCTACACCCCAGGGAAAAAAGTCCCAGCCTATCCTTATAAGTCAAACCTTCCAGCCCTGGCAACATCCTGATAAATCTTTTCTAAACCCTCTCCAAGTTAATAATATCCTTCCTATAGCAGGATGACCAGAACTGCACACAGTACTCCAGAATAGGCCTCACCAATGTTCTGTACAGCCTCAACATGACATTCCAACTCAGAGTTCTGAGCAATGAAGGCAAGCGCGCTAAACGCCTTCTTAACCACACTGTCTACCTGTGACGCAACTTTCAAAGAACTATATACCTGAACTCTTAGATCTCTCTGTTCAACAACACTATCCAGGGCCTTACCATTAACTGTATAAGTCCTGCCCTTGTTGGTTTTACCAAAATACAATAACACACATTTATCCAAGTTCAACTCCATCTGCCCATTGACCCAGGCGGTATCCACAATCACAGGCACGTGCATCTCTGGAGTGTACTGAAGTACACTTATCCCAGCATGTCGTGCTGCAAGAAGACAGAGTTCAGTAAGAGTTGATCGAGTTCCATTTGTAATCTTAAGTAACTTTCACTGTTGACTGTGCCACCAATTCTGGTGTCATCCGCAAACTGACTGACCATGCCTCCTACTTTCTCATCCAAATCATTTAAATAAATGACGAGCAAAAGTGGACCCAGCATCGATAGTCATCACAGGTCTCCAGTCAGAAAAACAACCATGTACCAGCATCCTACCGTCTCCTACCGTCAGGCCAGCTTTGTATCCACTAATCAGTCCTTGCCTCTTCAAATGCTTGTAATTCAATTTCTCATAATCCCCTCCAACAACTTCGCCACCACTGATGTCAGACTTACAGGTCTACAGTTCCCAGGCTTCTCCTTACAATCCTTCTAAAATAAAGGCTCGACATTAGCCACCCCCTAATCGTCTGGCACCTCAACCATGGCTGTACATGATGCAAACTCCAAAAGCAACACTGGGAATATACCAATGGACTGGTTGCAATGGAGCAAAGTTTTTAAAATGTTTTTCCATTTAGACCTCCCAACATGCTATTAGTTTGCACAGGTTTTTTTTGGTTTTTTTGCAGCATTTGTGTGATGTTTTACAGCTAATAGACGATATAGAACTTTACATGCCACTTTCACCATATGTAACCTAATGATATAACGCTCACAGTCTCCCTCTTACTGAACTCTGTCTTCTTGCAGCACGACATGCTGGGAGAAGTGTACTTCAGTACACTCCAGAGATGCACGTGCCTGTGATTGTGGATACCAAATGTTATAATAAACGTTTATCACATTCTTCAGTATGACATTACTCATGTCTCACCCTTACGTTCCAGGAACGAACAGTGGAATCACAGTGTGACAGGGGCAGATCATGTCTTACCAGATGCTGTGAACCATTTCCTTCTGCAGGCACGCACCATATTTAGAATATCAACATTTAACAATGCATTTTTTTAATCACACTTTGTAATACTCTTAATGTGTTCCTTTTAATAATGTTCTTAAATTAGTGTGTCCAGAAGTTCTTCAAGGTCTAGGAAACCCTTTACCAATTTTTACACTGATTTTTGAGTCAGATCTTTTGTCTTGAATACTGCAGCTTGTGGTATTTTTCTCGTTCTGCTTCAGATAAAACAAGATTAAAAATGCATTGTTCCATTTAGATCTCATAGCGTCATAGAGATGTACAACATGGAAACAGACCCTTCGATCCAACCCGTCCATGCCGACCAGATATCCCAACCTAATCTAGTTCCACCTGCCAGCACCCAGTCCATATCCCTCCAAACCCTTCCTACTCATATCCCCATCCAAATGCCTCTTAAATGTTGCAATTGTACTAACCGCCACCACTTCCTCTGGCAGCTCATTCCATACACGTACCACCCTCAGTGTGAAAAAGTTGCCACTTAGGTCTCTTTTATATCTTTCCCCTCTCACCCTAAACCTATGCCCTCTAGTTCTGGACTCCCCGACCCCAGGGAAAAGACTTGGTCTATTTATCTTATCCATGCCCCTCATAATTTTGTAAATCTCTATAAGGTCACCCCTCAGCCTCCAACGCTCCAGAGAATGCAGCCTCAACCTGTTCAGCCTCTCCCTATAGCTCAAATCCTCCAACCCTGGCAACATCCTTGTAAATCTTTTCTGAACCCAAAAAGTGGCACCTGTATAGCTTTAATCATTTTCAGAAAGAAACGAGGTTGTGCTAAGTCTCTGCCTGTTCCTCAGACTGAATTCCTGGCTGTGGAGATGAGACATGGCAGGGTTGTCTTCCTATGGGATGTGGGCTCTGGCACAACGAGACTGGAATACCCCGATCTTCAAATTAACAACAACAAGTGGTACAGGATTCACGCTGCCAGGCAAGTGGGCATTCCTTCGTCATCTCCCTGCCTGATGCAGGCTGTCGGTCACCTCTAGATTATCCTGAAGTGTTGGTAACTTATCAGGAATAAGAGCAGGGTGAGACCATGTCAAGCCTGCTCCACCATTCAGTACAATTATGGCTTTTTGACTATGGTGGCTTTCAGCTCTTCATTGCTGCCTGCTTCTTATATTTCTTGATTCCCTGAGAGACCCTGCCAGGGCTGTCAGGAATCTTCCTGCATGTGTCCTGAACTAGGGACTTGTCGGGATCAAGTGATGGTTTGGGGAGGGGTTGTGGAAGCCAGCCAATTACCCCTTCCTGCCCTGCACTGCTGCTGACCCAGGATTGGCAGCAGTGGGGTGACAGGCTTAATTACAGGACACTATAAGGCCCCTTACCTATACCCAATGCCTTCATTATTATTTATGAAAGTAATTTTGGGTCACTTACGGAGGGACAGGAGTAGGCTGTTCTGGAGTCTATTTCTTAGATCGATTGGATGACAGTCAGTCGTTCTCTCAGTTCTGATCACTCGATGGCACCTTCTCCCTGCTAAATCAAGCCATCGTAATTTTCAACCCTCCCTCAGGAAACTCTCCACTTTGTGGCAGTGCGTTGCCTCTCATCTTGGAGCACCGTTCCTGGGCAATAGCAGTAGGCTCCCATCTCTCTACAGCGCGATTCAATCAGTCAGACTCAAAGGTGAAGCTCAGGGCAGTGGATGGGGCGGTCAGGGCAGAGGACAGGGAGTCAGGGCACAGGACGGGGGTCAGGGCAGAGGGCTGGGGTCAGGGCAGTGGGTGGGGGTCAGGACAGAGGACGAGGGTGAGGTCAGGGCAGTGGGCTGGGGTCAGGTCAGGGCAGGGGTCAGGTCAGGGCAGAGGGCGGGGGTCGGGGCAGAGGGCGGGGATCGGGGCAGAGGATGGGGGTCGGAGCAGAGGGCGAGGTTCGGGGCAGAGGGCGAGGGTCAGGGCAGAGGACGGGGCTCAGGGCAGGAGGGGAGGATCAGGGCAGAGGACGGGGGTCAGGGCAGAGAGGGAGGGTCAGGGCAGAGGGCGAGGGTCAGGGCAGAGGGGGAGGGTCAGGGCAGAGGACGGGGGTCAGGGCAGAGGCGGAGGGTCAGGGCAGAGGACGAGGGTCAAGGCAGAGGGCAAGGGTCAGGGGGGGTCTGGGCAGTGGGCGGGGGTCTAGGCAGAGGGTGGTGGTAAGGGCAGAGACCGAGGGCAGGAGTCAGGTCTGAGGGCGGGGGTCAGGGCCAAGGGTGGGGGTTAGGGCAGGGGTCAGGTCAGTGGACAGGGGTCAGCGCAGAGGGTGGGGCTCAGGGCAGGGGTCAGGGCAGTGAACGGGAGGGGTCAGGGCAGTAGACAGGGGTCAGGGCAGAGGGCGGGGGGAGTCAGGGTAGAGGGCGGGGGCAGGGTGGAGGTCAGGGCAGAGGGCAGAGGTCAGGGCAGTGGACGGGCGGTGACAGGGCAGGGGTCAGGAGTCCTGAGTTAACCTATTTCCCTGGAGGGTGATTCAGCCCCTGATCTTTCACACATATTCTGCTGTGCCTTATGTTCTAATTTAAAATCAGGAACTGAGATGCTACTAACTGCTTACATGTTAACTAACTGAAACACGGTACACTGCAACTGAGCATATTGCTGCAAGAGTTTCAATTCTGTGGCTGAGACTAAACTGGAATTAGATTTTACAAGGTAATTGTGAGGTATGTGTAATTGCAATGTAAATGAAAATTGCCTTTTCCTAGCTGGAAAATAAACATGTAACACTAATTATGTTGAGTTTTAAAATCCTTTATTTGTTTGGCTGAACAAAATGTGTTTGGTAGGTTTGGCCGTATGGGTACCTTATCTGTTCAAGAAGTTGGTGCGTCCAGTTTAGACAAGCCAGTGGTAAAGACAGCCTCATCTCCTGGAACCTCCACTGTATTGGATGTGGACAATACCACACTCGTGTTTGTTGGGGGTCTCTCGAAACAAATGAAGGTCAGTGCATCTTCTCTGATTTGTACTGCTTACAGCTGGCCTCCTCTTGTCTAACGCCTGCGCTTTTATTGTCTTTTTGAAATAACATCATTTGCCTTTGCAACAGAAAGTAGCGGCTGTGAGGATTACCCACTTCAAAGGTTGCTTGGGTGAAGCCTTCCTGGATGGGAAATCCATCGGCTTGTGGAACTTCCGAGGAAGAGAAGGGAGTTGTAGTGGCTGCTTTGCGAGGTAAAACAGGCCCTATCACTCTTGCTGTTTAAAATCACTTTGGTGAGCATTTCCACCTTCAAAGGTTCATAGTATTACAGAATCGATACAGCACAGGTGGCCATTCGCTCTGTTGTATCCATGCTGGCCCACTGCAACAACAACCTCAGCTTGTCCTTTCCCATTTTAATTTAAAAAAAGAGGAGTAAGCTGCTGGAAATCTGAAATAAAAACCAAAAGTGGTGGAGGAACTCAGCAGCTCTGGCAGCGCCTGTGGAGAGAGAAGCAGAGAATATTTTGAAACCAGAACTGCTGCCAGATGTGTTGAGTTTCTCCAGCCTTTTCTCTTTTTATTTCTAGTTCTTTCCTCTGTAGCTGTTCGTGAAAGGCTGTACCATTGGAAAAATGTCTTGTTTAAACCAGCGATGTTTCCAATTATGCCAGTAAATATTAGGTCACATGGTTTATGTTCTCCTTTTATTATTCATACAACTATCCATAACAAAAACAGCAATTGCTGGAGAAACTCAGCAGGTCTGGCAGCATCTGTGGAGAGAGAAAGAGAGTTAACGCTTGGGGTTCAGTAACCTTCCTTCAGAACTCATTTTTGAATTTGTGATTGATTGGTGGTGACACCAAACATTCCAAGCTGAAACCTTACTTTACCACTTTCTGAGAGAAGTTGACATTATTAAGAGGCTTTTGTACATCATCTGGGAGATGGAATTCGTTGCGATTGTCAGTACAAATTATTGCAGTTAAGTATCACCTTTCTAATTGTTATTTAGACAGGCTCTTGTAGCACAGTGGGCAGCATCTCTACCCCCGTCCCCCCCCGCCCCAGGCAGAAGTTCCTGGTTTAAGTTCCATGCCAGGACCCATTGGTCCTGGGCAAATAGTTGACTGTTGAGACTGTAAATCTTCTCAATACATCTGATAGTAGATGATAAGAGCAAAGGAGTTTCCTGGTCTATCATCGATCAGGAAGCAGTGGTGAACCACCACACCATGTTATTAATGTGTATGGTCCATTCTACTTAAAGTCTATTGCCCACCCTCAAAAATTACAGTAGGAGCTAACACAGTCAACTTCATTTCAAGCAAATGGGACTCAAGATAATTGTTCATAGCTTTTAGAATCACGACATGCTGTGAATGCTCAGTCCATTAGTATGTGGATATGCAATCTCATTATCTGTTCTCCTTTTGTTGAATTTCATATATTTTATGTCTGTTCATAAAAGGCTGCACACCGTGATAAAAAGGTGTTGTTTAAACCAGTGACATTACTATTAGTTTACACAATCATTTTAACAATTCTTTAAAGATCAGGATGTCGAAATGGATCATGCTTCAAACATTCATCTGACTTTCACCTCCACCTGCTCCTTGAACTGCTGTAAACTTCAGCCAGTTTTTATTTCGATCTCAGATTTCTGGAATTTATTTTTTTCTCTACCTGCCAAACCACATTTGAATGTTTCTTTCTACATGAAAAGAATCTTGTGAATTGTGGCGTCCTCCAGAGTCCCCCAGCATCTCAAATGTCAGGCTGCGTCCAGTTTGATTCATTCAATGTGCAGTCCAGAAACATATGCAGGCATGAGATACTGCAAAGGCTGTGGACCCTGACCATATTCAGACTTGTCCTCCAACAAAAATACCTCACTACCTCTATATAATTGCTTTGTTTGGATTCACAAAACCCACATAGTCACTGACAACTGCAACTATTCAGCCATGTCCTCGACCTTGCTGCTGCACCAGCCAAGAAGATGCTGGTAAGACCACATCTTGAGGCCTGTGAAGTGTTTGGTCCCTATATTTAAGGATAGGTATTACTTAATAGGAAGATCTCCAGATTGACTGAACAGCAAAGGTTAAATACGTTGGGTCTCTGCTTAATTGAGTTTGGAAAAATGAGAGGTGATCTCATTGAAACATGTCGAATTCTTAAGGGACTTGACAGAGTAAATGCTGAGAGGATGTTTCTCTTTATGGGAGAGTATAGGAGCAGAGGCATCATCTCAGAATGAACAGGTACAAATTTAAGACTGAGATAGGAGGGATTTATTCTTGGAGGGTTGAGAGTGTTTGGACCTCCTTGCTATGGACAGCTTGTGTATGTTTAAGGCGGAGATAAATCAATGCTTGATTAGTAGGAGAATCAGGGTTACAGGAATAAGACAGGAAAGTGTCAGAAAAGGAGGAATGTTGGATCAGCCACGTTCCTATTGAATGATGGAGCATGCATGAGAGGCTGAATGGCCTCCTCGTGTTCCTATTTCTTATGACCTTATGACCTTATGGCCTTATGACCTTGTGTAGCTTTAGCACGTCTTCACTATTTTTATATTCCATTTCCTTTCAAATAAAGGCTAACATTCTATTTAACATGCCAATCCCTAATGTCTGATGCTAGTATTTTATGATTAATGCAGGAGGACCTCCACATCCAGCTTTCTGCAGTCTTTCTCTGTTTAAATAATATTCAGCTCCTTTATTCCTCTTGTCAAAAAGTATAAGCACACATTTTACCGCAGGCCTACCTTGCCGTTTCTGTGTGACGATGTCAATCTGTGATGTACATCAGGTGGAAAGGATTTATTGTGGAATTACATTGTACGTACTCTGCAGGTCACAGAACGAAGACATTGCTTTCCACTTTGATGGTAGTGGCTATTCAGCTGTCGAGAAAGTGTTACGTTCCACAACAACCCAGCTGGTGATGCAGTTCAGCACATTCTCACCAAATGGCTTGCTCCTCTACCTCGCTTCAAATGGCACCGTAAGCATCCATCAGTTTTCTTTAATAGAATCTCTACAATGGGGAAGCAGGCCATTTGGCCCATTGAATCCCGACCAACCGTCCGAAGAGCATCACACCCAGACCCACCTCCACACCCTATCCCTGTGACCTTGCATTTCCCATGGCTCATCCACCAAGCCTGCACGTCCCTGGACACCCTGCTGTGGAGCCCCCTCTCCCAGCCCTGGGACCCTGAGTCTAAAGCTCCCCAACTGGCCCTGGTCTCTCCCAGCACCCACCAGCTGACACTTCCTTCCCCCTTGCATTGTCCTCTACAGTTAAAGCTTGTTTCTTGGCCTGTCACATGACAGGAGAGAAGCAGACTCTGATTGGAGGAGCAGCTCCTTCCTTTCAACTCAAGAAGATGACTTTTCTCTGGTTGGTCACCTCTTATGTGAATTTCCGAAGCAATTTGACAGTTTGGTGGGTGGGTATGGATTATGTAAGGTGTCAGTTGGCTGGGTAGCCAGTTGGTGATGAAGAGTGCCACCACCAGTGTGTATTCACCAACCGGCTGAGGTTACCATGTCGGACTGCCCTTCTTAGCCTCTCCCCTTACCTGAAGTGTGGAGACTCTCAGGCTAAACCACCACCAGTCACACTCTGAAAAAAGAGCAAAGATTAAGGTGACTTTATCTTTGTGTAATCTGAACAATGATGCGTACTAGTGTGTTCGCAGGCAGCCTGGTGAACACACCGTAAGTGTGGAGTGCTCCTTTAATCATGAGCATTGTAACACTATCTGAGGCAGATCAGTTCTGCTCAGATTCTCTATAACCGGCCCCTCCACACACCGAAACCTGTGTCTGGCTGTGAAACATTGAAAAGGACTGCACTCCTGTATCCACCCTTGACGGGGAAGTTAGTTTCTGAGTAGCAGGCGGAGTTTGTTTCTCGAGGAGTGGAGAGGGTGAACTGGGTCGTGCTTATGAGAAATTGTTCTGTAGATTTATCTGCTTCCTGCCATGTTTCCTCCATAAAACAAAACAAAAAAATGAGACAGCCGCAGAATGTCCAAATCATGAGGGAGAATTGTGGAAGCGGGGTTCAAGAATGTTCATTTTATTGCTGTCTTGCAGAAAGATCAGAGACCTTTACTGTTAGGGGCAAGGCCAAACCTCCTCAAAATGTATAAAGAAAATAATTTAGACCCAAACTTACCCTAATTTTAAAGGCAAGTTACAAGTGTTGCATTACAGGTGCAATCCCATTGGTCAGTCTTGAAGCAAAACACCCTTTATTCATGTACTATAGTTAAAATACAAACAAGAGAAACATAAAATTGGAACAACAACTTTATTGGAAAATGTAACAGAACAATAGATTATTTAATTGCTAAACAGCAACTGGTCCAATGTAGTAACATCCCATAAACACATCCTTGGCAAGGGCAAGTTCAGCAAAGTAGATTGTCTCACATGCAATTCCAGCAGCGGGAAGAGAATCCAAGCTTTTAGCTTTAACAGAGAGAGGAATAAGAGCTTCCACATCCAGCTTCAAGATCCCAGCAGCAACTGCTACTGAAAAACTAAAACCAAACATTCTGGTTCTAAGGGAGCTTGGCCCCACCCATTCAGGCTGCTGCTATTGTTCCAACTTAAAAAAAGGCTCACAAGATGTTTACTTTGTTTGTTTGAACAAACTGCTCATCTCCTGTATCTCAAGCTTTCTTCATAAAAAATGCCAGGATGTAATACATCTCTTAAAGCCATAGTACCATCACAGTAACCTTCTTCCTTTTTACCCTTCACCAGAGAGATTTCTTAGCAGTAGAGCTGGCAGACGGGAAAGTGCGAGTGACCTTTGACCTAGGGTCTGGAGTTCTAACCCTTATGTCAGAGAAAAGATACAACAATGGAACATGGTTTAAAATTGCATTTCAGCGCAACCGGAAGCTAGGTAAGAAAAGAGATTTCTTAATCAGCCAATGAGCTTGTGTTTCTCATTAGGTTTCATAAAGTTTTATAAATTCCCCTTTCTGGAGAATGCTTAGTAATGGGACTTCAAATGAGTAGCTAACCTAGTCCATTCTGTTGTTTCAGCTGGATTCCCTGATAAGGACAGGCAGTGACATGTTGCAATCTCACTCACCTAGTCATCCAGGGCTAATGCACTCACAACATGGGTTCGAGTCATACCATAGCAGATGGTGAAATTTTCTTTCAATAAATAGAAATAAAATAGCCAAATGGTGACCATTATCAATTATTTTGAAGAAGGAATTCTGCCATCCTTATTTGGTCTGGCCTACATATGACTCCCGACCTACAGCACTGTGGTTGATTCTTAACTGCTCTTTGAAATGGTCCTAGCACGCTACTCAAAGAACAGAGACCAGTACAGGACAGGATCAGGCCTTTCTTCATGAATCATAGAGCCCAATCTTGTAGTGACAGTGAGATATGATGATGCTTCTAACAATCAGCACTTCCCTCTCATTCAGTATCAATGGTTAACCAATCAATAGTTTATTAATGGGGCAGCACAGTGGTTAGTACTGCTGCCTCATAAGCCAGGGACCCAGGTTTGATTCTAGCCTCAGGCAACTGTGTGGAGTTTGCACATTCTCCCCTTGTCTGTGTGGGTTTCCTCCCACAATGCAAAAATGTGCAGGCCAGTTGAATTGGCCATGCTAAATTGCCCATAGTGTTAGGTGCATTAGTCAAAGGGAAATGGGTCTGGTTGGGTTACTCTTCTGAGGGTCGGTGGGAACTTGTTGGGCCACACTGCAGGGAATTGAATCTAATCTAATCTACCTCCTTCAGTTGGTATTCTTGCAAATTGTCCTGATGAGCCCAGTACTCAAGTTCTGTGCTACCAAACAACCAGTGGTATATTCTGTTTGTTTCAAATTTCCCACAAGTTATTTACCGAGTAAATAAACCCACGGTCATACTCCAGCATCAAAGATGTTTTTAGTCGGTGTGTATGAGTCCAGACACTAATTATCAGTAGCTATAAGGACCATAATTGCTGGTTACAATACCATTTTTAAAAAAAAATTGATTCACAGAATGTGGGCATTTCCTCAGAGGACAGTTAACCACATGGCTAGGCGGCCAGACCAGAGAAGGGTGGCAGATTTCCTTCCCTAAAGGGTATTAGTGAACTAGACTGAGTTTCCCCTAGCAATTAGCAGTGGTCTTCTGATCATCATTAGCCTCTGAGTTCCAGATTTTTTTAATTGAATTCCAATATGGCGGGATTTGAGGAAGGGTCGCAGGACCCGAAACGTTAACTCTGATTTCTCTTCACAGGTGCTGCCAGACATACTGGGCTATTCCAGAAACTTCTGTTTTTCTGTTTATGATGGTGGGATTTGAACCTGATTACCTGGGACATTACCTGGGCCACTGGATTAATAGTCTAGTGGTAATACCATTAGCCTATCACCTGACCATTAGAACTTAATAGTCACATTTCCTGATATCATTCACTGTCCGGTCAGTACAGGATATGTTTACAGGCACGAAGGATAGCACCCTGACCACTAACGTTAGAGACATAAACCTAGAGATCTCAAGTGACACATCTCCAGGATTGTTTTTACTAACAGATTACACTGAACATTCACAGGTATTTTGGCTGTCATGGACCCATTTAATTCAACGGATCGAGAAACCAAGCAAGGAGAATCACCAGGAACTGCTTCAGATCTCAATCGTGGGAACAAAGATCCAATCTATGTCGGAGGATTGCCGCGCTCCAGAAGCTACAGGTAGTTTAATGTGTTCCCGTGGTCAAGAGTACAGTGCTGCTGTCGTCTCACTGGTTCCAACCAACGGTAGGAATAAAAGTTCCCAGAGTTAAAGCCTCACGTTTTTAGCCTTGAAAGGTTCGGCTGTCATGCACTCATTCCACCCGTCGGAGTTTGTTCAAATTGTTATTTTTGTCACACGCAGCACTAAAATGATTCTGAATCTTCTTGATGTTTGTAACTCAGGGATTAAAATAAGCAGAAGCCACATGGTGTAGATTGTGTTTCATCGGAATTTTATTTTAATTGGCAGCGATTGATCCAAATGTCCATCCCAAGCCGACCCTTCAGAAAACCTAATGCACATCACTAAATCAGTTTTGACTGAAAAGTATTCTTTTCACTGAAAGCTGGTTCACTGTTTCCTTTCACGAGTATTTGTGGTATTTGACTGAGTGGCCCATTTCAGAATCAGCTTCTTGGATGCTGCCTGACCTGCTGCGCTTTTCCAGCAACACGTTTTCAGCTCAACGGCTTATGAGGTCTGTGCCATTTAGAATTAGCATTAGCTTTTTCCGTCACATACTCAAATGAATGCACTGAAAAATTTAGACTCACAGCACCACAAAGGTATCCTGGTACAGATTCTTACGTACAAATGCTTAGGGGTAAAATAATTAGAAAAATAAATAAATAAAAGGTCAAGCTATACCGATTATAGGAATACATGGCACAGTGGCTCAGTGGTTAGCACTGCTGCCTCACAGCGCCAGGCACCCGGGTTCAGTTCCTGCCTTGGGCAACTGTCTGTGTGGAGTTTGCACATTCTCCCCGTGTCTGCGTGGGTTTCCTCCGGGTGCTCCAGTTTCCTCCCACAGTCCAAAGATGTGCAGGTCAGGTGGATTGGTCATGCGAAATTGCCTGTAGTGTTAGGTGCATTAGTCAGGGGTGAATGTAGGGGAATGGGTCTGGGTGGGTTGCTCTTCAGAGGGTCGGTGTGGATTGTTGGGCCGAAGGGCCTGTTTCCACACTGTAGGGAATCCAATCATTAGAGAAATAATGAAATAAAAAGTTCAGACTAAGTGTCCTTCCAACCCAGTCCACACTGGCACCTAGTCTAGTTTAATCCATTCCCAGTGCACCACCGTCTCTTCCTGTTTCCGCAAAGTTAAACTTTCTGTTGCACCTATTTCCCTGCTCGTGAGGTTTCAAAGGCCAGGGTTTGATCCTCAAAACGATCTCGTCTTTTTGCAGGAAAGAAGTTCTCAGCAAATCGTTTGTGGGTTGCTTGAAGAAATTGGAGATTTACCGTTCAACTTTCGACCTGCTGAGGAATTCCTTGGGTGTGAGGAAAGGTTGTTTGCTTGAGGTAAAGAGGAACAGCGATGTAAATTAAGCAAGAGTGAGGACTTTTTTCTTCTCTCTTACCAGGAGAGAAAAGCTTAATGTTAAAAGCCACCACCGGCAAGTTCCCCTCCAAGCCACTCACCATCCTGACTTGGAAATAAATCACTGTTCCTTCAGGGTCGCTGGCTCAACAATCTTGGAATTCCCTCCCTCAGGGCATTGTGGGTCTACCTATAGCACATGGACTGCAGTGGGTCAAGAAGGCAGCTCACTGCCAAGGGCAGCTAGGGACAGGTAACAAACGCTGGCCACTCAGAGACACCCACATCCCACAGAGGATACAAAGATAGTTACAAGTTTGTTTGACATATACTGATGTTGACCATTTCATTACCAGCAAGGCGGTCAGATTTTCCTCCTCTTAGCAGAAAGGCTCTGTTAAACGTAGTGGGATTCAGACAGCTTTATTAAATGCATTTGCACTTATGAAATTGACTGTCAAATCGCAATTGTGTTAACATTTGTCTTAAATCCTAATGTTCAAATTGACTGCGCAGTGGCTAAGTGGTTCGATTCTTCCCTTAGGCAGCTATCTGTGCGGACTTTACACATTTTCCACGTGTCTGTGTGGGCTTCTGCTAGGTGCTCCAGTTTCCTCCCACAGTCCAAATATGTGCAGGTTAGGTACATTGGCCATGCTAAATTACCCATAGTGTTCAGGGAGGTGTGGGTTAGGTGCATTAGCCATGGAAAATGCAGGTTTGTAGGGTAGGGGAGAATGGGTGTGGGTGGGATACTATTCAGAGGGTTGATGTGGACTCATTGGGCCAACTGGCCTGTTTCCACACTGTAGGAATTCTAAGGATAAATTGCCTCCCCTCGAGGCGTTGAGGAACGTCTGTTCAGGAGCATTAGCTATGATTTGTAACTGGCAGTTGGTTGTATCTGAGGAAGGCATGCCTGGATGTTGAAGGCACTGAGAACACTTGGTGGCCTGGAAAATACTGAGAAGTAGAATAAGACCACCCGAGGAATGTTGAGGAATTTATGTAGCTCTCTGCATTATTGGAGTTTTTTGGAACAAGAAGACTTCAACTGAAGAAATAATTTGATTGCTCCTCTCTCTCCTGAGGGATTGGGTTACAGCAGGAAGTCTGTGGACTAGCCTGTTAGTCTGTGGAAAGGGACTGATGCTGTAATAGAGATTATGCTTTCAGGATGTTATCAGGAATGGAGGACTTAAGTTATAATGATAGGATGGGACTTTCTTCACTAGAACATTGGAGGTTGAGGGGTGGCCTTACAAAGGTTTATAAAATCATGAGGGGCATAGATAAGGTGAATAGCCAAGGTCTGTTCCCTAAGGTGGGGGAGTTCAAAGCTAAGGATCATATGTTTAAGGTGAGAGGCGAGGGTGTTAAAAGGACATGAGGGGCGACTTCTTTTCCACAGATGGTGAGTGTGTGGAATGAACTGCCAGTCGAAGTGGTGAATGTATACATGGTTACAGTGTTTAAAAACATTTGCATAAGTACATGAATAGGAAAGGTTTGGAGGGATATGGGCCAAACACAGGTAGGTGGGGTTGTTTAGTTTGGAAACTTGGTTGGCATGAGCTAGTTGGACTGAAGGCTTTGTTTCCATGCTTGATGGCTCAATGACTCTTTTTGTTAGCAGGCATCATGATAGTTGATAAACTGGCCCAACCTTCTGACAGAACAGCACACCCAGTGAGGAGGCTAATACAGCTAGATGGTTGAATCTCTAGTCACTGCTACGTGAGTCCTTGGGGAGTAGGCCCGTGGTCTTCACTAGCTTCCCTTGTCAGTATACTGTGACTGAACAAATGCAATCTCCGAATTTTATGGTCTTACTTGATGCTTTAACTGTGCTGCTGTGTTACAAAGACCCATGGAAAGTCACAAGATGCTTGCTTGCTCGGAGACACTGGCCTTGAGTCTGTCCGTCAGTCTTTAGAAAACAAACCAAACTCAGCTTGCAGTATGACCTTCAAACGAGGCTTTTGCTGGAGTATCATTTTGTGTCGGATGTTTTTGGTGGACATCCCTTTGTTATGAACAAGGTGTAGCAGACATCTGATGCTACCGGCCCCAAACTCCCTTGCTGTAGTTAGTTTTTGTTTTATATTCAGACAGCTCTCCTTGGAACAATCTGGGACGAGTTCTGTTTCAGAGCTATCCAGTTGGTGCCTGTTCTCTTCTGTAATCTTGCCCTGTAATTAAATAAGTCAGTTTGAGGTATTAGCCTCACCTTCACTACTTTCTTGCAGACAGCCAGTTTCTTCACCGCATCCCTCCAGGGTGGAGACCAGGTCATTGAGTATATTTAAGGCTGAGAGAGACATGCACAGGAATTCCTACACACCGGACATTCAAACTGGAACTCCATCAGTAATCACATTGATTTGGACCTCATTTACCAACGTCTGAGAAAAAGAACCGCAAATGATATCACCCACCTTAACAAGCCAAGACACACAGATAGAAAGTGGGTCACTAACACCAGTGCTTCACCAGTGGCTCATTGATGATGTTGCCTAGCTTGGTGACGAAACATCTGGAAACAAACCTTCCAGCTCAGCGAGCAAACTTACAACCTGAGGTTCTTGTGTATCAAGGGTTATGGGGGAGGAAGTGGGAGAATGGGGTTGAGAAACTTGTCATGATTGAATGGTGGAGCAGACTCAGTGGGCTGAATGGCCTAATCTCTGCTCCAATGTCTTGTAGTCTTATTAATCGATTGTTTGATTCCATTGCTGCATTGACAAGAGCAGTCGAGGGTGTGGTGCTGGAAAAGCACAGCAGGTCAGGCAGCATCCGAGGAGCAGGAGAGTCGATGTTTCCGAAACGTTGACTCTCTTGCTTCTCGGATGCTGCCTGACCTGCTGTGCTTTTCCAGCAACACACTCTCGACTCTGCATTGGCAAGAGGTAAGTTATAAATGGAAATGCTGTATGTAACTTTTGATTACCTTTTCTTTACCAGCCTATCCGTAGTGTGACAGTTTGGAATGATGGCTACATTCAGTTACAGCCACAAGTCCTTCCAGTGGAAGCCAGGTTAATGACAACCTTTAGTACGCAGAATGACACTGGGATCATTTTAGCCGGGTTTGGCAAATCAACGAGGAACCGCAATCGTCGGCAGACAAAGATGGTGAGTCAAGGGGTACAGACCCAGTCTAATATTCGGCAAGAAAGATGCAGAGGAAAGAAGGGGTTTTTCTTCCCAAAATGAAGTGAGTTACTTTGATCTGGAATTCCCTGCCTGGTGGAAACAGAGCTGTCAAAAGAGAATTCGATAAATGCTCAAACTTGCTGCAGATCCAGAGGGAAAGAGATTAATAGGATGTCTCTTCCAAAGAGCTATCACAAGTTCGATGGGCCAAATGGAGTAAGGCAAATGAAGCATAAGAACATTCCAGAATCTTGTCAATTAGGTAATAGGGAACAAGAGGCCAAGCATAGACTGAAGTCACATTCTCAATCACTTTACCACAAACTAAAAGGTCTTAATGTGAAACAACAGCTTAAGCTGATCAAATGCTTTCTCGCATCTCTGAGGAACATCCGAATGCACTTGGCTCACAATCAATTACTTTGAACTGCAGACCATGTTGCACTGTTCTCTTCTATATTTAATTATGATTATTTCCCATTTAACTCATCTGTAAAGAAAGGAAAACCAATTTCCTTTATTTTTAAGGCTTGAAATTCTAAATTAAACAACTTTTAAACTATTGAAATCAAAAGTAGATCACCCCAGCAGCAACTTTATACAAAAGATCCAATTAGATATTGGTGTCACTGCACCTTGTCCACAAGTTGCATAGGCCAAATTTAATATTTGAGATGGACAAGTGTTTGATATGGTTTGAAGGATATGCCACTATACCACGTCATGGTTTCTGCACTTCCATTTGACTATTATCTCTTTATTAAAAATGCTGAAATGTTGGTGTATGTCCGTATTGAGAGTTCTACCTGATTAAAGGCTGCTTTTTACATATTATAGGTGGACGACATTCAGTCTTGGGGTATACAGCTGAGGTGTTACCTGACAATCAGAGAGAGAAAGCGGTTAGAAGTATCAAGTTCTATTTGTCAGAAGTCCCCATTCTGATGGAATATTTAATTCAGTCACAAGAATGTGGGTGGCACAGTGGCACAGTGGTTAGCACTGTTGCCTCACAGCGCCAGAGACCCGGGTTCAATTCCCGCCTCAGGCGACTGACTGTGTGGAGTTTACACATTCCCCGTGTCTGTGTGGGTTTCCTCCGGGTGCTCCGGTTTCCTCCCACAGTCCAAAGATGTGCATGTTAGGTGAATTGGCCATGCTAAATTGCCCGTAGTGTTAGGTGCCGGGGTAAATGTAGGGGAATGGGTCTGGGTGGGTTGCGCTTCAGCAGGTCGGTGTGGACTTGTTGGGCCGAAGGGCCTGTTTCCACACTATAAGTAATCTAATCTAATCTAATCTAAGAACTTACATTTTCCTGTTTTAATGAGGGCATTAGCACATTTATAATAAATTGTCCGCTAATACCAGTGGTAATTTCACGTCATAAACTCTTCAGTGCTCTGATACCTCTTCCTGAAATTCATCCTTATATTTCTTCCATTCCTCATTCTGCTTCTGTTTTTCATTTTCTCGTCCTAGCCCAGTTGCTTGAGGTAACTCTGCACCTGTAGAGGAACCAGAGCACTCCAGTGAAGGGAAAACTTTTTTCCTTTCGGGACCTGTGGATATCATTGGCTGGGCCAGTGACTGTGGCTGTACATCTCCAATTGTCCTTGAGGGGCTGGGGCATTTTGTTGGAGTACTTCTCACTGTTGCACCGAGAGTAACTCCATTTCCATTGCACGTTTCACTTCTGCCACTCCCTGGAGCTGGAGTCAGAGAGGAGACCAAACGTTACCCCTGCGCTGTGGCTAGTATTGCTAATAAACTCTCAGAATATGAGCTGAAACTTGAGACTAAAATTGAACTTGAACCAAATCTGCTTGACCCCCGACTAATCTACATTTGCTTCCAGTCTGGCACCATCTTCGTTTTAAAGATTCTCATCCTTGTGTTCAACTCTTTCCATTGCCTCATCTGCTCACTGGTTTCTGTAGCATTCCCTGGCCCGTTCTCTGAAGGATGTCAAATTGGACTCAACATGTCCACACTTGTGTCTCTCTCCACAAGGTAGTGCAGGACCTGCTGAGTTTCTCCAACATTCTGTCTGTCTGTTCCCAGCCTTACATCTGAAAACACTCGGTGCCTCTGTGTCTGTCTTCCTGCAGGCCCCATTGTGATATGATCATTAAAAGGCAGTTATCAGGATTGATTAAATTGGGTTGCTTACTTCCTTTTCAGCAGGACTGTCATTCTGGAATAAGTTAAAAATCGTACAACACAGGTTATAGTCCAACAGGTTTATTTGGAAGCACTAGCTTTCGGAGCACTGCTCCTTCATCAGGTAACTAGTGGGGCAGGATCATAAGGCACAGAATTTATAGCAAAATATCACACTGTAATGCAATTAAAACACTATCCTGAACAAAACTGGATTGTTGCTAAATCCTTCATCTTTTAGAATAGGTTGCAGGTTTTGGTTCATTAATATGTAAATCCCAGAACTTCTTTTAAGTCACATTCTCGAGATAACATGGTTTTATAAAAAAAGGTGACATCTCAACTCAGAAAATGCAATAAAGGTGTGAGGTTAGAGTCTGAAAATGTGTTGCTGGAAAAGCGCAGCAGGTCAGGCAGCATCCAGGGAACAGGAGAATCGACGTTTCGGGCATAAGGCCTTCTTCAGGAATCTGCAGACCTCACTTTCTCCTCTGAGGTTAGAGTCTGTCTGTATCCCAGTCTTGAATCAGACTGGTTCTGTTTCCAAACTTGGAATGTATAATATGTCACACGGATTGACTGCCCATAGGTTGTGTGCTTTTCGAGCAAAGATAGAATGTATCTGCAAATACAATTCTGCAAATGCATATTCACCCCATAGACTTATATGTGTGTGTGTGTGTATGTGTGTGTATGTGAGGGAGGGACAGAGAGACAGAGAGTCTGAGTGTGTGTGGGTGAGAGTGTGTGTTTGTGTGTGTGTGTGTACTTGTTGAGTGTGTGTGTGTGAGTCTGACAAAGTATAAGCCTGTGAGAGAGTGTGTGCATGCGTGAGTGTGGGGAGAGTATTTGTATGTCTGAAAGAGAGCGTGTATGAGAGGGGTCTATGTGAGTATGTAAGAGTGTGTATGTATGTGTGCTTGTGAGTGTGTGTACAGTGTAGTGGGGTCACCTGTAGTGTGACATGAATGCAGGTTCCAGTTGAGGCCATCCTCATGACTATCAGATTCTGCTCGGCCATTCTGGATTGTTGCATATCCCCAAGTCCGCCTTGGAAAGCATTCACATAAACGTTTGGGAGTTGGTAAATGCTGACTGCATCTGAGCAGCATTGAATAACAAGGCATTGGGTTACAGGGAGTATTTCTCAAAGAGATTGCCTTTCAGCCAGTGCCCTGTGCTGTGTACCTTGCATGTGATTGAGGATTTTTTTTTAGATTAGATTACATTACAGTGTGGAAACAGGCCCTTCAGCCCAACAAGTCCACACCGACCCGCCGAAGCGCAACCCACCCATACTCCTACATTTACCCCTTACCTAACACTACGGGCAATTTAGCATGGCCAATTCACCTGACCTGCACATCTTTGGACTGTGGCAGGAAACCGGAGCACCCGGAGGAAACCCACACAGTCAGTCGCCTGAGGCGGGAATTGAACCCGGGTCTCAGGCGCTGTGAGGCAGCAGTGCTAACCACTGTGCCACCGTGCTGCCCACAAAGTTCTGGACTCCCCGACCCCAGGGAAAAGACTTTGTCTATTTATCCTATCCATGCCCCTCATAATTTTGTAAACCTCTATAAGGTCACCCCTCAGCCTCCAACGCTCCAGGGAAAGCAGCCCCAGCCTGTTCAGCCTCTCCCTATAGCTCAGACCCTCCAACCCTGGCAACATCCTTGTAAATCTTTTCTGAACCCTTTCAAGTTTCAGAACATCTTTCCGATAGGAAGGAGACCAGAATTGCACGCAGTATTCCTAATTTGATGAGCTCCTCTTTGATATCTGCAGGCGTTCTTTGCTGTGATGATGATTGATGGCCGTGTGGAAGCTCATGTCAACACCGGTGATGGAGTCCATACCAGGAGAGTCATTGCCAAGTCTCCTTCAGGAACCTTCAGTGACGGGCAGGAACATTCGATCATACTGTCGAGAAGTAAGAGGTGTGTGTTAACGTGCACAGAGCTGATCAAGATGAGAGTTCTTACAATGAAATGGGTATAAATGAAATGAAGGAAAGATAATGGGTGCTGA
Organism: Chiloscyllium plagiosum; assembly: GCF_037043375.1. Lineage (NCBI taxonomy): Eukaryota > Metazoa > Chordata > Chondrichthyes > Orectolobiformes > Hemiscylliidae > Chiloscyllium > Chiloscyllium plagiosum. The sequence goes on along the minus strand of NW_028270142.1, from coordinate 129,091,295 downwards.
TTACTGAGTTTCATTAGGTGTGTGCTTTTATCACTAACTCACCAAATTTTTCAAAATTCATGGATGTGATGCAGCCATTTCTAATGGATTTTGAACCCTATGGCCAAGGACACCATTTCATGGGCTAATTATGAGTCAATCACATCGCTAAGGGGCTGGTAACCAGGTTACCAGGTACCATGGTGGCATTCAAACCCACAGCACCAGGACTTTGACCTGGTCATCAGGATTATGAATCCAGCGCAATAACCACTACACCACTGTCACCCCATGAAAAATGCAGGAAGTCAGTGACAGAACACAGATAAATGCAGCAATAGCTGTTTAAGGGGAACGAATTAATCTTCTCAGATGACCGGTTTCCCGAGAGCAGGTGGTTTGCACAGTATTAAACTCCCAGAGATTATACCATGGAGCTTTCTGGTCGACAGTTACACAGGACACTGGTCACAGTCCAGTTTCCCAAAGGCATCTGAGGCAGGGGTCAGGCACTTAATTTGCAAAGGATGACACCAGGGTTCCCTAAACACTTTGGCAAAACATGACACTTTTCGATGCAGACTTATACCAGAGTGAACCCTTTTGCCTTTGATCTGTAAGATGGACACTGCACATTTCAGTTTCTACAACCGTTGTTCTTCCCATGAACCTTACAATTAGTTGGTCGTATTGTATGGGAGGTTGCTGACTGGATTCTCAACTTCTGACATCTCCACCTCTTGCGCATGTGTGTGTATGTGTCTGTCTGAATGTGTGGGTGTGTGTGTGAGAGAGAGTGTCTGTCTGTCTGTGTCTGTGTGTGTGTGTCTGTGTCTGTCTGAATGTGTGTGTGTGAGAGAGAGTGTCTGTCTGTCTGTGTCTGTGTGTCTGTGTCTGTCTTTGTGTGTCCATGGGTGTGTGTGTCTGTCTGTGTGTGTGTGTGTGAGAGAAAGTGTCTGTGTGACAGTGTCTGTGTCTCTGTGTTTATCTGTGTGTGTCTGTGAGTGTGTTTGGTGTGTCTCTGTGTGTATGTGTGAGAGAGAGAGAGTGTAAGTTTGTGTGCGTGTCTGTCTGTGTGTGTGTCAGAGTGTGTGTCTGTCTGTCTGAGAGTGTGTGTCTATCTGTGTGTTAAACTCCTATTGATTTTTTCCAGGATTATGACGTTGCAGATTGATGAAGGAAACCGCCTTGAAATGAGACTCGGGGCCTCAGCAGATACCAGTCCATTGAATATAACCAGATTCTATGTTGGCGGGGTTCCAACTGGAGAGGGCGCTATTGTCCTTAAGATCACAAGCTCCTTCACAGGCTGCATTAAGAACCTGGTCCTGAATACAGAGTAAGTTTACATGGTATATACCAATCAGAACTATGTTCCTCTACTGCCTGAAGTTAAAAGCAAGCGTAATTTATTTGGAAGAAGTTTCTACGTGGAGAAACACACTTCAAACACAGTTCAAAGTTGAGGTCTTCTTGCAGTGTGTAAAATTAATGTAAAATTACTTAGGGTTTTCAGGGGTTATAATCTGTAACATAAAGCTACCTATTTGAATCGTGTTCTAGCTTTTAACTTTAAAAACAAAAGAGCCTTCTACTTCACGTAAATCCAAGTATAAAAATGGAAAGCAATGGGAGCAGGCTCAGTCACATCTCACAACGTCCTTTGTTTAACTCTTACTGTGCTGATCCTCTCCAGAGTCTAGATTAGTGTGGTGCTGGAAAAGCACAGCAGGTCAGGCAGCATCAGAGGAGCAGGAAAATGGACGGGTTTGACCCCAAAGAGAGAGCCAGCACCCACTCCTCTAGCGGGTTAAAATATCCGGTAATGCCTCAGATACCCACAGATCCCTCAGATACCTGGTGATCTCTCAAAAACCCAGGGATCCCTCAGATATCTGGGATCCCTCAGATACCCAGTGATCCCTCAGATTCCTGACAATCCCTCAGATGCCCCATCTGTACATTTAAAGAGCACCCACCTTCCTGGGCTGGAGGGAGCAGAGGCTGCACTTTTGCATTGACAGCCCCCTCCATATTCTGACTGACTGTACACCAGAGTGAGTGAGTGACCTTTGGTTTTACCTTAATATCATGACTGCATCAAGCCAGATGGGAAATGGGTTCATGATCCTCGGTCACTGTCTCGGTGAAATGACTGACGGGTCAGCAAAGTTTAATCAAATAGATATCCGTCAGATTGCTCAGACATTAGAGCATTGACAGGTGGCCTCGATAGAATTCCATTGAACTGTCAGCCCCACAGCGAGAAATCCATCCGGGATTCGAGCTCTGCCCAAATCCCACGTTCCAGCAATATCAAAACCAAACCTGCAAGAGGTAAGGCCGTGCTTTCTGCCGTTTGACAAATGGCAGGTAACGGGATCATTTCTGGATCATGTGTGATCCCTCCACACGACCCAGCGTTGTACTGGCCCAGGGAATCTACCAAGCGGCTACCTCCGGGTTCACAGTCCAGGTCAGGAAACTGAAAGAACTGCGGATGCTGGAAATCAGAAACAAAAACAGGAGCTGCTGGAAAAGCTCAGCAGGTCTGGCAGCATCTGTGAAGAGAAATCAGAATTAACGGTTCGGGTCCGGTGACCCTTCCTCAGAACTCAGGACGAAAGGAAGCGGGAGCTCAGCAGGAAGGCCCGCAGCACCCAGTGGGTGACAGCTCCCCTGGGTGCTGCCAGAGCTGGTTAAGGAGTGTCTCCTGATGGAGGCCCAGGCTAGAGAGTTAGCTACAAGGAAGGCCCATTGCCTCATCAGGCAATCAGTGAGAGATGGACCTCCCCCCTCATCGCTAAATGCAGCTTTTACACTCAGAAATGGGGCCTAGTGAGAGTAGCCTAATCCAGCGAGGCTGCCTTCAACTGTTGCTGGCTTCAGAGAGAACACCAGGCACATCCCAGTGACCTCTTCTACATTGTAATTGGACCTTAAAATGGCTGCCTGATCCTGCAGGTTTGGAGAGAGCAGAAAGAGGCCACACACAAAGTGGGACCGGTGTCACCGATGGCCCCTTAGCCATATTCTGAGCTTCACTGCACTATCATTGGTAATGGTTCACTTGTTTCTGGTGTGTTTTGCCGCCGCACGATTTTAAAAAGAGGAAATCTTATTTTAATCCCAGGTTGTTGGACTTCAGCGGCGTTTTGAGGTACCAGAATATCGACCTGGACAGCTGCCTGCTTTCAGCCCCTGAGCCGGACAAGAGAGACTTGGAGCTGGTGCTTCAGCCGACTGCAAAACCCATCCAACCGCCCGTGAGAAACACCAGCCCCACCCACTCGCCATATAGCTCCTCCTCCAACAAGAAAACTGTAAGGACACTGTCACGTCGCCCCCACCACATTCAGTCAGAATAGAAACATTCCACTTTTGTTTCTGTGTGGAAGATTTTTCCATTTGGATGAAATATCAATGAGACTGCTTCACTCCAGGGCGGCCATTTTGCTTCTTGTCCCTTGTCAATCTGGTATAGTTCTGCCTGTACTTTGACGTGTCGGGTTAACATACGCATCGGTTCAGTGTTCCTGACTGAACTGCAGGAAAGGTTTTGCGAATACCTCTGTGAAGTTGAGAGTCATTAGACCTTTGCCCCCAGGGGAAAAACAGTGATTGGGGAAAGCGCTGGGAGTTTTTCAAACCCAGTGTCGAGTCTTTATGGCCCGAAATGAAAACCGAAAAGCCAGTCTGTGTGGTCGTGATATTAAACATTAACCACCCAGAACAGAAGCTCTTTGAAGGACTCTTCCCTGACTGTGGAAATGCAGTGTGTAGTCAGGGTCTGATCATATCTAAAACACTGGCAGATACTGGTCTCAAAGTTCAGCTCATAAAATGGCAACCTGTGGGTTTTTCTCGTTGTTGAGAAATTTTAATCTTACATGAGCCCTATTATTATTCCTGTGTCAAGTGTTGATCAGTTGCAGCTTTCGAAATGTTTTCAGTAGTTCAGCAGAGAGTGGAGCGATACAGCCAGTGTGCAAAAGTCTGAGGAAGTGGCAGGAGAATGGCACCAACTCACGTTGCTCATTTGGAGAGCCAGTACAGACATGATGGGCCAAATGGCCTTACAATTCTGAGAGGCCTCAAATTGCCTCATCCCCTAAAACCTTAGAATATTAAAACGTAGAGGCCATTCAGCCCAAGGTATATGTGTCAGGTCCTTGTTGTAGCTATCCAGTTAGTCTCACTCCTTTGCTGATAATTTGTTTCTCCAATGCTCTGTAATTCCCTTCAAGTCATTAGCCAGTTCTGTTCCTGTTACTTCCACCAACCAGTATAAGGCCACTTGCTGTGTAAAAACATGTTTCCTCATATTACCTCTGACTCACTCTAAAACCACTTCTGCCGATCGAAGCAGAAGCCCCCTATGAAAGGGCATTTCCCTCATCTCAGAGATTCCCGGGACGGGGAAATTTCCAGACTGCTGCAGGGATGATGTCGGCAGGAGGAGAATGTTCCCACGGCAGCCTCCAGGAAGTTGGTTTAAATAATAGGTCAGAAAATCTGAAGGCCAGATCATGGGTATGCCAGGAATGGGCTGGAACTACACCTCAGGATACCCCAATGCAGCTGATTCCAAATGGAAACACCCGGGAACATTGAAAATTGTTTCTGCAACCCTCTGAAAAAACCCCTTAAAATTAGAAACTGAAGAAGATTCTGAGTCACTTAATAGTTATTGGGGAAAGGTTACAGGGTTCAACACCTCTTCTAACCGCTGGGTAACCGTTAAACTTGAATCACCAACTCAATATTGGCCACTCCCACCCCCAAACTACAGCTCACTTGAGCACACGCGTGCACACACACACACACACACACACAGACCTACAGACACACACACATGCACACCCACAGACATGCACACATATAAACACACAGAACACACAGACACAAACGTAAACACAGGCCTACAGACACACACACCAGCACACACAGGCTTACAGGCACACACATACACACCCACAGACTCACACAGACCCACAGACACAAATACACCCACACACCTACACAGCCACAAACACACACACAGACACACCTCTCTCCACCACTGCCCTTGTCCCCAGCCAAACCCAGTGGTCTCTTCCCTCCCTTCACAACTCAACAATTCGAGTAACCTGCCAAGCTTCTCGCCCACCTACTGCCCTTGCCCCGTCACCCACTGTCTGGCACCCTACCCCCTTGCACAATCCCACTCTCTCTCCCCACACAAATACTCACCCTATCTCCACACTGACATACTCAGCCTTCCCCAGGAGCTGTTAAAGTGGCTGGCTGTTTAAACATGAGAACGTGGCTCATTGAATGCAGCTAAAAGTGGGTTTGCTGCCTTCCACCATTGTTCTTCCTCTCCTAATTCCAACATTTCCCGGACAGGTGTCTGCTACTTTCTAACAGCAGGCCCCTGTCCCGGAATCTATCCAGCGCAGAACTGATCTAAAGGATCAGGAATAGGAAAGGGATCAGTAAGGACCCAAGTCTGGGCCAAATCTCCTGCCTGTTAACCTGAGTGGAGTTGTGAGGGAGTCAGACAAAACTGGGGCAGGAGATAACTGGTGATGATCTCAAAGAAACTTCTGTATTGAATGTTTTGTTGTGCTTTTTGTCTTTGATCAGTGTACAGTGGACAAATTGCCAGGCTACGTTGCCAATGCTCATCAGTTTGGACTCTCCAAAGGCAGTCACATGATTCTGTCCCTTGATGAAACCACAGTTAAGAGGAAGTAAGTGCGTTCAATCGGTCAGTAGTTGTGAAGGGGGTGCCAGTCACCCTCTATTGGAAAAGTGAGGTACTGCAGGTTCTGGAAACTCTTGAAATAAAAGCAGAACGTGCGCAAAAGTTGTCAGCATCTGCGGAGAGAGCACTGGCTCCACTAAGAGACCATCAACCCGTAACGTTAAAAACCAAGAGAACTGCAGATGCTGTAAATCAGAAACAGAAACAGAAATTGCTGCAAAAGCACAGCAGATCTGGCAGCATCTGCGGAGAGAAATCAGAGTTACTGTTTCGGGTCGAATGAACGTGAACTCTGATTTCTGTTCTCTCAGAGGCTGCCAGACATCCTGAGCACTCTGAGGTCCTTCTGGCGTTCTTAATTAATTATGACATTTATCAGAAATCAGCTTTACATGTAAAACTCTGCAAACAAGGTCATTTGAGCTGCTATTCTGTTTTAAAAGCCTGAATGAGCCGCAGAATTCCACCTCCTAAAAAGCAAATTAAAACTGTTTTCTACCTTTCACCAGTAGAGGGTGCCCTTGTCCCATACATGAATAGTTATGAAATGGCACTCTGTTTCTGCAACTCCCAACAAACATGACAAAATTGTACAGTGGTGATGAGAGAATTTGTTCATCTTTGAAACTTAAGTTTGGATTAACGTTTCCAACAGAAGATGGATATTTGTTTGCCTCAGTCAGGGCAGCAGAAGTAGGCCATTCAGCCCGTTGAGTCTGCTTTGTCATTCAGTGTGACATGGCTCATCTGATCATCCTCAAATCCACTTTCCTGCCTCTTCCCTTTGACCCTGGATCACCTTACTGTTTGTCTCAGCCTTGAATATGTTTAACGAAAGCCGTTTGCTATAAAGAATTGCACCAATTCGCTACCTACTGGGAGAACACATTCCTCCCATCTCAGTTTTAAATTTGTGAACCCCTTATTCTGAGGTAATGCCCTCTGAACCTGGAACATTGAAAGGCCACATAAGTTAGGCTGCAGTCAACTGAACTCCAGGTGGGGAAAAATTATTGCTGAGGTACAGTTTGTAGGCACTAAAGGCAGCCAGTCTCACACAGGAAGGTCTGTGCAGTCTGTTGTTTGGTGGTCAATGGCATTCTAACAAGTCAGGGTGGTTGTGGTGTACTGATTATGACAGTAACAGAGAGAGAGAGATAATGAGGGAAGAAACCTCTGTTGCATCTCTCTCATTATCAGGATGTCCGCAATGCTAAACCGCCAGTAAACTAATTTTGTAAACTCGTCACTGAACAAAAATATAGCAGTCAGCTATAGCAAGAAGCCACAAACACCACGATGAGATAAGTATCACGGACGTCAGTGATTTTTTTTTTAAGAAGTAGGTTTAGTGCGAGAAACTTGCTGCCCTTTGAATTATCCCAAACATCGTCTGAAATCACTGATACTTCAGCATTAACAACTCGTGAAAGTCAGCACCTCTGACACTGTGGCACATACTTGGTATGTCGCTGAGACATTAACGTAGATAATGTGCTCAAGGACTTAGAAAGGTTATGCCCATTAGTGCACAGGCAGAGATATTGGGAAAGGATTGACAAATAGGACTTGGAATGCGAAAGAAGGCTGAGCGCTGACCTAATAGAGGTCTTTAAAATTATAAGATGTTTGGATAGAGTGGATACGGGGCAGATGTAGAGCTCCATAACTTTGAGGCCATGAATATAAAGAGTTAGTAACCAAGAAATCCAACAGGGAGTTGGGAAGGAATTTCTTCACCAAGAGAATGTTGAGAATGTGAAATTCCCTGGAAAGACTGAAGCCAGTAGTGTTGAAACATTTCAGGGAAAGCTGGTCAGGCATGGGGCAGAGAAGGAAGTAGAGCAGGATTTCCCAAACGTTTCCCTGCTGTGACCCTGTGTTAATGTTTGAAAGTTCATGTGATCCCAGAGTGAGGGCCAAAGATAGGGAATTATAGACTGAAGGAGTAAGGAGAGCTGGGGCCAGTGATTTTGTCTGCAACTGTTTTGAGGACTGGCATCGTTCAAAGCTAAGTATCATACGCATAGATAACCTGGAGCCTGATTCCCTGACCATCCCTCTAGAACTTCTGGTCCATGACCACCATTGCTGTCTTAGGCCTGGTGAGCTCCTGGCGGATCGAGAGCCACAGTTTGAGGTTCTAATGGGGAAAGGTGGGCTCGGGTTCAGGTGAACGACAAACACAGACACTGAATGCCCACGGACCATGTGTCCTACTGAATCCCCTCTGAAGCGGATCTGGGTCAGTGGCCTATGTGCCCCCCCAATCCAAGGCTGGCACCAGTATTTGTAGCTTTGGATGGAGGGGGGAAGTGAAAATGAATGTGAATGAAAGAGGAGAGGTTTGCTTTTCCCCTCCAGCAAAAACATGTTTAATTTAGTCTACACATTGAAAAATCACATGTTAATGACTTGTATTGAAGAGTTTTCCAGAATTGTGCTTTGCAATAAAATGCTCCAAATGAAAAGCAGCTTAAACATAATTTACAGAGACAGCGCACATATGAATCTTGCTTTTATAAAGATCAATATGTAAATCAAAAGATATTGACTAACTGGATCAGTGTCTAATTGAAAGATGATGGTCACTTGAAGAATTGATGACTATGCTTCCTGTTTCCCTCAGATTTGTCATTCAGCTGAATATTAGAACTTATGCCTCCAATGGCCTAATATATTATATGGCCCATCAAAACCAGATTGACTACGCCACCCTTCAACTATGGAAGGGGCAGTTACATTTCCTGTTTAACCTCGGGAAAGGCACAGCAACGTCCATCATGCCCACTCCTATTAATGATGGCAAATGGCATACAGTAAGTCCAGGTCTTAGATCTTGTGCTTAACTGATTTGTCTCGTTCTTCCCCACACAGGAGATGATAGTTTGATGACTGTTTCTGAACTCATATTTCAGACAGTGGTCTGGAGATAGGGGGGTTTCACCATTTAAGGAGAATTTTATTCACACAGACAATCATGAATCTTTGGAACTCTCTTCCTAAAAAGCAGAGTCTGAATACTTCTAAAACAGAGGTATATAGACGTTTGATGAGTAAGGGATGGAAGATTATCCGGAGCACATAGGATTAGATTAGCTATGCACTTATTGAGTGGTGCAGCAGGCTTGAGGGGCTGAATTCTGTTCCGAGTTCATGTATTCATTTTGTACATATATGTTCAAGTTTGACTACAATAGCTAGAGAATTAAATGTGGTTGAGTTAAGAGATACATTTTATACTGGCACATAACCAATGGACTAAAGGGCCTTGATCTGTGCTGTCGACCTCTGACATTTGCAGGACACGCTAAAAGCAATGTGCTGTATGTGGAAAGTCAATGCCTAACTTACCTAGTTTATTCTGGTATACACATATATATAAAGTGGCTACAAGAGGGTGCTATCACACACTTCCCTCCTTAATGAATATTTTGCACAATGTTCAAAAAGCCATTTGACATCTATAAACATCTCGTTTTCCATTTATTTACAAATGGAACTTAACCTCTAGTTTTCCATTCTAAAGAGGATACCTCCTTCCTTGACACAAACCTCCAGTACTTGAACCTGTGTCAGCTGATTTGGTCCTTGACTTTCAGTTGCATTTTCAGTTTCATTAGGACATGTCTCTCTGACTCAGAACTGAATCTGAACTGGTTTTAAGCATAGCTCATGTTAAATCAACTTTCCAAATAACCTGATTCATCAGATTTATTTGGCCTTCCCCAATTCCCTCCTCCTTGAATCTCTGAAGGTAAAGCATGATCAACTAAGATGGACAAGCCCAGCCCTTCCACTGCTAAACACCTTGATGAAACTCCATGCAATGGCCACATATTTTTACAAATAGCCACTTCTTTCACCTTAATCTTCTGATCCAACTTCAGAATTCTTTCGCTCACACAACCGCCAACATGTCTGGAGTGTTTGTCTTCCACAGACTGTGTGCTAAGTGTGGCCTCAGTGTTAATAAACCTCATTCTAGCCTGTCTACAGCTGGTCTTTTACTGGTGATGGTATGAGGTGTGGAATCCACTACCACAGAAAGTGGTAAAGGCCAAAACATTGTGTTTCCAAGAGGAGGATATTCATAGCTCTGGCGGCTAAGGGGAGAGGGCAAGGTTAATGCATTGGGTTTGAGGTTCAGCCATGATCATATTGAATAGTTCAGCAGGCTTGAAGGGTCGAATGGCCTACTCCTGCTCCCATCTTCTTTGTTTCTCTGTTATTACAATAATTAAACAAAAAAATTGCCGATTTGTGATTCAATCGCGGTGATCATTTCTTCCCAATTATATCCAGCATTTGTTTAACAAGAGAACGCTTAACAATTTGTTCTGTGGCTCTGTTTAAATTGGGACTGTAATTTGCCTGAGTAAAGGCGGAATACTGTGAAAGCTGAAAAAGTGCTGTAAGAATAGAAAGTGCTAGGGGACCTCAGCAGAAAGAGAGAAAATTAATGTTTTGAGTCAGAGACAGTTCTTTGTCAGATCCCCTTTTGTTTTACCCTGTTCGCTCTCGTGAAATTTGAAATCTCTCCCGAACCGAAGAGAGTTCCATTTCCAGACAGTTTTCTCTGGAAATCCATAAGCAGTAAGCCAGTTATAGAAAATCTTGAAGGGGTGACACCAGTTATTGTTCAGGTCATTGGAAATCGGACTTTTAAATATTTCTCAGCAAAATAAAAACATGCAGTTTGTCTACTGATATTGCTGGAAGCTCAACCAATCCAGATTTGTCCAGGTAGCAATTCTATCTTGTTGTCAAAATGTGGTATCTTTACTTGACCGACTTGGGAGTGCTACTGTAATCTGAAATTTCAGTGATGGTGATTACAAAACTACTAGAATGATGTCCCTTAGGGAATTCTATCATTGCTGCTCAATTTGGCCTATATGTAAATCCAGTCCCACAGCAATGCAGCCCAGTCTTAAACGGCTGGCATGAAGCAGCCAACTCAGTCTCTCCGTTGTATGAAATGAGAAGTTCACTTCTGCCGTGACCAGGACAATTATCAGTCGCTATGTTCCCGTACCTACTCCCCATGAATTTTCTTTTTGGGCTGCAAAAGAAACTTTCATTTGACTATTGCCTTTATTCAAACTAATAATTCTGAGCTGCCGGAGGAAGTGGTGGAGGCTGGTAACGTTGTAACATTTTAAAGGCGTCTTCTTGGGTATATGAATAGGAAGGGTTTAGAGGGATATGGACCAAGTGCTGGCAAATGGGACTCGATTAATTTAGGATTACCTGCTCAGCATGGACGAGTTGGACCGAAGGGTCTGTTTCCATGCTGTACATCTCTGTGACTCTGTAAAGAATATCCTAAAGAAGCCTCACAAAAGGTTTGTGATAGTGCAACTCCTTCCCTTACTGTGGGCCATCTTTACACCAAACAGCCTGACCTGGAGAATCGGGGATTGAATCGATTCTCAGTATATCTAAGTCCCACTGACTCTCCACACCCTTCACCGCAGCTTGAGTAACAAAGCAACAGGGAGCAGAAGAAGGCTATTCAGCCCTTCGAACCAGTTCTGCTGTATAGTATGACCATGGCAAATCTTCCATCATAAAGCCATATTCTCCCTTTTTCCCATACTCCTTGATGTCTTTCATAGTTGTCTAATGCTGACAGTGAGCCATATGGAAATTCTGGCACAGACACGTTGGCAAATTCATTTCAGTTTCCATATTGGAACCACCAAACACTAGGGTTAGCGTATGAATACAATTTTCACATGCCCTGTCAACCTGCCACCTGTTCCGTGAGCCCCATGGGTCAGTGAGTTGGTCTGACATGCATTGGCGGTCAGTATTTGCCCGGGCCCCACCTTTGAGCAGCGAGACCTGTTGTAGAACGTAGAGTTCAAGGGTCATGCTCTGAAACTGTGGAGTTCACCATTGAGTCCCGGAGCCTGGAAAGTGCCTGAGCAGGAAACGGGGTGTTGAGCTTCATTGAACACTGCAGCAGGGCCAGGGTGGAAGTGTTAGCATGGGAGCAAGATGGCGTGTTAGGATGGCAGTCAACCAGTCAACTGGAAGGTTGGGCCATTCTCAGGTGTTCTACCAAGGTGGGCCCATGAGAAATAATGAGTGTGACTTGTTTTTTTAGGTATCTGTAGGACACAGAACATTGCACCCTGAATTTGGGCTTCGTTGTGTCAATTTCCTACCTGGCAAGTGAGTGCCCACAGGCCCAAATTCTAGAGCATGATTTCCACAGGGTAACCCTGGACCAACAGGGTGGCAGCAAAACCAGGAGCTTTGCCAAAGAAAACCCACCTCTGTTTACTACTTGTTGGCAATTATTCAGGTCAGCAGTGGTCTTAGATTACCAACGAGAACAGTGCATGGCTGGAAGAAGCCTGGTATAAAGGAGAGGATGGTGGGGTGGGGTGGGGTGGGGGGGGGGGACACAGATTGCAATTTTGCTTTTAACATATTTTAATGCAATCTAATTTTTCCAACTATTATTGTTGATGAATTGCAACAGTCCTAAGTGGTGCATTCCCACAAGAGGTTTCCCTACTTGCCTACTGCTATTTCAGAGGATCAAAGGTTATGGGAAGAAAGCAGGAAAATGGGGTTGAGAAACATATCAGCCATCATAAAATAGCAGAGCAGACTTGATGGGCCGAATGGCTTATTTCTGCCCTAATACCTTATGAAAACCTTATGGAAATGCATTACATTTCCAGATTTTTAATAGCTCAACCAATTCGTTTACAACAAACAAGTGATGACCCCCCTGTAGGATTTCACCCTCACAATGCTCTTTAATCAGCAAGAAATATGTAAACTGCCTATGTCCTAAATTCTCCTAATTCTCTTCCAAAGCCCCCATCTGTCCTCCATTGGGATGCTCTCGAGACCTACTTCTTTGACTGAACCCTTACTGGCTCTTCTAACATTGGGCTCAAATTTCACCGTCTCAAATATTGTTTGATGATGCATCTTTAAAGTGACTGGGATGTTTTACAGTGTTGTGGGAGGGCTACATAAATACAAGTTGTTCTTGCTATTTGTCAATCATCACAATGTTTAACAGACAGCGTGGGTATTGATTCTGGAGTGAGACAGCTGTAATTATATTCAAAGCAGTAATGAACCATTCTTCAAAAAGTAATTTTCTGGAAGAAACGTGGATGTAGATCGATGAGAAAAATCAAGTGTTTCAATGGTTGAGATTTGGCACATTTCTGGGAATGTGAACTATTAACAGATAAACATTGTATTAGCTCTAGTATACTTAATGGGGAATTAGATCTTCTTAATTCTATCTCTCATGCTTTTTCCCCTTCATCACTCTCTCTCAAAGGTGAAAACAGAATATGTAAAGCGAAGAGGTCTGATTACCGTCGATGGGAAGGAATCCAATCCGGCTTTGGGAGATGGTAATTCACTGGATGTTGAAGGAAGGCTGTATCTTGGAGGTTTGCCTTTAGATTACACTGCCAGGAAAATAGGAAATGTAAGCATAACTCCGGTGTCAGACCAGCAAAGTCTCTCTCTCTCTCTGTCTCTCACTAACATACTATTTTTGTGTGTCAATATCACTGGTGATGAATCATGTATATTTGAACGGACATATATCAGTAACATTTATCATTGAGCACATGGGAGTGAACTTACCTGTGTTAGTCACTGAAGGTGTGGCCGCAACATTAGAACAAGAGACAATTTTCAGATGGGCTGATTAACTACATTATCCAGGTCCCAGCTACATGAAGGTATTGGTGGCTTGAGATATCTGCGTCACTCAGGGATGGGAAAGGGAGCAGAGGAAGGAAAGAGAGTAAAACATTAACAGATAGGAAACGGCATTATCAGCAAACACTGTCTCCATCCTGTCCCGTCCTCTCCTTACTGAAAAAGGATGTTGTAGAGCTACAAAGGAAATGGATACATGATTACATAAAAATAAATGATCTTCAGAAAAAAAAAATCCTCATATTTTATATGAGCGATACATCAACGAATAAGGAGTGGAGATGACTGTTGAGTCATTTCTTCAATCATAAGATAAATGGCAGTCCTTGAATCCCAGTCTGTTTATTTTAAATAACATTATGGTGTTTAACATCGAGATATTAAATTGAAGTAAATAGTATCTGTAAGTAGCAGTACAACGATGATTCTTCCCAGACTGAAATGTTATGCTCACCTTCACATGGAAAACAACTTGCAAACTGACATCGGAAAAGTCAGCCCCAAGCCAGTGGATTGTTCGTGACCGTGGTGGTGGTGCTGTGAGAATATCTAATATTCAGTCCTGGAAGCTGGAAACACTGTCCCTAAACTCCCAAAAGATTTTTAAAAAACAATTTTTTTCACCGTGTTCTGTGGGCCGGAATCCTGGCTTGGGTCTCCCCGTATCAAGGAGGTGTGAATGATGTCCTGTCAAGACTAACCCATTGCTCTGTTCCCCGCTCACCTCACGTCCATCACATTACACTGTGGAGGCAAGCGGGTGCAGGGTCTGGTGCTCGCTGCTTCCCCCTGTAGGAATTTGCAGCCTTAACCATCTCCCAGCTGACATCTCATTGGAGGTCAGGATTGGAACAAAAGGGGAGGTAGGCCATTCAGCCCCTCGAAAGGTTCCATCTTGCCACCTGTTGGTAACTGCAGAGAAAACCCCAGTTTTGATTTCCCACACAAGGCATTCAAACAGCATAAAGCCTAGTGACCTAGTCTTAGATGTTATGATGGATGCAGCAACAGATTATTAATCTCTGGCAGATGGAGCACTATTCAATACTGAAAGCAGATTTCAGTGTCAGTTCCAAGAATTCAAGTGATGCAGCAGAACAAACAAATGCATACCTACTATTTCGTTGAACGCAGGAGGTGACCTGTGAAAAGAGATTAGATTAGATTACATTACTTACAGTTTGGAAACAGGCTCTTCGGCCCAACAAGTCCACACTGATCCTCCAAAGATCAACCCACCCAGACCCATTCCCCTACATTTACTCCTTCACTTAACACTACGGGCAATTTAGCATGGCCAATTCACCTAACCTGCACATCTTTGGACTGTGGGAGGAAACCAGAGCACCCGGAGGAAACCCACGCAGACACGGAGAGAATGTGCAAACTCCACACAGACAGTTGCCCGAGGCGGGAATTGAACCCGGGTCACTAACCACTGTGCCACCGTGCCGCCCAAAAGAGGGAACCGTTTGAAGAGGGATCCCCACATGCAGAGGCACCAGATAATAGTTCTTCCTTGTCATACCATTAAAATATTCTACTTTTGATTAGCATGTTGTTTGGATTCGATCAGTGTTAAATTTATTTTGAAAGCTCCTCCTTTTTAGATTTTACCCGTCCTTTTCTTAAAGTACTGATTCTTTCCAAAGGATGTCCCAAAAGTGCTTTTGATATACGAGCCTAAATATTCAAGCAGCCCCTGTTGAATTACTGCCATTCTTTCACATATCTATATAAGCAGTCTATAGCTGGGAAAATAAGAAATGTTTGGAGGAATAAGAGCCAAGTGCAGGCTTGTGGGATTAGTTTAGTTTGAGATTATGGTCAGCATCGACTGGTTGGACCAAACGGACTGTTTCCTTGCTGTATTACTGTATGATTCTATAAAAGTCCCACACTAAATGCGAGAGTCACAGATCCATGGACTAGTTCATCTCCTTGTTGCACTCATGCACCCAGGAGTGCTTCATCTCATCAGAAGTTGAAAAGCTGCTAAACCAGGCTTACTGACAGAGTATTAGGAATTGGATCTGTGACTGATTCATTCTTTCAGGTTGCCTTCAGACAGTAAATCTGGGTTAAAATTCGAAGACGCTTAAATGGTAATATTTTCCACTTGGTAACGATAAGGTAAAAATGCTGAGCAGTCATATTAAACCATTTTTGAGCAGCATTTACCCACTTATTTTAAATGGCCCACAATCCTCCTAAATATAACAGACTGAGGAATGCAGTATGAACCTGTTCCTTATTACTGCTTGAAACTCAGCAATTGAAAAATACGCACATCAACCTCATTGCAGTTGTCTGTCTGATCCAAGTTATACCGCATAGTATGCAAGGGGGAGAAAACATCATGGAAAGCATTAGATCAAATTAAACAAGGAACAGCAAAAACAATTGTAATCTGTTGTGAATTATTGTACTTGCAACTCATTAAGAGTTATTTTCCTCAGGCGACGCACAGTATCCCTGCTTGTATTGGCAATGTGGCATTGAATAACAAGCCCCTGGACCTGGAGAGGCCAGTTTCCATCCTTACTGTGAGCAGGTGTTACTTGGCTGTCCAGGAGGGCACTTTCTTCGATGGCACTGGATTTGCTGCGCTGGGTAAGCCAGGTTAAATGTCAGTGTTTAATGCAGTACCCACTTTTCACTTGAATGTAATTGTGAATGTCCTGAAAACCAAACAGCAAGTCATTCCACCTTCATCCCCTCAATATAGTATTAGTGTTGTTGCAAAATTTGGAAAGATTCTGTATATTGCAATTAAATGAGTATCATGTTTCCCTCATATTTTCTGCAGTCAAACTGTATGAGTAACTTCAGTGTCTGAGAGAACAACAGTAGTTATCTCACCTCTACATTCCTCTTTTTGATGAGCTTCCAGCATCTATTGGAGGTTCAATCAAGAGAGAGATGGGTTTCCCCATCTCTGCTCTCCATTCTTACAAAACCGTTGGATAACATTGAAGACAGAGTCCGCCTTCAACATTTTTAGTTCAGCACAGTCAGATTCAGATCGCAATTAAAAGCAGACAAGAGAGAAGAACTAGGAGGACGTGAGGACTGCAGATGCTGGGGAGTCAGGGTCGAAAAGTGTAGCGCTGGAAGAGCACAGAAGGTCAGGCAGCATCCAAGGAGCAGGAGAGTCAATGTTTCAGGCATAAACCCTTCATCAGGAATGTGGGGGCAATAGGGGCTGAGAGATAAGTAGGAGGGGGGTGTGAGGCTGGGAAGATGATAGGTCTTCAGGACGTGGCTGAAGAGCTTCAGGGAAGAGGCAACGACTCTGTGAGAGAGAGAGAGAGAGACTCACTGAAATCCTTGTGGAAGGAAGAGAACTTCTTCAAGGTGGACATCCTTAGAAGAGGCTTTGCATTAAGGTTACAGCAACTAGGAGGAAAAGTGAGGTCTGGAGATCAAAGTCAAAATGTGGTGCTGGGAAAGCACAGCAGGTCAGGCAGCAGCCGAGGAACAGGAGAATGGGCATTTCTGGCATAAACCCTTCATCGAAAGACAATAGACAATAGGTGCAGGAGTAGGCCATTCTGCCCTTCGAGCCTGCACCACCATTCAATATGATCATGGCTGATCATCCTTAATCAGTATCCTGTTCCTGCCTTATCTCCATAACCCTTGATTCCACTATCCTTGAGAGCTCTATCCAACTCTTTCTTAAATGAATCCAGAGACTGGGTCTCCACTGCCCTCTGTGGCAGAGATTCCACAAGCCACCACTCTCTGGGTGAAGAGGTTTCTCCTCATCTCTGTCCTAAATGGTCTACCCCGTATTTTTAAGCTGTGTCCTCTGGTTCAGCAGTCACCCACCAGCGAAAACATGTTTCCTGCCTCCAGAGTGTCCAATCCTTTAATAATCTTATATGTCTCAATCAGATCCCCTCTCAGTCTTCTAAACACAAGGGTATACAAGCCCAGTCGCTCCAGTCTTTCAGTGTAAGGTAATCCCGCCATTCCAGGAATTGACCTCGTGAACCTACGCTGCACTCCCTCAATAGCCAGAATGTCTTTCCTCAACTTTGGAGACCAGAACTGCACACAGTACTCCAGGTGTGGTCTCACCAGGGCCCTGTATAGCTGCAGAAGAACCTCTTTGCTTCTATACTCAATCCCTCTTGTTATGAAGACCAGCATGCTATTAGCCTTCTTCGCTACCTGCTGTACCTGCATGCTTACCTTCATTGACTGGTGTACAAGAACACCCAGATCTCTCTGTACTGCCCCTTTACCTAAATTGATTCCATTTAGGTAGTAATCTGCCTTCCTGTTCTTGCCACCAAAGTGGATAACCATACATTTATCCACATTAAACTGCATCTGCCATGCATCTGACCACTCACCTAACTTGTCCAGGTCACCCTGTAGTCTCCTAACATCCTCATCACATTTCACCCTGCCACCCAGCTTAGTATCATCAGCAAATTTGCTAATGTTATTGCTAATACCATCTTCTATATCATTAACATATATTGTAAAAAGCTGCAGTCCTAGTACTGATCCCTGCGGTACCCCACTGGTCACTGTCTGCCATTCCAAAATGGAGCCGTTTATCACTACTCTGTTTCCTATCAGCCAACCAACTTTCAATCCAAGTTAGTACTTTGCCCCCAATACCATGCGCCCTAATTTTGCTCACTAACCTCCTATGTGGGACTTTATCAAAAGCTTTCTGAAAGTCCAGGTACACTACATCCACTGGATCTCCCTCGTCCATCTTCAGAGTTACATCCTCAAAACATTCCAACTCTACTACAATTGAACTCAATGTGGATCAGAGAGTAAATTCTCCATTAGCTGAAGTCATGGCTAATGAAAAGAAAGATGAGTGTTTCTGTTGAAAGTCAACATTCACAGCTTCAGCACATGACATTGGGCTCAGTGTTAAGGCCAACTATTCATCCCTCAGTAACCTCTCCATCAGAGTGGGGCTGTTAGCAGCAAATGGCACAATGTTCATTATTCCTCAGACTATGGAGCAATTCATGCCATTTTGCAACAAGATGTTCCAGATTTCCATTCTTGGGCTGATAAATGACAAGGTTACAGCATTAAATGAATCCAGAGACTGGGCCTCCACTGCCCTCTGGGGCAGAGCATTCCACAAGCCACCACTCTCTGGGTGAAGAAGTTTCTCCTCACCTCTGTCCTAAATGGTCTACCCCGTATTTTTAAGCTGTGTCAAGTGATGATCACCTCCAACAAGAGAGAGGCTGATCTCCTCCCTATGACATTCAGCACCATCACTGGATCCAAGACCATTGACCAGAAACTCAACTGGATCAACACGTTAAGTGCTACGTGAGCATCTCGACGGCTGGGTTTTCTGGGCACCATGTTGGGTAAGAAACAAAGTTTTTGAGAGAAAGTACAGTGTATACAAATATTAAACAAATGGCAAAATGTTTGGCAGATAGACTGTGATGTGGGAAAATGTGGATTTGTCCACTTTGGCAGGAAGAGTAGAAGAGAAGTATACTATTCAACTGGGGGGAGTTTCCATACTCTGAAGGGGGCGGGGGGAGCTATGGGATCCTGGCACATGAATCACAAAATATTCGTATGGAGTTATAACAAATGATTAGGAAGGCAAATGCAATGTTGCTGTTTATGGCAATGGGGATGGAATGTTTTATTGCACTGTATAGGATGTTGGTGAGACCACATCTGGAGTTTCTGTGTATGGCTTGACAGAGGAAATAATTAGGAAAACTTCACTGAATTCATTCCTGGGAGAAAAGGCTCATCTTATGAACAAAGGGTGAACAAGTTAATCCTTTACCCATTGGAGTTGAGAAACTGATGAGGTGATCTTATTGAAATATGTAAAGGTTTTGAGGAGACTGGTGAAGGTGGAGAATGTTTCCTTTTGTGGGAAATAGAAATAGGGGATGCAGTTTAAGAGTAAGATTAATAAGGATAATTAAGATGCAGAAGAGAATGAATTTATTCTGTTGCAAGTTCTTTTGTCCATGAAATTCTCTTCCCCAGTAAATATTGGAGGCTGAATCTTTAAATTTGTTTCATTTACGACAGACGGGGGAGTCCAGGGTTATAAGGAGCAGACAGGACAATGGAGCTGAGCCCACACCCAGATCAGTCATGATCTTATTGAATTGTGGAGCACAGTCGAAGGGCCAAACAGCCTACCCCCTGTCCTATGTTCCCAAGAGCACTTTGTACAGTAATTCAGTCAGTCCCTCGCTGTTTTCCTGGGTAGCCCAGCAAACTCATTCCCCTCAAGTACCCATCCAGGATCAACTGCCTCACCGTACCTGATGCTCCAGCAACTGCCTGCTCCAAGGGGTTTATAGAGTCATCACTGCACACAGGGAGGCCATTTGGCCCACTGGACTCATGCTGGCTCTCTTCAGAGCAATTCAGTCTGAGTAGGATCTGTAGAATATCCTTTCATCTGGGCGACTGCCCGTTGTTAGACACAAAATTGGACTGTTTGTGTGAAAATGAGAACATTTCTTACTAAAAACTTTCTTCTTGTTGCAGGATAAAATCTCTCCGTTGAAGAGCCTGAATGTGAATGAAACCTGTTTTTTTCTGTTTTACTTGCAGTGAAAGAAGGTTACAAAGTGAGGTCAGATGTAATTGTTACATTTGAGTTCCGCAGTACGACCCGAAACGCGGTACTGCTTGGCATCAGCAGTGCTAAGGTGGATGCAATTGGACTGGAGATTGTAAATGGCAAGGTGAGAGGGAATACATGCTTTCCTGATCTTGTTTAATCCAATAGGCTGTGTAAACCATGTAGGCAACTGAGACCTGTGGCTATTACATTCAGATAGTCAAATGGCAAATTGGAAATGTTTGGCACTAAAACCTGCTGGATCCGTGGCTAAATGTTTCTTGTGCTCATGTAGGACTTCCATACATAATAAACTAGCAGACGGCTGTACAAATACAGCCAGTATTAATTACAATTATGTCCACCAAAATGAAGAAGCATCTACCATCAAATCAAACTATATTTCCAGTGTCTGTTAGTGGCCTTATTAACCAATGGTCATGTCTTAAATTCATTGATAAATTGGGAAGCTCCCAGAATGGCAGCCAATCGATGACATTACGGAGCAATCATTAGAGAGAGAGTCTAGAGGTTGGCTATGAGTCTGCCTCCTGAAATTCGAAGTGGTGTATGTAGGGGTTAAAAGAAGTGATTACCTAGCCTAGGACTTTCATGCTAAAGGGGTGACTAGGGTGCATTTGGTAAAGGTCTTCAGAAAATTTTCAAGATTACAAAATTAAATCCTTTTCTCAAGCAAGGCTTCGAGAGCCAGAGGACACTGCTCAAAGGGAATGGTGTCAGATGGAAAATAAGAAACTTTGGACAGCGTTTGCCAACAGAGAAGAAATCTACTACAACTGAAGTTATACGTAGATCAGAGAGAAAACTCTCCACTGGTTCAAGTCATAGCTAATGCAAAGAAAGATTCAGAAAAGATTTATCAGGATGTTGCTGGGAATGGAGGGTTTGAGTTATAAAAATAAGCTGGGACTTCTATTGGAGTGGAGGAGGTTGATGGGTTAACATATAGAGGTTTATAGAATCATGAGAGGCATGGATAAGGTGAATAGCAAAGACTTGGAGATGCCGGTGTTGGACTGAGGTGGACAAAGTTAAAAATCACACGACACCAGGTTATAGTCCAGCAGGTTTAATTGGAAACACCAGCTTGCGGAACGCTGCTCCTTCATCAGGTGGTTGTGAAGCCTGACCATAAAACACAGAATTTATAGCAAGAGATTACAGTCTCATGGAAGTAAAACAATATATTTAACAAACCTAGATTGCTGTTAAATATATCATTTTACTTGCATGACACTGCAATCTTTTGCTATAAATCCTGCTGGATTGCTAGGACAAATGTTCGGCACAACATCGTGGGCCGAAGGGCCTGTTCTGTGCTGTATTGTTCTATGTTCTATGTTCTAAATTCTGTGTGTTATAATCCTGCTCCACAGCGACCCGATGAAGGAGCAGTGCTCTGAAAGCTAGTGATTCCAAATAAACCTGTTGGACTGTAACCTGGTGTTGTGTGATTTTTAACTCTGAATAGCAAAGATTCAAAACTAAGGTCCTTATTTTTTAAGGTGAGAGAAGAAAGATTTCGAAAGGACACAACAGGCAACTTTTTTTACACAGTATAATTAGTGTGTACGATGAACTGCTACAGGAAGTGGTGGATGCAGGTAAAGTTACAATGTTTGAAAGACTTTTGAATAAGTACATGAATGGGAAAGGTGTAGAGGGATATGTGCGAAACACAGGCAGGTGGGACAAGTTTAGTTTGGGAACATGGTCAGTGTGGAATATTTGGACCGAAGGGTCTGTTTCCATTGCTGTATGGTTCTGATTCTTTTAGTAGTTTGATCAGTTTCATTTGGGAAAAGCTTCTTTCATCTAACATAACTTTCGGCACAATCAACAGCATTGGATGCAATGCAGACGTTAAGGTTAAACATCTTGGAATCTTAAATCGTAATTATAATAAAGTAGATTATTTGGAGTTGAGAGAAAGTTTTAAAGAGAACGTGTCAAAGCTGCATCAATTTCAATTACAGTATTATGTCAGATTGATTAATATTACTGTTTGGAGAGTGAAATTTATTGAATTGCTTATAGTTTCTGAAATAAACTTAATTCCTTTAGTGTATATGCAGTAAACTGAATTGAGTCTGGAAGCACTGAACTTGAATTAAAGCTCTCATTAAGGCTAAACAATAACACATACATTACGTAAAGAAAGAAATTCAATTGGAAACTGTCTTATGATATTTGTGTGCAATTATCTTGTACCATCTGGAAGATTTGTTCCTTTGGTTTTCCTGAGGGAGACTCATCAGTCTTCATGTGTTTTCTGCAATTCTTACACACACAAAACTTTACCAACATAAAACTGAAAGAACTGGGGATGCTGGAAATAGGAAACGGAGACAAGGACAGAAATTGCTGGAGAAACTCAGCAGGTCTGGCAGCAGGTTCTGAAGAAGGGTCACTGGACTCGAAACGTTAACTCTGATTTCTCTCCCTCGATGCTGCCAGACCTGTTTGGTTTTTTCCAGCGGTCTGTGTTTCTGTTTCTGATTTACCACCTCGAACCGTGTTGTGCTTCTTCTACAACATCCCTGGAATTGTTACTGGGTCTTTGACAGATTCAGTTTGTAGATGGCACCAAAGTAGGTAGTATAGAGGACAGTAAAGGCGATTATCTCCGAGTACAATGGGACCTTGGTCAGATACACCAATGGGCCGAGGAGTAGCAGATGTAGTTTAATTTAGATAAATGTGAGGTGTTACATTTTGTCCAGGCAAACCAGGGCAGGACTTATGCAGTTAATGATGGGACCCTGGGGATTGTTGCCATACAAAGAGACCTAGGGGTCCAGCATAGTTCTTTGAAAGTGGAGTCACAGGTAGACAGGGTGGTGAAGAAGCCATTTGGCACGCTTGCCTTCATTGATCAGAACATTGAGTATAGGAGTTGCAATGTCATTTTACAACTGTACGGGACGTTGGTGAGGCCACTTTTCGAATACTGTGTACAATCCTGGTCGCCCTTCTATAGGAAGGATGTTGTTAGACTTGAGAAGGTACAGAAGAGACTTACGAGGATCTTGCCAGGACTGCAAGGTATGAGTTATAGCAAGAGGCTGAATAGGCTGGGGCTTTTTCTCCTGGATTGTTGGAGGCTGAGGGGTGATCTTTATAGAGGTTTATAAAATCATGTGCTGTATGTATAGAGTGAAGAGCCATGGTCTTTATCCCAGGGTGAGGGAGTCCAAAACAGGAGGGCATAGGTTTAAGGTGAGAGGGGTAAGATTTAGAAAGGACATGAGGGGCAACGTTTTTGTGCAGCAGGTAGTGCGTGTATGGATCGAGCTACCAGATGAAGTGGCGGGGGCGGGTACAATTACAACATTTAAAAAGCATCTGGATACATACATGAATAGGAAGGGTTTAGAGGAATATGGCCAACTGCTGGCAAATGGGGCGAGATCAGATTGGGTTGTCTGGTCGGCATGGACGGGTTGGACCAAAGCATCCATTTCCTTGTTGTATGACTGTATGTCTCTAAAGGTGAGTTCTTTCTGTTGAGGGTCAATGTTCACATCTTCAGCACGTGAGACAGGGATTGGTGTTCGGGCCAACTATTCATCCCTCAGTAACCTCTCCATCAGAGTGGGGCTGTTAGCAGCAAATGGCACAATTTGGAGCAATTCATGCCCTTATGCAACGGGATGTTCCTGATTTTCATTCTTGGGTTGATAAATGACAAGTAACATTCATGTCACACAATTGCCAGGTGATGATCTCCTCCCTATGACCCTCAGCATTACCGTCACTGGATCCCCAGTGAAAGAGCTTTGGACAGTGTTTCCCAGAGGGACATTGTGTAGAATATTATAGGGGTTTTTAAGTTCGACCAAAACTCCTCCAAATTATATTTGTGAACATACGTCTCACGTGCTAAATTTAAATTTTTTGTCCATAAAAGGACATGCAGAATTGCAATGCAATATTCTCTCCATATTCTAAAGCCATTTTTGCATACATTGATAGCTTATTTTTATACATCCAAAATCTATTCCCTGTTCACACCTTCAATTACTTCTGGATTTAATAAAACTCGAAATCCACGGACTGTCATACTCACTGGATTGAAAACGGCTAAGTATGGATTTTGGTGAGTTTCATGGAGGCGTTTCTCTCAATGGACCTGAGAATATTTCCTCATGGTGTTTTCCACAGTTCACCTCATTAACTATCTACCATGCCTCACACACACTATCCTCCGCTCAGTAATAGCAGAAGCACTTGGCACTGCCGGGACTTTCCAGGATTCCCAGTGTCAGCCATTTTAGTGCTGGCAGCCCAGAGTTGCCATTCATCAGACACCTGGTAGGAGGGGAACAAAAACAAACACTTATGCAGTAACACAGTTGATAGATACTTCACTGCAAACATAAGTGCACATTTGTAAATGTTTTGCTATTTAAGAAGCAAGCTATACACTTGCCTGTCCAGGAACCGAGGTAATGCCCTGGGGTGCTGGGTTCAAATCCTATCGTGACTGAATATGGAATTAAGATCTAATGATAACCTTGAAACCATAGTTGATTGCTTTTAGTCATGGGAAGCAGGTAACTCTCAGAAAATTGTCCTTCAAAGAACCTATAGTTTAACTAACTAGAGATCAATTGTTATTGGGACATCTGCCCAAACTCCTGCCACCATTCCAATTTAAATGCCTCTTTTGTTACATAAAGGTGATACATCGAGGTAGTGAGAAGGTGAGTTTCTGAGTTGGGATACTAGAATATTGATGGCTCTTCTCATTCTGTAGCTTCCTTCAATGAAAAGGCTGACCACACATCTTGGTAATTCCCAGCTCCAGGTGAAGCTTGTTTTGACCGTTGTGGTTTCCCATTGTTTCAGGTGGGAGAGATTGGCTCAATTCTCAATGCAAATAATAAGCCTCTTTCAACCCAACCTCTCCATCTCAGAGGAGGCAAGAGAATTTGGGAAGGAGGGGACAGGGGTCACCAGTTTTACACTGGTTCCAGCAGTCTGGAATCTAATTCTTTCCCACTGGATTATCACGGTGTATTGAGCTTATGTGTAGACTGAAGATTCCTGACCGCTTGAGACCAGGATCAGTTGTAGATTAGAGAGACAGTGACCATGACCTGTAATGTACATTCGGAAGACAGGTCATTTTGTTTAGCCTTCCAAGCTACCAAGTTTCCAAGTGAAAATCTACCCTCACAATATAGGCTTATCAAAATAAAATAGAATCTGGGTATATTATTTATTTAACGTATATCTATTGTATGATTTTGCGTTTATACTTTGGTGTTTACTATGCTGGTTAGGCCCCTCCTTTTGTAATAAAGGGTGACTTTTAAAGGCCTTGAAATGTGAGCTATAATCATGGAGGTGACTTTGGAGCAGAAACAAGAGATCAAAAGACATTTGATAGGTACATGAATAAGAAAGTTTAAGAGGGATATGGGCCAAACTCAGACAAGTGGGACTGGATTAGTTTGGGAAACTTGGTTGGCATGGACAAGTAGGACCAAAGGGTGTGTTTCCTTGCGGTATGACCCAATGACTGTATATGCTTCTGGCCAGATGTTCAGTACAGAGAATACCTCTGTCATGTCCCTCATGGAAGTACATTGGGAGCTCAAAAGAAATTGTGGAATTGGAAATCATGGAAAATGACCTTTTGAGGATTGAAAAGTTGCTTTCCAACTAGCACTTGACCTTTGTGGGATATTTTCCCATTTTGCTGCTTCTTTAGTGCCAAGTCTTAATCTGTTTTAAATAATATCATACTCAGCCTAGATATAATGTAAACATTGTCCTTTTAATCCCTATTTAAGACTGTGTTTTGTTTATCAAAAACATGTATTTAATGTCTACACAGACATTTTGATTTCTTTCCATATTATGTGCCTAGTCTAATGTTTAACCATGTGGAAGTATTTAAAAATTCAGTTCAGTTACACAGGCTTTTTCCCAAAGAATTAAATTCATCTTATTTCCTTTACTTAACTCTTTCTTTCCTCCTTTATTCTGTTAAAAGAGAAATCAACATTTCAGAAGTAAATGTGATGTGTTGTGATTGGGGTGACTCCTACATTGCTTCCCCCTCACCAACACCATCTACCCAAAGGCATTCCTGTTGGAGTGTGTGATTACAGAGGGGTGATATGCTCCAAACTTCAACAAGGTTTGCTTTCTCGCCAGTTTCTGGAGATAAATGTAAGCAACTTTGGTTCATTCATTGATTGCTAATCCCTCCATTTTGGATGAAGAGAGCAACTCACCACAGCACATTTTGATACTGAATACAAGCTTGGGAATGTGATGAGCGGGGGAATTTGCTGCAGTGATAGAGTAGACATTCCATAAAAAGTAGTGGTCAAAGAGAGGAAGCCAGAGAACAGGACGTGAGAGCCAAAGCCTAGAAACATTGAGGTGAGTAATTAATCACTAAGTTTCTGTTTCCCTCAATAAATGGGGCAGTAGGTTAAGCTGGTACTGGCGATATAATTGCCAGCAAGACGTGTTAGATATTAGCAGGATTTATCAGTATTGGTAGGGTTTACTAATAGCATTAAAGATTGTTAGTATTGGTAGAGTTTATTATATGGTTACGGTTAAGGTTATAGTGGCATAGTTAAATAATAAAATAATTAATGGAAGAGTTGCTTCAACTTCTAAACTACACATCCTGTGCCGTGTGGAAAATCCAAAAGACTTTCCAGGAGAATCTGGCTATTGCTCTTTGACATCCAATGGCATTACCATCACTGACTGACTGCCCCACGATCAATATCCCGAGGATTAACATTGACCAGAAACTGAACTGGATTAGCTTTACAAATACTTTGGGCTCCAAGAGTAGTTAGAGGCTAGGGAATCCTACAGGGAGTAACTCACCTCCTGACTCCCCAAAGCCTGTCCAACATCTACAAGGCACAAGTCAGGAGTCTGATGGGATATTCTCCACTTGCCTGGATGGGTGCACTTCCAACAACACTAGAGAAGCTCGACACCATCCAGGACAAAGCAGCCCGCTTGTTTGGCTCCACATCCACAAACATTCACTCCCTCCACCACCAACACTCAGCAGTATGTACCATCTGCAACATGTACTGCAGAAATTCACCAAGGTTCCTTAGGCAGCAGCTTCCGAACCCATGGTCACTATCAGCTAGAAGGACAAGGGCAGCAGATACACTGAAAAAACCACCAATTGCAAGTTTCTCTCCAAGCCACTCCCCATCCTGACTTGGAACAGTATCACCGTTCCTTCACTGACACCTGGGTCAAACTCCTGGAATTCCCTCCTCTAAGGGCATTGTGAGTCTCCCTACACCAAATGGGCTTCAGTGGTTCAAGAAAGCAGCTCCCCAACACCTTCTCAAGGGCAACTAGGAATGGACAATAAATAGTGCACCCAGTGAATCAATTAAAAAAAACTTGGGGGTTAACAGCTGAGATTATTGCAACACATCCACGGGTTTAAGAACTCCCTCAGAGTCAGCATGTTTAGCATTTTGTCACGCCTCTACTTAAGGGTAATCAGCCCCTTGTTCCAAATTACTTTGACCTCTTGAAAGAAAACAGTTACCTTCATAGATCTGCAACCAAAGTCCATCTGCCAGTATTTTAAACATCCAAATTTGAATAAAATGTTATACACATTTATCACACAAAGAAACTATGTTGAAATTGTATAAGACAGTTTTACCTAAACTGGAGTAATGTGTCCAGTTTTGGGTACCGTCGTTTAGAAAGAATTTTAAAAGCTTTAGAGAGAATTCAGAAAAGACTCATGAAAGTGTTTCCAAGAATAAAAAAAATCTTCAACTATGAAGATAAATTGGAGACAATCTTGGAGAAAATAAGGTTGTAAGGAGACTTAATTGAAGTCTCTAAAACCATCAGTGGTCGGGACAGAGTATTATGGAGGAATTGTTTCCACTCATGCAAGAGTCGGGAGGAGGAAGTCAAAGTAAGTGGGCAAAATAGGCAAAAGCAACATGAGAGAAAGCTGAAACAGAATCTGAAATAGCTGGAGAAGCTCAGCAGGTCATCTGTGGAGAGAAATCAGAGTTAATGTTTCGGGTCGAGTGATTTACAGTGTCTCTAGTTCTTTTGGTTTTTATGAGAGAAAGCTGCCCTGCCTGACAGGATGGTAGAGGCAGCTTCATTTGAATCATTCAGATGGGACTTCGAATGCTCTCTGTAAAAGAAGAACGTTTGGGTCACATGGACAGAAAGTGGTGTCCAGCAGTGAGTGAATTGATCATTCAGAGAGCTGGCATAAACATGACGGGCCAAATGGTTTCCTGCACTGTCACAATTCTGTAATTCCATGCTTTTGTGTCCCATTGGAAACTAAGGGTTTACCCTGTTGAGAAACATGGGTAGCATTTTGCTGGATGAAGTGTGTTACTAATGTTGTGCTGCCTTGGTTATATCAGGTACATTTGGAAGAAGGCAGTTTCGTCCATCCTTGCTTGTTAGTATTTGGTATAGAGTATTCTTTTAATGATAAAGCTACTTTTCTTTCAGGTTCTGTTCCATGTAAATAATGGAGCTGGAAGAATTACAGCCAGATATGAACCCAAGGATTCAAACCAGCTGTGCAATGGGAAGTGGCATAAACTTCGAGCCAATAAGAGCAAGCATCGTATTACACTGACTGTGGATGGAGTTACTGTGCAAGCTGACAATCCTCATATTCAGTCAACCTCAGCAGACACTAATGATCCAATTTATGTAGGAGGCTATCCTGGTATGTATTGTTATTAGAGTTTAACTTCTGCGTCAATAGCAGAATAGAACTTAAAATTGGCACATTATCCCTTCACGCTGTCTAATTCTGTTTTCTGCTGTTTTAGATTAAATTTCCTACAGTGCAGAAACAGGCCCTTCGGCCCAAATAGTCCACACTGACCCTCTGAAGAGTAACCCACCCAGACCCATTCCCCATATTACCCTTGACTACTGCACCTAACTCTATGGACAATTGAGTATGACCAATTCACCTAACCTGCACATCTTTGGACTTTACTTTGCATCATCAATGTCAACATCAGAAAAATATTAGGAATGAAACTGCAAATTGAAGAGCTAGAGACAGATCACAATCCAATGTAATAAATAAGATGCACATTTAGCTTTTGGAGCGGTATACACCACGACAGACTAAACTAAAATTAATTGAGTCTGATTCCCAATGTGGTGTATCAAAGTTTTGTGTTGACTGCACTCTGTTTATGGGGCACTAGAGCAAAAGGGTAGGAGATAAGTAAAGCCCATTGCATTGTCATTTGCGTTTCTGGTGAGATTGGAGGCAGTTCCAGTTGGCTGGAGCCTCAATGGGAGTAGGCTTCACAACAGAATGATGCAAAAGTAAGCAGATGCTTTCCACATCTTTGGCTGATCCATAGCACCATGGCACCACCACTTCACCTTGTCTGGGTTTTCCAGGGTTGCACTCCAAAGTAAATATTAAAGGTATTAGAGAGAATTCAGAAAAGATCCATGAAAATGTTTCCAAGAATGAAGAACTTCAGCTATGAAGGTGGATTGAAGACAACTCGTGGAGAAAAGAAGGTTTCAAGGAGATTTGATAGAAGTCTCTAGAGGTCGGGACAGAAATTGGCAAAAGAAGCAAATTATGAATAGCAATTTTATTACTCTTTCCTTTTTAACCCCTTCCACTCCATTGTATCAACTCAAAGGTTTTATATGGTCACTTAGCAGTTAGTCATCATTAATCCAACTGCAGCCTTAAAGTGTAAATCTTGATTTGATTGTGCTTCCAACTAAATTTAATTCATCTGCAAAAAATATATTTAGTTAGCAAATCAAAACTGATATTTTCTTGGCTTTTGTCTAAGGTATAAAAACCTGGTTAATTTCTTATCTAGGTTTCTCTCTCCCCCCTCATATCTAAGAGACAGTGCTGTAGCAACAAGATAATACATCACTCCTGTGTGGAATATAAGCAGTAAATTATGACAGGCTCTTCAAATGTTGATTGGAAGTATAGGCCAGTAAGACTTCAATCTTCACCCAGTGTCTGGGAATGCATTTTATCCATCACTCAGTAATAATCAGCAGCAGCCCCTCTGGTTGATGCACACATTCCGAGCTCGAAGTCAATTGAGACACTTGTCCTACTGTGTGAGCAGAGTCAGCACCTATTTCTGATGCTCTGAAATTCTCTACCTAAATCAGGCTCTTGGGAATTAATGACAGAACAATAGCAGACAACCAGGCCCGATCTCGGTAGTTTCAGGTGACAGTGTTGATTGATGGACTCCACAGAAACAACTTCTGATTGATTTATTATCGTGGATTCAGCCAACCTTGAGAGTTGAGTGTTGGGAATGAGTCCTGTCCAACTGAGAGGTTGTTCCTCAGATCATGCTGTGCACTGTATCTGTTTTTTTGCCTTACCACAGAGTGCCTGTTGTCTGACTCTCTGAAATTCCCCCAAACCCTTACTAATAAATCGAATATTGATCTTTTTCTTTCAGCTTTCCAGAATGGTTGGCCTGTACTGTGAATCTTATAGTATTATGGAGTAGAGAGAGGCCCTTCAGCCCATCAAGTCTGTACTGCCTAATAGCATGTGACTGCTGATGTCAATGCTACATTACCTTAGACATCATTATCTCATTAACATACACTGTTTAGCAGGTAATAGGGAAGGCAAATGGAGTGTTGGTCTTTATTTCCAGGAGAATGGAATATACAAGTAAGGAAGTCTTGATACACCTATACAGGTCATTCTGCTACGATGTGATAGTTACGTTCCTCTGCAACCCTGCGCTATAGAGAATCGCACTGTACAAGAGCGCTACTGAAAATCACTATACCCCTTCAGTAGAAAGTTTGCATTATCCAAATAGCGCCCACAATTTGTCAGTGGAGTTATAGCCAATTCGTGTTAACGAAATGTGCATTATAGCAGAACGACCTATACATGCCATTAGTCAGACCACAGCTGGAATACTGTGAACAGGTTTGGTCCCCATATCTAAGGAAAGATGTACTGACATTGGAGGCACTCTAGAGAAGGTTCTCTAGGCTGATGCCAGGTATGGAGGGATTTGCTATGAAGAGAAGCAGAGTAGGTTGGGCCTGTACTAATTGGAGTTTAAATGAATGAGAGACAATCTTATTGAAACAGAAAGAACTCTTAGGGGACCCGACAGGGTAAATGCAGAATGGCTGTTTCCCTCGTGGGAGAGTCTAGGACCTGAGGGCAGAATAAAGGGTTACCAATTTTAGGTAGAGGTTACACAGAATTCCTTCTCTCAGAGGGTGGTAAATCTATAATTTTCTTTGCTGCAGAGACTGGGTCATAGAATCATGGCATACCTACACAGAGGCCATTCAGCCTATCGAATCAGCACCTACCCTCTGAAGACCGTCCCACTTATACCCTCCCAAAACCCCTCCTCCCCCACAACCAATTCCTATGCCCCTGCATGGGGATTTTAGCATGACCAATCCACCTCACCTGCACATCTTTGGACTGTGGGAAGAAACTGGAACACCCAGAGGACACGGGAAGAATGTGTCAACTCTACACAGACAGTCACCCGCCGCGTGAATTGAACTGGGTCCCTGGTACTGTGAGGCAGCAGTGCTAACCACCATCTGCCCTTAAAACTCTGTCCTGATGTAAAATCCAGGGAATTGAACTACAGTCATCACATGATATGAACTCGCAACCTTCTGATTTAGATCTGATCTCGAGTCATTATTTATATTCAAGGCTGAGCTAGATAGAATTTTTAATCCTCAAGGGAATCATGTGTTAAGGGAAAGCAGCAGGGAAGTGAAGTTGAGGATTTAGCATGTGAGCCATAACCTCATTGAATTGCAGAGCAGATTTGATGGGCTCAGTGGCCTACCTGTGCTCTGGTATGCCTGTTCAGTAAACTATACTCACGGGGAATGGGTCTCAAAGTTTCTTTGGTGCACGAATCGCATTCACAAACTAACCATCTAGCCAACTGAGCTAGCCAGCCCCTTTTCCAGATCTAGATTAATCAATATACAAAATGCAAGGTCAATCATTATTCAAGTATTGAGTTTATTTTTAAACTTTAATTACTTACAGTTGAATTTTACCTGATTCTCAAGTTAGAATTTGCCACCCATTGAATGTATTGTGAGTATTTCAGTTAACTCATGTTGATAGATGCATATTTGTCCTTTCACACAGCTAATGTGAAACAAAATTGCCTGACCCTTCAAGAGCCATTCCAGGGCTGCATAAGGAACCTCAAGCTGACAAAAAACCAACAGATCCAGGCCTTTGATTTCAGCAAAGCCTTTGACCTCCGAGGCGTCTTTCCTCATTCTTGCCCCGGCATCGAACAGTAGACTTCAGGAATGTCCTCCCAGCCGAGAGAATTTCATCAAAACGACTGCTCCAAACTCCTTTCACAATTGTATTAATTGCCCTTCTTTACTCAGGATAAAAATGCATTTTAAGACGATATATCACTTGTTTCTGACAGATGCTTAACTAAAAGCGTTTTGTACTATGCAACAAGTACATCCATAAACAAAACCATTAACAACATCAGGATGGAATATTTTAATTTTTTTTAATGTTTACAATTGTTTTTTTCCCCCGACAGTATTTCCTGAAATGTTAATCTGTGTTTGTTTTGAATATGTTATCATTTTGCAAATAAAGTGTAAACATGATTTGAAACACCGTGCAGCTTTTGAGTTACTATGTAATTGCACAAATTACAAAAACTTTAAGGACATTGTTCTCCTTGTTGCTAACCACATTTTCTTCAAAACCGACTGCTTAATTCTAATGCTTTTCCATGAAACAATGCTGACATGACAATAAGTCCTTAATGCCTGTTATGAGATCGTTCAAGATGTGAATGACTGAATTAATCCATCGAGTCAAAAGAAGGTACAGATCGTTCTGCTATAACGTGTGTTTCATTAATGCGAATTTGCTATAACACAATTGAAGGTTTGGGGACACTGTTTCTAAAGCATAAACTTTTCAAGTGTGTATTAGTTATAACGTGATTCTGGCCCCATTAGTTTGCTGCTATTACGCAATTTTCTTATAACACAAGATTGTACAAGAACTGCATTATAGCAGAACTGACTGCAGATCTGTGTTAATATTATGTTTAAGTAGTTATCTTTGCCTTCCATCTTCCGAAAGGTAAAAGCTACAAGTAGAAGTTCAGACTTTCTTAAACTGGAATTTGGTCACAAGTTCAGAAGGTCACAGATACCTAGTGACTAGCACAGAACACATGGACTGAATAGCACACATATTTGTGTCATGTCTATTTCAGTGTGAATGAACCAGCACGGTGCAGCTATATATTGATAAGAAATTGATGTAATGCCATTTACCACATGTACAAATCAGGCAAATATATGAATATTCCAAGTTAATTACCAATTAGTCAAATAATTATTTGACAGTTTCACTGAACAAAAACACACATTTTGGCAACTTTTTTTGGGCTTTCACTGTTCAGGACAATTTGCAAGAATAACAGTGCAAGTGCTGCTTTTCCATGTTATTGTAGGGCAGGAAGGTGCTGATGGGTTGGCAAGTGGACTCTGGCTATCACCCATGTTGTCCATATGAGGAATTGTTGGAAATTGGAGTCCCATTAAAACTGAATTTTTCTAGTATTTCATGTGTAGCAGGAAATCTCACATAATGGCTACTACTGCAGTAACCAGTTTGATCAAGAAATCTGTGTAGATGGCAGTTCTTATCAGGCAGATGTCTGTTTCAGACCGAAGGGGCTGAGGGAAGACCCAGGGAAGACTTTCCCAACATTTTGGCTGGGGAGGAGGATTCATAACCTTAATGTGAGCACCACAGTCTATGCCCAACCAACTTTATCCTCTGGCATCTGCGATTTATCCTAATTGTCACAGGTTATAAACGTCTTTTGTCTGATAAACCACTGCATCATATGCAACCTACCACCTCTTATCAAACTTAATAAACTTTTTATAACTTTCTATACAGTTAACTGGTCATAAAGCCCCAGAATCTAACAGAATCAGATCTAAAATTCTTGAGAGTTTAGCCAGTTGGATATATTCACGGACTTATGCTGGATGACCCTGAATGTGCAAAGAATTACACTGACAACCGATTTAGATTGTGCTCAAATTATATATCTCCGTATGAGGACCTGGATTTTTCCAAAGAACATATGTGACTATTCCAGCAAATATAGGTGATGACCATTTGCTGGTTGATTTCCCAGGTAATGTCTTGACCAATCTTAGCAAACCTACTTGGTTTGAAATCAAAATAAAGATTGGCAGTTAACAGTCAATCATCATTAGTGCAACTTTACAGAGCATTGATTAGGTCATAGATGGAACTCTGGAGGTGGGGGTGCTTGGGATACAGTGGTAGCATCCTTTCCCGAGCTGGAAGACCCAGGCTCAAATCCCACCTGCACCAAACATTTAAGGGGCCCTCTTATGGTGCAATGGTAGTGTCCCTATGCCTCAACCAGGGTAAAAAATTAGATAGAATACTGGGCATAATTCTGGTTGCCATACTATTGGAAGGACGTGTTTGTACTGGAGAGAGTGCGGAGGAGATACACTAAGCTATTGCCTGGGCTGAAAAGTCTCAGTTATGAGGAGAGGCTGGATCGGCTTGGGTTTGTTTTCCCTGGAGCAGAGGGGGAATCTGATTGAGACATACAAAATTATGAATGGCATAGGGAGGGTAGATAGTGAGAAGTTTTTCCCCATGGCAGATGGACCTAAAGACTAGAGGGGATGAGTTTAAGGTGAGGAGTAGATGGGCTTAGAGGTGATCAGGAGGATAATATTTCCACCTGGAGGCTGGTAGAAGTATGGAACATGCTGGTTGAGGTGGTGGTGGAGGCAGCTACCCTCCTAACATTTAAGAACCATTTGGATGTGCAGTCAAAATGCCTGGGCATAGTAGACTATGGATCAAGTGCAGGTGAATGCAATTAGTGTAGTTCGGTGTTCGTTGGTCAGCATAGACACAGAAATAGGCCCTTTGGCTCACCATGTTGTATGACTCTGTCACTGTGGTACTCGCAATTGCAAAGCTTCTACCAATTAGAATCCACTTGCCAACCAATAAGCAGTCCCTGCTACACAGTTTAAATGTTTGTTTGTTTTCCCCTTTATTGGTATGCTTGAGAATTGGCCAGACGAGTGTAAGATAAAAAAGGCTCTAACGGTGCTATGTGAGTTCCTACTGAGGACGTGGTCTCCAAGGAAAGTCAGAGAACAATTATTCACCTGTGGCCAGGTAAAGAATCTTGCACAACTTACCATGTCTTCTGTTAGCAAGCTTTGTGAAGATGGGAACAATGAAAGTGCAAAGCTACAAGATCTGAGAACAGAGCAATTCAGACACACAATATTGATGAAGCAGATGGATTCCTCCTCTTTAGACAGACCTTCAGATTGAGAATCACTGGTTTCCATACTGGGGTCAATGGGTTCAGGGATGGTTGATAGGTCCAGTGGCCAGACTCAGCCACATGTGACGAGTCGTGGTTATAGAGTTGGTTACATAGGTTATTTGCAGGTTTGTGTGCTCCTTCTGATGCCTCAAATTTGCCTATTTATTCCTGACAGTGTATTACAAGGAATCCGCTGACAAGGGGCGGAACAGTGTTTAGCACTGCTGCCTCACAGCACCATGGACTCAGGCTTGATTCCATCCTTGGGCAACCATCTGTGTGGAGTTTGCACATTCTCCCTGTGTCTGTGTGGGTTTCCTCTGGGTGCTCCAGTTTTCTCCCACAGTCCAAAATACAGGTTAGTTGGATTGGCCAAAGTAAATTGCCTATAGTGTCCAGGGAGAAGCAGGCTCAGTGGTTAGCCATGGGAAATGTAAGGTTACAGGGTTAGGGTCGGGGGGGCGGGGGTCTGGATAGAATGCTCTTTGAAGGGACAGTGTGGATGCAATGGGCTGAATGGCCACAATGTAGTGATCTATGGCTCGCATTTGAGCAGAGTGCTCCATGGTGTATTCCTTTCTCCCTCATTGACTTATCTAACGTCCCCTTCAATATATCTCATAATATTCACCATAGTCACTCCATGTTGTAGTAAGTATCATATTCTAACTGTTCTCGTAAAGTTACCCCACAAAAATATTAAATTCTGATTTCAAGACTATTAGAGAGACAACTTCAAGGTTCCAAAATGTCTTTTCTCCTAAAATATTATATAACCATAATGCAAAAATCGACACTTAAAATGTAAAGTGTATTTTTAAAATTATTTTATTGGTATGTGGTATGAACGTAGTAAATTACAATATACATTTGTACACATTCATAACGTTTTTGTGCATAGTCAGTAGTATTGGAACTTTCTAGGAATCTTGTCATTCCTTCTATTGAACCATTTGACATACTATGCACATGGGTCAAGTGCACCTCTAAACATTTTGGCTGTTCATTACACGCACTGAGCATTAACATCCCTGCGGGGTGTCCTCCTCAGTTTGTTACCACTGAAACAGCGACTAAAGGAATGGTGCTTTAAGAGGGACAGGTGGTTCTACATAGGACTCTGCCACGGGTACCATTCCGAAAGAGTTAGCACCCTGATCCACTATTTTAACCACGGATTTGTTGGAAGTAAAAGGTAAGACTGAATCATCCATTGCATGGAATCATATAACATTGTACGGAAGGGGAGGTGTGTGAATAAATAACAGGAATGAAAAAGTACTAGATCAGATGTCATTTATCACATTGTAGAGTAATGGTTTCATGTATATACAATTGCCAAAGTGGCAGTGTCAGTAAGATTACTTCACATGTAAGGCAGAACATTTTTTTATAATAGCGATCTTAATTAGACTTTTAAAAATATCCACTGTGTTTTAAAATCAGAAGAGTTTTTAAGATGATCGACAGGACTAGGAACTTGATTTAGAAAGGGTTTCTTGAAAATAACGCAGTAGGTTACACAGTGACCTTTCATCTATAGCACATAGCTGTGTACTATGTGAAGTGACTTTGAATGAGATAGGCCTACAACTCAGAATTGTCCTTCAATTAGTATTAATGGTCAATCTCAGAGACAATGTTCATGTTTTTAATTCAACTTTCCTCCACAATAACTGTGTTGCACTCAGGTTAAGTGTACTTCATTGTGCTGAAATTAGAGAGGGGATGAGAGAGTTTTCACAGGGGTCTCAATCTCCAGAAGCAATAGTTCCACTGAAGGTGTCATCGAATACACTGACAATTTTTGTCCAACCTCCAAAGTAGATATCTGAAACTTGGGAATTTGTTCCAACTGACTGCACTGACATTCCCAGCCCCTGAAGATCAAAAACCAAACCATTTTTCCTTCCCCCATCGGTGACACATGTAAGTGTAGTCTGCAGCTGAGAATTGAGCCCAAGAGCTTCGGTCACCTAAGTATTAAGCCTGTACAGTGTATCACCAGTCTGAGTGGAATCCGTTCTCGTCACTGTTACTAAAATCAGGCTGGTTATCCACATCAACTAGATTACCACCCAAGCACTGAAGGTGAATGTTAACTTCATGTTGTTGGAATGTAATTCACTTCCTTCAGCTGAATAAAAAATGCATTTACATAGTTAAACAATGCAAGTAAATTAGGGCAATTGAATGCAGAAGGCATAAAGTCCAATTACCATTAATTGGCTAAAATTGTCAATTACTGTTAAACTACAATCTCATCAGTTGTATTATCTCGAAGAGTTAAATTGAGATTTTTGTTAAAAAATTAGATAGAGTTCCTCACAGGTAATAGAAAAAATTGTCATCTAATTAGACTAATGAAAGGTTACATCTCATTAAGTAACCCAGATATCCATTCATACAATGAGCATGCCTTCTGGAACTAAAATTTCCTAAAATTCTACTAATGCTGCCACTTTGTTCATGCACATTGAATGCTGTTGCATGATGAGAACTCTATATCGCGTGAGCTCCATATTTAATGAATACACAGACCGTTATTAGAAAATCAGTACAATCACATTGGAAAGAAGGCTCGTATTCCTCTCAATCAATCAATCAATCTCAACTGTTAACATCAGCAATAAGTAACTGAACAGAGGTAGCGTTGCACAGACATGTCAGAAAACACAATGTAAAAAATTAATCATCAATAAACATATATAAAGTGGTTAATGTTCTGACATACACAAAAACACACTGCTTTATATACATTACAGTTTCTACTGCACACTTGGCAGTAGAAACCACTTACAAATGAGGGATTATTAAAAAAACATTTTAGTGTTAAAAATTAAAGCTATATTATGAATTTCTGGAGATAAACTGGAGTATCATTAAAAAGGCAATTTCCACTAATTTATCAGGCCTTTTATTTTGTCCTGTCAAGTGGCCTTTCCTCTAATAATTTACTTTTGTAAAATCATTTCTTCCTTAGGTCAAGCAATGCTGTTTATGGAAATGAATAGAAGATCCTCACACAGCATTTGGCCTGAGATAGAGAATGGTCATCCTCTCCTCCAACATGCCTTAGCCCATAGCTCCAGTGGGTAGTCATTGCTATGGTAACTGTCCTGATAGTTCACAACAACCGTCCTCATAACCTCTGGTGGCATTGTCAAAAGTATTACTGGATTACGGGCTGCACACCTGTGCCTACTGATTCCAGGGATCAATACATTTCAACTAGAGCTTAGAAGTTAGTTCAAAACCAAGGAATAAGGGCAAAACAGTAACACACTTAATTCACTGCCATTCTTCCCTCACCCACTGCAATGCATGTCTAGTATGATGTGAACTGTTAATATTCTAACTGTTTGTCCCACCCTCCTCCCCTCACAGTTCAGTAGCTCACATTACAGTTTACACTGAGAATTAAAGACACTGTTCATCATGTTCTGTGATTCGACTCAGCAATATAAGATAGAAGTTCCACAACCTTAACCGTTGGTTTGTGGCTCCTGCAAATTATTTTCCAAAACCAGCAATGAAATCATCCCAAAAGCATCCTCAACTGAAAACCAATTGATTTTGAGCCTCTGTTACTGTTGCCAGTTTTTCAATGTTGGAGAACCCACAATCTACTGAAGCCCTAATAATAGCTATAACATATAAAAGGCAATTGATATGAAACATTTATCCACATCCTGTGATAGTGGGGCCAACAACAAAGAGGCACACGAGATATCTCAGAATGCTGTATCGAGAATCCATTTTCATTTCAATATCACTGTTCATCAGTGGGAATAAGGTGGTAATAAACACAAGAAGTTACCACAAGGTGCCATCTTTATACTTGACTCAAGTTTGCTTTAAGCAGCTGGCCAGAGGCTTCCTGGCTCAAAACAGGAGTCACACATTTGGATTTAAACTGGGGCGCCGAGAGACAATTCGGGTGGTAAGGCAATAATTTTAGTCTTTCACTGGCAAACTACTGCAAATCAAAAAGGTAGATAAGCAATCCTTAAAAGAGGCCACTTAATAAAAAGGCATTTTTGAATATTTCATCATCTCGCATGTTGTCAGTCCCTCTGCAAACACCCTGCGCCCTCCATGTATCGTCTACCCTCTTTCCAGGGCTCCTTCTGGCTGCAATTCTCCAGTTTGGAGATTCAAAGTTTGGAGGGTGGAACTCTGCTTTTGCTTCTTGTGCAGTTAGTATCATGGGGACAGGAGTGTCTCTGGACTTGTCCATAACATGTATCTGGCCCATAAGATGGTAGTCCTACTGGGACCCTGAACTAGTTGGTCAAGGATTGCATGATTGGAACCATGCTGTCAATGGATCATCACCATCAAGAGATAATCCAGGACCAAAGAGATCCAGATACGGCATCAAACGAGGAAGAGCCCAAATTAATCGAGTTAGATAAGCTTCAAAAATCCACTGGCAAAGAATAATGTGCTTTAGTTTAAGCAAAGGCTTAAAATAAGGTACCATTTTTGACCCTGGTGCAAAACAGAGAGAACTAAACCCTGGAGCGCTCCCTCCCTTCAGTCAATCTGTCAGTGGCATCCTGTTTTTTAAACTCGTTACCCTGCTCCTGACTATCCCTGGGGTCAGAGGTTGCAGCAACGGAATGCAGGGAACTTTGATAGACAGGATTATCAAGATCAGCCTTCCTAACATCATTTACATGTGGCAAAGGGGTCATGGGGTCACTGAGTTTGGGAGAGGGATTGAGAAGAGGGGGGGTTCACTATGCTGTCAACAGTAAGGCATCAATAAAGCTCTTTGCTCAATCTTCCTATCACCCAATTTCAGATAGTTTAATGGAGGAAGACCCAACCCTTTCAGTTGATAAGTTGTGCCACATGAAGGAATACGCATTTAAGAATGGAACTTGGATATGAAAGGACTTGAATCAAATTTAGACAAATGCTGTCAGACCACCTTCACATCTCCTTTACAATTTGGAATTCTTAACAGACCATTCAGTAAGAGTCTTTCCACTCTCAGCAGGGACTAACCATCCAACAAGTCTTTAGATTACATTACAGTGTGGAAACAGGCCCTTCGGCCCAACAAGTCCACACCGACCCGCCGAAGCACAACTCACCCATACCCCTACATTTACCCCTTACCTAACACTATGGGCAATTTAGCATGGTCAATTCACCTGACCTGCACATCTTTGGACTGTGGGAGGAAACCGGAGCACCCGGAGGAAACCCACGCAGACACGGGGAGAACGTGCAAACTCCACACAGTCAGTCGCCTGAGGCGGAAATTGAACCCGGGTCTCTGGCGCTGTGAGGCAGCAGTGCTAACCACTGTGCCACCGTGCCGCCCACACGGTGTGTTAATAAATTTAATTAGCATATAGAATTCTAATTTTCATCATCAAGCATCAATATAGAAAATAACAGCAAAATTTGTGTCTATACGCCCCCTCTTCATAAATAATCATTCGGAAAGTGGTAGTTGTAATATATAAAACCCTTGAAAATTCAACCAGCTCTGTCCTTTGAGGTTCCAGGAACAATTTCAGAAAATTCTCCACTATGTGTGCAATACTCTGTTAGTGTGACTAGACTGTTTAGAACCATAGAGTCATAACATGGATAACACAGATCAAACAAAAGGATGTGGTGATAAGCTCTACATATGTCCTGTACACCTACTATATTTAACCATAAGCACAGCATTGCCCTGAGCAAACTTGGTAAAATAGCCCATATTTCTAAGTTCCATCAGTAGATGAGTTTATTACAGGGCTATGGTCTAATTCACTTTCTGACAATGGACAGTAGAAAATACCTCTGTTGTAACCTCTCCTGTAGAAAGGCAGGGTCATATAATGTATACATTCTTACCTGATTGATGTATGTTGACCAACAAACCAAATGGGGCCATCAAACTCTTACTGCTACCTTGGACCTGAATAAACAGTAAACAAGCCCACATTTCCCCTGGGGCAACCAAGCGTAAAAGGCAAAACAAAACCATTAAAGTAATTGGAGCTTCTTCTCCCCACCCACACCCCTTAAAAGTTATCAATCTGCACAACACAGCAGGATTTCAAATTCTTCCAACCTCCTCTCTTGCAAAAAGACTTGAGTTTTGAATGCTGGTTGCAATGCCGGTTAACTCCCTAGTTAGTGTACTAAAGCACATATCGAGTGAGACAAAACAATCCATGGTACTCACACACAGACTAAGCGCAGGAACAAGACTAAACCATTTTGCTCTTTGAGCCTATTCCACTGTGGTCAATTAAATCATGCCCAATTCTGTGACTTAAATACAATAAGTGTAGAAGATTAGGGTAATATTGCAATTTTCATGTTAATGCCATTTCCACTCATAAGGCAAATACCACAAGAGAATCTCCTGTGCCGAGGAGATTCTGAATTGTAACAAAGATTAATTCATTGCAGTGTCCCATGGAGGGCAAGTTTCAAAGCAAAAATGGCTCATTCCTTCTTCCACTCTCAATCAGCTTCCTGTCTGTTTTAAAAGCGTAGGGTTTTGTTTCCAACAGATCTGAATCTCTGAATTGAAAAGCAGTGGCTGCAATCCATCATTCTGTGCATACACAGAATCTGTAAAGGACACAATACAAAAGTCAAACCTTTACTTTGCTGCAAAACAAAATTCCAGTCAGATATGTAACTGAGTCCTGGAGTCACGTTCCGGCAGGAATTCCTTGCTAGTGCAGGTGCAGCTATCAAACTCTCCTTATGTAAAAACTTCCTGCTTGATAGGATGGATGGAATTTGGCACCGGTTCCAGGCGCTAGAAATGGCTGTTTCTTTTTTATTATCAGAGGGAAAAAAACACAACATCTGTCCTGTTTATTCTTTGGCTGTCCTCAGCAGACACCATCGCTCCGAGCAAACCCT
The DNA here is from genome assembly GCF_037043375.1 of Chiloscyllium plagiosum. NCBI lineage: Eukaryota > Metazoa > Chordata > Chondrichthyes > Orectolobiformes > Hemiscylliidae > Chiloscyllium > Chiloscyllium plagiosum. The sequence continues at coordinate 129,048,913 of NW_028270142.1, read as the reverse complement.
TACATGCACCCCCATCAACTAAAAAAAACACAGAAAATAAGACGTAGTTGGTATATCTTTTGCTTCCACAGTTGTGTGGTCTGGTCAAAAAGACATAACTGTTTAAAAATGCACATTCCTTCAAGGCTGCATTTTTAATGGTTGTGACTGGCGGATCAACTTAGTTCTTAATCACCACCAGATGAGTTTATTGCGAGCTGTTTTATTTGCAACAACTTCGTACTGACTCCAGTCTTCAGAGGTGGCTGACAGAGAAAAGAAAGCCTTCACAATGGTGAAAACTCCCATTGGTGCTGAGGGTGTCCCATTGAGTGGCAACATGCTTAGCCAGTCCAGTAGGATTGAGACCTCGGAAAGGGTCACCTGTGAAGGCAGTGTTCTGCAGGTAACGATTATCAACAGCTCGTAGCCTTAGACATAGAGGCACCACTGTAAAAATAGCTAGTATTCTCAGGGGGTCCCTGTAGTCACATTCACCAAGACTGTGTCTGGATTATTAAACGGCCCATCACTCTGCAACAAGTAATCTCACAATGTTCTGGGTTTGATGACCCATGTTGCGTTTGGATTTAAATGGTACAAGTCCAGAATGTACGTGTTGAGGTCCAGGCAGCGTTCTCCTGCAAAGATGAAAACACAAAATGTAAATCATGAAATATAAACAGCCACAGAGAATGTTGCTCGACAGTGCCAGCATTTCCAATTTGTTGGTCATATCCATCAGGGTAACTTCCTCTCTGATGAGCCAGTTCAGGATTTTAACTTCTGTTTCACTCTACCGGAGGAAAATAAAACTTCAAGACTAGTGAGTGCTGACTTCCTTTTTGACAGACACTTCTCCTACTCATGACTCTTCAGTAACCTGTGACCTTAGGCCTTGACTGAGCTGGGAAAGTTATCCCCAGTATCCTGGGAATTATTTATCTGTCAAATTAAATGCATGAGGAACGGATTATCAAATTGCTGTGTGTGGATTTTTTGCTGCGTATAAGTTGGGTCCCCTGCATTATAACACATCTCTGGCTACAAAAAACCCTTTTGGCCTGTGGCTGTGAATAGTACAATGTAAATGTAATTTCTTTCTTGCTCAGTATGCTTCTGCTGAAGATTTCTGATAGTGAGTGTCAGCGGGATTTTACTCAATGGGGTACAGCTGCTCTCCATTGGCGCACCTACATGGGTGGCAAGAGTCTCTGAACAATGGCATATCTGGGCTCTTCCTGCTGCCCAACCTGGGAACAATAAAGCTAACAGCTGCACGAACCACTGTGGCTTAGATCAAACTTAGAGCCTTCTGATTGTGAGGCACAGCAGTGCAGCATTTCCGGCAGAATAAGACAACAGCATCGACACAATGGGTCAAATGGCCTTTTTCATTCTACTGAGCAGGAAGGGGCGTATACAATAATCTGAAGAAGGGTCACTGGACTCAAAACGTTGCTTTCTCTCCACAGACACTGCTGAGTTTCTTCAGCAATTTACTACTTTGTTTCAATCTTCAGCATCTGAAATTCTTATTTTGACATTACTTAAGTTGCTGTTGTTTGAAACCAGATTCTGAAGCTAATATTCCAAGGGTGGTGCAACAGGCTGTTTGTTTTAAATGAGTGGAGCAGGGTTGGAAGAGAGAAATGGCATTGACATTGATTGACACAAGCAAAAAATTAGACATTACATTCCTCCCACACCCTTCACGTGACAGCAACTTTAAAACAACCTACCTATATTTCCACCAATTTCAAACAAGTGATGGCTCTGTCCATTAACAGGTACTGCAGAATTCGTACTGTGAAGATTTGATAAAAAGCCAAGCTTAATTTAGAATTTGTTGAGGTGTGAACTACCAAATAATTAACCATACTCATTACATATATCAACCCAATACAATGTTTGCTGCAGATCATTTCAGGGAGGAGAAAGTGGGGACTGCAGATGCTGGAGATTAGAGTCAAGAGTGTGGTGCTGGAAAAGCACAGCAGGTCAGGCAGTATCCGAGGAGCAGGAGAGTCAACGTTTCGGGCCTAAGACCTTCATCAATCAAGATTCCTGATGAAGAGCTTATACCTGAAAAGTTGATTCTCCTGCTCCTTATATGCTGCCTGACCTGCTGTGCTTTTCCAGCACCACACTCTCGACTGTAGATCATTTCAGTTCGGTTTACGAGAATATGAAAAATATTACCTTTTTAACATAATTTCAAAACCATTTGAATTTATTTTTCCTTTCATTTAAACTTCACTTTCTTTGTCATTACAGAGCAGAGGAAAGAACACAAGAATGTCCCCTCGAACATTAACAGTTGCATTTTATGCAGCAAACTATTGGCTGGAGAGGATACAATAAGCAACACTGGACTGTGGTTAGATTGCACTCCGGAGTAATTCCGGACAGTGCTAGCTTCCACATAATCAAAAGGATTGTCACAATCTGGTCAAAAGAGGTGGAGCGGTCTCCTTCTCAGTTGACCAAATAGGCATTTTAAACATTTATTTATCAAGCTCATATGCATTTTAACAGTTTCAAGTACAGTGGCTGTTCACAATACAGATAGATAAGTTTTATCTAAGTTTGAAAAGGAAATGACCCCTATTGTTCTTTGCAGTCGATAGATTAAATAATGTAATTAAGAAATGTTCCTTCTCACACATGCATTCAGAAATAGGCTACAAGAGGGGAGGGAGTTTAAATGGTATCACTTCTGGTTTTCCTCTGAAGTCAGTAGCTGTGTGGATTACGTTGAAGATGCTGCTTGTAGTGTTTGGCTGGCGACAAACAGGTAAGTCGCACACTTGCACAATAGCTGGACAGTGTGCGAGAGAAAGGAACCATAAGTTTCTTTTCTTGCTGTTACCCATGTGTGGTCTGTCTGATTCTCTAGGGAAAAGAAACATGGTCTACTTTAAAGATAAAAGGGTTAGCTTGCTATCACAGAACCTCCATTCACAAACTAACCAGTTACTAAGTAAGGTCACAGCAAACTGGGGAACCTTCGTTCCGGGTCAGTGATTAGATTGAATGGTCTTTAGAGCCCTGTGCTCAAACAGAATCCATTACCCAAAGGGATTAAGTTCAACAGCTCATCTGCCCCACCTGAATGGGCAGATTATGTCTGGCTGTCTGTGCGAACAAAGTGACAGGCTATTCACACTTATTTCAGCTGAATGTCCTGGTGGGCTACTTTCTTTCTGACAACTTCATAAATTGCAAGGTGGAGTTATGCAACATGCGGCCATTTTAGAAGCTGCTGTTCAGGTCACTTGAGGATACTGCTCCGTCCATTGCTTTAAACCTAATCCAATGGTTCAACCAACTCAGTAATAAAGTCATTTCTTTTGATAACAAGACGTAGACGCCTTGAAAAAAATAGATTTTCTTTAAGAATGCCAGAACTGAGATGTTACACCCACCAGGAAAGATTTCAAACAGACTAATTCTTTATTCTAGAAAAAAGACTGAGGGATGACCCATCGTCAAGGTGATGGAAGAGTTGAATTGCATAAACACAGAAAAAGATGTTTCGACTTCCAAATATGATCAGAAATAGGAGTCATAAGTCCAATAAGAAATTCAGAAATAAAACAATTTAGTCCGTGAGTTGACAGACCATAGAACCTGCTAACACTGGGAGTAGTTCAGGCAACTCACCAAAGATGCATTTAAGGTGAAGCTAGACAAACACAGCAGACGGAAGGGAAGAGAGGATGTGATGATGAGGAGAGATGAAGGGTGGGGAAAGACTCAAGTGGAGTATGAATTGTAGTATGAACCAGATTGGACTAAATGGTCTATTGCTATCCTATACATTCTTCATAAGGATTCCTACTCTTTACGGATAACCTCACCTCAATCAACCTGAATTAGAAATCCACTTTGTCCTATCATATGTGTAGGTATATGTGTCAGTTTGATATAGCTGGAAGTCTGAATTAATTATAAAGTGCTGCATTCTCAGAGCTCATGTCTTTCAGACGATACATTGCAACAGCTCCTGCCTGCCTGTTCTGGTAGACATAGAAGATCCCAGCAATATTGTGTTTATAGAGCACCGTTAATGGAATAAAACACCCTGAGGTGACTCACAGGAGTGGTGTAAAACAAAATTTGAAACCAAGCCGTAGGAAGAGATAGTCGGGCAGATGATGGATCACAAGTTTAGTTGAAGAGACAGGTTTCCAAGGGTCACATAACGGAGGAGAGAAATGTAGAAAGAGGACAGGGTTAGGCAGGGAATTCCAAAGTTTAGGGTCTTGGCGGCTCAAGGCAAAATGGTGATGACACTCAAACAGACAGGAATTGGAAGAGCTCAGATATCATGATGGGTTGTGATTCCGGGTGAAAATACAGAAACAGAGAGGGGTGAGGCCATGGGGGATTTGCTAAAAAGAATGGGAATTTTAAAAATTGAGGTGTTGCTTAACTGAGAATCCATTTGTGACAGGGAGCCTTGTATGAATGAGACTTGGGTGCAGGTCAGGATGTGGAATAAAGAAATTTGAAACAGAGCACGATACACTGAATGGTCTCCTAAGCCGTATTTTTTTGATAATGAGTAGGGAGCTCTCCTACTGCTTTGGGTCAAAAAGCATTTCTCATTTGGCATCACCTAAAGAGATTAATTTATTCTCAGTTTCAGACTGTAAGTCAATATGAATTCAATTGCAGTGAAACACGGCCTTTATCCTCCTACTCAGAGGTTTCCTAAACATTTGTCATTTGGTCCAGACTTCACGCTGAACGTGCCACTTATGCATTTTTGGGACATTCAGTATTTCTCTCCTGAAGAAGGAAAAAAGTAGGTGAAAGGTTAGGAGGGATTAGATCAGCCAAGAGCTCATTGAGTGAGGAAACAGAAGGCTCAAGGGGACAAATGGTCTCTTCCTGCTCCTAATGTGCATGCTTATGTTTTACCAATGAGCTACAAATTAAGACTCACTTTTAGATTGAGATGGTGGCATGCTGATAATGTCACTAGTACCTGTAACTTCCAAATCTCTATGGGATCTCCTTTTTTTTTGAGTATTCAATCCAGAGGCCTAAGCCAAAAGATCCAGGGACAAAGGTTCAAATCCCACTTTGCCAGTCCACCACAACAGCAGGTGAACTTTAAATTAAATTGAAGAATCTGGACTCTGTCATGATGCCATGAAGCTACCGTTATGTTTTTAAAAAACTGATCTGGTTCACTAGTGACCTTAAGGAAGGAAGGCTGCCAGCACTATCTGCTCCGGCCTACACGTGACCCTCCGTCAACACCACCATCTTGAGGGCAAGTAGGGAAGGGCAATAAATACTGGCCCAGCTGGCAATGCCCACATTCCATAATGAATCAAACAAAAGTTGGCTCATAACTGGCCCCTTGAATGGCTGAGCAAGCTACTGAGTTAGAGGGCAATGAGGGACGGGCGATTTAATGCTGGCCTTGCCGACATCCACATCCCATGAAAAGTCACCATTCATGCATGGAGCCGTTACACCACACGTGTAGGCCATTCAGCCCATCAAATACATTTTTACAAAAAAAAAAATAAGGTACTCATTGCTTTCTGCCCCAAGAGTTTTTACATTCCTGAAACATCATTTTCTTTTACCCTGTGGAATTGATATCCTTTCCAATCTCAAGGACCCTCACTCTTCCTGAAGAATGAGGAGCTCAACAAACTCATTCAGGAGAGATGATAGAAAGCTCTTCCACACACAAAGGGTGATAGATGTTTGGAATGTTCTTCCACAGGAGCCAGTAGATGCAGGATCAGTTGTTAATTCCAGGTCTGAGAGAGATAAATCGTGGTTAAGCAATGTTATTAAGGGATATGGGCCAAAGGCAGGAATTTGGAATTGGGCCAGAGATCAGCCATGCTCTCATTAATTGGTGGAACAAGCTCGAGGGGCTGAATGGCCTACTCCTGTTTCTATGTTCCTATAATTCTCTTCTATCTTATCCATGTGGCCGTACTTCATATCACAATGAAACAATGTTGGCTTGGTAACTATCGAATCAATGGACAGCAATCAGTAAAACCTATGAGGAACCTCTGCAGTGGCTAATCCTGCTAACTGAGATTAATCAGAGTGTCTAGTTTGCCACTGTCACTGAGGTCAGTTAGTTAGAGATTATAGCTGTGTAATCAGGATAATCAATACGAGTGACATTCACTGAATAATCAGTATAGAAGTTGTTTTGAACTCGATAGGGTATGCAGCACAGAAACAGGCCAGTCAGCCTCTCCCCTGCACGTCTGTATAACGTTCAACTCAAACATCCTCCTGTCTTAACTCTATCAGCATATCTCTCCTTCCTTAGCATGTAGACCATTCATCTCAACTACTCCCTGTGCCAGCAAGTTATGTAGTCGCACCTCTTGTGAGTAAAGAGCTTTTTTTTCTCAAATTCTGGCTTATATTTCTTGATGACTGTCATACAATAATGGCCTTTCATTTCACTCCTCTCCAGGGGAAAAAAAAGCAATTTGTACAATTTCCTCCTTGTGCAACAGATGACTGTTTGAGTAAAATACTCTATCTGCATTCGATGAACTGAAGTCATAACAATGTGTGCTTTATTCACAACCTTACTATTTCTGACTATACAAATATTGTGGGTTAATCTTTATCTGGTTTAGACCAATCATGGCACACAAACGGGAAAATAGTTTCTATCAATTAGAGCTTAGCCTGAGTATTGTGTATAGTGTGGGCATCTGTTATGGTGCAGACTAAACTCCCTCAAAACATTATCAAGGAGATAGCCTAGAACCTAGCTTTTATCTTATTTAAAGGCAAGTGTAAGGCACTGCGTTCCAGATATGATTCGATTGGTCAAATTACAAGGCTTTAAGCAAAGCACACTTAATTCTTACACCACAGATAAAAGACAAACAAAAATAAAAATAATTGACACAGCTTTAGCTCTATCGAAATACTTAACAAAATAATATATATTTTAACTACTACTCATCAACTGTTCCAGTATAGCAGTATTCCATGAACACATCCTTGGCAAAGGCAAATTCAGCAAAACATATTTGCTCATTTGCTATCTCCTCCAGTCCATGAGAAGGAACATTGACAATGAATCTAGCAGCAGAGAGAGATCTATATCGAGCAGCTCCAACTTCAAAAAGCCAAGTTTAACAACTGAAATCAAAACTAAAACCCTTGGTCTGTGTGAACCTGACTCCACCCACTCATGCTTCTTTTGTCCAATTTTTTAAAAATCCCGAAGCTATTTATTCTGCTTTCCCATGGAGCAGACACCTTGGCACCAGGTTTGCAATACCTCTCCAAGAGAACCAGGACTGAACAAATCCCTCTTAAAGGCATATTTTGTCAGAGCACCATATTATGGGAAGGACGTGAACACGCTGGGGATATTGCAGACGTGGTTGACAAGAATGGTTCCATGGATGAGGAATTTCAGTTCTGAGGGCAGATTGAAGACATTCCTTGAAGAAAAGCCAGCTAAAAGGGGAATCATGAGCAGGCTAGATAGAGTAGATCAGGAGAAACTGTTCCCATTTTCAAAATGAGCAATAACAAAAAGGCACAGATTTAAAGCAATCTGTGAAAGAAACAAGGATGAATTGAGGAAACCCTGTTGTCACTCAACGAGTAGACAGGTCAGTGCCTGCAAGTGTGGTGGAGGCAGGTTTAATTGAGGCATTCCGCAGGACATTGGATGATTATTCGGATAGAGATATGGTGCAGGGACATGAGGTAAAGGCAGTAGATAGGCAATAGGCAACGATGCCCATTTAACCAACCAGTGCAAGCTTAACGGGCCAAATGGCCTCCTTCTACGCCATAACACTCCTGTAATTGAGTTATTTAAAATCTCCCAAACATCGTTCACGTTGACATAGCTTTTGCTGAGCTCACCTGTTTTCACAATGAAACCGAGCAAGAATGTCACTTGCTTTGGTCTCACTGTCCAGCTGAATGGCCATGGAAACCTTTGACAGCTGGGTGGCATAAACACGGATGACTCCCTCAGGTATGTCTGACTGCAACGTAAAAGAGAAAATCATTTTCAAAGCCATGTAATTATTTTCCCATGCTCCTGCAATATCCTTTATGTAAACAGACAACATTCATTCAGGTGTTGTAAGCTGGTTATAAGGCGGAGGAGATGGTGGCATTGTGGCAATGTGGAAAAGTAATCCAGAGACCCACATAGTGTCCTGTAGAAATGGGTTCAAATCCCACCATGGCAGCTGGTGGAATTTTAAATTCAATTTAGATTAGATTCTCTACAGTGTGGAAACAGGCCCTTTGGCCCAACAAGTCCACACCGACCCTCCGAAGAGTTAGCCACCCCAGACCCATTTCCCTCTGACTAATGCACCTAACACTAGGGGCAATTTTAGCATGGACATTTCACCTGCCCTGCACATCTTTGGACTGTGGGAGGAACTCAGAGCACCTGAAGGAAACCCACGCAGACACAGGAAGAATGTGCAAACTCCACACAGACAGTCACCCGAGGCTGGTATTGAACCTGGGACCCTGGTGCTGTGAGGCAGCAGTGCTAACCACTAAGCCACCGTGCTGCCTCAATTTATAAATTGAAATGAAGCTGGTCTTTGTAATAGGAACTATGGCAACTACCACTGATTGTCCTGGAAATCCTTGTTGCCAACCCTACCTGGCATGACTCACATGTGACTCTAAATACAATACGATTCTTACCTATCCTCAGGAATCAGTTCAAGGGCAGCTGTATGTAGATAAGGGAGTTCAGTTAATGTAGTTCATGTGGATTTCAGCACAGCCTTTGACAAGCACCCATATGGAAGACTGATATCAAAGGTAAAAACACATGGGATCCAGCATAAGTTGGCAAATTAGATCCAAAATTGACTTTGTGGCAGGAGGCCAAGGATAGTGGTAGAAGTGTGTTTGTGTGACTGGTGTGCAGAGGTGTACCACAGGGACCAGTGATATATTGTTTGCGATATATATAAATGATGCAGGTGAGAACGTATGGGGAGGATGGTAAATAATTTTCCAGATGACAGAGATTGGCCAGGTGGCTGACAGTGAGGAAGATGGTCTTAGGTTACAGGCAGATGGAATGTAACTCTGGTACAGGTGAGGTGATGTACTTTGGAAGAAGTAACAAAACATGGGAGTACTTAATGAATGGAAGGAGACAAGGATGCTCAGAGGACTTTGAGGTGGGGTTTGTCCACAACTTGCCGAAGGTGGTACAATAGGTTAATAGGGTAGTCGTAGGCTTGTCTTTATCCATTGAGACATAGAATAAAGGAGCAGAAAAGTTATGTTAGGACTGTACAAAACTTTGGTTGGAGTATTGTTCGTAATTCTGGTCACCACACTACAGGAAGGATGTGACTGAACTGGAGAGGCTGCAGAGGAGATTCACCAGGACATTGCTTGGGATGGAGAACTTCAAAATGGAGAGAGGCTGGACAGGCTCGAGTTGTTTTCTTTGGAGCAGAGAAAGCTGAGTGGGGACCAGATAGAAGTGTATAAGATTATGAGAGAGATGGAAAGGGTAAATAAAAGGCAGCTCTTCCCCCTAAGTTAGAAAGGCAATATCAAGAGAACACACTTTTAAGGCAGAAGGCTTAGAGTGGTCTTGAGGAACACCTTTTCACCCAATGAGTTATAGGGGTGTGGACTGCACTGTCTGGGTGGGTGGTTGATGTGGGTAACCTCACAACCTTTACAAAAGTACTTGAAGTGTCATAACTAATGGGCCTAGTGGGACTACTGTAGAATTGGTATATCTTTGACGGTATAGACCGAAGGACTGAAGGGCCATGTCCATACTATATGATCTATGATTCTAAGAAATGCTGACCTTACCTGTGAACCCGTATGAAAGAATTAAGAAAACAAAATTACCTAATTACTATGTGCCAAATCGACCTGGTACTAATAGATACATAGAAAGAAAAGTAAAAATATCACGTTCGTAAGATCATAGCTTGAGCACCGTGGACATCTCTGGTCATCATATACAAGGAAAAACAACGTCTTTTAAAAGAAGATACACCAGGATGTTACCAGGCAAAGGACAAAGGTTAAGAGGTACCTAATAGATATATTCAAGTTGACAGTTTTGACAAAGAAGATGAATGAGTCAATAACCACAGATTTCAAACCATTGACAAAACATCTCGAGGGTTGAGGCCTGCCCTTTCAAAGAGCCGACAGAGGCACAATGGTAGAATGGCTTCCTTCCATACTGTAAGGTTTGATCATTTTATGAAAGAAGAGAAAGGAATATTGCCAAGCCAATGGCAAGGCACAGGAATGTACCTTCAAACAGAGTCCCAAAGTAGATGAACAGGAGTTCACACCTGGGACCTCCCACAAGGCCGGCTCCTGGTTTCGGTTGCGTCCTCGGGGTGAGGAACCAGGTGACGGTGAGCCATTTCCCCTGAAGGTTGGAGGGAAAAAAAATGAAGATGTGTTCAACCACGTCACTCTGGTCCGTCTTCGATTCTCACTTTCATTCATCTTCCGCACCTGGGCGATCATAAAGGGCGGGATCTGCAAAAGACAAGTATAAAACTGCAGTCATTATTGCTGGAAGACATAATGGCCCAGAGTGATTTCTCTCAAAGTAGCAATGAGGCCAGTGATGCTCAGTCATTTTGAAACTAGCAAATGGAACAATGATTTCAGATGAAGGACTGAGGTGCAGCTAAACTTAAATTTCCAAACTTCATTGTCAGAGGCACCACACTCAGAACCACAGAACTGTTTTACAGCACAGGAGGTGGCTATTTGGACAATTGTGCCTGTTAACAGCCCTTCAAAAGTGAATTGAATTGAATTGAATTTGTTGTCACGTGTACCGAGGCACAGTGAAAAGCTTTGTCATTATCGAGTTGACGAGTTATTATCTAGTGCCCATCTCCTGCTTTTGCCCCCATACCCTTGCAAACAATTTCCTTTCAAATAAGCATCCAATGCCTATTTGTATAACTCAAACCCTCCATTCCCAGAATCATCCTGGTAAATCTTTTCTGAACCCTCTCCACTTTAACAATATCCTTCCTACAACAGGGCTGCCAGAACTGCACACAGTACTTTAGAATAGGCCTCACCAACGTCCAGTAAAACCTCAGCATGACATCCCAACTACTTGACATGATCCAGGACAAAGCAGCCTGTTTGATCAGCACCCCATCCATCACATTCAATACCCACCACTGAGTCAGAGTGACAGTTGTGTGTACCATCTGCAGGATGCACAGCAGTAGCAAGACTCCCAGGATAGCACTTTCCAAATCCACAATCCCTACCACCAAGAGGAACAATGGCTGGTAAGCTCTCCAACAACCAACTAACCATCTTGACATGGAAATAAATGGCTGCTCTTTCAGGGTCGCTAGGTCAAAATCCTAGAACGCCCTCTCTAACAGCACCACAGATGCGTCTACACTCCAAAGACTGCAGTGTTTAAAGTGACACCTCATCTACAAGGACAATTAGAGAAAAGAAATATGTGTTGGCCCAGCCAGTGATATCCACAAACAAATAAATAACAAAACCATTTTGCTGAGTGACATAACCAGATTAATGGACCAAAAGTCCTATTTCGTTCGCTCTTGGATTCACCCAATCCAGCAGTAAAAATGCACTTTCAAGTCAAAGAAGCTATATAATTTTGTACAGCAATCAGATTAAATTATTCAATTGTTACTAAATTGATAATTCTCCGATATTGCCCTTAGGTTTGCAGGAATGAAATATGAACATCCAGAATATCACACCCAGCAAACCAGGAGGAGAATCACAGGTGTTTGAACATAATTAGCTGTGTTTCTCCCCACGTTATTTGGACATTTATCCGCACCTGCCTACATCAGTCAGAAAGTGAACTGCCACTTCATTATCCCTGTTCAATGGGCATTGATTGGGTTGGTTGGCTAGACAGCTGGTTTGTGATACAGAATGATGCCAACAGAGCAGGTTCAAATCCCACGCTGACTGAGGTCGCCACAAAGATCCTTTCCTTTCAACCTCACCTCTCATCTGAGGAATGGTGACCCTTAGGTTAAACTCACCACCAATCCTCTGTCTCTCTCTCTCTCTTACGAGAGAGCTGCCCTATGGGACAATGGAAACTTTCCTTTACCCAATACTTCACTGCCAGTGAATAATCTTTATTCCTGGGTCCCACTTTTTGTTTTGCTTGCTGGTCGTAAAAATAAGGTTTAAAAGAAGTCTTGAAAACGCAATTATTTTTTGCCCCTATTAAGTTTCTCCTGGTTTGATCACACCAGTATCCTGAAAATTAGTGTTTATTTCCTGGATGTTCTAGGGCATTGCCCCAGCATTGGCAAAACCCAACCGGGATTTCGACTTGCATGTGAATTCCTGGCTGACTTGAAAGAGACTGAAAAGAAGTAGTGAAGAGTGCTGTCGGTTCACTCACAGTCCACAGGATGTCCTGGTATTTGATGAGAAGCTGCACGATGTTGGCAGCTTTGGTAGCGGCCTCTGCCTCTAGGTGGTTTCCACTCCTCCCTTTGCACATGAAGAGATTCGGGGCGACAATCATGGAGACATTCCAGAGGCTCATTCGGTTTTTGGCTTCGTTCGCTACGACCTTGCTGAGATATTCCAAGAAAGCCTGGAGGAGGGGGAGTGGGGGTTGGGATAGAGAAGGGGTTCAATTCAATGGTAATGAACATTCCTCTTGGAATTTGCCACTTTTTGATTTATATAAAATAAATATAAATTTGCGTTCCTAGTTTTACACTATTTTCAGAGGATCTGGGTGCCATACTGCTTTCAACATTTATAAACAGTGTACTGGGAATATATTTTGTACGACATACTCTTGGCTTATGAAATGAAATTATAACTCTCTGATTAAGGAATTTTGGACCAACTGTGAATGAACTGTGGAACAGCAAAGGAATATTAACTGAAATTTTCTTTCAGATTAGATTCCCTAACAGGGAAACAGGCCCTTCGGCCCACAAGTCCACACGAACCCTCTGAAGAATAACCCACTCAGACTCATTTCCTTACACTTACTCCTGAATAATGCATCTTACACAATGGACAATTTAGCATGGCCAATCCACCTGACCTGCACATCTTTGGACTGTGGGAGGAAACCAGAGTGCCCGGAGGAAACCCACGCAGACACAGGGGGAAGGTGACAGTCATCCGAGGCTGGAATTGAACCCGGGTCCCTGCCACTATGAGGCAGCAGTGCTAACCACCAAGCCACCATGCTCACTTTCTAATACCAAGCTACTTTTCAATCCTGCCAACTAACGAGACCTTCACTTTGCTGGTATCGCGTTGGGCTGCTCACATCGCAGAGGACAGAGTCCAAGCCTGTGCAGTTCTGTGAGTGACCCAATTAGTCCCACTCTCCCGTTCTCCACCCTACTAACAGGTATGGGACGTGGGGCGGCACGGTGGCTCAGTGGTTAGCACTGCTGCCTCATAGCGTCAGGGACCTGTGTTCAATTCCAGCCTCAGGAGACTGTGTGGAGTTTGCACGTTCTCCCTGTGTCTGTGCAGGTTTCCTCTGAGTGTTCCAGTTTCCTCCCGCAATCCAAAGATGTGCGGGTCAGGTGAACTGGCTGTGCTAAATTCCCCATAGTGTTCAGGGATGTGTTAGTTAGGGGTGAATATAGAGTAATTGGGTAGGGGAATGGGTTTGGGTGGGTTACTCTTCAGAGTGTCAGTGTGGACTTGTTGGGCCAAAGGGTCTGTTTCCACACTGTAGGGATTCTATGATTCTATATTGTTACGTTGCTGCCAAGAATTATATTCAAAATACAAGAGGGTCATCAATTCTCAGTGGGTGCTGGATTACTTGAAGTGTGAGAACTGCACAGTGCAATTGCTGCTCACTATGTGGTGAGTGATATTTTTACTAACCACAGAACATGTTGTCACTGAAAAGGGCATGGATCAAGTTGTAGCTAATAACTGAATCAAAGTGAGAAATTAGATGCATATGATGTTTTGAGACAACTGAGATTGGAATAACTTGCTTCAACTCAGTAACCACTGGCTGAGTGAACATTTATAGCCTATCCCTAATTGTTGTTTAAACACAGTGGTTTGTTAAATCCATTCAGAAGGGAGTTACCCATATTACTGCATCTGGTCCTTACCAAGTTGAGCCTGGCTTGTTACAACATCCAACAGTGATTAGGCTAACTTCTGATTCTAGACTGACACTGAATTCAAATTTCACCAAATACCATGGTGGTATTTGAATCTACATCCTTGGTATTAGTCTGGGTCCAATGGATTACTGATCCAGTGACAATACCACTCTACACCACTGATCCATATTCTTGAGGAGATGACGGTAAGCCACCTTCTTAATCCTTGGTGCAAACTGAGTGACTTTGAGCTCTTCAGTCAACCATGTTGCTGTGGGCCTGGAGTCACGCATAAGGCAGAGTTTTGAATGACAGTCCAAAAGCTTCACAGGGACATTTCTGACAACGTTCCCACTGTTTTTCTAGAACAGGGAGTTAGTGCTGTAATTGGTGTGTTTGGGCCCTCAGATCAACTGCATGGCACAAAGCTGCAAGGGATTGAGACCAACATTTTATCTAATGAACTGAATTTAAGTTGTCCAGTGTGCTGTGGTGGGATATGAATTCCTGATTTGATCATTACTCCCCAGACTCTGGATTACTGGCCCAGTAACACAACCACTACTGAATATTGTGACTTTTTTTTCTAAAATCTGTTAATGGGATGCCCATCCCCCATTGCCCTTAAGTGGAGTATCCTGCTGGATAGTTAAGTCAACTACTGATATATTCTGCTGTTCATCCTCTTCAGCTGAGCATCAACTAAGGTCAAACTCTTCCCCTTTCAGTCATGCATACCTTGATAGTGTCTCTATTGGGATCAGGCAGTAACATGATAATAAGATGCAGAGCTTGTATCTGCAACTTGATTGGTGAGATATCTGAAACCAAAACAAAAGATGATTGTTCAGATGCAAAACATCATTTTATGCATAAACAGAAAGGAAAACTTGTTATTTAAGAATGAAGTTAATGTCCCAACTATCTCCCACAGGGTGTAAAAAATCCCACGCTAAGTCAAGGTAAAGTCACCATAGTCTTACCAGACCATAGGGCTACTCTCTCATTCGCGAGAGATAACCAGTGGTGTTCAACATGATGTCATACACCTTCAGGCAAGGGAAGGGTTGAGAAGGAGTGTCCTCCTTGATAACCTCAGACATTGTGGGAATTGAACCCACGCTGTTGGCATCACTCTTCATTGCAAGACAGCCATCCAGCTAACTGAGCTAACCAACTATGTTACTGTTTCAAAGAAACACTTTCCAGTGTCCTAGCAATTCTTATCCCCTCGGGCGACTGTCTGTGCGGAGTTTCCACATTCTCCCCCTGTCTACATGGGAGAATTTAGCCAGTCCAAAGATGTGTAGTGTATGTGGACTGGCTAAATTGTCACTCAACATTAATTATGAGATTAGCATCTGATTAAAATTAAATTACTGTACACATCATTCAACAAGTCACAACGTTTTCAATGACTGGGATCATCAGCCTTAAAACGCACAGTTTTGGTATTTCAGTCGTTTCCAATTGATAGCACACTGTGGGGGTTTCAACGGGGCACACAATGTGATCACACAGAATCACAAGCAACTTTGTACATGTAATCATATATAGACAGGTTCCTAAAGTAATCGGCTATGGAGGAGTAACACTTTGCAATAGTAATGACAGTTAATATTCCACCAAAGTCCTGGCAATGATGTCTGTAACTGGCAGACAGGAAAAAAAAGCACAAAGTAGGGTGAAATGCAAACTTGTCCAAGTTTCAAACATCAATATACAGATTGTTCTGCTATAATGCGTGCTTCGTTAAAGCAAATTTGCTGTAACGCAATTGATGAACTGGGGACACTGTTTCAAATGCACCAACTTGTAAAAAGTGTCTTGGCTGTAACCTGATTACATTGCTAACATTTTAAGTGCTTTTTTTAAAGCGTGATTTTTCTGTAATGATGGTTTGCACAAGAATACAACCATCGCGTTAAAGAAGAACTACCTGTATCGTTGAATGTGGGACGGGGGAGGAAGAATACTTATGTGTGAACACGTCTGCAAGGATAAATACACGTCACAAAGATGAAAAAATGATACAAATATACTGAAGTTAACAAAGTCCTACTTTGCACCGCGACAAATGCTGGAAGGTATTCCGCAGTCAGTAAAGGGTAAGGCAGTTCTCGGATGAAGGTCTTCAGCAGGCAGGCGACATCATTGTGATGGATTTGGTCCCAGTCAAAGGTGTCATTGTAAAATTTTGCCTCCAACTCTTGTCGATAATTCTGTAAATGAAAGTTACATCAGTTTGAATCCAACTCATCTTGTGGGTTTAACAGCATGTTAAACGCGTAGCCAAGGTTGCCGGAACTTAATATTGAATGCTACAGAGGATGGCCACAAAGTAAATCCTACCTTTGGTGAAGGATATCATATAGGAAGAAGATGTACATGTTTCCTACCCATAATTAAACTGAACCAGAATGAGTTTGGGTCCTTAAATGAATGAACTATAACTGAACTGATCTGAGGGGCAGAATGGCCTATCCATGTTGCTAATGTTCTTCTGCAATATCTGCTATCATATATAATTATTTTAAACATCTTTTTAAAATTCCCGTATAGCAATGGAGAAAGATTGGTGTTAAGGAACATTATTATTTTAATTTCAATTCCCTTTTCTTCAGTAATACTTCTCCTTCAGTTCATGAAATATAATTTTACACTAAATATTTAACAGCAAATCATTTGCATTCCTCGTCATTGAAGGCAGACAGAATAACCCACTTAATAAATTCCACTTTGAACATCCATAGAGTCATTCAGCACGGAAACAGACATTTCGGTCCAATTCATTCATGTCAACCAAGTTTCCCAATTTAAACTATTCCCAATTGGCTGCATTTGGCCCATATCCTTCTAAACCTTTCCTATTCATGTACCTGTCCAATTTTTTTTAAAAATGGTGTAACTGTACCTGCATCTACCACTTCCTCTGGCAGTTCATTTCACATATGAACCCTTAGGTCTGTTTTAAATTTGTCTTCTCTAAAAATATGCCCTCAGATTTTGAACTCCCCCCACCTCAGGGAAAATATTTTCATTATTGATCTTATCTATGCCTCTCTTTATTTTATAAACCTCTACAACGTCACTCCTCAAACTCCTACGCTCCAGTAAAAAACATCCCAGCCTGTCCTTATAACTCAAATTCTCCAGTCCAGCAATACGTTGGTCTATCTGTTCAGAACCCTCTACAATTTAATAATATTCTGCCTATAGCAGGGCTGATCTGCTTTAGGACTGAGCGTGCATTGAGCATTCACTCACTTGCATTTCACCTTTGCATTTCGTGCAAGGTGTATGATTTAAGTAAATGTATGATTTATTTTACAGTTTGCATTTTGAACTAGTGGCATGTGGGCTTCGGTCTGTGTGTTTGTGGGAGTTTAATCATAAACTTTTTCACTATTTGTGGAACCAGAATTTTTAAAATCCAGTTTGAGAGAGGAAGTCCATGTGGTGATAATGAGGATTTGTTTGATTGGAAACAGCTTTACGTCAGAGAGGTGATGCCTAGTTGTATTATCGCTAGACTGTTAATCCAGAGACCTCGGCAATGTTCTGGGGACCCAGGTTGAATCCCTCCATGGCAGACGGTTCACTAAGTCATTTAGCAAAGGAAACCGCCATCCTAACCTGGTCTGGACTACATGTGACTCTGGACCCACAGTAATATGGTTGACTCTTGACCACCCTCTGAGATTGGCAATGTATGCTGAACTAACCACCCTCATCCCGTGAATGAATTAAAAACAAAACCAAAGTGGGCAAAGCAAATAGTGAGGAAAATTATTTTGCTTTCCATTAAGACAGGTTTTTTTGGCACATTGTGGTGACGTCACTGGGCTAGTCATCCAGAGACCCAGGCTAATGCTCCAGCAACATGGGTTCAAGTCCCACCATAGCAGCTAGTAAAGGTCGTATTTGTTGAATAAATGCGGAATGAAATGGTAGTCTCAGTGAGGTGACCATGATTGTCGTAAACCCTCATCTGGTTCGCTAACCTCTTTTAGGAAATTAACTCTGCCATCGTTACCTCCGTGTGACTGCTGCCTCACAGCAATGCGCTTGACCCTTAACTACCCTCTGAAATAGTCAAGCAAGCCACTCAGTTCAAGGACAATTAAACCATTTTAAACAGTGTATACATGCTGCCTGAAAAACTAGGGCTGTATGTAACTAGGGCAACAGGGTTAATATTGCACTCCTTAATAGTGCTCCAAAAATGTACTTTTGACAAATGGGTTATGTAAATCTTGAACTTTTCCAACTGCACTCTGGTGCTAAGGAACCTCACTAATCCTTGGAAAATGGTAGAAAATTGCCTAATTTTCCAAGAACAAGATTCCTCATTTCTGGTGTGCAGCCAAAAACATTTTTCTAAAGGTTAAGACCCTACTTAACAGATTGGAATATTCCTTTTGAGCCCTTAGTCAGATTGTGCCATACTCACTCCCAAGTCACAAGGATACACAGCCTTCATCCTTTCAGTCTGCCAACCAGTGGCAGTCTCTGCGTGAGATTTTAAATGTGACTCGCCACACGACAACGTCCAGTCCTTGATAAAAGGGATTTATTTCCCTGTGATACTTGAGGCAAGGTTAGGATCCCCTCTATCACAAGAGAGATGTCAAAGCACAGGGAATGTATGAATGTGGAATGTTGGTGGGCTAGTGTGGAGTAGGAGTTTTCCAAATCCTATTAATTCATCTGTTTTTCGACGGAACTGGTCTCCTAAACAGTGCACACACAATTTGTAATCTTCCAATGCACTTATAAGGCAGCAGGGGAGTCATAAACAGACAGCTAAAGGAAATACTTGGTGGATTAGTCACTCATCAGTGTCTTCCACTTCTCTAAACAGCTTCATTTTTTTTTACAAAGCAACAGAAAAGAAAACGGCATACTTCAGTTAAAGAAGGAGACACCTCTAGAAGACTAATCTTGATACTTCCCCACGTCATTGACCAAACAATGGGGTTTAAAGCGAGTAACAATTTCTCTATGGATATGTAGGGTCTTGGGGTGCTATAGCATTGGCATACAACAAAACAGAGTTAGTAACTAAATAGTTATTCATGTTATTGTAGGGATCAAGTAAACAATGTACATTCAAGTATACTTCAATTAATGTCATGACATTTGCATCAATATTGGGCTTTTTTTTTACTTTCTTAATTCATTCATTGGATGTTGGTGCCACTGGCTGGTCCAGCATTCATTTCCCATCCCTAATTGCCCAAAGGGCAGTTAAGAATCAACCACATGGTTGTGAGTCTGGAGTCACGTTTGGACTAGATAAGGATGGCAGACTTACTTGCCTATAGGACATTAGTGAACCAGACAGAGTTCTTCAGCAATTGAAGGGGTTGCACTGTCACCATCAGACTAGCTTCTTATTCCAGACTTTTGTCAGATTCAAATCCCTATCCCACATTGAAGGATCTTTGTTAGTTATTCTCAAAGCTGAAAGCAGGGGTCTGAGGCGAACAGAGGTAGGGTCAGAGTGGCAAGTAGAGTGGGAGGGGAGGGGTATGTGTGGGGAGCAGAGAGGGAGGGGGAGGATGGAGATCAGGTCGGGAGGGGCAGGGTGGGGAGCAGAGAGGTGGGGGAGGGGCAGGGGTGGGGGGCAGAGAGGGAAGGGGAGGATGGGGATCAGGACGGGAGGGGCAGGGTAGGAAGCAGAATGGGAGGGGGAGGGGCAGGGACGGGGAGCAAAGAGCAAGGGGGAGGGTGGGGAGCAGAGGGGGAGGGGAAGGGTGGTGAGCAGAGATGGAGATCAGAGAGGGGGAGTGGGGGTGGGGATCCGAGAGGGAGGTGCAGGATGGGGATCAGAGAGGGGAGGGGAGGGGGAGGGTGGGGATCAGAGAGGGAGTGGGAGGATGGGGAGCAGAGAGGGAGAGGGGGGGTTGGGGAGCAGAGTGGAGGGGAGGGGGAGGGGTAGGGGTGGGGAGCAGAGAGAGAGGGAGAGGATGGGAATCAGGACGGGAGGGACAGGGTAGGGAGCAGAGAGGGAGCGGGAGGGTGCGGAGCAGAGGGGGAGGGGCAAGGTGGAGATCAGAGAGGGAGGGGCAGGATGGGGATCAGAGAGGGAGGGCGAGGGGGGTGGGGATCAGTGAGGGAGGGGGGAGGGGGAGGGTGGGGTGGGGATCAGAGAGGGTACTGAAGGATGGGGAGAGGGAGGGACAGGATGGGGAGCAGAGAGGGAGGGGAGGGGGAGGGTAGTGATGGGGAGCAGAGGGGGAGGGAGTGGATGGGGAGCAGAGAGGGAGCAGGAGGATGGGGAGCAGAGAGGGAGAGGGAGGATGGGGATCAGAGAGGGAGGGACAGGGTGGGGAGCAGAGAGGGAAGGGAGGGGGAGGGTGGGGATGGGGATCAGAGAGGGAGGGACAGGGTGGGGAGCAGAGAGGGAGGGGCAGGGTGGGGAGCAGAGAGGGAGCGGGAGGGTGGGGAGCAGAGGGGAGCGGGAGGGGGAGGGTGGGGAGCAGAGAGCGAGGGGGAGGGTGGGGGTCAGAGAGGGAGCGGGGGGGTGGGGAGCAGAGGGGGAGGGGGAGGGGAGGAGCAGAGAGGGAGTGGGTGGGTGGGGAGCAGAGGTGGCGGGGGAGGGGGGGATCAAAGCAGGAATAGGTAATGGGGCTTGGCTGAATTCTCTGGCCACAATTAGTCTCTTGAAACACAAGCCGCTACTTGGTTGACAGCTGTGGCTGCAATTCCAGCAAGGTTTGTTTACACCAGGTACAACAGCTCCAAGTGTGTTGCAGTTTGAGCTTTAGAAAATTTTAATTATCTGTACTATTGACACTCTTATTGATCAGCAGTAAGAACATTTTTTAAATACTAGTGAAAACCTATCACTGAATGACTTCTTTTAAATACAGAACTGTTGCTAGAGTTCACCATGTCTATGTGGTATATAGTGAGTGAATGGCTATAGGACCATGAGGGTCTACAAGAGGGGGGACATTAGGAGGACAAATAGGTATAGAAAGTGGTAGATAAGATGGCATGTATGGAATTGGCAAGTGTGTAGCTGACCTGAAAATGTTTATCTCCACTTTCTTGCCTTTTCCCCATAATCTTTCAGCAATTGGAATCCACTGGAATCAACTCTTATCCAAACAACAAGCTTTTCCTTCAGAAGGGGAGATTACCCACAAGGTGATGAATGAGAAGTGAATCCTACCTTCACTCGAGAGGCAGACCCTGGAACCCGGAGAATTCCTTCAGCATCCAAACCAGTTTGTTCCATTCTTGACAAAAGCTAGGACAAGGAATTATTACATATTTAATCAACTTTCATGATGGCAACCTAGTTAAGCCGAAGTCACAAGCCATTAAATCACCCCATCAGCCCCCAGACCCAATCCCAAGTCTGTGTGGTTATCTCCATCACCAGGTCCACTTCCTCCCTCTACCATAACATAGTCCTCACCTACTGCTAAACCTCTAATGCTTTTGTTACCTACTGACTATTTTAATGCTCTCCTAGCAGACCTCCTACCTTCAAAATTTAAGCTCACCCAGATCTCTGTTGCCTTTATGCTAACTTGCACTATGTCAGGTTGACTACTACTCACTTACAGACATTGGCAACTTATTACAGATTTTAAAAAATGCACATGTTTTTAAATCTCATCATGGTTTTACTCCTTCTCTCTCTCTCTCTCTCTCTCTAGGCCTACTTGGAACTTTATAAATACCTTGCTTTAGTAAACATCTCTCTTACATCCTCCAGATAAGAATTCTCAACGGGATGGAGGAAATAAAAATCTTCATCTGTTTAACACATAGACTAAGAAAGGTCATTGCTTCTGTAAAATAAAACTCGACCCGAGTGACTCATGCGATAGGCCTTGTGCTTTCTTGTGTTAATGATCCTGAACAAGTCAAGTCCTCACAGAATATCCACATCAGTTAACTCCGCTTTTGCCAATCCCCTACTCCCCCACCTGACAGCTTTACATTTAACAAAGGGACCCACACAAAACACTAAGGACGATGACGTGCTGCAGCCCACTAAGTGCTTCTCCGCTGGGTCCAAGCCAGGGATAATGCTTTGTGACTTAATTGCTTAAAAGCTTGCATTCTCTGCTTGCACCCCAACACTCACTCTAACAGCTGAACTGCCAGCTGCCTGCACACTTACAAGGCACTCTCTTTCCAAAAGGTATCAGCAATTTTGCAGTTTATGGTTTGCACAGTTCCCTTCACAATGCACTACCTAAAGACTGGTGCCTAAACTGACTGCTGTGCTCCAACGATTGGACTGAGGCCTGGACAACTGAGGCGCCTGTACTCATCCTGACTCGCAGATTCAGACCCTCATGGGAGACGAGGTCAGCATTCCATTTTCGAGGATGCTGCAAATCTTAGGTGATATATGGGGCGGCACAGTGGCTCAGTGATTAGCACTGCTGCCTCACAGCACCAGGGTCCCAGGTTTGATTCCAACCTCGGGTGACTGTCTATGTGGAGTTTGCACATTCTACCAGTGTCTGCATGGGTTTCCTCCCACAGTCCAAAGATGTGCAGGTCAAGTGAATTGGCCTTGCTAAAATGCCCACAGTGTTAGGTGCATTAATCAGAGGGAAATGGGTCTGGCTGGGTTATACTTTGAAATGTCGGTGTAGACTGGTTGGGCCGAAGGGCCTGTTTCCACATTGTAGGGAATCTAATCATATTGTCCCTTCTGTGCTCATTAGGTAATCCATTGGGTACATGCATTCCTTACTTTCAATGCAATGCCTGGATCAATTTAATGGTGATGTCACTAAAGACAGGAAATGGACATAGTGACCATCGGATAACTCTAAGCTAAGTGTCGCCGTGGTAGTATCCCTACCTCTGGAATGGGAGGCTTGGGTTCAAGTCCCGCTTGCTCCAGAAGTGTTTAGTAACATCTCTGAACAAGTTGATTTGAAAAATGGGTTAAATTTTTTTAAAAACTCCAAACTAAAATAGTTTTAACCAGAATATTAACTGGGGCACATTACAGAGAGCAAATTAAAGGATAATGAAGTTTTTTTAATGCACAGTTTTGTTGAGAGTTCACTTTCAAATGTTATGGAACAAATGGAGCTATGAAATCAAACAGAAATGACTCAAAAACAAATCAACTCAGTTTACAGCCCGGAAGAAGCATAAAATGTGTCCAAGATCACATGCTTAAACCAAAATGTGGGTCTTTCACTTCAATAAAATAAGAATCGACAACGTGAAAGTCTGCACATATTCGTTAATATCTTGTGACAGGGCACCCCCTCCTTGAACATGCCTGAATTCCACACTACATTATACGGTGATTCAATGTGAAGAACTAATACTCCGATTTCAATTCATCCAAAAGTAGTTCTTTGAAAAGGACAACATCTATCAATAAAATATAAAAAGAGACCAGTTTGGCAGGAGGTAAAGTCGGGAGGATACAATAGCAAACAATTTTCTGATCGTTCAATCTGAATCAGTGAGAGATTAAGAAAACACAGATTGGGTACTGAATGACTGCCTCATAATTCTTAAAGTTAAAGATAGTCCTGCGCACAACACCGGCCCAGCTGGGGAGGGGAAATAGCAGCTGGATCACAGCCAAGAAGATCACTCGGGAGGGGATTAAACTACTGCATTCTACAGAGTCTGTTTCATTTCAAGCACAGAGAATACCGTTAACTGTAACGTGCACCCTAAAAGGCAAGTCATCACATTTAATCCTCTCTTACAGTTTTACAGAATGCATATTATTCTTCAATGCAGATGTCAACATTTGTGATTTTCAATGGTTTGTGTGATTTATTGAAACTCTCTGCACTCAAGTCTTGCGTGTGTGCTCTATGCATAGCTGGATCCTCTCACTATCACCCTCCACAACACTGGGAATTATCCCAGCCCACGTTAATCCACCATTTAAAATCGAGCATCCCTGCTCAACGTATTGTACTTACTTTTTGAAAAATGAGAGGAATTTTTGTCCCTGGAACCTTCTTTTGATCGTTTTCAAGCAATGTTGTGAGGGGAACACCAAAGGGACCCGTTTCTGTAACGAACAAAGAGCTTATTAAAACACATATCGCCTCACTTCTCCAAAACCAGCAGCAGCAGTAACATAGGTTTCGAGGGTAATGTCATGCAGTCCCATGAAAATGCAACGGCCTCGAGTGAAAGGTCTTGGGACAGCCTTCAACCGCTCTGTGTAAACAATCCCAGACAGACAGTCTCTAGTTCAGGAGGTTTCCATTCAGCCCAACATGTCATTGCCGGCCAACAAAGAGCTGGTTACACTAATCCTATTTTCCAGTTTTTCTAGCTCCGGAGGATATGGCAATGCAAGTGGATATCTAAATACTGCTTAAGTATTCTGTGTTCCAGACTCTCACCATGCTTTGAGTGAAAATGAATTCTCCTCAACTCTCCTCTTACTGTTTTATCTCTTATCTTAAAGCTATTCCCCACTGGTGATCGACTTCTCTCTTAATGGAAAACAGTGCCTTCCTATCCACCCTACCTCTGTCCCTCATAATCTGATCCATCTCCATCAGGGGTTCCCCTTCTCAATCGTCACTGCTCTACCACCTCTCACTCGTGGCTGTCTCATTCATTTGAGAATTGGCACTAGATAGAGATGTTAATTTATTCTTTGTGCCGCTGGTCACAAAGTAAGTAAAACCAATGAAAATAAATTTAAAGCAGATCTCAGAAGATATCATTTCCTCAAGAAGTTATGCACAGTGAGTTGTTGAGTACAGGTGAGAGGGACCTGAGGGACAACTCTTTCACACAGAGGGTAGTGCATGTATGGAACAAGCTGCCAGAGGAAGTGGTCGAGATGAGTACAATTACAACATTTAAAAACATTTGGGTAGGTGCATGGATAGAAATGGTTTAGAGGGATATGGGCCAAACACAGGCAAATGAGACTCGTTTAGTTTAGGAAACCTGGTCACATGGAGTTGGGCCGAAAGATTTGTTTCTGGGTTGTATACCTTTATACCTCTACTTGAGACTCCTGTAAATTTTTGACCATTCAAGGAGTGTGGCGATTGGGCACGGAAATGGGATTGAGCTCAACAATCAGCCATAATCACATTGAGTGGCAGAGCAGGCTCAATAGGCAATATTCCTGCTCTTGTCATTTCAACCACTCAAATAGAGTTGCAAAGGCAAAAGATATTAGAAAAGAAAACATAACTGGATGTAAAACAAGACAGTAGTGATATCAAAGCTGTTGGTCTTTTGTCATTTCTTATAGTCCCCAGTTATTTTAGTATATCCCTTTCCCAAGGCCTTTAGAGGACTCATACTACTATTTATCTGCTCCATTAGCAAATGGCACTCAACCAACCAGATTAAAAGGAATGCTAAATAAGCACAAATGGTTAAAAGCAGCACAAGCCTTGAGACTTATAATCCTGGATGTACTTTGTGCCTTCTTGCAGCATAATGAAAAGTTATGGATAGTATCGAGGAAAACTCACCCTTTGCTTTCACCTTCACAGTCCTGTTCCTCTTCAATTCTATTCCAAGTGCATCGTAGAAAGTGGTGATCTCTATCAGAGAGAGATTATGGATTTTTTTCATATCCTGAGAGGATAGATCTCCAATGCGTGTTAGCCCCAGCCTATCCTCCCGAATGGTAAATTTCTGAAATTGCAATCAGAGTCAAAATCATTAGCCAACTTCCCATGTGGAAAAACACAATTTCTTTTTTGATAAATTCACCTGTTTTACACTGGGATTGAAGTGATGAGCTAGCACATGGCATAAAATGTAGACCATTGCTACAGGCACATGTGTGCATGGAATGGTGTGCCAAATGTTCTTGACTGCCATCCCCAGACACCATGGGCTGTACCTCAGGCTAGCAATGGGCTCCGCCACACTCCAGTGTAAATTCTGGAAGTGAGCCTGCCTCTCAACCAGCTTGCCAGATTTTAATCTGTTGAGTGATAGCCCTTTTAATTAGCACGAGAAAAGATTTCCATCCAGCTCCGAGGTGTCCTGCCAGACAACATGGCGGTCACTGCCAGTACTCCAGGTACTACTGACCAGCAGAAACAGACATTCAGGTTTCAACACACCAGGTCCTCTCATTGGGCTCAAGTCTGTCCTGCTGTCCACTATATCACAGCATCAATAGAATTGATGCCCATTCAAGTCTTCATGATTCTAATGAAACCTTTCTGGTGAAATCACAGCAGGGGGCAAGGGCCACTGAACCATCAACAGGTACACCAATGGCACAGTGCACTAAAATGGGGAGGCAGCGTATTAGTAATGAACTAGTAACCCAGACGGTTGGGATAATGCTCCAAGAACATGGGTCCAAATCCCACCAAGGTAGATGGTGAAATTTGAATCAATCAAAATCTGGAATTAAAAGTTAGCCAAATGTTGTAAAAACCCATCTGGTTCACTGATGTCTTGTACAGAACAAAATTTCACATCTTTACCTGATCTGGCCTACATGGACTCCAGAACCACAGCAACGTGGTTGACTCTAAACCTTTCTCTGAAATGGCCTCACAAGCCATTCAGTTCCAGCAGTAATTAATGCTGGGTGACAGCCACATCAAGTGAAAGAACTTTTAAAAACAAATGGGCCGACCCATCAGATGTGGGCAGCCCATAGAAATGCAGCTTCTTGTTATCAATTTAAAACAAGACAGGATCAAAATCACTTCATAAAGAGGAAAAATCATTAACATATTCAGGTCTAGGCCATTCTTTATGTATAAGAAATTGTTTTTATCCTGGTTGTGTGTGTCCCAATTGGAACAGGTACAGCTGATCTTTGCATAGTAAGGTACAACACTTTCATTTTTCACTCATGCAGACTCTGACACTTCCAGTGGTGGTATTGCTAATATTTTATATCTTGGATCTATCGTATCTGGGCAGTGAAATTAGCTGTAAGCGAGCAGAGGCTTTATTAACAAGATTTTATGTGAAGTTTCATTTCTCAGCTTCAAATAGCTTCTTATGTGACAATTTTGATTGGTAAATTCTTAATCTCACAAGGAATTAAGGGATACAAGGACAGTGCGGGTAAGTGGCATTGAAATGCCCATGATTGAATGGTGAAGTGGACTCAATGGGCCGAATGGCCTTACTTCCACTCCTATGTCTTATGGTCTTCTTTTCATTTTTCTCTGTCTGCAACCAGGCTTGACCAATCAAGCACAGTGCGCATTGATCAGTTATCAGACTCGCTCACTCAAACACTGAGCAATTTAATACAGCGGCAATAGCAACTCCACTTTAGTAGCTGCAAAGTGAGTTGAGATGTCCAAGTGGTCTTGAAAAAAATTACACAAATGAAAGACTTACTTTCTTCAATAGAAAAGGCAGAAAATATCAAAATTGCTTCCTGCAAATAATATGGTGTTCCGTTAAAATATGTAGAGCTTGAGAAATGTTTCAGCAACTATCATTGCCTTAACAAAGTGCAGGAGGAAAGTACCTCCAGAGTTGTCCATTTTTGTTCAAAATCTGATTTGAGTATTTGAATGGAATATTTGAGGTCGAGGCTTGCTTTGCACTCAACTAACCCCAGCACACCCACACCATGTTTAAATCCTGAGAAACCACATAGCTAGTGATAAATTTGCTGCATTAAACACTTCAAACACACAGTCACCCTTCTCACTTACTGGTAATATTGCACTGCTGGGCCGCTTTGGAAAGGTGTTTCTACATTGTTGTTCTTTCTGAGCTGCTGTTAGAGACTCAGAGTACGGGATGTCCCAGTTCAGATCCTCCGTTATTTCTGGGCTGTTTTGCTGGGTTTCTATTTTCTCACCACTCTTATTATTCTCTGAGGGAACAATAATGTGTTGGTATTAACAATGCATAAAACTTAGTCACAAACTGTGTGAAATATTTACCTGTTTAGATTGGTAGTCTATTCCGAATTACAAAGTATGGAACAGAATTGATTCACAGACATTATGTACCACTGCAGTTGCAAGAATTCTTTCCACTTTAATTTGGGTGGAGAACCTCTGCAGCAGTCCTTGGTATGTTCCTGTCACCCTTACTGAAGTACAGGTGGCATGGTACCTCTCCTCTGCTAGGCTTTGTGGGTTCTGCATAGGCACGATGCCAGTTACGGACAGAGATGAAGAGGAATTACTTCTCTCAGGACATTGTGAATCTGTGGATTTCTTTATCACAGAGGGCTATTGAGGCTGGAGCATTAAGTATATTCAAACCTGAGACAGGCAGATTTGAAGAAAAGACAGGAGAGTGGAGATGAGGATTATCAGATCAGCCATGATCTCATTGAATAGCAGTGCAGACTAGATGGACTGAATGGGTTACCTCTTCCCTGGTAGAGGACAATTAAGAGTCATCCATATAGTTGTGGGTCTGGAGTCACATAAAGGCCTGACTAAAGGAGGACAACAGTCTTCCTTCCTCAAGGGAGTCCTCATGAACCTGATGATGGTCCAGTTGTCTTACCATCATCTTTAAAGATATTGGCTTATATTGATAGAACATTTTTAATAAGTGAACTAAATTGTTGTTACTGGATATGAGCATCTATCTCTATATCATTAGCTGAGCTTCATAGCCAGAATACTACAACAGCCTAGTATAATACATTAATTACACAGAGTCACAGCATCATAGAGATGTACAGCTTGAAAACAGACTCTTTGGTCCAACTTGTCCACACTGACCAGATATCTTAACTTTATCTAGCCCCATTTGCCAGCATTTGACCCATACCCCTCTCAACCCTTCAAATTCATATAACCATCCAGATGCCTTTCAAATATTGTAATTGTAGCTTGAGGAAAAACTGTTGAAGTGATTTAATGTTTAATGATTTGGAAATCCCCCCAATTTTATATTAGCAGTTTGCAGGTTAAATTTAAAACAGTTTCCCAAGGTCAGATTTTAATATCTTTAGTTCAGCAGGTATCAGGAAGTCCTGATTTGGTCAATTATTAATATCCTTAAAAAGACAGGTGATGTACTGGCCTGACTGGTATTTTTCATAATTCATGAAAAAGAATAATTGCTCCATTATTCAAATAGTACAATGGTCAAACTTGCCATTCTAGCCTAGGTTAGATTTTTCATCTGATCAAACAGGATGGATGTTATCAACAGGGAGAACAAGATTTTGAGACACTCTGAAAACAAGCCAGAAATAATATCACTCTCAGAGCTACTCAACTGACCTTCAGAAAGCAGCATTTGTTCTATCACAAGTGGCCAGATTATTCTTTTTATCTGATTCTGTGCAAGTTCATCCCAGAACAAAAGGTTCCATTTTAAATGTTAGACTGCTTTCCGTCCGGTACTTGAGAAGATTCTCCACTTGTGCTTCAAGGCTTAATAATGCATTCAGATAAACGGGAATAGGCTGGATTTTATAAGTAGGATAGTAGGAAAAGAAACGTTTGATGATTCATTTCTAAACAATTTTTATTTTAGCCCTAACAGTCACCTGATGAGATTGGAAACTGGCCTGAAGTCCAGACTCAATGCTATGGCTGAGTGTTTTCATTCTCCGTTTGTAGATGAGATAGTGACCAGGTGTACTGAAATCAAGCTGCCCATATCAGGGTACTTTTGTCCTTTGCTGTCTGAACAGGAAATCAGTAAAGCTCATCACCCAACCCAAGAGAGCAGGCAGCGTGAGTAACTGACAGATGATCCTTTTCTCCCAGGTGGTGAACTGGTGGAAGCATCAAAAACAAACCCATAGGAAAAGGAAGGATGGGTCATTACCTTCAAATCATGTCGGAAAACCATTCCCAGTTCCTTGAATCAATGGCTGGATTAGTTTATAGAATCATACAATGCAGGAAAAGGCCATTTGGTCCTTTCTACCTGTGCTAGTTCTTCTGAACTGCTCATCACTAGAATACAACCAGGAACAGATCTAAATATTTCACAGATCGATCCGATTAAACAAGTTGATGTTTTTAAAATCTCCAACAGTGCTATAATACTGAAGTTTGATTCTGATAGGTCAATGGTGGAACACAATTGTGAAACTTTGGCTTTATGTTGGGTTAATAATGATTGCCATAAATAATCCTACTGCAGGAGGGTTCCAACAATAGGGCATATTACACAAAGAATAACATTCTAAACAGGCTGTCAATGAATGATAACTCTTAGCTGGCTGCTACAGTGTTTGTTTAATCTTGATCATTATCATTTCTCTTGTACCACTTACATTTTGTCGGTACAGTTTGAGTGAATGGGATACGCAAATTAGAATCAGGAGTGGACCAGACATGACTTCATAACTTTAAGTCAAGACACAATTCCAAAATCAATTTTTGCGACACTTTGAAATGTTCAAAAATGGCAAAGATTAATAACGGATGCCAACTGAGATAACTATCTAATTGAAAACAAAAACCCATTAGCTCAATGTGCGTCAGTTTGTTTCATCGATAAGTAGGCAATGTTTGAAGCATGCTGTATTACATTTATTTCTCCAAATGAGATACCGATGTTATTTTCTTTCTGTAATTCATCCTGACCTACCATTTTGCTCCCTTGCAAGTGGCAACATATGCTGGGAATCAGTTTGATGATTACAAATAGCCCAATAGATTCTCACTCGTCATTTATTATTTATAAGTCAAGAGTGTATCAGCTGGAATTCTTAACATAAGGCACATCATCATTAAGCACAGCTAATGAATGCATATCACTAGATAACATAGATTACATAATAATGCAGTCATTATTTTGTTAGACTTTAAATGTGACAGACCTGGATTTGTGTCTCAGTCCAGGTGACACCTGCATTCTGTGGACTTTCAGGAGCTTTTCTGAAACCTGGGCTTACAAGCACACTCCTCATACCCCTTCTCAGTCAGTCTCAATGCTCAATCTCACTCCCCACAGCCCATCACTACCTAGGTGTTATTTTATACCACCACATACTCACCACAATTATCGTCTGCCCATTCCATACCATTTCCCATCCACTGCCCATCATATACACGTTCTTAATACCAACTCATGCAACCTCTACCACATCTATTTATACCCCTTATGCCCCTCAAATGTCACCTAATAGTTCCCTAATACTTTCAGGTATCCAATATAGCCACTTACCCAAAATTACGATAGCAAGATGTCTTTGCAATGAGCACTAAAAATAAGAAACTTCTAACAATCAAACATTCTAACACATTTCACACAGAAAAACATTCGTAAAAGCCATTCAAAAATGTAAACTGCCTAAACCATCAATCTATTGAAAAAAAAAACAAACATTTATCTATGCATCACGTTAAAGACAGGTTTAATAACATCCTAAAGTTGATAATGAAACTGTGACCCACGCCTGGAGATAGAGGTTTTGAGCAAACGCTTACAACACCTTGCCAGCAGTTTTACAGATGAGTGTCCCCAAACCCCCGGGTATCCATCCTACCACCTCCCCCAATTCTATGTCCCCTCCAACACCCAGCAACAGGCAGTACCCTGGTTGTGAACAGCTTCTATTCTTCAGTCGTTTGGCAAGTCGATTTGTATGCAAGTTAGAACACAATCCCAAACAATACAAAGCAGCCATTTGTATGCAATGGGAACGTTCATATGTCCGATCTTTATAATCATATCCCTGTATGGGATCACGTTCCTCAGTAAGTCGGACATTTGTAAATTGGGCACCCCAGTAATTTTAAAGGGCGATGCAAGGCCTGGGGCAGGCCACCTGCCCTCATCCTAATTGAGGCCATCAAGTGGCCATGATCAATCAATCAATAAAAGGCTTCTTCCTTCCTCGCCTGAGTTTTGAAGTTGACAGCTGGGGTTTGGGGGTGGGGAAGAGTGCGAATTGGGAATTCCTGGCAGGTGATCACCCCAGGCCTCAAATGAGAAGGGAAGCATCTTCTTCTAGCAAGGTTAGTCTTTTCTAAAGATCTCCCCAGGACTTCTCTATCAAGAACACTCCCTCTTCCCACTGATTTCCCACTTCTTCCTCCTGTAATTACCTGGACCTTGACTCTTGGACTTAGAATCTAGAAACTACAGGAAGTCCTAATCCTGGCCACTAGTGCTGCTGGGGCTATACAGCTGTCAGCCAATGTGACTGGCCATCAGCTCTTAGGCAGATCCTTAGCACCAGGCAAGGTGCATAAATCCCTTCTTCATCAAGCCTTAAACAATCAGATGACTAGCAGTTGCCACGATCAGAGATGAAGCATTACTTGTCAACTCTTTCAGTGGGAGGCGTATAAATCCTACCCATCTAAAATGCTCTCCCTTTAAATCATAACTAAGCATTCATTATAGCTTCACCTATCACACTCTGGGGTAACGAAACAAAAGGAAATTGGAAATAAAATGGCCTTTAAAGCTGCTAACGGTGTCCATTTCCATTTTAAAGAAGATTGTCAATGGAATCGTTCAGGTCCTGAGTTTTTTTTCAAAACTTTGAATGTCACAGCAATATTTTTCAAAGTTAATGGTCTCCCGATGCTTTTTCTGTGATTTATTGATGACATGTATTTTCCCAGCATACTTTCCTGTAGTCTTGAATCCTATATATATCTCCTTCTCCAATGTGAAATAAACTCGAATACTTCTCAATGCACAAACAGTACTGCTCAACTAAAAGGTCAACTTGCTCCTTTAGGACAGACCCTTATGATGAATCATTGCAGTTAAAATGTGTCCACACTATAATACTTCGTTTAATGATAACATTTCAGCCACAGAGACATTTTGACTTGTCAGAATGTTCCCAATTCCTCCAAAGACTACTCAAAGTCCACAGGATGTTTTATTTTGTTGGGTATACAAAACCTGCATTAGCACTATAAAGTAGTGGTAGTGTGGGGCTGGGTGACGTGTAGGAGAGTTAATCGGAAGGAAAGATTGTGCAGGTTCACAGTGGGGAGTCCGATCACAGAATAAATGCATTAGAGATCATGGCCACAATACATTCTTGATATAACAGTGTTCTTTAAAAGGACTGAAGGGGTTATATTTTCCAAAGAAGATTGAACACCTAATACAGCAATACTCTGTGCTTTTCTGACATTGCTGGGAACACTTTTCAAATAATATCAGGAAACCTATTCCATAATTTCATTTGTGAAAAGATCACATGTTAAATAACCAAACTTTGAATAATGTTTAACAAATGGTGCATGCATGCAAGGTGCATACATTCTGGGAAATACAGAGTAGGAAGTTACATCCGGGGATAAGATTATCAGACTAAAGAGTGACAATAGCAAATTTGTTTCCTCATTTGTTATTCAAACTGCGAAGATGTTAATTTGACTTTCATTCACAGTGCACTGATGCCAAATAACTTACAATTCAGCTTTGCTTATCAAAGTCTTTACTTATGTGTGTGTTGGATAAATGATGCTTTTCATCTGATGCTTTGTTAATCATATTGGCCTAGTTGTTTTAGAGTCTTTCTTTCTCTAACAATGATCTTTCCTTTACAGAAGCTGCAGTCAGCATCAAGGGCACGTTGTTTTTCACGTTCTCATTCACGTGACCAAATCTTCAACTACAGATTCATATCTACTCAGTTTTACGGACTGAATAGTTAAACCCAAACCTCTGTTCACCCATATCAATGGGAGCTTAGTTTTACAATCCTCAGACCAGGGCTGCTGAGGCAGTCTTTAGTAGCTTTTAACCTCCCCTCCCAAGCCCACTCCCCTGCCAACACCCACCGTCTTACCCTATTATAGCTTCCAACCTGAGCAGCATTTACCTTTTGACTGATCCCACAAAGTTGTTTCCTCAGACTGCTGTACCCCATTAGGTGTAGGTGATGGCTCTGGGGTCATAAACTCAATTCTGGCCTGTGAACAGAAAGACGATTAATCAAAAACCAAAAAAAAAGCAAACTTTGAGTCAA
Organism: Chiloscyllium plagiosum; assembly: GCF_037043375.1. Classification (NCBI taxonomy): domain Eukaryota; kingdom Metazoa; phylum Chordata; class Chondrichthyes; order Orectolobiformes; family Hemiscylliidae; genus Chiloscyllium; species Chiloscyllium plagiosum. Next base: position 129,014,938 of record NW_028270142.1, on the reverse strand, counting down.
TTAGCCGGAATGGGAGGAGAAAGTGAGTCTGCAGATGCTGGAGATCAAAGTTGAAACTTTATTGCTGGAACAGCACAGCAGGTCAGGCAGCATCCAGGGAACAGGAGATTCGACGTTTCGGGCACAGGCCCTTCTTCAGGAATCCCTGGGTTTCCTGAAGAAGGGCCTGTGCCCGAAACGTCGAATCTCCTGTTCCCTGGATGCTGCCTGACCTGCTGTGCTGTTCCAGCAATAAAGTTTCAATTAGCCGGAATACCCGCCTGAGCCATGCCCATCTATCAGGCAAATAATTGACCTGATAAGTCTTCAATATGTTAGCAGGAAGGCTCAGGTCCATTACAAGCTGGAGGAGGACTACTGTCCTCACAGTGCTGGGTAAAACAGCAAATATGCAGGACACACAACTGTAACAACTATTAGGCCCTTGGCTTTTTCAAATTGAGGAGGTGTTTGAGGAGCCTTCTCTGCAATAAGCGAAAAACCAGCCAGCAACAGTATGCAGCCAGTCAGAGAGAACAAGCTGCTCCAAACTCTGCATTCAAATCACACAGACCGCTGTAAACCGCAGGGCGATAATACTGAAACCCAAGGTCCAATACCAAGTACCACTGACTCACTCCACCCAGGTACATGGCTCCTTCCTCATTTACACAGCATACTGTGTTTTGGGCCAATTATTCTACTTCATGCAAATATTTATTCCTTTTTTTAACTGATTGCACAATAACATAACAGCATCTGTAATGCAGTAGTTGCTTCTGGAGGCTGGATTCACACCAGTCGCAGTACCTGGGTTGCTATTTGAATCAGTCCACTTTCACATTCAACAGCACTTGGATGAAGCACTAAAGGTGACAAGAATACAGAATATACTCTGGTTGGAGAGTTTCAATGTCCATCATCAAAAGTGCCTTAGCAATACCACTACTCACTGGGGTGACCCAGTCCTCAAGGATTGTGCTGCTTGACTGGGTTTGTGGCAGGGATGTGAGAGACAACCAACAAGTGGGGGGAAAAAAAAACCATACTTGATCTCATCCTCACAAGTCTGTCACAGATAATACAGTGATATCCACTTTATTGGTAGGAGTTACCTTTGCACAGTTCTTGGAAAGTCCCATTGAAGATCCCCTCCATTGTGTCACTGTCATTATGCACAACGTGAGAGGTTCAGAACAGCTCAGAACCGAGATAGCATGAGGTGCAGCATCTACAGAATTGTGAACAACTCATTCTGCCCTCTTACGGACCAGGAAGGTCCCAACTCCACCACCACCATCAAGCCAAGGAATTAACCCTGGTTTGTGGAAAAGTGCAGGAGGACCTGCCAAGAGCAGCACCAACCATATCAAGAAAAACCGTGAAGCTATCAAACAGGACCACTCATATGCTCAATAGTGGAAGCATGTGGCAGATGAGGCTATGCAATCCCACAACCAACGGATCAGATCTAAAGCTCTGCACTCCTGCTACATCCAGTCCTAAACGGTTCCAGTCCTGCTACATCCAGTCCTAAAGAATTCACTGGAAAAGTGGTGCCACAAATGGCACCATTCTTAATGATGGGGGAGCCCAGCACAGCCATGCAAAAGGCAAGGTTAGAAGTTTTACGACAATCTTCAGCCAGAAGTCCTGAGTGGATGATCTATCTTGGCCTCCTCCAGAGGCCCCCAGGATCACAGAAGGTACACTTTCCACTCGCTTCCTTCAATATCCTTGGAGGTACTTCATCTGGTCCTAGGTCCTTATCAAGTTTAAAACTGATAGCATACCCATTACAAGTAGCCAAGCAAGGACACTGTAGTATGTAATGAGGTGAGAGTGGCACTGGGAGCTGTTAATGTTGGATCAGAAACTGAAGGGATTCATGAATTGTGTTCACTCATTTACCACCATGTCAAATTAAAAATAGAAATTGCTGGAAAAGCTCAGCAGGTCTGGCCACATATGTGGACAGAAATCAGTTAATGTTTTGGATCAAGTGACCCTTCCTCTGTGATCCCTTGACCCAAAACATTAACTCTGATTTCTCTCCACAGGTGCTGCCAGACTGGCTGAGTTTTTCCAGCAATTTCTATTTTTGTCTCAAATTTACAGCATCTGCAGTTCTTTTGGCCTTTATGTCAAATCAAAAAAAATCTTTCGTGTTGAGCCTCAGTTTATGAAATTGCAATTAGAATCAAGGCCAGAGAGTGTAGTTTGGGTGGAGTGGTCAAAGCTCAGTGCAGACATGACCTTACTCAGTAGCACAGCAAGGCAAGGGTGCTGATAACCTACTCATACTACCAGTTGAAAGAAAAGGTAGACTTACGGAACAAACAAAAAGAGAAACCAAATCAGAAAAGAAAGTTATTAACAAAACACACAATTAAAACGAAAACTGAAAAAGAAAAAAACAAATAATATATTGCCTTCAAAATGTAGCAAAAAGGCTCCAATTAAAGCTTTAAGCCATTAGCTAATCTCGTCAATTACCAAGAAAAAAAACATTTAAGTGCAGATCGAAAAGACAACCCATTTTATGGGCAAGAAGCAATATGTATTCTGTTAAATATTACTTACAATGCTTGGCTCCTGGTCAGGATATAGGTGGATGCTCACCACAGGTTCAACTTCACAGTCGCACACCAAGAAGGACCCATCATGTCCAAAGTATCTGCCAGGCATCTTGGAAGTGCAGTTCCAATGCTATGCCACACAATCCACCAGCAAACTAATCCCTGTAATCTAACTAGCCAGCTTATGAAGTTCTATTGTTTCTTTCTATTTTAGTCAAATCAAATTCCATGTACATGGATTTGCATATTAATGGAAATATGGAACCATTCTTCGATCTCAATCAATTTTGTGCTGGGAACTCCGGAGAAAGGTTGTAGTGTGCAATGGCCCCTTGAGAGAAATTTTTTCCAAGACAACGCTTACCTTTCTCGTGTGAGACAGGATCTCAAACTTGAAGTGAAGCTCTTCGCAACTGGAATCTAGAAATTAGGTGGAACATCTAAAAATGCATGTGGTTGTGTGCAGATTGTAATCAGTCAGCCTACTCACAAGCTAGGAAAATAGATGCAAAGATCCTAGCAACCATAAACAACAACACCAATGACTAGTGGTTAGTCCAGTGTAGTTAGCTATTGAGGTATCTATTTTGTAGCAACAAAGTTCAAGACCTGTAATATTTTAGCACCTAACGAAGAGCCACATACTGTAGTACCACAATTTCCAACAGTTTTATTTTCCCTGGACATTATTGTGCGACACACGTCTTGATTGATACATGTATTATTTGTTCCTTCATTGACTTACTTGACAATCCAAGAGATCGCAGGTCAGCTTATAATACTGAGGCTAATCATCTGACAAACACACTTGTGCGCTAAGCTTCCTGCTGGTTACTTTACCTCTGCTTTCCCAGGGCTCCAAGTTGATGCATTACGTCGCATCATAATATTTTACTTCCCAGAATCAGGAAAAGTGAGAGGTATCATTACAATATAGGCACATCTGACTCATTACAGCTCTTTAGGTGTACGGGAAACACAACTGATATGATCTCGGCCTTTCAACTGAAGAGGTTGCCTTGGCACCCATTAGCATCTACCAGGGAGAGGGAGAGGATGAGGAAGAGAATCTGTCCTATTCATATACCCATCCAGATGCCTTTTAAATGTTGCAATTTTACCAGCCTCCACCACATCCTGTGGCAGCTCATTCCATACATGTACCACCCTCTGTGAAAAAGTTGTCCCTTAGGTCCCTTTTATATTTTTCTCTTCTCACCCTAAACCCATGCCCTCTAGTTATGGACTCCCTGACCCCAGGGAAAAAGACTTTGTCAATTATAGTATCCATGCTCCTCATGATTTTATAAACCTCTATAAGGTTACCCCCTCAGCCTCTGATGCTCCAGGAAAAACAAGCCCCAGCCTATTCAGCTTCTCCCTGTAGCTCAAATCCTCCAACCCTGGCAACATCCTTGTAAATCTTTTCTGAACCGTTTCAAGTTTCACAACATCCTCCCTATAGGAAGGAGACCAGAATTGCACGTAATATTCCAACAGCGGCCTAACCAATGTCCTGTACAGCCACAACATGACCTCCCAACTCCTGTACTCAGTACTCTGACCCATAAAGAGAAACATATCAAATGCTTTCTTCACTATCCTCTCTACCTGCGACTCTACTTTGAAAGTACTATGAACCTGCACTCCATACTGGAACATAGACATTGCAAGGGAATCTCATCACACTGTTTCACACTGTTCAACTGATTTGGATGAGTGGCAAATTTTAAAAAAGGTCTATTTCAATGAAACAGAGGGTCAAGCACAGTGGCTCAGTGGTAGGGACAGCACAGTGGCTCAGTGGTTAGCACTGCTGCCTCACAGCGCTAGGGACCTGGGTTCAATTCCAGACTTGGGTGACTGTGTGGAGTTTGCACGTTCTCCCTGTGTCTGCATCAGCTTCCTCCCACAATCCAAGAATGTGCAGGTTAGAGGAATTGGACATGCTAAATTGCCTATAGTGTTCAGGGACATGTAGGTTAAGTGCATTAGTCAGGGGTAAATGTAGAGTAATATAGCAGGGGAATGGGTCAGGGTTGGATACTATTCGGAGGGTCCGTATGGACTTGTTGGGCCAAATGGCCTGTTTCCACACTGTAGGGATTCTATGATATTTACCAAAAAGATATAAAAAGAAAACATTTGGAATTACAGACATCAATCAGCCTCTGAAAAAGAAAGGCTGTTGTCGCTTTTGTGACTTCAATGCGTGCTCTCACCTGAAACATCAATCCAGCAGCTTTCATGTATTCCCAGCACTTCCTGTTTTTGTGTCCAATTTCTATCACTTATTGGCTTTGTTTAAAAAAAAAACTCCCTTGCCTACTTTTGCAGCTTTTCGTTCAAATCCCATATTTCCTTTCTAAAACCGTTAAGTCAAAATGGTTTTAAAGATTAAAGTAAGCAAGACAACTGACTCGTCATCCTTTCAGATCATTGCTTCACAAAGCTGCACTAATTGTATTAGACATTGTTAATCTCTTTCTGTGGGTGTTTCCCATGTTGCTCATGCTGATCTTTATAGCACCAGAAACAAAGGATTAAGTTGTGGTATCTTGGGAAGCATTGGCTTCTCGAATAAGTAATCAAATTAACCATTAACTACATATGTTACAATCATTACTATCAGAGAGGAAAAAGACCTATTTTCTTATTCAGCGTTAGAATAACAAAAATCAGATGCATCTTTATTAAGAATCATAGAATGGTTACAGGGCTATAGGAAGCCATACCGTCATTATGTTTTACCAGTTCCATTCGAGACCAGTTGCTCTCTGCCATTTCCAAATAGCACTGCAGGTGCACCTTAACCTCAAAAGCTGCATCAATTCAAGAGGGCAACTCACCACCAGAGCACCTAACAATGAACAATAAATGCTGGCCTAGCAGAGATATAGCACGCATTTAACCCCAGGTGACTCTCTTCCTTTCCACACACCTCTGTAAATGGTTTCTCTGCTCAGGTGCTCATCCAATTTCCCTTTTAAAAACCTTGATTATAGATAAGATCTAGGACAGGCGTAGGCCATTCAGCTCCTCAAGCCTGCTCTGCCATTCAATACGATCATGGCTGATCTCATCTCAGCTTTAGCTCCACTCTCCTGCCTGCTCCTCATAACTCTTCAAACGACATCCATTAAAAATCTGCTTATCTCTTAAAATTTACTCAACATCCCAGTGTCCGCCGTATTCTAGGGGAGTGAATTCACGAGCCTTTGAGAGTAGTAATTTCTCCTCAGCTCTGTTTTTATTCTGTTGCCCCTTATCCTAAAACTATGACCTCTCGTTCTACATTGTCCCACGAGGGAACATTCCCTTGATGTCTACCTTGTCAATACCCTTTAGCATCTTAGATACCTCAATTAGACGTCCTCTCTTGAAACTTCCTTCACCTTATTGTCAGGCAGCATACTACAGATCCTAACCACTCATTGTGTATGTTCCCAGCGTCGATTCTTTAACCAACCACCTTAAAAACTGGCAACCTCTCGTTCTCAGATTTTCCACCAATGGGAATAGTTTCTCTTCAGCCACCGAGACCCCTCCTGGCTATGAACTGATCTGACAACGTTCCTCTCACCATTCTCTTCCCTAAGGAGAACAATCACAATTTTGCCATTGTATCCATATATCTGGTGTTCCTAATTCCTGGAATCGTTCCCATAAATGTTTTCTGCAAACTCAATAAAGTTTTATATCCCTTGAATAGTTGGCTGCAGAGACTCACATACAATATTGGTATTGTTACTGGAATGTTAGAAAAGTCCATCATAACTTATATTTCCTGTCTTCATTTATAAACCGTCCCCCACCCCCCACCTCCCACCTCTCCCCAGGCTTCCATAGGTGGCATTAAACGCTTCATCAACCAGAATCTGACTGGACTTGCCATATGAACACTGTGTCTACAAATGCAGGTCAGGGGCTTGACATTCTGCATTAAGTAACTCATCTCCTGCCTCCACAGAGTCTGCCCACCATCTATAAGTCACAGCTCAGCAGTGTGATGGAATACCTACCACTTGCCTGGATGGGTACAGCTCCAACAACACTCAAGAAGTTTGAGAGCATCTAGGACAAAGCAGCTTGACTGGGACAACATCCACCACCAATGCTCAGTAGCAGCAGTGTGCATTATCTACAGGATGCACTGCAACACCTCACCAAGGCTCCTCTGACAACACCTTTCAAAGCTGCAACCTCCCACAACTAAGAAGGAGGAGGCCTGCAGATCCATGTGGACACCACCAGCTGTAAGTGTCCATCCCGACGTGGAACCATATCAGCATTCCTTTGCTAGGTCAAAATCTCGGAACTCCCCTCCAGCTCTCTACGTGCAGCAATTCAAGATGGTGACACATTAACCCCTTTCTCCAGGACAATGGGGGGGTGGGAAATAAAGCTGGAAATGTGTTGCTGGAAAAGCGCAGCAGGTCAGACAGCATCCAGGGAACAGGAGAATCGACGTTTCGGGCAAAAGCCCTTCATCAGGAATAAAGGCAGTGAGCCTGAAGTGTGGAGAGATAAGCTAGAGGAGGGTGGGGGTGGGGAGAAAGTAGCATAGAGTACAATGGGTGAGTGGGGGAGGGGATGAAGGTGATAGGAGAAAGTGAGGTGTGCAGATGCTGGAGATCAGAGCTGGAAATGTGTTGCTGGAAAAGCGCAGCAGGTCAGACAGCATCCAGGGAACAGGAGAATCGGCTTATGCCCTTCCTCAGGAATGGGGAAAGTTTGTCCAGCAGGCTAAGATAAAAGGTAGGGAGGAGGGACTTGGGGGAGGGGCGTCGGAAATGTGATAGGTGGAAAGAGGTCAAGGTGAGGGTGATAGGTCAGACTGGGGTGGGGGCGGAGAGGTCGGGAAGAAGATCTCAGGTTAGGAAGGCGGTGCTGAATTTGATGGATTTGACTGAGACAGGGTGGGGGGAGGGGAAATGAGGAAACTGGTGAAATCCGAGTTCATCCCTTGTGGTTGGAGGGTTCCTAGCCGGAAGATGAGGCGTTCTTCCTCCAACCGTCGTTTTGTTGTGGTCTGACGATGGAGGAGTCCAAAGACCTGCATATCCTTGGTGGAGTGGGAGGGGGAATTGAAATGTTGAGCTACAGGGTGGTTGGGTTGGTTGGTCCGGGTGTCCCAGAGGTGTTCTCTGAAACGCTCCGCAAGTAGCCGGCCTGTCTCCCCAATATAGAGGAGGCCACATCAGGTGCAGAGGATGCAATAGATGATATGTGTGGAGGTGCAGGTGAATCTGTGGCGGATATGGAAGTTTCCTTTGGGGCCTTGGAGGGAGGTGAGGGGGGAAGTGTGGGCGCAAGTCTTGCACCTCCTGCGGTTGCAGGGGAAGGTGCCGGGAGTGGAGGTTGGGTTGGTGGGGGGTGTGGATCTGACGAGGGAGTCATGGAGGGAGTGATCTTTACAGAATGCTGATAGGGGAGGGGAAGGAAATATATCCTTGGTGGTGGGGTCCGTTTGGAGGTAGCGGAAATGACGGCGGATGATGCGCTGTACATGGAGATTGGTGGGGTGGTAGGTGAGGACCAGTGGGGTTCTGTCCTGGTGGCGGTTGGAGGGGCGGGGTTCAAGGGCGGAGGAGCGGGAAGTGGAAGAGATGCGGTGGAGGGCATCGTCGACCACATCGGGGGGGAAATTGCAGTCCTTGAAGAAGGAGGCCATCTGGGTTGTGCGTTTTTGGAACTGGTCCTCCTGGGAGCAGATGCGGCGGAGTCGAAGGAATTGGGAGAATGGGATGGCGTTTTTACAGGGGGCAGGATGGGAGGAGGTGTAGTCCAGGTAGCTGTGGGAGTCGGTGGGAAATAAATACTGGCCCAACCAGCAACGAGCACATCCCATGAACAAATTAAAACAAATACTGTGCTGCTACTTTCAATAATCCATGCACATACGCCTCCCCGTGACTTCGTTCCTACATCCCCTTTAGAGTGGCATCCTTTCTTTTCTATTGCCCCTTCTCATTCTGCCAAGCCAAATGTGATTTCTACTCTCGGAGGTCTTTGCTCTTGATTGGTCTTCTCCGCACCACAATGAGAGGCTGAGTAGGCTGGAGCTATTTTCCCTGAAGTATTACAGGCTAAGGTGTATCGGTCTATAACATCATGAGGGGCATGTGTCGGGTGAATAGCCAGGGTCTTTTCCCCAGGGTAGGGGAGTCCAAAACTAGAGGGCATAGGTTTAAGGTGAGGGGGGAAATATTTAAAAGGGACCCAAGGGGCAACGTTTTCATGCAGTGGGTGGTGCGTGTGTGGAATGAGCTGCCAATGGAAGAGATGGAGGCTGGTACAATTACAGCATTTAAACGGTACCTGGATGGTATATAAAGAGGAAGGGTTTAGAAGGATACAGGCCAAATACTGGCAAATGGGACTAAATTAATTTAGGATATCTGGTCAGTATGGATGAATTGGACCGAAGGGTCTGTTTCTGTGCTGTACATCTCTCTGACTCCATGTTATCAGCTGATAAAATTAATTTGGACAAATACAACTTAGGTTTAAATTTGTGTTTTTATTAAACTTTGCTGTCTACCAGCCCGACTTTGGACTGTGAGATCATCTGTACAGCAGATTTGTATTTAATCTTGCAAGAATCATGTGGTGGGAGAGTTTGTGGTGAATTGAATTTACAATAGCAGCTTTTTCCTCAGCCGTGGATGTAATGTCCTGTCACAGGAAGCTAAAATCACCTACGCTGTGAGCTTACAACAGTTATCCCCAGCAGACTAAATGGAGTCAGGGACAAGGCAGCTGGAGATGTGAAAGAAAGCTGGCAGGCCACAATGGATGTTATTTTCATACTCATGGTATCCCTGCTCTAGGTTCTCTGCTGTGAGGCCTGTTCCAGCCTGGATGCGTTGCTGCTCAGTACAAAATGCTGTTTTGTCAATCTTCAGCAACTTTGTCAGAGTGCTGCGGACAGCTCACTTTTGTGCTTCATTCAGGCTCTACAGCAGTGAATTATAATGTGTTATGAGCATCAATAGCCCTTCAATATCTTACCCAAACACAATCCCAAATACTCAGCTTTATGGGAAAATACTGTCCTTTCCCAAAACTCATACACATTTTGGAGGAATCGTAGAATCCCCGCAGTATGTATGCAGGCCATTCAGCCCATCAAGTCCACAGAGACCCTTCAAAGGGCATCTCGCCCAGACCCACTCCCCTTACCCCATCCTCGAAAGCCTACTTTTCCCATGGTCATCCCAACTGACCTACACATTCCTGGACACTGGGAAATTTAGCATGGTCAATCCACTGTTACCTGCACATCTTTGGACTGTGGGAGGAACCCCACGCAGACACGGGAAGAATGCTCAAACTCCACACAGTCACCTGAGGTAGAGTGGAGTCCAGATCCCTGGCACTGTGAGGTAGCAGTGCTAACCACTGAGCCACCCCCAAATGAAATCACTGGTGAAAAAAAAGTGGGAGAGAGAACACTGTCTCCTTTGTTCAAATAGTGAGTGTGACGGTGCCTTACGCTATTGCCCTGCAGTGGAATTAGCTAATGTTGTGGGTGGGTAAATGAAGCTTGAAGCATTGTGGTGTGCATGATCCTTTACCACATCAAGCACTGCATTTATCCATTTACACAACTGACGACCGCTTATACAATGGGAAGGCTAAAGCTTTCAGTCTATAACAATTCTCTTCTTCAACCAGGACGTTTGGTCACTCATTATAAATAACTCTGCATTCATTCATTTCAGATCATAACCCTGAAGTACTCTGGGATGATTTTTGTGAGTTAGAAAAAGATCCAATTAAAAAGCCATCTTTCATTCTTTGTTAACTCAAAGAAATGGAAGAGTCTACTCAGATCCTCTGTGCTTCACTCGATTATATGCATCTCTGCGGTGTGTTATTGTGCTTGAATTTAAAAAAAAGTATATGGGGCACCTCTAGTCTTCTGTTTGAAGGAAACGTTCAGCCTGTGAGTTCACAGACCTGGCAAAAGCATGCAACGGAATTGGGATGATTTGAACCATCCCATTCTGCAGATGAAATCTTCAGAAAACAAATTTGGACCATGTTTTCAGACCGGAAATAAACTAATAACAATTGTTACTAAGTTCAAGTTCTATTCAAACGCCAAGTTGTCAGTAACTTTCATATTACAAGGAAACAATAAGCAGAGTTTCCCATCATGAACAGTTTATGGCTTGATTCGAACGAAAGATCACTGGACAATGGTTCCAATTAGGTTTTAGCAGCTTAATTTTGAATTTGAATTTGTTTTACTTTAGGGAGGCAGCGTTTTGTTACTGCCCAGCCTGGAAACTGCTGCCAACATGACGTTTAAACACTGGGAGAAAGTGTGCAATAGCGGCCAACGATAACCAGGGATACAGTGCTCAGCTCCTGTTGTTTCACTTCTGAACGCAACCTATGGAGGGTTAGATGTTCAACTCTTCTGTTAGGATTGTTTAGCCAATCAAATGGACATCTAGAAGAGGAATAGGCCCACGTCACAAAAATGGATGCAATTTTCATTACAATACAAGCAATGGAAATAGGGTGAGACATAATGGCCTTGCCAACAGATTTGAACGATTTGGAAATGCTGGTGTTGGACTGCAGTGGACAAAATTAGAAATCACAACAGAATAGAACAGGTGGTTGTCTACCTGATGATGGAGCAGCGCTCCGAAAGCTAGTGCTTCCAAATAAACCTGTTGGACTATAACCTGGTGTTGTGTGATTTTTAAGCAGGTTTTGAAACCAGTGTAAATGTAAAATGAAGGGGCAGCCTGCCCACTGTTTACAATGCAATCCTGCGCAGCCCGAGTTCAGGAGTACCAGCAGCCACCACTCTGAATTGGCACTACTCAGTCCCTAAATGGTCAGCTCCTCAGAGAACTTCCTGCTACTGAAGGTTAAAATGCCACCTCCAGTCTATTTGGGGCCAGCTAGCAGTTAAATAACTACCATGTTCTTTACCCGAACAGGCTCTCCCAACATTAATGGTCATAAAAACCAAACTGGCTCACTGATGAAATTTAAAACCCATTTACCCATCCCTCAAATTTCTGTTCCAGCAATGTCTGGCGAGTACCAACTCCTAGTACCCAGGAGGTCACATTTGCTGGCAAACTCGTGAAGTGGCTGAGCAAGACACTCACTGATCCTCTATGTTGGAATGATGACCACCGTCATGGCAAATGGAAGGAAGGTGCATTCCATGACGAGGACAGTTAAAATAGGAAATGTTATCTCACTCTTCCACCCACACAATTCACAATCAATTATTTCAAGATCACAATTGTTCAATGTCCAGGACAGTACAATCAAAGGCTTAGGAATGAAAGGCCTGCAAGTTTCCAGATATCAAACAGAGCATTCGTAAGAGTATGATCAGCAACAAAAGGAATTCACAGGGAATACAGTTTCCATTCATTCCCCCAGTGAGGACGGTATCTTAGAGATGTAAGACATGCATATTTCCTCCAACACTAAACCAACGTTACACATCATCACTACAGCTCACTGATTCAGTTTGTTATGTTTCCTTGCCAAACTAGCTCTCTTGTTGCCATCTTCTCTTCTATTTCACGTACTGTCCCTCATCTCCTTCAATCTTTTATTCATTCTCTTCGATTGCTTTTCCCGAACAAATGGACAGCACGGTGGCTCAGTGTTTAGCACTGCTGCCTCACAGCGCCAGGGACCCAGGTTCGATTCCCACCTCAGGCGACTGTCTGTGTGGAGTTGCACATTCTCCCCCTGTCAATGTGGGTTTCCTCTGGGTGCTCCAGTTTCCTCCCACAATCCAAAAGTGTGCAGGTCAGGTGAATTGGCCATGCTAAATTGACCATAGTGTTAGGTACATTAGTCAGGAGTAAATATGGGGTAGGGGAATGAGTCTGGGTGGATTACTCTTTGGAGGGTCGGTGTGGACTTGTTGGGCCAAATGGCCTGTTTCCAGAATCTAAAAAAAAGGATCCTTGATAATGTCCAAGCTTCACCCCCACTCAGTGGTGCTTAGTCTTAGAAAAGTCTCCTGCACTATAAACCTAAACAGCCCTGTGTGTCAGCAACAGATAAATTAAGTAATAAGTTACCTGACTTATTCGAGGAGTAGAGTCGGATTCATACAAGGTTGTGTCAAAAGCCTCATCTGACAGATTGCAGATTAAACTTCATTAAAGGTAACAGGGATTGTGTTTCAAAATGTATCCCATTGGCTATAAAGTGCTTTGAGATGTGTGGAATTGTGAAAAACACCAATGAAATGCAAGTCTTTCTCTCCTTTAGTCTCCACCACACAGAAAGCATCGCTGCTCAAGTCTTGAGTTTGGGAAACATTTGTCATCAAAAATAGTGAAGGAAATGAACGGAGTTTCCCCAGAAATAGAAAGACATCTAGCTGAAGTTGAAGACTTTCCATATTCATAAACAATATAAATTCAGGCATCGGAGGTTGGGGTCAAAGTTTGCAGATGGTGTCAATTGACAGGATACAGTTTGTGGGTGTGGAGGTTTGCACCAGAATATAAGACGACAAACAAACTTAGAGTGGAGCAAACAACTCCTCTTACGTTCAAAACAGCAAAGTACAAGGTGGTTTTTCTCGATGGGATAAAAGAAAAAGAGACAGCTGATTCCTGGAGAAGCAAGGCACTAAATAGGGCAAAACTGCAAAGAGAAATGGGATAGAAAGAACTTCCAGCCAATTTCCAAGTCAAAAACATTTGACTGGCTGCAAAGTTTACTACACTAATCTCCAGGTTCATTTCCTGCATATCAGCAAACTATAAATATGGAATAAGAATATCATGCTGGTTTGCATTGAGATTATGAACACTGCAGAATAACATTTGCATTATTAGTCTATTCAGTCTTAATGCACTGCTGCTTCTGTTCCTTCTGTAAACAGTATTGAGCTCCTGAGGTTTCTGGTCACCAACTCAATGGGAAAACATTGTCAAAATGACCCAGACAGGTCATTTCCGGAAACCTAATGAAGGCTGCCATCCGGAATTATTCTACTTCCCATGATCCTGCTCAAAAGAGATCCCGTTACTGTACTTCAGTGTTGGGGAATTTGACAAATTATTTACAATGATGAACAGACACTCTTGTGATTTTCTTGAACTCGATGTGTCAGCATTGTGGCAGAATCAGGAATCAATTCCCAACAGGATCAGTTACATTGTCAACATTTCCTGCACCATTTTCGGAAGTATTCCATTGGCTATAAAACACTTTGACGCATGCCAAGGTCGTGAAAGGTGCTACGTAAATGCAAGTTCTTTCTTTTCCTCTCCCACCTCCCACCCCCGAAACAATTCAATTTTCACTAGATGCCCCCAAACCCTCCCCCTCCACAAACTTATAAAAACACAAAATGGGAGAAAGAGAAACTTGCACAGGTTGGAGGTCAGGAGTCATTCTCACACTCCCATCAGGTATCTCTCATCTTGAATCCTGTTTTGCCCAAGATGCATTTATATGCCAAGTGGATGGTACGGTGGCTCAGTGGTTAGCACTGCTGCCTCTCAGAACCAGGGACCTGGGTTCAATTCCAGCCTTAGGCGACTGTGTGGAGTTTAACATATTCTCCCTGTGGGTTTCCTCCGGATGCTTCAGTTCCCTGCCACAGTCCAAAGATATGCAGGTGGAATGGATTAGCCATGGGAAATGTAGGGTTACAGAATAGGATGGGTTTGGGTGGGATGCTCTTTGGAGGGTCAGTGTGGGCTCGATGGGCTGAATGGCCTGCTTCCACAATGGAGGGTTTCTAGGATTCTACTGTTGCTTAATTGGTTTGTTGTCACAAGCAGGATGACCCAGTTACCAGCTTGAAAAATAAGGACATAAAAAAAAGCAGGGTCTGATGTTGTCATCACAGTCACAAAATATCCAATCTCCAGTCTGCGAAACACTTTTTGAGTTTTTGATTGAGGAACCTAGACCATATGACCTCAGTCCACAGAGGAGAGATTTATAGAACACAATCACATCCTCACTGTATATTCGTCAAATCTCAGGGACTAGTTGTGAGAATCTTTCAAGAGTAGGAACAAGTATTGAAGGAGGCCTTTAGATCCATCGTGCACATTCCTGGTCATTCCGCTAAAGGCCTTTACTTTAAGGATTCAGCAACTTGCACCTGCTTGCAAAGACCAGGGAATTGTATTACATCCAAGTGAAAGCAGACATTCTCATGAGAAAATGACCATCTGCCTCCCTGGAATAAAATAAAGAGTTGCCAGTGCAGAAGCTCTGAAACCCAGACCAGCATTTACTGCCTATCCCTCAGGCTACAAAGTAAAAGCTGAAACAGGAATCCAAAGCGACTGGATCCTGTGACGTTCTGGTTTTAATGAAGATGAGGGATAGGGGAGAACAATCAAACCACTCCAGGAAAACAGATGAAACAAAAAATAGAAAATGCTGGAGAAACTCAGCAGATCTGGCAGCATCAGCGAGGAGAAAGAGGCAATCAATGCTTCAAATCCAGTGACTCTCTATCAGAAAGGCTTTTCTTCTTAGCCTTTAGATATGGGCAATAAATGCTGCTCCCGAATGAATGACATAAACAAAGCCTATGACACGACCTTTGCACACATCCTTTTGGGAGTCCAATTGAAACCACTCTCTCTGGTCGTAGGGATCTGTCAATTTATCCTGTACCGTCTGAGACCTCTCTCTTCTTGACCCTGATCTCCAGCACCTGCAGTCCTCTCGCTCTCCCTCTCTGTTCTTGCGCCACCTTTAAACCCATTCCATTTACACTGCCTTAGAATTATTTATACCTCACAGTGTACATCTCAGCAATAACATTTCATGTATTAAGTACCTCCTGTATGCTTCAGATTGCGTCATCTAAAGTTTATTACTTCTCTCTGGGTTTACTACATTCCTATGTATTATGTCATTCAGATCCTAAGAAGTTACATCCCATGCACTGAAGCCCTGGCCACAACCTTAGAGCACAGCCCAGTTTGATGCTGTTTCATTGCATCTTCCTCGAAGGGCCTGTGTTTTCAGGACATAGTTCCACAGTCACAAGCAGATTCCAATCTTCAATGAGCATCTCATTCAGACACTTAGTCACTGCATGAGCATGAGAATATTTTCAATGCCTGGTCAGCTTGTTATGCCTAACTTGCTACGTCACACATCTCCCAGATTGCTACACTATGACAACACTTTAATTAAATGTATGCTATTGGCTGCAAGTTGCTTTAAAGAGATTGTGAAACAAAACTGGCCTTATAAAGGCCGCTTGCTGTACTTACTGGAGTGTCAGTGAGACCGAACACGTCTCGAACATCCCGGACTGGCTGCTTGTTCTTCCTCCGGGTGGTCTGGGTGTAGGTGTCCAGTCGGCGCTGGACAGCTTCAGCCTGCGCTCGGGTCAATGTGGACAACAAAGCCATGCCATCCTCTCCTGCCGAGCCTGAGACCAAGGTTGAGAGGCCTACCTCCTGCAACCACTCAGCTTCCATCTCCCCCTCTGCAAAGCAACACAAGGTCACACTTATTAAAGTTCAAAAATCCAATAATCTAAAGCAGGAAGCTTTAAAAAGAAAAAAAGAAAACAATGTAGGCAGTGTCTGTGGTGTACAGATTGACAGCATAGGTACAGGCCTTTCAGCCTGGGTCAGTTATGTTCTTCATTGGCCTTTTCCCACTCCTCTTCACTTTAAGCGATCAGATTATTAGAGTTAAACAACGAACTGTGGATGCTGGAGACCTGAAACAAAAAAGAGAAATTGCTGGAGAAACTCAGCAGGTCAGACAACATCAGTGGAGGGAAAGCTTCTGATGAAGAGTCACCAGACTTGAAACGTCAACTCTGCTTTCTTCCCGTAGACACTGCCAGACCTGTGAGATTGTCAAAGTACATGGGAGAGGAAACAATGGCTATCCTTCAGGGAGGATGGGACCTTTCACTAATTGACTAAGCCTCTCTCTCTATGCAACGATAGTGCTTGAGAGTATTTCCCAGTCCCTTCTCAATATTTTTTATATTATTCAGTTAAGAACATAAGAACTAGAAGCAGCATTAGGTAATTCACCCTTGAGTGTGATCTGCCATAATATATGATCATGGCTGATCCCATCTCAGCCTCAACTCTACTTTCCTACCCACTCCCAATAACCCTTTAACCCATTGCTAATTAATAATCTGTCTATCACCTTAAATGTATTCCGTGTTCCGGCCTCCACCACACTCCAGGGGAGTTAATTCCTTTGAAAGAAGCAATTTCCCCTCATCTCTTTCAAATCTGCCACTCCTTTAGCCTAAAACTATGACCTCTTGTTCTAGACTGTCCCACAAGCAGAAACATCCACTCTACTTTGTCAATCCCATCTTATATACTTCTATTATATCTCCTCTTAAACTTCTAAACTCTAGTGAACATAGGCCTAAATTGCTCAACCTCTCTTCATAAGACATAGAAACTTGCCAAATAGGAGCAGGAGTAGGCCATTTGGCCCTTTGAGTCTGTTCATCATGATCATGGCTGATTATCCAATTCAACAACCTTTTCCCACCGATCTTTTGGTCCCTTTAGCCCCAAATTCTACATCCAATTCCTTCTCGAGGCTTTGGCCTCGACCACTTTCTGTGGTAGCAAATTCCACAGGTGCACCATTATCTGGAGGAAGGAATTCCTCCACATCTCAGTCCAAAATGGCTGACCCTGTATCTTTAGACTGTGACTCCTGGTTCTTAAATCCCCAGGCATCAGGAAAACATAAGCCTTTTCTCTCTGGAATTAATTGAGTGAACAGTCTATGAATTGTTTCCAATGCAATTACATCCTTCCTCAAGTAAGGGGATGAAAACTGTATGCTGTGTGATGTTAAACCTCATCACACAATGAAGCAAAGATGACGCCTTGTCAGCGATTGGTCAGCTGTGTGTATTGATGGTTCTGGAAGTGGAGAGGGTCAGTGATTCAGGCCGCAGTCTCTCTGAAATCTGGCAAGGAAGTGCCAAACAGGTTCTTCTTGAAGAAGAACAGCAAGTACTGGAGAAACCCAGCAGGCCTGTATGGAGAAAACGGAGCTAATGTTTTATGTCTGTGTCATTCTCACGAAGGGACATTTACATTAACTTTGGCTTTCTCTCCACAGATGCTGCCAGACCAGCAGAGTTTCTCCAGCACTTTCTGTTTTTGTCTCAGGTTTTCAGCATCTACGGCTCTTTGGACTTCAATGAAAGCCTAAAATAAAAACATTCATGGGATGTGGGTGTCACCGATGAAGCTCAGTGTATCTTGCTCATTCTCAATTACCCTGCAGAGGGTGGTAGCAAGTTGTCCTCCTGTACATAACTGTATGGATCGCTATGCCAATTCAGGGAGCAGTTAAGAGTCAACTACACTTGCGTGGACCTGGAGTCACATATCGGCCAAAACTGGGTGAGGTTTCCCTTGTCTGAAAGGACATCAGTGAATCAGTCTTGTGGTTTTGTGGGCATGATTACTGGGTTAGCTTATCCTCCTGGATTTATTAAGTGAATTTTATTTCCCTCGCCAGATTGATGGGAAGTGGACTCATCGCTTCAGGCTTCTGGATTACTCATCCATTCTTTCAACAGCAACAGCCAGAGCAGGGGTTGGGTTGTGGAGGGAGCTGATGTTACTGCTTTACTTAGTACCCACAACCGGCATGTGGCCCTGCTAGGAACTTGTTTAGATAGCATTCCTGCCATCAATGTTTCCTTGTAATACATGTCCACCAGGCTAGCCTCCAGCAGAACCAACAGCTAACTTGTGACAACACAACGGTTCAATGGTTAGCACTGCTGCCTCACAGGACCTGGGTTCAATTCCAGCCTCAGGTGACTGTCTGTCTGTGTAGAGTTTGCATGTTCTCCTGTGGGTTTCCTTTGGGTAGTCCAGCTTCCTCCCATGGTCCAAAGATGTGTGGGTTAGATGTGTTGACCGTGCTAAGCTGCCCTGTAATGTGCAGTCTAGGTGGGTTAGCTAGGGTAAATGTGGGGTTACGATGGAAGGATGGAACCCTCTTTGGAGGGCTGATGCAGACTTAATGGGCTGAATGGCCTTATCTGCATTGTATGGCTTCTAGTCTTCAGCAGACTATGCATGCGCTTGATTGAATGGTATTGTTGAAATGTAGGAGCAGAAGTAGGCCATTCAGCCCATCAAAGTCTGTTCTGTCATTCAATAAGATCACTGCTGATCTGATAATCCTCAACCTAACTTCCCGCCTTTTCCCAAAAAAGCCTTTGATTCTTTTACGGATTAAAAATCTGTCCCTCTCAGCCTGGAATATACTTAGTCTCACAGCCCTGAGCAGTAAAGAATTCCACAGATTCATTAACCTCTTTGAGAAGAAATTCCTCCATATCTGTGTCTTAAAAAGGCAATCCCTTCGTGCCCTCTGGTCCTAGTCTGTCCAACACTGGGAAACAGCCTTTCTGCATCTGCCTTGTCAAGTGCCCAAAGAACTTCATATGTTTCAATAAAGCTGCCAGTCATTCTTCTAAATTCCATTGATTACAGGCCCAACCTGCTCAACCTTCTCAAACAAGCCCTCCATACCTGGTAACAACCTGATGAACCTTCTCTGGACTGCCTCCAATACCGATATATTTTTCCTCAGAGAAGGAACCCAAAACTGTTCACAGTATTCCAGCTGTGGCCTGACTAGAGCCATTTATAGTTTCAGCAAAAGCCTTCCTACTTTTCCTCTTGATTTCCTTTGATTTGGCATACACTAATAAAGATAACCAGCCCTAAGCTAATGTAACCTATTAAATATCTCACACTTAAGTTAGCCTGGTATCTCTTAAGAGATACAGATGTCTCTTGCCAAAGTGCACATAAGATTAAGAGACAGCTAGAACTAACTAGGTCCTCCCTGAGAGCCAGTCTCTCAGTGAGTGGAGCTATACCAAGGCCTCAGAGTTAACACTTCCAGACCAACTATCTTGTACAATAGTTTGACTTCCCTCGCACAAGAGTGGAATCTGTTCTTTCCACACATCTTTTCCCGGTTGGTGCGATCATGTCACATTGTATTTTAAGAAGGCACTCAATCACAACCTGGTCAAACAAAGCTAGATATCCCACAAATTTCAAGACGTTCCCATTATCAGAAGTATGGCAGGGTCATTTGTGTGTTTTCCAAAAAGCAGCATTCTCAAACCAAGAACTCATTAAACCAGTCATCATTGGCTCTGCTGCCAATACTTTTCGTTTGGTTTCTCAATCGCAATCCAAGTTCTTTCCACTATTGAAAACTTTCCAAAATGTCCACTGCTCCTCTCCCGTGCTGCTGGAACTGCGGACAGGTTTTTCTATTTTAAAGTTCTGAACCTTTACCCTAAAAGAAAGAAAGGACGCCCCACCACCAGTAAACAGCTTGCAGCAGAAGCAAAATGCCAAGCTCTTTGCAGCATTGACAATGCATTTCTTCTCCAATTGGCAAGCATCCCGTAATGATTTGTTGAAAATTTTTTTCGATTACAATCTCGCAGGAAACTGAATTACTGAACTCGTTCTGGCCCATGTTCCTGTCACACATGATTATCATGTGTTGGCCAAGTTGCAGGGTCACCATAGTTCAAACTGACCACACATGCGGCAGGTCCCGATCCTTTTGACTCTTCATCCTGGGGACTTCTTCATTTGGTTCAGCTTCTCCATTCCTCTTCAAAATCAACCTCAACTTTAACGAGATCAGAGACAAGGCTGTCACCCCAACGTTGCTCTCCAGTGAATTATTTTCTTCCCCTTCCTGAGGCTGTGCTCCATAACACCATAAGACATAGGAGTGGATGTAAGGCCATTCGGCCCATTGAGTCCATCCCGCCATTTAATCATGGCCGAAGGGCATTTCAATTCCACTTACCCGCACTCTCCCCACATCCCTTAATACCTTGCGAGATCAAGAATTTATCAATCTCTGCCTTGAAGACATTTAACGTTCCGGGCTCCACTGCACTCCATGGTGATGAATTCCACAGGCCCACCACTCTCTGGCTGAAGAAATCATTCCTCATTTACATTCTAAATTGACCCTCTCTAATTCTAAGGTTGTGCCCATGTGTCCTAGTCTTCCCGTCTAACGGAAACAACTTCCCAGCGTCCACCCTTTCTAAGCCATGTATTATCTTGTAAGTTTCTATTAGATCCCCCCTCAATCTTCTCAACTCTAATGAATACAGTCCCAGGATCCTCAGCCGTTCATCGTATGTTAGGCCGACCATTCCAGGGATCATCCATGTGAATCGCTGCTGGACACGCTCCAGTGCTAGTATGTCCTTCCTGAGGTGTGGGGCTCAAAACTGGACACAGTACTCTAAATGGGGCCTAACCAGAGCTTTATAAAATCTCAGTAGCACATCGCTGCTTTTATATTCCAACCCTCTTGAGATAAATGACAACATTACATTCACTTTCTTAATCACGGACTCAACCTTCAAGTTAACCTTCAGAGAATCCTGGACTAGCACTCCCAGAACTCTTTGTACTTTGGCTTTATGAATGTTCTCACCATTTAGAAAATAGTCCATGCCTGTATTCTTTTTCTCAAAGTGCAAGGCCTCACATTTGCTCACGTTGAATTTCATCAGCCACTTCCTGGACCACTCTCCTAAATCTTTCTGCAGCCTCCCCACCTCCTCAGTACTACCTGCCTATCCATCTAACTTTGTATCATTGGCAAACTTCGTCCGAACGTCCCCAGTCCCTTCATCCAGATCATTTATATATGAAGTGAACAGCTGTAGCCCCAACACTGAACACTGTGGGACAGCACTTGTCCCTAGCTGCCATTCCGAAAAAGAACCTTTTATCCCAACTTTCTGCCTTCTGTCAGACAGCCAATCCTCAATCCATGCCAGTAGCTTACCTCGAACACCATGGGCCCTCACCTTACTCAGCAGCCTCCCATGAGGCACCTTATCAAAGGCCTTTTGGAAGTCTAGGTAGATAACACCCACTGGGTTTCCCTCGTCTAACCTACTTGTTACCTCTTCAAAAAATTCTAACTGGTTTGTGAAGCACAACCTCCCTTTGCTAAATCCGTGCTGACTGGTTCTAATCCGAACCTGCACTTCCAAGAATTTAGAAATCTCATCCTTAATGATGGATTCTAGAATTTTACCAACAACCGAGGTTAGGCTAATCGGCCTATAAATTTCCATATTTTGTCTTGAAATTTCTTGAACAAGGGGATTACAACAGCAATTTTCCAATCATCTGGGACTTTCCCTGACTCTAGTGACTTTTGAAAGATAACAAACAATGCCTCCGCCTTTTCCTCAGCCACTTCCCTCAGAACTCTAGGATGTCGCCCATCGGGGCCAGGAGATTTATCAATTTTTAGACCTTTTAGTTTTTCTAGCACTTTCTCTTTTGTAATGGCTACCATATTCAACTCAGCCCCCTGACTCTCCTGAATTGTTGGGATATTGCTCATGTCTTCCACAGTGAAGACTGACACAAAGTACTTATTAAGTTCTTCAGCTATTTCCTTATCTCCCAGCACTCACCTTCCTGCATCAAATTGGAGCGGCCCAATGTCTAATTTTTGCCTCTCATTTGTTTCTAATGCATTGAAAGAAACTTTTACTATCATTTCCAATATTATTGGCTACTTTACCTTCATATATGATCCTCTCCTTCCATATTTCTCTCTTTGTTATCCTCTGTTTGTTTTTGTAATCTTCCCAATGTTCTGATTTCCCAGTGCTCTTGGCCACT
Organism: Chiloscyllium plagiosum; assembly: GCF_037043375.1. NCBI lineage: Eukaryota > Metazoa > Chordata > Chondrichthyes > Orectolobiformes > Hemiscylliidae > Chiloscyllium > Chiloscyllium plagiosum. The sequence continues at coordinate 128,992,668 of NW_028270142.1, read as the reverse complement.
TTATAGACTCTCTTTTTCTTTGATACCTTTCCTGACTTCCTTTGTCAGCCACCCCGGATAATATGTCAGAAAGGAACACGCCCGCTGCTCCACTCTTCCGCCTTTTCAGCTTTCAGTTTACAATATTTTGCTGCAGACTATTCTTTTCTATTTGTGTCTACCAGGAGCTGTATCAGTGTGACCTTAGCTTTCCCTGGGTTTGGTCTGTCTACTGTAGTGAGCTCCAGCTTCCTCTCAATGTCTGCCCTTTGGGAATATGTTTATCTGTGCAATAGTTACTGCAGCCCTTTTCGTGATTGTGAACCTAACCTTCACATTTTTCTTTCCTCTTTAAAACTATAGATAAGAAGAAAGCTCACACCCTGGGACTAAAAGTGTGTATTGCTCTCACATCACATACGGAGTGTGCACAGTCTGCCCTGCCTGTCAAGTAAACCTTCTATTTCCCTTTTATCATCCACCTTTCATTAATTCGGAGATCTCCAAATGGTCATGCCTATTGACTTCAAGCTGTGCACAGAAACAAGAGGTCCTCCCATTGCCATCACTTAGGCAAGGGAGGACAACTGAGTCTAAATGACGCCTGCTTGTGTCCAGTCAATTTGACTTAAACAGATTTTTTAAAAAACATGAGCTCATGTGCCAGCAAAGGGGGCAGGGAACTGCTCACTGGAGAGGGGGAGCCCCACACATGCTCAGACTGGGCAGCAGCTGATACAAATCGGCTGAAGGGCAGCCATGAGTAGCTGAGTCAAAGTCACATCAAAACAAGAGGAGTGACAAAGCATGATCTGTAACTGAACTGAAGGTACAGGCTCAGGATTTTCACAGATCAGTGGTTTGTGTGTTCACGTGAACGTGTTCAAACATGTGTGATGTAGTAGGTCTGTGTGTGCTCGTGAGTGTGTCAGAGCATGTGTGCGTGTCAGAGTATGCGAGAACGTGTGCGCATATGTGAGAGCATGCCTGTCTGTTAGAGAGCATGTATGGCTAGGTGTCAGCACGTGTAGCTGTATGAGAGCTTATGCATGCCCATGTGAGAGCATATATATGTGTGTGTGTGTGTGTACATACGCGTATGTCTGTATGGAGTTCACATATATGTGTGTGCATGCGCATGTGAGAGAGTGCGGAGAACAGGAATCGGATCAGCACTAAGCACATGCACTTTCCATGTGAAGGGGTGACAATATTATGGGTTTAAGAGATGTTTTTTCTTATGAAGAAAGGTTGAGACAGAGATGTTGAGCAGTCCAATAAAGCAAACAGATTGTAGATTTTTGTTTTAAATGTTGGAACAATAGAAGCAGCCTGAATGGGTGGGGCCAAGCTCCCAAAAAAAAGGATTTTAGTTTGTCTTTCAGTAACCTTTGGAGTTGTGAAAGCTGCTACATCTTTCTGTCTCTCTTTGTGAAAGCTAAAATCTGGGGTTCTCTTCCTGCTGCTAAAATTGCACGTGAGACGTCATTTTGCTGAATTTGCCTTTGCTAAGGGCATTTTTATGGGATGTTACTATAGCAGAATGGTTGCTGTTTAGTAGTTAAATAATCTAACATTCTGTTAAGTTTTCTAATAGAGTCAAGTTATTCTAATCATTCTTTCTTTTGTTTGCATTTTAAATATAGTGTAAGAATAAAGTATGGTTTGCTTCAAGCTGGTAGTTTGACCAATCAAGTTGAATCTGGAATGCAACACCTGGAACTTGCCTTTGAAATAAGAATATCAGTTCGGATCAAGGCTATCTCTTTGAGATGTTTCAAGGGGATCGGTCTGGTCCATACCAGAGGGAAACTTTAGTTTCAAATATGCAGGAGCAAGGTGGGGCAGAGAAAAGTGATCACTGCTGTCGCCTGGCAGAGAACTCTAGGTGAAGAGAGGGTGGGCAGCACAGAGGGAGAGAGAACAGAAAGTGAAGAAAGGTAGGTAGAAGTCAAACATCATAGTGCTGTGTCCCCAGGCATCTACTGACGTTGCTCATCCTTTATTGCAGCTGCTGAGTTGCTTATCATAAAGCCACAAGTCTCTTTACTCTGACTTTGATACTGTGCCATGGTACCAGTGCTAGCACACCAAAACGGATAGCTGTGGCTTCCTGGATTCTATTGATAAGGGTGTCTAAGTGCTAAGTGTATGTTAAATGCCACCATAATGATGCCCACAGAGACCTGAAAACAGAACAGCTTAAGGTCTCATAGGAGTAAGACCAACCATCACAGCAGTCGACCAGAATCTATGCTATTCACATAACATGCAACTATTAGTCGTGGGGCAGTTAGCTCAGTTGGCTGGATGGTTGGTTTGCAATGCAGAATGGGTTCAATTCCCACACCAGCTGAGGTTACCATGAAAGACTGTCCTTCTCAACCTCTTATGTCACCTGAGGCATGGTGACCCTCAGGTTAATCACCACATCTTCTCTCTCTACAAGAGAACAGCTCTGTAGTGCAGTAGGACTGTGGTGACTTTACTTACCTTTACCCATTAGCCATCACTCAATAATCTTGTTGAAGATGGGAGTTCCTTTACTTCATGGGATCTGTAGACCCTAATCTCGGAAGGTCATGGTGGTCAGCCAATCTACCAAATAGCAGTGATGAGAATTCATCTTACAAACAACACACTGGCCCTGGATTCACCGCACCCATGGCATATGTGCTGATATGAGTGAATGTCTGTTTATACATCAGGTGGGCGGGGGGTGTGGGGGGGGGGGGGGGTGTGGTGGTGAACGATTGTGCCTTGCTCTTCCTTGAATTCATACTTTATTTTCGGGTCTCAGTACATGGTAAGTAAATAAACTCTTATTTAAAAAGAGGGAACTGAAATGTTAACTGGTATCTGGGAAAACACTTCTCACAATTAGCTTGTAGGCCTTTGCTGTCCCCAAATATTTCTACAGTTTATATGAATGAATCCCACTGACCTTGTATAATTAATGCCAACAACTTGTAATCTCTACAATCTGAGATATTGCAACTAAACTGGTACAACCAAACCGCCCACTGAGTTTAAACAGGTATTTCACGGATTGCTGTATTAGGCAACAACTTCTTGCAAAATATTAACTTCGACCCACAGCCAATAAGGATGGTTGATTCTTTCTAGAAATAGCATTGGCTAATGTTTAAACTTCGGCCTGCTTTTATGTAGATTATCATAAAGCTATTCAAATTGCAGAATTCTCCTCTTCTCCTGAAGTGTACCACTACAGATGCAAATAGCTGTACAATCAGTGAGTTCAAGCAGCCTTTTACCAATGATCAGCAGTGTTTATAAATGTCATTGAAGACTTACCTGGCATTCCACACTCTGTTTCCACCAGAATTTAGGGTAGATGGCAACCAAACTGTGTGACTGATCAAAATACTCTTGCTCCTTGGGCCAATTTCGCAGGCCCTACCATTACAGAGTGTATTGTATAGAAACAAGTCATTCGGCCCAACCTGCTCACCCTCTCGCAAACCCTAATGTCACTTCCCTTCTCCCTCACTGTGTCAATGTGTGCATGCAGCATCAATCAGTTCCTGAGAGGGCAAAATTCTAAAATATTTACAGTGGTGCACGAGTTCATTGATACACCACTTTCATTCACAGTGAGTTTTGAAAAGATTTGTAACTCAGGTTGAGGTTCTGGATGTAGGTTTTCTCCATGAGCTAAAAGGTTTGTTTTCACACATTTCATCACCATACTAGATAATATCATCAGTGAGCCTCTGGATGAAGCACTGGTAGTGTAGCCCACATTCTATTTATGTGTTTGGGGTTCTTTGGGTTGGTGGGGTCATTTCCAGAGTGATATCATTGTCTGTGGTGCTGTTCATTTTCAGGGGTGGTAAATGGGATCTAAGTTGATGTGTTTGTTGATAAGAGTTCTGGTTGGAATGCCATGCTTCTCGGAATTCTCATGCATGTCTCTGCTTGGCTTGTCCTCGGATGGATGCATTGTCCCAGTCGAAGTGATGTCCTTCTTCAGCCATATGTAAGGATACTAGTGAGAGTGGATCAAGAGCAGAGGAAAATCACCTGTACAGTGTATTCAGAAAGAATGGGTACCCAATGAACACAGTCCGCCGATTTCTCAGCAACAAACGCAAACAAGCAGACAAAACACGTCCAGAAACCCTAACCACTCTCCTCCACATCAAAGACATCTCGGAAATGATAGACTGACTATTCAGACCCCTTGGCATCATGGTAGCCCGCAATCCTACCAACACACTAAAACAAAAGCTAATGAACTTGAAAGATCCTGTACGCACAACAACAAAACTAATGTCATTTAGAAAATACCATGCAAGGATTGTAACAAACATTACATTGGACTAACAGGCAGAAAACTAGCCAACAGGATACATGAACATCAACTAGACACAAAACGACATGCCCATCTCTCACTAGTATCCTTACATATGGATGAAGAAGTACATCACTTCGACTGGGACAACACATCCATCCTAGGACAAGCCAAACAGAGACATGCACAAGAATTCCTAGAAGCATGGCATTCCGACCGGAACTTCAAACACATTGCCCTAGATCTCATTTAACACCCACTGAGAAAAAAACAAGGAAATGACATCACCATAGGAAATGATGTCACCACAGGAAATGACATCACCAACCCAAGGGAATCCAAACATATAAATAAAAAGTGGGCTACACCACCAGTGCTTCATCCAGAGGCTCACTGAAGATGTTACCCAGTATGATAATGAAACATCTGAAAACAAACCTTCCAGTTCAGCAAGCAAACCTACATCCAGAACTTTCATTCACAATTACATATTATAATTTCGGGGATTTCTTCCATCCCCTGGTCATTTTCCCCATTATGGGGCAGTACAGTGGCTCAGTGGTTAGCACTGCTGCCTCACACTAGGGCAGCAGGGACCTGGATTCGACTCCAACCTTGGGTGACTGTCTGTGTGGTTGTTTGCACATTCTCGCCATGTCTGCACAGGTTTCCATCAGATGCTCTGGTTTCCTCCCACAGTTCAAAGATGTGCAGGTTAAGTGGGTTGGCCATGTTAAAACACCCCTGGGATGCGTTGGCGAGGTGATTAACCATGGTGAATGCAGGGTTATGTGAATGGGTTGGAATGGTAGGTCTGGGTCGGATGCTCTTCGGAAGGTCGGTGTGGATTTGATGGGCCGAGTGGCAAATTGGGATTCTATGAATTTGTATAATAGCTGTAAAATTGTGGGAGAAGCATCTGCAAATGAAAATAAAGTGCAGAACATGACAGCAATAAATATAGTTTCACAATGATAATAGTTGCATGGTACAACGTAACAGCATTGTAAAAATGAGATAGTATTGCCTGCCTGATGCTCGTCAACTTAGTAACACTACGATATATTCAGTAATAAAACAGAATAGCCTATCACTGCACCTACTTTCTATGTTTTTCTATGTTTCTAATTACAGCAGTAATGTGTTGCATAGCTCACATCAAATCAAATGTTCAAATCATGCTGTTAGAGATGCAATTTTAAAGACCTTGATATTTTATCACCCTTATCTATATGGCAAGCAAGTCCATGTTTGTGCAAAGCTCGTGGTAGTTACAAAAGGGCCACGCATATAGTGAGCGAGGGGTTTGGCTTTGTAAATTATCAGGCTTTATTGCTCAGGGGTTAAATGGCACATCTCACTGAGACTTGCTATCACTCACCATCAGGTGTCTTGACCTCCACTAGGTTCTGTTCTTCTTGTCCATTCTGACTGCTCTCCTTAATGCTCCTCACTTCTCTCCAATAGTCCTCCATCGAGGAGCTCTCCACAGAATCCTGTGATATGGACCGGCCAAATACCTGTGGGCACTGCAGCTCTCGTGAAACAGATGAGCTCATCCTTCTGAAATGTAGCTTCCTGCAGAGAATAAATGGAGGGGGGCTTTTAACTGAGAGCTTTGGCTTCATACACAGCACTGCAGAGAATATCACACAGCTGCTGCCTGCCACAGGGTCAAAATGCACACATTGCTGTCAATATCAGATTCCTGGCTTAGCAGGGTAGGAGGCAGCCTGTTTAATTTCACGTGAAGAAACTTCTTACCTTTTTTTTTGCTTCCCTTTAGCTCCTCAATTCCCCACACTGCTGAGTTCTGGGTGATTGTGAAAGTGCTCCCTTGAGCAGATAACAATCAAGTCAAAATAAATCACTCCCTGCCTGTAACCTGCTTAACCCCTTGAAGCTGCAGTCTGACTGTCCTTCAATCAGCAGGGGGTAAACTGCTTGGATAGTACATAAAACGAAAAAGGAAAGTAATAACTAATCACGTAAGCCAAAGAAATATTGGGGGAAAAAAACATGCATATGTTGAAAGATTTGTTGACTTGGTTTTCACCAAGTCTGGGCAACTGCCCACTGACAAGAGCATACAACACACACACATTACAGGAGTTTCTTCAGACAATGAGGAGTTCAGATCTTGGCAGTGGTCCTGGTTGGTTCATCAGCTTATCAAATCCTGTTAGCTTATCTCAGTGCTGGGGAGTCACCCCCAGTCAGCTTCCTTTAACAAAGAGCAGAGGCAGCTTCACAAAGAAGATTTCACTGTGTTAACCCAGTCTTCAAACCTACCAACAGTCAGGAGACAAGAAACTAGGATAAAAGGCAGAGGAGAGAAATTGTCTATCAGAACAATGAAAAACCCAACTTTGTTTTGGAAAAGAAAGAGAGAGAGAAATACTTGCCTCTGAAATCCATCAAAATGTAGTATCTCTTTAGTTCTCCTCCTCCCAAGAGTAATATTTCATGTACTGACTGAAATGTCTCACTGCAGTATTTATAGTTTTGGATGACAACAGCTGAGGATGCCATTTATAAATCCATCAAAGTGACTGTGGCATTTAAAAAAATTCAGTATCTTAGTATAATGTACTGATGTGTGCTCATCATTAGAAAAGTGTTCATTTGGTTTTGTGTTGATGAGGGAGATGGTTACATTATAGTTGCAGTTAAAATCCGGTTAAAGTTAATCATTTTGCTTCTCCTTCATTGTGCTGCACACTGTGGGATTGAGCTTCTGGAACAGCAGAAGAATTGTAAAACATTTGTGTGATGCGTGGTCTCACTGAGAACTGAACTCCACAACAGTACATGGTGGAGTGGGGGAACACCAACTTACAATTCACAATAATGTTATTCACAATTGACAGAATAATTCAGGATTAAAAGGCACTGGTTGATTCTCAGTTGTAATAAAATATCGAATAAATGGAGATAGACTGTTAGAGAACAACCTGGATTATCGAAACGAGACAGGCGGGGAGTATTTTGTTTGAATAGCTGATTGTTCAGATAACGGATAATGTTTTTACGGGACCTTGAGATCTTGTTCGGTTAATCTGAAATTCGGATAATTGACGTTCGGATAACCGAGGTTTTTCTGTAGTTAGGCAGCTACAGCAAAACCCACTGAACCTCACATCAGCACTTTAGCTTACAACTCAAAGTGGTAGAGGATAGAGCTGGAATGTGGTCTTCATACACGTAACAAGCTTTTATTTACAGAGACATGTGTTACAAATCAAGCCCCTGCAATCCAATAACCACATCCTGCACCTTCCTTCATTAATGCCAAATAGCTCAAAACAATGAAACTCTGACTTATACAATGGTCCCCCATTTGGCACATGTAATGGACATGTGTAGTGTAGGCATGAGGGAACACCCCGATGTTTGGTATCGCTCCCCTACTTTCTTGAATGCAATCATTCCTACTGTGGTACAGTTCAACAGAGAACAGCTGCCTTTGTTGAAATATTAATTCACGACGTATTGACAGTTTAACTATTTGGATCATTCAGAAACTCAGCTAATGTTCAGGGAACCTGGGCAGATGGTGGAATTCATTTTTAATAGAATCCCCACTGTGTGGAAACCGAGCATTTGGCCCAACAAATCCACACCAACCCTCCAAACAGCATTCCACCTAGACCCATCCCCCTACCTTATCCCTGCCATGGCTAATCCACCTAACCTACACATTCCCTGAACACTATGGGTAAATTAGCATGACCAATTCACCTGACTTGCACATCTTTGGACGGTGGAAGGAAACCGGAGCACCCAGAGGAAACCCACACTGACACAAGGAGAATGCGCAAACTCCACACAGACAGTCGCCCGAGGCTGGAATCGAAACCAGGTCCCTGGCACTGTGAGACAGCAGTGCTGACCACTGAGCCACCATGTCACCCATTGAATTGGAATCCAATAGAGAATCTGGAATCTAATGATGACCATGAAACCATTGTCAATTGTCAGAAACACTCATCTGGTTCACTAATATTCCTTGGGAAGGAAATCTGTCAGCCTGACCTGTTTTACATGTGGTTCAGACCCAGGGCAATGTGGTTGTCTCTTAACTGCAATTAGGGGTAGGCAATAAATACGAGCCCAGTCAGAAACACCCCCAACCCATGAGAGTCTGCAGTGAGAAACAAAGCAATAGGACTCACTTGTGACCTTAACGAAAGCAACTAATGATCTCCAGCATAGACCTCTACCCTCCTGACTGTTTGAATCCACAGTCATGTAAAGGCTTTAACCAGGCACCCTGCCTGGTTAAGGAGGGCCAACAGTGAATTATACTGAAATAATCTCAGGCAGTAAAATACACCAATTACCTTCCTGCCTTTCCACTGAAATTGAAACATGCACGGTACCACTAATTACACGTATAGGATTAAGGTAGGGACTGAAATGCACACAAACTTAAATTGCGATAACAAAGTTGTTTTTTGTTTAAATCAGCAATGTGACAATCCTCAGATATGTAATTACATTTTTCAGCAGCAGGAAGTTTTTTTTAATAAGTATGAACTTTGTATACCATTAAAGACAGTTATATCCCATTAAACAAGGTGTAACATTAAAGGTTTTATTTACAGTGAGACCAGCATCATGAAAGTTGGAAAATTTTGTAATTCCATGATTTTTATCCTATTTTCAATTAGAGTATTAACAGTTCACCCAACAAGGAAGCACAGGGTCAAAAGGTTTTGGTTTTTATTTCATTTGTTCAAGAGATGTGAGCATCACAGTCAGTTTATTGCCTATCTCAAACTTCCCAGAAGGCAGTTAAATGCAACCACATTGCTTTGGGTCCTGGAGTCACATGTAGGCCAGACCTGCTAAGGGCAGGAGATTTCTTAAATTCCCTAAAGTAGTGAAGCAGATAGGCCGTTAACAACAATCAATGATGGTTACATGGTCATAATTAGACTAGCTGTTTATTCCAGATTTAATTTTTGTTTATTGAATTCATATTTCGCCATCTACCATGGTGAGATTTGAACTCTTGTCCACAGAACATTAACCCAGGATTCTGGATTACTAGTCGACTATGCCATCACCTCAATATGATCAGACAGTGGATGTTGCTGTCAGGTTCTGAGGAGGAATAGTGACCACTGAGTTTTGCTATCATTATTACAGCAAAACCTAGGCCACATTATGCCCCTGGCATGCATATGCACACACACTTTACAGTAACCACTTAATGATCGGGAGTGTGGTCCCCACTGCAATGCAGCTGCACTTAGGGTGACTCAATGACTGGCAACACCGCAACATCCCATCATTCCGTGTCCAACATTGGTGCTCCACTGCACTCCCTCATGTCTTTGCCCAGACAGACAACTGAGCCAGAACTTCCCTCAAATCTTACAATGGCCAAACACTATCAAGTCCATAACCTCAGTGGCCACTGGCAAAAATAATCTGTTTCACTCACACCGACCACTGAGCAAAATCGAAATCTTCAGTCCTTTCCCCAGTTGCCCCAGACACGCAGGCTAAGCTGAGGCCCCAGGTCCACAGCTAGGATCTGGGCACCTGAAAGGCAGTTTCAGCTGGGCCTGGTGGTCTTCCTGTGTAGAGGTTGTGTGGCGGTCTTCTTTGTCTTTGAAGTCCAGCTGAAGTCCAGAAGACAGTCTTGCCCAGGAGTGGCAGTCTCGGCATGGCTTGGCAGTCGCCTTCAATGGAGGGGTCTGGCTTACTATCCAATAGTCCGGAAGGAAGTCTCAGCCCAGCTGCATCTTCAGCACATTCCATAATTCCTTACATTGGCTTTCCCAGAGCCTAGGAGCCCACTAAATTTGTGATGGACTTTGTCTTAACTTTTTTTTAAATGATATATGACTTCTGTCATTGATGTAGACACCAGAGTGAGGCAACTTCTAAAACTTTTCACTGTATCTTTCAAGCCATTTTCTCAGAACAATTGGAAATGGTTAAGTGTACTCGGAGCTGGAAATGTGTTGCTGGAAAAGCGCAGCAGGTCAGGCAGCATCCAGGGAACAGGAGCATCGACGTTTCGGGCATAAGCCCTTCTTCAGGAAGTGTACTCGGGGCTTGGCTCTGACAATGATCTGATATTCAGGCCAGAGGGAGTGGCATCCAAAATTTGCATTGAATATTAAACCACAAGCCAAAAATGTTGGGGTTGGTCAACTTACACGCAAGTAAAATCCACCCTCTTCCTCCAGCTCACTATCACAGAGTTTTCAAGTCAGAGACTGTTCCCACCATCACCCCTAATTATCATGCAAAATAATCCAAAAACGGTATATTCAGGTATTCTGTGCAGAAATGAGGAGGCATTCAAATGAGATCAACCATTACTCAAGCTTATCAATTATGAAAAACATTAAATGAAAGCTGGAAGGCAATATTCCAGATGCTGTAGAAAGGTGAGAAAGTGGGAGATGGAGCTCAACACAAGCGATAATTTGAAAGAAGATGGTGAAAAAGATTTATCTGGGTTCTGATTATCAATACACTTTCAACCAAAAGCTAATGGCAGGGTCTCAAAATCTTCCTCCATCTTGTTTGCTTGAAACCATGCATCAAAAAGTGAAATCAGCTGTGAGTCCACAATGCTTTGAATGTGAAGTTTCTTTCAGGCATAAAGCAGTTAGTCTCAGGGTCACTCCTCACCACTAAATACTAACTCATGCTGTGAGGTTCAAAAATGGTGACATGAGCTGAAGGTAAGATTGCCTTCATCATTGATGCCCCACCTTTTGCACACCAGGGTCTAACAGTCAGCAAGCACACTGTTCTGCTTTGTGCTCACAGTCAAGGAATGGCCACTTGACTACTGAAGAATAATGTCTGTGGAACTATATCCCAGCAAGAGACGGTTGTATGATTTCACTTCTTTCCCTGAAAGGTCTTGTGTATTAAAAACTCTTTTCCACAATAGCAGTGGATGCTGGATTACTTATTAATTTTAAATCATAGGTAGATTTCTTTTCATAAGCAAAGGTGTGAAAGGAAACGGGCTGCAGACTTAGGCCACAGATCAGTGAATGATAGAACAGGCTCGACGGGCTGAATGGTCTACTCCTGTTCCTGTGTCTCTCTGTTCCCAGTTCGGACAAAGCAGAGCAAGTAACAGTACAAATTGTACTCAACCAAAGCCCATCTTTGTGTTATTTGCCGGAGTTTCTGAGAATAAGAGATGATTTATTGAAACATACAAAATCCTAAAAGGGTCTTGAGAGGGTGAATGTGGAAAAGATGCCTCTCCCTATAGGACAATCTAGAAGTAAGGGTGACGGTTTAAAAATCGAGGATCACGCATTTAGAGATGATGTAAAATTTCTTAGCTCCCAATCTTCGGAACTCTACTCCTGTCACCTTTTCTGGAAGAGTTGCCGAATATCTTTAAAACAAAGATGGATAAGATTTTTGTTAAGCAAGCGATTGGGCGGTGGTCAAGGGGAGGCAGGAACGTGGATTTGAGGTTACAGTCAGATCAACCATGATCTTATGAAAGATTAAAGATTCTTTAATCAGAGATTTTTATTAAGGAGTAGGTTCAAGGGCCAAATTCTGCTCTTGATTCAAATATATATGTTCAAGCCAGTGGCAGATTAGAAGAGGCAACTGGGAGAGGTGCAATGCTACTATCGATGTCTAAAATATGTACAAATATATGCCTCAAACTGTGGGAAAATTCCTGTTCCCTTTGATTGTGTATGAACTTTGCTGCCATTTTTTGGCAGACGATGAGAAGTGTAATGCTGAGAGTCAGAAAAATATTTAAATTTTGACATTAAAGTATATCCATCAGAAGTTAGTCTTTTGGCATGGAAAAGGTATAATTCTTATCCTCCAAGACTCTTGTTAGTTTTGACAGTCACAATCACGCACACATAGATGGCAAAAGTCCCTCCTTTCGATTCCCAGCTGAGAACTCGAATGCTTTCATAGTATGCTCAGCCAGGCCAACAAACACAGCATGTATGTTTAACTCCAACAAAATTCAACGGTTTATTTATATATAAAAATGGCTGTCCTATCTTTTATTTCACCCCACCTTTACAACATAGCCGTGTGTTGGGATTATCCCAGGGTGTACATGAAACCCATGTCCCTGTTTTAGGTACTGAACTTCATGAAAAGCAAGAGATCAGCAAGAGAAGCAGTGACGTATGGCATTGGCTCAGAAGGGCAACTCCTCCAGTCTCATGTCTGTTATAATGTAGGATATAGTAGAACGGCTGGTGAGGAAATGGAGCATCTATTTTAGGCACACGGGCAGCTGCAAAATGTGTCACTCCTTTCTCCCCTCCCTCCGTCGCACCTTCAAAGTATGCTATTCACCATCACATTGATAAGCCAGCCTGCCAACTGTTCAACAAACATAAACACACCCAAGTCCACTATCCTCAACAGATAGAAAAGCTAGTGGTCTGGCATCTAGTTTGATCCCCAGTGATTTAAAAATAGAATAATGACTTCAGTCAGACCATTGGCAAGAGCACGAAATTGATTTCAGTATCTCCAGGCGTGGAAGTTTTCATAAACATCACCTCCGGTTCTCTCTCCTGATCACGATCCCAAGACCTCGTAGAAGTCAAAACAGGATTACTGCAGATCACTGCTCCTCTAACCCCAATTGTCCAGGTTCCCGTTGGGTCGCTAAGGGCCAGAGGGAGATGCTAGAAGCACACTTCTCTCCTCCACAGGACGCTATTCCAATGCAACTTCAAGAAAGGAAAGTATTGAATGGAAGACAGAAAATAAATCCAGGCCTATGACACCATGATGTGTTCTGTGGGGATCGGAGAATGGCGAGGTAAATGTTTTAAAACACCTCGAACATTAAATCATTCAAATCTTGGCTTCCAGATGCTTACAGGATTAATATATTTTTTTTTAAATCCATATTCAATGGGGGACCCTGGTTAATGCTTCTGCCAAATTGCAACCAGAATTGAAACTCAATATTTGTAAGCACAGTGTAACTTAAGGGCTTTTAAATTTAATTTTATGACACTGTCAAAATACAAAGTTACATTGAGTTGACAGCAGACAGCAAGCAATTCAACCCAACTGCCTGAGGCCTGTAGTCCGCAGCAGTCTCCAATCAGCATCCAAGGAGCAGGAATCTTGATGAAGGGCTTATGCCCGAAACATCAATTCTCCTGCTCCTCGGATACCACTTGAGCTGCTGTGCTTTTCCAGCACCACACCCTCGACTGCTTGGACTTTGAGTATTGTGATACAAAAGAGCCAAGACGATAATCCTCCTTAGTTCTTGAGAAAATTGCAAAGAAAAGGGAACCCCTCTCTCCCTCAAAGACTGAATATTTGCACTGACTGACATGGACCCCAGCTTAGCCAGAATGGTGGCTCAAATGGTGGCCCAAACCATAAACTCCCACTTTTGTGAAGGAGTAGGGAACTGGGTTGAGGAGGACAGGCACAGCTGAAAGTTTGGTCAAGACATTGAGTTTCATAGATATTGCTGCCACAGCCTTCAGTCACTTTCAATATTCAGAGGGACAGACAGGAAAATGCAAACTGTGCACATTAGACCCAGTAGAGGAATATCTAAACTTACCAGATTCCTTTAGCATGGAAGAATATCCTTTTGCACAGGTAAGTTACTCTTTCAGATATGACCCCAAAACAACTTCTTAGGAGCCTGTTGGATTGTTAGAAGCAAATGTGAATGTCTGTCAAAAATGGATAATCTATTTTGAACTAACGGGGAACTGTCAAGGCATTTAAATCTCCTGCCCTTTAAATAGTTGAAAATCTGTCTGAAATGTTAACATAAATCAATGCTTGTTATTCTTATTTATTGAACTGTAAATAGTTTTCTTCCCCTTACCAAGGGGAACTATACTGGCATTAGAGGTAGTTCAGAAAGTGTTCATTGGATTAATTTTGGATATGGGGAATTTATAAGGAGAGGTTGAATAGTTGGGCTGGCGCTCATTGGTGTTCAGTACAATGACAGGAAACAGATTCTTACTTTGCTTTGACAGGGTAGATGCAGAAAGATCATTTCCCCTAGTGAAACTGTCCAGGACAATAGGGCATAAACTCAGAGAAATTTCTCTTCGAGGGTAATGAACCATTGGAATGATTTACCATAGATTGGAGGGGGAAGGTGTGGGGGGTGGGGGAGCAAAGATGGCATTGCTTGCCATGAATAGGACAAGGTTTGTGTGAGGGGGGAGGGGAAGTGAAAACTGTACTGCTGTTTATCCACCCACAGCAGTGGCAGTGTGCTGTTGCATTGAGGCCAGCCCCTTTAGCTGCCAATAATCTCTGTCTGGGATCAATCAACCCAACTACCCCCATCATCCTCCCAAATAGCCTTCCCCCACTCCTGAAGGGAAAAATCCAAACACTTCCAGGCTCTTTCTCCTAGGTCGGGTTGGAAAAGCCCAGAACTATTCCAACTCTGTGTGCTCCCAACCTGGAAAATGTGGATCAGGAAAAGAGATTATTCTTTTTTGTGTGACTGTTTAATCTTGGGATATATGAATCAAACACATTGCTGTGAAAGTCAGACCAGATAAGAACAGCAGGGTCTTTTTTTCCTTAAAAGACATTAATGAATCAGATTAATACTTTCATGGCTACAGTATGGACATTCGCTTGCAAGTCCAGTTTTATAGTTAATTGAATCTTAATTCCACCTCATTACCTTTCACGAATGTAATCATCATTAACAAGGTCAGCATTTGTTTCTCCCCCACCGCCCAGTTCCCACTGGGCTGATTAATTAGACCATTTCAGAGGGAAGTTAACAGTCAGCCTCAACACTGTGGGACTGGAGTCACAGGTTGACCAGGCCAGGTGAGGATGGCAGTTTCCTTCCCTGAAGGATGTTACTAAAACAAATCATTTCTTTTACAACATTCAGTGACAGCTTCATGTTCATTGCTGAGATTTCAATTCCAAACTCAACAATCCCATTTGGATGCCATCAGCTGTTGTGATGCAATTATAACTCTGATCCCCACAGCTTTTGGTTGACCCTCTGCATTATTAGTCCTGCTGCCTCATCATTACTGTGTCAACTCCCCAGCAAGCTAACTCATTCGTCCAAAAAAAAATTCAAACACTGGTTTAACTTTTAAACTTTGTTAATGATGCATTCCTATTGAAATGATGAAACAAAAATGATGTTTGGTGACATTGAGATAGTGTCACTGATCTTTTTTTGTGTCCCTTTATCTTGCAGTGAGTTAGAACATTATAATATATCTTTGAAGGACAAGTTCTCAATTCAGCATTGTTGGCCTTTCCAGAGATGGGGTTTTATTTTGCCTGGAGCACTAATTTAAATCAAGATCAAACAAGCAACTGGGACCACATTGCTCCTTTTAGCCACAGTTATTCTCGACTTTCATTACCCCCTCACAGCCATGGGATCAAAGCCGAGCTAGAAAATGGGTCATTTGACTTCTGCCTTAAAGCTTGAACAAATCTAATTGCGACAAGGATGCACTGTCATACAGCGACATTAGTGTTTGAAAACAGGAATTGATTTTTCACGCTGCCAGCCTCGTGCTATCCAGTGTCCTATCTGCCTTCAGTTAGAGCAATTCCTGTCTCAACAAACCGTCTTCGAAAGTGAGCTACAGTAGGAGAGCAGAGACCAAATTGTTTAATGACAAGCGATTACAAATGCTTGAAATGTAAAAGCTCTAGAGTTAAGCAAAAGCCAAAAGTCAATCAAAAATTGGGATCACTCACATGATCTTTCCTTGCTGGAAAAAGTGATTGCATGAGCTCGACAACACACAAAAGTTCAAAAACAGAGCATCCCTGATGGAATAGTTTAACTACACTCATGGTATAGATTAATACCTGAAGCCCTTGTCAAGATGAGAAAGATGATAGCAATAAGGTAATTCCTGCTGGACTCAAGTCTTCACAGGAAGGAAGAATATTTAAGTAAAAGGCAAAGGTTCAAAATGATGGTACTTTTAATGATTTCAGGACATCTCAAAGCACTTTCCAGGCACTGAAGTCCATCTGAAGTATAGTCACTGTTGGAACGTGGGAAATTCAGTAACCAATTTGCACACAGCAAGCTCCTGCAAGTAATAAGTGACCAGATAGTCAACATTTTTTTTGTAACATTGCAGGATAATCATTAGCCAGGAAAACTGCTCTTTTGTGAAATAGTGGCCACATGAAATTTCACAATCAACCAATAGAAAAGCAACTGTGCTGGATTAGTCCAAGTTGGCAAGATATAGATTTGAAAATGTGCTGCTAGAAAAGCGCAGCAGGTCAGGCAGCATCCAAGGAGCAGGAGAATCGACGTTTCGGGCATGAGCCCTTCTTCAGGATTCCTGAAGAAGGGCTCATGCCCGAAACGTCGATTCTCCTGCTCCTTGGATGCTGCCTGACCTGCTGCGCTTTTCCAGCAACACATTTTCAGCTCTGATCTCCAGCATCTGCAGTCCTCACTTTCTCCTAGAAGATACAGATTTGTCCTCAGCAACTGCACACACGGTGACTCCAATCTTAGTACAATTGAGTGGCATTCTGGGGAAATAAATCCATCCCAGATGCACAAAATGGGGTCAGATTGCTTGTCTGTTCTACGCAGTAGCCAATATTCCATCTAAAACAAGGCAATTAAATATCATGGGCTGCACACAACAGGCATTTGATTGGAAAATGTGGACAGTCAAGCAAGGGGACACCAAAATCTCTAACAAAAGACTGAGAGAAACATTGATGCTGCAGTAAAGACAATATAATCTGAATCTGGCAGCATGATCTCCCCAACTGACATGATTTCAGAAGCGCTTAGAGTAGGAGCAAGCGTCCTGGAAACTTTAGCCAACAAACTAACTGGATAACTGATGAGTGAATATTTCAGAGAAGTGGAAATGAATGGTACCTTTTATCTGCTTTGTTACTTTGTTTCCTGCTGAGTAGGTAAATGCATGCAGCTTAAAAGCTCTTGGCACAGTCCCAATTTTGTCAACATAGCCACCTACGTCCCATTCCTACCTACCACATCTGACTGCATCGCTGAATGATCATGTTCTGTGCAAGCCAATGTACAACGTCGATTCTCATAGAGCAAAGTCTGCTCCAAGCTGGTACACATCCACCTTTATTATATCTGAGGTCTTGCTGTGCACAGATTTGATATTGCTTCCCTAATAAGATGAACTGAACCAATTTCCACATAGTGAAGCAGACAAGGGCGTGCATACATGAGCTAACATTTCTGGACCTGGCAATTATGCAGCATCCACAGCTGAGATCACTTTTTTAAAAAAAGAAAGTTAATTTTTGCACCCTTTGGTAAACTTTGCATAATTCAATGGAAATCTCTGGTTGCAGTGAAGTAGGAGCTGACAGTGAACATACACTCCAAAACATTTCCTACTGCCCTGTTGCAAATCTTTCAATACCTTTAATACTTGCTTGGAAGTCCATCCCATATTATTAACAAAACAGTAAAATTCCAATAACAAATTTTAGATTTTCCACTCACCCCTCCCCCTTAACTTAAATATCTCAGTGCTAATATTGGTTTCAGAGCTTTAGGCACCATTCTGACTGTAGATAAGAGAGAAACCTACTAAGAAGGTCACTTATATGGACTGCTTTAAGGAGACAGCTAGAATACAGTAAGCAACACAATCACTAGTTAATACTGAATTAATTCCTAAAATTCATACAATTCAAATACAAAAATTGTTCTTAGTTTCCTTGTGAAAAAAGAAACTGCAAACAAAAACAGACAGAAGCACAAACCTTCCTTGCAAACCAGCAGTGGAGTTGCTGTGAATCAGAGTATCTTCTCGCTTCGAGGGAGCATTTGGGCTGCTTTTGCAAAGCACACTTCATGCACCGATAGACCTGGGGCTTTAAATCAAGCAGATTCAGCCACTGCTCCCATGGGCTCCACTAAACTGTTTCCTCAACATAAGAGAGCACTTCATCAGAATCACTGGCCCTTTAGGCTCCGTCTGTACCGCCTTTGTCCTTCATACACAGCATAAGCAAATTAAATGAGATCTGCCATACCTCAGGAAAACAAAAGTATTAGAATGCAGGGGCCAGTCCTCAGTTCATTACATTAAAATGCTGCTAAAGTCAAGACCAGGCGTCGATCCTGCTGCATACTTACTTAGTTTAGTTTTTTTTTAACCACTGCTGCACCTTCTGATTTTCTAAGTGGTTTTCATTCAGGTCTTAATGGCTGGCAGCTCTAAGACTCTCTCCCTCGACTCTCTCACGATATCCGAGAGGATCGTGAAATAAAATCAGGCGCAGCAAACCGATTTGGGGCTGGGTTCAGGAGGAATTTCACGCTTCTCAGCTTCACTCGGTGAAGGTTTCAGTTGAACTGTTTTTTTTTGTCAGTTTTATTTCCTTTAGACGATCCGTGTTCAGTGTCGTAGTGAAATACAGACAGAATGCAGGGACTGAAGGGCATTGTGCAAAGAAAGAAAACAGGTTCATGTTTTGTGTGTAAATCTTTCATGGAAGGCCCACTCCAAAACATCACAATTGTTTTTCAGACCAATGACTGAGTTTATTTTCTCTTTCTGTGTAAGGTTTTATCGCAGTGAGTCTTTTATATCCTCATTTTTTTGTGTGCGTAGCAGACTACAGGGCTGAATGGTCTACTTATGTCTCTCTTAAGTTTCTATTTTATTTATACCCTTCCCCTAATTAAACATCACCTCGTCACAAACCTACACTCTTAATGCACTTTGATTGTTCTTCAAACACTATACTGGGGAAATCTAGAGTGATATTTTGAGCTCCCTTTGGGCTTCTACTAACTTTAGCTGGGCCCATTCTTTCAATTGTCACGCAAGTCATGGGAACAAAAATATGGAACTGACCTTTTCACAGCTCATTTAATCATATTTTAGCCTTGCTATCTGTTTCAGACCCCAAGTGAATGATATCTTCATCTGGAATTTAGTCAGATGAAATTTTCCCAAAGTAGTCATGTTGCAGATTCCTATTAATAGTTGGTCATTGTCTAATTTTGTAGGAAGTTCATAGCTTCAGGGTGTTCAAACCAAATAAAATAAGAGGCTCATTTATGAAGCATCTCAGTCAGTGGAGAATAGGGTCAGCTTTGCACTGACGCCAATGGTTCATTACAATTTCTCTACGCTATCATTTAGCGGTTGGAGATTACCCTGGTTTTGCACTCTTCCAGCTTCTCAGAATCTGGCTGTGAAAGTTTAAAACAATTCCCCAGTTCCTCACCATCCTGAGTTGGAAGTACATCACGGTTTCTTCGCTGTTGCTGAGACAAAATCCTGGAACTCGTTCACCAGCAAGATTGTATATACCGACACAAAATGGATTGTAGTGGTTCCAGGCAGCAACTTGCCACCACCTTCTCAGGGCAAATAAGATGGGGCAATAAATGTTGGTCCAGGCCAGAAAAGGCCACATTCCCTGAATGAGTTAAAAAAGGACATGTGGTCCCTTTACCAATGCAGAGAGCTTTTATTTTCAATTAGCATAGAGCAATGCAGAGCTAACAGCAATAACTTTGCTTTCCCTTCCTGTATCCTGCTACACAATTACTGTTATCCCCAACATAAAACCATGCTTTAACAGTAAAATATTCCACGTGAACATCTACAGGTACTCAGACTTTTAATTGTCCAACTGATCAGGGAACAAAATATCCCATGTTTTGATAATTATACTGGGACTTGTAATGCAGAGGCTGAAGTTCTGGAGACACAGGTTTGAATCCAACTGTAACCGACTGAATGGGATTTGATTTCAATAGAATCTGGGAAAAAAAATATGATTGCCAGAAAAAAAACACAATGCCCTTCAAGGAAAGAAATCTGCCATCATTGCTTGATCTGGCCTACATGTGACTTCAAACTCTTAACCTCCCTCTGAAATGGCTTAGAGAATCAATCATTTCAAGAGCCAGCCTTGTCAGTGATGGCCACACTCTCACAAGAATAGGAAAGAAATGCACTTGGACTCAGATCCCGCTGTATCTTACAGCTCTGCAACCGGTCACCATGTGGATAATGTGCATTTTTTTCCACCTGTCCTGTGAAGGTGGACAATTTCACAGAGTCATAGAGATGTACAGCACAGAAACAGACCCTTCAGTTGAAACTGTCCATGCCGACCAGATATCCCAACCCAATCTAGCCCCACCTGCCAGCATCCAGCCCATATCCCTCCAAACCCTTCCTATTCATATACCCATCCAAATGCCTCTTAAATGTTCCAACTGTACCAGCCTCCATCACATCCTCTGGCAGTTCATTCCATACATATACCACCCTCTGCATGAAAAAGTTGCCCCTTAGGTCTCTTTTATATCTTTCCCCTCTCACTCTAAACCTATGTTCTCTAGTTCTGGACTCCCTGACCCCAGGGAAAAGACTTGGTCTATTTATCCTATCCATGCCCCTCTTAATTCTGTAAACCTGTAAGGTCACCCCTCAGCCTCCGACGCTCCAGAAAAAACAGCCCGAGCCTGTTCAGCCTCTCCCTATAGCTCAAATCCTCCAACCCTAGCAACATCCTTGTAATCTTTTCTGAACCCTTTCAAGTTTCACAACATCTTTCCGATAGGAAGGAGACCAGAATTGCATGCAATATTCCAACAGTGGCCTAACCAATGTCCTGTATAGCCGCAACATGATCTCCCAACTCCTGTACTCAATACTCTGACCGATAAAGGAAAGCATACCAAATGCCTTCTTCACTATCTACCTGTGACTCCACTTTCAAGGAGCTATGAACCTGCACACCAATGTCTCTTTGTTCAGCAACACTCCCTAGGACCTTACCATGAAGTGTATAAATCCTGCTAAGATTTGCTTTCCCAACATGCAACACCTCGCATTTATCTGAATTAAACTCCATCTGCCACTTCTCAGCCCATTGGCCCATCTGGTCCAGATCCTGTTGTAATCCGAGGTAACCCTCTTCGCTGTCCATTACACCTCCAATTTTGGTGTCATCTGCAAACTTACTAACTGTACCTCTTATGCTCGCATCCAAATCATTTATGTAAATGACAAAAAGTTGAGGACCCAGCACTGATCCACTGGTCACAGGCCTCCAGTCTGAAAAACAACCCTCCACCACCACCCTCTGTCTTCTACCTTTGAGCCAGTTCTGTATCCAAATGGCTAGTTCTCCCTGTATTCCATGAGATCTAACCTTGCTAATCAGTCCCTTGTCGAACGCCTTAATGAAGTCCATATAGATCACATCTACTGCTCTGCCCTCATCAATCTTCTTTGTTACTTCTTCAAAAAACTCAATCAAGTTTGTAAGACATGATTTCCCACCCACAAAGCCATGTTGACTATCCCGAATCAGTTCTTGCCTTTCCAAATACATGTACATCCTGTCCCTCAGGATTCCCTCCAACAACTTGCCCACCAAGGTCAGGCTCACTGGTCTATAGTTCCCTGGCTTGTCCTTACCGCCCTTCTTAAACAGTGGCACCACATTTGCCAACCTCCAAACTTCTGGCACCTCACCTGTGACTATCGAAAGGCGAGAAAACAAATGTTTAAACTCTCGGTATGTCTAACTCACTTAACTTATCTATATTCCTTCCTGGTTTCCCAAACCTCAATCTTTTCATCTGACTCATTTATATAAATTCTAACAGGTTCAGGCGACAGTATGGATTGCTGTGGCACAGCCTTGTTCCACTTTGCCAATCAGAA
The DNA here is from genome assembly GCF_037043375.1 of Chiloscyllium plagiosum. Classification (NCBI taxonomy): domain Eukaryota; kingdom Metazoa; phylum Chordata; class Chondrichthyes; order Orectolobiformes; family Hemiscylliidae; genus Chiloscyllium; species Chiloscyllium plagiosum. Next base: position 128,970,678 of record NW_028270142.1, on the reverse strand, counting down.
AAAAATATATACTCGCTGTTTCCTTTCAGCTGGTAATCTTGCATCCATACCAATATGTTACTTCCTTCACCATGAGCTTTTCCTTTTGACAATTGTATTTGATGTGACACATTATCAAATGTCTTCTAAAGATCTAAATGCGAGTGTGTCCACCAGTTCCCCAGCAGATGCTACTTCTTCAAAGAACTTCAATAATTTGATTAAAATATAATTTCCCTTTGACAAAGTCACGTTTACACTGTCTGATTACATTGAATTTTTCTAGGTGTTCTTCTACAAACATTTTTAATAACAGCCACTTCCATTTTTCGTATGTCAGACGTTAAACCAACTAGCCTGTAGTTTCAACATTTGTTTTCTCGCCTTTCACCTTTTGAACAAAGAAATCGCTCAAGACTCTTCCAAGATCTGCAAAGCACCAAGTCAGCTCTAACTTGCCAGTCCCCTGAACGAGTCCTGGTCCAACACAAGGAGCTGGGCACTATCCCTGCTTGAGCAGTAGCCATTACTTTCCACATTCATTCCATCCATCACCAGTACGCCATGGCTCCAATGTTTACAATCTACAAGATGCACTGCTACAACTTTGAAAGATTATTTGGATGAGAATATAGAATGCGTGGTTAGTGAGTTTGCAACAACACCAAAATTGGTGGCATAGTAGACAGTGAAGAAGTTTCTAAGATTGCAAAGGGTCAATGGGCTTAAAAATGGCAGATGGAGTTGAATCTGGATAAATGTGTGGTATTGCATTTTGGTACAACAAACAAGGGTAGGGCTTATATAATTAATGGTAGGGCCTTGGATAGTACTGTAGAACAGAGGGACTTGGTGGTACAGGTACATAGTTCACATATAGAAGGAGGTTAAAAAGACATTTGGCACGCTGGCCTTCATTGTGCAGTCCTTTGAGTATAGGAATTGGGAAATCACGGGGCGGCACAGTGGCTCAGTGGTTAGCACTGCGGCCTCCCAGCGTCAGGCACCTGAGTTCGATTCCAGCCTGGGGCGGCTGTCTGTGTGGAGATTACAACCCTGTGTCTGCGTGGGTTTCCTCCAGTGCTCCAGTTTCCTCCCACAGTCCAAAGATGTACAGGTTAGGTGAATTGGCCAAGCTAAATTGTCCATAGTGTTCAAGAATGTGTAGGTTAGGTGCATTAGTCAGGGAAAATGTCAAGAAATAAGGAAGGTAATGAGTCTGGGTGGGAAACTCTTCAGAGGGTCGGTGTGGACCTGTTGGGCTGAATGGCCTGTTTCCACACTGTAGGAATTCTATGTTGAGGTTGTACAGGACATTAGTGAGGTCTCTTCTGGAATGTGTGTCCAGTTCTGGACCAGTAATGGAAGGATATTATTAAGCTGGAAAGGGTTTAAAAGAGATTTACCAGAATGTTGCTGGGTATGGAAAGTTTGAGTTATAAAGAAAGGCTGGGACTTCTTTTCACTGGAGTGTAGGAGGGTGAAAGGCGACTTTATAGAAACTTATAAAATAATGAGAGGTATAGATAGAAATCATTTTTCTCTAGTATGGAGGGGGGGGGATTTTAAGGCTCCGGGGCACATTTTTTAAGGTGAAAGGAGAGAGAGATTTTAAAAAGACATGAAGCGTAACGTTTTTTTGCACAGAGGGTGGTTTGCATGTGGCATGAACTGCCTGAGGAAGGTAATGGATGTGGGTATAATTACAACATTTAAAAGACATTTGGATAAGTATATGAATGGGAAAGGTTTGGAGGGATATGGGTCAGGAGCAGGCAGGTGGGAGCAATTAGTTTGGACCAAAGGGTCTGTTACCATGCTGTATGACTATGACTATAACTGATGAAGGCTCTTTCAACACACCTTCCAAATGCCATTAACCAGGGTAGCAGACACAAACTAAACACTTCCAAGTTCCGAACAATCTTGTCTTGAAAATATACTACCCTGCCTTCATAGTCACTGGGTAAAGTCCTGAAGCCCCCGAGATATCAACACTGTGGGTAGACTAAGTACCTCCAATGCATATAGACAACAAGCCATTCAAGGCCATCATAACCACACTGTCAATGATAGTTATCGATGTTCAATAAATGTTGACCCTGATTGTGACACTGAGTGAATTAAAAAGCAACTGCTTCTTCAACAAAACAAAAGATTCATCAACTTATTATCTAACTTCTATGATGCAGGAAAAGTAAAATTCAACGCGATAAACAGTTCTCCTGTTCAAATAATTACACTTGCCGACAGACCACCGTGAAACTTCATCCACTTTACCAGTTGATGTTTACTTCAAGAAACATTAATTTCTTACCTAATCCGACAACTGGTAAATATTCACCATTTATTAGCAGTCAGCTTTTCATGGCACACTCATGTGCCTTCAGATTTTTTTAGTTATCCCACAATCATCTGTGAGTTTGATCCATACAAAGAGAAATAACAGCTAATTTGAAATTTCTTTTTGTCCAAGATCAGAGCGCAAAAAACACTTGGTGGCCAAACCTAAAAGAATGAAACTTGACATTCATTTGAATTTACCAGATTACATCAACCGTATCCATTGCCGATGGCATTATCTGTTGGTAATTAGTCACTTTACATGTTTTCAGGTAAACTAGTAAAGAAATGGGGATAAAATAAACTACTGATTAAAGTAGCATCTGCCTCAACAATCTCTGACCAACCATACCTCAATTCCTAATTCCTCATTCCTCAATCATTTTGTCTACTCCAAAAGTGTAAAGTTGACCTGGTTGAAGATTAATGAAAACCAACCCACATTTGGAAGTTATGGCAATTCTTACTAAAAATGTAAATAATATTGCACAGACATATGAATGAGAGTGATTAGATTAGATTCCCTACAGTGTGGAAACAGGCCCTTTGGCCCAACAAGTCCACACCGACCCTCCAAAGAGTAACCCACCCAGATCCATTTCCCCCTGACAAATGCACCTAACACTATGGGCAATTTAGCATAGCCAATTCACCTGACCTGCACATCTTTGGACTGTGGGGGGAAAACCAGAGCACCCAGAGGAAACCCACGCAGACACAAGGAGAATGTGCAAACTCCACACAGACAGTCGCCCGAGGCTGGAATCAAACCTGGGACCTGGTGCTGTGAGAGTGCTGCTTAAAGTGTAAGTGGAGTACTTGGTCCAGCAATGTAAAATGATGACACTGTATTAGGTAATGACCTTAAAACAACTTCTTTTAGATAGAAAATGTGATTGCTACCATTTCCTCTTGAATTGCAGATCAGTGATGTTGCCCTGTCCACCAATTACACACTCACTATTGTTCCCTACACTGTCGACCTGTCTTCTTCCAACTTCTTGCTGGTGTTCACTGGTCACTATCACAGCTGGACTGCCAGCTCCTTCCTCTGACTGCAGTGAGAATTGCAGCAATGTATATTATCTACAAGAGAGACAGTAGAAATTCACAACGATCCTCAGACAGCACCATCCAAACCGATGACCACTTGCACCTAGAAGGACAAGGGCAGCAGATACATGGGAACACCACCACTTCCAAGTTCCCCTTGAAGCCACCCAGCATCCTGACTTGGAAATATATCGCTGTTCCTTCACTCATTATGAGTCCCCAAGATGTCAGAATTGAGCTCTACTACCGACACTGTACAGTAGTTGTTCAATCCCGAAGCCAAGTGTCACTAAAGTAGGGCAAGGTGCTACAGGAAGTGGGCTCTGCATCAAGGGCAGGGGTTTGATTTTAGCCTGCACTCCTCCAGTCTCTGCCCAAGGGATCCCTCCAACAATATTCCCCCCTTCTACCCTGGAAGCCCATAAGCAAACATGTCAGGGCTTGGTAACGGTGCTCCCTGGATGGCAAGTGATCCATTTCTCACTGGGTTCATACCAGAGGTGACAGGGTGAGGCACTTGGGTTGGCATTTTTCCGCCTCATTAGCGCCTCAAATCTCAATGGAGTGTGCAGCAGGAAGGCTATCCACAGGCTGTCCCATCCCAGACCTAACTGGAGAAGAGGCTGGAAGGTGACAGAGTTCCCTGCACCTCCACATGAGGCTCCATCGCCACAGATATGGAGGGGGCACAATATCACACCCTACATCACCATCATTCACCTCATGATAAAGCCCCAATTTTGACATTTCCAATTAACCCAGCTTTTTTCAAATTACGTTCCCAATTTCTATTATCCTTTTGCTTTCCATCTTCACCTTGAATGACCTGGCTCTTAATTTTAGAAGTTATTGTCCTTTGTTCTGGTCTCCCCTAGAGAAAAAGTATTTCTCTCCATTCCAATCCTTTCGCCCAGAAACATAAATTAAGAGCCTGCCAATGACATCATTGTTTTACAATTCACTAATGGATTTGATTCTTCTCTTTGTTCAGTGGCTTGTCTGAAAAAAGTTAGCAGCAATAAATTTAAACAAAAAAATTCAATCAGCATTGCGCTTTCAGAATATCCGACTGCATGTTGAAATAATCAGTGGGTCAGATCTCAGCTATCCTCCTGCCTTTATATTTACTTTTTAATCCAGGTTTTACCTTGTATTACACTCCCATTCACCCCTGCCCCAATATTCCGACTGGGTTTTCCCTCTGTTATCTATTTCTATTTCTTGGTGGACTGTGATATTTCTTCACTCTGCTGTTGGACTTAACCCACAGCCTGCTTCGAACATGCTGCTTTGACCAGTAATACCACAGACACTGAGATGCTTGAGCTTACTCAGACCTTGTCCACTCTTGTTCCCTTGCTCCCTATAGCCTGTGCCACAAACTCTAGCAATTTGAGCACCTATACCTAACACAAGCTTTTATTCGGTCCTGGGTGGCACTGGATAGGCGAGTATTTATCACCCATCTCTAGTTGCCCTCGGGAAGGTGGTGGTGAACTGCTTTCTTGAACCACTGCACTCCAAGTGCTGTCAGAACGTATTTTTCTGGTTTTCAATGAGTAGAGTTACTTAGGTGATCATAGGTTATTGATCAGATCATTCCTCAGGGATCAGTTACCATCCTCAGTATAAACCAAAGATGAATTCTCAAGCACGCATTGATCCATGTGATTTACTATTCCACCATGAAATTTAATCTACCCGTTGAATTTAGTATTCAGGGGAACCAAGAGCTGAGATTATCTTCTAAAGTATTAGTTGAAAAGCAATAGTAAAATAGACTTTGAAAACAAAGTGATTCATATGCTGCAAATAAAGCTACAATGGCTAACAATAAGACTGGAACATTTACGAGCATTGAGTACAGGTGTTGGGAGGTCGTGTTGCAGCTGTACAGAACATTGGTTAGGCCACTTTTGAAATATAGTACTCAACTCAGGTCTCCCTGCTATAGCAAAGATGTTGCGAAACTTGAAAGGGTTCAGAAAAGATTTACGAGGATGTTGCCAGGGTTGGAGCGTTTGAGCTACAGGGAGAGGCTGCATAGGCTGGAGCTGTTTTCCCTGGAGCATCAGAGTCTGAGAGATGACCTTGTAGAGTTTTATAAAATCACGAGGAGCTTGGATAGGGTGATTAGTCAGGGTCTTTTCCCCAGGATAGCAGAGTCCAAAACTAGAGGGTATAGGTTTAAGGTGGTGGTGGTGGTGGAGGGGGGGAGGGGGGGCGGAATGTTTAAAAGGGAACAATGGGCAACATTTTCATGCAAACAGTGGTGACTCTATGGAATGAGCTGCCAGAGGTGGTAGTAGGGGCTGGCACAATTACACTATTTAAAAGGAAGGGTAGATGAATAGGAAGAATTTTGAGTCTTATGGGCCAAGTGCTGTCAAATGGGACTAGATTAATTTCGAGTATATGGTTGGCAATAGATAAATTGGACCAAAGGGTCTGTTTCCGCGCTGTACATCTTGATGACTCAATGACCCTATGATTCCAATGTCACTCAGAGGGGAGGAGAGAGACAAAAGGACACAATAGCCAAGATTTTATTGTTTGCAATGAAATCAAAACCCTACATTTTATTTGTTACAGCAATGTCCACTGTCTGCACATAAATGTGCTAAACATTGACAACCAGAAGCTGTAGTCAGTGATTCTTTGCTCTTCGCCAATGCAGTGAATTCTCTACAAAAGATTATCCTTTAGAAATCACAGGACTGAGGACAGCTTGCGCTTTATGTTGTAATGTTGCTTTTAAAAATGCTCCAAGAGAGTAAAGCCTTGTCAAGTGCTATCAATGTTGAAGAATCCTTCTAGCCTGGGAACCCAATTTTACTTTTAGTTGTGATAAAACAGCCAAGTTTAACATAAGTTTAAGTAGTTTGATATTCCATACCATTATTTTTGTAAAATTTATGGAAAAATAACATTTTACTTCCTGCTTTGCTGTCAGTGAGAATCTTTCTAATTATTTGGCCACTTGTAGTTGTCACTGCTGTTGGATGATGGGAAATCTCTCGATTTGGAATCACATTCATACAATCACAGTCAATTCACAGGAAACCCACACAACAAAAGATCTGTGGCCAACTTCCTGAGATCAGTGGAGAGCGCATTCAGTCCACCACCCCCTGCAAAATCTGGGGAACTTTATTCAGACAAATTACAGTTACAGAGCTGCATTTCAGGACCATTGTTTGGGAATGTTGTGCAATTCCGAGCATCAATTTTTTTTAATAAGAGAAGAAATAACAAACTGATTGATGAATACTTTGAAAGGTATCCACTCAAGTGCCTATAAAGCTGTATACTTTCAGTGTTAAAGTGGTCGTTGATATTGTATTATAAATTACTCATGACGTGCCATTTTATTGGTTCTGGCAGCCACTTTACAAATGCAAGCTTTTAATACCTGCTGCCTCAGCCAATATAATAATGATGTTCCAATAATCCTCTACAAGCTATAAAACTGTAGGAAGATGCTGTACTGACCTGCAACTGTTTCATTAACAAAAATGTCACATCATGCCCCAAGATACCCATCAGTCAGTTCTAGTGCACTTTAGTTCCTCACTCAATCTAGGATGGAAGAGGAGAATACTTAGATCGAGCTAATTAAACAGAGCAATCAAACCCCGATGGGTGTAGTAAAAGGTACTGCTGTCTAATAGTCCTATTATAAGGACAGACTTGCACTTATACAACGTCTTTTGAGCCTGAGGACGCATCAAGGTGTCTCATAGCCAAAGATGTAGTTTTAAGGTGCAGTCACTGTCAGAAATGCAAGTCAACTTCTACTTTACATAGGACCACAAACAGCATACTAAAAGAACAGATGAGATCACCAAAAAGGAACGTAAGGGATAAACATTGGCCAGAGAGAATTTCTCTCTATTCCTCCAGAGTAATGCACATCCAATCTTTTATCATCCATCCAGGCCGAAACATCTCATCCATGCTGCACGTCTGAAAAGACAGCTCACATCCTACACTGGATTCGCCAAACTGGGAGTTAAACTCAATGCTACTGAGCAAGGTACAAGTGACACAATGAGATCTACACCAATACTTTTGTTTAGTTCATCAAAATAATTTAGTTTTCACGTGAACACTTATCACACTCTGTGCAGATACTTACATACTTTGCAAATTTTGGGAACTTACTTAATTTATAAAATTGATGTTCTGCCAGCACTCCAATACTTGATTAGATTAGATTACTTACAGTGTGGAAACAGGCCCTTCAGCCCAACAAGTCCACACTGGCCCTCTGAAGAGCAACCCACCCAGACCCATTCCCCTACATTGACCCATTCCCCTACATTTACCCCTTCACCTAACACTACGGGCAATTTAGCACGGCCAATTCACCTAACCTGCACATTTTTGGACTGTTGGAAGAAACCGGAGCACCCGGAGGAAACCCACGCAGACACGGGGAGAATGTGCAAACTCCACACAGACAGTTGCCTGGGGTGGGAATTGAACCCTGGTCTCTGGCGCTGTTAGGCAGCAGTGCTCACCACTGTGCCACCGTGCTCTGCACCACTGCATGATATGGCATGCTCCTTTACACCAAAAATGTTCAGATTGTGCAGATTAATTAAAGAGAATCTGGCAATCAGAAACTGGTGTATATTTTTAGAAGAGGGGGTGAATCAGAATCAGGTATCCCAGAACACATCATAACTCCAAGACCCCACTACAGGGCGGAACCGCTGTTGATCAGAGATAAAACAATGGATAGAATAGAGCAATTAGTATTTTTGCACTAACAGCTTAGACATTGTCTCATTATTCCTAAACACTGGCTTTAGCAGTGTGTGCTTGTCTAAGTGAGTAACATTTGCAATACATAAAGCCAAGCAATGATCATCTCCAATAAGTTGGAATCTAGTCAGCGTCCCTTGGTATTCAATGGTGTCACCATCACTGAATCCCCCACTATCATCATCCTGTGAGTTACCACCAACTAACAAATAACATACATACAGGAGTGAAAGTGAGGACTGCAGATGCTGGAGATTAGAGTCAAGATTAGAATGGTGCTGGAAAAGCACAGCAGGTCAGGCAGCATCGAGGAGCAGGAGAATCGACGTTTCAGGCAAAAGACCTTCATGCCTGATGAAGGGCTTTTGCCCAAAATATCGATTTTCTTGCTCCTTGGATGCTGCCTGACTTTCTGTGCTTTTCCAGCACCACTCTAATCTTGATACATACAGTGGCTACAATATCAGGTCAAAAGTTAGGAATACTGCAGTGAATAATTCACCTCCAAACTCCCCAAAGCCTGTCCACCACCCGCAAGGCACAAATCAGGTGTGTGGTGGAATACTTCCCACGTGTCTCGGTGAGTGCAGTTCAAGGATTCTTGATATTATCCAGGACATAGAACATAGAACAATACAGCGCAGAACAGGCCCTTCAGCCCTTGATGTTGCGCTGACCTGTGACCTATTCTCAGTTTATCCCCCTACACTAACCCAAAATCATGCAACATACAGCTTACTTGATTGGTACCACATCAATTCAGTCACTCCACCACCAATGCTCAGTAGCAGCAATGTGTATCACCTTCAAGATGCACTTAGAAATTCACCAAGGTTCGTTAGACAGCATCTTCCTGATCCACAACCATTTCCATCTAGAAGGACAGGGCCGGCTCATGCATGGAACACCACCACTTGCTAGTTCCCCTCCAAGCCACTCATCATCCTGACTCTGAAATATAATGCTGTTCCTTCAGGTGTTGCTAGGTCAAAATCCTGAAATTTCCCTCTAAAAGCATCATGGGTCTACCTGCAGCACAGGAGCTGCATTGGTTAAAGAAGGCAGCTCACCACCACTTTCTCCAAGGGCAACTAGAGACAGGTATAAACTCTGGTCAGCCAGGAATGCCCAGGAGTAAATTTTTAAAAACTATGGGGTGGGTGGGGGGCACAATTTTCATTTAATACTTGAAATGTCAGTTTATGCTTAGCGTAGGACATAACCTCAGTAAAGGGGGTAAAGCCAGTGTCAGGAATGCTGCATGAAAGCTTGTTGAAGAGCCTATAGCTACTCACAATGCCTGCTAGCACTACTTAAGGAGAGAGTGTGCACAGCATCCTGGTAGATAGCACTTCAATGCTTATGTTGATTTCAAAGATAACGATGAAGAGGTACTGATCATTTCACATTCATTGCAGCTGCAACCCTGCAAGTAACCTGTGAAACATGTCTGGAGGCTTTCTGGGAATCCGTTAAGATATCAACATTAGCAGCTTTGAGCCCAGAAATTCTGTGATAGCCACATAAAGGTAATGAATTCTTATCAAAACTTTACAAATGGAGCCACCAGGAGTCAAGGGAATTTAGTGACGGGCATCTTGCTAGTGATCCCTCCCTTGTATTGGGCCAGGAATGGAAGGACAAACATTAGACCAGGCAGAGCATGAATAACTGCTGCTAGAAAAACAAGAAAGAGGGGTAGGTGAATGGGGTGATAAACTTCCCCTGCCCTGCTGAACAAAGGGCATCTCTGCTGCCACCAACCTCCAGCATGGCAACAAGAGGCTGTATTTACTGTCGTCACCCTGCACAGAACCAGGGGAAGTGCATATGGAACACGCCTTTTACAGCACCACAAAAACTGCATTGGTCAGCATGCAATTGTGATAACTGCAAATTTCTGGTTCACACCTCTCGGCAAGTTCACATTATAGAAATCAGACTCTCAAACAGGTTTGTCTTCCAAGCACTGTAGTAATTTAGCAACCACTTTTGGCCTTGGACCAAAATAACCCCCATATAGTTTGTAACATCACACAACTATACATAAATCATCTTAACCACATTAACTCAAACACATTTACCAAAAACCCAGCTTCAACATTATGCCCGTCTACTGCTCCCTGAATGAATTGGAGACTTCCCCTTGCCTATACCGTCTAATGCAAGAGATTTCTCAAAACATCAGGGGTTCAGTGTCTTCCGGACGGTCCTGAATTAACACTTCATTATTTTAAATCGACGTATCAATGTACCTCTTAGGCATTACTTGAATTCAATGGCACACTCCACTTTTTTTTTCTTACATACTGTACCTCTGATAAAAAGTCTTCTTACAGTCTCCTCCGTTCACAGTCGAAAAGCTGCCTCTGCTCGTAGCTCTCAATCATCGCTCAGTGTTAAGATCAATTCCAAGGGAAGTTAATAGACTCTCTCAAGTCTCAAGTTAACAATTTGATTCTGTGCTATTTGCACAGAGGAGCCTATGTAGTCCTCAAGGAACACCAGAGGCAGCCCAGAAGTACAATACTAGAAGCTACTGAACAAAATAAAGTATATGTTCAGCACAGCGAGAAAGGCTCTCTCTCCCTCTACTCTTTGCCAGCAAGAGAAAAGGCAGTGTATGTGTCAGCATTCAATGTGAAACCTTAACTGATTCAAATAAGCTGCAGTCTCCCAACAGTCTGGTGTTCATCAACACAGTAACAATCACCAGGAGGGGAAAATTCGCTCTCATCAGCTAAGGGTGCTGGCAAAAAAAAAAATCTGCTGGAGATCGTAGCCAACTCTGAGTCACTCAATTTGCTTTTAGTAGTGGCTTTTGTTGGCTAATTCCATTCAGCTTATGGATATAACTATGTAGAAAGGCATTTGGAAAACCCACAAAAGAATATGCATTGAAACAGTTAAGCGTGCTCAGAACAGATCATGCTCCAACAAAAAGAATCCATGCAACTTTGCTGAAATAAACACTAACTCCAATGTATGCACTAAAGTAACCTTCCAGATTTGAAAAGAAGCATGTAGGTAACATTGCCAGATGTTACAGCATTCCCATTACTCAAAATGTATTGCATTACTCACAAAGTACAGTAACACAGTAATTATATTATTGTATTAATAAAGCTAGTAGACCTGGATTAATGATCTGGAGAGCCAAGTTTAAATCCCAAAGCAGCTGGGAAATTTAAATCGAAGCGAATGAAAACTGAAATTTAAAAAAAAAATGTCTGTAATGCTGACCTTGAAACTGTTAGACTGTCATGAAAACTCATTTGGTTTACTCTCGCTCTTTCAGCACAGAAATCTATTCCCCTGACTGGAGTTTGGCCTCCTCTCCGACGGGTGCCTTGGAGAATTTCAGTTTCCGAAAGCTGCTGATGAAGAAATGCTTGGAGGTCTCTTATTTCAGCAGCATCACAGGGATTAGGGCAAGAGCTAGGTATTCGGATGGAGACAAGTCCAAGGTCTTACAGGGCAGGCTAGCAGACACCATGAGGGTGGCTGCAGCATCAGAGCCAGTAAAGGTTGGGTTAGGGTTAGGGTTAGGATGGGGATACCTTGGTTGCAACACTTCCAATGGGCACAGCAGACAAACAGGAGTCATTTACCCCAATTGGAGGATATCACATTTCACCCAGCAGTTGGATGCTTTATTGCTTCCCCCACCCCGACTGCAGGTGAAATTCCAGCTTGTGTGCGATAAATCCCTTTGTGCGGCCCATCATTTGGTTACTCAAAGGCTTCAACTGGCCCATGGCCAAGCAGAATGTCTTTCGAAGGAGGCAGGTAGGCAATGGGCACACCACTGTTATCATGGTGCCCATTTTGCCATCTGTCAGTTGCCCACTTGAACATCTCTAAATGCTGAAGTGAGCATTACAACATCAGCACTGCAAATTCAGAAGAAATGACACATTGAGAAGAAAATGACTGAAATTTTATTCTGAATTTCACAGGTTGTATCAGAACTATGTACAGAGTTCACAGCCAATGCTCCCTTAAGAGGCAGGCATTTTCATGACAGCAACAGTCACATGTGACCTGAGTGTAAAAAGATCTCAGACTCCATTTTAAGTCATAACACTTGAGGCATGACACTACCTGAAGCATGATCCTCTGTTGTAACCTAATAGCTTACTATTGGTCCAGACACTCTTACGTCTGAGGAAGATAACAATTGTACACAATAGTTGTGAGAAATGTCTGTTTTCTTCAATACCATAATGTTCACAGCTTGTTTCACCAGGCAAAACACACTGTTGGACCAGGCAAGTGCAAGGGAAATATCAAGGGCCAAGTAGAATTTGAACAGATGAAATACAATGATTATAAATGGACAAAAAGTGATACAGATGGGCACATGACAACCTTGGATCAATATCTGCCAAATTACACAATGATTCAGCTGATGGTGTGGAAAGTACAGAAGCTGTTTCATTGTTTCCATAAGTTGATTTAATATTTTGTACCCATGTATGGAGCTGGAAATAATGTATTGGATGTAGGAAGCGTCGTGACGAGGGAACACTGCCCAGGACATATTTTGCTACAAAAAAAGAGAGCTTGCAAGTACTTTTTAAAAAGAAGTTTGGTGAATGTTTAACAACTGAAAGAAATTGAATTGCATTCTTGCCTAATAAAATTTGCTGAGACTTCATGTGTAGTTTAGTAGCCTTTCCTTCAACAGATTCTTCCATTCCTAACAAGACTTTAGAATCCTGGAAATCCTTCCTACCAAGTCTTCCAATCCATAAACATTTTCAAACCCAATCTCAGTGCCATATCCTCATGACTTGTTGACTTAACTCCCCCTCTCTCAAATTCTTTACACCCTGGGTTTCCTGAATCCTAGGCCTTTACTCTTCATTACTCTTTACTGGACAGATAGTTTGAAGGCACACGTCAGGGGTTTGATGGAACACTCCCACTTGCCTGGATGGGTGCAGCTCCAACAACACTCGAGAAGCTCGACACCATCCAAGACAAAACAGCCCAACTTGATTGGTACCACATACTCAAAACCTCACTCATTTCAACACCAGCAGCAGCAGTGTATACTGGCTAAAATTCAGCAAGGTTCCTTTAACATCACCTTCCAAACTGTCAAAGTCTACCTCCCCAAAAGGACAAAGGCAGCCGTTAAACGAGAACACGACCATCTGCAAACTCCCCTGCAAGGCATTCACCATCCAGACATGAAACTATATCCAAAGATGTGCAGGTTCAGTGAATTGGCCATATTAAATTGCCATTCGTATTCAGGGATATGTAGGTTAGGTGCATTAGTCAGGGATAAATCTAGAGCAATAGGGTAGGGGAATGCGTCTGGGTGGATTTCCCTTTGGAGGATCAGTGTGGACTCGTTGGGCCAAATGGCCCGTTTCCACCCTGTAGGGTTTCTATAATTCTATTCCATCAGGTCAAAATCCTGGAGCTCCCTCCCTCCCAGCATTGTGAGGATACCTACATCAAAGGGACGGCAGCGGTTTAAAAGGAGGCAACTCACCACCACTTCCTCAAAGGTAACTAGGCGGGGGGGGGGGAATAAATGCTGGCCCAGCCAGAGACACCCACCCCCAGGAAAAACAAGTAAAAAGCTCGACTTAATTTCGATCCCGGACGCAAGCATCAGAAACTCCAGCTAGTGGCCACTGATGATGTTGCAGTCCAAGAGTGACTACACTTTTAACAAAGAAAAACAATCACAGGTTTAATAACTTGGGAAGTCCCAAGGCAGAGAGTTGTAAGGGGAAAAGCAGCTTGCATTTAAGTTCTGCTTTCAATCGCATTGAATGCTAAATGCAGACAGAACGTAAGGAGCCTGTACACGCTGGCTAGGTCCCAATGGTCCAACAAATACTTCTCATCAACATTCAGTCAGCACGTGAGCAGCTGATTGCAACAGAGCCAGCATTAAAGAGGCAATACAGCATTTTGTAGAATAGCACTTGACCTAGTCCTCTCTAAATGACCACCAGTGCGCAGTGGGAGTAAATTACAAAGCTGCTGCACACTGAAGGGTACACAGGCAATTCCCAGATTATAAAGAGTCCCGCAGCCGCACACAAGTCACACTGCATAATAAATAGCAGTGCATAAGTACGAGTTCACGGGTCCGATGTTTAAAATTAATATTAATACACGCCTGTATGAGATTCCGTTTAAGTGTTCGTAAATCAGGGAGCGCCTATATCACCTTTCACTGCTGCTGGAGGTTCAAAGAGATGTGTTGAAATGTAACAGAACACTTACTGGGACACTTTGTCATTGACACACTAATTAACATTTATTCTAGAAATTCTCTGCGATCTTCACTTAATAGGGAAGCTCGACAATGTGTGGAAGTCACAGAGAGAGCATCAACTTGTTTACGGAAGGATTTGGGAGAGGGGCAAAGGCCAGGGACACAACCCTGCCGTTCCAAGGGGCTGCTGACAGAACAGGACATCTCTTCCGGACCTCCTCCAACAGGTCTCCTCCCCTTTCCTTCCCAATCCCTTTTGTGATTCAACTTGCTAATGTTCAGATCCCAACAAGGCACCTGGTGGAATTTAAATTAAATATAAAGTTAGCCTCAGTAATTGTGTCGCGAAATATGTAATCAAACCCATCTGGTTCCCTAATGCCCTCCAGGGAAGGAAATCTGCCATCCTTACTTGGTCTGCTCAAGCAATGAGATTGACTCTTAGCTGCCCTGGGACATGGTCTTGCAAGCTACTCAATTTACAGTCAGTTAGACAAGCTAACCTTGCTATTGATGTTCAAATCCACTTAAAGAATCATCGAACTCTAGAGTGTGGAAGCAGGCCATTCAGTCAGTCAAGTCCACACTGATCCTCTGAAGAGAAGCCCTCCTTACCCTATCCCCATAACCCTGCATTTCCCATTGCTAATCTACCTAGCCTGCACATCTTTGGACTGTGGGAGGAAACCAGAGCAACTGGAAGAAACCCATGTAAACTCCAGACAGCCATCCCAAGGCTAGAATCGAACCCAGGACCCTGGCATTGTGAGGCAACAGAGCTAACCACTGAGCCACCATGCCACCTGGAAAAAGCAAAGAGAGGAAAAGGGGTCAATGGTAGGCCAACAGACAAATCAAACATTGTCACTGCACCAGGCAACAAGGATGGTCAAACTCTTGAGGCCAGATTCTCAGGGAAGCCAGTAAGATAATTGTTTCAAAACAACGGAAATATTTGTCGCTGGGATAACACATATAGGAAGACCCAGCTGTGGACAGAATCTATTCCTGTTAGTCACTTACTGCAGATGGTAAAATGGCACTACACATGACAGAGCAACTAACAACAGAACAGCTTCCTGAGCTCAGCTCCCCAGCCTACACTGACATTATTTGGTTTGAGCAATTTTCATGAACTTCTCACAAGTACAAAGTTGAACCTGCTTATTTTTATACAATATCATTTTTTAAAAATGACAAGGAAAAATTAAAAGTTATCTTGGTCAACCATAACAACCAATATTTAATGGAGCATCTTTAACAGAATAAAATGTTCCAATTCATAGGAGTATTATGAAACAAAGTATGACATCATGGCATGAATATTTGCCAGGGTGACAAAAAACTTGTTCAAGGAGGGAGGTCTATAAGACGTGTCACTGGCCTCTTACACCGATTCAGACCAGTACAGCATAGAAAGGTGTGTTCATTTGTAAGACAATATAATCTGCCTTCAGTATGGTCACTGGAAAGGACTTTCTGAAACAGTGATGAATATTGTTCAGGAATTTGACAGGATGTATTTACACCCCAGTTATAACTTCATTTACAAAAATTGTAAATCATCTCTTATTTGCAAACCTTCAAACATATAATCAGTTTCTAATCTCAACAGGGAAAAGCATGAGAAACATTGCGGCATCAGGAAGTCAGGGTGACAAGTGACATTAATCCTGAGTTGTCTCTTATGTCATGTATATAAAAGGTAAAGCCGCCACAGTCTTACCAGACCATAGGGCTGCTTTCAAATTAGAGAGAGTGATGACTGGTGGTGGTTTAACCTGAGGGTCACCACACCTCAGGCCAGGGGAGAGATTGAGGAGTCCTTTTTCCCAGTATGGGAATTGATCCCATGCTGTTGGGGACACCCTACACTTTAAGCCATACCAGTTACACTTTAAAAAGTAATTTTTAAACAACAATTATTTTACATTTGAATGGAGTATTGCAGGCTCCCAGGTCCTCTAAGTCCATTTGGAGAGTTTCAGACTCCAGCATCCTTAGGCTGCCTGCTACAATGATGGCACGAACTCTAATCAAATTGTCTGGATTCACTTGATAGCCCTTTACACGAATTCACACTTCTCAATGCAGTGACCTATCACCACAGTAGCTTTTATCTTGGGCCATAGCTTCCAGCATTCAGTGGAATTTGGGAAATGGATGGACAGTTCGCACAAAGTATACGTCTAGGTGCCACCAGAACCTATGCTGCATGACCTCACTTCCCAAGTTTTTGTGATTCAACTTGCTAATGTTACATACAAACATGAACTATCTCAACATCCATCCATGATTCTCTATTACACCTGACCCCATGACAACTGACCCATGGGGTGGGACTTGGAAGGGACAGTTGCACAGCTGATGGGAATTCCAGATCAGGAAGCTGGAAATACCCATGGCAGGACGTTGCTCCTGATCTTCTCAAGATGCTTTCTTACAAAGCCATAACCAAAAGCGAGTAACCCCTGTCAGGAGGGCACGGGCACATGACCATGAGGGCATCTTCAATTGCAGGCATATCCTGCAGAGCTGTGGAAAGGGTAAAAGATTTCTCATGGCCACAGTTGTCAAACCAATGTGGAGCTCAGTCCATTCCACAGACTGGTCCATGGTCATAGCAGTGGCTATAATATGCCAGTGGTATGTATGGAGGTGGGGTGGGGGTGGGTAGGGTGGATTTGAAGAGCAGGCAGCAATGGTCCCCAGGCCTTACTCAGGTCTCAGCAGAGGGAAGGTCCACGACTGGGGGAGGTCCCATCAGCAGCTGCATTTCTCCTGACCCATTTGTCCCCTTACTGGGGTTGCTGCTGGGAGGCAGACAGCCTTTGCTTCCTTCATCCTTCCTCTGGTAAGATCACTTGGAGCTGAAGTACATTCAGTACCTGCCCTCGTGCACTTACCAATTTTACCGTCAGTCTCAGCTCCTGAACCCTGTCTCCAGTCTGTAAAAAATCCAGCTTCATCATTCCAGAACTTGCAGTGACTGGACTGAAGCCATCCAATTTCACTCCAGCAATTCTGCATTTTTGACCCCAGTTCCAAGGCCATTTTTGGCAGTTCACTCTGGTTAAATGCCATGATGCTCCACTCTTGTATCCTATTTGGTCCTGCAGCCGGCTGGAGAGCAAAGACAAAACTTTCCCATCCAAAACTGACTGTTTTTAGCTTCATCACCCACTCACCTCCTGAGATTCTTAACCTGACTTCATCACCCAAAGGCCCATTTTCCATATTGAATTCCCAAACAACCTTCAAACATCTTGAGAAAAAAAAAGAGACATATTTGTGACATTTTCCATCGAGCACACATCAGGACACATGTAATAATGTCAAATTTCAAATGATCATAACTTAAGTTACAGGAGATAAAAAGTGTGCTAATAACCCAGTAAGCCAACTCTGAATGGCAAAGACATCGCCGTCGAGAAAGCAATGGAGAACTCACAGCTCCTCAAGTTCCTAGATAATTCAAAAAAGATTAAAGTTGCAAATATATTCCTTTAGCTTTCAGAGAAGGGGCTCCTGTGTACAAGTATATCCTATCTGGTAAGCAATGAGCCATGTTACGATCTTGATGGATTATCATAAATTGGTTGTTGGTATAGCTATACTGCAGTCCAGGTTATTCAGTCAGCAGTCCAAAAATATATTCTGCCTACCACGCAACTTAGCTATGTTACATATGAATTTCAGAGCCACTGCATACCAGATATGTAAGCCATACTTGATAGTGTTTAGTTGATTGAATCACATGGCATATATTTTCAGTTATTCTTGATAGGCAGAGCACATTCAAATCAGTTGCCATAAATCAAATAAAACTGCTAGGTTCTGAAGTGTGGACAGCATTGGGTGAACAATCCTGCAGCACCAACTTGTAATGTTCTTATGCTGGCTAAAATAAATAGCAATGGAATATAGGGCTTTCTATAAAGATGGAAATTACATCCGAGTGTTGGAGGAAGCAGTGTTTACTGACACCTGTAACTGTTCGTAACTACGCATGCACGCTCACAGGGAAATGCATGTGCAGAGGCGTTACTGTCTCTGCCTCTCTGTCCCAAACTCTCCCCAATCACATCCCAGTCTCTCTCCCTATCTGTCCCAATCTCCCTGCACTCTCCCCATCCCATCCTGTCCCTTTCCCATCGCTGCGCATGCACGATTTAGAGCAGCACATAGCATGCAGTGTCAGTATCAGAAAACATAACTGTCGCTAAATCCCATAGCTGAAGTAATTGAGGAACGGGCACCTGTACCTCACAAGAAACATCTAATCTGAGCAGAATTATTTCCCAATGATCATTTTCAAACACATCAATAGATAAGTTGCAGAAAGTTAGTAAACTGCCACAACAAAAAAGATTAAGAGCAAATTAATCCTATTTAGAGAGAATGCAATTGCAATTAGTTCCAGGAAACAATTGCTTGTAACCATACATTCTTTCATTTGACAACAACTGAATTGGCTAAAATTAAAGGTGAAAGCAAATAGAATATACCAGACAGATTGCTGAAGACCATTTGCAGGCTCTCTCTCATGCAAATAAATTGGTGATGAATTCATTAGTTGAGTTTTCAAAGTCACCTCTTTTAAAAGTCCAACAATCCTTAGATTTCTGCATTTCTCACTGTACATCCTTGAAGTTAAATGTTGCCATCACTGCCAAAGTTCTAGGTTCTGGAATTCCCTGCCTACACCTTTCAGCCTCTCTCTGTTCCACTTTAGGAATCCCTTGCGTGTTTCACAAAATGTTTGATGACTTCTCCTAACATTACATAACAATTTTTATCTGAATCCCTCTATGAAGTGCATTGAGAAGTTTATTAGTTGAAGGTGCTGTACAAATATAAGTTAGTCTTGGTTGACAGACATAAAGCCATTTAGCAATATATCCAGGAGAATTATTTATTTTCCCAAAATATTTTTGTGGCTTGTCCAAATAAATTAATTGGAGATTTTATTATCCAAATGTGAGTTGTGAGCTTCGCTGTTATTGCCCATCTCATCGAGACACTGGTGGTCAGTGGCAGTCTTGACCTGAGAGAGGCTGCAGTTTGGAAGATGCTGTCTAAAGAGCCTTGGTGAGTTTCTACACTGCATCTTGTCAATAGTACACACCACTGCTGCTGTGTAGCGATGTTAAAGGAATGAATGTCCAACATGGTGGATGGGGTGCCACTGAATTTAGTTGCTTTATCCTGGAATACTTCAAGCCTCTGCAGTGTTGTTGGAGCTTAACCCATCAAGGCACAAGTTAGGAGTGTGGTTGAATACTCTTCACTTGCCTGGTAAATGGTGGACAGGCATTGGGAGATAGAAGGCAAATTATTTGTCATAGAATTCCTAGCTTCTGATGAGCTCCTCAAGCCAGAGTTTTTAAATGACCAGTTTCTGATCAATGATAAACCCCAGTAGGCTGGCTGTATCAAGATTAAACATGAGAAACACTAAGCATATGAGTTAACCTGGAGCAAAGAGAAGGCTGCCTCTCCCTCTTGCATTTTTTTTTATTGTCATATTGGGTCTTGACACAGGATTTAAACAGCATTTGCACAGTAGGTGAATTGTAACTCATCTGTGCTTAAACTTAAGTTGTCATGTAAATAAACCATAAAGTCAGACTTAACTAGTAATTGGATAGGAAGTGGAAGAACTAACTTATAATTAGTTAGATTGGTCAATTACAAAAGTGAGAAGCAACAGTCTAATCTGAAAAGATGTAACAGAAATAGATAGAAGCCATTAACAGAATTTTGTAACATGTATTCTTTCCTGGGTTTTGTCATCGTTAACAATGTCAGCATTTATGAATGAACAAATTAGGAACAGTAGTAAGCCATTTAGCCCCTTGACCCTGTTCCATTATTTAACACAATCATGTTTGCATTTGAGATTCCAGGTTTCCATTTACTCCCAACAACCTTTGATTTCCTTGCCCAACCTTTGATTTCCTTGCCCATGGGCTGTTAACTGCATTGAGAAAAGAAACAAGCCTGGGTTCCCACTTCTACATCATAGGTCCCTTCTCACAGGTAACACTCAATAAGGCATTTGTTGAATCATGATTTTGGGATTAGCTGCCAAATAGTCTGTTGACATTAGAGTAAAGTTTTCCTCCCTTTTTACTGCTGGAAGTGACAGCAAACACTGAATAACCCACCCAAATATGGGTGGGAATGCTCAAAGGGAATGTTTTGAAGGAAATTCATTCAATATATTTCCCTTAAACAATAACTTAACAGCACTAGGTATTAAGCCCACTGCTAGTTTCCAATATCCATGATGTAAAAGGGAGAGGCTGGGGACTATTTGAGTTGGCCCACAAGCAGATAGATACAGTGCTAAATACATTAAGGACAAAAGAGTAACTAAGGAGAGAATAATGTCCGTTGATGATCAGCAAGGCATCTATGTTTAGAACCACATAAGATGGGTGAGGCACTAAACTCAATATTATGCAATAGTATTTAATGTGGAGAAGAACATGGAAGCTAGGAAACTTGGGTAAATAAATAATGATGTCTTGAAAAGTGTCCATATTACAGAAGAGCAGGTGCTGGGAGCTCTTAAAATGCATAAATGTAGATAAATCCCCAGTACCTGATCAGATGCATCCCTGAACTGTGAGAGAAAGTAGGGAAGAGATTGCAGGGCCCCTTGCTGAGATCTTTGTCCTATCGACAGCCACATGTCAAGTGCCAGAAGACTGGAAGGTGGCTAATATGGTACCATAATTTAAGAAAGTTTACAAGGAAAATCAGGGAACTGGTGAGTTGTTGGAAGGGATGCTGAGGGACAGGATTGACATGGATTTGGAAAGATAAGGACTGGTTAGGGATAGTCAACATGGTTTTGCGCATGGGAAGTCATATCTCACTAACTTGATTGAGTTTTTATGATGATATGACAAAGATGATTGAAGGCAGAGTGGTAGACAGAATTCAGCAAAGTGCTCAACAAGGTTCCACACGGTAGACTGATTAGTAAGGTTAGAGCACAAGAACACAAGATTCAAAATTGGCTTGAAGGCAGGAGTCAGAGGGTGATGGTGGAGAGTTCGTTTCTGGGCTGGAGGCCTATGTCCAGCTGTGTTCTGCAAGGATCAGTGCTGGGGCCACTGCTTTTTGTCATTTATATAAATAATTTGGATGCGAATATAGGAGGTATGGTTAATAAGTTTGCCGATGACACAAAAATTGGAGATGTAGTGGACAGTAAAGAAGATTACCTCAGAACACAACAGGAACTTGACCAGATTGGCCAAAGGGCAGAGAAGTGGCAGATAGAGTTTAATTTAGATAAGTATGAGGTATTGCATTTTGGGAAGGCAAACCAGGTTTACACACTTAATGGTATGGCACTGGGAGTGGTGCCGAACACAGAGACCTAGGGATGCTGGTGTATAATTCCTTGAAAGTGGAGTGGCAGGTAGACGTGGTAGTGATGGCAGCATTTTGGTATGCTTGCCTTTATTGGTCAACGCATTGAATATATGAGTTGGGAGGTTATGTTGCAGCTGTACAGGACATTGGGGAGACCACTTTTAGAATATTGCATTCAATCCTAGTCTCCTTGCTATAGGAAAGCTATTTTTAGATTACTTACAGTGTGCAAACAGGCCCTTCGGCACAAGTCCACACCGACCCGCCGAAGCGCATCCCACCCAGACCCCCTCCCCTACATTTATCCTTTCACCTAAAACTACGGGAAATTTAGGATGGCCAATTCACCTAACCTGCACATTTTTGGACTGTGGGAGGAAACTGGAGCACCGAGAGGAAACCCACGCAGACACGGGGAGAATGTGCAAACTCCACACGGTCTTTCGCCTGAGGCGAGAACCGAACCCGGGTCTCTGGTGCTGTGAGGCAGCAGTGCTAACCGCTGTGCCACCGTGCCGCCCAACTTGTTCAGAAAATATTGAAAAGGATGTTGCTGGGATTGGAGAGTTTGAGCTCTACAGTAAAGGTAAATAGGCTGGGTCTTTTATCCTCAGAGTATTGAAGGCTGAGGTGTGACCTTATAGATGTTTATAAAATCGTGAGGGCATGAATAGAGTGAATAGCCAAAGCCTTTTTCGCAGGGTAGGGGAATCCAAAGCTAACAGACATAGGCTTAAGGTGAGTAGGGAAAGATTTAAAAGGGACCTAAAGGGAAACTTTACATGCAGGAGGGTGGTGCATGTATGGAACAAGTTGCCAGAGCAAGTGGTGGAGGCTGGCACAATTATAACAGTTAAAAAATATCTGGATGGGTATATGGATAGGAAGGACTTCAAGGGATATGGGCCAAAGACTGGTTATTTTAGGATATCTGGTCAGCATGGACAAGTTGGTCCAATGCATGTGTTTCCATGCTGTATAACTTTATGACTTTACGACTCTACTAGAGGTTCTAAGATTCAATGAAGAGGTGGAAAATTGACAAAAATGCATGAAATTTAATTTCTTAAATGGGGATTTTGAGAATCCCACAATTCTGTTTGTACTTTCAAGTGTTGCAAGGTTAGAATATTGCTGCAAACTGCAAGAATTTGAACTTTTTGGATCATTATGGAGTCCTTGCTGAATTGGCATGCCTTCTCCTAGACAGTCCCCAAGGATCAAAGTTAAAAATCACACAACACCGGGTTATAGTCCAATAGGTTTAATTGGAAGCATTGGCTCCAAAAGCGAGTGCTTCCAAATAAACCTGTTGGACTATAACCTGGTGTGTGATTTTTAACTTTGTAACCCCCATTTCAGCACCAGCATCTCCAAATCATGACTCCCAAGGATCAAAGTTACCTTACTTTCACTTCAGTTCATTGGATGATATTTTCAGTGCTTGGTCGAAGACTCTGCCATCTGCAGGGCAAGTGGGAATTGAAAGAAATGAGAGATAGGTTTTGGTGATTTGTGCATTTCTTCTGACACCTCAACTTCACTTCTGCCTGCTCCAGAAGTTTTACAGTTGTGCTGTTTTCCCAGATGAACACTCCTGGTTCTGTGTGGTCTTTACCATCCCTACTGGCATCAGGTAAAGGTTGTTTAAGATAGCTCACTGCCAAATTTTCTGGCTGCTGTTAACTAGGGTATTGTTGCACAGAATGACCCTTCAGTTTGGTACCATAACCAGACCAGGCACTACCAATTCACTTGTGTACACTTGTAATATGAATTTCTATCAGAGCCTGTAACTTTAGTGCTTCAGAAATAGATATTGCTCCCAGTTATCCTGATAAAATGTCATCAGTCAAATGCATTAATTGTTTCTTTCTCCACAGAGGCTACTCAAGCCACTGAGTATTTCCAGCATCCCACAGTCCAACCCAAGCTTTGGATCCACTATATGGATTACACCTTTGACATCACAAAACAGAACAAATTAGCAGAAACCTACAATCTCATTAACAACATCCTTACTGGCATAAAGTTCGCCAAAGAGGAACAGAACAACAGTCTCCCCTTCCTGGATGACACAGTGGAACGAACAGTTAATAGCGAACTGCAGACCAGCGTCTACAGGAAAGCAACACACACTGACCAGATACTCAACTACAGGAGCAGTCATCCTGACACCCACAAACGGAGCTGCATCAGGACATTATTTAAATGGGCCAGAACACACTGCAGCACCCAGGAACCACGAGCAGAAGTAAAATACCTATCCAGCGTATTCAAGAACAAAGGGTACCCGATAAACACAGGCAAAAGTGGGTACTGCAGATGCTGGAGATCAGAGACATGATTAGAGTGGTACTGGAAAAGCACAGCAGGTCAGGCAGCATCCGAGGATCATGAAAATAGACGTTTCGAGCAAATGCCCTTCATCAGGAATGAGGCTGGGAGTCTTGGTGGGGCCCCTCCCATTTATCTCTCCACCCCCGAGGCTCCCAGCCTCCCCGAGGCTGGGAGTCTTGGTGGGGCCCCTCCCATTTATCTCTCCACCCCCGAGGCTCCCAGCCTTATTCCTAATACAGGGCTTTTGCCCAAAATGTCGATTTTCCTGCTCTTCAGATGCTGCCTAACCTGCTGTGCATTTCCAGCACCACTCTAATCTTGACCCAATTAACACAGTCCGCCGATTCGTAAACAACAAACCCAAACAAGAAGACACAACACACCCAGAGACTCGAGCCATACATCAAAGACATCTCGGAGGTGACTACCAGACTACTCCAACCCCTTGGCATCATGGTAGCCCACAAACCTACCTACACACTGCAACAGCTACTGATGAACACAAACGATCCTGTGCCAACAATCAGCAAAATGAATGTCATTTACAAAATACCCTGCAATGACTGCAACAAACACTACACCAGACAGACAGGGCAGGAAGCTAGCCACCAGGATACACAAACACCAACTAGCCACCAAAAGACATGACCAACCATCACTAGTATCCTTACACACAGATGAAGGAGGACACAACTTTGATTGGGACAACACATCCATCCTGGGACAGGCTAAACTTGAACAACTGTGTATTTCTAGCATTTTCTGTTTTCCCCTCACTTTCAAATATGCCCTTTCAAATTCTTCAAGCAGATCCAAATATTTTTTGTGAACTTCTGCTCCAAAGAACACCATGGCCGTGGCTTAGAACAGAATGACTTAAGAGTCATTGATATATACAGCATGGAAACAGGCCATTGAGTCCAACTCCTCCATATCTTAAATCAATATAGTCCCATTTGCCAGTATTTGGCCCATACTCTTCTAAACCCTTCCTATTCATATACCCATCCAGATGCCTTTTAAATCTTGCAATTGTACCAGCCTCCACCACTTCCTCTGGCAGCTCATTCCATGCACCACCCTCTGTGTGAAAAGGTTGCCCCTTAGGTCCCTTTTATATCTTTCCTCTTACCTTAAACCTATGCCCTCTATTTTTGGACTCCCCCACTCCGGGGAAAAGATTTTGTCTATTTATCCTATCCATGCCCCTATGATTTTATAAACTTCTATAAGGTCATCCTCAGCCTCTGACGCTCCACGGAAAGCAGCCCCAGCCTACTCAGCCTCTTCCAATAGCTCAAATCCTCCAACCCTGGCAACATACTTGTAAATCTTTTCTGAACCCTTTCAAGTTTCACAACATCCTTCCTATAGCAGGGAGACCGGAATTGCACACAGTTTTCCAAAAGTGGTCTAACCAATGTCCTGTACAGCCACAACATGACGTCACAACTCCTATACTCAATGCACGATCCAATAAAGGGAAGCATACCAAACGCTGCCTTCACTGTCCTATCTACCTGTGACTTCACTTTCAAGGAACTATGAACCTGTACTCCAAGGTCTCTTTGTTCAGCAACACTCCTCAGGACCTTACCATTAAGTGTATACGTCCTGCCATGATTGGCCTTGCCAAAATGCAGCACCTTGCATTTATCTAAATTAAACTCCATCTGCTACACCTCGGCCCATGGTCCCACCTGATCAAGATCCCACAGGACTCTGAAGTCACCTTCTGTGCTGTCCACTACACTTTCAACTTTGGTGACATCTGCAAACTTACTAACCATATCCCCTATGTTCACATCCAAATCATTTATATAAATGACAAAAAGCAGTTGATACAGCACTGATCCTTGTGGCATACTGCTGGTCACAGGCCTCCAGTCTGAAAAACAACACTCCATCACCACCCTCTGTCTTCTCCCTTCAAGCCAGTTCTGTATCCAAATGGCTAGTTCTCCCTCTATTCTGTATGATCTAACCTTGCTAACCAGTTGACCATGAGGAACCTTGTCGAACACCTTACCGAAGTCACATAGACTTAGCCATTCCTCTTCTTGTCTCCTCGCAGCACCTCTTGATGGCCAGCATTCTCTTTGGTCTGCAGATAGTGTCAGGACAGACTCCACACATTCCAATCTTCTTTGTGGTCTCAGCTTTTTTTTAAAATATGGGCTTTGTCTGTCCACTATAACCACTCTGCTTCCTGTCATAACTTCTCCTACCCTGTGCGTAGAAGGAATCCTTTCCCTCTTGTATTGGGTAACAATATGTGGCTGGTGCCTGCAACATTTCTTGCAACACATCCTTCAGGTGTTTGGTACGTTGACCATCTTGTTGTCTCAGCCCAGGCAGAGGTTTCTTGACTTGTCCAACTACACCCTGACTTTAGTACTATGTTTTCTAATATGCTGGCAGGAAACGATTAGAATTCGGGGACAGGTATCACGTGAAGTTTACTTCAAAGCAGTGTTACATATGACAGTGAAAACATGCTCTGCAGAATGATTTTTGTCATCTACTGCCACACGATAAGCCCTTTTCTACAAGCCAGCATGAACTCTGGTCATGCCTGGGAGTCCTTCCCTTGAGTCACAATCATGCAGCTAGCAAAGCATGCAGGATGCTGGAATGCAATGCAGCCTTTTCGGAACACAATGCTGTGAAATGCATGCTGGTGGTTTGCGACGTAACTGTGTTTTTCTACTGAACATTCAACCAGCTGAAAACCTCACCTCAGACGGGGATTTGTTTCACTCGAGTTGCATATTTCAGCTATTGTCCCATCTGAAATACTTACTTTTTCTCCAAAGTTATAGGTTTTAAAAGACAGAAAAGATATGACAGCTAAGTGGGTGGAGAAGCATTTAATTTGCTGAAAGCATCAATCTAATGCTGTCTGCTGGTAATTAGACTGCCTGTTTGAGTGAAGATCTTGTAGGGTACAAGTTGCTGGATGTAGCGGTCATAGTGAGAGAAACCAAGCAACCCAACAGCCAAGTGAAGGACAAATAATGAACATCTCCTGTATTAACCAGGGTTGAGAGGAAGGATAAATTAGAGGGGGTGACTTCAATGTCTAATCAGCTATAGAAAGAAAGTTTGGTCAGAGAGAGAAAAGGAATATCTTGTGACAATACAGAAACTTCATGCCACCCATTCAAAGATTCGCCAGAAACATAGATGTCATTTTCTCAGATCAACAGATCATGGACTGCAACTCTTAGACTTCCATGTTCTCTGTGCTCACCTGCAGTTACTATTACTTATGCCACTACATGATATAGTGAGTGTTATTAGCCCCAACAATCATCATTAACAGACGATCATTCAGAAAGCAAGGAGGCAAGGGACACAGGGAAATTTGGCTCACTGGATACAGAATTGGCCGGCTCGTAGAAGACAGAGGGTGGTAGTAGATGGAAAGCATTCAGCCTGGAGCTCTGTGATCAGTGGTGTTCCGCAGGGATCGGTTTGGGAACCTCTACTCTTGATGATTTTTATAAATTACTTGGATGAGGAAGTGGAAGGCTGGGTTGGTAAGTTTGCCAATGATACAAAGATTGGCAGAGTTTTGGGTAGTGTGGGAGGCCTGTTGTAGGTTGCAAAAGAACATTGACAGGATGCAAGGCTGATAAGTGGCAGATGGAATTCAACCTGGAAAAGTGTAAAATGAATTCATTTTGGAAGGTCGAATTTGAATGCAGAATACAGGGTTAAAGACAGGATTCTTGGCAGTGTGGAGGAACAAAGGGATCTTCGGGACCACGTCAGTAGATCCCTCAAAATTGCCACCCAAGTTGATAGGGTCGTTAAGAGGGCAGATAGTCAGTTGGTTTTCATTAGCGGGGGATTAAGTTTAAGAGCCGCGAGGTTATGCTGCAGCTCTATAGAGCCTTGGTTAGACCACACTTGGAATATTGTGTTCAGTGCTCGTTGCCTCATTATAGGAAGGATATGGAAGCTTTAGAGAGGTTGCAGAGGAGATTTACCAGGATGCTGCCTGGATTGAAGAGGATGTCTGATGAAGAAAGGTTGAAGGAGCGAGGGCTTTTCTCATTGGAGTGAAGAAGGATGAGTGGTGACTTGATAGAGATGTACAAGATGATGAGAGGCACAGATAGAGTGGATAGCCAGAGTCTTTTCCCCATGGCAAAAACAGCTATCACAAGGGGGCATAACTTTAAGATGTCTGGAGGAAAGTTGAGTGTAGATGTCAGAGGTAGGTTCTTTACACAGAGAGTGGTGGGTGCGTGGAATGCACTGCTAGCAGTGGTAGTACAGACAGACACATTAGGGTCCAGAGTGTGGTGCTGGAAAAGCACAGCAGGTCAGGCAGCATCCGAAGAGTAGGAAAATCGATGTTTTGGGCAAAATTCCTGAAGAAGGGCTTTTGCCCAAAACGTCGATTTTCCTGCTCTTCGGATGCTGCCTGACCTGCTGTACTTTTCCAGTACCACACTCTTGACTCTAATCTCCAGCATCTGCAGTCCTCACCATCGCCTCTGATACATTAGGGACATTTAAACGACTCCTGGATAGGCACATGGATGATTGCGTAATGTAGGCTATGTAGGTTAGTTTGATCTTAGAGTAGAATAAAAAGTCAGCACAACATCGAGGGCCGAAGGGCCTGTACTGTTCTATGCCCCACCAGGTAACATTAACATTGTTGTTGATGGTGTGGCAGGAGTCTTAAATTAGCAACACAAAGTCAAATCCCACCAAGGGCAGCTGGGGGAGTTACATTCGGTTAATTAAATAAATGTGGAGTTTAAAAAAAAAGATGAATAATGGTGACCATGTAATTACTTTCTCAAAAGCCCATCCAGTTCACAAACATCATTTTGGAGAAGGAGACCTAGTGAAGCAGTTGAGGCTACCTCATTGAATGTTTTTTTAAGGCAAAGATAAACAGATTTTTGAACAGTAAAGGAATTGAGGGTTATGATGAGTGGGCGGGTAAGTGGAGTTGAGTCCACAAAAAGATCAGCCATGGTCTTACTGAATGGCAGAGCAGGCTCGACAGGCCAGATGGCCTACACCTGCTCCTCTTTATGGTCTTATGACCCGATGTCTTTAGCTGATTGGCCTACTTGTGGCTCCAATCCCACAGTATTACGATTCACTTAAGAGCTGCCCTCTAAAATGGTCCACCAAGCCACTCAATTATTTTTGAGAAGGGTTCCTGAAGAGATATTAAGATTGGGCCATAAATTCCGGCCATAAATGACACCCTCATCCTACACATGAATATTTAATCAAGATAGAATTTGCCTGTACAGCAGGAGGGGGTGGTGCAAGGGAAAACAGAAGTAGTAATAAATATCCAAAATTCACATGGGATTATTTAATTGACGTTTAATCTTGTCATAACAAAGCTTCTCATGGTATCAGAGAGCTTTTGTTCTATAATATTATTGTTTATCATTACTAATGCCTGACCCAAGTGCTTCATAAAATGGCTAACTCAGAAAAATCTTTCCTTAAATCTGTCAGAATTCTAAACACCAGGGAAATGATAACTCAGGAAAAGGTAAAACGCATTTGGCAGACCTTTTCACAATGTGTCGGGCACAAGGCCAATGTACAGCAGGTGTCCTTCAGTTTGTTTCCATTCTCAATTTTAGCAATCTTCCTTTTGAGAAAGTCAAGTAAGGGTGTACATATGGTGAAAAGAACATCTTACTCCCAACAAGGCAAAATACAAAATCAATCACACACCATTTCTGTAAATGAATAACCAATTCTCTAATTATTATTGCTCATTTTCCAAAGTGATATATTTTTGAGTACGGTTTAACGGAAGGCATCATCACTGAATCATCCAATGAACAAAGTGTCAAGATTGCCATATTCGAACCTGACCAGCCTTTCAGATGACTAAGGATCGCTAACTGAGACGCTGTGGAGCTGCAGACAAACAGTACACAGTTAAGAGATGGATGGCAGTAGCAATGTACTCAAACCAATGCAAGTATGTTATGGCACCTTGCCAACTCATTTGACAATCTGATATCTTAGGTAACCTAACCCCTCAACACTGAGCAATACTTACTAGTTGTGGTATCAGGAGAAGTTCCTTAGGGAGATTTTATCTCCTGTGATCAATGTGTGCCTTTGTGTATTATAGTTAATGTTCACGTGCTTTTATACTGACAACAGGGTGACAAGCCTGTTGTTTAAAAAAAAAAAGCCTGCGTCCTTGGGTTTTATTAATAGTATCAGAGTACGAAAGCAAGGAAGTTATGGTAATTTTTCATAAGTCTCTGGTTAGGCCTCAGCTGGAGTATTGTCTCCAATTCTAGGCTTCACAATTCAGGAAGGATGTCAAAGCCTTGGAGAGGGTGCAGAGGGGATTTGTTAAAACGGTCCTGGGGTGAGGGACTTCCGTTTTTGGAGAGACTATTGAAGCTGGAATTGTTCTCAGAGGAGATTTAAGAGTGATTATCAAAGCCTTACATGTCTTTAAGCAAGTAAATAAGGAGAAAATATGGTTCCATTGGCAAAAGCGTTGGTGACCAGATGGCGAATGGTAATTGACAGAAGTGCCAGATGAGGAACTGAGTTTTTTTGGCCCCACACCAGTATATCTGAGAGCAGGGGGCTCAAAATAAAACAATTGCTTTCCCACAGCCTCCACCCACTTACACTCCCAACCTGTCATCTATTTGGTCAGGATGGAGGAGACAATCAGGCAGCTCCAATGGGCCATTGAGACCTCACTCCACCTTTGGCACAATAATACTTAGGACAGAGGAAGGCAGAGACAAGAATGGTCAAGCATTTACTGTTGGCAGCAGGGTACCAAGTATAAAGTTCCCTTAAAAAAATTTAAACATTTAAAACTATAAATGATATTTTATATTGAGTATTAGAATGAATCATGTTGAAATCTCGTGGACAGACACTCCTATAAGAGGTTAGCACAAAACAGGGACAATTATCTTGACAGGCTACCCTTGACCATATGAATCCCCGGCCTATCCTCCTCATCTACCCCACCTCCTCCAATCCCAACCAAGTCTTTTACCATAGCATTGATTCAGCAAGCTGCACTTTTAAACCATTTCCTCAGGATTCCTGGCAATTTGATCTCTTGTTGCCTTGTTTTCGGTTATGTGCTGGCATGGAGGACTGGACAATGGTACAGAGGTGGGGAGAGGGAAAACTGATGGCTAAGACCTTGAAATGATGGCAGGCAAAGGAGATCAGCAAGCCCATGGGGTAATAGGTGAAGGCTGGGTAGGGATAGGATGCGAACAGAGAAGTCCCAGATGATCGCCATTCTCCATGAACATCCAATCAGGAGACCAGCAAAGGAGAACAGCAGAAAAGACAAGTCTACAGCTGAGGGATTTATGAATGAATTGTTCATTAGCTATCGAGACAGGTTAAATGGAATCATATAGATAGAGTTTACAATCGCTGGTCGTGACCATTCACTTGTCCGCATTCTACAGGGGTGACAGCGTTCTAAAAGGAACAATCACAGGACATGACCAAGTAAGAAGATGTCTCAGAATTTGTTGTCCAGTTAAGGACAGCAGGCACATTTCCAAGTCAGGAGGCCCAGTTGAATGGCTCGAAGCAATCAATAGACATTGGGAGAGGTGGCAGTCTCCAGATGCTCAGACCCTTCAAAAATTGAGGCGCTCATAAAATATTAAAAATAAGAAATGCCCACAGCTCTTGGGGCCATCATTGTGGAGGGAACATCTTCTGCAGAAAGGATGATGATCAAGGTTGCAGTCTTTCCATTAGACCAATGGGAGGAGTCACCCATGTCCACCTCACCTACTGCTGATAGGTTGACTCTAGTGTGCTACCAGCAGCCAGGCCTGAGGGAAGCAATGGTTTAGTGGCATTGTCACTGGTCTGGTAATCCAGAAACCCAGGCAATGTGCTGGGACCCATGTTTGAATCTTGCCGTGGTGAAGTTTGAACTCAATGAAATAGAAATTAATAAAAATTTTAAAATGTCCAATGGTGATTATGAAATCAATGTCAACTGTCAGAAAAGCCCATCTGATTCACTAATGTTCTTTAAGGAACATTACCTGGTCTGGCCTACAGGTGATTTCAGCCCCACAGCAATGTGATTGATTCTTAAATTCTCACGGGGCAATTAAGGATGAGCAATAAATGCCAGCCGAGCCAGGCTTCCCATATCCCATGATTTATTTTTTTTTAAAAGTAGCTGATCTGAGATTGATCAGATAACGTTGGCATCCAAACGTTCCTCTAACTGGGTCCTTAATTATTTGGCTACCTACCACTACATGGGCAGAACGCCACTGCTGTATACCAATCTCCCTCCTTCACCCTGCCTTCTCTCAGCTTTCACAGCCATCTCCACAAGATTCAGCCCATTGTGTCAGAGGTCAACTATATCGCAGGAGTGAAAAATCAACAAACTTGATGGACAGGAAATGAGTTTTGTAACTGAAGTTCAGGGACAGAGGGATAATACACCCACACATGATGAGAGTGCAGACTTCACTAAATAACAACCAACTCAAATCCAGATCAATTTCAGCATTGCTCTCTTGCTAGGCCCTGTCATTTCATTCTGACTAAGTTAGAAGTTGTTAATTAATTGAGGACAATAAGACAAGGTATGCTGGAGAAACTCAGCAGGTGTGGCAATATCTGTCGACGAAGAAACAAAGCCAAATGTTTCAAGTCCCCAGTATGAGTCTTGGGTTGGGATATTAATTTCGAAGCAAAGTTAATTAACTTCCTCTGAAATGAGTCAAATATACAAACAAATTTTCCAGTCATCCCGATGGGATCGGTATCTTTCTTAGAAACCCAGAAACATTTAGTTTTTTTTCATGCTTGCAAGTTTGAAGGTGTTAGAAATGAAATAACTAGAGCTGTTCAGAATCACAAGATGGATGTAATTAAGATTTACAACTTGTTTTAACACTGTTTAACACCAACGGTTGCAGATACAAGAACAAGCCCTTTTCAAATAAGCAAGTGAAATTCTTTAGCAAAGGTTGAGAGGCTACAAACTTTTATTCAAGGTTAGTGGGAGTTAAAAACTTAAATTTCCAAATTAGGTCCTCCCCTTTATCTTTCAACTCTACTCCACAAATACAAAAGACATGTATAGGATTGTTTGCTTGCATGGCAGGTAAATTTTGATCAGGATTGGATGACCAATGTCCCAGTTCCTGCATTTTCCCTTTGATGTACTTTCTGGCTAAATGTTCAAAAGCAAACAGAAATTATCAGAATGGAAACGTGAATGGATTACAAGTATCTAGTTTTTATTGAATATGTCAGTTGACACATTAATCCACATGTCAAATCCAAAACAAGAACAGGATTCAGAATAAAGCTCCCTGGTGACTCAGTGTCAAAAAGCACAACTTATTACGGTCTTTTATTATTCAGATCAGGAAGGGTCTCAATCTAGTTCCCTGTTAACAGCCCTGCAGAATATTCAGGCTTGGTTTCCTACTGCTCTTCCTTTCCCAGTTGCTATTGGGTAGAGTGCTGTGTCCATAGAGGCTGGAAAACAACCAATAGCCACCCAAAAGGCATTGGATTGTGATCAACAATAAACCCAAGAGCTACAATATCTTATCTTAGCCCAAACTGAGACCAGTTATACAACAACAAAAGCAGAAATGCTGGAAAAGCTCAGCAGTTCAGGCAGCATCCGGGGAGAGAAAATCAGAGTTAATGTTTCGGGTCAAGTGACCCTTCCACAGAACCAATTATACAGCTCTTCCTGTAAACAAGATGAAATCAGCATCAAGTCCTTCCTACTCTGTAGTAAGTCAACAATTGAGCCATAAACTTCCTGAATGACTTGGGGAACCACAGAAATAGGCCTGACACTCAAAGATCCACTGGTCCTTAAGAACACTCTGAGGAAAACAGGAACATAGTTGAAGTAACAAAGGCCAAAGGGAGGAAGCTTGTAATGGAATGTCGAAAGGACTTAAGATTAATATTCAATGTAAGAAATTGTTTTTGTATTTAGCTTTTCAACACCTTAACAAGAGTAGCTCATGAGAGCAGTATAGCCTTTGAAGCCATTATATCTTGTCGCTGCCACGTACTATTCATCCTGCATCAATACGTTGAAATCATCTGCAGAGAGAAACTCATATTGAATGCAAAGCTCCATCTATTCCAGAAAACAATAAGTGTATTAAAGTGATGACTGTAAAAATCATCAAAATCCACATGAAAACAAGTCACTTGAACACCATTCCTGTGGTTTGGAATATATTTGGAATCCTACTCCATTCCTCCATCAGAGCAATATTCTCTTCAAAACCATTATCCTTTGCTTAGTTCATTGTATGAATACTATATTCTTTTGCAAAATGCCTCTACTGAAATTTGCACAGGAACATTAGTAAATAAGTACAAGTTGAAATGATAGCCAAAGTACTCAAAGGTTTCCATTTCATTGAGATGACTCATTGTGGTGTTTCACTCCATACAGATGCTGACAATTCAACTGGTTAATCTTCCATTGTAAATATAAACAGAAAATGCTACACAGCAATGATTCTTAGTCATGCAAAACGACAAGAAGTGAAGCCTGTAGAAACTAAAGCTATTTTTTTAAAAAACACAGAATTCTTTATAATCTACTGACATTCCATATAATCATGCTATTTCCCTCCTTTTGTTACACTCCTTTGTGCTAAAGGCATTAGATGAGAAATTTAGGCATGAAATATTTTGACCACAAAATGGCATACCAATTTTTCCAAAATGGAAGCTGTGAAGTATATTCTGAACTAGTAATTGCCAAACAAAAAAAAAATGTCTGTCTTTATTATCCAGGCTTACAATAAACATTGGGAGCTGTGCGTAGGAAATGAGGACTGTTCATTTATGACCCACTTGAAGGCAGGATAGCAGGGAATCTGGAGACAGTGGGGTGGGAATTGTAAAATTGGGCACCACTACACAACACCACTCTAATACAACTTTACCTGTAAAAGGGGAGGCTTCAGGAGGTTTGCTCACCCATGGAACAATTGAAGCCCTTAGGTGGCCAATTAATGATCATTTCAGAGCCCCAGTTTGCTGCCATGGGCTTTTTAGCCATGGAAAGGGTAGACCAGTACTGAGTATCCAGTGCACACCCCATAAAACCTGGGAGGTAGCCAGGTAAATTACATGTGGGGAGGAAGAAGCGGGGAGGGACAGTCACCTTTTTGGGCCCTGTCCATCAATCCCATCATGTCTCCTCTTTAGCCGCCCTCATCCCAGCCTTTTCACCTGATGCTGCTGTTGAGACCATATATAGGGAACCCGAATGATCTGAAAAGCATGACAGCGTAGGCTGAATCAACCCAACTGAATCCCCAACCATCAAGAACAAATAAAGTTTAGAATGCCTAAATGGGCTGGCATGATGGCTCGGTGGTTAGCACTGTAGCCTCACAGCGTCAGGGACCCGGGTTCAATTCCAGCCACGAGCAACTGTCTGTGTGGAGTTTGCACATGCTCCCCATGTCTGCATAGGTTTCCTCAGAGTGCTCCGGTTTTCTCCTACAGTCCAAAAGCATTGGCCATGTTAAATTGCCCATAGTGTTAGGTGCATTAGTCAGAGGGAAATAGGTCTGGATGGGTTACTCTTCGGAGGGTCAGTGTGGACTAGTTGGGCCGAAGGACCTGTTTCCACACTGTAGGGAATCCAGTCTAATCTATAAATAAAAATCTATAACGGATCTGCAAATTCGAAAAACATACACCCGAGTATATTACGAAGTTAACTTTTGAAAAGTAGCAGAGACGCACACCACAAAAATCAAGGAATAGCGAAAAGTCCTTGAATATATACAACTCGGTACAGGCCACGTGAACAAACATTTAAGCCTGCATCTTCATTCCACATCAATTCACAACCACAATGGAAAAGTACTGGAAAACTCACTCAAGGAAATGAAATACTGATTTAAAAAAAAGAGGGAAAACAACCTTTCATCACCACACATGCTTTTAGCAAGCAAGATCATTAATTCCACCCACCAGCTCTCCAAAGACATCAAAGCAGTGACCCCAGCTTGGGCTCTCCAGATGAAATGACATCACTTATCACAAGTGAAATTGACATATACCAAAAGAATAGCACTTCTGCCTTGTGGCAAAACATGATCATGAGTATCACTTGCTCATCGAACATGCCTGATATGGAATCCTTGCTTGGAATAAACACATTTTAATCTTACTCCAGCCAACATTCACATGACAGATCTCCATCTCCACACTCACATTGAAAGGCTAGTCAAAGCTTCTCTAAAACAGAGTTGCCGAAGACATGCACATACACACACATGTACACGGTCATTCAGACTAAAGATAACAAAATCACCTACATTGAGCTCAATATTGAAATTTCCACAAAGGAAGAGAAGATTATTGAGGGACATAGATGTTGACTCTTCTCCAAAGTCTTTATCACAACCTGACAAGGTCCAACAAGTGGGTAAGATCCTTAAAATAGGCAACAGTTTCATGAGTTTATGCAACTGCCAACTGCGTTACATCAGGAGAACCCCAATGACATTTTGACCAAGCTCTGATTTCCCTGCCAGCTGGCATGGTTCCACAGTTGGTGGAAAAAGGCAAAGGGACCTTCTATGTACATGTTCATGAATATCCTTTGCAAACCAGCTCCTCTGCCAGGGCTCCTTATCTCCACCCCCAAGCCTCTCCTCCTTTTAATGAAAGCTTCCCAAACTCTTGCATGCCAGCCTCATTCAGCTGGTGGCATTCATGCCTTCAAATCACAAGGTTCAAGTCCCATCCAGGGCTCATTGAGCACCAAAAGCAAGATTAAAATCTCTAATTCCATACAGAGGGTGTGCTACACTGTCAGGGGTGCCATCTTTCAGGTGAGACATCAAACCGAGGCTTGGCTAAATAAGAAAGATCTCATTACATTATCCCAAAGATGCAGAGGAGAGATTCCCCAAGTGTGCCGGCCAATATTTATAACATTGCAAAAACAGATCATCTAGATACTATCACATTGCTGTTTGTATGATGTGTCTATTTACTGGACATTTCTACATTACAGTGATAATACTTTGAAAATATTTATTTGGGTGCAAAGCAATTTGCAATGTCCAATGATTGTGAAAAGCACCCTTTTCTCAAGAAACTAGCAGCCACTCTAGATCCTCTGATCAGAAAACAGGGCCACAAAAGTGGGTACTGGGGATGCTGGAGATTAGAGTCTAGGTTAGAGTGGTGCTGGAAAAGCACAGCAGGTCAGGCAGCAACCGGGGCGCAGGAAAATCGACATTTCGGGCAAAATCCCTTCATCAGGAATTTAGAAATGACCAAGGCCTGAAATTGGAACATGTCTTCAGCCCAACTCCACAGCCCTGCTTGG
Source organism: Chiloscyllium plagiosum (assembly GCF_037043375.1). NCBI lineage: Eukaryota > Metazoa > Chordata > Chondrichthyes > Orectolobiformes > Hemiscylliidae > Chiloscyllium > Chiloscyllium plagiosum. Next base: position 128,933,170 of record NW_028270142.1, on the reverse strand, counting down.
GTTCAAATCTTAACTGGTGGAAAATATTTCTATGTTGAAAATTACAGACAAAAACCTTCAATAAATAAATGCTGCCCATGTAGGACTAGTACATACTTATTTACAGCAGGTCCAGGCTAAACAACTCTAAATGGATCAAGACCCATTTGAAATGAAAGTGAGGAGAAATGACCTTGACAGATGCTGAAATAATCAAGGGTTCATTCAGACCAATCTCTGATCATAAATATAAGTGAAAGAACAAAGGAGCAAAACAAAGACCGAGAAAAATACACTACTGCAAAGACAAAACAGAATTTCTCAGTAACACTCAAATACATAAATGACTGAAAATTCAGGTAATTCACCTCCTGAGTCCCCAAAGCCTCTCCACCATCTCCAAGGCACAAGTTAGGAGTGTGATGGAATACTCCCCGCTTGCCTGGATGAGTGCAGCTCCAACAACACTCATGGAGCTCAAAGCCATTTGGGGCAAAGCAGTCTATTTGAGCAGCGACATATCCATATCCACCACTGACCATAAATAGCAGTAGACCCTCCACAAGACACATTGAAGCAACCCACCAAAGCTCATTAGACAGCACGTTCCAAACTCATGACGGTTATCACCTGGAAGATGAAAAGTAGCAGATACATGGGGACATCAGCCTCCAAGCCACCTCACAATCCTAACTTGGAAATATATCGCCGTTCCTCCAATGTTGCTGGGTCAAAACTTTGGAGCTCCCTCACGAACTGCAGTGTGGGGAACCTACACCACATGCTCTGTAACAGTTCAAGATGGTAGCTCACTATTTGCTCAAGAGCAATTCGGGACCGTCAATAAATGCTGGTCTAGCCAGCGATGCCACATCCCGTGAGTGAATTTTTAAATGAGTCCGTGGCTGTTATCCCATGAATGAAAAAATAGTTTGTACACTATTGGAGTCAAGCCTGACTGAAGTAATTCTGGTGGGCTAGAATTATACTAACCTTTATCAGAAGCTGTCCAAATAATGCCCAGAAACATTTTTGAGAACTGAGATCCCAAGTGAAATCAAATAAGGGCCATAGCGATAACTCTTTGTAGCTTTGAAGTTTCTGTCATGACACGAAAGTTTCATAAAAATATAAAGAGGCAATTCCAACCTCCTCTAAACGCCAGTTAACAATGAGCCTTTGTATTTTTACAATAAATTATTAGACAAGAATACATGTTACATCCTTACCTCAAGGAAAAAAATCATTTGCGAAAAGCAAATAAGAAAAGAAAAGCTCAATCTGGGTTAATTGAAGCTTCTAAAATTTCTTAAAAAAAAGACTTACTTGGTCCACAGAACTTTAACAGCATGCTTTATGCATCTACTTCACAAAACGCTCGAGGATACTAATCCTACACTGATAGCTCTGTAGTGTCACAATAGAACAAGACAATCTTGCTTCATGACATTTCTCTGAGCCAGCAAAACAAAGAGATATTAAGTTTCCTGTCTTGGGAATTAAATCACATATGACACAGCTACTATTTAAAGAACAGATAGTTGGAGGACAAATTCTTTAGATCACTTTTGCCGACAGCATGCAGCCATTTATCTTTTCCATTTTTGCAACAAATCAATCCGTCGAAATAGCTGTTTAGCTGAGCACAGCTTCTTCACTTTAAACACAGGAGGATTGTGCTCTGTAGCAAACAAGATTAAAAATTATTACACTGTTCCTTTTCAGTTGAAAAGTCATGTTTACGCCCAGTTCATGTTAATTCTAGAGCTGCTCTACGATTTGTACCTCACACAGCATTTGAGACATTCCATTTTCTTCAGATTGTACAAATAATGATGCCACTTTGTATTTAGAGTCTTCTGGGATATTCAGCATTTGTAAATCGATAAATGTGCTGTGGAAACTGAAGCAATGACAAGAACTTCGCAAAAAAGTGTGTTCTGGAAAGCTTTTGCTTAAAGAGGAGGTCATGCATCATTTTGCAAAGGGTGTAAACTACTTAATTCTGTGCATTTGTTTCCTTTCTTAAAAGAACTTTTATTTCTTTAAATTTCCACCAGTTCTTTAAGCTTTGTACAAACTAAATGCTGTAAAACACTCAGGGCAAATCCCTCCCAATCTGATGTTCGGCCACATGTGATCAAAGCGATCTTTACTGAAGAGAGACTTAACTCATTAAACCACTTCACTCACTGAGCTGTACACCCCCTGCAGGACAACCACCACAACTGATGCAGTCAATCACAAGCATCAGTGAGTAGCCTTTGGGTCGTGCAGTTTCCCTCAATGCCTGATGATTCCCTCAGAGCTGAAATGTTCCAGAAATCCAGGCCATAAGACATAGGAGCGGAAGTAAGGCCATTTGGCTCATTGAGTCCACTCCACCATTCAATCATGGCTGATGGGCATTTCAACACCACTTACCCGCACTCTCCCCGTAGCCCTTAATTCCTTGCAAGATTAAGGATTTATCAATCTCTGCCTTAAAACATTTCCAAGGCCTCCACTGTGCTCTGTGACAGTGAATTCCACAATCCCATCGCTCTCTGGCTGAAGAAACATCTCCTCATTTCTGTTCTAAATTGACCCCCTCTAATTCTAAGGCTGTGCCCACGGGTCCTGGCACCCCCACCTGACGGAAACAAATTCCCAGCATCCACCTTTTCTAAGCCATGCATTATCTTGTAACTTTCTATTAGATCTCCCTCAACCTTCTAAACTCTAATGAATACAATCCCAGGATCCACAGCTGTTCATATGTTAGGCCTACCATTCCAGGGATCATCCGTGTGAATCTCCGCTGGACATGCTCCAGTGCCAGTACATCCATCCTGAGGTGTGGGGCCCAGAATTGGACACAGTATTCTAAATGGGGCCTAACAAGAGCTTTATAAAGTCTCAGTAGCATATCACTGCTTTTCTATTCCATACCTCTAGAGATAAATGATAACATTACATTTGCTTTCTTAATCACAGACTCAACCTGCAAGAGAATCCTGGAGTAGCACTCACAGCTCCCTTTGTACTTCGGCTTTATGAATTTTCTCACCGTTTCGTAAATAGTCTGTCCCTGTATTTTATTTCAACAATCAGCATTGAAACAAAGACTATAATGAGGCTTTGTTTCATAGAATCATAGAACCCCAACCCCTCAGTGTGGAAGCAGGCCATTCAGCCCATTGAATCCACACCAGTCCTCTGAAGAGCACCCTACCCAGACGCACCACTCCCTCCCCCCCCCCCCGTAACCCTGCATTTCCCACTGTTAACCCACCCAGCCTGGACACTGTGGGCAATTTCACGTGGCCAATTCACCTAACCTGCCCATCTTTGGACTATGGGATGAAATCAGAGCACCCAGAGGAAACTCGCGCAGACACGGGAAGGACGTGCAAATACCACACAGCCAGTTACCCGAAGCTGGAATCGAACCCGGGTCCCTGGCGCTGAGAGGCAGTAGTGCTAACCAATGAGCCACCCCGGGAGTAGTTTATGACTTTCTAATTCACCCATTATACACTCAACTGATGAGAGACAGGAATTAAAATGGAGTCTAGAAAGTCGTGTTACTGTCTGAAACTCGTCTCAAAGGTGCTTTTAACAGCCCGAAATCCCACGTGGCTTTAACATGTCTATTAATGACAAATCAAAACACACTGAGCTCACAATTTATATCCGAACATCATCAAAATAGTTTCACCAGCGTACCATTAAGTGAAAATTGTCCCAACAGCCACCCGTCTATATAGTTTCAATATAATGTCAATCCTAAAAATATATATCTATATTAAATTTAAACTTCTGATTGGAAGCCACCTGTCCATGTCGAACAGCTGAATTCAAACCCAGAGGAACACCCTCATGGCCACACCTTGCTGTATAAGGAACAGACTAGATTCTTTGGATTCATTTAGAATGGATCCCAATGTAAAAATATGCAATCAGTAATTTATATCACAGTTGGGGCTATGCAGCCTATGTTCTGTATCAGCTCTACAAGATCGATCCAATTAGTTCCATTACTGATGCAATTTGTACTCTTAGCTGTCTAGACATAGCTGTAATTTATAAAACTGCTCTGAAGTTTCACAGGCTAGAGCCTATTTTGCAATTGAGCATTTTGGGTCTAAGCAGACTGCTAATGCTGCCTTGATCCAGATTTAAAAATCACACAACACCAGGTTATAGTCCAACAGGTTTAACTGGAAGCACTAGCTTTCGGAGCATCGCTCCTTCATCATAGTCATGGCTGATCATCCAATTAAAGAGCCCGTTCCCCCACCCCCACATATCCTTTGGTCCCTTTAGCCCCAAATGCTATAGCCAACTCCTTCTTGAAATCATACAATGTTTGGGTCTCTGCTGCTTTCTGTAATAGCAAATTCCACAGGCTCACCACATTCTGAGTGAAGAAATGTGTCCTTGTCTCAGTAAAGGGTGGATAGCACAGATGAAGACAACAACATAGCTCATCTTTCTAAGTTTCTAATATTTTATCGCTTAGTATAGGTTGTGAAAAACCATTTAACTGCAAAAGGTGACTATATAGTAGAACTGGTAGACACAGTTGTAAAACAGAAAAATACATTTTTAGAGGAAGTGAAGCAATATTAAACAGTGATTCTAAATCAGGTGCAGAAGCAGAGGGACCAGCACTTGGATACGCACTAATTGGAGGTGTCAGAGGAGGTTGAGAAAGTGGTTACTAAGTCATACAGAAGACTGGGCTCTGTAAATAGAGTGATAGAAAATAAAATCAGGGAACCTACAGTAAACCTTTGGAAAAAAAAAAACATCTTTTGCCTCCACTGGGGAATTGTGCCCAATTCTGAGCATTAAACTTTAAAAAAAGGATCACGGTGTAGAATATATTTACAAGAATGGTTCCAGTGAAGAGGGATTTCCTTTATTTGGATTGTTTTAAGAAGCTCTGGCTATTTACCCTCGAGATGAGAAGTTTAAAGACCTTCAGACATAGGAGCAGAAGTAGGCCATTTGGCCCATCAAGTCTACACCAACTTCAGGGAGATTACAGCTAATCTGAATTCTTAACTCCATTTTCCAACCTTTTCCTTATAATCCCCAATTCCCTTACTGATTAATTGTCTGTTTATCTTACTTTTACTGATAACATTCCTGTGAAGAGCCTAGAGACAAACACCATACTTTTACTATACTAAAAGGTGCAATCTAAATGCAAGTCTTGCTCTGGTTTTCTTGTTCATGAGCTCAGATTTTCTATATCCAGGTTGAGAGTAGCTCTGCTCATAAGCCTGGGTCCTGGGAATCTGTGAGGTGGTTAGACAGTCTGTATTTTGCATTCCTTTGACTGGTTTCCTTTAGTTGCTCGTCCATTCTGCAACTAAAACCACATCTGGCAAGGGATATCCATGAAAAAACCAACTGCAGATGTTTGGGAGAAAAAGTTCCAAATGCTCGGCACAGAGCCTACTTAGCAGAGGGAAAAATAAACACAAACTAAGAAAAAGCTGGTTACAGAAATAGAGGTTGCTGGAGAAACTCACCAGGTCTGGCAGCATCTGTGGAAAGAGGGACAGAGTTAACGTTTCGGGTCCAGTGACTAGTCTTCAGAACTGGGAGAAAGACAAGCTAATAATGCAGACTATAAGTCAGAACAAACAAAATGCCCCTGACCTTCCAGTTACCTGCCACTTCAACACATCACTGTGTTCTCTGGCCAATATCTCTGTCTCGGATGTGCTACAGTGCTCCAGCTAAGTTCGGTGCAAGCACCTCATTTTCCACTTGGGGACTCTCAGCCTTTAGGACTCAATATCGAGTTCAATAATTTTAGAACCAGAACACCATATTCTATGTCCTTTACCCATCCCCATACCCCAGGCCCTGTGGGCTATGTTTAGCACAGCCAAGCCTTTTTCACCTCCTAATAGTCCCCATTATCAGCTTTCCATTTTCCCTGGCATATTATCATCCATCCCTTTGTCTGCCTAACTGTCACTTTCTGAACTTATCTGCTTATTCCTTCCTCGAACCAACTGTTTTCGGTACATACACGTGTGTGCGTGCGCACATACACACACCCTTTTCCGAGCTACTGTCGGTTGAGTTTCTCCAGCGATTTATCTTTGTTTCAGATCCTCAGCATCTGCAGTTCTTTGTTTAAAATTGCTATATTTTGAAACAGCTGTTGCAGCTATGATTTCTGATTGGATCATACATTTCTCCATAAACGATAAACCAAGCAGACATTTAATTGAGAATATCCTGAATCCAAAATAAAAATCATTCTAAAACAAAGTTCAGGAAAGAAATAATTTTCTGTACGTACACTTAGAATTGCTCAAGATTCATAGTGGACTTGATTTTTTTTTGTTATTTAATCTCAAGATATGGCCAACGCTGCCTTTATTTTCTGTCACAGGTTGCGAAGGAAGTAATGGTACTGAGCTTTCTTGCTCGTGATCCAGCTGAGAACACAAGACTAAACAAACATATAGTGGGTGACTGGAGTTACTTGGAAGGTGGACAGGCAGGGAAGGCAGGTCTTCACCAATGAAGGACATCAGTGGCCCATTCATACTTTTATAGCAATGCAGCAGCTTTCTTTTCTTTGTAAATTATTGGTATTGACCCAGGCCATTTCAGTTATTTGAGCTTTTCTCACCACGTTCATACAAAGCTGAGAGTGAATTAGCCAGTTATCCTTCGCTGCGAAGATCAGCGGATTGTCATCAACATGAAAGAACAAACTGGATGAGTAAGTGGCTCCCACCCTCTTGATACTAAGCAATACAAGGTAATATTAGCCTGAATTCAACCTCAGAATTTAACGATGAACAATCATCAAATCAGATACATCAACGTGTTTTCTCTCTTCACAGATGCTAGCAGACCTGCTGAGTTTCTCCAGCACACTGTGTTCGTAACCTCACTATTTACCACATTGGCATTGCAGCCCAATTTTAGAAATCCTGGCTCATGACCACAAAGCCTTCAGCCCCCCTCCCCTCCCCCAATATAAATACAACAGATACAGGTACAAGAGATCAGTTTGATGATGTCTCCTCATTTTGGTACCGCAAAAAGTGCAAGACAACATTCACAGGTCACTTTGTTATTGAGAAAAATGAGGCAGTAACATAGGACCTACACACTCTCTCCAGGTTTAGTTTTCATAACACTACTGGCTCAGGCCTTGTTGCATTATGATGGAGGCCAATTCTCAGGAGCAATGAAATCCATAATCTTGTTCAACGCTACAGGTTGTCAGACATTGCTTAACAGCGGGAGCACTGTATGTTGTCACTAACAGGATGTTGACAATACAGAACCACAATGAGGAAACAAAGTTCAGTCTCCGACGACCAGAATTTCGAGCAAAAACTCCATTAATTTGAAAGAATACCAAAATCAAACAACTGACATGGTTACCTCAGTTATCAGGAAATCTGCGTTACTTTTCTCATTGAAGAATTCATCGTCAAGTGAATAGCTTTATTTCAGAACATTGCCAGTGCTCCTGGAACTCATGTAGAGAAAAGATATGGAATGTTGACATGTGTAATTTTAAGAATAACCAGGAAGCTGTTCAACAAAAGAAGCCCCTTTCTTACTACTAATAATAGTTTTGAGGATATACGGTCAGATTGTTTTCTTTAAAAAAGGGAAGCAGGGCCTAGTTCCTTTTCACACAAATATTTAAACTTTAAATCACATTCGTGAATTGCAACTTCCCAAACTGATGGCTTCTAGAGAGACAATGAGCAGCCAGAAATCCATTAGTGCAAGGACTCACATGCCCTGGTTTCACATTAATGCATCTCATCACACTAAGAAATTCTCAGAAAGAGATGCAGAAGCTACAGAGCACTTGATGTCCTTCAGACTTATAAAATCAATTTAGAAATTGCAAAACAATGTTTGGGGCATTTATTGATGTTGAGATATTGTGAAATGAACAGCGAAAATTGCCATAATCGTAGGCACTATGAGTGTGTGTGAGTGTGAGAGAGAGAGAGAAAAGGAAAGAGGAAAAGAGAGAGAGAGAGAAAGAAAGAAAGAGAGAGATAGAAAGAGAGAGAAAGAGAGAGATAGAGAGAAGGAGAAAGAGAGAGAAAGAGAGAGAGATAGAAAGAGAGAGAAAGAGAGAGATAGAGAGAAGGAGAAAGAGAGAGAAAGAGAGAGAGATAGAAAGAGAGAGAAAGAGAGAGATAGATAGAGAGAAGGAGAAAGAGAAAGAGAAAGAGAAGGAGAAGGAGAAGGAGAAGGAGAAGGAGAAGGAGAAGGAGAAGGAGAAGGAGAAGGAGAAGGAGAAGGAGAAGGAGAAGGAGAAGGAGAAGGAGAAGGAGAAGAAGGAGAAGGAGAAGGAGAAGGAGAAGGAGAAGGAGAAGGAGAAGGAGAAGGAGAAGGAGAAGGAGAAGGAGAAGGAGAAGGAGAAGGAGAAGGAGAAGGAGAAGGAGAAGGAGAAGGAGAAGGAGAAGGAGAAAGAGAAAGAGAAAGAGAAAGAGAAAGAGAAAGAGAAAGAGAAAAGGAGAAGGAGAAGGAGAAGGAGAAGGAGAAGGAGAAGGAGAAGGAGAAGGAGAAGGAGAAGGAGAAGGAGAAGGAGAAGGAGAAGGAGAAGGAGAAAGAGAAAGAGAAAGAGAAAGAGAAAGAGAAAAAGAGAAAAAGAGAAAAAGAGAAAGAGAAAGAAAGAAGTGAAAAAGAAAGAAAGAAAGAAGTGAAAAAGAAAGATAGAGAAAGAGAGACTCAACACCTCAGGTGGGGGGAACATTTGAGATGGCAAGGTTTTCATGGTGACTGCAGCCAATGTAGGAATTGAACTTCCACAGTCACTCAGGCTGCAAATCATCTATTTGGGCAATTCAGTTGTCCAACTCCCTGACCCAGATCTCAAATTCTAAAGAAAAGATTGTAAAAACTAATGGAAACAAGATAATGGAGACACTTGACAGTCCACAAACTCAGGGCTAGAGTTTGTAGTAACTATGGCGACTCTGCAGAATTCTCTCCCACAGCAAGTGGTCGAGGCTAAGACATTGAATGTCTTCAAGAAGGAGTTAGATAAAGCTCTTACAGCTAAAGGTATGGTGAGAAAGCAGGATCAGTGTACCAAATTGGATGATCAACCATGATCTAACTGAATGGCATAGCAGTTTGAAGGGCTGAATGGACTAGGCCTGCTCCTATTTTCTCCAGTTCTATTAAAATTAAAATCCAGTTACACATCATTCTAAGAAAGTGGAATTTTTCAGGGTTTTTAACCACGGGACTAACTTGGGGAGAATCAGGGAGTCATTCTGATTCCCTGCAGCTCTTTGATTTTCACAGTTAAGTGGACATTCACAAATTACAAAAGTTGCCGTCAATTTCACTGAAGTAGCAACAGCAAGTACAGACAGTTTCAGCACTACTACACCTGCTTAACCCAGTCAAAGTTAGTTTAGGAAATGAATATTGTGAAAGCAGATTACTGCAATACTTTGCAAGCTTTTCTGCATAAGGAAAACCCCCCAAATTATTCAACTGGTGGGGACTCCGCTGATGACAGGAAGTCTCAGTTGCCCAAGTGCTGTAATCACAGAATGTTTTACAGTACTGAATGCAGATGACATCAAATATCTCCCATTTTATCCCCCCAAAACACCGAAAGACCTGCAGATGCTTGGAATCTGAAACAAAAGAAAAACAAAAACAAAAACAGAAATTGCTAGGAAACTCTCAGCAGGTCTGGCAGCATCCGTGGGGAGAAATCAGAGTTAATCTTTCAGGTGCAGTGGCCTTCCTTCAGAACATTTCGTAGCCAGGACAAGGATGTTTTTATACAGACGATGGTTGGGTGGGGGTGTGTGATAGTAAACGGTAGGTAGAGATAGAGCCCAAAAGACAGAACAACAGTTCCCTCCACTCCCTTGTCAGCGTTCGGCAGGGACTGTTCCCTTCAGGACACCCTGATCCACAGGGCAGCATGGTGGCTCAGTGGCGAGCACTGCAGCCTCATAGCACCAGGGACCCAGGTTCAATTCCTGCCTCGGGTGACTGCCTGTGTGGAGTTTGCACATTCTTCCAGTGTCTGCGTGGGTTTCCTCCGGGTGCTCCGCTTTCCTCCCACAATCCAAAGATGTGTGGTTAGGTGGATTGGCTATGCTAACTTGCCCATAGTGTTAGGTGCATTAGTCACGGGGGGGGGGGGGGGGAGTGGGTTGCTTTTCGGACGGTCGGTGTGGACTTGTTGGGCCAAATGTCCTGGTTCCACACTGTAGGGAATCTAATCTAATCCTCCTTCACTCCCACAGCCCCATGGCACCTTTCCCTGCAGCTGCTGAAGGTATAACATCGGTCCATTTACTTCCTCCCTCCTCACTACTCAAACTTATCTTCCAGAAGAAACTGTCTTTACCTGCACTTCACACAATTCAGTCTACTGCATTCTCTGCTCACAAGGTGTTCTCCTCTACATTGGGAAAACGAAGTGCAGACTAGGTGACCGCTTCACAGAACAGACCCTGAGCTTCCTGTTGCCTGCCACTTCAACACACCACCCTGTTCCCTGGCCAACATCTGTGTCTCAGGCTTGCTGCAGTGCTCCAGTGAAGCTCAGCGGAAGCTGGAAGAACAGCACCTCATTTTATGCTTGGGGATCCTGCAGCCTTCTAGACTGGATATTGATTTCAACAATTCTAGGGTCGGATTACACCACCCCCCACCCCGCCTAGCCTTCCCCCATTCCCACACACCAGGCCTTGTTATTACATGACTTGCTACCACACACTACGCATTGTGAGCCACTAATAGCCCCCATTATCAGCTATTCATTCCCCCAGACTGGCATTTCACCACTCCTTTGTCTGTCCAACTGCCTCGCTCTCATTTTGGACTCTGTTTCCTCCTATCGCCTACTCCCCACTTCCCCCATCCATCTTCTGTATAAAAACCATCAGTTCTGAAGAGGGGTCATTGGAGCCAAAACATTAACTCTGATTTTTCTCCACAGACGCTGCCAGACCTGCTGAGCTTTTACAGCAATTTCTGCTTTTGCTTCATTTTATCGCCTCCAAGTCAGGTGGGAGACAGAGTCTGAGAGAGGCTTCTGACCCCAACCCGCACAAGTTAAAGTGCGCTGCTGTGGAGAGACAGAAATTAGGAGATTTAAGAGTGGGCACCTGCAATGCAACCAGGGCTAGCTCTCCCACTGTTTTAACATTTGCTGTTCATACATAAGCTTTGCAGGGTTTGGAAAACTCAGCAGTGAAAGGGAGGTTGAAAATATTGGCCTCGAGGAGGAGCTTAGTTCCTCCCTTCCTGGGCACACTCTCCACCTATCTCCACATGGACCACACATTCCCTTCCCCTCTTCAATCATCACCCAATCTAGACCCAAATCATCCTGCAACTTCTACCCTTGGTCCCCTCTCCTCACAATCTCCATCATGGGTGCTCTTTTGCTCCAATCGCAGGGTGGACATTCACTATCAAGGCAGGAGTCAGGAGGCAGCCATGATCATGGAGGGCAAAGGTTAAGAATTCTGGTGCAAACAAAAATTATTCAACCTTTACAGTTAGTGGCCTTGCTCGGTTCCAACCATGTGGATCTGCACAAACTCCTAACAGTTCTGATGAAAATAGAACCTACTTACAATACAACATCCAATGTTGTATATCATAAAAGGGTTTCTTGCTGTTGCACATGTGTCATGTCTGGTAAAGTCTTCTTAAAATGCAGTTGGCCACGTCACTTACATTAACCCCAGGTGAAGGAGTCATAATGGACTCTGCTGCACCTAGATACAAATCTTTAGTAATTTGTACAGCATAAAAAGGAGCTATTAGTGAATTAAACTACAGCATTACAGGAGATACAACAAAAACAGATTTACATATAACTTACTTGTAGGTCAAAAATCACACTAAAATACATGATACTACTAGGGGAACATTTTGGGGAATACATTCAAATCTCCAATATGCAAGGCTTCTCCGTACAGTCAGAATTTCCCTATGTGTGATGTAATAGCACCCTCATTGAGAAACTAAAATCCATTAAAAAAGAAGGACATTTTAGTTTTTATTTCACATAGTATTCAAAACATCTGAAGTTAAAATGAAAGTTCTGCTTCCTTCCAAAAATCGCAAATGGAAATTAAAAATGAATCTCATGTGATGAAGGCCATGTGAGAGTTACATCATCTCATTGAAGTGGAAGGAGTCACATTGCCTTACAAAGCAAACTAGATAAATCTGTACAATAGGCAAGAGATCAGAGTCTTTGGTCTAACTGCAAACTGAATTGTCCACTGTCAAATCCTCAACAGGATTGACAGACTTAGCACCCATTTCTATTCTAATGAACAGTACTCGGAGATATCCATGATGGGGAACCAACAACACTGCATGGAGGAAACCAATCAAAATGATCTCAAGAAAGGTAACAGATCTTGCATTTATATAATACTTGTCACATACTCAGGAGATTTCCTAATGCTTTCTCTCCATTCATAGGATGCAGGCCTTGCGGGCTGGGCCAGGATTTATTGCCCGTCTCAAATTGCCAAAAGGGCAGTTCAGAGTCAACCACATCACTGTGGGTCTGGAGTCACACTGTGAGCCTTGGGATCAGACTGGGTAAGGTCAGCAGATTTCCTTCCCTAAAAAGGACATCAGTGAACCAGATGGGTTTTTACACCAATCACCAGTGGTTACATTGTTAGACTTCAAAGCTAATAAAACATGTGCATGTCCTCCCAGCTGATGTGGAGATTCTGTCTCAAACAGCATTTTTAAAAAATCATTCATGGGATGTGGGCATACTGGCTACTAACATTTACTACTCATCCTTAATTACTCAAGCAGCAGTCAAAATCAACCACATTGCTGTGGGTCTGGAGTCACATGTAGGCCAGACCAGGTAAGGATGGCAGTTTCCTTCCCAAAAGGACATTTGTGAACGACATGGATTTTTCAACAATAGATTCATGGTCACCATTAGTGTCTCAGTTCCAGATTTTTATTGAATTCAAATTTCACTATTTGCCATGGTAAGATTCGAACCCAACTCCCAGAACATTATCTGGGTCTCTGGATTAGCAGTCTATGGATAGTACTATTAGGTCATTGCCTCCCATACTGGACTTGACATCAGGTCTATATGTAGTCCAAGGTTTGGAACATCGGAGACTGAGGGGTGATCAGGTAAGCAGACAAGGTCTTTTCCCTGGGGTCGGGGAGTCCAGAACTAAACAGCATAGGTTTAGGGTGGGAGGGGAAACATTTAAAAGGGTCCTCAGGGGCAACCTTTCCCCATAGAGGGTGGTGCGTGGATGGAATGAGCTGCCAGAGGTGGTGGTGGAGGCTGGTACAATTACAACATTTAAAAGGCATCTGGATGGGTATATGAATAGGAAATGTGTAGCGGAATATGGGCCAAGTGCTAGAAAATAGGACTAGATTAGTTTAAGATATCTGATCGGCATGGATGAGTTGGACTGAAGGGTCTGTTTCTGTGCTGTACATCTGTATGACTCTGTCTCATACACAAGGATGTTTGTATTAGCACAGATATCACAAAGACATTCATCCTTGGGTATGTGAAGGGGTGCTCACAGATTGATTACAAAGTAGGATCAACTTCAGCCTTAGGGCGAGAGGTGGCTCCTTCATGGAGGAATGGACCAGAACTTGCTCTGTGATAGGTTGCTAAAGGACACAAGTCTTCTTGGCTGAGACCAATTCTTTGGCGTGCTTCTGTGAGGAACATAAGGAACAGCTCAAATTGTGACAGTAGCTAGCCAAGTCAGACCACGTCCACATACTGAATAAAGGCAAAATACTGCAGATGCCGGAAATCTGAAACAAACACAGAAAATGCTGGAGAAACTCACTCGCTCTGGTGGTGTCTGTGGAGAGAAAAACCATGAATGTTTTGAATGGTATGACTTCTTCAGAAGGATTACCTACAACGAGGTCAAAAAGGTACATGCTTGAGAAAAATATTTCAATCAAGAAACTGATTTTTATCACAACCACTACTGCACCTACCATGCCTGGCACAAATACAGACTTGCAGACTTTGCTGCATTTTTCAGAATGATCTTGATTTCTCCTTTGTATCAATTATCACTGTACAATCCACCAGCAAGCATTAATGAGTAAAATTATGGATATTTTTCATAAAATGTAAGTTGGAATTAAAATTGTAAACTCAATTCAAACAAGAGCCCTTCTGCACAAATTTTATTCATCCTTACCCAAACTCGATACTGCTGCCTGTGGGGAGCTAATTTGTCACACTGACATGAGGTTGTTAAGACAAGGTAAGGTTCTGTAAAGATTTATTGATCTGATGCTTGAAATCACCACTTCCCTTAAATCAAGTAATGAAGTGTGCAGTAAGCTGTCACATAATACACGATTGTTCAACTTTGGGTCAAATCTCAAAAGGTTTTGTGGGTGATGCCTAGAACTCTTGATAAATTTCTACAGCGCATCTCGTTGATTGTTCACACTGCTGTTACTGTGCATCAATCAACGCAGCTGCTTTGTCCTGGATAGTAACAAGTCTGAGTGTTATTGGAGCTGCATTCATCCAGACAAGAGGGATTTTCCATCACACTCCTGACTTGCAGCTTGCAGATGGTGAACAGGCTTGAGGGCGTCAGGAGGTGAGTTACTCACTGCAGTATTCCTAGCCTCTGACCTTCTTTTGTAGCCACAGTGTTTGTGTGACCAGTCCAGTGTGTTTCTATTCAACGTTAACCCCAGAATGTTGATGGTGGGGGATTCAGTGATGGCAATAGCATTTAATGTCAAAGGGCAATGGTTAGATTCTCTCTTGTTGGAGAATTGTCATTGTCTGGCATTTGGGCAAAACAAATTTAACATGTCACTTGTCAGCTCAAGCCTGGATAATTGCCCAGATCTTGTTGCATTTGGACATGGATTGCTTCAGTATCTGAGAAGTTAGAAATGAATGTTATGTAATTATCAATGAATATCTCCACTTTCAACCTTAATATGGAAAGAGGTTTTTCCTTAATATGGATGGTCGTACCTAAGAAGCTAACTACTGAGATGTCCTGGAACGTCCTTCAATAACCATAACCATCTTCCTCTGTGCTGGGTATATCTCAAACTAGCGCAACATCTCACCCCTACCCTGCTCTCTGGAACTCAACTCTTTTGTCCATATTTGAAGCAGGGCTGTAATAAGGTCAGGAGCAGAGTGGCCCATCACTGAGCAGGTGCTGCTTGATCTCACCACTGATGACATCCTCCATCATTTTAGCAATGATCGAGAGTAGATGATGGGATTGTCATTGGCTGGGTGGGATTTGTGCTGCTCTGTGTATATAGAACATACCTAGGCAAGTCTTTGCATCGTAGGGTAAATGCCAGTGTTGTAGCTGTACTTAAACTGCTCGGTTGGGGGTGCAGCAGGTTCTGTACTATTGCTGGAAGGTCGTCAGGGCCTATAATCTTTGTCTTATCACATGCCTTTAGCCATATCACATGCAGTGAAGTAAATTGGCTGAAGACTAGTGTCTATAATGCTGGAGACCTCTGGAGGAGACCTAGATGGATCATGTACTTGACACTTCTGGCTGAAGATTGTTGCTAATGCTTCAGCCTTATCTTGTACACTGATGTGCAGTGCTCCCCTGTCATTGAGGATGGGGATATTTGTGGAGCCCCCTCCTCCAGTGAGTTGTTTAATTGTCCTTCACCATTCCTGAAAGGGCTGTAGAACTTAGATCTAATCCAGTAGCTGTGAAATTTCTTAGCTCTGTCTATTATTGGCTGATTGGCACGCAACTCCGACTATATACTCAGCTGTGTACCATGGTGCCACCACCTCTGCTGGCCTTGTTCTGTCAGTGGAACAGTACATATCCAGGGCTGGGGATGGTGGTGTCTGGGACATTGTCTGCTAGGTATGATTCTGTGAGTATGACACCGTCAGGCTGTTGCATAACAAGTCTGTGAGACCGTTTTCCTAATCTAGACACTGGCCCCTAGATGTAGATGAGAAGGATTATGTAGGGTCAACAGGACTGTTTGCTATTGTCATTTCTGGTGCCTAGGCCATGTTGTATGTCTGGGGCCAATCCTTTTTTGCGAGTTTGTGATAGCTTGATACAACTGAGCAGTTTGCTCTATGATTTCAAAAGAGCCAACCACATTGCAATAGGTCTGGAGTCACATAGATCAGACTAGATATGGATGGCAGGTTTCCTTCCCAAATTGCACCAATCAACAATGGAATTAGATACATAACTGTGGCCAAACTATTTGAAACAAATTCTAACCTCTGCCCCTAGATTACTACCCAGTTCTCTGGATTACTAGTCCAAGAACAATACCACTGTGCCATTGCCTCCTGATTAAGATCACTCAGAAAATGGGAGATGGGATGTGGTAATTTGAATAGCATCTAAGGCTGGGAATGCAGTTGCCGATGTACAGCATTCGAAGATGCGCTCACTGATCCTAACAGCTCATAAGAGCTCCTTGATCTTCTTTCAGCACCATATCCAGCTTTGAGGCTTCCCTTCAGCCATTGACTTTCAAGACTACTTTTCCCATCATCGTTTTACTGTAAGTCTAAAGTCACAGCCCATATCTCCCTGCCCCAGGTATATAAGACAACTCCTCTCTTTTCCACATCCAACACTCAGACCTCCAGCACAGTGCTGAAAAGCCCAGGAGGCCAACCTCTCCCATCTTGTGCCACTTCACCGTTTGCCAGGTGAGTCAAATTCACTTCTTACCCATCTCCCTGCACTGACTTCAGCCACAATGCACTTCTCACAGAAGAGGTGCAGACTGTGTGGTGCTGGAACTTTAATGAATGTTGGGTCCTAATGATACACAGCTAGTGCTGGTTGAACAGGAAGCTTTCTAAATAAGCAGGCAGCATAAACTTGGCTTGGTGCCAGTGTTTCAATCAATAGACAAGGGTTAATCACACTGTGCACCTCACGGTGGCTGTGCAATTTAGTTCTCTCCAAATCTATCAGACAATAACATAGTAAAATCCCATTTAAATTCCTCTTTGATTGATTAAATCTGGACATATGATACATATTAAAGCCCTTTACTGTAAACCTTGAACTTCCAGTTGAGGATGTTTGACAAATGCTCCAAGATGTATATTCCCATTCTAAAAACAAATGAATAAACTTCAAAGAAACTCTAAGAGTGAAGTATTTTGAGAGATTAACAACTGTAGCCAGATTTAAACCAAATCATTGGGTTGAAAGAATAATGTTTAGCTCCATCACTGACAGCTAATGCTGAGACTAAGTGAATAATACAAACTAGGAGTTTCCATTTCAGTGAGTTTCACTGCATTCTATTGGTTTGACTGTACTGGAATTAACTTGAGCCCAGGACTCTTGACCAGAGAAAGGAATTCTGGCCTGGCATTATACTCCAGAAGGTTATCCAATGATTTTTAATGGGAGTAGTAATAATTGCTCCGACAGGCCATGAGTGAAGAGAGAAATAATACAGAAAATGGGCCACGGACATCAGTTGTGTTTACATAGTAGTACTTTTCTCTCCAACACGTCTGACCTCCACTGAAGACTCCAGAGTGTAACTCCTAAACAGGCCCCTTCTTTATTAACTGGACTCAGTCAATCCCAAATGGTTACCCAACTCCAAGCTCTCCCTTGCGTGGAATCCAACTTTTTTGTTGCCTCTGGCTTCAACCCTTGCCCTGCTCAAAACTGCTCTTCATAAATTCCAACCCATCCAGAACTCTCATGTCTCATCCTATCCCATATAAAATCCCTCTTCCCCTGGTATCTGGCTGTTTGTATTCCTTGTTCTGTTCTATTATCCTAATGCGCTTTTTACAATATGATCTGCCTGTATTGCAGGCTAAACACAACTTTTCAGTGTACCTAGGTACATGTGACAATAATAGATCGATTCAAATCTAAACCAATACGGAGCTGCAGTGGATCTCTGCTGCACTGTATAGAATAAAAGATCTCTTCAAATAAAGATCCCTTTTTGCCTTCCTACCTCAGCAACATCTCAAGCTCACTTTCTTGTAACCTCAAACTATTGGATAGCCCCATCCTATCAAGGGCATTAATGGGAGTCTCCAGAATTTAAACTCATCCTAATCTTCCTAGTCTTTGCCATCAAATACTCCTTGCAATTTAATTTTTTTAAATCAGCCTCTCTAACAATTCCAAATGTGAAACTTAACCAAAGCTCTGAGGGTTGCTTTGCTACATTTATAAAGGCACAAGAATTCGAACTTGTTTTTGGTATTTTCTCTCTTTGTTCAGGATGGTATTAAAGATTAAATGACACTACAAGGAAAAGAAAGGAACTCACTCCGTGCTCTTGCCATCTAATTAAACCCTGTCTTCTCAAACACAACAACAAAAAATTACATTAATGTGATCCTTTATCACTTCAATGATAATTTTGGGATGTGTACATGTTGTTCATCACTAGTTTCACTGGAGACAACTGTAAATTCTGACTGGATGAGTGTGGCAAGTTTCCTCCCCTGAAGGTTTTTTTTTGTTATGAATACCCAACTAGTGTTACTGAATAGTAGTTTACAAGTTTGTTTGCTGGTGCCAACTAACAAACCAATAAATGCCTTTGAATTTAATTTTACAACTTGCAATGGGTGAAATTTGAATTCACCACCTCAGCATCATTAGTACAATACCTTAACCCAAATACCCAATTCTTTTTGCTGAAATTAATTGTGCTTCACTTCTAAAAAGAAACCTTAGATTTATAAAACAATTAATGTGGGAAAAATAGCCCAAGATACTTCACAGAAACATGAGGAAAAAAGTCATTAGGTTAAAGATCATTT
This sequence comes from Chiloscyllium plagiosum, assembly GCF_037043375.1. Classification (NCBI taxonomy): domain Eukaryota; kingdom Metazoa; phylum Chordata; class Chondrichthyes; order Orectolobiformes; family Hemiscylliidae; genus Chiloscyllium; species Chiloscyllium plagiosum. The sequence continues at coordinate 128,914,365 of NW_028270142.1, read as the reverse complement.
ACAATAAGTGGCCAAGGGAACGGTGGAAATACTATAAGCAGGGAGACGCAGATATAAAGGAATTAAGGTTGGGAATTCGAAGGGATGGAATCTGGACAGAAGAAGGAATACCACTAATGGTGTGGTGAAGAGAAAGAGGTACACAGAGGACAGGGTCAGAGTATGTAATGGGAACAAGTGCAATATAGAGCTAAAGGTTTCAGAGATAAGAGGAAGATCACATCATCGAAAGATCACATCATCGAAAAATTTAAACACATACAGAGCACTGAACTTGAAGCGCTGGGGCATGATGGACTAATCTACAGCAGCAAGATTTGATGGACAAGACTAACTCAGTACAAGATGGGAAACACACAGCGGAATTTTGGATCAGCTGAAGATTATACAGAGTGAATCAGTAGAGGCTGGCCAAAAGAAAGTTGTTCACATTTCATGAAGAAGAATATTCTAACAGCATTCATTTATTAGATTATTACATGAATCCTTTGATATTTGTCCTGCATGCAAGCTGTTGCAACCCCATGTATCCATATCATTGTGGCTCCATTTTTTTCAACTGGGGCAGAAACTTTGGGTTGGGCACAGTAGAGTAGGTGGGGGTCAGAATGTCAGCTATCATGGATTGGGGAAGAATAGGGTCAACAGGCTGAATGTTTCACAAGATTGAAGTACAGATCAAAGGAACTGCAAAATGCAATAATTTCTGTGCTACAACATGATATTATAATCACTGCTTAATCATACTTCAATAATTCACTGTCTATAATTTCATATTGCACAGCACACAATAGATTAGAATGCCTCATCATATTCATGCAAATGGCTCAGCATAATCCTGATGGAATAGAAAACAGGACTTTCAATTCACCCTTATTCAGGAATAATCATCTGCTTTTATTACTTAGCATTGGAGTGAAGAAATAAAGGATGATGACATCCCAAGTATCAAGTCAAAAACAGTTCCCCGTGTGGATGGTTCCTCTTGCTTCTTAAGGGTTTGACTCTATTTACGCACTTCAGCTTTTTCAGAGTTGTGAATGTAACATTACAGATCACAGTGCAAATACGATCTTTGCAGTAAAGTATTAAGAGCAAGTGTTAAGATTCAAAGTTGCTCAGGGGCACATGGGGTGGTGAGAAAATCCTGGATGGCACATTGTGGCAGCACGGTGGCACAGTGGTTAGCACTGCTGCCTCACAGCGCCAGAGACCCGGGTTCAATTCCCGCCTCAGGCGACTGACTGTGTGGAGTTTGCACATTCTCCCCGTGTCTGCGTGGGTTTCCTCCGGGTGCTCTGGTTTCCTCCCACAGTCCAAAGATGTGCAGGTCAGGTGAATTGGCCATGCTAAAATTGTCCGTAGTGTTAGGTAAGTGGTAAATGTACGGGTATGGGTGGGTTGCGCTTCGGTGGGTCGGTGTGGACTTGTTGGGCCGAAGGGCCTGTTTCCACACTGAAAAGTAATCTAATGTAATCTAATGTGACAATCTAAATGACTATTAACGATGACAGTGCCAACCAAGATGGCACCTGGTGTTTGCATCTCTATTAATGGAAAGGAGTAGCATTTACACAGAAATGATCTCAAGAAGATTGAAAAGCTGACTAATTTTCTGTCCTGTCAGGTTACTGTCTTAATTAACGTACCATGAGATTCTGTATTGATTAAGACAAGGTGCTCCCACAGTGATATCTAAATTCTAAGTATGGATCTTGAATCATAGCAGCGCTACTTTACAACAGAATTAAAACATTTGGAAGAAAGGACGAAACAATATCAATAAATGTTTGTACAAGGAAGGATCAGAAATAGGCCATTCAGCCCATCAAGTCTGCTCCATTATTCAATTCGATTATGGCTGACCTGATAATCCTCAACTCCTTTTTCTGCCTATCCCCTGTAGTCCTTGATTCCTTTACTAATTAAAAATCTATCCATTGCAGGCTTGAAAATACTTAACAAACCAGTCTCGACAGCCTCTGCTGTTAAGGATTCCAGAGGTTTATTACTCTCTGAGAAAATAAATTCCTCATCTCTGCTTTAACCAATGACCTTTTACACTCAGTCAGGTCCTTGACCCTTCCACAAGGAGAAATAACCTTTCCACGTCTACCCTATCAAACCTCCTAAGAATCTTGTATGTTTCAATAAGGTCTTCTCTAAATCTTCTCAACTCCATTGAGTCTAAGTTCAACCTACTCAACTTCTTCACCATACCTGGGATCAACCTGGTGAAATTTCTCTGGGCTGCCTCCAATGCCAGAGCATCTTTCCTTAGATAAGCGGACCAAAGCCATTCATAATATTCAATGACATGGAGGTGCCGGTGTTGGACTGAGGCGGACAAAGTTAAAAATCACACAACACCAGGTTATAGTCCAACAGGTTTATTTGGAAGCACTAGCTTTCAGAGCGCTACTCCAAAACCACCTGATGAAGGAGTGGTGTTCTGAAAGCTAGTGCTTCCAAATAAACGTGTTGGACTATAACTTGGTGTGGTGTGATTTTTAACATAACATTCTAGGCTTTAACGTAACAGTAGACCCGAAAGCGTGTCGATCTCAAGCACAATCTTTCAAATTTTTTTTGGTATTAAAAATTGAGATCACATAAAAGTCCATTGGAAAAAAACACATTCCACAATCCAGATCCCAAATTCCAGGGCACTCAACTATTTCCTTTCACTCCCATTGTTCAAAATATCTGATGATCCCAGCACTGTATTATTTATAATTACCTCAGAGATTCCATGTATTGCAAAACTAAGTGCACCGCCAAATTTTGGTCAGGGACACAAGAATGATTGATTAGTCTAATTGCCCTGATGTTAAGTGTTTGTTATCGGTTTTATTTACAGATGATGAATAACTGATTAAGCACTAGTATGTAATCTTCTGAAATTCTCATCCAAAGTAAAATATTTCTGCCAGATTAGCTACAGATTTATTAGGATTCAATCCTATAATTATCTATACTTCTGATCATTTAAAGTAATTGTATTTGCACTTAAAACATTCAATTATCCAAAGATTTGGATTAAGGAACACTGAACTTTTAAATCACTGCATGAAGATCAATCCTCTTAAACTCTCCCAGATATCCTTACTGCCAAATCAAGATCACTCAGCCACATTAACAGATCGTTATCACATCGCTGTTCCTCGGAGTTTCCTGTGCAATAATGTACTTCATTGGCTGAGAAATGTTTGGGAGATTTTGAAAGGAATTACATAAATGAAAATATTTACTTTTACATGTAATGTACCATTGTGGTTGCGAATCCAAATATGCTGAACTTTAAAATGAGATTCTTCAAACTAACCACATAAACACAGTGGCCACTAGAGTAGCTGTAATGCCGGGAATCCTGCAGCAAGTAACTCACTTCCTGACTCGGCACAGCCTACCCACCATTTACCTTAGATAGATGGAGTTTAAAAATAGGGAGGTTATGCTGCAGTTGTACTGTCTCGGGTGCTGGTGAGGCCACACCAGGATACTTTGTAGGGTTTTCATCTCCTTACTTGAGAAAAGATATACTGGCACTGGAGAGGGTGCAGAGGAGGTTCACTAGGATGATTCTGGAGTAGAGAGGGTTGGTTTATGAGGAGATATTGAGTAAACTGGGACTATAGTCAATAGAATTTAGTAGACTGGGGGGAGGGGGAATATTAAAGAAACATAAAATTATGAAGGGAATGGATAAGATAGAAGCAGGGAGATTCCTTCCTTTGGCAGGTGAAACTAAAACTGGGGGGCATAGCCTCAATCTAAAGGAGCTGATTTAGGACTGATTTGAGGAGGAACTTCTTCACCAAAGGGTTGCACATCTGTAGAATTCCCTGCCCAGTGAAGCAGATGAGGCTACCCACTAAATGTTGTTAAGGCAAAGATAGACAGATTTTTGAACAGTAAAGGAATTAAGGGTTATGGTGGGTGGGTGGGTGGGTGGAGCTGAGTCGATGAAAGAATCAGCCATGACTTTTTTGAATGGTGGAGCCAAATGGTCTTCTCCTGCTACTAAGGTCTTATTTACAAGGCACAAAAGTGAGGAGTGTGATGGAATATTCCTCACTTGCCTGGATGAGCGCAGCTCCAACAACACAAGAATCCTGACAACATCTCGATCACAGCAGCCCGCTTGGTACACATCACATCCACATCCATTGACTGGCCCCAAACCAGCACTCAATGTGTACTCTCTACAAGATGCACTGCAGAAATTCACTAAGGAACCTTAGCGGGCACCTTTCAAACCCAAAACTAATATTATCTAGAGGGACAAGGGCAGCAGAAACATGACAGCACTACCACCTGCAAGTTCCCCTTCAAGGCCTCACCATCCCGAATTGGAAATACATCACCATTCTTCAGTGTCCCTGGGTCAAAACCTTGGAACTCCCTCCATACCAATACATGAGGGTTCCTACACCAAATGGATTGCAGTGGTTCAAAAAGGCAGTTCACCACCACCTTGATAAGGGTAACAAAGGATAAGCAATAAATGTTGGCCCAACCAGTGATGCCCATGTCGCACGAATGAATAAAGAAAATTCACAACCCATAACGCCTTCACAGCCTTGAAATGTTTTCAGCCTTCATCACAGGTTTCCTGTCAACTTGCATGAATGCCTGTCATCTTTCAGTGCCTCACCCAAATGGACACGTTTTAGTGTCATTTCCAGATGATATCAAAACAGTTTTATTGGGATGACTGCGAGTCTCACTGAGATTAATTAATATTGTCCTTACTTATTGTTTTATCAGATGTGCTTTCTTTAATGAAAGTCACTCGATGGAGATCAGCAATGGGAAACTTGTTTTTTTATATTTCCCCCTTTCGTAGAGGGCACTGAGATCGATTGCAGCTCCTGTTACTTGGCATTTTGTTACTTGAAACACTCACCATTTTCTTGCAGGTACACTAATGGCTAAGCCAGCTTTTCACGCAAGGGGAATCTGTTGATATGCTGAGAAGGACAGTGGCCGCAGCCAGACGTGTGTCGAGAGAATGGTGCTGCAAGAGCATAGCAGGTCAGGCAGCACCTGAGGAGCAGGACAGTCAACATTTCAGGGAAAATCCCTTCATCAGGAATGTGCAGACAGATGTGCACACACCATTACAAACTGTGTCCCTTTGAAATTAAAGAAAGCAGAACCTTAGGGAAATGCCAGAGGATTATAGCTGTTAGACTGGAAATGAGCTCTTAGCACAGGTTGCTCGAGGTCCTCTGGGAAATAAGGACCAATCATTACAGTCTCAGTTGACTGATTGAAGTCTTCATTCTATAGGAACATATTTAGTATTTTTTAAAAAGTTAGATGAAAGCTCCTTGCTTCTTTACTGACCCAGTACGGCATGCATATTTCATGGTTATACCTAAAACCTGTAAAAGTCTGGGTATTCGAAGCCTTCACTACAGATGATTAATAGAAGCCGATTTGCATAGTTAAACTGCAGCAGCCTGACTTGCTGTAAAGCTCAATCGTGCCTTACGTGTATTAAGGGCTTCTTACATAACCACTTGGCTGAAAGATCAAAAAATAAACACAGGTAAGGATCAACTTCGAACCAGCAAGCGGAGAGATGTGTGCTTGGCAGAAGGTTGTGACAAGGATGCGGGAGGTTCAAGTGCAGCTTCTGAAATGAAGGCTCAAATACTAAAGTAAAATGGGTTAATGACCCTAACTAATTAGTATACTCTTCTATTTCTATCGTTTGTGTAATAGTCTGAATTCCATTTCAAACATAACTCAAATAAAACAATACGTGCAGCAGAAACACAATTTAGGCATCCTCCAGAAACAAACGGATCTTGTCAAGCAGATCTTCCCCTTTGTATTTTTCCAACCAAAATAGCTAATGAGGTTCTGAGTCACAAAATCAATTCTGTAAAACAAGAATAAATAACTTAGCCTACAGCAATGGTAGAAAATGTTTTTTTTTCTCTAGAAAATGTATCTTACAACACAAATGAAGCATTATCGTCGATTGTCTTCGGGTTTCATTGCAAAGACAGAACTTAAAAAGCAGGCAGACAATTTGAGACAACTGTTGGCCCAAAGAAAAAGCTGGCGTCTTTCAAAACAATATACAATTTGAAAACTGCCATAAATCTGTCAAGTTATTGCTTCACAGGACAGGAATAAATTGATTTTTTTTAAGCACTTTATTAGTGACGAGAAATTCCAAAATACACTGCTCTCAAAACAGCAAAGAATTATTGGATTGCTACAGTGTGGAAGCAGGCATTCAGCCAATTGGGTCCACACTGACCCTCGGAAGAGCATCCCACCCATCCCTATAACCCTGCATTTCCCATGGCTAATCCACATTGCCTGTACATATCTGGATACTATGGCTAATTTAGCATGGCCAATCCACTTAACCCGCACATCTTTGGACTGCGGGAGGAAACTGGAGCACCCAGTGTAAACCCACAGAGACACGGGGAGAATGTGCAAACTCTACACAGACAGTTGCCAGAGGGTGGAATCAAACCTGGGTCCTTGGCACTGTGAGGCAGCAATGCTAATTACTGAGCCACCGCGTCGCATAGAGGGAGTGCAGTGGAATACCAAAGGTGACCTCAATTCACCGACAGCTACACCCACTATTCCAGAAGCTGTGCACTGCACTGAAGATTTGGAATTTATGCAGTGCAGCATGAGAGACTGAACATATCTAGCTGTAGGAATTTGCAAGTTGAGCAACTTTGGGTCCTCGGTTGAATATTTGAAGAGTTGAAGCTGGAGTCAGAGTTGCAGACAGTAATCATGCCAGGGAATGGGGGAAAGCCAGCTGGGCACTCTGCTCCAGGAGACACAGTTCTTAAATGAGGTCATTGAAACTTAGTCTGTGATTTGGGCGGCACGGTGGCACAGTGGTTAGTACTGCTGCCTCACAGCACCAGAGACCCGAGTTCAATTCCCGCCTCAGGCGACTGACTGTGTGGAGCTTGCACATTCTCCCCATGTCTGTGTGGGTTTCCTCCAGGTGCTCCAGTTTCCTCCCACAGTCCAAAAATGTGCAGGTTAAGTGAATTGGCCATGCTAAATTGCCTGTAGTGTTAGGTGCAGGGGTCTGGGTGGGTTGCGTTTTGGCGGGTCGGTGTGGACTTGTTGGGCCGAAGGGCCTGTTTCCACACTGTAAGTAATCTAATCTAATTTAAAGTAATCAATCTAATCAAGAACAAGAGGGTAAGATTGGAGGTGAAGCAGGTATGGTGGGGACCCAAGGGGAAGATCTCAAGAAGCCTCAGTCCCTGGAATTGTCCAAAAGTAACAAGGTACTTGCAAGCTGCGTGCATGAGCGTGGAGCCCGTAGGGAGGAGGAATGAACTGATCATGGTTCTATGGCACAACAAGCCACTCAAGTGATGGTGTTAGGAAATAATAAGATGGTACTGGTAGGGCGTCATATAATTAGGGGAATAAATATAGTTCACTGCAGCAGTGAGCATGAGTGCCAAAGGCTGTCAGCCAGGTGACAAGATTAAGGACATCTCCTTGGGGCTGGAGACAAACTCGGAGAGGGAGGGGAGGGATCGAGTTATTGTCATCCAAGTTCATACCAAAGATACTGATGGGTTTGGAAAGGATATTCCACTGAAAGAAAGATTTTGAACAGTTAGTGGCTAAATTAAAAAGCAAAACCTCAAGGTACAAATCTAAGGATTACTATCTGAGCCATGTGCAAATTGGCAGAGAGTAAATAAAGTCAAGAAGTCAAATGATTGACTCAAAGTTTGGTGTGGGAGGAATGGGTTTCACTTCAGGAGGCCCCAGGGATAGAAGGGAGTGTTCCGGTCGGTCAGGCTTCACTCATCCTGGTGAACTGAGTAACTCAGGCTGTCAAGAGGACTTTAAATTAGTTTGAGGGTGGAGGGTTTGGGATTGGCAAAATGTAGGCTTATAAAACCTAAAAAGGTATGGTGGGACTGCAGGGCAACAACTTTGATTATGATACTAGAGTGGGGCATGAAGGGACAGAGTCTAGAAGCACGCAAAAAGCAGCAATTAGGGACAAAAGAGGAACATAAAAGGTAAAAACGCAAAATAATGGCTCTTTAGTTGAATGCACGTAGTATTTGGAACAAAGTAAATTTAAATAACCATGCAAATACAGGTTAATGGAGATGATCTTGTAGCCATTACAGTGACGTGGTTACAAGGAGATCAAATCCGGGATGTGACCTTTCAAAAGGACTCAAGAGTGTGTTGCTGGAAAAGCACGACAAGTCAGGCAGCATCCGAACAGCAGAAGAGTCGACATTTCAGGCATAAGCCCTTCATTAGGAAGCATTCCTGATCAGTCATTTCTGATGAAGGGCTTATGCCCAAAACGGCGATTCTTCTGCTCTTCAGATGCTGCCTGACCTGCTGTGCTTTTCCAGCACCACACTCTCGACTCTGATTTCCAGCATCTGCAGTCCTCACTTTCTCCTTTTGAAAGGATTGACAGGAAGGAATAGGTGGTGGGGCTGTATTTTTGGTATGATATAGGATAAGTGCTATAGTAAAAAATAATCTTGGATGGGATATGATAGAACCCTTATGGGTGGAGGCGTGAAATAGAAAAATAAGACAACACTGTAGAAGCCCTCACTACGTTCCTTTTTTTTGGTGGAACTGAGAGTTGAGGTTAGGATTAGTTGAATTTTGACCAGCTGCGTGTTTTAAAGGAGAAAAACAAGTGCAGATGTTTGCTGTTGGTGACTGGCCTGAACGCTAACGTAACTTAATTACTGACCTAAAGAATACTGGAGGTGATTCAGCACTGGTCATTGCTGTGTTAGGACTGGCAGCTGGTTGGATGTTCAGTTGGTCAATCAATGGAGGACCGTGGCTAAGCAGCTAGCCCATAGAGAAAATTGATTAAAAAAAGAGAAAAGAGAATACCAGTTTTTACTGGTTTTGGCAGATGCAATCTGATTTTGGAAGCTTTGGGACTGGCTGTTATTTTTCACTCTCTCTCGTTTTCCTTCCAGTTATTGTATTGTTGAATGTTCTGAGAAAATAATCTTATTCTGGAGGAAATAAGTAAATGCTGCTGAAGATAGACTGAAATTGTTTGCACTCAGTGGTGCCTTTTTAATTAGATATACATACCTACAACCAACTCACTACACAAGAATTGCATGAATGCTTCGTAACTATTGTCTGAAAGAGTGTAATTCAATAGTAAATTATCTTTCTTTTATTCTCTTTTTAACTTATTTGCATGTCTTTGTCTGAGAGAGTGGTGATAATGATCAAAGAAAATTGGGTTGAAATCATAGATATTAATTAGATTATCTTGTTGCCCTGCTAAAATTTCAGTATTAACAATAAATTGACAATTTGTGTTTAAGTTATAAACTTGGTGCCCAAGATCTGTTATTCATAAAGTCTGGTTAGGAACAACGGGGAAATTTTGGTGGGTCATTGAATATTTTAATTTCACAGTATTGCGAATCCAGTGATAGTAAGGCTAAAGTGGCTTGCTAACTCTGTGCCGGTACATCCTTAACAGTAACTGTTTTGTAAAGCAGAGAATAAATCAGGAAATAAGAGCAAGTAAAAAAGTTAGTACATTATTACATGGATGACCTTAAACTTCACGTAAATTGGAAAACTCAAAGTGGCAGAGGTAGCCATGAAAAAGAATTCATTGAGTATATGTGGAATAGTTTGCAAGAACAACATGTTGTGGATCCATCCAGGGGTCAGATTACTTTGGTTCTGGTAATCTGTAATGAGGCACTTCAGAGGGAAAAAATATATAATTATCACTAGAAAATAAGTATTAGGGAAACTAATGGGGCTGAAGATCAATGAGTCCCTTGGACTTGATGGGATGCATCCTAGTATTTTAAAAGTAAGTATCTGCAGTGATGATGGATAGGCACTGAGAGTAATCCACCAAGAACCCTCAGATTCTGAAGAAGTCCCAGAGGTTTGGAAACTTGCCAATGTAACACATCCTTAAGTATAAAATATGGGTAATTATGGGCCAGGTAGCTTAACATCTGTCATTGGGAAAATGTTAGGGTCTAATTATAAAGGATGCAGTAACACATAACATCATCAAGCAGAGTCGTGAAGGGGAAGTCATGCCCGACAAATAAATAATAGTTCTTCGAGGAAGTAATGAACAAGTTTAATAAAGGGGAATTAGTAGATGTAATGTGTCTAGATTTCCAAAGGTATTCAGTAACGTGTCACACATAAGTGCCCATGCGTATTGGGATTTTTATATATTAGCATGCCAAAATAAAAGAACTCAGAATGTTGGGATAAAGAGGGCATTTTAAAGGTGGCACCCTGTAACTAGTGCAGTGCCACAGAGATAAGCTCTGGGCCACAATTATTTACATTATATATTAATAACTTGGATGATGGAAGTGAATATATTATAACCAAGTTTGTGGATGACACAAAAATTAGTGGCAAGGCAAGTAGTGAGGCTGACTCCACAAGGAGTCTAAAGTGGGCTATATACAGATTAAGTGAGCTTGCAAAAATTTAGCAGATGGAATGTAATGTGGGAAAATGGAGTTATGCACCTTGGCAGGAAGAATACAGCAGCTGAATATTATTTAAATGGGAAAGCTGCAGCACAGAGGACTTTGATGGCCCTAGCACATGAATCACAAAAAGCTAACATCTGAGTTCAGTAGGTAATACGGAAGGCAAATGGAAGATTAGTCTTTATTCCAAAGGGAATGGAGTATAAAAATAGAGAGGTCTTGCTAAAATGACAAGACACTAGTTAGAATACAGCTGTAACACAGTATATAATTTTTGTCCCATATCCAGAGAAACATACACTGGCATTGAAGGCAGACCAGAAAAAGGTTCACAAGGTTGATCCCGGGTATGAAGGATTTTCTTATGAGGACCAAGTTCACTATGTTGGACATTTACTCATTAGAGTTTAGAACATCGAAAGGAGACCTTGTTGAAGCACAATTTTAGGATTTCAACAGGATGGATGTGGAGACGCCGTTTCCCCTTGTGAGACAGAGTCTAGGACCAGAGGAAATAATTTTAGAAAAAGGACTCGCCCATATCAGACAGCAATGAGGAGGATGGTAATTTCTGTGGAATTGTTTACTGAAAGGTGCTGTCAAGACTAAATTGATACATGTATTCAAGATTGAGAGAGATTGCTAATCGTTACGGGAATCGGGATTTTCAGAGAGATTTGGCAAAGAAAGTGGTGTTGAGGATTATCAGATCAGCCACAATCTTGTTGAGTAGCAGAGGAGACTCAATGGGCTAAATGGCCTACTTCCGGTATTTTGGTTTTATGATAGATTTAGACATTTTCGAAGAGCAAAGAGATTTTACAGAAGTAGAGTGACATCTAGCTATTTGTAATTAATGTTACACATAATCAATTCTCCAAATGCCAACAGTTGAATATGATACCAAAGTCATGGTTAGGAAAGTAAAGATGAAAAACAAAGTGTGCACTGAGCTGCAGATATAGGTACATCAATGCTCCCTTGGATTTATATTTGTTGCTCTCAGCTCTGAAACATTCCAGATTGCTGCACAGTTTCTGAGAAGCAGTGATTGATGTGCACACGAATGCCTCTGCACGAGTTTATGTCCTCCTGGTCTGTCCCTTAAGGGTGACTGCTCAGGTACTTTGCATTGAAAAAAGTTCTAAATAGGTCTTGGAGGTTAATTATTATCCAGGGAGAATTTCAAAGATTGCTAAATACTCAGGACCTCTCATTACCGTAAGCGTTATTTTAAATCAACAAAATTATAGGAACAACAAGTCACCTTCTCTTTAGATCTTTTTATAAAGACAGTTGTTCAGCAACAATTTTGCAGTGTTCAACAATGAATGACAACTTGAGTGTGACAAAAGCTCTGACTTTATTGAACAAAATATTTTGAAAACGCTTTCAGATTCATACTTACATTTTTGCTCTCAGTGGCAAGGGGTTAACATTATGAGATATGTACTTGTTTATTTATTTCAAGGAATTATGTTTGCATCAAGCTCATGTTGACAATTAGATATAATCTTTGAAATTGCAGGGCTCTGGCCTGGTACAGAACTGCACTATGCAACACAGGTCACAGGAGAAGTGGGCCTGGGGATTACTGCAGCTGATTTGTAGTTCTGTGCTGTTCAACTCTAGACTGCAAATCAATGTCTCCAATGCTACTGGTCATAGCACGCCCGATGGTGCCTAAAAATCAGAGTCAATGACAAGTTGAACAGAATCAGAAAGAGTAAATCACCAAGTATGTAAGTGTACACTGAGATGCTCTCATTCATATTTCTCAGTTACTGATTATAATCACAAGTGGTAACATTAACGGCATACAAAAAGAGATCTTTTCCCATGGCCTGCCTATCCACCTGGAGATAGCCAATAAGCCCTAAAGATGCTTAAAAAGCTCTGTAGATTCCTGCCCAAATACTATTTTTTTTTTGACTGGGCAATTCCTTTAAATCAAAGCTAAGTGATCTGGCCAGCTTTATAATTGATCGGGGGACTGGCCAAACAATCAGGCCAGTGTGATCAAAGGGCCAGATGGTTCCAATCAGCTACGCATGCCGAACCCACCGGGGGAGCAAGAATGAACAGGGGAAACTTGAGAAGCCAACTCTGATTTCAACCATAACAATAAACACAAGTCACATACCAGATGCTCTAGGCTTGCCTTAACTACAGAGAGGCATACACCACATCACTTAACTGTACTAACATGGTCAGTTGTAACTATAGCACTGACCCACTTAGATTGCATGCCACACACTGCAGCAATCAACAGGTCTATCTGTGTGCAGGCATTTCAGTGGGACATCACTAAAAATGCCTGCACAAACTAGTCTCCAATGAGTTTTGCCCACCCTCATTTCTTTACTTATCAAGATCACTGAACACATTTCTACAGCAACTTTTTAACCTCTGTCTTTCAATTATGCTTAGAACATGGAATTACTGCAGTTCAGTAATTAGGGGGTCAAAATTATAAACCTGTACTAACAAAGAAAAATAACATTAGGGAAAAAAAACACTGTTCTGATCCCAGCTGATGTTATGACTGGACAAGTCAAATCCCCGACTGAAATCTGCCTTGCTCTTTTTTTTTTGGGTTTTATCACTGAAACGTAAGCATGTAATGTGGCAGATTTGGTTTCAACAATAGAATAGAAGTTTATTATGGAAAAAAATGAATAGAAAATAAAATAAACCAAACTATTTATAAATAGTGCCTGATTGAAAATTTCAAAACATTCAAGGAAATATAATCCCAACAGCATCCAAGTACAATACTCAAATACAAGATAGAATTTGCTTCTCTGTCATACAGAAGGTGTGATTTACCTGTGGCTTTAATTCCTGGTTTGGAAAATCCATTCACCTCTTCCCTGAGCCTTGATACAACTGAGCTTAGACTTTCTCAGCTTCAAATAACCTCTTCAGGCTTTTAACGAAACACTTCTGGTCTGGCACTTGAATATTGCACTTCTTATACTGAGGTAACCTATTTCCTAACAGCTCTAAATTATGATCCTTTTTTTAGGAGCACCTGTTTTACATATCCAGCTTCAGTAAAGACAAGAACAAAGGTTCCCAAACTGAAATCTAAAAGCTTTTTTCCAAGGTGTGGGTGTTTTCCCTAAATCAAAAACAAAAAGACATTTCTAAACTGAAGGCACAATGAATAGTTGCTTACTTTCTTTGCTGGTAAAGACTTTCCCAGTGCAAACAAAACCCATGCTCAGATGAATGAATGCACACTCAGATTTTTTTTTTTAAATCACCATGGGTACAGAAATACTTACATGTTCATTATTAAATCCCTTCAGACTAATCCCACATATCATGCATTAAAAATCCAAACTCAAAAATAAACGATAATCAAAATATAAATAAAGCACACATTTTACATCACAGCAGAGGCTCCATTCTAGAGAAACAAAATTCAAAATGTAAAGGCCACATTGTATGTTTATTCTTCCATTAGCAGAGAGAGTTGCGTGTCTAAGTGAGGGAAGAGTGAGGGTAAGTATATGAGAGACAGCATGAGCATGTGTATGAGTGCATGTATGTGTGTGTGTGAGTGTATGTGAGAATGAGTGAGAGTGATTGTGTACGTGCGTGTGCGCGTGTACATGTGAGTCTGTGTAAGTCAGTCAGATGGAGTTTTCAGTGGCACTATGTGTTACCTTCCATTGCGCCTTCAGTCAGAACTGATCTCATCAGGATTTGACTTTCCCTTTGTCTACAAGCAACCTGAGAGAAGAACTCCTATAAAAGTCTCCTTTCAATTCAAAAAACTTACAAGAGCAGAGCGCAGTAACTTTACCCTCCTCTTATTCACCTTTCATGACAGGGGTCATCATACAAATATTCTCTAAGGGGTTTGTACATGCCTCTGGCACCTCACTCAGGTAAACATTCTTTATTGGGAATCTTACATATTGAATATTGCGAGGCTTTTGGGGAATGGACTTAATGGATAGTGATAAATGTTTCCCTTGTTCAGAAATACAGATACCAACTGAAGGGTTGCACTACAAGATCAACTAACTAGATGATTTAGCATCTGGTTGATTTATCCAACACTAGTTGCTCATTTTTATTTTACACCGAGTGTATAACAGTCACCCAAAACATTAAAACAAAATCCTCTCCAAACTTTAATTCTTTGTTCTTCAAGTCAGAATATGGAAACTGACTTTTCTATTCTTAATGAACAGAGAAATCTACTGCCAGCAAGATAAATGGAAGCATGTTACACCAGAACCAAACTTACTTTGACAATAATCTTCCATTCTGTCATGAAGCAGTTGCAATCCAAGCCAACCATGTACCTCATGTAAATAGTTGATTTCAAATAATCAAGATCGTCTCACATCATATTAAACTTGCACAACATTTTGACAGAGTGGATGCAGAGAGAGAGAGAGAGAGACACAGACAGACAGACAGACAGACAGAAAGAGAGACACACAGAAAAAAATGTTTGTATTGTGGGGAAGAGCAAAACTGGAAAAGTGATAAAGAAATTCAATAGGGAATTCAAAAGAAAATTCTTCACCCAAAAAAAAGTGACAAAAAAGTGGAACTTGCTAGCACAGGAAGTGAATAGTAAGGATACACTTAAGGGGAAACTAGACAAGTGAAACAGGGAGAAAGCAATAAAGGGTTACAGTGATAGATTTAAATAACTAAAGATGGGAGGAGGCTGGAGTGCAGCATAAACACTAGCAATGGACTGGTTGGGCCAAATACCGTACTTGTGCCATGTACCTTATGTAATTGGCTAGGACACCCTGTATTCGGTCAGTATTAGGCTCACTTACCTATACACATGCTTAAGTCTCCTTTGACTGGTTGGCAACTGTCTACAGCATTCACAGTGTGCATTCTGGTCAGTTTCCCCAGGTACACAGCAGCTAAATTCTCCTTCCTTTGAGAGATTATTGAAGGTTGCCACTCAATGTAAAAAATTAAGATCAATTAGCTCCATAAGAATGACTACTAGATCACTCCTGACATTGCAATCTCCCTTATCTCCACAATAGTGAGCTACCTCCGGGGCACAGTAGCCAGCAAGCCAATAACAAGTGGATGACACTAGCACCACAGACCGTCACTGGTCTGTTAAAGCAAGTGCTGCATTCCTCCCACAATCCAATTCAAGCCCAATGCTATTGTGGCCATTTCTAGTGTTTTTCAAAAAGTGACTTTTCGGTTCAGACATATTCCCAGGTGTGAAATCATGAGCTTGTCAGACAAAGCAGCTTGCAGATTTGACACTTTGCCTTCACATCATCAACTTATCAGAGGGGAATAACAATAAACGTCATTAATGTTGAACACAATGACCTTAGAACATAGCCTCCTACTTCCTGCACAAGATGATAAGCACAGTTAAGGTTATGATGTCAATGCAGAAGTTGAACTGAATTTTACATACGTTAAAAATGCATTGATGGGATGTCGCACCTCTGGCTAGGCAGTCAATTTTAGCCAGCCATTAACTTATCCATGAGAAGGTGGTGGTGAGCTGCCTTCTTGAATTTCTGCAGTCCTTGGAATGTAGGTACACCCACCCATGCTCACAGGAAGGAAGGGAGTTCCAGGATTTTGACCCAGTGACACTGAACAAGCTGTAATATATTTCCCAGTCGGAATGTTGAGTGGCTTAGAGGGCAATTTGCGGGTGGTAGTGTTTCCATGTATCTGCTGTCCTTCTAGAATGGTAGTAGATACTGGTCTGGAAGATGCTATCAAATGAGCTTTGGTGAGTTTCTGCACTGCATCTTCCAGATGGTGCACATTGTTGCTGCTGAGTGTTGGCGATGGAGGGACTGAACATTGAAGAGATTCCAGTCAAGTGGGTGGCTTTCTCTCGGGTCGAATTGTGCTTCTTTAGAGTTCTATAAGCTGTATCCATACCGGCAAATAGAGAGAATTGTATCGCATCCTGAACTTGTGCCTTACCAATGGTGGACATGCTTTGTGAATTCAGGTGATGAATTATTCACTGCAAAATGCTTCTGATCTGCTGTTATAGAAAGACTATGAATATGGCTTGACCAGTTCAGATTCTGATTAACGGTAACACCAGGTTGTTGATCCTGGAGGGTTCAGCATTGGTAATGTCATTCAATGTCAAAGAGCCATGGTTAAAGTCTCTATTGTTGGAGATGCTTATTGCCTGACATTTGTATAGTATACTTATCACAAATTAATTGCCAGCCCAAATCTGGATATTGTCCAGGTCTTACTGCATTTTAATTCAGGCTGCTTTCAATATCTGAGGAGTTGCAAATGCTGCTGAATATTGCTTGTCAATGTTTGCATATTCCCACTTCTGACCTTATGGAGGAAAAGTTATTAAATGGAGCAGCTGGAGATGGTTGGGCCTACAACACCATCCTTCAGAAATGTTCTGGACCGGAGATGATTGATCTCCAACAACCGCAACCATCTTCCTGTGCGTCAGGTATGACTCCATCCAGTGGTGAGTTTTCCCACAATCCCCACTGACTCCATTTTTGCTGGGACTCTTCAATGCTACCATGACCTCACCTCTAGAATTCAGCAGTTTTGTCCATGTTTGAACCAAGTCTGAAGTGAGGTCAGGAGCTACATGGCCCCGACAGAAGCCAAATTGGGCAGTGAGTAGGTTATTGATGTGGGCCTGCCAATGACACCTTCCATCACTTTACTGATGATCGAGAGTAGTGTCTAGTGACTTAGTGCAAACACTGAACACATTATTCACTGTCTTCAGCCATTTCATGATATTATGTGGAGTGAAGTGAACCGTAATTCAGTGGTAGCATTTCCTCTTCCAAATCACAATGTTATTGGCTCAGCCCTGATGCAGACTGATGCTTTCTCACAGCACTGAGGGCATGGTAACCTGTCAGATCTGATGTTGTCAGGTTGAGATGTTAAATTAAACTCTTTTCTTGGATTAGGGTAATATAATCTAACCCACCATTCAAAGAAACCTAGACAATGTCCCCTTGTGCTCTGCCCAATATCTACCTTTCAACCAGCATTACTGAAACAGATTATACCACTTAACCATGAAGCATTAGAGATAGAGTCATACAATCATACAGCACAGAAACAGTCCCTTCAGATAATGCTTCTTCTGGTAAAACTCAAGCTTAACATCTCTTCTTTGGCAGCAAAGCTCGATGTGATAGGTTGGATCCTTAAAAGGCAAGAAATAAATACAAGTTCTCTATATCAAAAGGTGCAGTGTAAAAACAAAGGATCTGATCCCCTTGTCTAGCATTTCAGATGGTGCTAACCAAATGACATTAGGATTAGATTACATTACAGTGTGGAAACAGGCCCTTCGGCCCAACAAGTCCACACCGAACCGCCACCCACCCATACCCCTAACCTAACACTACAGGCAATTTAGCATGGCCAATTCACCTGACCTGCACATCTTTGGACTGTGGGAGGAAACCGGAGCACCCGGAGGAAACCCACGCAGACTCGGGGAGAACGTGTAACCTCCACACAGTCAGTCGCCTGAGGCGGGAATTGAACCCGGGTCTCTGGCGCTGTGAGGCAGCAGTGCTAACCGCTGTGCCACCGTGCCGCCCACTAGTTTAGAATGCAGTTAAAATGTTCCAAACATTTTAGAGAGTGTTCCCTCAGTCAACACTAATAATTCAACTTATTTGGAGCAGGATGATGGGAGGTTATGGATATCTTGCTGTTAAACAGCAGCCATTTTGTACACAAGAGTAACCCAACCTCAAAACTAGTTGAAGCACTTGACCACATGCAACATTGAGATGAAGCTGTGATTCTACCATGAAGTTAAACAGAATGCCAACACTCATTGTCTAGGCTCATATATACAAAATTTGCACTGTGATAAGGTACCAGAGAACAAATCACAAACATGGAGGCATATTCAACCATTAATTAATGGCATCAATAAGGAAAAGACAGAAGAAAATTGCAGGACATAATTTGGAATAAGATACTGACGCACAAACATGATACTTTCTTGGTGTTAATTCCTATTCAGTTCAGACCCTGCTTATTTGACATGCCTCACACTATTACTACATCATATGCTGAATAATCAATCAAATGGATTTACACACTCATTCTTGGTCCATATGCCTCTGACAACCAACAGCCCCATATCAACTAACAGATTCAAACATCCCTGGAGCAATAAAGGTTACTGGATTAGTCCCATCTCAGAAAGAAAATCCCTTCAAATGGAAAATTCGGCAGGCAGCTGGTTTCAGTTCTGAAAATTCATGTTGACTCTGACAGAAGCTCTGCATGCTTTCAGACAGCTGTGGTGTCCTCAGTACATTACAATGGTAATGAGAGCAAGGGTGTTTCCCTGAGTTCTTTACCATCAATAGCAGTACTTCCAAAACACCTGAGGACATTCATTAACTGATCAATCATGTTGTTGTATACCTGGGTTTTACAAGCCTCAAAATACTTGCACTAATCATCTTGGACTCACTTGGCTTTCATATGAGAGTTAGAAATTCCGTTATAGACCGATTGTAGGTAGAAACAGTGCACAGTAGGTAATCCAGCTGAATTATTACATGTGGCTGTTGTCTGCTGAATAGACAAATCTGGAGTTATTTAACACATCAATCTCTTCCCAATTGACTGTCTGCAGGTGTTCATCACCTGTAGAGGATCAGAACTTTGGAATTTTATTGTTTTCAAAATGGAGTGCAGGGCAGGCTGTGTTCAAAGGAATTTGCAAGTAAACAGCCTATAGCTTCCAGGTTTAAAAAGTAAAATCATTTATATTTACACAGCAGCTTTTTATGAGTTTAGGATGTCCCAGAGCACTTTATGCCACACAATGTTTTTGAACTGTAATTGTAATGTCAGAAATGAGGCAGTTTTATCAATGCAAGATCCCACAAACAATGAGATAATGACCAAATATTCTCTGTGTGTTAACTGGGAGCTAAGTACTGACCCAAACACAGGGACCAATTCCCATTCACCATCTTGGATAGTCTCATGGAATCTTTTACATCCAGCCAAGGGAATAAATCTGGCTTGAGGTTCTCATCCTCAAGTGGGTGCTCAGACCGCTGAAATGAGATGATGAATCCACAATCTTTTGACTCAGTGGCACTGAGCCACTGCAGCTGTAGGACTGATAACAGTGCCACACGATATAGGTGAATGAAGAAATACCATCAACCAACCTCCCCACAAGAAAGGAGACCAATACAGACTGACACCTGGGAAATAATGCCCATGAGTATTATGTTGTCTTCAGTACAAAGGGAGATAAAATAACAAAAGAATTATCCCTTAACGGTTCCTTATTTCTAGACTTTCATCCAAGTGTACTTGCCATAATGCCATAAAGCATTGTTATCTCTACCTGTTATACATTTACTACTATCTCACGCAATGTAGTCAGGGCAACCCATCAATTCTCTGAATGCTCAACACGAATGAACAGCTGAAAGCAATAGACATATTCATAATGCAGTCTCCAAGAGAAGCTTCCATCCTCACTGCAAAACTTATTCTAAGGAGAAGAAATAAAATTATGCATGTTTGTTTAGATGCTGCTGTACATGTCCTCCACATTTCCATAATATCAAAAGTACTTGAGCACTCACAAGGCATGATAGTTTGTGAGGGCAGAGAGCTGGTCCACATTGAAGTAGAACCTTGAAACTTCTGACTGTTGACATTATTCAAGGAGATCTCATAGGCAATAGTCACTGATATGAAGAACACAGAGTATGTGTGGGAGGGTGAAGTCACAAGCGGTGAACTGGTCATCATCTCTAACCATTCAAGTGGATAGAGAGCCAAACCCACATCATAACACATGGTTTATCAATTACATAGGTCATTTGTTCCAACAAGTTCATTCGTCACTTTAGCTGCTTCCCATCATTCCTCAGCTAAAATAAATCAGTGTAACATTCTGTTCCCTTCTCCATAATGTTTGTCCAGCATGCCCTTAAAAGTGTCTACACCATTTACTTCAAATGTTCCCTGTGGTAGTGAGTTACACTCTTTGACAAAATGCGTCAGTGCAGGCTTGGAGGGACAAAGGGCCTGATCCTGCGTTGTATTGTTCTTTGTTCACTCTTTGAGTAATAGGCATGTACCATGAGTCATAAATAAGGCACAAAACTCTTCCCTGTACTGACATGTCAGTTTTCTCTCAATTGGGAGTACTTCTGCCTCTAAGGATTATGGAGAGAAAGTGAGGGCTGCAGATGCTGGAGATCAGAGCTGAAAATGTGTTGCTGGAAAAGCGCAGCAGGTTAGGCAGCATCCAAGGAACAGGAGAATCGACGTTTCGGGCATAAGCCCTTCTTCAGGAATGAAGGGCTTATGCCCGAAACGTCGATTCTCCTGTTCCTTGGATGCTGCCTGACCTGCTGCGCTTTTCCAGCAACACATTTTCAGCTCTAATGATTATGGAGTCAAGTCCCATTCCACAGCATTATACAAGGTGCACCGTACAAGGTGCTTAGATTAAGATGTTAAACCAACTCAACTGGTTTATTTCAAAAGGGAAGGTCACTCTGACGTTGCAAATGTAATGGTATTCTCCTGGTCACTGAATTGCCACACATTGATGGAGTTGGATCTCTTCCTATTCAGGAAGGTTGTATACTTTTGACCTGAGACTAAAAAGGATAGGCAATACATACAATCATACTTGCAAAGCCTACCTTCTATGAGCATAAATGGCAACAGTGAAGATACATTAAAAAAAAAACAATATTTCTGAAAATTTTGGTTCTTGTTATTTTAATGCCAAACTGCTAAAGGGAGCAGCCTCTAATTTGAAAGAAAAGTTTAGACTTAGATTTGAAAGGGGTAGAGGTTAAAAGTTGCAATTCTGTTAGTTTCCAATCACTGTTCCTACATTGCCCTCCAGCCACATATGCTTTATATACATTTTTTGTCAATATTGTTTGAAATTCTTGTGAGTCTGATTTTATTTTTTTCAGGCACTGGTTTCACATCCTATTGTGTCTCCACAAGTCATTTGGTGTCTGTGTTTCCCTGACTTTAGACCTGTAGAAGTCTCTCCCCACTGCCCATAAAACTTACACCAGCAGCCACCCGATTCTCAACAACTGGGGCTGCAAACAAAAGATCCTGGCCCACAGTATAGGGGAGCTCAGGATAAATCTATCTTCACTTGTTGCTGAATTCATTGTTCTTAAATCTACTTTCCAGTGTGATATAATCAGATCTGCAATTGAACTTACAATGGGAAAAAAAGGCTGATCATAATTTGAAAGCATACAATATGTTTGAATTGCATAAACCATACTCAAGCTTAATGTAAAGATCAAAATGGACAATCTTCTTAGCATTCTTGGTAATTATTTTCTTGTTAGCGAATAGTAAGACCGCAGTAGCACAAGATATCATTGCCAAGTGCTGGATCTCACTTGACGCAATTGCTTTCTGTCGTTACTAAGGAAGTTTTCGAAAAAAGTTATTGAGGTTTACTGCTGAAATTCCACTTCCTACAAGAGTATGGTAACACAGATTCCCCCAGTGGCATCTTACGTAAACATAATTGCCTTCTATGATATTGAGCAATGCAAACCACAAAGATCCCACATTAAATTCCTGGTCTGTGCTAAGCTAGTTGATCACAGCTGTAAAAAGCACGGTGAACCTCAGCAACCCGGGGCCAAGGTTGGAAGAATGTCAGGGTGCTTCTGGACTACTTTTGAGTAAACCTGTGGAAAATATGCCGAGGTAAACTAATGAGATAGGATAGAATTGGGATTAGCTGTGGTGCCATTTGTGTTGGAATTCACTGCATGGACTTCCATTTAAAACAATGAATATTTGGCTGAATTACTAACAGGCAGTAACTTAGAAGCATTTTCTTGGACTAAAAGATGCTATATAAATTCACATTGTTGTAGAATGACACTCCAGAATGAATCAAGGAACTTCATTTGACAAGGAAAGAAAATAGTGGCAAAAAGAGTTCCTGCTAATTAACCATTCAGGAACATTATCAAAGATTACTCTCTAAATGTTAGTGGAAAGTTGTATCAGTCCAGTTTATAGGGTCTGGTGGCATAGTGGCTGTGTCCCTACCTCTGGCCAATAAGGTCCAGGTTGAAGTCCCACATCCACATATGATGGCCATGGAGGGGCATCAGAACACATCTTAACAGGTTAATTTAAAATAAATCCCTGCAGGGTCACCATGCGGAACTTGAATGAGATTACTTACATTATCCCCATTCAACATCACCAGGCACTAATGGAACAATGTGGTAACATGACAGCTGGCAAAGGTCAAAAGCTAGCCAGGGTTAAAAGGGTCACTGAGGTCCGATACATCTATTATTCAGTCAACGAACATGAGGTGCTGTCAGAATAGATTTGTCACTGGCCATAATAAGGTTTGCGGAACTCAAAGGGAAAAAAGAAGTGTAAATCACATTTGTGTTGCCTTCAAAAGAAGTTGATTTTTATTTTCCTCCTTCTTCTCTCAGGAGAATTAGTTGAAGCTACGGTATGGTCCCATGAGTGAAGAGATGTTGTTGTTCCTCATCAAAGTGACCACTGGTTGTACTTAAACTCCCAACTCAGCTTTCTATGTGATTCATTACATTCAAGCTTGATCCTTCTCTCTCCCAACATCTACCCAATTGTGGGAGAAAGTGAAGACTGCAGATTCTGGAGATCAGAGTCAAGAGTGTGGTGCTGGAAAAGCACACCAGGTCAGACAACATCCGAGGAGCAGGAGAATCTCAATTGTCCAGAGGAAGGGTCACTAGACCTGAAACATTAACTTTGATTTCTCTCCACAGACACTGCCAGACCTGCTGAGATTTTCCAACAATTTGTTTATGTTTCTGATTCACAGCATTTGCAGTTCTTTCAGTTTTTATTTATCAAGTTGTTCTGACCATTACAAGACCACTGAGTAACAATAAAGGGTTAGAGACCATAGCTACATCCTCCGCACGCTATTCAGAGTCATTGAGGTCAACGGTAACACAACTACTGACACACTGGCTGTAATCAACTCATCCCACACTAAATCAGTTCACACATCCAAGCGTGATGAAGGGCTTATGCCCGAAACGTCGACTCTCCTGCTCCTCAGATGCTGCCTGACCTGCTGAGCTTTTCCAGCATCACACTTTTCTACGCAGTTGCAGAGAATATCCCCTAAATATTACCTGAGGAAAGGCAAATATTTGTTGAACCCTAGTTTCCTAAAAATACCATTGTGTATTATTAAGATGGTAATGAAAATGGAAGCATCCATGTCACAAACACTGAATAAATTGAGTAATTTACCCTCACGTTGGTTGGGGGTAGGAAACAGATTGAGCTTTTTTTGGGTATATGGAGACACTATCCCATACCCCCAATCCAGTGCCTGAACAGTGAGACTTGGCCCAGGTCAATGTTGGGTCTTTCAATGGACCCAGCTTAGTGTAAAGTTGCCTGGAAAGGAAACCAGGAGCAGACCACAGCTGTCTTTGGATAAATGACATTTGTGGACCGGAGGAGGAAAGCAAAACTGGAGGTTAGGAATGGCAGGTTCAAAGTTAATCGATTGGAGGCTGCAAAGACATAGGTAAGAGATCAGGCACGAGAAGTGAACATGAAAGTGGGGGTTAACTACACATAGTGTTTCAACATGGGCCAAGGGAAACACAACTGCACTCTAAATATGGACCCTGGATTCCTCCTTTCTTTCTTTCCTTCCAAATATCCCAAGCAATTTGTCTTGGGCCAAAATATTGAATGGCTTCATGACTGCCAAACTAGGTGCTTAGTAAACCCAACGAACAGCCACCACATTGAAATATCCGCAAGTTTCTTTTCTCAGATAGCCTACTATTTAAAAATGGTTTTCATCACTTCCTTTCACACTTAAGAGATTTAGTTTTCCATATCCTGAAGGGGGTCATGAGGTAGAATGATTGGCACCTACTGAAACGTTGATCTCTAAATGCACAAGGATCTCATTGTACTGGATTTTTGAGATTTTGATAGAGGTGTTAGTCCCTGAAGGATTAACCCTCAGATTATTAACATTCAAAAGGAGTTGTGAGAAAACC
The DNA here is from genome assembly GCF_037043375.1 of Chiloscyllium plagiosum. NCBI lineage: Eukaryota > Metazoa > Chordata > Chondrichthyes > Orectolobiformes > Hemiscylliidae > Chiloscyllium > Chiloscyllium plagiosum. Next base: position 128,889,770 of record NW_028270142.1, on the reverse strand, counting down.
CAAGGTGAGCAAGTACAGCAGGCACAACTGATTTCAGCACTGACAGGTATACTCATAACCATGTGAGGCTTGATGCAGAAGTCTGAAAATGGCAGAAAGTAAGAAAGCAAAATTAAAAAAAAAACAATGAAGAGAGAGAAAGAAAGGGGGAAAAGTGGGAAAGAGAAAAGAAGAGGGGAAAGGAGAGGGGGGGGGGAGGTTGAGAGAGTTGGGCGACAAAGGAGGAAGAACCCAGAGAGCTGAGAGAGGAAAGGAAATGGGAATGGGAATGGGAATGGGAAAAAAAGAGAAATGGTGAAACAAATATTGAATAACACAAGTTGTGTAAAACAGAATGTGGAACACAATAACTTTGGAGCCACCCAACTGGTTACTGAAAGATCAACGCAGAAAATCTCAGATTTTTAACTTGTTTTGCTTATAAACTTCATGAAGCATCTCCGTTGTTCAGTGTTTAGCACACATAAAGCTTCACCCCTCCAATGCAATTCTTCCCTCACAATAAAAAGAAATTAACCATCAGGTAGGGTAATCTAATGCAGGTAGTACACGTCCAGCATCTGATAAAAACAAAAGATTCTAATGACAGAGAATATTGACTTATACATAATACATCAGTCTCACGGCAGATTTGAACGTTTACCTGTGTGTGGGACCAAGACTTGAAGGAAGTTCAGTTACACAGCTTTGATCCATGATTGGTATTCTTGATGGAGAATAGGAGTGGTAAGCTGTTAAAACCACACTGCCTGAATCATTTAACTCCATTCTCCGAGGCGCATGCTTCTCTATACTCTGAGTGACAGCTAGCGCTGGAAATATTCACTCGTCATGTACTGTGAGAGATGCAGACTGCAAAATGTTCTTAAAGGCGACAGTTCTGTCTCTCTCTCTCTCTCTATACTGTGAAAGCCAGGCGACGAAACAGGATTAGCATAAGAACGCCTCCCCAGACACCAGTGGCCAGTCACCAGCATCTAGGGAGGTATCCTATACACCAGTGTTTCTGGACACCACAAGCAAGCCAGAGCTAAGCTTTCATTAACCACTCTAAACTAATTGGGGGAAATAGATGGACCGCAAATTATTTAATTTTCACGTTAGCTTGTGGATATGTCTCGTCAGTACAATGTCTGAAACTGAAGTTAACCTGTCTTTTGTCCAAAAAAAGAGGGGGGGGGGAAAGAAACACTGCCGTTCAGTTACATGCAGCCGAGAGATGTTCCTGTTGTAAAATGAAACCTTTGTAAGCCGGAGCCAAGAAAACCAGCGCGCTATCAAAGTGTCTCCATGAAAAATTCAGGAAGTGGAATTGCATGGCTGTTTGAACAGTCGAGGTAAACCCTACCGAGCCTCAGGGCGCTCGCACAGTCAAGGTTACTGGCAGGCGAAATATTTGATGTTTCTCAACTAAGCTGAGGAAAATGTAACCCTTTAATGCAAATTAATCTCAGTCAGTGCCCTGTACGCTTGGGAGGGCGAACTATAATGGTTACCGCAGACAAGGTGGTAACTCTCTATGTAAACTTCAAAGAATAGCAATGGTTAGTTAAAGTTTTGTGTTAAAACACTGGGTGAACGCTGCTTTGTTTAAGGTGCCTGCCAACACATTATAATTGCTCGCATGCTGCTCCAATCATCACTTGACTCGAAGTTATTTGGAAAATAGTGGTTTAAGTAGAATCTCAGCCAATGATTAAAATAAAGACCCACTTAAGTGCCAGGCATAGCCAGTCACATGCGTAGATCCTTGTAATTTTCACTTTAGCATTTTATAGGCAAAATGCGGCTAGACTGGACGGAAAAGTTGGCCCAATTGCTTATCTAGTCAAAAGTACTTGTGGGGGAAATGTCTCACGATGCCTGTCATATGTAAGATGTCAGAAGCTTCTAAACCGCTGCACATTTAATTCCCTGAATGTGTTACAGCTCTCATTTGGTTTCCGGGCAAGTAAAATCCTTTGCTGGGGAAATGAGCCAATAGCTGATCCCTCAACCATTCCCCTGCCCCAGTGCTTTCCCACCCCAAACCACCTGATACTTTTTTTGGCCCTTGCAAAGCCCGAGTCCAGAACTGCTTTCACCGGTTAATGTATACACTGAGATTTCATGGACGGTTCTACTCACTATAACATAAAAAGAACTGCAGATCGGAAACAAAAACAAATTGCTGGAGAAACTCAGCAGGTCTTACTGCATCTATGGGAAGAAAGCAGAGTTAAGGTTTCAAGAGCAGCGAATTTTTATCAGAACTCCAATGAAGAGTCACCAGACTCTTCGGTCACTGAGATGTTAATTCTACTTTCTTTCCACAGATGCTGCAAGACCTGCTAAGTTTCTCCAGCAATTTCTGTCTTTGTTCTGTTCACTATGAATTGGCCTTATCAGAAATCTTGTAAATGGAGTCTGAGTCATTTGCTCATTGTGGTAGTGTTCCTACCTCTGGATCTGGAGGTCCACTTCACTACTCCAAATGTCATAACATCGCTGAACAGGTTGCTTAGAGAATATGTAGCACATTGAAGCCATATTGTAGGGTAATGGTTACACGAACCAGTTCATTGCTTGATGTACAGTAAGCATGCTCATGGAAAGGACTAAGCTCACCACTTTCAGTCCTGAAAAGTGCCCAGCATGTTTTCCCTGCGGTTTGAGCTGTTATTAAGCATTTCCAACTAGCAGGGTGCTGCCGTCAAGTCAGAAAGACATTCTGCTTTTCTCACAAGTCTGTAAAGTTATCTGTGAAGTTCATTGTCAAAATGATGCTAGGGATGTAGATATATCCCATAGTCTGATGGATTGTATTAAACCACATATCCCTTCAACTGTTTGCAACAAGCAAGGTACTGACTGAACCCAAACAACTCTGAATACATTATCCAACATTATATCTGGTTTCATGATTGGACAACACTTGTTTAATAATTGAGTATGTTAAGAATTATTTTGACAACCTAATTTAAGATTGTTAGTCAGGTTTACAGTGTGGTGCAGCTGTATACAGAGTCCTATTCAGTCGGTTAACTAACATCCTTTAGGGCAGTTGTCAATTGACTATGTCCAGTCTAACCTCTACATGACGTTGGTTCCATACCTATGCAATTAATTTTTAATTGCCCCCTCCCCCCAAGGAGACTGAAAAGTCATTTAATTGGATCAAAGGCCAGTTGGAATATTGCGTGGAATTCTGGTCTCCTTCCTATCGGATGGATTTTGTGAAACTTGAAAGGGTTCAGAAAAGATTTACAAGGATGTTGCCAGGGTTGGAAGATTTGAGCTACAGGGAGAGGCTGAATAGACTGGGGCTGTTTTCTCTAGAGTGTCGAAGACTGAAGGGTGACCTAATAGAGGTTTATAAAATCATGAGGGGCAGAGATAGGATAAATAGACAATGTCTTCTCCCTGGGGTGGGGGAGTCCAGAACTAGAGGGCATAGATTTAGGGCGAGAGGCATCTGGATGGGTAAATGAATAGGAAGGGTTTAGAGGGATATGGGCAAAATGCTGGCAAATGGGGCTAGATTAGGTTAGAATATCTGGTCAGCATGGACGAGTTGGATCGAAGGGTCTGTTTCCGTGCTGTTCATCCCTATGACTCTATGACTGTGACTCTCCCGAGTCTAGGGAAAACTGAAAGATTGTGGCCAGCATCGCTGCAAATTCCACTTTCACTTCCTCCAAAATCTTTGATGCATCTCATCCGATCCTTGGTGCCTTGCTAACTTTAAGTATCAACAGCTTATCCAACACTTCAGCCGTATCTATTTTGAATCCGTCTAATGACTGAGTTCTCTCTTCTGCCACTACGACCTAGGTTACATCTCCCTTTGGTAAAGAGATCTCAGCTATGCCCCCGACTCCTGATATAAATCCTCTTTTTAGTCCCTAAACGGCCTACTCCTGTTCCCTCCGTTTTATTGCTTTGATGCCTGTAGAAGGTTTTGGGACACCCCTTTATGTTTGTTGCCAGACTTTTCTCATAATTCCCACTTGCTTCTCTGACTTGCTTTTTCATCTCCCCTATGAACCTTCAATATTCCTCAGTCATGACTCCTTTTATTTCACAAAAGATGTAATTAGAGGCAATCCAGCGAAAGTTCCAAGGTTGATTCCAAGTATGGAGGGATTTTCTTATCAGGAGAGGTTGAATAGGTTGCCTTGTAATCATTGAGGTTCAGAAGAATGATAGGCGACCTTGTTGAAATATATAAGATGCTATGAGGATTTAACAAGGGAGATATGGAAAGGTTGCTTCCCCTTGTGACACAGTCTAGCAGCAGAGGTCATGACCTCAGAGGAAGGGCTCACCCATTTATGGCAGATCTGAGGATGAACTTATTTTTCCAGGTGGTGAATCTTTGGATTTCGTTATGGCAGAGGGCTGTAGAGACTGGGTCATTAAGTATATTCAAGTTTGAGATAGACAGATTTTTAATCAGTTAATGGATCGAAGATTAAAGTGATAATGCAGGAAAGTAGAGTTAAGGATTATCAGACCAGCTGTGACCTCATTCAGTGGCAGAGCAGAACTGATGGACTGAATGGTCAACTTCTGCTCCTATGTCTTTAAGTGTAATGGACACCTCCAGGAACATAGGTCACCTGAACATATCTCAATGTGATACAAATGCTGTATCCCTTCAGCTACAACCAGCAGTTAAGTTACTCCAGGGCAATGCTGAAAATTTGCATTCGGATGTGATAGACTAGGTTATTGTTACACTTCTCCAATTAAAATTTTCATTCAATTTTCTCTATTGAGATTATCAAAGGCATTATAGAAACAAGTCTTTCTTTCTTCCACATTCAGCACAAAGGAAGTACAGTCAAAGTGTATAGCTATGTGGATGTGCAAGAAGGCACAAGTGTTAAATTGGAAATAAAGGCTTTGGAAGAGTTTCCTCAAGGTTGCTGGCTTCACCACACTGCATTGTAAATGGTATCAGATAACCAATCATCATATTAATCATTGTCTAGACCGTATTGGTTCACAAATATATTAAATACGTAGGTGTAAGAATGCAGCTTGTCCACCAGGACTCTGTCCCATGTTCCCCACTGCTGTGTCATCTCCTGGGAGAGAGGCAGAGAAAATGATAATGATTCGAAATGATTCAGATTGTGGAATTCACTACCACAGGGTGTGCTTGATGCTATAGCATGGATCAGAATAATCTAAGCAAGTATATGAGGGAAAGGGAATGAGAGTGTTAAGTTAATAGATTTAAATGAAAGAATGGAAGAGGCTGGAGCGAGTATAAATGCATGGAATACTTCAGCCAACTTCTTAGCCATAAATCTATTGAAAGGAACGTTATGTGTTGAGTTATCATTTTTGATAACAAGGTTTTACAATGATTCCCTTCACTTTGACTTATAAAATACTTCTTATACCCTTTTAAAAAAGACCAGAAGTCAATAGACAATAGGTGCAGGAGTAGGCCATTCTGCCCTTCAAGCCTGCACCACCATTCAATATGATCATGGCTGATCATCCTTAATCAGTATCCTGTTCCTACCTTATCTCCATAACCCTTGATCCCACTATTCTTGAGAGCTCTATCCAACTCTTTCTTAAATGAATCCAGAGACTGGGCCTCCACTGCCCTCTGGGGAAGAGCATTCCACACAGCCACCACTCTCTGGGTGAAGAAGTTTCTCCTCATCTCTATCCTAAATGGTCTACCCCATATTTTTAAGCTGTGTCCTCTGGTTCGGCACTCACCCATCATCGGAAACATGTTTCCTGCCTCCAGAGTATCCAATCCTTTAATAATCTATATGACTCAATCAGATCCCCTCTCAGTCTTCTAAACTCAAGGGTATACAAGCCCAGTCGCTCCAGTCTTTCAGCGTAAGGTAATCCCGCCATTCCAGGAATTGACCTCGTGAACCTATGCTGCACTCCCTCAATAGCCAGAATGTCTTTCCTCAAATTTGGAGACCAGAACTGCACATAGTACTCCAGGTGCGGTCTCACCAGGGCCCTGTACAGCTGCAGAAGAATACTCAATCCCTCTTGTTATGAAGGCCAACATGCTATTAGCCTTCTTCACTACCTGCTGTACCTGCATGCTTACCTTCATTGACTGGTGTACAAGAACACCCAGATCTCGCTGTACTGCCCCTTTACCTAACTTGATTCCATTTGCCTTCCTGTTCTTGCCACCAAAGTGGATAACCATACATTTATCCACATTAAACTGCATCTGACCACTCACCTAACCTGTCCAGGTCACCCTGTAATCTCCTAACATCCTCCTCACATTTCACCCTGCCACCCAGCATAGTATCATCAGCAAATTTGCTAATGTTATTACTAATACCATCTTCTATATCATTAATATATATTGTAAAAAGCTGCGGTCCCAGCACTGATCCCTGCGATACCCCACTGGTCACTGCCTGCCATTCCGAAATGGAGCCGTTTATCACTGCTCTTTGTTTCCTGTCAGCCAAGCAACTATCAATCCAAGTTGGTACTTTGCCCCCAATACCATGCGCCCTAATTTTGCTCACTAACCTCCTATGTGGGACTATATCAAAAGCTTTCTGAAAGTCCAGGTACACTACATCTACTGGATCTCCCTCATCCATCTTCAGAGTTACATCTCAAAAAATTCCAGAAGGTTAGTCAAGCATGATTTCCCCTCCATAAATCCATGCTGACTCTGACCTATCCTGTTACTACTATCCAGATGTGTCGTAATTTCATCCTTTATAATGGACTCCAGCGTCTTTCCCACCGCTGAGGTCAGACTAACTGGTCTATAATTTCCTGCTTTCTCTCTCCCACCTTTCTTAAAAAGTGGTACAACATTAGCCACCCTCCAATCCGCAGGAACTGATCCCAAATCTATCGAACTCTGGAAAATAATCACCAACGCATCCACGATTTCTCGAGCCACCTCCTTCAGTACCCTGGTCCCTGTGCATAATAATGTTTTCCAGCTAAAAATACAAAGCATTTTCATTTTCAGAGAAATACATTTACATAGAGTTATTGATGTGCAAATGAATATACACACACGCACACACACACACCACTATATCCAGCTCATCCTTTAAAACAGCTTCCAAACCATTCTATTTCGTAGAACTACAGCTAACTCAGATTAATCCTGTCCTGTTTATTCCATGACTATCCAATGTGAAACACTTTGTAATGAAACATTAAAATGTCATGGAGGTGAGAGTTATTGCTGGACCTTTTCTCATTCATCCACGGCATGTACGTGTCACTGGCTGGGCCAGCATTTATTGTCAATCACTAGTTACTCTTGAGAAGATGGTGGTGTGCCATCTGCAGTGGTAAACTGCTGCCATCCATGTGCTGTAGGTAGACTCACATTAGGAAGAGAGTACCAGGAGTTTGACTCAGTGACACTGAATGAACGATGATATGGTTCCAGGTCAGATGGTGAGTGATGCATACAGATAAATATAGCCAGCCATATGTAAATGTATACAGTCATATGAAAACATTCGGGTAGACGTAGGCAGCATTACAAAACAGAAGTGTATCAATGCTATTGCTAGCCTCTGCTCTGCCACTGCTGTATATATTTGATAGATACTGTCTTGTTCACAGATGTTATTGCACACTGCTGAAGCAGTGGGATTTGAACTTGGCCTTCTGGCTCAGAGGAAGGGACACTACCACTGCACCACAGGAAGCCTTGTATGGACTTGACATGGTGGGCTTAATAATAGACTTAAAGTCTTTATATTTTCTATTGTTCACTGTCTTAATATTGATGCCAATTTGTACTTGGGCTCTCAGACCCCACACACACAAACAGACACACACAAATACAAATGGACCATAATGTCTTAATTTTTGCCTTCAGTTTTCCCACATTTTTCATCTCTACTGCTAGCTCCAATATCTGTATTCTGTCTCCTCTCATCCTCTGGCTATGACAGTGCTACAACAAACCTTTTAAGGAAAATTTGCCGCTGTCCTAATTCCATTTTTCTGTTAGTTAGTGTCATTTCAGTGTGACTTCACTGATTTGTCTCCCATGAATTTAACAGCAACAGCCAAATGAGAAAAATAGATGAGTTTGTTCTTTAATAACCCACGTAGGCAAATGGAATGTCCCAGATTTGATTCAAGTTTGCAATAGATTGAAGTTTAGACTGTAGAGGAATTAGGGATCAGGTTGGAAAGCAAAACTGAGGGAGAGGTTTGGCAGTGATTGTTGAAAATAGTCAAGAAAGCTAATGCAATGCTGGCCTTTTATCCGGAGGACTGCTGTACAAGGTTGCAGAAGGTAATGCTGCAGTTATATAAAACCCTGGTTAGACCTCACTTGGAAGGAGTACAACATATGTCTGTATTGATACCTGGACTTCAGGGGTTAAGTTATGAGGAGAGATTACACACGTTTTTTTCCTAGAATTTAGGAAGTTAAGGGGTGATCTGATCTTCAAGATATTAACAGGAAAAGACAAGCTGTTTCCACAGGTTGGGGATTCTAAAACTAAGTGTCATAGTCTGAGAATTAGGACCAGACAATCCAGGAGAGATGTTAGGAAGCATTTCAACACACACTCTACCACAAATGGTAGTGAATGCTAGATCAGTTGTTGATTTTGAATCTGAGATTGATAATCTTTTGTTAAGGAAAGATATTAATGGTTATAGGCCAAAGGCAGGTATATGGAGTTAGGTCATAGATCAGCCATGATCTCATTGAATGGTGGGACAGGTTCAAGGGGCTGAATGGCCTACTCCTGTTCCTATGTCCCTCGAATGGTGAAACAGGCTTGAATGACTATGTGGAGAAGGTGAGGACTGCAGATGCTGGAGATCAGAGTCGAGAGTGTGGTGCTGGAAAAGCACAGCAGGTCAGGCAGCATGCAAGGAGCAGGAGAATCGATGTTTCGGGCAAAAGCCCTTCATCAGGAATGAGGCTTGTGGGCCAAGGGGATGGAGAGATAAATGGGAAGGGGGGGGTTAAGGTTGGGGGGAAGGTAGCTGAGAGTGCAATAGGTAGATGAAGGTGGGGGTAATGGCGATAGGTTGGAGAGATGGGTGGAGCGGATAGATAGGAAGGAAGGAAGATGGACAGGTCATGATCGGCCATGGGGCAGTGGGGTTGGTTGGTGCAGGTGTCCCAGAGATGTTCTCTGAAGCACTCGGCAAGTAGGCGTCTCCCCAACGTAGAGCAGACCACATCAAGAGCTACAGATACAGTAAATGACGTGTAGAAGTGCAGGTAAAACTCTGATGGATGTGGAAGACTCCTTTGGGGCCTTGGATAGAGATGAGGGGGGAGGTGGGCGCACGTTTTGCAATTCCTGGGGTGGCAGGGAAGGTGCCAGAAGTAGAGGGTGGTTTGGTGGGGGGGGTATGCACCTTACAAGAGAGTGGTGGAAGGAATGGTCTTTACGCAAGGCGGATAGGAGTGGGGAGGGAAGAATATCTCTGGTGGTGGGGTTTGTTTGTAGGTGACAGAAATGACGGTGGATGATGCGATGTATACAGAGGTTGGTGGGGTGGAAGGTGCGGACCAGGGGGGTTCTGTCCTTGTTGTGGTTGGAAGGGTGGAGTTCGAGGGTGGAGGTGCAGGAGGTGGTTGAGATGTGCTGGAGGGCATCATTAACCATGTGGGGAGGCGGGGGGGGCGGGAGAGAGAAATTGTCGTCTTTGAAGAAGGAGGCCATCTGATGTGCTCTATGGCAGAACTGGTCCTCCTGGAAGCAGATGCAGCGGAGACAGAGGAATTGGGAATTAGGGCTAGCATTTTTACAGGAAGCAGGGTGGGAGGAGGTATAGTCCAGATAGCTGTGGGAGTAGGTGTGTTTATAGAAGAGTCAGGGAAATGAAAGTCTTGGAGGAGGTGGAGGGTGTGAGTGATGTCCTGAACATAGGTCAGAGTTCCTGTACCGGGGGGGGGGGGGGGGGGAATAAAGCACTGTCAAGATACGTGGAGATGAGTTCAGTGAGGCAGGAGCAGCCAAGACGATAGGTCTGCCAGGGCAGTCAGGCTTGTGGATCTTGGGGAGAAGATAGAGCCGGGTGGGGGTTTCCCGGACTATGAGGTGGGAGAAGGGGTCCTCAGAGGGTAGGCAGGAGTTTTGGGGCAAAAGGTAAGCCCGGAGGCAGAGGCGGCGGACGGAGTATTCAATGTCATAATGAATTCATTAATGCGGGAGCGGAGTGGGGTGAAGGTAAGGCCTTTGCTGAGGACTGATCATTCGTCCTCAGTCAGGGGGGATGGTGAAAACATGGCAGGGCTGGTGGCTGGGGCATGGTGTAGGGCTGGAGCTGGGAATGACTGTGTGATCTACTCCTGCTCCCATTTATTATGCTCTCATGTTCTTTTGAGCAAACACATCACCAATTCAGGTAATAAAATAGACCCCAGCATTCCTGGGATGTGTAAAGTGAATGTCAGCCAGGTTCCTGATTTCGATTTCTCAGAGACTTTGTCTGTTCTCTGCTTGAATGTCATGCCTACTACAGTGAAATAGCCTGGTGATGCAACCTGACCTGGGTTAGAATAAACAAGTATAATATGTGACCTTTTTTTTGGAAATTGGGTTAAAAATATAGAGGCAGTTGGATTTTGGCTTGTCCAGTGAAGATCTTTTCAAAAAATAAGCTTAGAAAATCATTTAGCCAATGACATAAATTTATCATTTTTCAGAAAGCATGTGACTTCAGTCATGTGTTGGTCAGAAAACCTGCAATGGTAATGGATAGACTATTTATACTGTTGAGCTTATGATATAATTGGAGTTCAGAGTAGACGCATTTAGGTAATGACTTTAGTTTTTGCTTCAGAACAGAAGGTTCAAAGTCTTAATTCAGAAGAAAACAATTTTAGCTTTCAGATCAGTTCAGGGGAGCCAGTTACTTCAGCAGAAAGGATGACAGGCTGGTACAATTACAACATTTAAAAGGCATCTGGATGGGTATATGAATAATAAGGATTTGGAGGGATACGGGCCAAGTGCTGGTAAATGGCACTAGATTAGGTTAGGATACCTGATTCCAAGAGTGTGGTGCTGGAAAAGCACAGCATGTCAGACAACATCCGAGTATAGGAAAATCGACGTTTCATGCTAACTGACTTGCTGTGCTTTTCCAGACACACTCTTGACTCTGATCTCCAGCACCTTCATTCCTCACTTTCGCTTGGGATATCTGGTTGGCATGGATACGTTGGACCAAAGGATCTGTTCTAATTTGAGGAGCTTCCATGTCAAGAGAGTTTGTATTGGAGTTTTCAAGTTGTTAAAACTGATAGAATTTTGGCCATCAGACTCAAAAAGGAATGACAGAAAACAGTCCCAACAGTCCAAGGAAAAGAAACTGGAAAGTGTCAGCTCAGATTTAAGAAACTGAAAATGTCAGCGCAGCACTGTGTACCACCTACAAGATGTGCTGCAGAAATTCACCAAGCCTCATAAGACTCCACCTTCTAAAACCACAAAGCCATCATCCAGAAGCTCAAGAGTAGCAGATTTATAGGATATTTCTCTGTGATTGAGTCTTTGTAACAGACAATCTTCAGAAACAACTGGAAATTTCTTTTTGATATTTCTGTTCAGTGCTTTTCAATTGCCTTTTTTTTGTTTCCTTTTTCTTTTGTATAATGAACTTATTTTCTCTTGTTAAAGATCATTAGCAGATTGATGTGACTCTGTTTCAGTTATTATCCACCATGTTAACCAACTGCAATGTTAAATATATCAAATCAAATTTAATTCTAGGATCTGACTAATCCAATTTTACGAACAGATGGTGTCATTCATAACAAGATTGATGTGTAAAACCAGATAAAATACTAAAAGACAGTCAATTCTTACTGAAAAAGTTAAGGGAGAACCAGTGGATGTGATATATTTGGATTTTCTGAAAGTGTTTGATACAATGCCACATAGGAGGTTAGCATGTAATATTAAAGAACACAGTATTGGGAGTTATATATTGGCAAGGATTGGTTGGCCTACATAAACAGAGATTAGGAATGGATGTCCCATTTGGGGTGTAGAAGGCAATGATAAGTGGGGTAGCATATGGATCAGTGCTTAGGACCCAACTATTCGCAATATATATAGACAATTTGAATGTGGGAATTAAATGGAATTATAAATTTTCTGATGATGCAAAATTAGGGGGAATGTGAATGGTGAGGAGGCTGCAGAGTAATTTAGACATGTTGGGGAAAAACCAATGGGCCCTGACAACATTCTGGCAATAGCATTCAAGATTTGTGCTATAGAGCTTGCCGTTTCCCAAGCCAAGCTCTTCCAGTACAAATACAACACTGGCATCAACCCAACAATGGAAAATTGCCCAGCTATGTTCTGTACATAAAAAGCTAGACAAATCTAAACCAGCCAATTACTACCCATCAGTCTATTCTTGATCATCAGTAAAGTAATTGAAGGTTTCAACAGTATTACCAAACAGCACCTGCTAAGCAATAGCCTGCTCAGTGACATCCAGTTTGGATTCTGCCAGGACCTGACCTTACGACAGCCTCAGTTCAAAAATGGACAAAAGAGCTGAATTCCAGAGGTGAGGTGAGAATTGACAGCTCTGCTTGGTTGGCACCACATCCCCATTCGCTCCCTCCATCACTGGTGCACACTAGCAGCAGTGTGTACCACCGAAAAGATGTACTGCAGAAATTCACTGAGACTCATTACACACCAGCTTCCAAAACCACAATACTATCATCTGGGAGCTCAAGAGTAGCAGATTTATAGGAAAATATAAGTTCCCTTCCAAGCTATTCACTATCCAGACTTGTAAATATTATCATTCCTTCATTGTTGCTGGCACGATCCCAGTGGTTTCCTCCCTCATGGCATTATGGGTCGACCGACAGCACATGGGCCATAGCAGTTCAAGAAGGCAGCTCAATGCCACCGTCTCAAAGGCAACTAGAGATGGGCAGTAAATGCTGGCCAGACTCAGAATGAATTAAAAAAGAACCTCTCCAATAAACTTTAAGTAAGTTATACAGTCACTTGATAGTGATGAGGTGCACTAGTTGTGTTTTAGACAACCATTGATGAAAATGGGGTTTGATTGAAGGTAACAACACTTTAAAAATGTGCAGTAGTTTCTTATGTATAAACTACAACTTGCCTGTATTCGCTACCCCTGCAAAAACGTCAGTGCTGAGTTCAGAGGTTAGGTCTGCAATTTGGGTCACCACTGTTTTGGCTATACCAGGTATCCTCTCTATCTGCACAAAAATTCAAACCTTTGTACTCATCTGGGTAAACACAAATTAAGTTTATCAAGGAGAGTTTACAACAGTAAATTCAGATATGCTTCAATTACCTGCCAGGTCTTTTGTTTTGTACATTTTCTCATGTTTTGTAAGGTAAAATGTGGACTAACATTTCCCTTGATCTCATTAACTTCAAACGCTGGCCTTTGCCCTGGAGTTCAAAGAACACAGTAACTATATGTCCTGAATATTACTTAATATAGAGAGTAACAAGATGTTTTGGGTGTTGAGACTGTGTGAATGTGAGCTATTAGTTTTCAATTCCTGAGAAAGCCAACATGGGCAATCATTCAAAAAGAAACTGTGATCTTTGCAAAGAAAAAGTTGAGCAAAAGTTTGATAAAATTATACATTCCCATCAGCTGCTTATATTTTCATAATATTCAATTTGGACTTAAAAAGTCTAAAGTCGTATGACCACAATCAGTTTGAGGCAATAGGTCAAATTTTTCAAAAAGAGTGTATCAGCCTTTGCTGTTCATAAATATTTCTCATTTTCCTATCTAAGTTAATCAAAGTCTACTTCCAAATCCTTTCATCTAATCTTTGTTTTATTTTTACAGATAATAGTGTCCTATCTCCAATTGCTTTCCCACAATGTACTCTGTGCCCTTTACAATCATCATATTCTGTGCAGCACAATTTTAGTTCCACCGAGAAACCGCGACCTGTCCTCCTTTAGAAGATGACTTTACTACAGGTCTGTGCTCTTCAGCAGAGGATTCCCATTAAGAACCAGTAGGTTATAAAAACTAAACTGACAAATGTTCACCACATTTTCTGTTTATTCACAGAACCAGCATTTATTGCCCATCCCTAATTGCCCATTGGAAGGAGGTGGCAAGTTGGCTTCTTAAAGTCCATGGTGAGTGTGTGCACTCACAAGTTCTATTAGAAAGGGAGCTCCAGGAATTTGATCCTGGACCATCTGAAAAATTGTGTGAAACCACAATCTGTGACCTCACTGTGGTATTTCCCCCGGTGACCAATCCTGGCAGAGGGTAACGTTGTTTGAAATAGTTCATTGGGTCAATGCTCCTTTGACTTTGCTTTGCCTTGAACAGAGTAATGATCCATGGTAGAGGATACACCTCCATAAAGAATCTATGGAAGAAGCACTATTCTCAGGAAACAAGAAGGAAAGTAGTAAGTACAACATTTTGATGAGGTTTAATACGAGGACATTAGGGAGCTGGTACAGATACATCTCTGAAAGCTCAAGTGAAATTCTTTGATTCCACCCACAGACTGAGAGAGACATTAATAGAATGGATGGAGCCAGTGTAACATGAATATTAACCTCTTTACTTTATGCAACGCTCATGGGCCCCATATTTCCCACCATAGAATTGTGATCATGCTAGGGGCTCATCCCTGTTTCAATGATGATTGCAGGAGGACACAACCAAGAGTAATGCCAAACATACCTAAAAATGAAATATCAACCCAAAGAAGCCACAAAACAAGACTGTTTGCAAGTCAAACAGTGGAAGCTGCAATAGAGAGAGCCCAATAATCCTAGAACCAATTAATGAATTCTAAGCCCTGCAATTCTGCAGTCCAGTCATGAATGGTGATGCACAATTAAACAATTGATGGAGTTTAATTTAGATAAATATGAAATGCTACATTTTGGAAAGGCAAATCAGGACAGGACTTATAACTTAATGGTAAGGAGCAGGGGAGTGTTGTTGAACAAAGAGACCTTGGACTGCAGGTTCATACTTCTTTGAAAGTGGAGTCGCAGGGAGATAGGATAGTGAAAGCAGTGTTGGTATCTTTCCTTTATTCATCAGTGCATTGAGTTTAGGAGTTGGGAGATCATGTTGTGACTCTACAAGACATTGGTTAGGCCACTTTTGGAATATTGCATGAAATTCTGCAATAGGAAGGATGTCGTGAAACTTGAAAGGATTCAGAAAAGATTCACAAAGGTGTTGCCAGGGTTGGAGGATTTGAGCTTTAGCGAGAGCTGAATCAGCTGGGGCTGTTTTCCCTGGAGCATTGGAGACTTTGGGGTGACCTGTTTGAGGTTTATAAAATCATGATGGGCATGGATAGGGTGAATAGATAAGGTCTTTTCCCCA
The DNA here is from genome assembly GCF_037043375.1 of Chiloscyllium plagiosum. Taxonomy (NCBI): domain Eukaryota; kingdom Metazoa; phylum Chordata; class Chondrichthyes; order Orectolobiformes; family Hemiscylliidae; genus Chiloscyllium; species Chiloscyllium plagiosum. Next base: position 128,874,422 of record NW_028270142.1, on the reverse strand, counting down.
AGAGTCGGGGAATCCAAAATTATAGGCCATAGGTTTAAAGTGAGAAGGGAAAGATTTAAAAGAGACCTAAGGAGCAATGTTTTCATTCAGAGAGTGGTGCATGTATGAAACAAGCTCCCAGAGAAGGTGGAGGACGCTGGTACAATAGCAACATTTAAAAGGTATCTGGATGGGTATATAAATAGGAAGGGTTTAGAGGGATAGGGCCAAATACTGGGACTAGATTAATTTAGGATATCTGGTTGGCATGGATGAGTTTGACCGAGGGGTCTGTTTCCATGATCTACTCTATAACATTGACTCTATAACTAATGAGTGAAGGCGGTTCCACAAAATTCCCCATCCTCGTTGGGAAACCCAGCACGTGAGTGCAAAAGAAAAGGCTTAAGCATGCACAGCAATCTTCATTCAAAGTGCTGAATGGATGGTCGGTCTCTACCTCTTCTCAAGGCCCCCATCATCACAGACTGGCTAATTCAATTCAGTCCATGTGATGTCAAGAAATGCCTCAAGGCACTGGATACTACAAAGGCTATGGACCTTCAAAGCATTCCAACAAAAGTGCAGAATTCTTGTGCTTCAGAACTTGCCACTCCCCTAGCCGAGCTGTTCCAGTATAACTACAACACTGGCATCCATCTGACAACATGAAAAATAGCCAAGTATGTCCTGTCCACGAAAAGCAGCCAATTGCATGACTCCCAAATACTTCAAATATAAGATAATAGCATCCGAGGAAAAAAGTTGGGTTTTTTTCCTGAAAACCATGGAAGTATAATATACAATATACAGAAGCAGTAATGTTGACTGGTTGAAATTTCATTGCCCCGGTGACCTACATCCAGATAACATGTTGACTTAAAGGGATGAAGGTTAAGGAAGAACTCAGAGGGAGAACTTGAAAGAAAAGTAGGAAAAAAATTAAGCAAATGTAATATGACACATAACACAGCTCATGACCAAAGTAGGTTAAAGAATGTTACTTCCTACAGCTTGTCATTAATGACAGCCCAGGTTCTGACTGAGCAGTTAACTAACCTGCATTGAACCAGGAATCAGTAAATCTCTGAATCAGAATTGTGACCAAATGTGCACAGTCGTTATTCAGTGCATTCTTAGTACTAAGTACCTGTTGTTTTTTTCACTGCAGTAGATAAGGTGACCTCAACATGGGTGGTTAAACATATGTAGCATTCATATGAAGCCAAAATAAATCAGTTATGATATGGTTATGCCATTATCTCAGACAATGTTTTTGGCAATGGTACAAGCATCTGTAACCACAAATCTTGTACAGTGAAACAATTACTTCAATGAACCAACACAAGATGAATGGCTAGAAAATGCTTTTGCTGTATATGTGAGTAATTGCTTCGGTGATTTGTTTCAGATGCATGGGGTTTTTATTTCCCAAGTTGTAAATTACTTTCATATGTCTCCCAGAAATTGGCGACCAGGATTTTTTGCCTTTCTATTTTGTTCAATATTCAAACCGACTGAATTCCAGATAATAGACCTTAAAGCAGTCCTCTTATTTATTCTTTCCAACATTTTTATTTTGGGGACTTGGCGTTTTGTAACCTCCTTCCCATCTGCTACTTCCACAATCACGCATTGTATTGGAGTGTAAGACATTTCCTCTTCCTGATGTCGGGATTGAATGAATTACACTGCATCCACTGTCTGTCCACAAAATAGTTAATAAAACTCCATTCTCTGAATGGTTAGCTGTGTAAGTACAGGAGGAAGAGGGCAACAAGGGGATATGCTAAGATAAACTATAACAGGATAAGGCTCATGTGGAATATGAACAGCCACATACACCATTTAGGCTAAACGGCCTGTTTCTGTGTTGTGAATTCTGTGTCATCTGCATTTTGTATCTACAATTTTAGTGCTGAACTCCTCATCACGACCAATATAAATTGGCAACCATACTCTGAGTATAAAAAGGGCATTCAGCTGTGCGTTTTCACATATGTGAGCCCAAAATAATTTAAAAGTGACTATCCAAAGTACAAGTTATCTTGTTATATCATTCCAAATGATTTAGGAACTATATTGTAATCTTTAAGCATGCAGCCACAGTGCCACATCACTTGCTGTTGCAGTATGGTTAATGTAGCAAAACGAGAGCATATCATTTCATAGTACATTGCAGGGAAAGCCGAAATATACTTGGCGTAAGCATCAGCATTTGTGTCTAAATGCGTGATTACTTTGAACTCTTGAAAACTATAAGATAGATCAGGAAGACTTGATCAGGTGAGAAATGTCTGGACATCTATGATTGGATTTAACTCACGTACTGGACAAGAACACAAAGTAGAACCGAGAGAACTGCATTCAAACGAAGCATAAATCCATTTCCTGATCTCACCATTTCCTGAAATGCTGATCTGCTGCATATGCTATCCTGTTGTTTAAAGGATATACAGTTGACCATCAGCCATTGCCTCTTGATGATCTGCTAAACTCTCGTCATGGTTGTTTGGCAGAGCAGCCGCAATACATCAACCAGTTTCTTTTGTATCTTGCTGGTCACGTTGGTACAACCACTTCATAGTTGTGCAAGGTAGGATTGTCATCTCTTTTTACAGTAAGGTCCAACAATTTCAAACTACAGTCTGCTCTTAGATTCCACTTGAAAAGGCATAGAGAATTCATCATCGCATCTAGAAAATAGCTCCTTCAACAAAGTTACATTCTTGCTCCATTGAAGTAGGTTGTGTGATTGAGCCTCTCGGTTAGTACCTGATCTCTTCCAATCTCTTCGGCCAAGCTGAAGATACAAAAGCTTAAACGCACGTACCAACAGGTTCAAGAACAGCTTCTTCCCTGCGGTTGTTAGATTTCTGAATGGACCTCTCAAATTTCAAATCTAATGTTGATCTTGCTTTGTGCATCTTGCCTGCAGCTATAACATTGTATTCCTTGCCCTGTTCTAAGAACTTTGTATGGTATGATCTGCCTGTACTGCATGCTAAACAAAACTACTCACTGTACCTAGGTACATGTGACAAAAATAAATAATAAATCAAGTTAACCCATGATTTTGAGACAACTACAATAATGCTGTCATTGAACTGAGACTGAAGTCTCACCTTGGTTTGCAATATACTCATCCTCAAAATCAAAAACTTCATTCTATGTGCAATCACCCATTTTATATTTAAAGTAATTTCCTCCCTCCAAATATTTTTGAGCAATAGAGCATATCAAAAACTAGCAAAAAGGAGCTGAAAGGCCTTTTGATCTGATCCTATTTGGTGATGTTCCCCGTCTGAAGTGCACAGCCTTGTTTCTCTCTTTATCTTTAATAATGAATGCATTGCATTAATCTCAAAAGGGAGCTCATTTTCTCAGTTCGTAACACTGACCATTTGTCACCACTCAGAGTTATCATAATAGTTATGGTGAGAAATTTGTGACCTCAGTTGGGTAAATAGATTTTAGATTGGGATTGTTTTCCTTCGAGAATAGGAGTTTGGGAGATGGTAGAGGTATAGGCAATCATGAAGAGTCTGAACAGAGTAGGGAGAGGAAAGCTGTTTCAATTAGCAGAAAGATCATGAACAAGGAACCACAAATTTAAGGGAATTGGCTGAAGAAGCGATGGTGACAAGAGGAAAAATGTGGCCAAGGCAGGTTCAGTTGAAGCCTTCAAATGGGAATCAGATTATCTCAAAGGGCTTCAGGGAGAAGGAAGGGACAGCCAGAGACAAAGGACTCTCTTTGTGTAACCATTCTGTAACTCTGTGTTAACAATTGTTACAAAAACATAGAAATGAAATTTTCCTTGTGGGAGGAGCTGAGATGATAGAAAAATGGGAGGGCAAGGGGTAATATGGGGGGGGGGGGGGGGGGGGGGGTCATCGACAGTCTGGCCTCCCAGAGAGCTTTCATGTCTGGGATTGCTTTTTGGTTGGATAAGTGTATCAAGGGATTTGAAGTAGAAAAGGTAGAAAAATTGGCATTGAGGTGCTAACCAGAATTAACCTGGCTAGATAGCAGACCAGCTCAAGGGACTGAATGGCTTACTTCTGTCCTTATATTCCATCCCAAGTCACTATATTTAGGACTTTCCTGTCAGGACTAATCTGTGGAACTGCCTTGGGATGGCACGGTGGCTCAGTGGTTAGCAATGCTGCCTCACAGCACCAGGGACCCGGGTTCAATTCCAGCCTCGGGTGATTGTCTGTATGGAGTTTGCACATTCTCCCCATGTCTGCTTCCATCGGGTGCTCTGGTTTCCTCCCACAATCCAAAGATGTGCTGATTATGCTAAATTGCCTATAGTATTCAGGGATGTGTTAATTAGGAGTAAATGTAGAGTAATAGCGTGGGATACACTTCAGAGGGTCAGTGTGGACTTGTTGGGTCGAAGGGCCTGTTTCCACACTGTAGGGATTCTGTGATCCTACAACAATCTCCAGTAGCTTCATACATGGTGACTGTCACTTAAACTTTTGCTGGAGCAGACACAATTCGTAGTTTACTATGTCCGTTTACTGTGGAGTTTCAGTTTACTGCTTTCCCATTGTATAAGATGACGATCTCCCAACTTGCTTTCTCTGTTAGCTGATCTCAGTCTGACTGTTACAATTGGCCTTCATTTACCTCAGGTTGTGCAGAGAGAAATCAGCCAGGTTTCCCATTGTTCGCTGTGCAGTGACCATGTCGAGGAGCGTTCAGATCTAGACATGGGTTGAGAATAAAATCAGACTCGGCTTTGTTGCATACATGGCTGGATATTTGGCTGGCTGGACACATATACAAAAAGTGCTCACTTTCTCCATGTGCCTGCTGCACGTAAAACTGATTAAATGTTTAGGTGGTGGAAAAAGAAGGGGTTGTTTTGTCGATTAAGAAGGAGACAAAATGATGCAAAATGAGAAATATTGAGAGCCCAATTTAACACTCTCCCTGCCGGTATGAGAATTCCATCATTAAACACAAGTTTTGCTTACTCTTCTCATCCCACTACCTCCTGTCTCCTCTGAACTTTAATCTGCTCTTTGGATCATCTGAGGGACCTGACCGTCAATGTTAGTGAAGATCTAAGTTGGGAAGTCAGAACTCTCATGGCCTGGGTCAGAAGAGGGCAAGAGCTGGAAATGTGTTGCTGGAAAAGCGCAGCAGGTCAGGCAGCATCCAGGGAACAGGAGAATCGACGTTTCGGGCATAAGCCCTTCTTCAGGAATGGGGAAAGTTTGTCCAGCAGGCTAAGATAAAAGGTAGGGAGGAGGGACTTGGGAGAGGGGCGTCGGAAATGTGATAGGTGGAAAGAGGTCAAGGTGAGGGTGATAGGTCAGACTGGGGTGGGGGCGGAGAGGTCGGGAAGAAGATCTCAGGTTAGGAAGGCGGTGCTGAATTTAATGGATTTGACTAAGACAGGCTGGGGGGAGGGGAAATGAGGAAACTGGTGAAATCCGAGTTCATCCCTTGTGGTTGGAGGGTTCCTAGCTGGAAGATGAGGCGTTCTTCCTCCAACCGTCGTTTTGTTGTGGTCTGACGATGGAGGAGTCCAAAGATCTGCATATCCTTGGTGGAGTGGGAGGGGGAATTGAAATGTTGAGCCTCAGGGTGGTTGGGTTGGTTGGTCCGGGTGTCCCAGAGGTGTTCTCTGAAACGCTCCGCAAGTAGCCGGCCTGTCTCCCCAATATAGAGGAGGCCACATCGGGTGCAGAGGATGCAATAAATGATATGTGTGGAGGTGCAGGTGAATCTGTGGCGGATATGGAAGTTTCCTTTGGGGCCTTGGAGGGAGGTGAGGGGGGAGGTGTGGGCGCAAGTCTTGCACCTCCTGCGGTTGCAGGGGAAGGTGCCGGGAGTGGAGGTTGGGTTGGTGGGGGGTGTGGATCTGACGAGGGATCTGACGAGGAACCACTCCCTCCGTGACTCCCTCGTCAGATCCACACCCCCCACCAACCCAACCTCCACTCCCGGCACCTTCCCCTGCAACCGCAGGAGGTGCAAGACTTGCGCTCACACCTCCCCCCTCACCTCCCTCCAAGGCCCCAAAGGAAACTTCCATATCCGCCACAGATTCACCTGCACCTCCACACATATCATCTATTGCATCCTCTGCACCCGATGTGGCCTCCTCTATATTGGGGAGACAGGCCGGCTACTTGCGGAGCGTTTCAGAGAACACCTCTGGGACACCCGGACCAACCAACCCAACCACCCTGTAGCTCAACATTTCAATTCCCCCTCCCACTCCACCAAGGATATGCAGGTCTTTGGACTCCTCCATCGTCAGACCACAACAAAACGACGGTTGGAGGAAGAACGCCTCATCTTCCGGCTAGGAACCCTCCAACCACAAGGGATGAACTCGGATTTCACCAGTTTCCTCATTTCCCCTCCCCCCAGCCTGTCTCAGTCAAATCCATCAAATTCAGCACCGCCTTCCTAACCTGAGATCTTCTTCCCGACCTCTCCGCCCCCACCCCAGTCTGACCTATCACCCTCACCTTGACCTCTTTCCACCTATCACATTTCCGACGCCCCTCTCCCAAGTCCCTCCTCCCTACCTTTTATCTTAGCCTGCTGGACAAACTTTCCCCATTCCTGAAGAAGGGCTTATGCCCGAAACATCGATTCTCCTGTTCCCTGGATGCTGCCTGACCTGCTGCGCTTTTCCAGCAACACATTTCCAGCTCTGATCTCCAGCATCTGCAGACCTCACTTTCTCCTCAGAAGAGGGCAAGGCAAGGCAAGTAAAATGCTCATTTTAAAATTTCCGTCTCTGCCAGCGGGATCTCCCAGAAAAGCATATTCCCAATTCCCAAGCTTCCATCTGACTGCTGGGATCAATTTTCATGGATCTCTCACTTTGGCCTCCAAATTCCTCCAGCCTGTCCCTCAGGTCCTGGCCAGGGATCGAGAAAGCCTAGGAACATGGAATGCTGGTGATAAGGCTGTCCTGCTGCCGGAAGGAGGTTTCCTCTAGTGAGGTCAGGAAACAGGTGCACAGTTTCACAATCAGCGATAGGTCACGTTGGACTGAGATAAGGAGAAGTGTCTTCACTCAGACAATGGTGCAGTCTCTGAATTCTCTACCCCTCTGGGCTGTGGAAGCTCAATCCTTGAGTTCGAGGCAGAGATCAATGGATTTCTAGATATTAAAGATACCAAAGGATGTGGGGAACAGTGTAGGAAAGTGGCACTGAGGGTGAAAATCAGCCAGAGTCTAATAGATCAGGGGAGCAGGCTCAAGAAGTTGAATGGCCTACTCCTGCTCCTATATTCCTGCATCTCCAGGTCCTCTGATTTGCTCTTCCATCACACTGAAACATCTAAAACTCTTTCAAAACTTCCGGTAGGCTGTTTCTCCTGACTGGAGAGTCAAGAGTGATGGGACACAGTCTCAGGTTAAGAGGTCAGCCATTTGGACCAAGGTGAGGAGAAATATGTTCACACAGAGTGCTGCACTTCTTGTAATTCTGTACTTAGGACAGCTGAGGCTGCTCATTCAATGAGGATACTAAAGACTGAGGTTGATGGATGGTTGGATACAGAGATACAGGGATAAAGCAAGAACATCGGGCTAATATAAAAGTTCAAGTATGATGTTGAATATCAGGGCCAATTCAAGGAGACAAATCTGTTCTTAAATCTTATAGCTTTATCTGTACAGTCCTGTACAGTCCTATGAATAGGTAAAGAGGTGTTGGTGGAAAGCAAAGTGTGAACAACTATACAGTTTTCTGAGTGGCAATTTTCCTCATCTTCCTTTTCCTTGTTTGTTCTCTAATTTAAGACCTGTTATATCTGTAATATTTTCCATTCTTAAGGAAAGGACTCAGACTTGCAACGTCAATTTTCATTTCTGGGTAAAGAACTTGATGTCCATATATTTCAGGCTCACGCCATCGCTGCATCCGCTATTTTGGAATATGATTGCCCTCTAATTTTGTCAAAGGCAAGCTTGGTGTCCAATCAGTGATGCTCAGCATCTCTAGGGAGCTGTTTACACAGCCCAATTGGCAAATCCAGATGGTGGCCATGATGGAGTCTATCACCAAAGAGTGGTGGCAGCATAATGGAGGACCAACAGTCATACCAAGCACAAATAGGAGTCAACAGCTGGATGAAAGAAAATGCAACTAATTTGGCACAGAATCCCTAGAGCCTGAAAATTTTGCAATTGCTAGATTGGAATTGGACCCCCGTCCCCAAAGCATTAGCCTGAATATTTGGTTTATTAATTTGGGATTAACATATGAGGAGACATTGAATCAGTTAACATATAATATTTGCTGGAGTTCAAAAGAATAAAGGGTGGTCTCACAGAAACTGATAAAATTCTAACATGTCTAGACAGGATAAATGCAGGGAGGAGGTTCCCAGTGACTGGGGAGTCCAGAACTATCTATGGATGTGGGGTAAACCTTCAGTAATTTGCGCAGTGCATCTTGTCAATACTACACACTGCTGCTACTGAACATCAGTGGTGGAGCGAGTTAATCCTTGTGGATGTGGTGTCAATCAAAACAACCACTTTGTTCTGGATGGTGTCAGGCTTCTTGAGTGCAGCACTCATCCAGACAAGTGGAAAGTTTTCCACCACACTCCTGACTTGTGCCATGGAGATAGTGGACAGGTTTTGGTGAGTTGCTCACAGCAAGATCAAAGCCTCTAAATATTTGGATGGTCCAGTCCAGTTCAGTTTCTGGTCAATGATAACCCCCACAACAGGATGTTAGTAATTGGAGATTACAAATAGGCAGCAGCAGCAGGCCTTCCCTAGGACCAGAACTAGTAGCTAATGGGATGACAGTAGCTGTTTTGAATGCAGACCCACCTGGGAGATGGTGGCAGCTATCAGCACAATACCAAGCCAAAGCCTAGTATTGCTGCTACATCCTAAACCACAGGCAAGTGATGGCAGAAAAGGGTTAATGAACAAGACAGACTCTGAATTACAGGAATATCACGGGTTCTGGAGAGCAGTCAGGAAATTGGAATTGAGCTGAAAATGTGTTGCTGGAAAAGCGCAGCAGGTCAGGCAGCATCCAAGGAGCAGGAGAATCGACGTTTCGGGCATGAGCCCTTCTTCAGGCAATTTAAATTGAGGACAAGTTTGAATCAGCCATGATCTCATTGAATGGTGGACAATTCAGGAGGAAAGGGTGCCTTTAATTTAACAGGTTGAAATCAAACTGCCTCACAATTGTGTACGTTTTGGATTCGGTGGTCAGGAATGCAGCACTCCGTCTTTGAACTCATTCCCATCTCCCGTCGCATTGTTCTGATGTAATTACACAGCATTTTCCTTCTTTCCATTTCTTCCATAACTAGTCCCACATGTGGTGAAAGGTAGATTGATTTGCAGACGTTCAAATGTCTTTTTTTCTTCCCCCTAAGGTTAAACATTAGCTTGTGAGGAAGGTCAACCAGATTTTGTACATTCCTGTCGCAACTGGACTGATAGGCTGGGAGGCCGTTACCTTCTTACCTGATTACTGGTCCCCTATGCAGGGGGGCATTTACATTCCACACTAGCTGTGGTCTCACTAATGCCTTGTACAGTTCAGGCCCGATATTAAAAATCTTGAAAGCATCCATTCCGAAGCTGAGGTCTTTTTAGGGTGCTTGTTCAGAGTTGCTTTATGACTTTGGCAGTGATAGCTCGAAGCAACTCGGGCCGACAGATCATTAAAATGTTCTGCAATGACTCGAGTCAGAGAAAAAATATTTTTAATTTGCAATTTTAGGAGCAAGTTGTACAGAAAGGAACTTGACCTCGCATTCCATCACACGCTCAAAAATGTTAACACTTTCTCTTTCCTGTATGGTTATTGTTGCAGCGGAGCAACATTACACTGCAGAGTGCTGATCTATCTGTGCTAGTGTCCCAAAATTAACTGCTTTCATTTCATTTCTTGGCATTTTTTTCATGTCTTCGAATGAATGTTCTTGTCCTTTCACCATTCTTCTATCTGCTGGTTCAACAGTGACAGTACGTATTAGTTGATCAAAAGAAAGATAAAAGTCACCATTGTCCCACTGGCTGCACTCTCATTAGAGAGAGACAGGACTGGTCCTTCATGGTAACCTCAGACAGTGTGGGAATTGAACCCATGCTGTTGGTGTCACACTGTATTGCAAACCAGCCATCCGGTCAGCTGAGCTAACCGACTCTTGTTGATCGGTATTAAGATAGAGTTGCCACAGTCCTGTTCTGTCATTAACAATACTGAGTTTAACCCGAGAGTCACTACACTTCAGGCAAATGATGAGAGTGAGAAGGCAGAACCTTCATGGTCACCTCTGTCAGTGCGGGAATTAAACCCACCCTTTGACGTCACTTTGCATCATAAACCAGCTGTCCAGCTATTACATTTCACCAAGGCTAATGAAGTACAACCCCCAGGCTTGCATGCTTCACAGTACTCAAGGGTTCTCAAACCTCTCAGCCTGCAAAGAACTAATCTTTCCTGTCATCTGTGGTTCCTATTCACTCCCTGGAGCACCTCACCACCTCTATTACTTATACGTCACCACTAACTGCTCTCCCATCCATTTCCAACATGCACTGTCTCTCTCTTTATCTCATATACAGCCCCTCCCCGAGACTGACATCTGAACAGCCCCCTGATTGATTTACCTGTAATCCTCAGACTGCTTGTACTCATCTAACAAGACTTCCTATTACCAACATCCTGAACTGGAACAGGGTAAGTCCCACAAATGACTGCAGCAGTACCCTTGACTGATGGTAGAGCTCAGATCTGATTCATTGGTTGTGGGATCACTAAAGCTGTGTGCTGCTTGCACAGTATGGTACACAAGTAGCCCTGTTTTGTCGCTTCATCAGGTTAACACCTCATTTTTAGGTATGCCCGGTGCCACTACTGGCATGCCCACCTTCACTCTTCACTGAACCAAAATTGGTCCCTGGCTTAATGGTAATGGCTCAATGGGGGACATGCTGGGCCACGACTTTGTTTAAACTTAGTTCTGTTGCTACTGATGGTCTGCAGCACAGTCTTGATTTGCTGATCTGTTCAAAGTTAATGCCAGTTAGCATGGTGATGGTGCTACACAATATGATGGATGGTATCTTCAACGTGAGGTTGGGAATTCATCTCTAAAAGAATTGTGCAATGATCACTCCTACCGATACTATCGAGGACAGTGCATCTGCAATACATAGGTTAGTGAGGATGAGGTCAAGTACATTTCTCCCCCTCGGTACTTCCCTCATCACCTGTCCTCGACCCTGTCTAGTGGTTATTGTCCTCCAGAACTCATCCAGTAATAATGTTGCCAAACCACTCTTGTCAGTGGACATTGAAACCCCATCCAGATTACCTTCTGTGCCCTTGCCACGTTAAATGCTGCCTCCAAGTGTTGTTCAACATGGAGGAGTACTGATTCATCAGCTGAGGGAGAATCAGCAGAAGCTTTCTTTGCCCATGTTTGACCTGATATCGTAAGACTTCATGGGGCCTGTAGTCAATGCTGAGGACTCTCAGGGGAACTTCTTCCTGACTGTATACCACTGTGCTGCTACCTCTGCTAGGGTTGGCCTGCCAGTCGGACAGGACATATCCAGGGATGCTGATGGTGGTGGTGTCTGGGATATTGTCTGATTGTTGTTTGACTAGTGTCTGAGACAGCTCTCTTGATTTTGGCATGAGGCCCAAGATTGAATAAAAGGAATTTGCAGGGTCAAAAGGGCTGTGTTCGCCATCATCTTTTCCAGTGCCTTGTGACAGATGGTTTGATAGAACTAAAATAATAGAGTCACAGAATCCCTACAGTACGGGAGCAGGCCATTCAGCCCATCAAGTCCTTGCTGACCTTCTGAAGGCCATCCCATCCAGATCCACCCCTTCCCTATAACCCTGCATTTCCCACTTAGCCTGCACATTATGGACAATTTTAGCACGGCCAGTCCACCTAACCAGCATATCTTTGGACTGTGGGAGGAAACTGGAGACCATGCAGATGCAGGGAGAATGTGCAAACACCACAGACAGTTGCCCGAGGTTGGAATTAAACCTGAGTGTCTGGTGCTGGGAAGCAGCAGTACTAACCACTCAGCCACCGTGCTGCCCCTACAAGTGTCTTGTTAGGCTATTTCAGAAGGCAGATAAGAGTCAACCACGTTGCTGTAGGTGTAAAGTCACATGTAAGCCAGACCAGGTAAAAATGAGACATTTCCTCCAATATTAGTGAACCAGGTTGGCTTTTATGACAATCAACAATGGTTACATGGTGTCATTAGACATAGCTTTTTTAATTTCCACATGTTTATTGAATTTAAATCTTATCATCAGTCATGATGGGATTCAAACCATTAGCCTGATGTTCTAGATTACTAGTGCAGTACCATCTGACAAGTTGATGCATTACTTTGCCAAATATATTCCTTTTCCTTACATTGTTCCATGCCACAAATTCAATCTACTAGGCTCGACCGGCCTGTACCATATTTATTCTCTACTGCCTACAGGGAATAATATAATCAGACTGGCAAAATGGTTAGCAAAAGTAACTTGTGATCTGAGCACATAAACCCTGCAGCAAGATACGGTTTGAATTAGTTTCCCCGGTTCAGTATTTGCATTGGTGGTTGGTACAGACATATATGTGCCATTTATATCAATAATATCCGTCTCCATCCTCTCGCTTCCCAAGGACAAGTCCTATGAAGGGAGAGAAAGACAGAGAAGATAATGCCAGGCAGATGCTAACTCACCTGAAAAACAAATGAAGAGTTCTCAAAAATAAGTCAGAATCAGCAATTAACTAACAACTAACCTGACTCTCAAAGAAAAGTGTATTGAGACAAGAATAATTAACTCTCAATATCACAAGCACTCTCTTCCTTACAATACTTACTTTGTATATCTTACAACATATCTCTATGAATGTGGTTGGTGTTCATCAGAGTTTGAATTGCACCTCCTTCACAAGGCACCTCATATTGCCCAGCCAGTGATACATTTGGAAAGATTTGGCAGGGAGTTCATTCTCATCTTAATGTTTTGTGTATTTTACAATAGGACTTGTGTGAAGGAACAGCACAAGCTCCCTGCTCTATTAGCACAGCTTGGTGCATTTCCACCAAATTTCTGTCTCCCACCCTCATCCCCAGCACTCACCTCTCCTCCCCGTGAGCAATGCACCCCACCAGGAGTGTGGAAAATCATCCTTCGACTACCATCAAGTACTCAAAATCAACATTTTACACTGAGAAAGTTTATCGCAGGGCCTGGTCAGTTGTCTCGATAGTTAGAGTGTGATGTAGACTAACCCCAATATCGGTTCAATACTAGCTGAGGGCTAGCCCATTCTCTTTACTTTGTCGACATTCCATGAATAAAGAATAAAGTAAAAGCCAATATTGATATCATGCCATAAGTCATGATTTCAGCCTTTGGACATCAAGAGTGCTACTGAAAGAGAGAGCAAGTTTATTGCAGTGCTATCCTTATGATTTTTTAATGTAAACATGCAGGTTTGGCTTAAACACTACCATCTCTCATGATAGTCCTGCAGTTATAGTATCAAGGAACACTGACATTTTGACTCCAATGCACAGTGGAGAGGTCAGCAATAAAGCCATTAGCCATTAATCATTAAATGGGTGAGGTAGCTAAATTAGTCTCGAACAACCTTTGTTACAGTTAAATGTGATAATATAAAAATAGAAAATACACAATTAGACCATCAATTGCACATGATGGGCTGCAATATTCTATATTGCCCTTAATAATGATTGTTCTTCTGCAACTACTGTGCTAATTTTCACTAAGCTCATTCATTCAAAACAGAGAGGCATTTCAACAATTCAACCTGGACTACTTGTTCATATTGCTGAACATTCTTTGAAATCAAGTTTGAAGCAAGTTGCTTTGAAGTGTCAAAGGGTAGAGAATTAAAGCCGGAGATTTAAACAACATGGCCCTTTCTTGCAAGCAGTCTGGTAATGGAATTTGATAATACATGATCCTGAGAGAGCTTTCCTGTACAGTCGTTCAGCCCTAACTTGACCTAAAGAAAACAGTTTTGGTGTGCTATTGGATATGCCAGTGGCACACTGGAATTAATAAACGTCAAATGGATTGAAATAGTTATACAAAAATGTTTACCTGAGCAACCAAACTCAAGCAGAATGTTTTCATTAAGTGCTTATCTCACTTAGACATTGATCGAATGCAGATTTAAAAAAAAGATTGAACTTAAAAAACAAAATATTTGTAGCAAGTTCCCACTCAGGCTTTGTAAAGTTTAACCATTGCACATTCAACTGTGCAAAGGCATAACCACTTTAATTCACATTGTCATCCACATGAAATCCACCAGCTCCAGCAAGGATAATAGTGTAGAAATGAAGCTCAGAAATGATAGATGATTTATCATTTTGCCAGACCAAGGAGATTGAACCTGATTGTATGCCACACCATATGTTGTATTTGCTTCCTAGCTAAGTTCAGCTAATTCATCATAGACCAGCGATCAAGTCTGGGCTTCCTTATAGATTTGTAGAATTCTGCAACACGTAAACAGGCACTTTGGCCCATTGTGTCTGCACCAGTTCTCAAGCACCTATCTACTCTAATCCCAATTTCCAGCACTTGGTCTGTAACTTTGTATGCTATGATGTTTCAAGCTGTCATCTAAATACTTCTTAAAGGCTGTGACGCTTAAAATCCCTCGAGAGACCAAGAAAGTTTAAATAGAGATATGAGTTTTGCAATGGAAAGTATTGGATAAGAGTTCATGTCTTTGGACTTTTACTGTAACAAATATACTGAAATCAATATAAGACTAAACATTAGTCAATAGGCGACAAACATACAGAAAAGGTTCAACTTCATAACAGAGGCAGATACGGTGGCTCAGTGGCTAGCACTGCTGCCTCATAGCACCAGGGTCCCAGGTTCAATTCCAGCCTTGGGTGACTGTCTGTTTGGAGTTTGCACGTTCTCCCTGTGTCTGCGTGTTCCGGTTTCCTCCCACAGTCCAAAGATGTGCAGGTCTGGTGAATTGGCCATGCAACTTGTCCATTGTGTTAGGTGCATCAGTCAGAGGGAAATGGTTTTGGGTGGGTTACTCTTCGGAGGGTTAGTGTGGACTTGTTGGACCAAAGGACCTGTTTCCACGCTGTAGGGAATCTAATCTAATCATAACAATTAACACAAACAAAAATGATTCAACATTATGCCACACTTTCAAGTCCAAACCCCTTCTAATCTCTGCAGCAGTCTCCCTGCTCCCTGTCGTGTCAAGATGAGTTCTTTCAAAAGTAGCTTTACTCAGTCTTCCAGCACTTGCAAGCAGCAAGATGCCCTCTGACAGCTCCCTTGTTCTTAAATCTCCACAAATTGCATCTCTGCGAACTGAGAACCATTTCCTAGTTGCTTGAGACAAACCTTTTTCTCTTTAATTCTCAGAACACCCACTTTCAATCACTCTCGATCTTCAGGATCTCGGACTGAGAATCTGTACCTAGAAGGACCTCTTTTGTGTTATGAAAGCTAGTACCTGAGATTCTGTGGGTTTCTACTTTAGGCCCCATGGCAACCAAATCAATTTACCCTAAATTGAAAGAAACATTTAATACATTGCTGCCTTATATACTCTCCCATTCACAACGCTTATCAGTGCCACACCAACTTGAAAACTGAGGCACGAGTACACAGAGCCAAGTTTTGGAGGCCCCAGTCTGTACTGCCACAGTTTAACTAGCTAAAGGTATACTAGTAACCAGAACAAAGGACATTTACACTTTACACTGTCTGTCCTGTTCAACACAGTAAGGAATGGCCAACTGGAATGGGAAAACTAGCAATCCCAATTGACAGATTCCAGGCAATGACCAGGCAATTCCTGCAGTGTTGCAGACCATCCTATTCCAGCTATTTGCTTAATAAGCCTGGCATGAGGGTTTGGCTTACTTCTAAACCTCTATCAATCCAATACCAATAGATAATTTACCTTCCTCAAAAAAGAGGAAAATCACTTGAGGGTAATTAAAATAGTTAAAGTTCTCCATCATAAGACTATAAGATGTTCAGAGCTGAAACAAGCCATCAAATCTTTTTTTTGCTGATTTCATAGTCCTCAACTCCACTTATACCCGTAATACTCGATTCCCTGAATAATTCAAAATCTTCCTATTTCGGCCTTCAAAATAATTAATGATCCAGTCTTGACAGTCTTCAGCAGTAAAGTGTTCCATAAATTCACTACCCTCCAGAGAAGGAAGTCTTCCTTATCTCTGTATTATATGTGCATCCTCTTAATCTGAGAATTTGAATCCTTGACTATCCCTCATAATGTCAGGAATGTAAAAGCCCATGGTTTGGAAGTACACAAAGTTCAGTCATGCAGTTACCATGTTGGGAAATAGCCTTTACTGGACGCCAAGAGATAGTTAATGTGCTTAATTAGGTCAATAAGGGTAATTCATAAAAAGAGAGAACTCTTTGAGCAGCCAGCAATAAACCATTACTCTCACAGTCTAATGGATATGTGGAATGGAATCTGAAGGTCAAGTGGTTTATGACACCTTTTATAAAAGAACTGGATGAATTTGTTTGGGACAACAACTGCAATTCATAAGATCAGTTACAGAATGAAACAATCAAATCCTGTGTGGGTTCTGAGGACTGTTAGAAATGCCACATCGAGGTGATTGCACAGTGTAAGATGCTGTGTGATATAACAGATCAGTCATGCTTTGTGGGAAATACTGATTCCAGTTGGACTTAATTGACAATTAATGACACCACCGAGTCACCAATTCTGTCCATGCAGGAAGAGAAAGCCCTCTCAAACTGATCATTCAATCAGCTCTTGTCAGCAGTCAGGGTTACAAAGGGGAAATGTAATCTACCCCAAGGATTGCTGCTGCCCCTATTTAGGACAAGTGCTGTGGCTCTTTCTGGAATGACCATGTTTATTTTCTGTGCCATATTGCTGAATTGGCCATTCACAAATGACTCCTTTTGAGTGTAATTGTAAAGTGCCTTCAATCAATCTAATGCTCAGTCTTCAGACAAAAGGAAGAACCACCACATCAAGGTTCACAGAGCTGTAACCCAAATCAGATATCTGCTTACTCTATCTTTCCGCTCATTGATCCTCCATGTATTTTCAGCATTTGTGGTTTTGCTCTTCCATATTTACAATTGACACTTGCATTAATTGGGACAAGTGCAGGAAATTGGGATTCGCATGCCTTTTGTGGTAGTTATGTCAGTGCAGACTCGATGGACCGAAGGGCCTTTTCTGCACTGTGTGACCCTAAGTAATTTATTATATATCATCAAACAAAAGTGGAAAATCCCCATCACAGTCACTATATCACATTCAACAGTAACTCCGAGTCAGGTGTCTACTGACCCTCAGCTTAAGAACTTAATTCTCTCATTTTCCTTGCCCTATTCGCTCTGCCACTAGCTCTGAAGCACCCTTTGTGATCTCACTTACCAGATTCTGCAATTGGATCTCCAGGCTGCTCCAACTAAGGCAGTGAGTGAAAGAATGCTAGCAGAGGCATCAAGTTTGCTGGAAAGTAGTATTAAGCATGCTACCTTGGCACTTGGCTCTGGAATGCCAGTGGATTCGAAGGTGGAGGGCACAGTGGCTAAATTTGCATTGACGCTGAAGGCAAAATTAATTACTGATGGTAATGATGAGTAATAACCCCTGTTAATAGGCCTCCTGATGCTCATTAGCAAGAATCTGATATTGACATCAGAGATCTGGTTGGATAATGCGACTCTTGTTCCCAATGTTAAGAAAGGTCTCATACAACTTCTCGCCCCATTCTCCTGAATTTCCCATCATAGCCCGCATTGTTTAAGGGCTGGGGAAATACTGCCCACAGTCGGTTTGTGGACTCAGTTTGTCTTTAAATTCATTCAGGTAATGTGGGCGTCAATTGTTGGACCAGTATTTATTGCCCATTCCTAAATGCCCATGAGAAGGTAATGGTTAGTGAGTCTCACTTCTGTTGTGGGCAAAGTCTTAGAGAGAATTGTAAGGGATAGGATTTATGAACATCTGGATGGGAATAATGTGATCAAGGATAGTCAGCATGGTTTTGTGAAGGGCAGGTCGTGCCTCAGAAACCTTATTGAATTCTTTGAGAAGGTGACTAAGGAGGTAGACGAGGGTAAAGCGGTAGATGTGGTGTATATGGATTTTAGTAAGGCGTTTGATAAGGTTCCCCATGGTAGGCTACCGCAAAAAATACGGAGGTTTTGCATTGAGGGTGAGTTGGAGGTTTGGATTAGGAGTTGGCTGGCTGGAAGAAGACAGTGGGTAGTAATTGATGGTAAAGGTTCATCTTGGAGTGCAGTTACTAGCGGTGTTCCGCAAGGATCTGTTTTGGGACCATTGCTGTTTGTCATTTTTATAAATGACCTGGAGGAGGGGCTAGAAGGTTGGGTGAGCAAGTTTGCGGATCATACGAAAGTCGGTGGAGTTGTTGACAGTGAGGAAGGATGTGTCAGGTTACAGCGGGATATAGATAAGTTGCAGAGCTGGGCAGAAAGGTGGCAAATGGAGTTCAATGTAGGTAAGTGTGAGGTGATTCACTTTGGTAAGAGTAACAAAAAGACGGAGTACTGGGCTAATGGTCGGATACTTGGTAGTGTGGATGAGCAGAGAGATCTTGGTGTCCATGTACACAGATCTCTGAAAGTTGCCACCCAGGTAAATAGTGCGGTGAAGAAGGCATATGGCGTACTGGCTTTTATTGGTAGAGGAATGCGTTCCGGAGCCCTGAGGTCATGTTGCAGTTGTATAAGACTCTGGTGCGGCCACATCTGGAGTATTGTGTGCAGTTTTGGTCGCCATACTGTAGGAAGGATGTGGAGGCACTGGAAGGGGTGCAGAGGAGGTTTACCAGGATGTTGCCTGGTATGGTAGGAGATCGTATGAGGAAAAGCTAAGGCACTTGGGGCTGTTTTCATTGGAGAAAAGAAGGTTTAGGGGTAACTTGATAGAGGTGTACAAGATGATTAGGGGTTTAGATAGGGTTGACCATGAGAACCTTTTTCCACGTATGGAGTCAGCTATTACAAGGGGGCATAGCTTTAAATTAAGGGATGGTAGGTATAGGACAGATGTTAGGGGTAGATTCTTTACTCAGCGAGTCGTGAGTTCATGGAATACCCTGCCAGTAGCAGTGGTGGACTCTCCCTCTTTATGGGCATTTAAACGGGCATTGGATAGGCATATGGAGGATAGTGGGCTAGTGTAGGTTAGGTGGGCTTGGATCAGCACAACATCGAGGGCCAAAGGGCCTGTACTGCGCTGTATTCTTCTATGTTCTATTTTCTATGTTCTATGTTAGCTGCCTTATTGATATAGGTGCGATCACACTGCCACTTGGGAGGGCTGCTTCCACAATGTTGACCCTGCCACACTGAAGGATCATCGATAGCTGAGAGACTGAAAGGGAAGGTAGAAGCACTGGCTAGAAATTTCACTGATCCATGAACAATGGAGAAATCTCCCCTCACAGTTGGTCATATTTTAGGGCCATAGTGAGTATTTTTCATTGTTTTGAAGGTAAACAGTCAATTACCGTAAATCTGAAAAAGCAAAGCTACAAGTGCTGGAAATACATTGAGGATCAGCCAGCAGAAAGGAAAAATAGATTTCTCAGAACTGGCATGAACTATTGTGCCTGTTTTTGTGTGTATATGATTCCTGTACAGAATAACAAAAACTGCTAAAATAATGCTTGGGGGAGTGCAGACATGCTGATATTTTGGGTTTGAAAGATGGTATATGAAGTCCCCACTATTTGAAATGAAGGAAATGCTCCCACAGATCCTAGCCTGAGTGTGTCGATATCTTTACTGGCTCAGCCAAGGAACTAATTGTGGACCCCTGTTATTGTTAACTCAACCAACTCAGATTGGTAAATGCCAGGGTGACAGGCAATGTCTGTATATCACTGCTTACATTTCAGGAAGGCCCTGTATTTGACACAGGGCCTCATGAAGATACAGACTGATGCACAGAGCAGTCATGGTTTGTTAACTCCCTCCAGTGTCAGCATCAAGTGTTCCTGGGTCAGTATTTTGCCTCAGCGATGTGTCTGACTCAATACCACCATAATGGACTAGTGTGGCAATGTATACGGTTTCCACACTGAATGACATGAACTCAGTATTCATTCTTGTACCCTGCAGTGATTGCCAGATGGATCTCATGGAATAAGAGTTCCCTGACTGGGGCTGTTAGCCTGGGCTAATCGGGGAGCACTGGATGACAGATTTAAAAATCGGCATGTCGGAGGTTCTGGGTGATTCTGAAGAGAGTATTACTAGAGTCAAGAATTCTCCACAAGTAAATAAATGGTGACTTGGTGATGGGATACCAGCCTGTGTGGAGATATTTCAGTACCCTTACAGCCACCAAATAAATGACAATATTTACCATCCAGTTGAACTGAGATTTAAACCTATTGTTCACCGATAGTGGCGGTTCAAAACCAAGAAATATGGAGACTTCTGGCTGCCCCAGTGGAGTTCCGAAATAGAGTCAAATCAGACTTGAAACATTAAGTCAATTTCTTCCTACACAGACGCTGCCAGACCAGATGAGGTTCTCCAGCATTTTCTGTTTTTATTTCAGATGGTCAAGGCTTGCCTGATGCAATATTCTACATGCGCAAGGACCTCAAACACTTTTTTTCATGTGATTCTGTAGGGGTTCTATGTAAATATACAACCGGGGGCCGGCAACAGTTAGAGGACGGATGTTGCAATCTTTAAGCACAGAGGAGTGAAGCAGCCCCCGTCTCTGATTCAGATGTTTAGAAACTCAACCTCCCATTCCAGAGTGCTCAGCCCAAAAAGTCTCTCTTAACAACCGAGTGTGATAGCAAAGGAGTGCTGTACTGTGGGAGATGCCGTATTTCAGATAAGGCCTTGTCCACTCTGCACAAGTGGATATAAACAGTCCCATGGCACTATTGTGCAGAAGAACAGTTGAGTTATTGACAGTGAAATATGACCAACATGCAGCTATTAAACAACATCACAAGACTGATAAATTTTTTTTAAAATCTGTTCTTTGTTACATTAATATTTACAAGGGCTTACTGTGCATAACTTGGCTGTTGTGTTCTCCACATTACAACAGTGACCTGTTCATTGACTCTAAAGCATTTGGGCCTCCCCTAGACAGTGAGAAACACCATACAAACACAATCAGATAATCATACAGTGTAGAAGAGGACCTTTGGCCCATAAAGTGTACACCAACAAAAAAGTATTCTAGATCTACACTAGTCCCACAAGTCTTTCTTTATCCATGAAAGACACACAGGCAGATGTTGGGTGTGAATTTTTTCAAGTGCATACTGGCTATGGCGAATTTACACAACATAAATGCCTATAGTAAGCTGCAGCTGATAAACTGCAGACAGTATAACATGTACACTTTTTGGAAGTTATCAGGCATTAGCTTAGCCCCTCAGTATTTGCAAAGGGAAAGAACATGCCCACATATTGTATCTTATACAACTGTTGCCCATGTCAATGCCTTGATGAATTCGAGACAACTTGGTAAATTTGAACTTAAATGGTAGTTTGGCAGCTAACTGTTCCCTGATGCATCTTCCATGGCAACAGCTCAACCAATCAGCGTTGACCTGCCAACCAAACAGCACTCTCTTCTCATGTATTAGAAATTCCCTTTGGGATTTGGTGTTCTTGCAATTCTGTCCTGATGAGTGCAAGACAAAACATTTTGACAGCATGACTGTTTTCTCAGCAAGTTATGTATCATCAAGTGATTATTTCTAATAAATCTTCTTTAAAACTTCCAGCTGTAAGCATGATTTGTTATTACTGAGTATTAGCAGGGTATAGTTACAGCCAAAGATCTGCATACTTTTAAAATGGAAAACCAGTGTTTTATTTGCAATGAAACATGACAACACCATTCCAAAAGCATTGCCAGGCCAAGCGTGTTTGAAATAAACCAGCTGATCAGTGAATGACTGCTGAGTTTAGCAAGATTTGTTGAATTAGTAAGTTTTACCAACCATCCTTTTGGACCCACATCTCCCAAAAGAAATCGACAGAAACATTGAACCCGAAATATAGAATCATGCTGTCTTCCGCACTGAGAACAGTGGCAATATATTCTGAATTCTTTAAATCCTTAATATTATTGAGGATGGAGAATATCATTCCAATTAGACTCAGATCTAAAAAAGTTGTTTGGGGAGCGATACGATCCATTTTTGCTTAAGAAAGAAAGGAATATGCAGAGGTCATGCAAGGTCAGGTTAATGATGAAAGGTTTGCTATAAAGTTCTGGAAAATTTGCCTTGTAACACACAAAGAATTGTACCTTGCCTTAGTACAATGTGTATACCCAATTACCTTGCATACATGTCCCAGTGCACTACTGACACAGTGCTGCATTTTCTGAGGTGGTATCATTCAGTTAAAATACTGAACAGTTAGCTCCCAACCCACAATCACCTAAGTATTGAAAAGGTTTCAGTGGAAAGGGAGCATGAGTTCACTCAGTATCTTGGCTTATATTCCTTCTTCAAGATAAAAAAATGCCAGAAACAGAGCAGTCAGTAATTTATCCACTCAATGTTTACAGAATGTTGTTTGGAGCACCATTGGCAGCTGCCTTTGCTTGCTTAACAACAGTGACTACACTTCAAGACATAAATAATTTGAATGTGAAGTGTTTCCAGCTGTAAGGAGGAACGATAAGGTGCTACATGAGTGCTTGTTCTTTCTCGTACCATCAACTGCAAGCAATTTGCATTGATTATACGTACTGCGCTCCCCTTTCTAAGCAAATAAAAGGCATTTTGCACAAAGGCACTGAGTCCCATCTGTAGTTTGGCCTTTGCATAACCAGGAGAAAGTGAGGACTGCAGATGCTGGAGATCAGAGCTGAAAATGTGTTGCTGGAAAAGCGCAGCAGGTCAGGCAGCATCCAAGGAGCAGAAGAATAGACGTTTCGGGCATGAGACCTTCTTTGCATAACCAGTAATAATATAGTCCCGAGACTATTTATATAAAAATGTTAAGTGCATTCCGAAGACTTTTATCATTTGGAGGACTCCGGGTGCATTATTGTCATTTAAAGAAACACTCTGAAACAGTGGGGATAATTTGAGCTTCCGACAATGATTGAGTTGGGGACAAATGGGATGTTGCAATTTATAAAAAGTTTTCAAAGCAGACCGCACTGACCCTCCAAACCACACACTTCCTGTATCATTTTATTCATTCACAGAATGCTGGCATTACTGGTCGGGCTGACTGACTTAGCACAGCTCCCTGGACTGGTTCCACTGGAGCTGCAGCACTGACAATGGCCTGGCTATGGGCCTGGAGTGATATGGACCCTGCAACTCAAGCTACCGATTAATCATGTCAAAGCCCCTAGGCTGACTGATATCAGAAGCTGCCCTTTTCCTACTGTACCTGGGCTCCTGGGTGTTTTCTTTAGCCTGACTGAAGACTTCACCCCCTGGACTTGAGATATGACCATTTGGTTGAAGCACATGCAGTGTATTTGCTGCAGAATCTGCTGACAGTAGAGAAGCTGTAAGATTGATGCTGCACAACCACATGTTCCCACCCTTCCCTTGACTGCTCACTGCTGACAACTCTAACAAACTGCCTGGCTTTGAGTCGGTGTTAATGGCAAAGCAAGAAAGAAGTACTCTTGAGTGTTTAAGCTCTGGCTGTCGAAGCAAAGGAAAAAAAGGCAAGGCAGAGGAAAGCTGAGATGCAGTGCACATCCAAGTCGGGGCAAAGTGAACGAACGCTAAGATTATAAGCGAGGATCATTGAGATTCTCCTTCTGTGAATCCGTGAACTGACTGCCTGTCCATCTGAACAAAATGGCCTGGCAGCAGCATTCCAAGAAAAGGTGCTGGTGCATTCCAAAGTCCAACATTAAAATGCAGAAGCATGTTGTAAGAGAGTCAGAAATGCACCTAGAGGGTAATTTTGGGTCTGGTGCATGTCCATTGCCAATGTTATGTCCAGGGGTGACTGCCCTTAGAGCACGCCCAATGATGTTGGTGCCTGCTGACCAAGACTAAGGCCTGGATTCAGCAGGTGCCTGCTCTGAACTAGAGGGCAGTTAGCAGAGTAGAGACCACAATAAGATCAGCCATGATTGTACTGAATGGCAGATCAGATCAGAGGGAGTGAATAGTCTACTCTTGCTTTTAATTTATACGTTTATGTATTTGCATGTGGCAGGACAATCAGTAAAAGCTTTTAAGGAGCCTGGGATTTCAGGATTTGGGGGAGTGCACTAAAGAAAAGGGAGCAAGAGGAGTTCAACAAGTGAGGTTATTGATTCTAAAGCTCTGCTTGTGGACTAGGAGGGAGAGAAACCTTTCCTCCACATCCAGCAAAGTTTATCCCTTAACATACTGCACAATCATAGACAATCCTCCCTGATCTCTGACGTTCCTGCCTTCTAATCTCCAACTCCCTAATCCCACTTCCCCATCTCACAACCTTCCTCCCTTGTCCAAATCATCCTGCCCTGAATCCCCTACATTTCCTGTGATCCTCATGATTGTAACATACACCCTCACAATCTTGGCATGTGAGCAACACACCATCCAAAATGAATAGCTCAAGTTTAAAGTCTCTGTGACCGTGCACCCCACCCCACCTCCTCCAGTGATGTGCCCCTATGCTGTCGGTGATAGCTCACCCACTCCTTCCCTTCCTTCCCTTCCTTCCCTGCCTCAGAGATGGCCTTGCCACAAGCTTTCCTGCCTGGCGATCAGCCATACCTTTCAATCGGACTGACTGTTGAGCAGGAAACCTGCTGAACAAATGTAAAGGAATGCCTTTTGTTAATGTTGGCAGAGTGCCCTGAATCTCGTTCTTCCTCCTCCCCCACATCCATGGCTGCCAGTGCCCATTATAATGAAGAGCCTTCTTCCCTAACCTTACCTTTCCCAATTCACTTCATAAAGACTCCATCCAACAACCCTTCCCCCCTCCACCTCCCTCTCCCAAACAATTTATGCTGCACAAAAACATCAGAACGCCCTATGAAACTACCATCTGGGTAAAGTTATTGAGTATTCATCGTTTGGCTGGCCAATTCTAAAAGTTGTGCCCAATCCTCTAGTCCATATTATTGCATCAGGGTTTTTATTGTAAATTCATACAATCATAAAGAACATACGACGGCACTTTGAAACATCATATCTGTGCTGGGTCTTTGCTAGATAATTCTAATTAGTTCCGTTCTTGTACTCTAGCCCTAGAGAAAACATCTTTCAAGCCTTTATTCAACTTCCTCAAAAGGTTCAAATGATTACACACTGTTCATTCTTGATCACAACAAGATTTCCTCTCGTCACATCTGCTTCTTTTGCCAATCCCTGTATATTAACATCCTCTGTTATCAATTCTTCAACAGTGGATAAGTTTCTTGTGGCACAGTGGTAGCAACCCTACCTCAGAGCCAGGAGGTTCAAATGCCACCTGCTCCAGAGATGTGCAATAACATCTCTGAACAGGTTGATTAGAAAATAGCTAAGTTTCTCCTGGCGTCCTTGAAACACAGGGAAATGTCTTAGGTGGAACCATCTTCAGCTGCTTCATCAATGATCTTTTCTCCATCATAATATCAGAAGTGAGAATGTGTCCATATGCTGAAAGACCTGACAACGTATAGAGTTGAAATGATAAGGATCACTTGTGCCACATGAGTAGCAGGCAATGACTATCTCCAACAAGAGAGAATCCAACCATCACCCATCCAACACTTGATGTTCAATGATATTACCATGATGAAGAAATATGTGAAGAGAAAAATATTAGAAAACGCAAATGGAGATCTGTTACAGTCAGAAGTTGAGAAGCTGTGACAGCACCTTCCAAATCCATGACCTCCATAATTTGGAAAGACAAGGACATCATATTCATATACCCGACGGAAGCTATGGAATTTTCTACCACAGAAGGCTATAGAGACCAATTCACTGAAAATAATCAAGAAAGAAACATTGAAAGCCTCACTATCAACATCCTCGGGCTTACCATTGACCAGAAACTGTACTGGACCAGCTATATAACTACTGTGACTACAAGGGCAATCAGAGGGTAGCAATTCTCTTAATGGTAGTCATTTGGCCTGTTGTATCTGCACTAGCCAACAAAGATCTGACTACACTAACCCCATTTTCCAGCAATTGGAGTCTACAGCAGCACAATCCTTGAAAGTGGGGTCGCAGGTAGACAGGATAGTGAAGAAGGCATTTGGTATGCTTTTCTTTATTGGTCAGAGTATTGAGTACAGGAGTTGGGAGGTCATGTTGCGGCTGTACAGGAAATTGGTTAGGCCACTGTTGGAATATTGCGTGCAATTCTGGTCTCAAGATGTTGTGAAACTTGAAAGGGTTCAGAAAAGATTTACAAGGATGTTGCCAGGGTTGGAGGATTTGAGCTATAGGGAGAGGCTGGGGCTGTTTTCCCTGGAGCGTCGGAGGCTGAGGGGCAACCTTATAGAGGTTTACAAAATTATGAGGGGCATGGATAGAATAAATAGACAAAGTCCAGAACTAGAGGGCATAGGTTTAGGGTGAGAGGAGAAAGATACAAAAGAGACCTAAGGGGCAACTTTTTCACACAGAGGGTGGTACGTGTATGGAATGAGAAAGTGGTGGAGGCTGGTACAATTGCAACATTTTTAAGAGGCATTTGGATGGATATATGAATAGGAAGGGTTTGGAGGGATATGGACCGGGTGCTGGCAGGTGGGATTAGATTGGGTTGGGATATCTGGTCAGCATGGACGGGTTGGACCCAAGGGTTTGTTTCCATGCTGTACATCTCTATGACTGTTGTGGTTCTGTTCGCCGAGCTGGGAATTTGTGTTGCAGACGTTTTGTCCCCTGTCTAGGTGACATCCTCAGTGCTTGGGAGCCTCCTGTGAAGCGCTTCTGTGATGTTTCCTCCAGCATTATGCTGGAGGAAAGATCACAGAAGCGCTTCACAGGAGGCTCCCAAGCACTGAGGATGTCACCTAGACAGGGGACGAAACGTCTGCAACACAAATTCCCAGCTCAGCGAACAGAACCACAACAACGAGCATCCGAGCTACAAATCTTCTCAAAAACATTGAATCTCTATGACTCTAAGTGATTATCTGAATATTCCTTAAATGTTCAGTGTTTATGATTCAACCAAACCTTCAGGTGGTGAGCTCCAGACTTCCACCATCCTCTGGGTGAAAAACATTCTCCTCAACTCTCCTCTTAGCTTAAATCTAGGCCCCACCCCCAATTATTGGCCCCCCTATTGTGGAAATGTTATCTTCTATTAACCCTTTCTATGTACCTCAGACTCTGATACATTTGTGGGCGGCACGGTGGCACAGTGGTTAGCACTGCTGCCTCGCAGCGCCAGAGACCCGGGTTCAATTCCCGACTCAGGCGACTGACTGTGTGGAGTTTGCACGTTCTCCCCGTGTCTGCGTGGGTTTTCTCCGGGGACTCCGGTTTCCTCCCACAGTCCAAAGATGTGCAGGTCAGGTGAATTGGCCATGCTAAATTGCCCGTAGTGTTAAGTAAAGGGGTAAATGTAGGGGTATGGGTGAGTTACGCTTCGGCGGGTCGGTGTGGACTTGTTGGGCCGAAGGGCCTGTTTCCACACTGTAAGTAATCTAATCTAATCTAATCTCTATAAGTCCCCTCTCAAACTAGGAGAAAGTGAGGACTGCAGATGCTGGGGATCAGAGCTTAAAAATGTGTTGCTGGAAAAGCGCAGGTCATGCAGCATCAAAGGAGAAGGAGAATCGCCGTTTCGGGCATAAGCCCTTCTTCAGGAATGAGGAGGGTGTGCCAAGCAGGCTAAGATAAAAGATAGGGAGGAGGGACTTGGGGGAGGGGCATTGGGAATGCGATAGGTGGAAGGAGGTTAAGGTGAGGGTGATAGGCTGGAGAGGGGTTGGGAGAGGAGAAGTCGGGAAGAAGATTGCAGGTCAAGAAGGCAGTGCTGAGTTTGAGGGTTGGGACTGAGAATAGGTGGGGGGAGGGGAAATGAGGAAGCTGGAGAAATCTGTATTCATCCCTTGTGGTTGGAGGGTTCCTAGGCGGAAGATGAGGCGCTCTTCCTCCAGGCGTCGTGTTGCCATGGTCTGGCGATGGAGGAGGCCAAGGACCTGCATGTCCTTGGTGGAGTGCGAGGGGGAGTTAAAGTGTTCAGCCATGGGGCGGTTGGGTTGGTTGGTGCGGGTGTCCCAGAGGTGTTCTCTGAAACATTCCGCAAGTAGGTGGCCTGTCTCCCCAATGTATAGGAGGCCACATCGGGTGCAGCGGATGCAGTAAATGATGTGTGTGGAGGTGCAGGTGAATTTTTGATGGATATTGAAGGGCCTTGGAGGGAAGTGAGTGGGGAGGTGTGGGTGCAAGTCTTGCATTTTTGCGGTTGCAGGGGAAGGTGCCGGGAGTGGAGGTTGGGTAGTGGGGGGTGTGAATCAGACAAGGGAGTCACGGAGGGAGTGGTCTTTCCGGAACGCTGATAGGGGTGGGGAGGGAAATATATCCTTCGTGGTGGGGTCTGTTTGGAAGTGGCAGAAATGACGAAGCATGATCTGATGTAGCTGGAGGTTGGTGGGGTGGTACGTTAGGACTAGTGGGGTTCTGTCCCGATGGCGATTGGAGGGGTGGGGTTCAAGGGAGGAGCGGAAAGGGGAGGAGATGCGATGGAGATCATCGTCAACCATGTCTGAGGGGAAATTACTGTCTTTGAAGAAGGAGGCCATCTGGGTTGTTTGGTATTGGAATTGGTCCTCTTGGGAGCAGATGCGGCGAAGTCGAAGGAACTGGGAATATGGGGTGGCGTTTTTACAGGGGGCAGGGTGGGAAGAGGTGTAATCTAGGTAGCTGTGGGAGTCAGTCAGTTTATAGTATACGTCCGTGTTGAGTCGGTCGTCCAAGATAGAGATGGAGAGGTCTAGGAAGGGGAGGGAGGAGTCTGAGATGGTCCAGATAAATTTGAGGTCGGGGTGGAAGCTGTTAGTAAAGTGGATGAACTGTTCAACCTCCTCGTGGGAGCACGAGGTAGCGCAAATACAGTCATCAATGTAGTGGAGGAAAAGGTGGGAGGTGGTGCCAGTGTAGTTGCGGAAGATGGACTGTTCCACATTTCCAACGAAGAGGCAGGCATAGCTAGGGCCCATGCGGGTGCCCATGGCTACTCCTTTGGTTTGGAGGAAGTGGGAGGATTGGAAGGAGAAGTTGTTAAGAGTGAGGACCAGTTCAGTCAGTCGAAGGAGGGTGTCAGTGGAAGGGTACTGGTTGGTTCGGTGGGAAAGGAAGAAGCGGAGGGCTTTGAGGCCTTCGTGGTGGGGGATGGAGGTGTATAGGGACTGGATGTCCATGGTGAAGAGAAGGCGTTGGGGGCCAGGGAAGCGAAAATCATGGAGGAGGTGGAGGGCATGGGTGGTGTCCCGAACGCAGGTGGGGAGTTCTTGGACTAAGGGGGACAGGACCGTGTCAAGGTATGCCGAGATGAGTTCGGTTGGGCAGGAGCAGGCTGAGACAATGGGTCGGCCGGGGCAGTCGGGTTTGTGGATGTTGGGCAGGAGGTAGAAACGGGCGGTGCGGGGTTGTGGGACTATGAGGTTGGAGGCGGTGGATGGGAGATCCCCTGAGGTGATGAGGTTATGGACGGTCTGGGAGATGATGGGTTAGTGGTGAGGGGTGGGGTCATGGTCAAGGGGGCAGTAGGAGGAGGTGTCCGCGAGCTGGCGTTTAGCCTCAGCAATATAAAGATTGGTGCGCCAAACTACCACCGCGCCTCCCTTGTCTGCTGGTTTGATGGTGAGGTTGGGGTTGGAGTGGAGGGAGTGGAAGGCTGCACGTTCCGAGGGTGAGAGGTTGGAGTGGGTGAGAGGGGTGGAGGGACCTCCTATACATTGGGGAGACAGGCTGCCTACTTGCGGAAGGTTTCAGAGAACACCTCTGGGACACCCGCACCAATCAACCCAACTGCCCCATGGCTGAATACTTTAACTCCCCCTCCCACTCCGCCAAGGATCATTGGCCTCCTCCATCGCCAGACCATGGACGCCTGGAGGAAGAGCGCCTCATCTTCCGCCTAGGAACCCTCCAACCACAAGGGATGAATGCAGATTTCTCCAACTTTCTCATTTCCCCTCCCCCCACCTTTTCTCAGTCCAAACCCTCAGAATCAGCACCGCCTTCTTGACCTGCAATCACCTTCCCGACCTCTCTGCCCCCACCCCCTCTCCAGCCTATCACCCTCACCTTAACCTCCTTCCACCTATCGGATTCCCAACACCCCTCCCCCAATACTCTCCTCCCTACCTTTTATCTTAGAGGAGAAAGTGAGGTCTGCAGATGCTGGAGATCAGAGCTGAAAATGTGATGCTGGAAAAGCGCAGCAGGTCAGGCAGCATCCAGGGAACAGGAGAATCGACGTTTCGGGCATAAGCCCTTCTTCAGGAATGAGGAAAGTTTGTCCAGCAGGCTAAGATAAAAGGTAGGGAGGAGGGACTTGGGGGAGGGGCGTCGGAAATGTGATAGGTGGAAAGAGGTCAAGGTGAGGGTGATAGGTCAGACTGGGGTGGGGGCGGAGAGGTTGGGAAGAAGATTGCAGGTTAGGAAGGTGGTGCTGAATTCGATGGATTTGACTGAAACAAGGTGGGGGGAGGGGAAATGAGGAAACTGGTGAAATCCGAGTTCATCCCTTGTGGTTGGAGGGTTCCTCGGCGGAAGATGAGGCGCTCTTCCTCCAACCATCATGTTGTTGTGGTCTGGCGATGGAGGAGTCCAAAGACCTGCATATCCTTGGTGGAGTGGGAGGGAGAATTGAAATGTTGAGCCACAGGGTGGTTGGGTTGGTTGGTCCGGGTGTCCCAGAGGTGTTCTCTGAAACGCTCCGCAAGTAGCCGGCCTGTCTCCCCAATATAGAGGAGGCCACATCGGGTGCAGAGGATGCAATAGATGATGTGTGTGGAGGTGCAGGTGAATCTGTGGCGGATATGGAAGTTTCCTTTGGGGCCTTGGAGGGAGGTGAGGGGGGAGGTGTGGGCGCAAGTCTTGCACCTCCTGCGGTTGCAGGGGAAGGTGCCGGGAGTGGAGGTTGGGTTGGTGGGGGGTTTGGATCTGACAAGGGAGTCACGGAGGGAGTGGTCTTTACGGAATGCTGATAGGGGAGGGGAGGGAAATATATCCTTGGTGGTGGGGTCCATTTGGAGGTGGTGGAAATGACGGCGGATGATGCGCTGTACATGGAGATTGGTGGGGTGGTAGGTGAGGACCAGTGGGGTTCTGTCCTGGTGGCGGTTGGAGGGGCGGGGCTCAAGGGCAGAGGAGATGCGGTGGAGGGCATCGTCGACCACGTTGGGGGGGAAAATTGCGGTCCTTGAAGAAGGAGGCCATCTGGGTTGTGCGTTTTTGGAACTGGTCCTCCTGGGAGCAGATGCGGCGGAGTCGAAGGAATTGGGAGAATGGGATGACGTTTTTACAGGGGGCAGGATGGGAGGAGGTGTAGTCCAGGTAGCTGTGGGAGTCGGTCGGTTTGTAGTAGATGTCCGTGTTGATTCGGTCGCCTGAGATAGAAATAGAAAGGTCGAGGAAGGGGAGGAAGGAATCTGAGACTGTCCAGGTGAATTTGAGGTCGGGGTGGAAGGTGTTGGTGAAGTGGATGAACTGTTCAACCTCCTCGTAGGAGCACGAGGCGGCGCCGATACAGTCATCGATGTAGCGGAGGAAAAGGTGGGAGGTGGGGCCAGTGTAGTTGCGGAAGATGGATTATTCCACATATCCTACGAAGAGGCAGGCATAGCTGGGGTCCATGCGGGTTCCCATGGCTACTCCTTTCGTTTGGAGGAAGTGGGAAGATTGGAAAGAGAAGTTGTTCAGGGTGAGGACCAGTTCAGTCAGTCGAAGGAGGGTGCCAGTAGAAGGGTACTGGTCGGTACGGCGGGAAAGAAAGAAGCGGAGGGCTTTGAGTTCTTCGTGATGGGGGATGGACCTGTGCAGGGACTGAATGTCCATGGTGAAAATAAGGCGTTGGGGACCGGGGAAGCGAAAATCATGGAGCAGGTGGAGGGCATGGGTGGTGTCCCGAACGTAGGTGGGGAGTTCTTGGACTAAGGGGGACAGGACGATGTCAAGGTATGCGGAGATGAGTTCGGTGGGGCAGGAGCAGGCGGAGGCAATGGGTCGGCCGGGGCAGTCACGTATGTGGATTTTGGGCAGGAGGTAGAAGCGGGTGGTGCAGGGTTGTGGGACTATGAGGTTGGAGGCGGTGGATGGGAGATCCCCTGAGGTGATGAGGTTATGGACGGTCTGGGAGATGATGGTTTGGTGGTGGGGGGTGGGGTCATGGTCACGGGGGCAGTAGGAGGAGGTATCTGCGAGCTGGCGTTTAGCCTCAGCAGTGTAGAGGTCGGTGCGCCAAACTACTACCGCGCCTCCCTTGTCTGCTGGTTTGATAGTGAGGTTGGGGTTGCAATGGAGGGAGTGGAGGGCTGCGCATTCCGACAGAACCCCATTGGTCCTCACCTACCACCCCACCAATCTCCATGTACAGCGCATCATCCGCCGTCATTTCCGCCACCTCAAAACAGACCCCACCACCAAGGATATATTTCCCTCCCCTCCCCTATCAGCATTCTGTAAAGACCACTCCCTCCGTGACTCCCTCGTCAGATCCAAACCCCCCACCAACCCAACCTCCACTCCCGGCACCTTCCCCTGCAACCGCAGGAGGTGCAAGACTTGCGCCCACACCTCCCCCCTCACCTCCCTCCAAGGCCCCAAAGGAAACTTCCATATCCGCCACAGATTCACCTGCACCTCCACACACATCATCTATTGCATCCTCTGCACCCAATGTGGCCTCCTCTATATTGGGGAGACAGGCTGGCTACTTGCGGAGCGTTTCAGAGAACACCTCTGGGACACCCGGACCAACCAACCCAACCACCCTGTGGCTCAACATTTCAATTCTCCCTCCCACTCCACCAAGGATATGCAGGTCTTTGGACTCCTCCATCGCCAGACCACAACAAAACGACGGTTGGAGGAAGAGCGCCTCATCTTCCGCCTAGGAACCCTCCAACCACAAGGGATGAACTCGGATTTCACCAGTTTCCTCATTTCCCCTCCCCCCACCTTGTCTCAGTCAAATCCATCGAATTCAGCACCGCCTTCCTAACCTGTAATCTTCTTCCCGACCTCTCCGCCCCCACCCCAGTCTGACCTATCACCCTCACCTTGACCTCTTTCCACCTATCACATTTCCGACGCCCCTCCCCCAAGTCCCTCCTCCCTACCTTTTATCTTAGCCTGCTGGACAAACTTTCCTCATTCCTGAAGAAGGGCTTATGCCCGAAACGTCAATTCTCCTGTTCCCTGGATGCTGCCTGACCTGCTGCGCTTTTCCAGCAACACATTTTCAGCTACCTTTTATCTTAGCCTGCTTGGCACACCCTCCTCATTCCTGAAGAAGGGCTTATGCCCGAAACGTCGATTCTCCTTCTCCTTTGATGCTGCCTGACCTGCTGCGCTTTTCCAGCAACACATTTTTAACCCCTCTCAAACTAGTCTGCTCCAAGGAAAACAACCCCAGCCAAAGTACACATTGGAATATGCATATCAAGGTCCCTCTGATCTTCCAGGGTCCTACTATTCATAGTGTACTCCCTTTCCTTGTAACCTCTCTACAAGTGCGTTACCTCACATTTTTCTGGCTTGATTTCCATTTGCCACTGCTCTAGCCAGCCGGCCAGATAATTTACATCTTCTACAATCTATGGCTATCTTCCTCACTATTCAACACCTTACCAACTAACTTCTCTGAACTTCTTTTTTTATATAATATATTTTTATTAAGGAAAAATAGATTTTTAAATATTATAACAAATACAAAACAATGCAACTCAAAACAGTACAAAAATAGTTCAAAACTAAACCCAAATAATAAAAAAACTCCCTGGCCCACCCTCCTATGCGAATGTATAAACACATATAGAGAAGTATAACATTTTTAAAAAGCCTAAACTAGCTATTTAACTAACTAAATAAATACCTAACAATACCTAACAATAAAATAGTAATAACTCAGCCCAGCCAAACCAAACACTCATACATTCACAGTTCCTCCTCCCTGGATATTGGACTCATGAAACACAATCGTTGCGGCTATATAAAAGCCCTTGTTAGTGTGGCTGATAAATCCGTGTCCAGGTATTTCAAAAAGGGTTGCCATGTCTTGTAAAAATTCTCAGTTTTGTGGTGTACTATATTTGTGAGAAAATGCAGGGGAATATGCTCCATAACAATCTTCCATCAACCCAACAGGCCTGGGGGGGGGGGGGTTTCTGACATCCAACCTAGCAAGATATTCTTCCTTGCACAGAATGTAAGAATATTGAAAAGTTTCGCCTTAGGCGAGTCTGCAGGAAATACAATGGGTAGGCCCAAAAGGAGCGAAATAGGGCTCTGAACTTCTTGATCATACCCCTACATTGAAGTCCGAATCATTAATGCACACCTCAAACAGCAAGGAGCTGAGCACCACGTCTTGTGGAACCTCACTAAAAGTAGACTTCCAGTCACAGTGACATTTCTCTACTATCATCCTCTGCTTCTTAACTCTCAAACAATTGTAAATCCAACAGGTCCATGGGGTCTCACTTTATTCACCAGTCAGCCCAGGACCTCCATGTCCTCTTGCTAAAGTCCACATAGAGCAGCAAATATATTACCTCATCAGCACTCCTAGTTATCTCCTCAAAAAAATTTGATTAAATTTGTAAAACAAGACCTTCCTTTAACAAATCTGTACTGACTATTCCTGGTCTCTCCATGAACAGATATATTGTGTCCCTCAGGATTCTTATTGATGACTTCTATATTGCCAAGGCTAGACTGACTGGCCTGTAATTTAGGTAAAAGTGAGGACTGCAGATGCAGGAAATCAGAGTCTGGATTAGAGTGGTGCTGGAGAAGCACAGCAGGTCCCTATATTCTCTTCTAGCGATGCAAGCCAGCTTTCTCAGTCGTAATTCTTTTTCTGCAGTCTAAATACCTCTTTGGGACTTGAAGTTTAGAAGGACTTTTTTTTTGGACGTAGTGTTTTATTTCAGACTGTCACATCCTGGTTCTCTGTCTAGTCACCAGATGCTACGCCAGTCAACCATTTTCCTTCTCAGGGTTAAACAACAGATTTCCTTTCCTCTCCGGTCAGGAAGCTGGCCACTTTTGAAACAACATCAGGAGTCCCATTTGAACTCTGAGTGAAGGACTGGGGTTGGCACTGGATCCTGGACCAGTATAGGTCACATGTGAGGGAGAGGGGGAGGTTAAAGCAGCTTTTCAGAATAGCCGAAGAATTTGTAAACTTAAAGAAAAAAAAGACCAAATCATAAGCAAAGCCATGTGTTTATTATTCACTTAGAATCAGACGGAACTTGAGAGGTCATCCAAGAAATAAACTGTCTAACAAAGCAGTCAAAAATAATCAAGGGTGGTAAAAACAATGACTGCAGATGCTAGAAATCAGATTCTGGATCAGTGGTGCTGGAAGAGCACAGCAGTTCAGGCAGCATCCAAGGAGCTTCGAAATCGACGTTTCGGGCAAAAGCCCTTCAACAGGAATAAAGGCAGTGAGCCTGGAGCGTGGAGAGATAAGCTAGAGGAGGGTGGGGGTGGGGAGAAAGTAGCATAGAGTACAATGGGTGAGTGGGGGAGGGGATGAAGGTAATAGGTCAGGGAGGAGAGGGTGGAATGGATAGGTGGAAAAGGAGATAGGCAGGTAGGACAAGTCAGGACAAGACATGGGGACAATGCTGAGCTGCAAGTTTAGAACTAGGGTGAGGTGGGGGAAGGGGAAATGAGGAAACTGTTGAAGTCCACATTGATGCCCTGGGATTGAAGTGTTCCGAGGCGGAAGATGAGGCGTTCTTCCTCCAGGCGTCTGGTGGTGAGGGAGCAGCGGTGAAGGAGGCTCAGGACCTCCATGTCCTCGGCAGAGTGGGAGGGGGAGTTGAAATGTTGGGCCACGGGGCGGTGTGGTTGATTGGTGCGGGTGTCCTGGAGATGTTCCCTAAAGCGCTCTGCTCGGAGGCAGCCAGTCTCCCCAATGTAGAGGAGACCGCATCGGGAGCAACGGATACAATAAATGATATTAGTGGATCTGCAAGTAAAACTTTGATGGATGTGGAAGGCTCCTTTAGGGCCTTGGATGGAGGTGAGGGAGGAGGTGTGGGCACAGGTTTTACAGCTCCTGCGGTGGCAGGGGAAAGTGCAAGGATGGGAGGGTGGGTTGTAGGGGGGCATGGACCTGACCAGGTAGTCACGGAGGGAACGGTCTTTGCGGAAGGCGGAAAGGGGTGGGGAGGGAAATATATCCCTGGTGGTGGGGTCTGTTTGGAGGTGGCGGAAATATCTGTGGATGATTTGGTTTATGCGAAGGTTGGTAGGGTGGAAGGTGAGCACCAGGGGCGTTCTGTCCTTGTTACAGTTGGAGGGATGGGGTCTGAGGGCAGAGGTGCGGGATGTAGACGAGACCCATTGGAGGGCATCTTTAACCACATGGGAAGAGAAATTGGGGTCTCTAAAGAAGGAGGCCATCTGATGTGTTCTGTGGTGGAACTGGTCCTCCTGGGAGCAGATCCGGCGGAGGTGGAGGAATTGGGAATACGGGATGGCATTTTTGCAAGATGTAGGGTGGGAAGAGGTGTAATCCAGGTAGCTGTGGGAGTAGGTGGGTTTGTAAAAAATGTCAGTGTCAAGTCGGTCGTCATTAATGGAGATGGAGAGGTCCAGGAAGGGGAGGGAGGTGTCAGAGATGGTCCAGGTAAATTTAAGGTCAGGGTGGAATGTGTTGGTGAAGTTGATGAATTGCTCAACCTCCTCGCGGGAGCACGAGGTGGCGCCAATGAGGTCATCAATGTAGCGGAGGAAGAGGTGGGGAGTGGTGCCGGTGTAATTACGGAAGATCAGCTGCTCTACATAGCCAACAAAGGCACAGGCATA
This sequence comes from Chiloscyllium plagiosum, assembly GCF_037043375.1. Classification (NCBI taxonomy): domain Eukaryota; kingdom Metazoa; phylum Chordata; class Chondrichthyes; order Orectolobiformes; family Hemiscylliidae; genus Chiloscyllium; species Chiloscyllium plagiosum. The sequence continues at coordinate 128,837,392 of NW_028270142.1, read as the reverse complement.
GCTGGGGGCCATACGTGCGCCCATGGCTACCCCTTTGGTCTGGAGGAAGTGGAGGATTCAAAGGAGAAATTGTTAAGGGTGAGGACCAGTTCGGCCAAACGAATGAGAGTGTCGGTGGAAGGGTAGTGTTAGGGGCGTCTGGAGAGGAAAAAACGGAGGGCTTGGAGGCCTTCGTCATGGCGGATGGAGGTGTAGAGGGATTGGATATCCATGGTGAAGATGAGGCATTGGGGGCCTGGGAAATGGAGGTCTTGGAGGAGGTGGAGGGCGTGGGTGGTGTCTCGAACGTATGTGGGGAGTTCCTGGACTAGGGGAGATAGGACAGTGTCGAGGTAGGTAGAGATGAGTTCAGTGGTGCAGGAGCATGCTGAGACAATGGGTCGGCCAGGGTGGTCAGGCTTGTGGATATTGGGAAGGAGGTAGAACCGTGCAGTGCGGGGTTCCCGGACTATGAGGTTGGAAGCTGTGGGTGGGAGATCTCCTGAGGTGATGAGGTTCTGTATTGTCTGGGAGATGATGGTTTGGTGATGCAGGGTGGGGTCATGGTCGAGTGGGCAGGAGGAAGAGGTGTCCTCGAGTTGACATTTGGTTTCAGCGGTGTAGAGGTCAGTGCGCCAGACTACCACTGCGCTCCTTTATCCGCTGGCTTGATGGTGAGGTTGGGATTGGAGCAGAGGGATTGGAGTGCTGCGTGTTGTGAGGGTGAGAGGTTGGAGTGGGGGAGGGGGGTAGACAGGTTGAGGCGGTTAATGTCCCGGCGGCAGTTGGAAATGAAGAGGTCGAGGGCAGGAAATAGGCCAGCGCGGGGTGTCCAGGTGGATGCAGTGTGTTGGAGGTGGGCGAAGGGGTCCTCGGAAGGTGGGCAGGAGTCCTGATTGTGAAAATAAGCTCGGAGGCGGAGGCGACGGAAGAATTGTTCGACGTCACGGCGTGTATTAAATTCATTGAAGCGTGGACGGATGGGGATGAAGGTGAGTCCTTTGCTGAGGACTGATCGTTCGTCCTCAGTGAGGGGGAGGTCTGGGGGGATGGTGAAAACCCGGCAGGGTTGGGAGCTGGGATCTGGTGTGGGTGTAGAGCTGGGAGTGGGGGCGGAACCTGTAACTGGAGTGGGTGTAATGGTGGGGGGAATGGGGGTGGAGTCATGAGCAGGGGTAGTGTTCCCCTCCGAGGTTCTGGGGGGTGGGGATAGTGACAGTGGGGTCTGTGGGAGGCATGTCAACAGAATGCAGGTGAGTGGCGCTGGTGGGGGTGGAAGTGGTGGTGACCACGGCAGTAGGAGTGGCGGAAGTCACTGAGCATGTGGCATCAGCGATGAAGTGAAGAGCGGAAGTGATGTCACGTGTGATGCATGAGGAATTCTGAGGGGTGGAAGTGGTTGTGGAAGTGGCCATGATGGGGCGGAAGTGACATCAGCGTGGGGGTGGCAGCTGCATCGGCCGCATGGCTAATGGTGGAATAGATTCCGATGCCAGCGGAATCTTCTGGAATGTTTGAGGAACGCTGGTTATGGAGGTGGGTGGATAAAAGTTTGTTGTGCTTACAGTTTTTGATGTTTGAGATGGAATTGAAATACTGTTTGTTGAGAGTATGAATTCTCCTGAGGATGTAGTACAGAGTGGGTCCTTTGCAATTCTGAGAGAGTGTGACCCTCAGCTGAGGCAGGGCTGACTGTAGAGAGGTTAGGTGCCGGCGCATTGCTGCGAGCGTGGAGCGGAGGATCTTGAAGGAGAACTGTTGCTGGTGTTTTTGAATCTGTAGTCTGTACTGTTTGTCCTGTTCGGGTCCGAACTCTGCTGGTTTAAAGGTGGTCTGGAGTCCGTGTGGGATGAGTTGGTTACGGAGGCAGGCACTGAGGAAGCAAATGTGGTTGTGGTAGCGAGTTTGTTTCACGACATGGTTGAAGAGCTTCAGGGCAGAGAAAATGACCTGGGAGTTGCAGTGGGAGAGGGACTCCCTGAGATTCTTGTAGAGAGAGGAGGAAAACTTCTTCAAGGCAGGCATCCTTGCAAGAGGATTCGCAGTAGGGTTAAAAATCAACGAGGTAAAAACAATGACTGCAGATGCTGGAAACCAGATTCTGGATCAGTGGTGCTGGAAGAGCCCAGCAGTTCAGGCAGCATCCAAGGAGCTTCGAAATCGATGTTTCGGGCAAAAGCCTTCAACAGGAATAAAGGCAGTGAGCCTGAAGCGTGCAGAGATAAGCTAGAGGAGGATGGGGATGGGGAGAAAGTAGCATAGAGTACAATGGGTGAGTGGGTGAGGGGATGAAGGTAATAGGTCAGGGAGGAGAGGGTGGAGTGGATAGGTGGAAAAGGAGATAGGAGGTAGGACAAATCCAGACAAGTCATGGGGACAGTGCTGAGCTGCAAGTTTAGAACTAAGGTGAGGTGGGGGAAGGGAAAATGAGGAAACTGTTGAAGTCCACATTGATGCTCTGGGGTTGAAGTGTTCCAAGGCGGAAGATGAGGCATTCTTCCTCCACGCATGTGGTGGTGAGGGAGCGGCGGTGAAGGAGGCCCAGGACCTCCATGTCCTCGGCAGAGTAGGAGGGGGAGTTGAAATGTTGGGCCACGGGGCGGTGTGGTTGATTGGTGCGGGTGTCCCAGAGATGTTCCCTAAAGCGCTCTGCTCGGAGGCAGCCAGTCTCCCCAATGTAGAGGAGACCGCATCGGGAGCAACGGATACAATAAATGATATTAGTGGATGTGCAACGGATATCCATCCTTGCTCCCGATGCGGTCTCCTCTACATTGTCAAAAATAATCAGCTAGAAGATACTGCTGTTGGTTTAGCAGATGATGGGCTAAATGGATGAACAATAGAACAACAGGAAATGTTTTATGAATTTTATATTATCATTAAAAAAACATTTCTAGGCTATTAGGCTATCCTTTAGCAACTCTGAGTTAGCTTCATGACAGAGAATGGTCTCCTCTGTGCCATACATATCTCCATATGTTGAACATTTTACCCCAATCTGGGACAGGTTGCCACCAGGGAGCTAGCGACAACTTGATTAGTCAATAGCTCTTCAAGACTGAGTGATCTTTCCCCAGGTGCGGGCAGAAGATTCACCTTAAGCTACATAACGCATGCACCCTCCCGCCCATCAGTGGCGCACATTGGCCAAGTGAGGTCTGTCTCTTTGTATGCCAAGGTAGGGATGAGGGTTTCCGCTCCAGTATAAACCCCAGTCTGTGTCGGGTTTATAAAATCATGAGAGGCATAGATACGGTGAATAGCCAAGGTCTTTCCCCACTCTTTGAGAGTCAAAACCTAGAGGGCACAGTTTAAGGTGAGAGGGGAAAGATTTAAAAGGGATCTGAGGGGCAACGTTTTTACTCTAGGGTGGTGAAGTATGGAACGACTTGCCAGAGGAAGTGGTAGAGGTGAGTATGATTTACAACATTTAAAATATTTTTGGATAGGTACATGGATAGGAAGGGTTGAAAAGGATTTAGGCTAAATGCAGGCAAATGGGGCTAGTTCAGTTTGGGTCAGCATAGATGGGTTGGGCTGAAGGGCCTGTGTCTGTGCTGTATGATTTAATGCTGCTCACGCGCTCATTTGGCAGCAGGGGTACTTTACTGATGGCTTTAGGGAAGGTGTCTAGCAACATTCCTTCTATCTATGCAGATCTGTAGTGATAAGGATGGAACACACAGGTATCAAACAGACCGCACAAGAGCAGTGGTCTCTTTAAGATGAACACTTGCAATGCTGCATGGCAATCTTAAAGGACCCCATGCAGAAACAAACCTGATGTGTGTCGTGAAGCTATAGGGAACATTAGCGACCATCAATGTTTGATATTGCCAATCAATAATCATGAGACAACTTACACATCCAAGCTGTGTGAAGACACAGAAGCACCGGGTTAGATAAAACAGTTTTATTTATGTAGCACCTTTCATGATCTTTTAAAGCCAATGACACATTATTGAACTGTAGTGGTTGTTATGATGAAAAATCACAGCAGCTAATTTGTGTACAACGAGATCCCACTAACAGCAATGTGATAATGACCCTGTTCAATTGATGTTGATTGAGTGGAAAATATTGGCCAGTACACAAGGGATAATTCCCTGTTCCACATCTCTTGCTTCCGCCTGAGAGAAAATACAGAGCCTCCATTTGATGTCACATCCAAAAGACAGCACCACCAATAATGCAGCAACCTATCTGTACTGCACCAGAATACTAGACTAACATTTTGACGTTAAGTTCTGAAGTGTTCTAACTCAAAAGGACGGAAGGCTGTAACTGAGTGTAAGCTGTTATTTTAAATCTTTGTGCTTGCATTTCAACTTCACTGTGAAAATAAATGGAGACAGTCCAACAAACAGCAGTCAGCTGTGGCTCAGTCCAATGCCTCTGAGTCAGAATGTTGTGAGATCAATTCGCGAGACAGAGACTCCTGATGAATGAAGTGTTCCATTGTTGAAGATGCTGTATTTTTAATGAGGTGTTGGTTCCATCTGTCAAACAGTGGTGCGTAACACATCCTCTGGCTCTATTTCAAAGAAAATCAGAGGAGTCTTACTCCTCATAATACCACGGCCAGTTGTATTTCTCAGTTAACAACACTAAAACTGTTGAGGTTTTACAGAACATGGTGGGGCTACTTCTGCAGTACTGTGTACAGTTCTGGGTCACCCTGCCATAGAAAAGATATGATTAAGCTGCAGAGGGTTCAGATGAGATTTACTAGGACGCTGCTGGCAATGGAGGGTTTGAGTTATAAGAAGAGGCTGGGTAAGCTGGGACTTTTTTCACTGGACCATAGGAGGTTGAGAGGTGACCTTAGAGAGATTTATAAAATCATGAGGAGCATAGAAAAGTGAAAAGCAACCTATGGTTGGGAAGTTCAAAATTAGGGGCAGATCTTTAAGATGAGGGGAGAAAGATTTACAGGTATTCCCCGCTTTTCGAAAGTTCGGTTTACGCTTTTCCGAAAGTCCTACATTAGTACCTGTTTATGCTAACTGAAAGAAATCCGAAGAGGATTTTCACTTTTATAAAAAAAATGTGAAATTTTTCCCATATAAATTTAATGCTTCTTAGCTTTACGCCATTTCAGATTACGAAAGGTTACATAGGAACGCTCTACTTTTGGATAGCGGGGAACACCTGTAAAAGGGCAACCTTTTATGCAGAAGGTGGTTTGTATGTGGGATGAACTGCCAGAGAGGTGGTAGACGCAGGTACAATTTCAACATTTTAAAAATATTTTCCAGTTATATGAATAGGCAAAGTCTATAAGGATGTGGGCCAAATACAGGCAAGTGTGATTAGTTTAGTTTAGGAAACTTGGTCAGCATGGATGAGTTGGTCTGTTTCCATGGAGATCAAGTAACTGAATATACTTAAGAGAGAAATAAATGGTGTACATGTCCATGTATAGATTTTTTAAACTAGCAGTTATAGTTTAAAAATAAGGGGTCAGTGTTTTTTGTCTCTCTGAGGGTTGTGAGTCTTTGGAGTTCCTTTCCTCAAAAGACAGTGGATGGAGAATCTTTAAATATTTTTAATGCAGAGGTAGATAGATTCCTAATTACCAAGCGGATGAAAGATTATTGGCAATATGCAGGATTGCAGAGTTGAGGTTAAAATCAGATCAGCCATGGTCTTACTGAATGGCAGATCAAGGTCAAGGGGCTGAGTGGCCCACTGTTATTCTTTATTCATGTGCTTACACACTAAAGGCATCAAGGGGAATGAGGAAAGTGGAAGTGTCTGGCTTTGAGATGGAGGATCAGCCACAATCACATTGAAAGGCATAGCAGGCTTGAAGGGCCAAGTGGCCTACTCCTGCTATGATCTATATTTCAACAATTGCAACTCATAGCTCAAAGCTACAGCACACATATAAAGGTGTATGTTACCACAGCAACTCAGACTCCTTGTGTGAACTGTAACACATCATCATCATCACTTAAGGAAGAAAGGATGAGAAGCTTATTGCCAATGGGAATCAGAGTAAATAATGTGGGAGGAGGATTGGATGGAGCATTAATGCTGGTATGGACCCTTTAGACTGAATGGCCTGTTTCTATGCTGCAATCTCTGTGTATACTTCATGCCATAAAGCCAGAGAAGGTGACAGTCCATAGGCTGAATATTACGTCATATTCTGCTTCACTCTGTATCTAAACGTTCATGGCCATCAATGATGCAAAAAGCCTGAATGTTATTCTGGCAATATCAATCTTGATATTCTCAGGAGATGTGCTATCAATCTGTCACATTTGATAGCTGGGCTAGAGCACATATTAGCTCAATTATTTTTCTTCTCTAAGCTCCATAAGTTATAATGTAGTACAAATCTGATCAATTGAACAGCCATCACTCCCTCCCATTCATCCAAATGGGTAATTTCCTGCAGTGAATGATTTCATCTGCTCAACATGCAGTAGAAACAATCACAATACCTATGTGCAAAAGCAATGCAATTCCATTAATGAAATGAATTTATGTCCAGAGATTAAAGACACAGCAAGCACTGACGGGACATTAATTAAGCAGGTACCCTTCAGGTGACCTTATAATGTCAATGCAAATTCAATAAGCCAAATGGTTACAATAGCTCCACAGCCTCTTCCCCTACTGCACTATTCTCTGATACACAATAATGCACTCAGTATACATTGTTTCTGTGACTAATGTCCTCTTACTCAATTTAGTTAGTCTCGAACAAAGTACATGGCAATAATAATTATCAAGCGTGCTCCAAATTATAAAGTACTGTCTTTTAATTAAAGTTATATTTAAGGTTTCCTCAAATAATAGACTTGGTGGGGGTCAAACTGTACAAGGCCGAAAGAAACAAGATACTACAAAAAATGATGTGAAATGCAGATGTGAGCACATAGATCTATAGTGGACCAACAGAGCAGTTGGTAGGTTTGGCTGCAGAGTACCAGCCCCCCAACCCCACCCCGTGCTAGAGGTGGATGTTAAAGTTCTGTTTCTGAAAGAAAGATTCCAATTTAACCTCTGTTGTCAAAAAGTTGTCCTCAACTGATTGCGCAGTGCATGGAATCTTCTGGTGTGCTTGGAGACAGAAAGTGAATTTAATTAGGCAAGATGGTGGCAGATGAGATTTGAGCTACAGGGAGAGGCTGAATAGGCTGGGGCTGTTTTCCCTGGAGCGTCGGAGGCTGAGGGGTGACCTCATAGAGGTTTATAAAATCATGAAGGGCATGGATAGAATAAATAGACAAAATCTTTTCCCTGGGGTGGGGGAGTCCAGAACTAGAGAGCATAGGTTTAGGGTGAGAGGAGAAAGATATAAAAGGGACCTAAGGGGCAACTTTTTCACACAGAGGTTGGTGCATGTATGGAATGAGCTGCCAGAGGAAATGGTGGAGGCTGGTACAATTGCAACATTTAAAAGACATCTAGATGGGTATATGAATAGGAAGGGTTTAGAGGGATATGGCCATGTGCTGGCAAGTGGGACTAGATTAGGTTAGGATATCTGATTGGCATGGACGAGTTGGATCAAAAGTTCTGTTTCCGTGCTGTACATCTCTATGACTCTATGTTCCCATCTCTGTCCCAATTGAGCTCTCTTGGAAGGCTCAAATTCAAAACCTTCCTGTCCTGTCACCTAAGTTATTTGAAAGGTCAATTAACGATGACACAAGGTCTCAGCTTGCCTGAGATGTAATTAGTTCAGCTCCAGGCAGGATATCGGGCCTGCCTGGACTGGTTGGCCAAGGCAGACAGGCTGTCAGTTTGGAGGGTCGGGTTAGGCAGTCCCTTAATCTGCTCTAATTAGTGGGCAACTGCGAGATTGGCCTGGGTCTCTGGGTTACTCATCCAGTGATGTTGCCATGATGTCACCACCTCCCCAGGGGAAAACTCTGGGGCCTCCAGCTGGCCCACCAGCTTTGCAAAGAAGCCACTTACTATTCCTGCCCAGCTGAGCCAGACTCCTGGGTCCTGGTTACACTGGCAGAGCAGGTTCAATGTGAGACACAATTATTTTTACATTGCCAACTGACCTGCTGGGAGCAGCTTAACTTTCTATCCTGAGCCAACCTCCATCACAACTCAGAAGGTTAGTACAAGGTTGGGGTCGCATGGGAGATTTTATAATTCTTATGTCTCATTTGGCCTTCCAGTCTTCATTTTGAGGGTTAAAATAACCTTTTATTAAACCACACATAGCACAGAGGTGTCACTGGCTGGGCTAGCATTCATTACCCATATCTATTTGCTCAGAAGTAGGTGGTGCTGAGATGCCTTCTTGAACTGTTGCAGGCCTGCGGGTTGGGAGGACACCCACAATGCTGTTAAGAGAGTGTTCCCATGAAACAGCTACCCTTGTCCTTCTCAAGGTGATGCGTTTGGAAGGTACTGCCTAAGGATCCTTGGTGAGATGTTCAAATAGTTCTGGTTCTATCACCTCGTGCTGAGGAGGCAAACAGCAAACCAGAGTGGAAAGGAAAGCAGTGTTGTCGTGATAATGTCACAGAACAAGCAATCCAGATACTGTGGGGACATGGGTTCATTTCCCACCATAACAGATTGTGAAAATTTAACTTAACTAAACAACTGGAATTAAAAGCTCGCATGAAGGAAGACATTGTTGTGAAAACCCATCTTGGTCACTAGCATCTTTCTTATCAGTCTGGCCTACATCTAACTCCTATTCCACAGCAATGTCGTTAACTCCTAACTCCCTCAGTAATGGCCTAGCAAGCCATCCAGTTGAGGGGCAATTAGGAATGGGCAGTAAGAGCTGCCCCAGCCAGATTTACACACATTTCATGAATTAAAGCTATGTTGGTACACGTGCTTTAATATGACTGGAAAGGTCCCATTTGACAAAGGTCAGAACCTGATTGTGAAGTGTGCCTGACTGAAAAGGCTATTTGCATATACAATTGAGTGATCCTGAGTGACACCTGTCCATTTACCTCCTCCCTCCTCACTATCCAAGGTCCCAGACATACCTTCCAGCGATTTACCTTCACTTCACTTGACCTAGTCTAAAATATTCACTGCTCACAATGTGGTCTCCTTTATACTCGGGAGATGAAATGCAGATTGGGCAACCATTTTATGAAACACCTACATTCTGTCCACAAAAATAACCCTGAGCTTCCAGTTGCCTGCCACTTCAACATGCCACCCTATTCCCAGGCCAATATCTCTGTCTCAGGTTTGCTGCAGTGCTTCAGTGAAACTCAACACAAGCTGGAAGAAAAACATATCATTTTCCACTTGGGGACCCTGCAGCCTTCAGGACTCAATACCAAATCCAATAATTTTAGGGCCTGACCACCTTCTTCCATGTCCCTCTCCCAACCACCACACACCAATCATCACATGGGTTGCTACCACACTCAACTCTCCCATCACCCACTCATGGTCCCCACTGGCAGCTACTGATTCTCCCAAGCTAATCATTACCCATTCCTTTGTCTGCCCGACTACTGTTCGCTCTCTCTGAGCTAAATCTCCACCTATCGTTTACTCCTCCCTCCTCCCCTGACTCCACCTTCAGCATATATACCAACTTTTTCCTGGCTACAATCGGTTCTGAAGACGGGTCACTGAAATCAAAATGTTAACTCTGCTTTCCCTCCACAGCTGCTGCCGGACCTGATTAGATTAGATTCGTGGTTAGATTAGATTCCCTACAGTGTGGAAACAGGCCCTTCGGCCCAACAAGTCCACACCACACCCTCCGAAGAGTAACCCACCCAGACCCATTTCCCTCTCACTAATGCACCTAACACTACAGGCAATTTAACATGGCCAATCCACCTGACCTGCACATCTTTGGACTGTGAGAGGAAACTGGAGCAGCCGGAGGAAACCCACGCTGACACGGGGAGATTGTGGGCCTTTCCAACACAAAAGAGGTCACTCTACAAAGGTATTAGGAAAGGGGGTTTCTGTCAGAGTACAATGTATTGAATCCATATTATGCACTGTATTGAATCGAATTTTCGTGATGATGAATAAAAAGACCTGCTGAGTTCTCCAGCAATTTCAGTTCTTGTTTCAGATTTCCAGAATCCACTGATTTTTTTTTTGTTATTCTGTTGAGAGGACCTCATTCCTTTCTGAGGTGCCCTCTGTTTGTGCCTGTGCATTTGGAGAATCCATGCCTTCTAAGATTGGAGTGAAGTCTCTCAGCAGCTTGAGATCAACAATTTTTTTTGGTTCTTTGTTTATCGCATTCCTCACATCAAAATCGTGCAGGTTGGCATCCTAGTGCCTTCCAGCTTCCATTTCCCAAGATTCCATTTTCTCCCTTCAAAACCTCCTCGACATTGGACACAAATATCCTCTCCCACCCCAACCAATCCACCCGGCCCGCCCCAGTGACTAAGCACAGATTAACTCACCCACAGTAAGCCTACTGCCCCCCTCTTCTCGTGAGGCTGCTTCCAGATTTACAGTGGATTGTAGTTCAATACTACTTTTACTGGGCAAGGTGCTCATTGTTTTCCAAAGATGCTCCTGCATCATGGAAATGAGGCACAAGTCTCTAAAAGGGTGGGAGGAGGAGTCTCCTCAGACTTTACCATTCGTGCTTGGTGATGGGGAGGGGGTTCCAAGGCCTGCCAATTACACCCCCATCTCCTGCAGTCCTACATTTTTAACTCAATTTTGTCAGGTATTGAAAAGCCGTGGGTTACACAGTCAAATATTTTCAATGTTTTAACATAGAAACGTACATTTTAATACCTTTGTTTTGGCTCAGCTGCCTAACTGGGCCAGGCTATTGTACAACAACATGTCTTTCATCATCATTATCAGTATAATTGTCATAGATTAATTTACAGGAGGTTCTGGAATGGGTCTTATTCAACAATGTCAACATGGACACCTGCCAGTATAAGCTGACAACAGCCTCGTAGCCCAGATCCTTGCAGGTTGGCAATCACTGACGTATTCCACCCAATTTACTGTTTCCCCTAATCCCACCCACCAATTGTCTCTGACTAGACCCCTCCCCACTGCAGGATATTGAAAAATAAAAAGTGTTTTTAAACGTCTTGCTATGTAAGTTGTATCAGCGTCAGACATCTAATATGTCCTGCATCTGAGTATGTGCCTTTTTTTTAAACAATAAAGCTGCTCTGGGCTTCTGTTCTTGCTTCAAATTCATTCCAACAACCCCCCGGCACTTTCTACTCACACTTCCTACCCTCTGCTGAACATTTCTTACCCCATTCCCAAAGTGCACTCTGACCTTTGATCTTGTCTTCCTCCCACAAAACAACTAAACTTCACTTCCTTTCCCTGAACGCTGTTCGCTAGTGACTGACTCCAGCCCTCTCCCTGGCAACAGCCTGGGATTAGCCCTGTCCGGTGTTGTATTTGATTTGGAAACACCTTCCAATTTCATTCCATCGCTGAGACCACCTATTTCCACTTTTGTAATGTTAAGGCCAGTCCCCGATGAGAATTCCCATTTCAGCATGATCCTAGGAGAAGAGGGAGGAACTGGCTTTCTTCTTTACTCATACCCCATTGCCCTGTTCTGTTGGTCTCTTAACTTAAAACAAAGAAGCCCTTCCCTCATGCATACCTTTTCAGGTTCCTATGTAGTTATGTTTCAAATGTAACAAGGTTTTGTTGAGTTCAAGAGAGAGTGAGTTTGATAGTCACTAAAATGTGAGGTAAAATAAAATGCAATACCCATGGACACAGGGCGTCCATAGAAGCAAGTAAAAACATCATGGGTAGAGAAGATATACAAATCAGGCTTTGGTTTGTCCATGTGGACAAGGCGATAAAACGCGCAAGAGTTTAAGTTTATTAATTCTGGTGACATTGACTCTCGTTTTTGAGCAGTTAGTTTGAAAATTCTGAGTTCTGCAGATTTGCTGAGTAGAACTTTTCAGTTTCCTGTCTGACTGTGGCTTTTAACTGGCAGCTTGGTTCCAGCAAACAGAGAAGTGTGTTCAGTTTCTAACTATTTCTCTTGTGTATTCCTGCAGGGGAAACACAGACATATCTTTCACCCAGACTATTATATTGTATTACACCACATCCACAGACTTTGGATGTAACTCACAGGCGATTGGGCAGGATTTTGCATTGTATCACTTTCTTTAAAGTTCCTCTGAAATTCCTTAACATCCTTCTAGGGTGTTACGATATTCCAGGGTTTCTCTCAAGGCTGAGTACAATGCACATGGGAATTTTTCCAAATGGTCAATGAGTTTCATTCTCAGCAGAAAAAAACCTGTCTTACATAAAAGGGTAATCTATCCATAGGTAGTGAATTGTGAATTGAATTTATTGTCACGAGGCACAGTGAAAAGCTTTGTCTTGTGAGCAATACAGGCAGATCACAGAGTTACGTAGCATAGAAAAGTAAATAATAGGTAAACAGCGGCAAAAACAAAAACACAGGTACAGGCGAATGTTAAGAGTTTGTGAGTCCATTCAGTATTCTCACAACAGTAGGGTAGAAACTGTTCCGAAACCGGCTGGTGCGTGTGTTCACATTGTAGAAAATCATGGTCAGGGTAGGATGGATATTTGAGAATGCTGGCGGCCTTTCATTGACAACGGGCCTGGTAGTTGGATTCTATAGATGGGAGGTTGGCCTTTGGGATTGTCCAGGCTGAGTTCATTACTTTCTGCAACTGTCTCTGATCTTGAATGGTACAGTTGCCAGACCAGGTAGTGATACATCCAGACATAATGCTCTCGATGGCGCACCTATAAAAGTTGGCAAAGGTATTCGCTGTCATGCCAAAGTTGATTAATGTCATGACCAGCCTTTCAAAGCACTTCATGACTACCGAAGTTAGGACCACCGGGCGGTAGTCATTGAGACATGCTGCATGAGCCTTCTTAGGCACAGGGATAATGTTGGTCCTCTTGAAGCAGACAGGGACAGGGGCCTGCTGCAGGGAGAGGTTGAAGATGTCCGAGAAGACCTCTGCCAGTTGATCTGCACATGCTCTGAGTGCACGGTCTGGTACTCCATCTGGTCCTATCATTTTCCTTGGATTCACATGAAGGAAAACTGATCTGACCTCTGATGCAGTGACTGTTGGGATAGGACTTGTCGGAATAGGTGTTACCTTTCTGCTGAGATTCTGCTCAAAGCGAGCATAGAAGACGTTGAGACGATCTGGGAGGGGTGTGTCATCGTCTGCTATCTTGCACTGTCTCTTTTTAGGACCTGTGATGTCATTCAGTCCTTACCATAGTCGCCAGGTGTCTGTCCGGGTCTCTAGTTTGGGTTGTAGGGTTATAAACTATTGTTGTGACAGTAACATAGTCCGATTTCACACCTGTCTCAACTCATCCGGTGCTGAAATCTTCATCCATGCTTTTAATACCATTAAACTCAACTATTCCAATGCAAAGTTAAAAGCCACGCAACACCAGGTTATAGTCCAACAGGTTTAATTGGAAGCACTAGCTTTCGGAGCGCTGCTCCTTCATCGGGTGGTTGATGAAGGAGCGTCGCTCCGAAAGCTAGTGCTTCCAATTAAACCTGTTGGACTATAACCTGGTGTTGTGTGATTTTTAACTTTGTACACCCCAGTCCAACACCAACATCTCCAAATCATGACTACCATCTATTCCAATGCACTTCTGGTTGCAAGTCTCTCAAATTCAGCACTTGAAATCATCCAAAACACTGCTGCCCATATCTTACTTGGGTCCTAGGTCAAAACCTAGAATTCTCTCCCTATGGCATAAGGGGTCTACCTACAGCATGTGGACTATATTGGTTCAAGAGGGCAGCCTACCACCACCTTCTCATGAGCAACTAAGAACTGGCTAAACATGCTGGCCAGCTAGATGTTCCCACATCCCCCAAATGAATATATATATATAAAAAAACTTATAGAAAATCCCATTCCTTATCGTCCCTGGAGCTCAATAATCTTTACTGGCTCCTGGCCAAGCCATGGAAGAAAGTGAGGACTGCAGATGCTGGAGAGTCAGAGTCGAAAAGTGTGTCGCTGGAAAAGCACAGCAGGTCAGGCAGCATCCAAGGAGCAGGGCTTATGTCCAAAACATCAACTCTTCTGCTCCTCGGATACTGCCTGATCTGCTGTGCTTTTCCAGTGCCATGCTTTTCGACTCCCGGGCAAGCCATGTCTTGTTTCCTGGTCTAGTAATGTCTCCTCCCTGTATGCAAGTCCATCAGTGGCCTCGCCACTCCCTAATTCTGTAATCTCCTGCAGCCCGGAAACACCCCTCTAAGGAATTGGCGCTCCCCTAATTCTTGCCTGGTGTGCATTTCTAATTAAAAGTGCCTGACCATTGGTGAATGCAATTTTCATTGCCCATGCCCTGTAATTCACTCACTGCACCATTTCAACTCTGACCTCCCGTTCCTTCTTTAAGACATGTATTAGAGCCAACTTCTACGGTCAAGCTTTTGCTCATTTGACCTAATGCCTCCTTATGTGGCTTGATACCCATAAGGAACATGTAGATGAGTTTCTGAGGTATGCTCCAATGTAACAATGCCCTCAGTGGTCACGTATTACAGATTAGAAGTTGCAGCTCAAAGCAGGGAACCCTAATGCCTTTGTCATCATGTATATGTTGTTAATGAAGATTGTTGGAAAGAAACTTTGAGGTCTGGCCTGAACTTGTATGAAGAATAGAGGAACCCATATTACAACAGTGCCATAATCTGTTTCGTCACCCTTCTGTGAGACACCTTGTAATGTTTTATTATGCTAAAGTTGCTATATAAATATAAATTGTTGTTTTCAAACCAGCCCCAGCTTTTATCTTCTCCTTTCTTGCTCCTGAAAGCTCAGTCCTGACCTTTCCTGGTCACAGAAGCAACGCCTTCACTTCCTTCCCATTCTCAGCAGCCGCACAGGACCATCACAGCGTTTCTCCCTTCCCCAGGACCTAAGAGCTAACCTTCTGGTATTGTGCATGTTGTGGGAAGGAATTCCCATTCTCGCCAGAATCCTCTATCCTAGGAGCACTTTACAGCTAGAGTGTCAAAAGGTACAAACGCAGCATCAGTATTCGGGGTAATGCACACTGATTTTGAACAAATAACCAAAGACAGGCCCGGGATACTGACATCCGTGTCAAAGATGGATGGGTGGGGTGCATTGTTTCCACTTCCATCAATTTCAACACAAGATCACTGAAGGAAACAGCTCTGAAATCACTTCTCTGCACACAGCAGCTTTGAGGTAATTGGATACACATGTTGCCATAGACACATACCTTAATGACGGGAAACAGCTACAGACAGCATTGCCAAGAGCCCAGAATTGCCCTGAAATCTCCAGCAGTCAAAAATTATTTATGTCAAGCAACCTGAAAGATCCATCAGAAGGATGTTAACAGAATTGTACATTGTTTTCATTCTCGTTGAATGTTTAGTTATTTGATTCAAAATTACTTGTCTGAATAGGCAGTGAGGATGATAACACGAGTGACACATTCTCTAGTTATTTTTGGCAGTTGTGTGGTGTCCACAATCCTTTTAGTCAGAGTCCAACTTGTACACAACTGGATCTGGTTATCTCTGGGCTATAGCCTTGCAGTTAAGAAGGAGCCATGGGGGAGAGATCATGTGATGAAGGATCCTGCAATACATCTAACTAGAACGGGTAGCCCAAATCACTCTGGTAACAGAAGGGACAGCTAAAGTCTAAGATGTCACCAGTGGTGATTTTGAAGTAGGGGATGAGCCAATCACAGATTTAAAGTGAAGAACTAGCAGATGGACTGTTAATCTCTTCTGCCACCAAACTAGCTGTAGCCTCATGGGAATGCTGTGTTGTCTTCAAACCTCCCTCTGTATAAATTGACGCGATTCCCATTTGCTTTAGGTGGGCACTTCTCCTGACCGCAAATCCCTGCTTATTAGCTATCACAAACTGTCAGTTTAAACTGCTGATTTTTAACGCTGCTTACAGCCAGCTGGGTAATGTCAAGACCAACCCTTATAATTGTGTGTTCACACTTGTTCTGTGATCTACATGCTGTATCTAGAAGGAAATGGGCACTACTCAATTAACATGCAAATTTGTATGTGATCTGTTTGTGAAGATCACATTCCTCAAAGCACTGATTGCAAGGAATATTCACAATATTTCACTTAATTTTATAAGCCAATCCTCCTCCAACATTTCCATTCAGCTATAGGTATAAAGTCTCTCCCCTCAGCCTGGTTCCCCTGGTTGCAGTAAAGAGAACTGTCATTGGAGGCTTCAAACAGATTCCAATGCAAGCATGTTGTTTGTGTCCAATTTCATGAGGACAGACCATTAGCTCAAGTTTAGGTCATGATTCTCTGGGTGCGGTAGTATCCACCACCCATCTGAGGACAAATATATTCCTTGCCCTAGTTTCCCTGGGCATCTGTCAGCAGTTTCTATGGTGAATTGCAAACTTTGTACCAGTCAGCATTTTCATTAACATTAAATTTAGGCATTGCCCTTCAGCTCTATTATGCCATAGTAAACCAATAAAAAACAAAAACCCTGTTTTATTCATTCATAGGATGTGATTGGCCTGGCTAGGCTAGTCTTTATGATCAATTCCAACTACCGAGAAGGAAATGAAGTTAAGTTGCCTTGAATTGCTGCAGATATCAGTTTGTAGGGACACTTCATGTGTTAAGAAGTGAGTTCCAGGACTTTGACCCAACAACAAGAAAGGAATGGCAGGTTCCAAGTCCGGATGGTGTGTAATTTAAAGGGGAACTGGAAGGTGGTGGTGTTCCCAAACATCTGCTGTCCATAGCTTCTAGGTGGTAGAGGTCGCAGGTCTGGAAGGTGCTGTTGGAGGAGCGCTGGTGAGTTACTGCAGTGCATCTTGTTGGTGCTGTCCCATTGTCTGTCAGGGGTGACCAAAATATTAATGAGGGAAACATTACAGTGCAAGAGAAAGGAAGCCATAAATATAAAAAGAAATCTCTACAAATATTTAAAGAAGAAAAAGAATTAACAAAATGAGTGTTGGTCCTATTGAAATTGAGACTGGAAAATTAATAATGGGAAATAAAGAGAGAGCAGATGAACCAAACAGGTACTTTGCATTATTCTTTACTATAAAGGATACAAGTAACGTTGCAGAAATAGTGATAAGTCAGGAGCTCAGGCAAATCACAGTCACAAGAGAAGTATTCTAAGCAAATTGTTTGAACTGCAGGCTGACAAGTGCCCAAGTCCCGATGGACTTTATGCTTGGGTTTTAAAAGAAATGGCAAGTGACATAGTTTATGTCTTGGCTTTAATTTCCAAAACATCCTCGATTCAGGGACAGTCCCATTTGATCAGAAGATAGCGAATGCAATCCCTTTATTCTCAAAGGGAGAGAGACAGAAAGCAGGAAACTACAGGCTAATTAAGCCTAACAACCGTCATACAGATGATGTCCGAAGCTATGATTAAAGATGTTTATAACAGGGCACCAGGGTTAAGTTCAAGGCAATCAGGCAGAGTCAACATGGTTTGTGGAGAAAGTGAGGTCTGCAGAGCTGAAAATGTGTTGCTGGAAAAGCGCAGCAGGTCAGGCAGCATCCAGGGAACAGGAGAATCGACGTTTTGGGCATAAGCCCTTCTTCAGGAAGGGCTTATGCCCGAAACGTCAACATGGTTTGTGAAAGGGAAATCAAAATTGGAGGTTTTTGGGGAGATATCACAAATGGGTAAAGGAGAATTGGAGGAGGCATTATACTTAGATTTCCAGAAAGCATTTGAAAAAGTGTCACATCAAAGTTTATCACAGAAAATAAATCCTCATGGTATGAGGGGTGGGGGGTTGGAGAGATGTAACATATTTGGACAAAAGAATCTCTGCTTAACAGGAGGCAAAGATTTGATTTGGTTTATTATCGTCACATGTCCTGAGATACAGTAAAATGTATTCTTTATTGCACTATCCAGACAAATCATACCATACATAAGTACATCAGGGTAATAGAACAGAATGGAAAACATAGTGCTATAGCTACAGAGAAGGTGCAGTGAAAAATTGATTTTAATATATAAGAGGTACGTTCAAAAGTCTGATAACAGTGAGGAAGAAGCTGTTCTTGAATCTGTTGGTGTATGTTTTCAAGCTTCTGTATCTTCTGCCCAACAGAAGAGGGTGGAAGAGAGCATAACTGGGGTGGGAGGGGTCTTTGACTATGCTTGATGCTTTCCTGAGGCAGTGAGAAATATCAATGGAGACAATGGATGAAGGCTATTTTCATGATGAACTGGGCTACATTCACAACTCTCTGTAATTTCTTGTTGTCTTGAGCACAGCAGTTGCCATACCAAGCTGTGTATCCGAATGCTTTCTATGGTATGTCAATAAAAATGGGTAAGAGTCATTGTGGACCTGCTGAATTTCCTTCGCCATCTGAGGAAGTAGAGGCACTGGTCTGCTTTGTGAAGATATAATGTATGGTATGCCTCAGGGATTGGAATTGGGCCTCAACTGCTTACAATTTAAGTAAGTGACTTAGATGAGATCTGGATGCCACATCAAATTTACTGATAACACAAAGCAAGTGGAAAACGAAGTTGCGAGGAGGATATAGGGAAGCTCCAAAACATACAAATGGTAAGATGTGACAAATGGGAGTACAATGTGGGAAACTGTGCAATTGTACATTTTGATAAGAAGAATAAAAATGAAGCTTATTACCTAAATGGTGAGAGCTTGCAGAGCTCTGAGATGCAGAGGGATTTGGGTATCCTTGTGTATGAATTGCTAATGGTTAATATGCAAATATAAAGCTAGTAGATTTCTAACATATATCATGAACAGAATTAAATATTGAAGTAGGGAGGTTATGTTTCAATTATAAAGGGCACTGGTGAGATTGCATCTTAATTCACTCATGGGATATGGGAACCTCTCAGACAGTTTCAAGTCATTCAAATTCTCTACCTGAAGAGTCCTTGAATATTTTTAAGGCAGACATAGATATATGCTTATTAAGCAAAGAGGTGAAAGGTTATCAAGGATAGGTGGGAATAGGATTACAATCAGATCAGCCATCATCTCACTGAATGAGGCAGAGGGACTAAACATGCTACTCCTGCTCCTAATTCATGTGTTCTTATAGAAGGAAGAAGTGAATGATGAAGATGGTGGATGTGCTGCCAATAAAGTGGCCTGCTCCATCCTGGATGATGTTGAACTTCTTCAGTGTTGTCACACCAGGCCATGACAAGAAGCTGGAAAAAGTGGAGGTTATGAAAGGAGTTGTGACAGGCAGAGCTCAGAGAGGAGAATGTAAGGGACACCGAGCAAAGAAAGAAGTCTTGGGGAGAATATACACCAAAATAAGACTCTTATAGTGCAGTGGTAGCATCCCTACCTCTAAGCCAGAAGGCTTGGGTTCAGGTCACACCTGCCCCAGAAGTGTATCATAACAACTCTGAAAATATTGCTTCATAATATCTACCAACAAAAATAAAAAAATCAGCCATTGACCAAGGAGCAGCTATGAGAGAGGAAGGGATAAATGGAGGAGTGGAGAGGTACAGCGATGGCAGAGAAAGAGCAGAAACTAAGAGAGACCGGAGGAAAGGGGGATTTAAAAAGGAAAGTATGAGGAGCCAGTGTTGTGATTAGCACCAGCCACATCAACTAGGCACAGAGTACCAGCTGAGGTCAGCTGGTCCCTGTAAATTCTATAGGCACCCATTGCTTCTCACATGACTGAGATTACATGATAGAGAAATGAGGCTGTTTAAAATTAAAGTGATCCTACTTTCTAGATTCCCACATAAAGAAATGTTTTGAAAGAACATAGCAAGACTGTGTTAGTCTGAGACAGAACCTTCAGAAAGGGAGAGCCTGAAGATTGGAAGAATTAAATCGGTACATTTTTAAGCTCTGATTTCCCCATGAAGTCAGAATTTCTGAATAAATTTGAAACCAGATGGCTATACACACAGGACAACATGTCTTCAATAATGTTTCTACTTCCTATATTCATGAAAGATCCAGAAGTCCTCATATAGCCTGGGGACTTTTGAAATGTGTGATAAGGGGTATTCCAATCTCCTGGTAAATTCTTACTTTTTTTTAATGAGTTTTAGATGCTGACAGCAGCTTTGACGATTAAAACTGCGAAATTATTCAGCATCATAGTCACCTGAGCTGATTTGTGGGTTTTTCCTTGAAAATAAATTAGGAATTTCAAGTGCCAAAGATACTGGTCTGTTGTACTTTGCACTGCGGCAGAACAGCACGAAAGTTTCTGAGTGATACATTAAAATACTTTCCTCCCACTCCTTGCCATCTTCCTTGGTTCAGTAAATAGCTGAGCCCCTCAGAGTCAGAGCATTCCCTCACTCAGTCTGTTACAAACTCACTGCTCTCAGGCAGACTAGTAGGAAGGTGTGCGCAGAGCCTAGAGTTAGGAAGAAGGAGATCCATTGGGATTTTTGGTGCGCAACACCTTCCAGTGACCCCGGTTGTAAAGTGTAGACATTTGATCAAGGCCAGATTGCCCTCAACGTTTATTAGAGTTTGCCCATGCTCAGGGCATGAGGGCAGCCTGAGGCAAGAAGCTTTCAACTTCTTCAAGAATGTTGATGGAAAACTAAAGCTGATGCTTTAGTAAACTAACCAGAACCTATTACTCTACGTTTACCCCTAACTAATGCTCCTAACCTACACATTCTGAAACACTATAGGCAATTTTGAATGACTAATTCACTAGCCTGCACATTTTTGGATTGTGGGAAGAAACCCACAGAGACACAGAGAGAACGTGCAAACTCCACACAGACAGTCACCCAAGGCTGGAATTGAATCCGGGTCCCTAGCGCTGTGAGGCTAGCCACTGAGCCACCGTGCCGCCCAGGCCAGAGAATTAGAGCATGGTACAGAATAAAGGCAACAGCACAGCTTTAATCCTCATATTGACTATGGCAATTCTAGGAGCTCCTGTAATTTCCCCCTGTCCCATGTTGTGTGCAGTGCTTACCTTATAGCTGTACCAAACCAATGCTCTCTCTCTTTCTAATGGAGAGAGATACCTATAGTCTTTTGTGGGCTATGACTTCTTACATTCGCAAGGCGATCGATCTTCTAGCTCACACTTCCCAGGTACCTGTCTTCCTCCCAGTCAGGGCAAAATGGAACCTTCCTCACCCCTTGAAGGGGTGGGGCACCTGGAGGGAGATCAAATGTCCTTACACACCCCCAAACCTGACCTGGCCAGTAAATGAATGTATCCATTGCTCAGGTTGTAGGAGTCTAGCCCCTGTACATCCCCAACAGAGAGTGAAGCCCCTGTACATCCCCAGCAGAGAGTGAAGCCCCTATACATCCCCAGCAGAGAGTGAAGCCCCTGTACATCCCCAGCAGAGAGTGAAGCCCCTGTACATTCCCAGCAGAGAGTGAAGCCCCTGTACATTCCCAGCAGAGAGTGAAGCCCCTGTACATTCCCAGAAAAGAGTGAAGCCCCTGTATATCCCCAGCAGAGAGTGAAGCCCATGTACATTCCCAGCAGAGCGTGAAGCCCCTGTGCATTCATAGCAGAAAATGAAGCCCCTGTACATCCCCAGAAAAGAGTGAAGCCCCTGTACATTCCCAGCAGAGTGTGAAGACCGTGTGCATTCATAGCAGAGAATGAAGCCCCTGTACATCCCCAGCAGAGAGTGAAGCCCCTGTACATCCCCAGCAGAGAGTGAAGCTCCTGTACATTCCCAGCAGAGAGTGAAGCCCCTGTGCATTCCCAGCAGAGAATGAAGCCCTTGTACATCCCCAGAAAAGAGTGAAGCCCCTGTACATTCCCAGCAGAGAGTGAAGCCCCTGTATATCCCCAGCAGAGAGTGAAGCCCATGTACATTCCCAGCAGAGCGTGAAGCCCCCGTGCATTCATAGCAGAAAATGAAGCCCCTGTACATCCCCAGAAAAGAGTGAAGCCCCTGTACATTCCCAGCAGAGTGTGAAGACCCTGTGCATTCATAGCAGAGAATGAAGCTCCTGTACATCCCCAAGAGAGTGAAGCCCCTGTACATTCCCAGCAAAGAGTGAATCCCCTGTACATTCCCAGCAGAGAGTGACATTCCTGTACATCCCCAGCAGAGAGTGACACTCCTGTACATACCCAGCAGACAGTGATGTCCCTTGCACATACCCAACAGAGTAGTCTCTCTGGTGTCGCTGTTTTAACTTTATTTTTGAGAGAGGGGGAGCTGAGTGCTGATTTTCTGATGATCCTGGTCTGCAGACAGTGACGTGTCGTGTCAGTGACCTTTATATATGAGCTCGAGATTAGAGTGGTGCTGGAAAAGCACAGCAGGTCAGGCAGCATCGACGTTTCGGGCAAAAGCCCTTCATCAGGAATAGAGGCAGGGTGCCTGCAGAGTGGAGAGATTAATGAGAGGGGGGGGGGGGTGGGGGTGGGGGTGGGGAGAAGGTAGCATAGAGTACAATAGGTGAGTGGGGATGGAGGTGATAGGTCAGAGAGGAGGGTGGGGGAAGATAGTATAGAGTACAATAGGTGAATGGGGATGAAGGTGATAGGTCAGAGAGGAGGGTGGAGTGGATAGGCAGGTAGGACAGGTCATGAGGGCGGTGTTGAGCTGGAAGGTTGGAGCTGGGGTGACGTGGGGGAAGGGGAAATGAGGAAACTGGTGAAACTGGAGGAAACTGGTTTATATATGGGGTACCAGGAACTTCAAGCTTGGAATTTCCTGGTGGACATTGGAACTTAATGCTTGCCCACCCATGAAATTCAGCACCTTATCCTGGAATGAGCCATGTAATTACATGAGAACACCCTCCTCTGAGTGGAAATCCCTCCTGCTTGTGGGCCCACCGCCCACACTTAGTCTCAATAAAAACAAGGTTCTGCCCATATTCTTTGGACTATTGGTCCAGTAACTTAACCATTCTACTATCTTATCCATTAAATCCCTTCAGAACGTTACCAATACTCACCAGACTTGCTACTTGGCCACTGACTATTGCAATAAACAGCTCAGATGAGAATCTTTCCAATAACATGATCATACTACTAGAAGGATTCTCATCTGAGCTGTTTGTGAATCTTACTGGAGAATTTAACAGATCCTTGTGGAGTGCCACTGCTTACAGACAACCCCCAGTCTTAGCCAACCCCATTGTCCCATTTTCCATTCAGCATCACATTCCCTTGCCAAACCAATCTCTATTTCAGCCAATTAAGTTACAATTAACCCTGCGCTTAAAGCTGACATGCAAAAAGTTAGCAAGGACATCTGACAAACCAAGTAAGTAAATTATAACCATCAGAGAAACCTCATCCATTAATTTAGGGCCATTTTCTCAAGGAAATCCGGTGATTTGTGAGATGTGGCCATGTGGCTCCTTAAATCATATTCTATGTTGTTCAGCCGAAAACCAGTCTTCCAAAACTTGAGAGCCAGAGTAAGAAAGAAATAATTCCATCCTGGCAAAAAGCCACAGTTGCTTACTCAATGACTTCCGAATCCCCATCTTTCCAATGAGATGTTAAACCATCCGCCCTTGGGCAGACATCACAGCTCCCACAGCTCTATTGAGAGAAGATCGAGTGGGGGTGGGGGGGGGGGGGGGGGGGGGGGGGTAGGGGCTCTGCCAATGTTCTGGTCAACATTTGTCTCTCAGCTAAGATCCTTAAAATGGATTATTCATTTATTATCAGCCTGCTGTGCCCCAATTACCTTCTGACGTTATCGCAACACCTTTAATTCATGAGATATAAAGAACTTTGAGGTCATGCTGAGGCCATGACTGGCATTTTATATATATGCTTCTCTCTTTCATTTGATCACTTTGACCACTGCATCACTTACCTTGCTATCTTGCCCTCTGGCACCCAAAGCCTGTCACTTGGCACCTACTTAACTGGCACCTTCCCACCCTACAGCCCTGTCACCTACACCCCTACGCCTGGCATCCCACTCCCAAAACCTACCCACTCCCTAGATGGCACCCTTCCTACTTGGTATCCTAGCTACCTGGAAGTCTACTTACTTGATACCCCACTCCCACTTACCCATCTGGCAACCTACCCTTCCATCCTAACCTCATGCAGTTACAGTTTAATGGCAGCTGTCAAAGTGGCTGTCAGGGTCTTTACATTTCAGAATACTGCACCTTACTACTGTGAAAGGGGGGTCAGGTTTGCCTTCCTCTGACAGTTCTGCACTGCAAGGGAGCCATCAGAATGCAAGTTTGGTTCTGCATTTCTGAAGGAGAGCTGAGAGAATCTCCTCTCAGAAATACAGAGCACCTTGCTTTCTTAAAAAAAAAAGGAAATGGGAATTTGTGTGTGATTGCCACTCCTTGGCAAATCGGCCCATCATTCCTAAAATGCGAGCATGTTTCAATATCTTCCATATATTGTACTTATTAAAGTCAATACATGTACTCACCCTAAGATGGGTTGCAGAAACAACAATAAATGTGTCTGTGTAAATACATGAACAAATTGCCACAAGTACAACATTAATGGAGATATAATTGAAGAAGCTAATGGTAATCATTGTGCATACAAGGCCGTCCATCAGGCAGACATTAAGCTCATGAATGCTTTAATGAGGAATTGATTTGCATAAATGGAAAATATAATGTTACCTATTAAATAAGATGGAGACAGAGCTCTAAAAATAATTGTACATCACGATTTTCTTTCAATCTAATTATTATGAGTTACACGACATTTAACCATCAAAAATAACAGAAGTGAACTCACTTACTGTCACCCAGTATCTGCCATAAAGCCCGTTACCTACAGCTACCTCTCCAACAGAAAAATATTACAAACCATTCCGACTGCCAGCATCAACAGGCCATCATTACTGCCCCTGCATCCCCCTCAGCTATGATACAATTGTACACACAATGTACCATTGATAATAACTTCTTACTTAAATCAGGTACACAATACATCACTCGGCACATGGGATTTTCTTGACCTTTTGCACATATTTTTATATCAAGGCTTAAAAAATTTTGACAACTTTACGAAGACTTTACAACTGGACATCAAGGTGGAGAGAAATTAGAGGCCACAAATACAAATTTGAGAGATGTGTGTTTAGAAATTATGTCCAAGACTGGGTGTCTCATAAACTACAGCAAAATATGAAGATGCCACCTCCTAACTTGAAGGTAACATGGCAAAAGAGGGAACTGCATTGTAAATATCAAACATATTCTAATTTCATTGAGGCAGCTTAGAGCGCAACATGCCAAATGCCGAAAAGTTGAATTATTTGTAACCTGCAATTGGAAACGTTTTGGAATATACCTTCACAAATGTTATGAAAAAGTAACCTTTGAAAGAAAGGATCAAATAGGCAAGGCTATTGACGATGAATATATTTGGGAGTATTAGTGGGTTAAGTGCAGTCAAAGAATTGAGATGCCTTTACTGTTGATACAATCTGACCAAAAACAGTGCACCCTTTAGTGTTGCTTCTCTGCATTAATTCGGTGCCTTTCCCCTCTAGAATTACAGTTAGCTGTTGGATGACGAGGATGCATTTGTGCTTCAGAATGTAAACTTGCCTGTAACATAGAGCTCTCAAAGAAAACTCGAAAGACATTGTTGACATTCCAGAGGTAGGTGTTCTCAGTGAGATAAGCAAACATCTCTGAATGTAGATTGGTGAAAAACAACTTGCAGCCAGTGGTTTGGGGGCGTTGATTGCTTCTGAGATGACTATCAGTTTGAAATATAATGTAGAGGAATGTAAGGCCTTTAATGTTACCCCTGGACTGTGGGACCTCTTGTGTTGCAGTATTCCTACCTCTGAATCAGAAAGCCTAGGTTTTAAGTCTCATCTACTCCAGAGGTGTGTCATAACAACATCTTTGAACAGGTCGATTCAGAAAATACCTACTGCTGGAGTATAAATTGTCATGAAAGTTTGAAGTTTGCTGTCATAGATTCATAGAGTCCTACAGGATAGAGTCAGGCCCTTTGGCCCAAACTGGTCCATGCTGACCAAAATGTCCATCCACGCTAACCCCATTTCCCTGCACTTGGCCCATATCCTTCTAAATCTCTCCTATCCATGTGTTTGTCCAAATGCCTTTTAAATGTTAACATACCCACCTCAACCACTTCTGCCGGTAGCTCATTCCATATGAGTACCACCCTCTGTGTAAAAAGGTTGCCTCTCAAGTTCCCTTTTATTCTTTCCTCTCTAACCTTAAACTGATGCTCTCTAGTCCTCAACTTCCCAACCCTGGGAAAAAGACTGAGTGCATTCACCCTATCCATGCCACCTTATACACGTCTATCAGATCCCCCATTAGTCTCCTACGCTCTAAAGAAAAAGTCCGAGCTTGTCAAATCTCTCCCTATAACTCAGACCGTTGAGTCCTGGCAACATCCTTGTAAGTTTCCTCTGCACTCTTTCCCGTTTAATAACATCCTTCCTATAGCAAGGTGACCAAAACTGAACACAATACTCTGAGTGCGGCTTCACCAATGTCCTCTACAACTTCAACATAACTCCCCAACTTCTATACTTAATGCCCTGACTGATGAAGGCCAGTGTGCCAAAAGCCTTCTTCACTGCCCTGTTTACCTGGGACTCCAGTTTCAGAGAATCGTGCACCTGAACTCCAAGGTCCCTCTGTTCCACTACACTCCGTCAGTCCCTACCATTCACCATGAAACTCCTACCTTAATTTGACTTTACAAAATTCAAGACCTCACACTTATCTATCCCTGTGTTCATCCTAAGGAGCACAAGATGATAAACTTCAGCAATATTTAGTCTAGAATTTCCAAGATATTCTATAAGTGGTTAACTTGCAGAGTTTTAGATCAATTTCTCATTAGTCTCAAACCATTGCCACACATTGCTCACATCTTTGATATTGAGGAGAAGCTAATTACAGGAACTGAGAAAAGTGACAAAAAAAAACATCAGGTGTTAACACGCGAGTTGAATAGAAATGGAAAGGGAAATGTTGACAAAAGCTGAAAGGTTGGAGAGTTTTGCTTTACTTTTCTAACATGTCCACCAACCACGGAGGGAGGAGAGTGAGCATATGAGCTGCTTATTGATTCACAGAAAAAAAGTATCATTTTTTTTCCCGGTTAGACCCATCAGAATAGCTTAGATTTACTTATATGATTTACCAGTGACAAGCCTCACTTCTCAAACATGTCGATCAGCAAATGATGAGTATACTGGTCGCAACTATCTGACCATTAATGAACCTCGAATGAAATAGGGCCCTGCTAACAACAGTCTTTTGTAAAATTGATCCTTTTGTATCAACAAGATGAACAATTAGGAAGAAGAGCTTTCAGATTATAAATAATGACTACTTTATAGCTACTTAATGCACTTGATGACAACACCTACACTTTTCTCAGGTTGAACAAGAACTTACTACTGATTCTTTTTCTTTCTGCAGCACCATTGGGAATTTCTCTTTTTTGCTACTTGATCTCATAATGTAAGAGCATAGTGTCCTCCAGACACCAATAAAGAGCAGATGATAATTCTCCAGAAAACGCCAGACTGTCAGAATCTATTCACTCAGGCAAATGGAGCTGAGGCCATCGAGTCAGCATTAAATCAAACAACTAAAGTAAGATGCACTGTGCAGGAAAGGGACCAACAGCAATCTATTCAGGAACAGTTTGTTCATGTTTCACTGAAACTGCAAGTCTGGATCATGAGTTCTCAAAGCCTGGAAGTGAATAGGGATTAGAGAATCACTTGCAATGCTATGATTTTATTTTATTTCATTTATTATTGTCATATAGAGCATAGAGTAGGATAAGAGGTCAGCACAACATCGAGGGCCTGTACTGTGCTGCACTGTTCTGAGATCATTTTACTATCATCCTTGTGCCTATCCAAGAGCCGTTTAAATGTCCCTAATGTATCTCACTCTATTACCACTGCGAGAAATGCATTCCATGCACCCACCATTCTCTGTGTAAAGAACCTACCTTTGACATGTCCCCTAAACCTTCCTCCAATCAACTTAAAATTATGCTCCTCCTGACAGCCATTTTTGTCCGGGAAAAAGTGTCTAGCTATCCACTCTGCCTAAGCTTCTCATCATCTCGTATACCTCTATCAAGTCACCTCTCATCCTCTTCGTTCCAATGAGAAACGCCCTCGCTCCCTCAACCTTTCTTCATCAGGCATGCCTCCAGTCCAGGCAGCATCCTGGTAAATCTCCTTTGCATCCTCTCTAAAGCTTCCACATCTTTCCTATGATGAGGCGGCCAGAACTGAACACAATATTCCAAGTGTGGTCTAACTAGGGCTTTATGAGCTGCAACATAACCTCACGGCTCTTAAACTCAACCCTTGCTAATGAAAACCAACACACTATATGCCTTCTTAATAAATCTATTAACTTGGCTTGAAAAATGTGTTGCTGGAAAAGTGCAGCAGGTCAGGCAGCATCCAAGGAGCAGGAGAATCGACGTTTCGGGCATAAGCCCTTCTTCAGGAATGAGGAAGGTGTGCCAAGCAGGCTAAGATAAAAGGTAGGGAGGAGGGACTTAGTGGTATGACACAAAGAGTGGGATAAAGAAAGAGCAATACTTACTTCTGCTAGGAGAAAGTGAGGACTGCAGATGCTGGAGATCAGAGCCAAAACGTGTGGCATTGGAAAAGCACAGCAGGTCAGGCAGCATCCGAGGAGCAGGAAATGTCAACTCTCCTGCTCCTTGGATGCTGCCCGACCTGCTTGCTTTTCCAGCTCCACACCTTCTACCTCTGCTAGACTGGTGAGGCCATTGAAACAGCTTCTGTACTGTATCCAAGTCCTCAGTGCCCATTTGAGAGCTGACCCCTCCCCCCCCCCCCCCCCTCCCCCGCCCCCGTCACTGCTGTCTGTGCCTAGTGGACAAGATAACCATAGCTCTCCTGCTACCTCTTTACCAGATTCAGTTCAGAGAAAATATTTTCCAAAGATGATGATACAGCAAGAACTAGTAATCTAAAAATCCAAGCTAATCCTCTTACATTTGATGGAATTCCTGTACAATTAATAAAAATATGGAAATGACCATGAAACTATCATCGATTGTTGCAAAAACAAACTAACTGGTTCACTCTGAGGGAGGAAATCTGCCATCCATACCTGATGTGACTACATGTGACTCCAGGAGAAAGTGAGGTCTGCAGATGCTGGAGATCAGAGTTGAGAGTGTGGTGCTGGAAAAGCACAGCAGGTCAGGCAGCTCCAAGGAGCAGGAGAATCAATGTTTCAGGCCAGCAGCCCACACTATTCAGTTCAAGTGCAGTTAGAGATGGACAACACATGCTGGCTTTGTCAGTGAAGACCATGAAAGAACAAACCTCTGTTCAACCCTCGAACCCTGCGATACTTACCTGGATAGTGTTGAATTCAAGGAGCATTTCTGATGAAGAGCTCTGGCCTGAAACGTCGATTCTCCTGCTCCTTGGATGTGCCTGACCTGCTGTGCTTTTCCAGCAACACACTCTCCACCACATGTGACTCCAGACCCACTGCAATGTGGTTGACTCCTAGCTGCCCTCTGAAATGGTTCAGTACACTATAGAGTTCAAGAGCAGTTAGAGATGGACAACACATGCTGACTTTGTCAGTGAAGACCGTGAAAGAACAAACCTCTGTTCAACCCTTGAACCTTGTGATACGTACTGGGATAGTGTTGAATTCAAGGAGCATTTGGATTTTAAAATCTCAAAAATATACCAGTCTCTTTGTGCCAAAGAGTGTGCAGAGCCATCTGTTGAGCCACGAATGGTAGACCATGTGATAACATCCCATCTCCACTGGGTAGAACTGATTGTGTTTGAAACTTGAATTGTGGTGCTGTAAATGTGGATCGCAGCTGTGATCTCATCTCCAGACACTGAGCTAATGAGCAGCTATTATGGGATTTACAAGTCGTTGAAACATAAATAAACATTTTATTCCAGGAGCAAGTGTGTGTGATTGTGGGAGGTGAAGAGAAATCTCTTCATGAACATATGTTCACCAAGAACTAAAGGCAGTGTAGCTTTGAAAGTGGTTGTAATTGCAGGAACCAAGATGTATGTAATGTTTTTCAAAGGATGTTTTTCCGGATCCACATCACTTTGATCGGGTCTGCTCATCTCTTCAAGTAACTTCTTCTATAGATTGTAGTGGACATCCCAAAGAAATGTCTTAGAAACGTGGACAAGTTATGACCAGTGAGACTTGTATCAAGCAAAACAGACACCCTGCTGCCTCACTGCGTTTTTCAGCTCTGTTCTGTAGTCCTCGAGGTTGCAGCACTTTAAATATGCATCTCATGTGGTTTAACTGTCTCTTCCAAACCAAGGAGAAGCTGGTACATGGAAATGCAGGTTCCTCTCCAACTCACACATCATTCAAATGTGGAAATACACTAACCTTTCCTTCATCATCGCTGGGTCAAAGTCCTAGCAGAGCTGCAGCTGCATCCACAACTGTGTTTTAGATGAGACATTAATCCGAGTGCCCGTCTGTGTGCTCAGTGGCTGTAAGAGCTACATAAGGACATAAGAAATAGGAGCAGGAGTAGGTCATCTGGCCCATCGAGACTGTTCCACCATTCAATAAGATCATGGCTGGTGTTTTCAGCTCCATTTATCTCCCTGCTCACCATAATCCTTAATGATTACTGTTCAAAAATCTATCTATCTTTACCTTAAAAACATTTAACGAGGCAGCCTCACCTGCTTCACTGGCATAGAATTCCACCAATGCACAACCCTTTGTTCCTCCTCAACTTAGTCGTAAATCTGCTCCCCCTTATTTTGAGGCTATGCCCCTAGTTCTAGTTTCACCTGCCAGTGGAAACAACATCCCTTGCTTATATCTTATCTATTCCCTTCATAATTTAGTGTTTCCATAAGAATCCCCCCCTCATTCTTCTAAGTCCCAAGGCCTCACTTATGTGAAGCACACTGTACTTATTTCCAGTGCCCTGGACAATCTTAATCTCCCAAGCAGCATCACACAAAAAAAGATTATCTGGTCCTTATCACGTTCCTGATTGTGGGAGTTTGCTTTGTGACTTCAAAATAGTCATGAAAAATTCTACATAAATGCAAGTCTTTTGATTAATATGTAAAATGTTTTATTTTCAATGGTTATGCTCTTTAAATAAGAATTAATTTATTTATTTCAGTTTGATTACTTTTCATGTTTCCCATAATGCAGTAGTGACTTCATTTCCTGCTCTAAAGTCTATCAGTAATTCATAAGATCACGAGAAAAATTTCCCTAGTAATTCCAGTTCCAACAGCACTTAAAACGCTTACCACCATCCAGGACAAAGCAGTCTGCTTGACTGGCACGACATCCACAAACATCCACTCTGTCCACCACAATGCTCAATAACAGCAGTGGGTACCATCTACAAGATTAGATTAGATTAGATTAGATTAGATTACTTACAGTGTGGAAACAGGCCCTTCGGCCCAACAAGTCCACACCCCCCGTGCAACCCACCCATTCCCCTACATTTACCCCTTAAGATGTAATGCAAAAATTCACGGATGCTCCTTAATAGCACCTTCCAAACCCATGACTGCAATTATCTAGAAGGTAAAGGGTAGCAGATACATGGGAAAACTACTAACTGCAAGCCACTCAGACTTGGAAACATATCATTGTTTCTTCACCGTGGCTGGGTAAAAATTCTGGAATTCCCTCCATAATGGCATTGTGGCTCAACCTACAGCAAATGGACTGCAGCTGTTCAAGAAGGCAGCTCTGTGTCACCTTTTCAAGGGCAACTAGGTTTAGGCAATGAATTAGGCCTAGTCAGTGTCGCCCATAATCCAAGAGCGAATTTGAAATGGAATCCTGCATCCCACCTATCTTCTGGGGTGTCCTGGTCCATGAGTTCAAAGATCTGTGGCCAAGAATTAATCTGTTAAATCACATGAAAAGCCACAGAAGAAACCCTGAGTGCACCTCATCCTCGAATTGAGGGACAAACAATAAAAACCATGCTTCCAAAGTAGGCCTTTGACTGGGAAGCAGATCCAATTGCCCTAAAATGGTTAAAGGTGCAACGTATGGTCAAGCTCTATTTTCTTTTACAAATTATTTGTTGACAGAATCATTGGTTGTGCTAGTTCTAATTAAGTATTGGACTAAAAATATTGCACAGTCCCTGTTTTGGTTGAGTAAATAGTCGGCAATGCCCCTGTATGTACACCAGACGCACAGGTGCCAGGCGAATTTGAGTAACACTATCAGTGGAGACTTTGGTTGCAGTAAAGTTGAGCAACACAATAAAACTCTCCCAGTGCTGGGAGTACTGAGAAATCTATTTGGGCATTTGAATGTTGTGCGGTCGTATGTTACAAACTTAGTGATAAAGCACAATAATGATCAACCACACACAGCCTGTGTCGTGGAGACAGCAACCATCTTCTTTTCATCAATACACCCTGTAGCCTAGATCTTCCCAGCCCTGTGGCTAGTCACAATGCAGCAACCAAACCAGCCCAATCCTGTAAATCACTAGCCGACATTAGTCACAGGAGGTCCCACGCCAACCTTTACAACTTTGACCGAAGGAATACTCCAGCATGCTCTTTGGCAGGGAGAGGTGATGACCTAGTGGTATTATCATGCAAATATTAACCCTGAAACCGAGGTAATGTTTTGGTAATTCTACCTTAGCAGATTGTGGAATTTGAATTTAATAAAACATAAATCTGGAATTAAGGATCTAATGATGACCATGAAACTGTTGCTGATTGTCATGTCCTTACCTAGTCTGGCCTACATGTGACTCCGGACCCACAGCAATGTGGTTGACTCTTAACTGCCTATTGGTAATTAGGGATGGGCAATAAATGCTGACCCAGCCAGCAATACCCAGATCAAATGAATGAATTAAAACAAAATGTGATGTATGACTGCTCAACAACTTCAGCTGGCATTTGGTAACTCTTAGGCCTGCTGCCAGTTGAGTCCATTGCAGCTTTAATTTTTTTTTTGTCAGCAACTGTTTCTCTACTTCTGTCTTTAATATCTCATTTTGGTTTCAAACTGTGTTCTTTTTGCCTTTTGTAAATAACTGTCTTCAGGAGATGATGCTTTCCACTGACATTGAGTGTGATTGATTTATTCCAGGAGGCAACTCCTGGCATCCCCAGGAGTTGGGGATGAGAAAATTTCTTTAGTAGGTTCCCGTTGGGCCACATTATTGATGAGAAGACAATCTCCTCAGCTTCGATAATACCTCAACTGGTTTGCTTCCTGCCTTCAATTCCACTCCCTCCTCCAACATCCCAGAGACCTTACCTCCCAGCCATGACTTTCTGACCTGAGGTCACTAGGGGGCTGGCCATTATGGATGGAGTGACTGAACTGGGCAACGAACTGACCTGGAGACAACCCAAGGATGAGGATAGCTTTTCCCATATATCTAAATGTGGCATGAGCATCAGGCAATGAAATGCCTCCAAAAGTGACGACAGCAGTAACAGTAAAACGAAAAAACAGCGGATACTGGGGATCTGACATGAAGAATACTGGAAATGCACAGCACAGTATAGACAACGCATCTGTTACCAAAGTCATTTCTACATCTGTGCCATTTAGTTGTTCCCCTCACTTGGTTTACTAAGTAACAGGTTTGGACAAGGTTAGGGATTGACCATAATCACAAACATAACGCTAGGAGTTCGAGAGCCATCTGGTGGCCAAAAGGAAAAAAGCCAAGATCTCCAAATCAACATCAATAATAATCGGAAAACCCACACCACATATTTCTCAGATTTTGCACTACAGTTGTTTGCAATTACTTTCAGTTTTTTTTGGGGGGGGTCGGGAAGTGGGGAGTGGAGCAAGTGGCGTCATTCTAATAGACTAGTAATCCAAGATTAATACCCTGAGACAATAGGTTCAAATTCCATTATAGCAGCTAGTGGAATTTAAATTCAATTAATGACAGAAATGCAAAATAAATAAAACTAGTTTCAGTAATGGTGACCACAGGAAACTGAAGAACCAGAAAGTCCTGGAGAAACTCAGCAGGTCTGGCAGCATCTGTAAGAAAGAAACAGAGTTGAGTATAACATGATTCCTCTTCAGAAACGATCTGGTTCATGCATGTTCTTTAGTAAAGGATGTCCTTACCTGGTCTGGTCTCCATGTGACTCCAGACCCAGAACAATGTGGCTGACTCATAACTGCCTTCTGAAATGGTCCCCACCAACCCACTCAGTTCGAAGGCCATTCGGTATGGGCAATAAATGATGGCCTTGCCTGGGACACTACATCTCATGAAAGAATAAAGAAAAACAATTACAGGAGATCCAAGTATAAATTGTCCACCAATAGAGTCACCATAATAAGTCCTACTTTTCAAGACAGTTTACAGGAAATAATGCTTTATTTTTTTTTAACAATTCAATGCAGTTGATAACTCGAATCAATGTAAGTCTGGTAACCAGGGATTCTCCACCCTCTCTCAGCTTTTCTATAGGAACGAATAATCAAACACACTTGTTCTTGACAGAATTCAGTGGTTAATCACATGTGCAGTAAAAAGACAAGGACATAGATATCAGCTACACACCAAAAACCACCGTACGTGCACTGAAATGAAAGTAATTTGTAAGTAAAATACTAAGCTCTATTCTGTAACATGACTTTCAGAGAGTAACTCAACACAAACTATAAACGTGATTAAATTTGCAACTGAACTACTTCAGTTTAGCCCCAAGGACATAGAAAACAATCTCGCATAAATATAGTCCCAAGGTCAGAAAAGAAGACAAATGAAGACAGGCATCTTATTGTGAATGCTGATTGGGGCATTAACCCTGAAGGTGTCTCTATGGAATTTGTACTAGGATTTCTTTTTTGTTAGAAGCAATATTCTCCATGATAATAAATACAATTATAGATCTAAATCAATGAATTGCACTCCTCATTTCCAGATTAAGATTGTTTAGATTTGTTAGCAAACTCCTGACTTCTGTGGGAGAAAGTGAGGTCTGCAGATTGTGGAGATCAGAGCTGAAAATGTGTTGCTGGAAAAGCGCAGCAGGTCAGGCAGCATCCAGGGAACAGGAGAATTGACATTTCGGGCATAAGCCCTTCCTCAGGAAACCCTGAGGAAGGGCTTATGCCTGAAACGTCGATTCTCCTGTTCCCTGGATGCTGCCTGACCTGCTGCGCTTTTCCAGCAACACATTTTCAGTCCTGACTTCTGTAGCCAAACAGAATGAACAGAACAGAAAACACAACTGAAGCCGTCTCTTATTCAAACACCATTGCTTAGACTTTTGCGTTAGCAGACATATAATTATTGAGCTATCCATTGCTGTTACATTAACCAATCATTGTTCATGTCTAAAACCAAGGGTTATGATCCCAGCTGATGTTACTACTGGATAAGTCAGATCCCAGAATGAAATCTGGCTTGATAGATTGTTGTGATGTTTTTCTTTTAACATGGTGGTCTCTCACTAAAACATTTGCTGCAAGTTACAAAATTGTTTTAACAATAAAACAGAAATTTATTGTCCAAAAAAATCCAAGCTAGTTATAAATTATACAGTTGGATAGACTTTGAAACACATGACAAAACAAAATCCCATCCATTCCCAGCACCATCTCGTTACTGAACAAAAACCCAAACAAAAATGTTGGAAATCAGAAAGGAAACCAGAAATTGCTGGAAGAACTCAGCAGGACTGGCAGCATCTGTGGAGAGAAAGCAGAGTTAAAATTTCAGGTCCGGTGACCCTTCTTCAGAACTATCACTTTCCTTCCCAATAATACCTATGTATTTGACTAAATTGTTTCTTCTCAGTTTCAGTCCCATGAATTGCGTGGACTTTTCCCTTGGTTACTCACACTGAGATCCCAGATTTCTTCAGTCATTTATAATCGGCAGAGTTATAACCAACACACACTTATGTAGTGATTGTAATGAGGTCAGCTAGGTGTACCTCAAAAGAATATGAGTTCTCTGATTGAGGCTGTTAACTTGGTCCAATCAGGGATCCTTGGCTGACAGATATAAACAGGGTTGTTCACACAGCATTGCCCTCTCTTGAGAAGGGCACTGCTTGTCACTGGCCACTCTGGTGTTTCCTTTCATCCTGGTGGTGGAACATAAATAAAGATTTACACACTTGTTGTTGTTCACTGTGTCCTACACCTGCACACACACAACATGGATGCTGGGGGAAAAATAAGCACTACCGCTGTTAGGCAGTAGTGCGGGGGAGAAATATAAAGGAAAACAAGAAACAGGAATGTTGGGGTAAAAAAGAAAAGGATAAAGAAAGAAAAAAAGAAAGAAGAGTAAAAAAAATTGTAAAAAGGATAAACAGGATTGTTAGGGGTTCTGCCCATTCTAGTAGCCAGCACTGAGCTAACTGGGTTAGTGTTATGTACTATGCACCAGTCTTCATGGAGTTATTTCATCCTGAATTAAGTACATACCTCTCTAAGTTGTGATAATTACATCTTTATTTAACAGAGCTACCCCTCCATCCTTTCCGAGCCTCCTGTCCTCCCTTGTGGAGTTATTTCAACTTGGTCTGGACATTTTCACAACCTGCAACCCTTATACCAAAGCAATTCATTCTCTCTGTTTCTCGAAACAATCTCACTTTCTAGGAAAAACTATTCTTGCAAAGACCTCAGTCAGGTCTTCTTCAAATTGCCAAACAAATATTGCCATCTCTGGGATCACCTAAGCGCAAATCAATTCTTGATTATTCCATTCCCAAAATCAAGCTAATGTCTTTCAAGAGTATTTTTTTTATTTCTTGTCTGTTGTAAATGTACACAATTTAAACAAACTCCCTTTGTTACTCAGGTTCCAATAAAAGTAGGTAATGACTAAACTCTTTCACAAAATAAAAGGGCAGCATGGTGGTTCAGTGGTTAGCACTGCTGCCTCACAGCACCAGGGTCCTAGGTTCAATTCCAGCCTTGGATGACTGTCTGTGTGGAGTTTGCACTTTCTCCCTGTGTCTGCGTGGTTTTGCTCCGGTTTCCTTCCACAGTCCAAAGATGTGCAGGCCAGGTGAATTGGCCATGTTGGGTGCATAAGTCAGAGGGAAATGGGTCTGGGTGGGTTACTCTTCGGAGGGTTGGTGTGGACTGCTTGGGCCGAAGGGCCTGTTTCCACACTGTACGGAATCTAATCTAATCTAAATCCCTGATATACCACTAGTTTGTATTGAAACTCTCATAACATAATGTTAATATATATAAATCACACTTTTCATCATGTTATTCCTGATTTCCAAGACAAAAACTGAATTCTGACTCATAATCATTACTATTAATCAGTCAGGAACAAACCCTTATTACTGATGGACAGATAATCAGGTGAGTGATAGGAAACAGTGAATGGGAAAAAGGGTTCAGATTGGCGACCCATGACCAGTGGGGTCCCACAGGGCTCAGTGCTGGGACCACAACTGTTTGCAATATGTATTCCTGAGAAAGGAAATGAATATATCACAGACAAATTGCAGATGACACAAACATAGGTGGAAAGGCAAGTTGCGAGAGGGATGCAAACACTTTACAGAGAGATATTGATAGTTTAAGTAAATGAGGGAAAAAGCTTGCAAACAGAGTATAATTTGAGAAAATGTAATGTTGCTCATTTTGAAAGGGACAACAAAAGAACGAGTTTTATTTAAATGGAGACAAAATGTGGAAAACTTCAAGACAAAGAGGGTACTTGTGCCCAGAACATGGAAAGCTAGCACACAGATGCAGCAGGTAATCAGAAAGGCCTTTATTTCAAGGGAGGTTGGCGTACAAGAATAGGGAAGTCTTACTATACCTGTACAAGGTGCCAGTCAGACCACATCTGGAGTATTATGAGCAGTTTTGGTCCCCTTATTTTAGGAAAGATACCATTTCATTGGAGACAGTTCAGAAAAGGTTCACAAATATGATCCTGGTAAGGAGCAATTACCTTATGTGCAAAAATAACAGGTTGGGATTCTACTCACTAGATTTTTGAAGAAGATTAGTTGATCTCATTGAAACAGAAAGGCTTCTTAAGGGGCTTGACAGGGTAAATGCTGTGAGGATGTTTCCCCTCATGGGAGAATCTAGGCCAAGAGGGTATAGTCTCAGAATAAAGGGGCGCCAACTTAAGATTGTGATAAGAAGGAATTTCTTCTCTCAGAAGGTTATGAATCTTTGGAAATCTTTGCCACAGGCAGCTGTGGGGACAGAGTCCTTGTGTATATTTAAGGCTGAAATAGATAGATTCTTGAATAATAGGAGAATAAAGGATTATGGGGAAAACACAGGAAAATTGGCAAAAACACAGGAGTTTTGGATCACCATGATCCTACTGAACGGCAGAGGAGGTGAGAAGGGCTGACTGGTCTCATAATCCTATTATCAATTCCGAATGAACCATTAATACTGACCACTCATGAACAAACAGTGGCCGGATGGGCCATCAAAATAATGAACTTCTGATGGAAAACAATGATCTTATTATGAAGTTACAAAAGATGGACAATGATTAAAGCATGCTGGGAAATGGGAACCAGCCTTGACCTAGGGGACTGTGCTCATCCAGAATCCAAACAGGCTGCAGCTACCAACAGACAGTTTGCAAACAAATGTGGAAGCTGCAGACCCTGCAATACCGCACACCTGGATTTGGGTTTGAATGGGACAACTGAATGTCGTCCCCAGGACAATCGGAGCCATTGAGGACATTTAGGCGCCTCACACCCTTATTTGAAGGAGGCCCTACATGCACTCGGCACCTCCAGTAATGAACACTTAAGGACTACCCTGCCGTCAGTACGCCAACACCTGATGGGTCCAATCGATCAGGGTGATCGAAGCTGATCGATCCATTGAAAGATACTCAAGACTCTCCCAAAAGTGTGCGGAGACTTCGGAGTTAGGAATCACTACAATACCTCCCTCAGGAGTGTTAACTTGAGCGGTAACTCGAGAATAACTACCGAAAGTGAAGACACCTCGGAAACCATCAGAAGGTGACCAGATGACATCACCACATGAAGCCTGGCCAAGTTTTAGTCCAGTGGTATATGATCATCCAAAGTCAAGTTAAAGATTTGTAGTGTTTATTGTTAGTTCGTGGTGTATTTGTTATTCTAATATTAATTGTGTCAAATAAATGAACATTATTATTTTACTATGATTAAGCATCAACTCACAGTTCCTTTGCTGGGTATAAGAATTCAAACACACTGTGTGGCAGGCGCAACAACACTATTGTGATTGATCTGTCCTGAACAAACCTTCGACTTTCAGATAGGTTTACACTATCATCCACCGCACAAATGTAGTGACTTCCATTGGACCATCTCCAATACAAGTACATCTGTCCTCAAATATAGAAACATCATTCCAGGCAGTGGTCACACCAATGCCCTGTAGGTCGGTAGCAAAACTTTCTTATTACAGAGTTGACCATTTATTTTCTTAATTGCTTGCTGTACCTGCAGGTTAACGTTCTGAGTTCCTTGTATGAACAAGTACAGCCAAGTCTGTTTGAACATCAACATTCACAATTTTTGTATCCTTTCTAAATGGTTCTCTTTTTCTATTCTTTAATCCAAAAGGAATAATGTCACACTTCCCTACACAATGCTCCATCTACCAATTAGTTGTCCAATCTCTTGTCTATGACTCTTTGTAACCTCTGTGTGGTATCATTCCAGAATTCTCCCCTAAGATTTGTATCATCAGCAAACAGAGACATATTATTCTCTGTCTCTTCACCTTTGTCATTAATATTGATTGTAAATAGCTGAGGCCCTAGCACTGATCCTTGTAGTACCCCATTAGCCATGATCTGTCAACCTGAAAATGTTCCGTTTACACCTAGTGTTTACTTCCTTTCCATTAACTAATCTTCTGTCCTTGTTCGTATATTACTCCCAAATATAGATTAATGGTTGGAAAAAGACTAAAATTTACTTATGCAACATATTACAGCATATGGCAAAGGTTTCAAATAACCTATATAATTTATAACTTCTCTCACTCTAAAGTATAAAATAAAAGAGGATTACTTACGAGATTTGCGAGGACAGAGTACAGCACATTTACCTGTATTTGAACACAATGGGTATGTGGCTTTAGGTCAATGGTAATTTAAACAAAGAATGGGACCAAAAGAAAATTCCCACATCACAGTTTGAGACAAATGCAAGTCTTCCAAGAATTAAGGATTAGTCTTCTTTTATAGCTGGTCACTCCATCATCTTCTGGAAGATAAAGAATTTTAGAATTAGAATTAGGTATAATGTCACATAAGTGCAGTGAACAATTTACAAAGATGCCATCTTGGGTACAAAGCCTCCAGACCACATCAGGCCTTACCTTCAGACTTCACCAGGCCTCGCCTCCAGACTGCACCAGGCCTCACCTCCAGACCACGCTAGGCCTCTCCTCCAGACCGCGTTGGATCTCACCTCCAAATGGCAAAAGGCCTCACCTACAGATTGCGTTGGGATTCATCTCCAGACAGCAGCAGGCCTCATTTCCAGACCACACTGGGCCTCACCTCCAGATCACGTTGGGCCTCCCCTCCAGATAGCTTCGGGCTTCACCTCCCGACCATGTTGGGCTTCACCTCCAGACCGCATCGGGCTTCATCTCCAAACCGTGTCGGGCCTCTCCTCCAGACTGCGCCAGACCTCAGCTCCAGACACAGTGTGCCTCACCTCTAGACCGGGTTGGGCCTGACCCTCAGACAGCACCAGACCTCACCTCCAGACTGCACTGGCCCTCTCCTCCAGACCATGTCGGGCCTTGCCTCCAGACTGCGCCAGATCTTGTATCCAGACCATGCTAGGCCTCGTCTCCAGACCGTGTTGGGTCTCAACTCCAGACTGTGTTGGGCCTTACGCCCAGACAGCACCAGGCCTCACCCCCAGGCCACACCAGGCCTCATCTCCAGACCGCACCAGGCCTCACCTCCAAACTGCACTAGGCCTCACCTCCAGACCACGCTAGGCTGCTCCTCCAGACTGCGTCGGGTCTCACCTCCAGATGGCGTTGGGTCTCACCTCCAGACTGTGTTGGATCTCACCTCCAAACTGCACTGGGCATCTCCTCCACACCGTGTCGGGACTCACCTCCAGACTGTGACGGACCTCACCTTCAGACCGCATCATGCCTCATCTCCAGACTATGCTGGACTTCGCCTCGAGACCGTGCTGGGCCTCGCATCCAAACCACACTTGGACCTCACCTCCAGTCCGTGCCAAAGCAGGCTGCCCACCCAGATGTGTGCTCCTATTATTGATTATATAACTTCCCTCCATCAATTCTAAATGTTGGGGTGATACGTGTCAATATGGTGCGCAAATTACATTTAAGTTTCTGCCCTGGTAAGGAAGGATCTGTTGTTGTCAACCACTTGACTGATAAACAATGGAACAAACACTTCACACATATTAGAAAGAAGAATGCTGTGAGTCTGTGCTCCATCACTGGCACATCATGATCAGAGGAAACCCCACAGGTACCAGTAGCAGAGACCACATGCGCCTTTAGCTTTAAACATTCTGCTGTTAGTATTAATACCGTCTACAACTGCAGCTTAGGAACTTTTAAAAAGGGACTACTGCCACCTGGTGGATTTTCATTTTAATTTAATTTAACCAATCTGTGGGGGCAATACTCACAGTGATCTTATCAAGTGCTTACTATTCCTTCACGGTTCCTCTGAGCTTCCCAGTGTCCTGACATGAATTGGTCACCCCATTGTCTTGTTACTTGTTAGAAGTGCATCACCTCACACGTATCAGGGTTAAAATCTAACTGTCTCTGATCTGTCCATCTGAGCGATATCTGCCTGTAACCAGCTTCCTCACTGTCAACCACCCAGCTAATCTTTGTGTCATCCACAAAATTATTCATTCTTCCCCCAAACATATTTTACTTCTATATCATTTATATACTCTATGTCACAAATAACAAGGAACCCAGCATTGACCGCTGTGATATGCCATGGACACTGGGCTCCAATCACACTAATAACCTTCTACCACCACCCTCTCTCTCCAACCACCAAACCAATTTTGGATCCAACTTGCTAAGTTATTCTGGATCACAGGTGCTTTCTTTATTGCATGATCTTCTTTATCAATCTCCCAAGTGAGAACTTGTCAAAGATTTTGCAGAAATCCATCCACTGCCAATGCTCAGTAGTAGCACTATGTACTAGCTACAAGGTGAACTGTAGAAATTCACTA
Organism: Chiloscyllium plagiosum; assembly: GCF_037043375.1. Taxonomy (NCBI): domain Eukaryota; kingdom Metazoa; phylum Chordata; class Chondrichthyes; order Orectolobiformes; family Hemiscylliidae; genus Chiloscyllium; species Chiloscyllium plagiosum. The sequence continues at coordinate 128,795,228 of NW_028270142.1, read as the reverse complement.
AAGATCCATAAACAGCAACTTCCAAATCCACGACCACTTCCATCCAGAAGGACAAGGACAGCATATACATGGGAACATCAACAGCTGCAAGTTCTCCTCCAAGCCACTCTCTATCCCGACTTGGAAATGTATTGCTGTTCCTTCACTACAACAGGGTCAAACTCCTGGAATTCCCTCCCTCAAGACATTGCGGTTTACAGCACATGGTTTGGTAGTGGTTCAAGAAGACAGCTCATGACCATTATCCCAAAAGTAACTTGGGATAGGTAATATATGCTGACCCAGCCAGTGACACCCACATCCCATGAGTGAATAAAGAATAAGAATACAGAAACTGTATTAACTTTATCTGCACGTCTGGTCATCTCCTCAAACAATTCAATAAAATTTGTCGGTCATGACCTCCTTCTGACAAATCCATGTTTCATTATCCCTGACGAAACCTTGCCTCTACAACTCTGGTCAGCATGGACGAGATGGGCGGGTTGGACCAGAGGGTCTGTTTCCGTGCTATCTCTACCACCCTTCTTGAATAGTGGAATTGCATTAGCTGTCCTCCGGTCCTCTGGCACTGCCCCTATGGCCGAAAAGAAATTATACATTTTGGTCAAAGCCCCTTTAATTTCCTCACACGTCTCCTAGAGCATGATGGGATACAACTCATCCAGACTGGGGAAAATTCCAATACCTTCCTATGTCAAATGCTCAAGAACCTCAGAGTCCCTCTTCCCAAATTCTGTACCTACATGCTCCTCCTCCAAAGGGAAGAACCACTTAACACCTTACCAATTGTCTTTGGCTCCATGCAACTCAAACTAAATCAAATCAGATTGCCTCCCTATTCTTTCCCTGGTTATCCTCTTCCCCTTGATGCACTTACAGAAGAGCAGTGCAGTGGCTTATGGTCAGCACTATTGCCTCATAGCACCATGGACTGGGTTCGATTCGAACCTTGGGTGATTGTCTGTGCAGAGATTGCATGTTCCCCCTATGTCTGAGATTAGATTCCCTACAGTATGGGAACAGGCCCTTTGGCCCAACAAGTCCACACTGACCCTCTGAAGAGTAACCCACCTAGACCCATTTCCCTACCCTATATATATTCCTGACTAATGCACTTAACACGATGGGCAATTTAGCTTGGTCAATTCACCTGGCCTGCACATCTTTGGATTGTGGGAGGAAACCCACATAGACACGGGAAGAATGTGCAAACTTCACACAGACAGTTGCCCAAGGTGGGAATCGAACCCGGGTTACTTGATGCTGTGAGGCAGCAGTACTAACCACTGAGCCACTGTGCCACCCATGCCGTTTGTGTGGGTTTCCTACTGCTTCTCTGGTTTCCTCCCGCAGTGCAAAAATGTGCAAATTAGGTGAATTGGCCAGGCTAAATTGCTGTGTAGTTTCCAGGGCTGTGCAGGCGAGGTGGATTAGCTCTGGTAAATGAAGGGTTATGGGATAGAGTGGGTCTGGGTGAGATGCCTTTTGGAGGGTTGGTGCAGGCTCAGTGGACCAATCTGATGAAGGGCTTTTGCCTGTAACGTCGATTTTCCTGGATGCTGCCTTACCCACTGTGCTTTTCCAGCACCACTCTAATCTTGACCCTGAAAACCTGTCCAGCTTCATTCCCCAGAGCTAGGAGAGGTGATGGTCTCGTGGCCTTATCACTGGACTGTTAATCCAGAGACCTTGGTAATGTTCTCGTGACCTGGGTTCAAATCCTGCCATGGCAGATGGTGAAATTTGAATGCACATGGAATTAAGAGACTAATATTGACAATGAATCCATTGTTACTTGTTGGAAAAACCTGTCTGACTCACTAGTGTCCTTTCGGGAAGGAAACTACAATCCTTACCTGGTCTGCCATACACGTGATTCCAGATACACAATGATATAGTGACTCTTAAAAGCTCTCTGGGTAATTAGGGATGGGCAATAAATGCACAAATGAATAAAAGAAAGGTTCTGAACTATCCATGTTGGGCCTTTTTCATGTTAACATAAGACGCTCTCCCATCAGTTGGAGATCCAGACACAATCAATCATGGGCAATGTTGGATGTCAGTGTAGGTGCTTGGACGTAGTCAGTTGATCCCTCAGGACAGTAAGGACCATATGTTGTGTATCATTACAGTTCAGGGAGTGCACCCAATCAGTCCCAGAAGGGCGGCACAGTGTCTCAGTGGTTAGTACTGCTGCCTCACAGCACTTGGGACCAGGATTCGATTCCAGACTCAGGTAACTGTCTGTGTGGAGTTTGCACATTCTCCTTGTGTCTGTGTGGGTTTCCTCCAGGAGCTCCGGTTTCCTCCCACAGTCAAAAGATATGCAGGTTAGGTGAATTGGCCAAGCTAAATTGCCCTTAGTGTTCAGGGATATGTAGGCTAGGTGCATTAGTCAGGGGAAATGTAGAGTAATAGAGTAGGTGAACGGGTCTGTGGGTGGGATACTCTTCAGAGGGTCAGTGTGGACTTGTTGGGCCAAATGGCCTATTTCCACACTGTAGGGATTCAATGAAAAGTCTCGTGCAACAAATCCAGCGATTGATGGTAAATTAGTTTGGGTACTGCACGCAATTCATCATTAAAAGTAAATGTAAATGGCAAAGAAGAAATAATTGGCAAGACAATCACAATATAAACCATATTGGTGTTGATCGAGGAGGTAAGATTGATGGTTTTTATGAAGGGACACAGTAGGATTTCGAGTGGTGGCAGATTTTAATGAACACAGCTCAGGGAACCATCAACACAGTGAAGAGAAAAACAGACTGATCAGAGGAGCTACAATGGAAATATAAAAAAAAGGAGCTGGAAGTAAACATAATCCAAGTAATTGTGAGCCTGTCATTGAAATTTATCAACAGTTATTAGGAAAACAAAAGAAGTGACTCAGAGGTGTTACATCCAAAAACAAAATATTCAATTAACTCTAAATCTGTGCATAAATAGTCGTAACTGTATATTGGAGGCAAAACAAGGATTAAGCTTAATTCAAGTTAATATAAACTGTGTTTTGCATCTTTCAGAAAAAAGTGAGGACTGCAGATGCTGGAGATCAGAGCTGAAAATGTGTCACTGGAAAAGCGCAGCAAGTCAGGCAGCATCCAAGCAGCAGGAGAATCGACGTTTCGGGCATAAGCCCTTCTTCAGGAATGAGGAAAGTGTGCCAAGCAGGCTAAGATAAAAGGTAGGGAGGAGGGACTTGGGGGAGAGCGGAGCGGAGGGAGGTCTGTTGCTGGAGGCTTCAAATTTGTTGTAGGTACTGGTTGTCCTGGTTGGGTCCAAATTTTGTTAGTCTGAACGTAGTCCGGAGTCTGTGCGGGGTCAGTCGGTTCCGTAGGCAGGTGCTGAGGAAGGAGATGTGGCTGTGGTAGCGAGTCTGTTTGAGAACGTGGCTGAAGAGCTTCTAGGCAGAGGAGCGGAGGACCCGGAGGGAGGTCTGTTGCTGGAGGCTTCGGATTTGTTGTAGGTACTGGTTGTCCTGGCTGGAGGCTTCGGATTTGTTGGGCCCCTCCCCTAAGTCCCTCCTTCCTACCTTTTATCTTAGCCTGCTTGGCACACTTTCTTCATTCCTGAAGAAGGGCTCATGCCCGAAATGTCGATTCTCCTGCTCCTTGGATGCTGCCTGACCTGCTGCGCTTTTCCAGCAACACATTTTCAGATCTTTCAGAAAAAGCCAAATATACTGGGAATCCACCTAACGTTTGGAGATAGAGTGCTGAAGATAAAGCCAAATTCAGCAGAATTGGAGTCTAGTGTCACATTGGATGTAGCTTCAGAGAAAACAGAGAGCCCTGAGGCTATTATAATGAAGAACAAAGATATAAGAGATGCAAAGAACCAGGTTTGAAAAGAATTCAGGATTATAAGAACTTCGGAATGGGAATTAGCCTTTAATCCTGTTCCATCAGTCAACAAAATACATCTGATCTATAATCTAATTCCATATGCACCTTGATTCCACATCCCTTTAGTTGAAGAAAATGATCAATTAGCTTCAAAATGAACAATTAATATTGTGTTAATTCCCACAGGAAGAAGAGAGTTTAAACTTTTGCATGAAGAAATGTTCCTGATTTCACGTGTTGCCTTATTTTTTTAACATACTTCTGGTCCTAGACTTCCTAACCAACAGAAATAGTTTCTCCGTCATTAGCTGTTCCCCATAGTATCTTGACTAGCTCCGTGATATCATACCTTAACCTTCCAAATTCCAAATAATTTGTATAACTTCTCCTCTTAGCTGCTTCCTTCAAGCCCTTTCCGAAATGATAAAAGGTTATTCAAGCTTAAATCTTAAGAACATTAACAGAAGAACAATCAGGAGAATTACTGGTGTAAGCAAGTGATTGGGTAAATGAGTAATAATAGAATTAAGGTAGCAAAAAACTGGGGCTAGGTAGAAACAAGTACTTCAGGACTGATCGGAATTGGTAACAGATAATCTTTGGTTAAGAACATGAGGAAGACTCTAAATTTGTCCCTAATCTAGTGGCATGTCATAGGTGAAAGGTGGAAGTGATTAGAGGCAGTCAATTAGTACCAGTGCAAGGGAAGACAGAGCCCTGTTGAACTCCTGAGTTAAAAATATCTCAAAGGCCTAGTGAGGAAACATGAACAGAGATTTGATGGGTGCTGAGAGCATAAATTACATTTATTGCCTCAACTTGAACAAGACTATTACAGGAAACTTTGAAATTACAGCTACATTCATAATAAACAAAGATCTATTATATAATAATTGCCCCAGAGCAACAAACTTGACAACTTGAAAACTCATGAGACAAAAAGAAACAAAGAACAAGGGAACTTGAAGACAAGATTCTTTCTCATTTATTCAATTAAAGCTGGTGTAACCATGGGTTACCATCAAAATGTCTTGAAGGAAAAATGATAATCAATGAAATAGCAGATGTGCTAAAGGTACTGATGAGGCAGTTTAACTTTCTCTTTGTTTTGAAATGATTTAACATCCTGAACATCATATTCCAATATTTAAATATGAAAGGTATTCAATAAGAAATATTATAAATGCGAGGTGCTGCATTTTGGGAAAGCAAATTTTAGCAGGACCTATACACTTAATGGTGGGGAGAGTTGCTGAACAAAGAGACCTTAAAGAGCAGGTTCATAGTTCCTTGAAAGTAGAGTCACAGGTAAATAGGATAGTGAAGAAGGCACTTGGTCTGCTTGACTTTATTGGTCAGAAAATTGAGTACAGGAGTTGGGAGGTCATGTTGCAGCTGTACAGGACGTTGGTTAGGCCACTTTTGGAATATTGCGTGCAATTCTGGTGTCCTTCCTTTTGGAAGGATGTTGTGAAACTTGAAAGGGTTCAGAAAAGATTTACAAGGATGTTGCCAGGGTTGGAGGATTTGAGCTACAGGGAGAGGTTGAATAGGCTGGGGCTGGTTTCCCTGGAGCATCTGAGGCTGAGGGGTGACCTTATAGAGGTTTATAAAATCATGAGGGTCATGGATAGGATAAATAGACAAAGTCTTTTCCCTGGGGTGGGGGAGTCCAGAACTAGTAGGTGTAGGTTTAGGTGAGAGGGGAAAGATATAAAAGGGTCCTAAGAGGCAACTTTTTCACGAAGAAGGTGGTGCATGTATGGAATGAGCTGGCAGAGGAAGTGGTGGAGGCTGGTACAATTGCAGCATTTAAAAGGCATCCAGATGGGTATATGAATAGGAAGGGTTTAGAGAAATGGTCCAAGTACTGGCAAATGGGACTAGATTAGGTTAGGATATCTGGTCGGCATGGACGAGTTGGACTAAAGGGTTTGTTTCCATGCTGTACATCTCTATGACTCTATGACTCTACAGTATTCAGCTGACATTAACCACCGATTCGCAATGGATTAAACAACTATGAACATCTCTAAAAATTCTTCAGTTTTCAATATTGACAGTCAACAATGTCATTATTTAGACCCACTCTGTCCCAATAATTTTTACTTCATATTTATGAACAGTTTAAGTAAAAATTGGGTGACCTACTTGAAGACTTCAGAGGAAACTATAGACCCAAAGGAGGCTCTGTGAAAGGGAGATTATCATGTGAAGGTGAATAATTAGGAACAAATTACGATGTTAAGGTTAATAGTTAGGACAGTGGCATTAGATCACATAGAAAGATCTGTAAGCTTCCAGATAAGATGTTCTATCTCAATTTCTACTGCTTATAGTATTATATCATTTACAAGTACAGTTGTCATACTCTGACAGGACGCAAGGGGTGCACTCTCATTAGAGAGAGAGAGAGATCACTTGTGGTGAGTTCAAACTCAAGGTCACAACGTGTCAGGTGAGAGGCTAAATTGAAAAGGTGGCATACAAGAGGAAGAAATGGCATAGCAGGGTTGTCACAAGGTATGCAATCCAGAAACGCAGACAGAGGGTGAAATTTGCATTTGGTAAAATTAAATGTGTAATGATGACCATGAGCTGATTGTCATGAAAACTCATCTGGTTCACTCATGACCTTTAGGAAGGGAAAACTGCCATCTTTGCTTGGTCATGTGCTTCCACATGTTGCCTCATAGCTGCCCTCAAATTCAATTGTATCAACCACCAAGAAGTCTCAAAAAAGCAATAGAATCTGATATCGAAACAGGCACCAGAAACGACAACAGCAAACTCAGCTGTCAAGTATCTGGGGACTAGTGCCAAAGTTTCGAGATCAGTCTCACAGACTAGTCAAGCAACAGCCTGAAGTAGTCATACTCAAGGTGTGATTCCTCACACATAATGTCTTAGACACAGCTATTATCCATCAGCAGGACAGGCCCAGCAGAGGTGCAGGCACAATGAGGATGGAATTTCCCTGGCGGCACTTAACATTGACTCCAGACCCCGTGAAGTCACACAGCACCAGGTCAAACATGGGAAAGGATCTAACATGTCCAGTAGTTACTTCAGCTAGGATCATAACAATAGTTGCAGTAATTTTATCCACCTCAATACAAAGATAATGATGTTGAGATAGTTATAAACTGTTTTGCTCTCGGCTGAACCCATTCTTGGCTATTACAACTGTGTTGTACATTGTTGTCAAATACGGACAGAAGATGAAAAATATAATCAAGTAAGTTAGTAACTGAGCATTGGTCTGTTAGAAAGTGAGTCTATAAAATGAATAATAAAAAATAAAGAGATGTCAAATGTAAAAGTAATTTGCATTCTGTTTATTTTGTAAGGAAAAAAGCATATTATCTAAATGGTAAGGAACTGCAGGGGTCTGAAATGCAGAGGGATCTGGGCATACTCATACATGAATCACAAAACATTAGAACGCAGGTACAGCAAGTAGGTAAAAAAGCTAATAGAAAGTTACCATTTATTGCAAAGTGAGGTTATGCTTCAAAAAATTAGGGTGCTGGTGAGGCCATACTTGGAGTATTGTGCACAGTATTAGTCAGGTCAGGCAGCATCCAAGGAGCAGGAGAATCGATGTTTCGGGCATAAGCCCTTCTTCAGGAATGAGGAAGGTGTGCCAAGCAGGCTAAGATAAAAGGTAGGGAGGAGGAACTTGGGGGAGGGGCATTGGGAGGAGGTTAAGGTGAGGGTGATAGGCCGGAGAGGGAGTGGGGGCGGAGAACAACTTCTCTTTCCAATCCTCTCACTTCCTCCAAACCAAAGGAGTAGCCATGGGCACCCACATGGGCCCCAGCTATGCCTACCTCTTCGTCGGATATGTGGAACAGTCCATCTTCCGCAGCTACACTGGCACCACCCCCCACCTTTTCCTCCGCTACATCAATAACAGTATCGGTGCTACCTCGTGCTCCCAAGAGGATGTTGAACAGTTCATCCACTTTACTAACACCTTCCACCCCGACCTCAAATTTACCTGGACTGTCTCAGACTCCTCCCTCCCCTTCCTAGACCTCTCCATTTCTATCTCGGGCGACCGACTCAACACGGACATTTATTATAAACCGACCGACTCCCACAGCTACCTAGATTACACCTCCTCCCACCCTCCCCCTGTAAAAACACCATCCCATATTCCCAATTCCTTCGCCTCCGCTGCATCTGCTCCCAGGAGGACCAATTCCAATACCGAACAACCCAGATGGCCTCCTTCTTCAAGGACCGCAATTTCCCCCCAGACGTGGTTAACGATGCTCTCCACTGCATCTCCTCCACTTCCTGCTCCTCCGCCCTTGAACCCTGCCCCTCCAATCGCCACCAGGACAGAACCCCACTGGTCCTCACCTACCACCCCACCAACCTCCAGATACATCATATCATCCTTCGTCATTTCCGCCACCTCCAAACAGACCCCACCACCAAGGATATATTTCCCTTCCCTCCCCTATCAGCGTTCCGGAAAGACTACTCCCTCATCAGGTCCACACCCCCCACCAACCCAACCTCCATTCCCGGCACCTTCCCCTGCAACCACAAGAAATGCAAAACTTGCACCCACGCCTCCCCCCTCACTTCCCTCCAAGGCCCCAAGGGATCCTTCCATATCTGTCACAAATTCACCTGCACCTCCACACACATCATTTACTGCATCCGCTGCACCCGATGTGGCCTCCTCTACATTGGGGAGACAGCCTGCCTACTTGCGGAACATTTCAGAGAACACCTCTGGGACACCCGCACCAACCAACCCAACCGCCCCGTGGCTGAACACTTTAACTCCCCCTCGCACTTCGCCAAGGACATGCAGGTCCTTGGCCTCCTCCATCGCCAGACCATGACAACACAACACCTGGAGGAAGAGCACCTCATCTTCCGCCTAGGAACCCTCCAGCCACAAGGGATGAATGCAGATTTCTCCAGCTTCCTCATTTCCCCTCCCCCCACCTTATCTCAGTCCCAACCCTCGGACTCAGCACCACCTTCTTGACCTGCAATCTTCTTCCTGACCTCTCCGCCCCCACCCCCTCCCTGGCCTATCACTCTCACCTTAACCTCCTTCCACCTATCGCATTCCCAACGCCCCTCCCCCAAGTCCCTCCTCCCTACCTTTTATCTTAGCCTGCTTGGCACGCCCTCCTCATTCCTGAAGAAGGGCTTATGCCCGAAACATCAATTCTCCTACTCCTTGGATGCTGCCTGACCTGCTGCGCTTTTCCAGGAACACATTTTTCATCTCTGATCTCCAGCATCTGCAGCCCTCACTTTCTCCGCAGTATTAGTCACCTTATTTGAGGAAGACTGTAAATGTGTTGGAGGAAGTTCAGAGAATCTATAGTGGACTCGTATATAAAATGAGTAGGTTGTCTTTTGAGGAAACATTGGAGAGACTAGGCTTACGGCCACTGGAGTTTCGAAGTTTAGGGGACAATTTGATTGAAACATATGAGATCCTGACAGCTCTTGACAGGGTAAAATCCAAAACTAGGTCATCACAGCTTAAAATTCAGGGGATCGCCCAGTTAAAACTGAGATAAGCTGAAACCTTTTCTCTCAGAAGGTTTGTAAATCTTTGGAACACTCTTCCTGAAAAGGTGGTAGAAGTAGAGCCCTTGAATATTTTTAAGGCAGATTCTTCCGTCTTGTTAAGATTCTTGTTAAGCAATGGCATAAAAGGATGCAAGCATATGTAAGAACTAGGAGGATGGGAACTGACAAAGCCCTTGAAGTATGTAAGCAAAGTAGGAAAGAACTTAAATAAGGAATTAGAAGGGCAAAAAGTGGTGATGAAAAGTCATTAGCATACAGGAGAATTGAAGTAGTTGAGTCCCTGGGTCCTGATGGGATCTATCCCAGAGGGAGGCAAGAGAACAAATTGCTGGAACATTGATAGACATCTTTGTATCCTCTTTGGCCACAGGTGAGGTCCCAGAGGACGGGAGAATAGCCAATGTTGTTCCGTTGTTTAAGTGAGGTAGCAGGGATAATCCTGGAAATTTCAGACCTGTGAGTCTTATGGTGGTGGCATGGAAATTATTGGAAAAAGTTCTCAGTGACAAGATCTATATGCATTTTGAAGCAAATGGACTTACTGCAATAGACAGCTAATTGTGGGATTTTAGCTATGAAGGAAGGTTAAATAGACTGGGTTTGTTTTCACTGGAATGCAGGTGGTTGAGGGGTAACCTGATAGAAATCTATAAGACTGTGAATGGCATGGATACAGTGGAAAGTATGAGGCTTTTTTCACAGGGTGGTGGGGTCAATTACTACGGAACATAGGTTCATTGTGCAAGGTAGGAGGGGGAGGCGTTGGTTTGGAAGAGATGTACGAGGCAGGTTTTTCACACAAAGGGTGGTGAGTGCCTGGAATGTGCTACCAGATGAGATGGTGGAAGCAGACACAATATCAGTATTCAAGAAGCACCTGGATAAATACATGAATAGGAAGGGAATAAAGGGATATGGATCCTGTAAGTGAAGACAGTTTTACGATGGAAGGGCAAAAGGTATTGGCGCAGACTTGGAGGGCAGAAGGGCCTGTAACTGTGCTGTGTTGTTCGTTGTTTTTCTTTGCTAACAGGGATAGGCAGGAATGCAGATTTCAATCAGATCAGTTAATGTTCTTGTAAAGCAGGGGTTGAATGGTCGCCTAATTCATGCAGTGATTCCATATGTTTCTCCAGTTTGCATCTTAACAAATCTGAGATAGCAATTGTAAAAATATGGCTTACTTGTAAAATAGAAGGCTGGCTGCGAGTGTAAATGTATTCGGCATTCGGAGGTCTGTGGTGATGCTGTTTAACGCATGCAGAAGGGGGTCACGTGACATTCCGTTTCGCGCCCCGGAAGAGTGCGAGGAGGTCACGTGATGCTCCGTTTCGTGGGCAAAAGAAGGTCAAGTGGGGTCGGACATCCGGGAATGCGAGGAGGCGGAGAATGGAGTCAGATTAACAGCCAATCAGAAGATAATTCCACCTCAGTGATTGTATGACGTTTTTTATTATATAAAAAGACTGGGTCAGGGACAGAACGGGGTCTTACTTTTTGATCTGGCACACTTTGTAGTTTGTCAGAGACAAAAAGGTTTAGACCCAGAGCTCTGAATGCTTCATCCACTTACTGTTTAAAATAAATTAAGAGTGTGAGACCGAATATCTTCTCCTATTGCTTCATTTAAAAGAACACGCAGGACTGGGCTCACACATAGAAGAAAGTAAGTTGGTAGATTGAGCCAAAGGCCGGCAAATTGGTGACCCCAACGTGATGAAGACGGAGAAGTGACGGAAAAGAGAGAAAAATAGAAACAACGGACAACTGACATCTGATGACAACAACAAGCGGCACCGCATAGAAAGGTGAGCAGACACCTGTTTATATCGAAGTTCTGCAATTGGAGATACCAAATTGATTGTTGTCATTATACTGCAAGTGTCCTAGTAATAGTAAGTGGATAAAGTATTGATATAGTATGAACAGGTTTAAAGTCCCTTGGGGTTAGAGTCCCCATAAAAGCAACAAGGTACGTAAATGTGAGGAGGTTTAAAATCCATTGAGCAGGATCTCAGAAAAGCAACGCTCACAAATTGTGATGTATGATTGTGTTGTATGTTTTAAAACTTATATTGGGGAATGTACGGAGGGTGGCAGACAAGCCAGTAGTGTCTTGAAGACAGAGACGGTGGTGTCTCAGCGAAGAGAGTCGGCAGTGGAAACCTGTCGGTGATAACAACGACACTGCTGATAAATCTCTCTGAAAGGGTCAGTTGCTCGGGTGTACTCCATACAAACTGACTGGCCACCGGATTTATCTCTGATTGGGTTAGTTGCTCGGTTATATTATATCCAAACCAATTGACTGCTAGATGGGAGGATTAAAACAAAATATGTAAAATGGAAGGGGGATTTGATAAAGAGTGTGAGGAATACGGGGGATGTTCTTTCGACTTAATGTTGCCCGTAAAACAGCAGTGGGCTAAAGCTGGAATTCAGTTAGTTAGTGGGGTTGTGAAGGACAAACAAAAAACAATGATGGAGAAATATGATAAGATTTGGGAGGAATTACAGAAACAGGACAAAGTCCCTAAAGATGAGGGGAGGAAGAAATTGTCACTGTTTTTAGGAAAAGCAGAACAGCAAGCTAAACTAGAAGTAGAAGAACACATGAAGGGAAAGAAAGGGTCAATATTAGTTAGAAGAAAGTGGACAAAAGAAGGTGGGGAGAAAGAAGAGATGAGGATTCATTTGCATAACATTGGCCTGTATGGCGGTAGAAACATTACAAAAGAGAGTAGGTGGTACCTCTAAAACAGAACTGGTAAAGGAGACAGAAAAGGCAGGACCATCCGCGCCATTATATCCTAAATTGCCTGGGGCACAATCACCGCCCCCATATCCTGTAATACAAATGCCACTTATGTATGTTCAAGAAGGGGTGTTAGATGTGCAAGAAGTAGGAACGAGAGAGTATGAAGCAGTAAAACAGAGACTGGCAGAAGCAGTAGAAGAAAGCATCAGAAAAGTAGAAAAACTAAGACTAGAAGCCGAACAGAGAGTTAAGGAGGCGGAAGAGGCAAGCAGGGTGATAATGACACACAGCAGAAACAAAGAACAGCCAAAACAGGGGAGACATTCATCAGTGCAAGAGCCAGATGCTCACTCGACACCGTATAGTGCTGAGGGCGAAAGGAAGGGAAGATTACGTAGTTCAGGTCAGTTACTAGATGACGGGTTATAGAACATAGAACATAGAAGAATACAGCGCAGTACAGGCCCTTTGGCCCTCGATGTTGCGCCGATCCAAGCCCACCTAACCTATACTAACCCACTATCCTCCATATACCTATCCAATGCCCGCTTAAATGCCCATAAAGAGGGAGAGTCCACCACTGCTACTGGCAGGGCATTCCATGAACTTACGACTCGCTGAGTGAAGAACCTACCCCTAACTTCAGTCCTATATCTACCCCCCCTTAATTTAAAGCTATGCCCCCTTGTAATACCCGACTCCATACGCGGGAAAAGGTTCACACTGTCAACCCTATCTAACCCCCTAATCATCTTGTACACCTCAATCAAGTCACCCCTAAACCGTCTTTTCTCTAATGAAAACAGCCCCAAGTGTCTCAGTCTTTCCTCATACGATCTTCCTTCCATACCAGGCAACATCCTGGTAAACCTCCTCTACACCCGTTCCAGTGCCTCCACGTCCTTCCTATAGTATGGCGACCAAAACTGCACACAATATTCCAGATGCGGCCGCACCAGAGTCTTATACAACTGCATCATGACCTCAGGACTCCGGAACTCAATTCCTCTACCAATAAAAGCCAGTACGCCATATGCCTTCCTCACCGCACTATTTACCTGGGTGGCAACTTTCAGAGATCTGTGTACATGGACACCAAGATCCCTCTGCTCATCCACACTACCAAGTATCCGACCATTAGCCCAGTACCCCATCTTTTTGTTATTCTTCCCAAAGTGAATCACCTCACACTTAGCTACATTGAATTCCATTTGCCACCTTTCTGCCCAGCTCTGCAGCTTCTCTATATCCTGCTGTAACCTGCCACATCCTTCCTCACTGTCAACAACTCCTCCGACTTTTGTATGATCCGCAAACTTGCTCACCCAACCTTCTAACCCCTCTTCCAGGTCATTTATAAAAATGACAAACAGCAATGGTCCCAAAACAGATCCTTGCGGAACACCGCTAGTGACGGCACTCCATGAAGAAACTTTGCCATCAACTACTACCCTCTGTCTTCTTCCATCCAGCCAATTCCTAATCCAAACCTCCAACTCACCCTCAATGCCATATCTCCGTATTTTCTGCAGTAGCCTACCATGGGGAACCTTATCAAACGCCTTACTAAAATCCATATATACCACATCTACCGCTTTCCCCTCATCAACCTCCTTCGTCACCTTTTCAAAGAATTCAATAAGGTTTGTGAGGCACGACCTGCACTTCACAAAACCATGCTGACTATCCTTGATCACATTATTCCTATCCAGATGTGCATAAATCCTATCCCTTACAATTCTCTCTAAGACTTTGCCCACAACAGAAGTGAGACTCACCGGCCTATAGTTACTAGGGTTATCCCTACTCCCCTTTTTGAACAAGGGAACCACATTTGCTATCCTCCAGTCTTCTGGCACTACTCCTGTAGACAAAGAGGACATAAAAATCAAGGCCAATGGCTCTGCAATCTCCTCCCTTGCTTCCCAGAGAATCCTAGGATAAATGCCATCAGGCCCAGGGGACTTATCTATTTTCACCTTTTCCAGGATTTCCAACACCTCTTCTCTACATACCTCAAAGCCATCCATTCTACTTATTTGTGACTCAGTATTCGCATCGACGACAATGCCCTGTTCCTGAGTAAATACTGAAGAAAAGTATTCATTCAGTGTCTCCCCAATCTCTTCCGCCTCCACACGCAACTTCCCACTACTATCCTTGACTGGACCTATTCCTACCCTAGTCATTCTTTTATTCCTAACATACCTATAGAAAGCCTTAGGGTTTTCCCTAATCCTACCGACTAAGGACCTTTCATGTCCCCTCCTTGCTGCTCTTAGCTCTCTCTTCAGGTCCTTCCTGGCTACCCTATAACTCTCAATCGCCCCAATTGAACCTTCACGTCTCATCTTGAGATAGGCCGCCCTCTTCCATTTAACAAGGGATTCCAATTCCTTATTAAACCACGGCTCCCTCGCACGACCCTTTCCTCCCTGCCTGACAGGTACATAATTATCAAGGACACTCAATAGTTGCTCCTTGAACAAGCTCCACATATCATTTACACTCTTGCCTTGGAGTCTACTTTTCCAAGCCACACATCCTAAGTCATGCCTCACCGCATCATAATTTCCCTGACCCCAGCTATAACTCTTGCCCTGTAGTACACACTTATCCCTCTCCATCACGAGAGTAAAAATCACCGAATTATGGTCACTATCCCCAAAGTGCTCACCTACCTCTAATTCTAACACCTGGCCTGGTTCGTTACCCAGAACCAAATCCAGTATGGCCTCACCTCTTGTTGGCCTGTCTACATATTGTGTCAGGAAACTCTCCTGCACACATTGAACAAACACTGACCCATCTAACGAACTTGAGCTATAGCTTTCCCAATCAATATCAGGAAAGTTAAAGTCCCCCATAACAACCACCCTATTACTGTCACTCATCTCCTGAATCACCTTCCCTATCCTTTCTTCAATGATTCTAGGACTATTAGGAGGCCTGTAAAAGACTCCTAACAGGGTGACCTCACCTTTCCTATTCCTAACCTCAGCCCAAACTACCTCAGATGGCATGTCCTCATCCATCGTCCTTTCCACCACTGTAATACTATCTTTGACAAGCAATGCCACACCTCCCCCTCTTTTACCCCCACCTCTGACCCTACTAAAACATTTAAATCCTGGAACCTGCAACAGCCAATCCTGTCCCTGTTCTAGCCATGTCTCCGTAATAGCCACAACATCGAAGTCCCAGGTACCAACCCACGCTGCAAGTTCACCTACCTTATTTCGTATACTTCTTGCATTGAAGTATACACACTTCAAGCCACTTTCCTGTTTACAGGCACCCTCCTTGGAAATTGATGCCATGTTCCTAACCTCCCTACACTCCAGGCCCTGCACCCTGAAGCTACAATCTGGGTTCCCATGCCCCTGCAGAGTTAGTTTAAACCCCCCCCAAGAGCACTAGCAAACCTCCCCCCAAGGATACTGGTGCCCCTCAGGTTCAGGTGTAGACCATCCTGTTTATAGAGGTCCCACCGTCCCCAGAAAGAACCCCAGTTATCCAAAAACCGGAATCCCTCCCTCCTGCACCATCCCTGTAGCCACGCATTTAAGTGTTCTCTTTCCCTATTCCTCGAATCTCTATCACGTGGCACGGGTAACAAACCAGAGACAACAACTCTGTTCGTTCTAACTCTGAGCTTCCAACCTAGCTCCCTGAAAGCCTGTCTAACATCCTCGGCACTCCTCCTACCTATGTCGTTGGTGCCAATATGGACCACGACTTCGGGCTGCTCCCCCTCCCCCTCCAGGACCCGGAAAACACGATCAGAGACATCACGTACCCTTGCACCTGGGAGGCAACATACCAAACGTGAGTCTCTCTCGTTCCCACAAAACCGCCTATCTGTGCCCCGAACTATCGAGTCCCCAATTACTACTGCTCTGCTCTTCTTCACCCTTCCCTTCTGAGTAACGGGGACAGGCTCCGTGCCAGAGACCTGAGCCCCGTTACTTACCCCTGGTAAGTCGTCCCCCCCACAAGTATCCAAAACGGTATACTTGTTCTTGAGGGGAACGGCCGCAGGGGGTCCCTGCACTGGCTGCTTCCTCCCAGTACCCCTCACTGTCACCCATCTATCTGCCATCTTTGGAGTTACTACTTCCCTATAACTCTGATCTATGACCCCCTCTGCCTCCCGAATGATCCGAAGTTCATCCAACTCCAGCTCCAGTTCCCTAACACGGTCTTGGAGGAGCTGGAGATGGGTGCACTTCCTGCAAGTGTAATCGGCAGGGATGTCGATGGCATCCCTCACCTCATACATGTTGCAGGAGGAACATTGCACTGCCTTCACTGCCATCCCTCTAAAGTTAACTTTTATTTTAAAAAAACTGGGTCTAAAGAATACAACAAGCAAAATTCAGCACTTACCTACTTACCACAACAGGTGTTATTATTAGGTTAGAGGAGGAGGGCGGGTGGGAGGCACTACCCGTGTAGTGCCTCGGGTTCCTCTCCTTCGCGCTTTTAAAGGGGGAAAAAACCTACCCAGGTAAGCTTACACTAACTGCTTCCGGGTCTCGGCTGCCCCTCTGGTCGTCGTCACTTCCCCCTGGTGCTCCCGCTCTTTCTGTGAAGAGAGAGTGAAAGAGAAAAAAAAAACATCGCTGCCCGCTACCGGTAAGCACTTTTAAAACCAAACGGTCTTACCTTCGCTGCTGCTCACACTGGAAATGGCTGGATGGAAGAAGACAGAGGGTAGTAGTTGATGGCAAAGTTTCTTCATGGAGTGCCGTCACTAGTGGTGTTCCGCAAGGATCTGTTTTGGGACCATTGCTGTTTGTCATTTTTATAAATGACCTGGAAGAGGGGTTAGAAGGTTGGGTGAGCAAGTTTGCGGATGATACGAAAGTCGGAGGAGTTGTTGACAGTGAGGAAGGATGTGGCAGGTTACAGCAGGATATAGAGAAGCTGCAGAGCTGGGCAGAAAGGTGGCAAATGGAATTCAATGTAGCTAAGTGTGAGGTGATTCACTTTGGGAAGAATAACAAAAAGATGGGGTACTGGGCTAATGGTCGGATACTTGGTAGTGTGGATGAGCAGAGGGATCTTGGTGTCCATGTACACAGATCTCTGAAAGTTGCCACCCAGGTAAATAGTGCGGTGAGGAAGGCATATGGCGTACTGGCTTTTATTGGTAGAGGAATTGAGTTCCGGAGTCCTGAGGTCATGATGCAGTTGTATAAGACTCTGGTGCGGCCGCATCTGGAATATTGTGTGCAGTTTTGGTCGCCATACTATAGGAAGGACGTGGAGGCACTGGAACGGGTGTAGAGGAGGTTTACCAGGATGTTGCCTGGTATGGAAGGAAGATCGTATGAGGAAAGACTGAGACACTTGGGGCTGTTTTCATTAGAGAAAAGACGGTTTAGGGGTGACTTGATTGAGGTGTACAAGATGATTAGGGGGTTAGATAGGGTTGACAGTGTGAACCTTTTCCCGCGTATGGAGTCGGGTATTACAAGGGGGCATAGCTTTAAATTAAGGGGGGGTAGATATAGGACTGAAGTTAGGGGTAGGTTCTTCACTCAGCGAGTCGTAAGTTCATGGAATGCCCTGCCAGTAGCAGTGGTGGACTCTCCCTCTTTATGGGCATTTAAGCGGGCATTGGATAGGTATATGGAGGATAGTGGGTTAGTATAGGTTAGGTGGGCTTGGATCGGCGCAACATCGAGGGCCAAAGGGCCTGTACTGCGCTGTATTCTTCTATGTTCTATGTTCTATAACCCGTCATCTAGTAACTGACCTGAACTACGTAATCTTCCCTTCCTTTCGCCCTCAGCACTATACGGTGTCGAGTGAGCATCTGGCTCTTGCACTGATGAATGTCTCCCCTGTTTTGGCTGTTCTTTGTTTCTGCTGTGTGTCATTATCACCCTGCTTGCCTCTTCCGCCTCCTTAACTCTCTGTTCGGCTTCTAGTCTTAGTTTTTCTACTTTTCTGATGCTTTCTTCTACTGCTTCTGCCAGTCTCTGTTTTACTGCTTCATACTCTCTCGTTCCTACTTCTTGCACATCTAACACCCCTTCTTGAACATACATAAGTGGCATTTGTGTTACAGGATATGGGGGCGGTGATTGTGCCCCAGGCAATTTAGGATATAATGGCGCGGATGGTCCTGCCTTTTCTGTCTCCTTTACCAGTTCTGTTTTAGAGGTACCACCTACTCTCTTTTGTAATGTTTCTACTGCCATACAGGCCAATGTTATGCAAATGAATCCTCATCTCTTCTTTCTCCCCACCTTCTTTTGTCCACTTTCTTCTAACTAATATTGACCCTTTCTTTCCCTTCATGTGTTCTTCTACTTCTAGTTTAGCTTGCTGTTCTGCTTTTCCTAAAAACAGTGACAATTTCTTCCTCCCCTCATCTTTAGGGACTTTGTCCTGTTTCTGTAATTCCTCCCAAATCTTATCATATTTCTCCATCATTGTTTTTTGTTTGTCCTTCGCAACCCCACTAACTAACTGAATTCCAGCTTTAGCCCACTGCTGTTTTACGGGCAACATTAAGTCGAAAGAACATCCCCCGTATTCCTCACACTCTTTATCAAATCCCCCTTCCATTTTACATATTTTGTTTTAATCCTCCCATCTAGCAGTCAATTGGTTTGGATATAATATAACCGAGCAACTAACCCAATCAGAGATAAATCCGGTGGCCAGTCAGTTTGTATGGAGTACACCCGAGCAACTGACCCTTTCAGTGAGATTTATCAGCAGTGTCGTTGTTATCACCGACAGGTTTCCACTGCCGACTCTCTTCGCTGAGACACCACCGTCTCTGTCTTCAAGACACTACTGGCTTGTCTGCCACCCTCCGTACATTCCCCAATATAAGTTTTAAAACATACAACACAATCATACATCACAATTTGTGAGCGTTGCTTTTCTGAGATCCTGCTCAATGGATTTTAAACCTCCTCACATTTATGTACCTTGTTGCTTTTATGGGGACTCTAACCCCAAGGGACTTTAAACCTGTTCATACTATATCAATACTTTATCCACTTACTATTACTAGGACACTTGCAGTATAATGACAACAATCAATTTGGTATCTCCAATTGCAGAACTTCGATATAAACAGGTGTCTGCTCACCTTTCTATGCGGTGCCGCTTGTTGTTGTCATCAGATGTCAGTTGTCCGTTGTTTCTATTTTTTTCTCTTTTCCGTCACTTCTCCGTCTTCATCACGTTGGGGTCACCAATTTGCCGGGGCGCGAAATGGAACGTCACGTGACCCCCCTTCTGCGCGCGTTAAACAGCATCACCACAGACCTCCGAATGCCGAATACATTTACACTCGCAGCCAGCCTTCTATTTTACAAGTAAGCCATATTTTTACAAGTCCCCCTTTTGGTCTCATAAAAATGAGACCAACCAGTTCTATACATCACATTCACTCTCCGATGCATAGTCTTCCCTTCTTGCCAAAGCCATGGTTTCCGTCTCCATCTGTGAAGGCGGGGGAGCCTTCCCTTCAATTGCTGTGATAATTACCCCCTGCAGTCTGACCACATGGGATGTCCCCTCCACCCCCTTATAAGGTCCTGTCCACCTTGGCTCCGACCATTTCCGTTTGATCACTTTCAGCAGGACCCAGTCTGTGGTAGATGGCAGCTGGCTCTGTAGGGCCCTCTTTTCCGATCCAACCTGTTTGGAGAAAGCTGACACCAAAGCTGTTAGTTGATCATAGTAAGGTTTGTACCTTAGAGAGGCTCCTCCTCCCTCTAAGATCTGTATTCCAGCTCCCGGTCCCGGGAACTGCTGCCCTGTTGTTAGCTCGTACGGGGTAAACCCTGTGATAGAGTTTACTGAGCTTCTAATGGACAGTAAGGCTAAGGATAGGGCATCCACCCAGCTTAACTTTGTTTGTGCACACACTTTTCCTATTTTTCCTTTTATGGACTGATTCATTCTTTCCAATTTTCCCTGTGACTGAGGATGATACACTGAGGATGATGTTCCAAATGCATGTTTCAGTCCTAAAGCTGCTTCAACTTCTTGCAGGTCTTTGTTCTTGAACTGTGTACCATTATCTGACCTGACTCTCTTTGGAAACCCATGCATTGGAATGTAATGGTTTATCAAAAATTTTTTGCTATCAAAGCTGGTCTTCCTTTTTTGCCAGTATCGCTTCTGGCCAACCAGTGTATGCATCCACTGTTACCAAAAGGTACCGGTATCCGTTTACTCTCTCTATCATGTCAGTGTAGTCAATCACTATTTTCTGACCTGGCATTCTTGGGAGAGGGAATTTTCCCTCGTGTGGTTTCACTGTTGGTCTCACATTGTATTCTGTACACGTTCTACATTCCCTGATATAATTTTCAATCATTGCTGGCCAGAACGGATGCCACCAATGTGTCAGATACCTCTGCATCTGTGTTTTTCCACAATATGTGAGCCCATAAGCTTCCTGGAGCATGGAAGCTATCAAAGCTGGTCTACCGTCCGGTGACCTCCAAATCCCTTCTGACTCTGTGGCCCCTCTCTCTCCATACTGTCAGTTCATGAAGAGGGGCTTTCTGCTGCTCTTTTATTAACACATTCGCATCGCACGCAGGCAGCGGTTCATAGACTGTTCTCTCTGTTTGCATCATTATATACTGTGCTGTATACCCTGTATAATCTGCTTCCTGATTGCCCTTCGCTACTACTGTGTCTGCTTTATCATGTCCTCTACACTTGACCACCGCCACTTCTGCAGGTTTCATTAGGGCCTCCGCTAATCTTTTCATATCTTTTTCATGTTTAATTGGGGTTTTTGCTGCTGTTAAGAATCCTGCCCTGATCCATTGACTTAAGTTCTACCTGTATAGCCCCTGCCACATATGCAGAGTCGATGTAGATATTTACTCTTTTTCCCTCTGACCATTCTAACGCAGCTATCATTGCCTGTAGTTCAGCCAACTGGGCTGATTCTTTGCCTGTCACTTTTTCTTTCAAGACTTCCTCAAATCCCTCACTTGTCTGTCGCACCACTGCATAAGCTGCTTTAAGTCCTTCAGTTGGATGTCTGTAACAGCAACCATCTGTGAACAGCACTTCTTCTGGGTCTACTAATGGAATTGCCTGTAAATCTGCCCTAACTTTAGTATCTCTCTGTACCCTTTCCTCACGCATGTGTGGCTCTCCTTCTCCCATGTTGTCAGCCATGTTGATTCCTTCGTGTGTGACAGTTGTATGTGGTGTATTCAAGATTTTCTCTAACCTGGTTTGCTGCAGTGACGTCGTTGTAAAGGCTGTTGAGTTCACATAGGCCACTACACTATGTGTCATCAGTACTGTTAGTGAATGGCCCATGACTATATGTGCTACTTTTTGAAGAATATTTGCTACCCCTGCTGCATGTCTTTTACATGGCGGGTGTCTGTCCTCTACTGGGTCAAGGGTAACACTTACATACATGAGAACCTGCCTGCCTCCCCCTTTTTTCTGAAAAAGAACACCATTTACTGTGTGTAATTTTTCAGAAATATCGAGGAAAAATGGCTCTTTGTAATCAGGGACCGCTAAATCAGCAGCCCGCGATAGGGCCTGTTTAAGAGATATGAAACTTTCGTCTGCCTCCGTGGTCCACTGCAAATGGGCCGACAAATTTCTCATGTCTTGCTCATGGCCCTCAGAGGGAAAGTGAGCTCCCCATATAATGCAACTAATTGTCTACTGTACCCTGCCAACCCAAGAAATGAGAGCATGTCTTTTACAGTGACTGGTTTGGTATGATGCAGAATGGAGGATCTATGAGACGGAGACACACCTGGTAGTGACCTTTCCAAATGGCCATTCCGTCAACTGTTCTATGACAATGATTCACTCTGGATCCCAAATGATGCTATCACCGGATACATCACCAATGGCAGAAGGACAGTGGGCAGATATATACTGAGGTAAAAACAATGACTGCAGATGCTGGAAACCAGATTCTGGATCAGTGGTGCTGGAAGAGCACAGCAATTCAGGCAGCATCCGAGGACAGGCAAAAAGTAGCACATATAGTCATGGGCCATTCACTAACAGTACTGATGACACATAGTGTAGTGGCCTATGTGAACTCAACAGCCTTTACAACGACGTCACTGCAGCAAACCAGGTTAGAGAAAATCTTGAATACACCACATACAACTGTCACACACGAAGGAATCAACATGGCTGACAACATGGGAGAAGGAGAGCCACACATGCGTGAGGAAAGGGTACAGAGAGATACTAAAGTTAGGGCAGATTTACAGGCAATTCCATTAGTAGACCCAGAAGAAGTGCTGTTCACAGATGGTTGCTGTTACAGACATCCAACTGAAGGACTTAAAGCAGCTTATGCAGTGGTGCGACAGACAAGTGAGGGATTTGAGGAAGTCTTGAAAGAAAAAGTGACAGGCAAAGAATCAGCCCAGTTGGCTGAACTACAGGCAATGATAGCTGCGTTAGAATGGTCAGAGGGAAAAAGAGTAAATATCTACATCGACTCTGCATATGTGGCAGGGGCTATACAGGTAGAACTTAAGTCAATGGATCAGGGCAGGATTCTTAACAGCAGCAAAAACCCCAATTAAACATGAAAAAGATATGAAAAGATTAGCGGAGGCCCTAATGAAACCTGCAGAAGTGGCGGTGGTCAAGTGTAGAGGACATGATAAAGCAGACACAGTAGTAGCGAAGGGCAATCAGGAAGCAGATTATACAGGGTATACAGCACAGTATATAATGATGCAAACAGAGAGAACAGTCTATGAACCGCTGCCTGCGTGCGATGCGAATGTGTTAATAAAAGAGCAGCAGAAAGCCTCTCTTCATGAACTGACAGTATGGAGAGAGAGAGGGGCCACAGAGTCAGAAGGGATTTGGAGGTCACCGGACGGTAGACCAGCTTTGATAGCTTCCATGCTCCAGGAAGCTTATGGGCTCACATATTGTGGAAAAACACAGATGCAGAGGTATCTGACACATGGTGGCATCCGTTCTTGCCAGCAATGATTGAAAATTATATCAGGGAATGTAGAACGTGTACAGAATACAATGTGAGACCAACAGTGAAACCACACGAGGGAAAATTCCCTCTTCCAAGAATGCCAGGTCAGAAAATAGTGATTGACTACACTGACATGATAGAGAGAGTAAACGGATACCGGTACCTTTTGGTAACAGTGGATGCATACACTTGTTGGCCAGAAGCGATACTGGCAAAAAAGGAAGACCAGCTTTGATAGCAAAAAATTTTTGATAAACCATTACATTCCAATGCATGGGTTTCCAAAGAGAGTCAGGTCAGATAATGGTACACAGTTCAAGAACAAAGACCTGCAAGAAGTTGAAGCAGCTTTAGGACTGAAACATGCGTTTGGAACATCATCCTCAGTGTATCATCCTCAGTCACAGGGAAAATTGGAAAGAATGAATCAGTCCATAAAAGGAAAAATAGGAAAAGAGTGTGCACAAACAAAGTTAAGCTGGGTAGATGCCCTATCCTTAGCCTTACTGTCCATTAGAAGCTCAGTAAACTCTATCACAGGGTTTACCCCGTACGAGCTAACAACAGGGCAGCAGTTCCCGGGACCGGGAGCTGGAATACAGATCTTAGAGGGAGGAGGAGCCTCTCTAAGGTACAAACCTTACTATGATCAACTAACAGCTTTGGTGTCAGCTTTCTCCAAACAGGTTGGATCGGAAAAGGAGGCCCTACAGAGCCAGCTGCCATCTACCACAGACTGGGTCCTGCTGAAAGTGATCAAACGGAAATGGTCGGAGCCAAGGTGGACAGGACCTTATAAGGGGGTGGAGGGGACATCCCATGTGGTCAGACTGCAGGGGGTAATTATCACAGCAATTGAAGGGAAGGCTCCCCCGCCTTCACAGATGGAGACGGAAACCATGGCTTTGGCAAGAAGGGAAGACTATGCATCGGAGAGTGAATGTGATGTATAGAACTGGTTGGTCTCATTTTTATGAGACCAAAAGGGGGACTTGTAAAAATATGGCTTACTTGTAAAATAGAAGGCTGGCTGCGAGTGTAAATGTATTCAGCATTCGGAGGTCTGTGGTGATGCTGTTTAACGCGCGCAGAAGGGGGGTCACGTGACGTTCCATTTCGCGCCCCGGAAGAGTGCGAGGAGGTCACGTGATGCTCCGTTTCGTGGGCAAAAGAAGGTCACTTGGGGTCGGACATCCGGTAATGCGAGGAGACGGAGAATGGAGTCAGATTAACAGCCAATCAGAAGATAATTCCACCTCCGTGATTGTATGACGTTTTTTATTATATAAAAAGACTGGGTCAGGGACAAAACGGGGTCTTACTTTTTGAACTGGCACACTTTGTAGTTTGTCAGAGACAAAAAGGTTTAGACCCAGAGCTCTGAATGCTTTATCCACTTACTGTTTAAAATAAATTAAGAGTATGAGACCAAATATCTTCTCCTATTGCTTCATTTAAAGAACACGCAGGACTGGGCTCACACATAGAAGAAAGTAAGTTGGTAGATTGAGCCAAAGTCCGACACAATTCAAACAGTTTGCAAGATTCACTGTTACTAATAATATAACACTAATGTATTGATAACAATAAGCACCAGCCACATGTCCCTGAAAGAGGGTCTGATCCCATCTGTGAGGAAACCTACATCAACAGAAGGAGGGGGTGGATGTCAACAGTGAAACACATAACATCCAAAGGAGCACATAACATCAGATTTAAAACATTTTATATTAAATAGATCATTTATTCTCTATTCGATTCTGATAAATATCCTGTAGAAAGCAAGATTTACGTGAAAATATTTAATCAGTGTTTCACATCTCCCCCCTTTTCATGTGGAATGATCCAGGATGGTTGAGACCAAGTTTGTCTCAGCAGGAGGGGATTTTTGTCTAAGTTATAATTTTCTTTGCCAGTAGAGGGGTATTTCTGGAAGTGAATTGCCTACATCTTTATATATTTGACGATAATTTGTACATTATGTTAATGAGAACCGGTTTAGGTTGTGAAGAACCTCTGTCCAGCTTCCCCCATTCCACCGTGACTCCCCTCTCCAAACTGCCGGCAGTGGTGTGTGCTGAGTAAGATGGCGGCGGTGAAGCGGCGTGAGGGCCTGAGGTTCCCGGCTCGGCCCAGCCTCCCCGCCCCGGGCTCGGCTTCCGCCCCCGCTGCACTGCCCCTCTCCCGGGTCAAACTCATCATGAAGAGTTGCCCCGACGTCTCGAGTATCAACCAGGACGCCTTGTTCCTCACTGCCAAGGCCACGGTGAGCGGGGCCCGGCCCGGGATTGGGGGGGGGGGGAGCGGGGAGGAATAGGGGAGAAGGGGGTGAGGTGGAGGAGAGGGAGTGTGGTGGCGAGATAATGGGGAGTGCACAGTCATAGAGATGTACAGCATGGAAACAGACCCTTCGGTCCAACCTGTCCATGCCGACCAGATATCCCAACCCAATCTAGTCCCACCTGCCAGCACCCGGCCCATATCCCTCCAAACCCTTCTTATTCATATACCCATCCAGATGCCTCTTAAATGTTGCAATTGTACCAACCTCCACCACATCCTCTGGCAGCTCATTCCATACACGTACCACCCTCTGCGTGAAAAAGTTGCCCCTTGGGTCTCTTTTATATCTTTCCCCTCTCACCCTAAACCTATGCCCTCTAGTTCTGGACTCCCCGATACCAGGGAAAAGACTTTGCCTATTTACCCTATCCATGCCTCTCATAATTTTGTAAACCTCTATAGGGTCACCCCTCAGCCTCCGATGTTCCAGGGAAAACAGCCCCAGCCTGTTCAGCCTCTCCCTGTAGCTCAGATCCTCCAACCCTGGCAACATCCTTGTAAATCTTTTCTGAACCCTTTCAAGTTTCACAACATCTTACCGATAGGAAGGAGACCAGAATTCCACGCAATATACCAACAGTGGCCTAACCAATGTCTTGTACAGCCACAAGATGACCTCCCAATTCCTGAACTCCATATTCTGACCAATAAAGGAAAGCAGACCAAACATCATCTTCACTATCCTATCGGCCTGTGACTTCACTTTCAATGAACTATGAAACTGCACTCCAAGGTCTCTTTGTTCAGCAACACTCCCTAGGACCTTACCATTAAGTGTATGCGACCTGCTAAGGTGTTGTACATGTTATATTGTTTGGTGATATAAAGTTAGTGTACTGGAAAATCTCAGCAGGTCTTGGCAGAGAGAGAAACAATTAATGTTTTGAGTCAAGTGACTCTATATCTGTAATAATTCTCATTTAGTGAGCTGGTGGAGACATAATGGGCTGCATGGCTTCCTTCTGCACTGTAACACTTCAACCCTGGAAACTTTTCCAAAGAACAGTGGTTAGACTTGAAACATAACTCTGTTTTTCTCTCCATGTTTGCTATCAGATCTACTGAATTTCTCCTGCACTTACTGCTTATATTTCAGATTTCCTGCATCTGAATAGTTTGCTTCTGTTGAACTCCTTGTTATTATATTTCAGGAATTATTTGTGCAGCACCTAGCCACATGTGCATACAAAAGCAGCAGTTCAGAAAAGAAGGAATTAACATACAATCACCTGGCTGACTGTGTGGAGAACTCTGAAACATTCCAGTTTCTGGCTGGTGTGTATATCTCAATAACTATTATGAACAGGTTAAAACGACTTTCACTGAGACATTTAGGTGATGGAAAGGTCATTAAGTACAATGAATGACATCAAGTAGAGAACATTTGAATTACATCATTTACTTTTTCAAACTGGAAACAAAAAATTCTGGGAATCACAGGTCAGGCAACATCTGTGAAGACAGAGCAAGCTAATGTTTCAAGTCTAGATGACTTTTTGTCATCTAAGCTGAAGCAGAGCTCTGATGAAGAGTCATCTAGACTTGAAACATTAGCTTGCTCTCTCTCCAAGGATGCAGCTTGACCTGCTGTGATTTCCAGTTTTTTTTTTGTTTTCAGTACAGATTCCAGCATCTGCACTAATTTGCTCCTCCTTTTACTTTTGAAACTAGTTTGACAAATCTCAAAAGAACATAAATAAACTTGCAGAAGAACTTGGCAAATAAAGTTCCGAACAGATAAATCTGATGTCGTATGTTTTAGTGGAAAGAAAGAATAGGAAGGTCACATGTCTTAGAAGGTGCAAGTCTTTAAGTGGGAGGAACAAAGAAATCTGAGTAAAAACGCAAGTTGTAAAACATTGCAGAATTAGCCTAGAGTGATAACCACGTGTGAACTTATGCCAAACAACGTTAGAGTAATCTGGTTGCCGAATTATAAAAAGAATAAAAAAGAAATGGAGGGGGTGCAGAGAAGATTGACAAGGCTAATACCAGAAGTGTGTGACTATACACATCAGGAAAGGATTGACAGACTGGGTCTCTTTCTTTGAAAAAAAAGACTTGAGGGGGATTTGTTTTTCTCCCCCTTTATTGTTGTATGGGATGTGGACATTAATGGCAAGGTCAACATTTGTTGCTCATCCCTAATTCCACTACAACTGAGTGCACTGTTAAGCCATTTTAGAGAGCAGTTTAAGAGTCAATTGCATTGCTGTGTTTGGAGTTGACTGTAGGCCAGACTGGGAAAGGACCGCACCTTTCTGTTGTGTACAAATATGATGAGTTCTTTAGGGGCTTACGTTGTCTTGTGCAAGCAACGGTAGACATCTTCTGGCCTAATTAGAAGAGCTTTGTAGCATAAACAGATGTATTTTATTGCACTGAAAACCACAAATGCTGGCAATCGCAGCGGGTCAGTCAGCATCCATGGAGAGTGAGCAAGTGTTTAAGCATGACCTGCTGTGATCGCCAGCATTTGTTGTTTCAGCATAGATTCCAGCATCTGCAGTAATGTGTTCCTAGATTTTATTCGAAAAGCCTGAAGTTGCATCCACCTCCCACAAAATCCTACTTTACTATGTCACCAAGTCTTTGTGATATCATCACAAAGTGTCATGCTTATTATGCTCAATCAAGTAGGAACCTTTTCAGAAATCACAGTTCCACATACAGCATTTTCCCAGTCTTGACATTACAAATTCAGACAGCTGTAGGTTATTAGTGTTTCCTAAACAAGTTATTTTCAGACTTGCAATAATTTTCTTTGATGTGTAAAAAGTAATTGTCTTGACCTGTTTTCCTGGTGGTCTGAGCTTCTGTTCTGAATTTTTAATCCCTTGTGTTTCTTTCATATAGGATGTTAACCCTACTAGAGCAAACACTTTTTTATCTTTGCGTAATCTTAAATAATTGCTTATTTCTCTGAATTGTATGCACCAAAGTTTGTTTGTTTCCATGGATGTTTGGTCTCAAACTCCCCCTAACTAAATTTTGTCTTACTTCAATTAATTGATTAGTTTTCAATTTCTCATTTACCCTCCATGGTTGAGTTAATAGGGAAATAAACTTGCTCATTTCTTCAATTGTGCTACGTGAAGATTAGTCTTTGGGCGGTAGGGAGGTCAACTTCCACTTATTCCTTTCCAAGTCACCTTCACATCTAACGTGTGACTTAGATTTGTCATAACTGGTTGTTCACCATTCTGTATTCAGTAGTTTGGCTCAGTTCAGTTGCAGATGCTACATTTGCTTCTCATGAGGAAATTGTTCAGTTGTTTCTTTATTGACCTTTTATTTTTGAAGCTTGTTGGCACTTGGAATCTTTGATAATGGTGGATACTATTTCTACAAAACCAATGTACTCACTTCCATCTCATTGTCTACATGAAAGCAGAAGTACAGACAGACATTTCTGTGGCCAGCAGAGAAAAAGCAGAATGGTGTGTTGTTTCCCTGGTGCCAGGATCAAGGATGTCTCAGAGAGGGTGCAGAATGTTCTCACGGGGGAGAGGGGCCAGTAGGAGGTCATTGTCCACATTGGAACCAACATTGGAAGGGAAAAGGTTGAGATTCTGAAGGGAGATTACAGAGAGTTAGGCAGAAATTTAAAAAGGAGGTCCTCAAGGGTAGTAATATCTGGATTATTCTCAGTGCTATAAGCTAGTGAGGGCAGGAATAGGAGGATAGAGCAGATGAATGCATGGCTGAGGAACTGGTGTGTGGGAGAAGGATTCACATTTTTGTATCATTGGAATCTCTTTTGGAGTCGAAGTGACCTGTACAAGAAAGATGGATTGCACCTAAATTGGAAGGGAACTAATATACTGGCAGGGAAATTTGCTAGAACTGCTAGGGAGGATTTAAACTAGTAAGGTGGGGGGGTGGGACCCAGGGAGATAGTGAGGAAAGAGATCGGTCTGAGACGGATCTGAGCTGAGAACAGAAGTGAGTCAAACAGTCAGGGACAGGTAGGACTAATAAATTAAACTGCATTTATTTCAATGCAAGGGGCCTAACAGAGAAGGCAGATGAACTCCAGGCATGGTTAGGAACATGGGACTGAGATATCATAGCAATGACGGAAACATGGCTCAGGGATGGGCAGGACTGGCAGCTTAATGTTCCAGGATACAAATGCTACAGGAAGGATAGAAAGGGAGGCAAGAGAGGAGGGGGAGTGGCGTTTTTGATAAGGGATGGCATTACAGCTGT
Source organism: Chiloscyllium plagiosum (assembly GCF_037043375.1). Classification (NCBI taxonomy): domain Eukaryota; kingdom Metazoa; phylum Chordata; class Chondrichthyes; order Orectolobiformes; family Hemiscylliidae; genus Chiloscyllium; species Chiloscyllium plagiosum. The sequence goes on along the minus strand of NW_028270142.1, from coordinate 128,765,497 downwards.
ACTGAGGGAGGATATTCCCGGAAATACATCTAGGGAAGTTATTTGGTTGGAACTGAGAAATAAGAAAGGAATGATCACATTATTGGGATTGTATTATAGATGCCCCAATAGTCAGAGGGAAATTGAGAAACAAACTTGTAAGGAGATCTCAGCTATCTGTAAGAATAATAGGGTAGTTATGGTAGGGGATTTTAACTTTCCAAACATCGACTGGGACTACCATAGTGTTAAAGGTTTAGATGGAGAGGAATTTCTTAAGTGTATACAAGACAATTTTCTGATTCAGTATGTGGATGTACCTTCTAGAAAAGGTGCAAAACTTGACCTACTCTTGGGAAATAAGGCAGGGCAGGTGACTGAGGTGTCAATGGGGGAGCACTTTGGGGCCAGCGACCATAATTCTATTTGTTTTAAAATAGTGCTGGAAAAGGATGGACCAGATCTAAAAGTTGAAATTCTAAATTGGAGAAAAGCCAATTTTGACGTTATTAGGCAAGAACTTTTGAAAGCTGATTGGAGGCAGATGTTCGCAGGTAAAGGGATGGCTGGAAAATGGGAAGCCTTCAGAAATGAGATAACAAGAATGGAGAGAAAGTATATTCCTGTCAGGGAAGGCTGGTACGTATAGGGAATGCTGGATGACTAAAGAATTTGAGGGTTTGGTTAAGAATAAGAAGGAAGCATATGTCAGGTACAGACAGGATAGATCGAGTGAATCCTTTAGGAGAGTATAAAGGAAGTAGGAGTATACTTAAGAGGGAAATCAGGAGGGCAAAACGGGGACATGAGATAGCTTTGGCAAATAGAATTAAGGAGAATCCAAAGGGCTTTTACAAATATATTAAGGACAAAAGGGTAACTAGGGAGAGAATAGGGCCCCTCAAAGATCAGCAAGGCGGCCTTTGTGTGGAGCCACAGAAAATGGGGGAGATACTAAATGAATATTTTGCATCAGTGTTTACTGTGGAAAAGGATATGGAAGATGTAGACTGTAAGGGTATAGATGGTGACATCTTGCAAAATGTCCAGATTACAGAGGAGAAGTGCTGGATGTCTTGAAACGGTTAAAGGTGGATAAATCCCCAGGACCTGATCAGGTGTACCCTAAAACTCTGTGGGAAGCTAGAGAAGTGATTGCTGGGCCTCTTGCTGAGATATTTGAATCATCGATAGTCACACGTGAGGTGCCAGATGACTGGAGGTTGGCAAACGTGGTGCCACTGTTTAAGAAGGGCGGAAAAGACAAGCCAGGGAACTATAGACCGGTGAGCCTGACCTCGGTGGTGGGCAAGTCGTTGGAGGGAATACTGAGGGATAGGATATACATGTATTTGGAAAGGCAAGGACTGATTCGGGATAGTCAACATGACTTTGTGCGTGGGAAATCATGTCTCACAAACTTGATTGAGTTTTTTGAAGAAGTATCAAAGAATATTGATGAGGACAGAGCAGTAGATGTGATCTATATGGACTTCAGTAAGGCATTCGAGAAGGTTCCCCATGGGAGACTGATTAGCAAGGTTAGATTGCATGGAATACAGGGAGAACTAGCCATTTGGATACAGAACTGGCTCAAAGGTCGAGGATAGAGGATAGTGGTGGAGGGTTGTTTTTCAGACTGGAGACCTGTGACCAGTGGAGTGCCACAAGGATCGGTGCTGGGCCCTCTACTTTTTGTCATTTACATAAATGATTTGGATGTGAGCATAAGAGGTACAGTTAGTAAGTTTGCAGATGACATCAAAATTGGAGGTGAAGTGGACAGCGAAGAGGGTTACCTCCGATTACGATAGGATCTGGACCAGATGGGCCAATGGGCCGAGAAGTGGCAGATGGAGTTTAATTCAGATAAATGCGAGGTGCTGCATTTTGGGAAAGCAAATCTTAGCGGCACAGTGTAACCACTGGGTTCAATTCCCACCTCAGGCGACTGACTGTGTGGAGTTTGCACGTTCTCCCCGTGTCTGCGTGGGTTTCCTCCGGGTGCTCCGGTTTCCTCCCACAGTCTAAAGATGTGCAGGTCAGGTGAATTGGCCATGCTAAATTGCCCATAGTGTTAGGTAAGGGGTAAATGTAGGGGTATGGGTGGGTTGCGCTTCGACGGGTCGGTGTGGACTTGTTGGGCCAAAGGGCCTGTTTCCACACTGTAATGTAATCTAATCTAATAATCTAATCTTAGCAGGACTTATACACTTAATGGTAAGGTCCCAGGGAGTGTTGCTGAACAAAGAGACCTTGGAGTGCAGGTTCATAGCTCCTTGAAAGTGGAGTCGCAGGTAGATAGGATAGTGAAGAAGGCGTTTGGTATGCTTTCCTTTATTGGTCAGAGTAATGCGTACATGAGTTGGGAGGTCATGTTGCGGCTGTACAGGACATTGGCTAGGCCACTGTTGGAATATTGCGTGCAATTCTGGTGTCCTTCCTATCGGAAGGATGTTGTGAAACTTGAAAGGGTTCAGAAAAGATTTACAAGGATGTTGCCAGGGTTGGAGGGTCTGAGCTACAGGGAGAGGCTGAACAGGCTGGGGCTGTTTTCCCTGGAGAGTCGGAGGCTGAGGGGGTGACCTTATAGAGGTTTACAAAGTTATGAGGGGCATGGATAGGATAAATAGACAAAGTCTTTTCCCTGGGGTCGGGGAGTCCAGAACTAGAGGGCATAGGTTTAGGGTGAGAAGGGTAAGATATAAAAGAGACCTAAGGGGCAACTTTTTCACGCAGAGGGTGGTACATATATGGAATGAGCTGCCAGAGGAAGTGGTGGAGGCTGGTACAATTGCAACATTTAAGAGGCATTTGGTTGGGTATATGAATAGGAAGGGTTTGGAGGGATATGGGCCGGGTGCTGGCCAGTGGGACTAGATTGGGTTGGGATATCTGGTCGGCATGGACGGGTTGGACCGAAGGGTCTGTTTCCATGCTGTACATCTCTATGACTCTATGAAACACATTTGTAATTCCACTGTAACTGACCTTGGGATTATGCCTTTTGTTCCGGTTCTGCATGAGCTCATTAAGCCCTGTAAAATCATCTACCAGCTGTTCTTGACTTCTGCTTAACTTTTGAATGAGATTGAGGTTTAATACCCTTTTACTCAGAAGTAAGAATTCCTGGTTATGAAGTACGTTATTGATTTTCTGCTACTTGAATTCTCCTGTATTGGAGTTTTTCTTGCAGCACATGTTTAATATCAAGTACAATGCCTCTGAAGCATGTAGTTGAATTTCTGTCTGCTGTAAGCAGTAATTTGTTAATGAAGGTTCAGTATTTGATAATATTGTGTCACTTGTTCCCATGTCTAGCTTAAAATTTATGAGATATTTATTGACACAAATGTCTACTTTTCAATTTGTTTAATCTGAGTTAAGTTTCCCCAAAGAGAGCTTTAGAACTGGAGACTTGTACCTCAATTATCTCTTGTTTTAATTTGTTTTTTATATGGCTGTGTATAGCTTCAGCACATTTTCTGGAAATGACCTTTTGCTTTTGATAGCTGGGCACCCCTCCTGAGATCTCTTTGCTCCACAATGTTGGCAAAGTTTTTCTGTCCTATTACATTGGCTTATCATTTGTCTCTTTCGTGATTATTGTACTTCAGAACTGAATGGTTTTAAAGATCCTTCCTGCTAAGTTTCTCTGTTAAGATTGGTGTTACCTCTGGTCTTCTGCTTCATTTATCATCTGAATGACTCTCTAGTGTCATGTTGTCTTTGGACTGCAGTACATTTGAATCATCAATGCATATGTATCACAAGTGAGTTAAGGAAATAAAAGGCAAAGATTTGTCTGTCATGCCAGCAATAGTCCAGTCTCTTGAAACCACCAGAGTCATATTTGTTCACCTGTCCTTAGAGATTCCCATGGATGTTATATTCTATATTCATCTGTTTAAATCCTGATCTTTCAAGCATTTTATTATAGATTTAAATATTTGTCACAGGCTTTCAGTATCTTTTCAAATGTCTCTTTTGCTTTTATTATTACTTGAAAGATTATTTTATTATTAAAATAATCTATTTTACTCCTAACTGTGTACAGAAGTGTATTTACTTATGTAGTTTCTGAACTTGGTATCCAGTTTCAAAGCTATTTTATGCCTTAAGAATATTTTTCCACAGAATGTCCAATTGTATGTTCTATTAGGCCCATCTTTGAAACTGAATCTTTATGCTAACACTATTTCCTATTGTGATTGTGTACTCTATATGGAGGATTTGGTTTGCAATAATGGTGGTTCTTCCTCATTTTGCTATGGAGGATTTTTCTGCTGTTTGCAGCTGTGATTGAGATTCACAGCTTTGGGGAGTATCCTGAATAAGATTTACACCAGAATCACTTACTAATTTTAAAATACCAACATTTGTCTGCATTAAACGTTTGATTTTTTTATTTCCCCAAAAAGTTCATTCCTGGATTTTGCAAAATTCTGTCTTGGGCCTATTGGCTCCACCTCTGTACTGAGTCGTATCTGTATGTCATGGTGGCATTATTTGATCTGAACTACAATTTATTTATTTGGATTCTTGTACCTTCAGCCTGAATTACTGTACTATTTAAAGTTTCCCTCTTTGTACCAGAGATTTTTTTAGTTTTGACGCATACATTTTCCAAGTCCATCCACTCACTGGTTCAACTTGGCCTCCAGTTTGTGATGCAGCCTGAACCTCTTTCTTGGATCTGCAGATTTCTTCAGTTCCAGCACTCCTCTTTTCTGGTCTAGAATGCTTTCTGTCTCCTTCTCTCTGAAGTATTTTTCAGTGTTGTTTCCATAGGTCTTTTTGTGGTTTGCAGGGATTGGCAATCAATAATATCAATGTTTCTTGAAGTCTTCTGGGTTACTGACCTATTTGCCATGTTGGGATTAGTGCTGCTTAATTAAACCTTCAGATCTCTCACCATTCACCATGTTGGGTGTGCTGTAATCCCATATCTTTTATATAATGCTGACTGCCTGTCACCTCCCTTGCTTGCTCCCTCTGGAAAGACAATCTTTGGTCTCTCTCTCAGAATCTTACCTTACTCTCCCACAAAGTCCTCATGCATCATAGTGGGTGCTGTTTATTGGATTCAATCTAGTATTAACTCATTAGATCCTTGCAGTTCCATTTATAACAATTTCCCTTCCTAGGAGACATTACCCTACAGGACACTTGTGAAACAAGTGGGAATTTTCCAACAATCACTTCAGTATTTTTATAAATCAGTAAAGATTGCTTTTTAATCCAAATTGATTAATTGAATTTAAATTACACAACCTGCAAGAATGGGATGGCACAGTGGCTCAGTGGTTGGCACTGCTGTCTCACAGCGTCAGGGACCCGGGTTCAATTCCAGTCTCGGACGACTGTCTGTGTGGAGTTTGCACATTCTCCGTGTCTGTGTGGGTTCCTTTCCCACAGTCCAAAGATGTGCAGGTTAGGTGGATTGGCCATGCTAAATTGCCCATAGTATGCAGGGATGTTTAAATTAGGTGGATTAGCCATGGGAAATGCAGTGTTAGAGGGTGAGTCTGTAACTGCCTGTCACAGGTGCCTCACCTCCCTTGCTTTTTAGTGATTCATAAAAATACTGAAATGATTGTTGGAAAATTCCCACTTCTTTCACAAATGTCCTGCAGGGTAATGTCTCTTAAGGAAGGAAATTGTTGTAAATAGATCTGGAAGTGAGTCTGTTATAGGTGAGTCTTGGTGGGATGCACTTCAGAGAGTTGGTGTGGACTTGTTGAGCCAAATAGCCTGTTTCTGAATTGCAGGGATTCTATGATATCTGTGAGAGGTTTATAAAATCATGAGGGGCATGGGTAGGGTAAATAGACAAGGTCTTTTTCCTGGGGTGGGGGAGTCCAGAACTTGAGCACATAGGTTTAGGGTGAGAGAGGAAAGATATGAGACCTAAGGGGCACCTTTTTCACAGAGGGTACTGCGTGCATGGAATGAGCTGCCAGAGGGAGTGCTGGAGGCTGGTACATTAACAACATACAAAAGGCAACTGAATTGGTATATAAATAGGAAGAGTTTAGAGGGATATGGGCCAAGTGCTGGCAAATGGGACTAGATTAGGTTAGGATATCTGGTCGGCATGGATGAGTTGAACCAAAGGGTCTGTTTCCGTGCTGTACATCTCTATGACTATATAACCCATTTTCTTCAGCCTGGGTTACTAGCCCAGTGACATTATGCCATCATCTGTAGTTTAATAGGGATCTTTAAAATGATGTAAGGCATTGTTTGGTTAGCAAAGAACTGTCCCTTTTGTGGGGCAGAGTATTTCTAGAGGCTATCAATATTGGAGAGTCTCTCAGGAAATTCAATGCGGTGTTCAGGAGAGATGTCTTTACCCAGTGAATGATGAAAATATTGACCATGAACAGGATAGGTGCATTTAACGGGAAAATGTACAAATGCGAGGGAGAAGGGAATAGAGAGTTGCAATGGTAGATTTTGATCGGGCAAGGTGGGAAGAAACTCGAAGCAAATCACCTGTGTTTGGGGAGGGGGAGGGGTGCAGTGTGGTTGTTGATTTGAGTGGCCTGCTTCTGCATCTCATATCCTGTATACTTTGGAATGGACTGCAGAAAAGACCTAAAATTTGGAAGTGGATAAGAAATTGGCTAAAGCACAGGCATCAGTAGGTACTTATTAGAGAGGTGTTTTATGGGGGGAGAAAAGGATATGCTTGGTTATAGTTATTGGAAGTATGACTAATCAGTCATATACTGAAGCAATAATTTGATGGATATCTGCTTTAACAAGGTGATAATACTGTTACAGATATCTTACCAAAGAAGATCTTAGCAAGCGAATACCTCAAGATGCTCGAGGAGGAGAAAGAAGGAGGAGGTGATGATGCAGAAGGCAATGATGAAAATGACGAGGATGACGAGGAGGATGAAGATGAGGATGAAGAGGAAAATGAGTCCTAAAGGAAGTTGCAAAGTGCCTTTTCACTATACCAGCATCTAACTGGCGATTGTACAAAAGCTGCAATATATAGCAAATCTCATTGCCAAGACTAATGTGTACTTTGGGATTATTCGACACAAACCTGCATATGCAAAACTTGTAAATTCCAAAGTATAGGTAACTGTGAAGAAGTGAGTAATGATCAAATAGGAAGTCTGGAGTTAACGTTAACAGTTCCTTCAGTTCAATGATAGGAAACTGCTGTTTTTCGTTTTGAAAAGACGAGTTTTTTGTCTTCCTAGTTGTGTTATTGGTAAATAACAGGACAAATTTGGTATGATATTGTGTAAATATGTGAAATATACTTTTGTATGTTTGGAAAAATAAAGAGACAAATGTATTATTGGATTGAGATCATTTAATACTGACTGAATTAGATATTTATTTTGTAGAAATGCTCAATTTTATATTTTTTAACTTTTAGTGGAGTGAATTGAGTGCTCTTACTTTATCCTCCAAATGAAACTTTCCACTGGGGGTGCAAGATCCCCAGTTTTTAACATTTGTATAAAAAAATTTGTTTGAGAGCAAATTCCAAGTAGATATTCAGAATTTGTACTAAGCCGTTTTACTAATGTCTCAAAATGTAAGAGTAGGCAGCTGCACTGTACAGTATGTGTTGTAGTGATTCTGATTGTCAAGCAGTGAAAAAAATCCCTCGTGGCTAGAACTTGTTCCTTTGGATGTGTGTCATTGCGTTAGAAAAGCTGCTGTACAAACTTAACAGTCCTTGGTGGCGATAGCCAATCTGTCTGGACAGAGTGCCTCACTCAATGTTCCCTAGCTTAAAATTAGCATTTTGTGGGTATCTAATTTAATCACACTTGATCCAACTCAGCCATTCCACTTAGACTTGGTTCTCTTGATCTAACTGCTGTACTTTGTCAGGAAAACATTAGAGGACTGCATCTTCCTGCACAAGAATCACAATGCTGTGAAAAATGTGGAAATGACATGTTCTGGACTTGGGTTTGCACCAAATCATCCCACACTGGCTACGCACATATGCAGACAACTGAATTTTTAAAAATTCTCTTACAGGTTGTGGGTTTCGTTGTCTGGGCTAGGTGGTATGGTGGCTCGGTGATCACCACTACTGCCTCACAGTGCCAGGGACCTGGGTTTGATTCCTGCCTCGGGCAACTGTCCATGTCTGCATGGGTTTCCTCCCACAACCCAAAGATGTGCAGGTTAGGTGAATGGGCTATGCTAAATTGCCCATAATGTTAGGTGCATTAGTCAGGGGTAAATGTAGGGGAATGGGTCTGGGTGGATTACCCTTTGGAGGGTAAGTGTGGACTTGTTGGGCCGATGGGAATCCAATCTAATCATTTATTGCTTCTCCCAAGTTGCTTTTGAAAAGGTGGTGATGAGCTGCTGCCTTGAACTGTTTGAAGTCCATCTGGTGACTTAAAGCTTTTTCACCTAGACGTTGGAGGTTGGGAATGTACTGCCTCAGAGGATAGTTGAGGCACAACACTTCACAACCTTTAAGAAATACTTGGATGACATTCAAAGCTATGGGGTTATTACAGGAAAGTGTGACTAGTGTATGTAGTCAAATATTTTGGCCGTACAGACTTGATGGGCTGAAGGACCTCTTCTGTCCTGTGTGATTCTATGAATCAATTGGGCTGCTTACTTTGATGTCAAGCTTATTGAGTTTTGTTGGAACTGCATCCATCCTCTTCTCACCTGTGCCTTGTAGATTGTGGACAGGCTTTGAGGAGTCAGGAAGTGGAGTTACTCTTCACATTCCAGCCTCTGATTTATTTCTGTGGCTCTCGAGATCAATGGTAACCTCTTAACCTGTAGATAATGTGGGAATTCAGTGATAATTATGCCAGTGAACATCAAGGGATGATGATTGGTTTCTCTCTTGTTTGAGATGGTTATTGTCTGGCACTTGTATTAATGCTACTTGTCAATATACACCTGAAACTTGCCAGTTCTTCTTGTCTTTGGATACAGACTGCTCAAGTATTTGAGGTATTAACAAATGAATATAAATCTACCTCCTCTTTAAATATTTCCAGTTAACTGGCATCTGCAACTTTCTGGGGTAGAGAATTTCAGATATTCAGTACTCTGGGAAAATAAATTGCTTCACATCTCAGTTTTAACTATGTTCCCTCACTTTGTGACTCCTATCCTCACCCCCATCCTAAAATTCCAAAATTTCTTCTCACTATCAAGCCCCTTCAGAACCTTGTATGTTTCTATAAGATCATTCTCCATTCTTCTAAACTCTAATGAATAAAACACTAAGTTCCTCTCCATTTTTAATTCTCCAGTTGCATCCTCCAAGGATGACAATAGGTGCAGGAGTTGGCCATTTGACCCTTCAAGCCAGCACCACCATTCATTATGATCATCCACAATCTGTATCCTGATCCTGCCTTATCCCCATAACCCTTGATTCCACTATGTTTACGAGCTCTATCCATCTCTTTCTTGAAAGTATCCAGAGACTTGGCTTCCACTGCCTTCTGGAGCAGGGCATTCCATATATCCACCACTCTCTAGGTGAAAAGGTTTCTCTTCAACTCTGTTCTAAATGGCCTTCTCCTACTGTGCCCTCTGGTTCTAAACTCACCCATCAGCAGAAACATGCTTCTTACCTCCAGAGTGTTCAACTCATTTATATTGTTACAAATGGTGTGTGGAGATTTAGTCAGAGACGTACAACACAGAAACAGTCCCTTCGGTCCAACTCGTCCATGCTGACCAGATATCCCAACCCACCTACCAGCCTCCACCACATCCTCTGGCAGCTCATTCCATATATGTACCCCCTCTGCGTGAAAAAGTTGCCCCTTAGGTCTCTTTTATATCTTTCCCCTCTCACCCTAAACCTATGCCCTCTAGTTCTGGACTCCCCAATCCCAGGGAAAAGACTTTGTCTATTCATCCTATCCATGCCCCTCATAATTTTATAAACCTCTATAAGGTTACCCCCTCAGCCTCAGATGCTCCAGGGAAAACAGCCCCAGCCTGTTTAGCCTCTCCCTGTAGCTCAGACCCTCCAACCCTAGCAACATCCTTGTAATCTTTTCTGAACCCTTTCAAGTTTCACAACATCCTTCCGATAGGAAGGACACCAGAATTGCACCCAATATTCCAACAGTGGCCTAACCATTGTCCGGTACAGCCGCAACATGACCTCTCAACTCCTGTACTCAATATTCTGACCAATAAAGGAAAGCAGACCCAATGCCGCCTTCACTATCCCATCTATCTGCAAATCCACTTTCAAAGAGCTATGAACCTGCACTCTAACATCTTTGTTCAGCAAAACTCCTGAGGACCTCGCCATTAAGTGTATTATGTTTTGTCTTGTTACTGATTATTCTGGTTCTAATATCTGCTGTCTCTTCTATGTATATTTTATACTCTTTCCTGTCACACTTTTATTATCAATCACTTCTGGCCACTCTGCTCCATTGCTATCTTTTCTTTTTGATTCTTTAAACCTTTTATTTGACATCAGCCCAATTATTTTAAAGTTCTATCTACACCCCCACTTATACAATTCGCTAGAGGCTAAGTCGTCTTGCTGAACATTGTGCAATTATCAGCAAACACTGGAGAAATCATTCATGAAGCAATGCAAGATTGTTGGTGTCTAGGACATTACCTTGAGCATTACTAAGAATGGGGCTACTTGAGGAGCCTTCTCCTCCTGAGAGAAAGTGAGGACTGCAGATGCTGGAGATCAGAGCTGAAAATGTGTTGCTGGAAAAGCGCAGCAGGTCAGCCAACATTCAAGGAGCAGGAGAATCGATGTTTCGGGCACGAGCCCTTCTTCAGGAAGAAGGGCTCATGCCCGAAACGTCGATTGTCCTGCTCCTTGGATGCTACCTGACCTGCTGCGCTTTTCCAGCAACACATTCTCCTCCTGAGAGTCCATTCCTGCCCATGTTTGATCTCACGCCATGAGGCTTCATGGAGTCTGGAGTCAAAATTAAGGACGTTGAACTGTATTCCACTGCACAACCATCTCTGGTGCGTCTCACCTCTTGATGGTACATTACGGCAGTAACGATGTTTGGAATATTGTCTGTAAGATGTATTTCCGTGAGAGGGGTTGCTTTACCAGTCTGTTGGGGCAGCTTAACTCAATTCTAGCACAGCCGCCAGCTGTTAATAAGGTGGTTATGCAGAGTCTACAAAGGTGTGCATGCTGTTGGCATTGCTGGTTTCTTGGTTAATCACTGATATCCAGTTGGTCCTGCTACATTCCCTTTTTAAGGCTTTGCAGCATTCAGAAATAACTGAGCAGGACTTGGGACAGAGGTCGAATAACCAGGGCCTGTGCCAGGAACTCATCAGGTTTTTGACTGCTGCCCCTGCAACTGAGTAGCCTAGGTAAAAACAATGACTGCAGATGCTGGAAACCAGATTCTGGATCAGTGGTGCTGGAAGAGCACAGCAATTCAGGCAGCATCCGAGGACAGGCAAAATCGACGTTTCGGGCAAAAGCCCTTCATCAGGATTTTGCCTGTCCTCGGATGCTGCCTGAATTGCTGTGCTCTTCCAGCACCACTGATCCAGAAACTGAGTAGCCTACTCAGCCATTTCAGTGAACAGTGAAGAGTCATCCACATTGCCGTGTATTTGGAATTACATGTAGGCCTGACCCAGCTAAGGAAAGCAGCATTTTCTTTCTCAAAAGAATGGTTTAGTAAAAGCCTATTTGCTTCACCAATCAACAAATGGTTTTATGATCACTATTAGACTAGTTTTTAATTCCAGATTCATTAATTGAACTCAAATTTTACCACCTACTTACATCCCATGTTCAAACCTATATTCCCAGAGAATTAGCGAGTCTTTGGATTACTGGCCCAGTGACAAAATACTGCAAGCTCTCTTCTAATGTGAAGCTGTGCATAACTACTAGGTTACAGAGTTGATTTAATCAGCTTTGCTGTAGAAGTTGAAAAACTTTTGTAGTTTTCTGTAATATAGGAACATGGCTGTCTACTTCAAAGACATTGCAGATTCCAGTCAACGTTGAGATCCTACAGCTGAGAGACCTTGATACAACTTGATTAGGGTTGGCTGTATCAGTAGAAATGAATAAAGCTTTGTGTTTTCTTCATACAGATAACATGTCAACAGTTGTTACATAAAGGGGTTTAAATTAGTCATGTAGTTTGCAGATTAAAGAAGTTAAAAGCACCCTTATAAAGAAGGATGGAAGGTTGTTTTTATTCATTCATGCGATGAGGGCATTTGTTGAGGGCAGTTAGGAGTCAATCATTGTTGTGTGTCTGGAGTCACATGTAGGCCAGACCAGGTAAGGATGACAGTTGGCTTTTCAGAAGACAGTGAACCAGATACATTTTTGACAATTGACAATGGATTCATGATCATCATTAGACTTGGAATTCTGGATTTTATTGTATCCAAATTCCACCATGGCAGGATTCTAACCTGGGTCCCCAGAACATTACCTGGATCTTTCGAGTAACAGTCCAGCGATAATACCACTAGCTATCACTTCCCCATAAATGTCTCTTGCTGGCACAAGTAAACCTGAGAATGGCCATGAGTTCTTTGGAGATTTGAATCATTCACGTGGGTGTGGATTTAAGCTAAAAGTTAATGTAACTTTGTTTCAAAGATGCCAGTTATGACACGTTACAATGAAAAGCTGCGAGTGAGAGAGAGCTTCCTTTATTTTGTACATTGGCTCACAGAAGCAGGCAGCCAGTAGTTCAGTTTAGGAACATAGATAGTTGCAACCCATTGAGCCAAAGGAGTAAAAGAGACAATGTTAGCATGAATTGCACTTTAAGCAGAGAAAATACTATCATTCACTGCATAGCACTGGTGAGGGAGCAGGAGTTCAGCTGAGAGAGGTATCACAAGGAGAGAGGTATCACAAGGAGACAGGCTAGACAATTTGCCAAGTTTGGAGACAGAAGAAATTTACATAATCTTCAGTGAAAATAAGCAATTAACTTGAAGAAGTCTAAGCCTGAGCTGCAAACAGCAGTTGTTAGGCTTTTAAAAAAAGGTTGAAAGATTGCTTAACCAAAAGCTGTTGTAAGGATCCCCATGAAATAGCATAGTTCAGATTAACCAGAACATGGAAGAGAAATTAAAGTGAATTCTTGGGCTGAATCAAAAGTTCTCATTCAAATATACAAATTTTTTGCTGGAATCTACAGGACAGATACAGGATGTTTCCTTCTGTTTTGGTGTCTAGAACCGCACAGTCTCAAGAGTAAGGAACAGGCCACTTAGAGTGAGAAAAATGTCTTTATTCAAAGCATGATGAATCTTTGACATTGGCTGCCCCAGAAGTCTTGAGAAGGTCAGTTGTTGAGTACATTCAAGACTGAGATAACTAGATTTCTACATTTTTTCAAAAAAAATCAAGGATAGGACAGAAAATGGTGTTGAGATAAATCAGCCATGATCTCACTGGTTGGCAGAGCAGGCTTCAGATGATGGATGGCCTTCCTGCTATTTAAGGTAGGGCTGTTTTCTTGGAGAAGGTTGAGAAGTTTGACTGAGGCATTCAAAATCATGAATGGTCTGGTCAGAGTAAGGTAAAGAACCTGTTCCTGTTGGTCGAATGATCTTTAACGAGAGGGCACATATTTAAGGTAACTGTCAAAAGAAGTTACAGAGACAAGAGGAGAAACATGTTTCATGCTGTGAGTGTTTACGATCAAGGAATTCAAGAGGGAATTAGATTATTATCTAAACAGAAAGAACATGTATGGCTATGGAGCGAAGATGGAGAAATAGCATTTGGAAAATTATTTATTTAAAGAGCTAGTGCAGATATCATAGGCCAAATGGTGGATTCCTTTTCTGTAGAAATGCTGCTTTAAGCACTTTAAAACGTCATATAACTGCCATTACAAATAGCACAAATTCAGATCATAAACATATGGAGTTTCATTTATGATTTTTAAATTTGTTCATGGAATGTGGACAGCAGTGGTTAGGCCAGCATTTACTGCCCAACCCTAATTGCTCAGAGGACAGTGAAGAGATGGTCACATTGCTGTGGGTCTGGAATACTCTCCCTGAAATGACATGAGTGAACAAGATAGGTTTTTATGACAAACAGGAGTTGTAGTACTATCATTAGGCTAGCTCTCTAATTTTATTCCAGATGAACAAATGAAAAATGACAATGCAAACATTCAATCGCTGCAGACCGTACCCATCTTCACCAAATTAAAAACTCCATTACAGTACATGGTATGTTTAAAAAAAAAAGTCATTGTAAAGTTACCATAGTCCTAGAGGACTGACGTGACTAGTAGTGGTTTAACCAGAGTGAGGGGAGAGGTTGAGAAGGAGGGCCATTCATGATAATCTCAGCAGGAATTAAAACCACGCTGTTGGCTGCATAAGGAATGTTTGAGGAATTTATATTTTAGAACAAACAAAAACTAATGCATAGTATGAGTTAGATAGAAGGACACTTTCAGGAAACGGCAATTTTTTTATTTTACACAAAACTGAGTTTGTAACATGGTGCATGATATGCAGCAGTTTTCTTGGTGAGATTGTATAGTTGCAGTACTTATGAGTGAGGGCTGGGAAAACAGAAGACAGTATAACTAAAACTAATTTACCACTTGTTGGCAAGTAGTTAAAGATACAGAAATTTATTTGTTAAGAAAATGATCATACCATACTGCTAGTCAAAAAAATTGATATCTTAGATTCACAAACTCATATAATGATACTTGTACATCATATTTCGTCAAATGTTTACAGCATAGTTATTCACCTCATTAAAAATATTGACTGAAAAAGGAATGGACAAATTTAACCTACAGGAATTATTAACACAGCATTAGTAAAACAAACTGCAAGCAATGCAAATCCTCATTGCCACAGGAGTGTAAACTGCTCATTCAAGCGCAAATGGACCACAAACACTAGGTTAGGTAACAAACCTCACTTGTGCTGGTTAAAAATATTTAAAAAACGATTTGCATTCAGGATCAAAACCACCCTAGATTAAAACATGAAAGCATGAAAAAAAATTTACTGGAAGTCCACTTTGTGCCCAATTCTACCAGTGCCCAAAAAAAGGAAATAAGCCAACATCTTAAAATGCAGTAGTTACAGAAGGTAGATGAGTTTGTGCAATTCAAAACAAAAAAAAGCAAAACAAAGAATACTCAAAACTTTATCAATGCAGCATATGTCAGGCTTTTGAGGTACTTGAAAATATTTTAAATCCTCTTTTGTATTAAGGATTTACAAGTAGCATTTTTTCTCTCTTCAAAACCATTGTCCCGATCACCTCGTTTTTCCTGCAAACAGCCGTCATATGGCATAAGTGACTGCTGAGAAAGTGCAACAATACTGATCATTCTATGCAGCATAAATAACGATGCTTTACATTTTCTCAAAATATATTAAGTTTTCAACCTATTTTGTTCATTTAAGCAGTTTACGTACAGTATAGTCATACACTGCTATTTAAGCCTGCCAGCAGATTTTGACATGCAATGGGATGATTACACAAGGCACAAAGAACAAAATAAAGCACTATCATCAACTTTCGAGGAAAACAGAACTGTCTGCCTAACTTTGCACCACTTTAAAATTAATTTTTAAAAACTAGGATGTACGTTTTGAAATGTTCTTTTGGTCTTCATTTTTTTGAGCCAGGGAAATATGCCATTTCTTAATTAAAGTTGCAGCAACCAACGAATGTATTGAGGTAGGTCCAGATTCAAGAGCATGGGTCAGGATTGGGAAACAAAAGAAAAATACAAACAACAGCCAGTTTTTTTTCCCAGCTGTCAGTGCCTTTTCCTCAAACTTGAAAATATAAATCACTCAATCTGCCAGCGGGAAGGTTTGGCTGGGAATGGCGTGGCTGGGAATGGTGTATGTGGTTTTGAGGCAGAAGAAGTAGGTCAAGGTGACCTCAATACAGATGAAAAATCTAAATGTCTTTTGTCTCCTTCTTGTGCAGTATGATAATAACTTATATTAAAGCAGTTTACCAAGCATTAATACAGAAATTTGATCCACATTTCTATGAAAGTAGAGGCCAAAGTAATAAAAGGGAGGCCAAAGTCTACACAATGTTGCACAGCCATCTTGGCACCAAGTTCACTTTCTATTCCCTCACAGAAGTAATAAATCTATGAAATATCACAAATTGTAGTTTTACTTCAAGATTTAAAGTGATCATTTAAACAAATAACAGTCTGTGAAACATCATTAATTCCTTAAGTGGCCTTACAGTTTGTTTTCCAATGTTTTGGTAGGTTCATTTTCATCAGAGGCAAACAGAAGACAGTTGACACATTTCAGATTATTTCTGAATTTTGGATATTTCCAAAGCACCTTTTCGTTTTTGCATGATAGCTTGATTGAGGATATGTCTTTTGCATTAGTTTTTCTTCTTTAAGTGTACAGTGACAAGTTATGGACAATCTGCTTAACATGGTTTGGCTGCTCAAACCTTCTTAAAAAATAGTATTTTCTAAACAAACAGATTGGAGGTTTTAGATGATGACTCTGCTACTACACAATCTGATTTGTCTTGCATCAACGTAAGAAACTTTAAAGCTTTTAGGAGGAAATGACAGATCAATAACTCAATGCTTAAGCTCACAAACCAAAACAAAACTGGCAGCACGATGGTTCTGAACAGAGCAGAAAGCACAAGATCTAGACCTACCTGCAAGACTACCAGTTTCTCATAAATGACAACCAGCAAAAACCCCAATGCAAAATTATTCAACTACAAAGAATAGAAATCACAGCAAGGTCAAAGATGATGTCATCTTATATGTTAACATTAGTAATATAACACAAGGCTGTATACATTCTACATAGTATAGCTTTGGGATTTTCAAGTGGACTTATCCCAGGATCATAGAGGAGAAAGTGAGGACTGCAAATGCTGGAGATCAGAGCTGAAAATGTGTTGCTGGAAAAGCGCAGCAGGTCAGGCAGCATCCAAGGAACAGGAGAATCGATGTTTCGGGCACAAGCCCTTCAAGAAGGGCTTGTGCCCGAAACGTCGATTCTCCTGTTCCTTGGATGCTGCCTGACCTGCTGCGCTTTTCCAGCAACACATTTTCAGCTCTTATCCCAGGATCATAAATGGACTCCTCTATTTCTCTACATTTCAGAAAAGATTTGTTGCCATTGCTTCTCAAAATTAAAGAATGCCATTAGGATGAGCCAAAATTAGCACTACAGTTTATTTCCACTGATAATGCTCAGAATAATTTACCTTTTATTTAAAATACGGATATGTTTCTGAAAGTTTTCATCTACACTCATTCAGAGAAATGTAAGAATGCATAATTTAAAATATTTAGGAAAACACTGATTGATTCGCCAATTGACTTTCGTTTGCAGAGAACGAGTGAATGTATGTTAGTTTTAACAATTTAAAGTTAAACACATTATCAGCTTGACTGACTATATCCCAGTTATCTTCATACTAAAGAAATATTTTACGTCTTGCACCTTCTAAATTTCCTGGGAGCTTTATAGGTCTATAGTCCCCTGTTGCTTTCTCAATGACAACGCATTGACTAATTAAAGTCAACCAATCAACATTCCTTCTTCCTGCAAATTGTGATTGTTTGAAGTAGACATTCTAGCATCTGCCCCGATGACAACACGAAAAGAGGTTCTGACAACCTGCCTCTCCCGTCAGCAATATTCAAGCTTTGTACTTACTCTATTGGAAAGTAAGGGGTTTGACTATTTTTTACTGAAGCATCATGTAGAACAAACAACAAGATTGGTCAGATAAATAAAAGTCAGATTTCCAAGTTTATAATTTAGATGCTGTCAACTTTTCACTTAGAATTACAGCGACTTCAATATGTTAATCTAAAAGTTTAAACCTTTGAAAATACAAAAGAAAGGCCTTTATTGCTAATATCCGTGGGTGTTTTCATTGTTGACAGTGGATTTCGGCTATAGATAAGTTAAATCTTGTGAAATAAGAGTACATTTCCTGGGCATTCACTATTATGTATTTCTAGTATATTAGTACGCATTAGTTTGGTGGATAAGACTAGAAAACAAAGCACAAAAATTCTCTTGCAACCACATACAAGATGCAGCTTATTTTTAGCACCTCAGCAAACCTTGTGAAAAGTGCGCTATAAGTATGTTTCACACATTGCTTGATCAGTGTTTGAAATTACAAATATGTCATGCAGTGGAGCTACTGAAGCTAGAAATTGCAATCTATAAAGATATCCTTTACAAAACAAGCATGGGCATTTTGAGAAAAGATGATTTTTGTTTTGAAGAAAGGCCACGCAGGCTGGATATTGTCCTTCGTATAAAGACTCTCAAAAGAGAGACAGTACATAGTGTTCACAAAGACAGTAACCTCACTAACTTACAGGTGCTTATTTAATGTACCTCAGAGGTCACTATGCTTCTTAACTGTCACAGCCAAGAGCTGGCAAGCATCTTACAAGAAAGAAATACAAAAGAAAATTCTGCAGTGAACTGATATCATTTTAACTTTGTCATTAGTTTTTTTTAGTTTACTGGGTTGTTTACATTGAAGTTTACAAAATTATTTACAAGCATTAATATTTCTCAATTATGCACAAGTACATTTACAATAAAAATGCTAATAGTTTTTAAAATTCCCATGGTGAATTCTGCTACATGCTTAAAATACTACACTGTTTTACACTCTAGCTGCTTCTCTACAATTTTTTTTAAAAACAGATTACCAGAATAATTATCCCAGTTGAATGTTGGCCACCAATGGCAGTAACTAATAAGGCAGATTTAATCAGCCAATTGCAGCACCAATTATTTCTCAAATGGCAGTGACTGCAATACATTTTCACAAAGAGCTGCTGCTATCCATTGATCACAGCATTTTATTGTTATTCATTGTCTCAGATTTATTGTCATTATGACTGTCAATGTATAGCACAAGAATAGAGAATATAGGGGCCAGTTCACAGTAGCACCCATAACTTTGAAGCAAGGTGTAAACTTTTTGTAGTGCTGGTTAGAGATTGCTTAATAGCTAAGGACACTTTAATAACCAAATCTGCCCCAAAAAGCGGAACAGAGATACGTATCTAAGGATTGTCCAGTTCTAAATAAACAGCCCAACCTACTCGTCCAACTGTAGGCAATGATGAAAAAAACGCAAAAAGAAATAATGATTTATGGCTATGTATAACTATGTATGGCTATGTAATTTGTAAAGCTGCCATAATTTGCTTGTGAATTTATTTTTTTAAAACAGATTACAAAATAAGCTGAGTTGGAAGTCACCAAATAAGTGCATTAGTCAATGTGTCAATAAAAAGCAGAACAGATAGAATCACTACAATGTGGAAGCTGGTCATTTGGCCCATTGAGTCCACACCAACTCTCCACATAGCATCCCACCCAGACCATCCCCTACCCTATCCCTGTAACCCCACATTTTCCATGGCTAATCCACCCAGTTTGCACATCCCTCGACGCTATGGGCAATTTAACATGGCTAATCCACCTGACCTGCACATCTTTGGACTGTGGGAGAAAACTGCAGCACCCAGAGGAAACCCATGCAGACGTGGGGAGAGTGTGCAAACTCCACACAAACAGTCACCCAAGGTGGAATTGAACACACATTCCTGGTGCTGAGAGGCAGCAGTGCTAACCACTGAACTACTGTGCTGCCCATTAGGTGCAATGAAACAATTTGAAATACAATAGAACATTGTTATTGAAGATTTTTCAATAAAACCTTTTCTTGAACTCAATCAATAAACAGAGCAGCTCAAATAAGATAAACCTTTGGTTCAGAGCTTCTTTCTGGTCTATAAATTTGAAGTTCAATCATCCACTTAAAAACAAAATTAAATGAATGTCAACTACTGCTTCATCAGATTATCATGCTGATTTTAGTATGCTTAGAAGGGATTAAGTTCTAACATCAGCTCACCCCCACCTCTATTTCAATTAAATAATCCCTTATTTCCATGATTAAGTTTTTATAAACAACCTTCCTAATTCTGACATAGTATTTCATCATTGTAAAAGAAGTGCAGTCTTTAAAGCCCTGAGTATTCGTCATGCTGTTACTACTTACTATATTGTCACTTATTTTAATTGCCAGATTGGTAGCCCTGCATATTTGAAATTACATTGCAATCCACCATGGGGATTTTCATGGACATTAATACATGTTCTTTGGCCAATGAACTAATTAGCTATATTCAATCTTTTTGAAAAGGATCCCCTCTCCTTTATCAGCCAATTCACACAACTGTTAATTGGCAGGAAACCTAAATAGATATGTCAGTTGAGACTCAGCCTTGAATGTGGGTATCCCAAGTAGGAAAATTGAATGCGTTAGTGTTGTAACTAATGAATGTCACAAAGACATTACTGCACTTGCACAGATTTTTCACAATTATTCAGAAGTCTCATTAGAACTATTTCAGAACTGAAAATTGATACACTTACTGTGTCCTTTGCTACTTCCATTCCTTAAACTGTTTTAGAATAAGTAGAAAAGAATTATATGATTCCATAAGAAGCATTAGGAGAACATGTAACTTGCCATTTTTTTTAGAAGCATAGCTCATTACTTTTTCAGTAGACATTTCATAAATAAAAGATTTTTTAAAAATATTGAAGACTTGTTTGGCAAAATATGCCCATTTTTTGTAATGCAATTTGCAACATTACCATCCTTGTATACAAACATACCATGTAGCCAAATACAGAAACAGTTGAAAACAATTTATCAAACATTTCTGCAATAGACTTACCTATATCTATATCATGTTATTACTTAACTTCAAACGCAAAAGTTTATCCTGAAGATCTATGTAAAATATGGTTTTTATTCATGGCCACATATGTAAGTTGTTAACACTGTAATTTATGCTGGTTATGCCTTCCAAGAGATTTGAACATTTGAAGGGTTGAGGTATATAAAACTGGATACTTTATACAATGCTTTGAGTCAGAAGTGCATATAGGCCACTGAAAAGATGTTGTATATAATCATAAAAAGGTTTGGCTTCAATCTCGGGATGGATTTTAATCCAGGAATTAATTTACATTAATTAAATGACTACCATTACAAAAATGCTTGCCTCGTGGCAAAAATCTAGCACCATCTTTGAACTGCTTTGCCAACATAACAGCGGCATGTCCTCATTCTGTTTTTGCTGCACGAGAATAACCACGAGGTAGTTAAAATTTACTTCATGCTAAAAAGTTTCAATTTCGATAGTTCTCATCTGACTGACCGTACTAACTGAATTCAAATTGATGAAGTGATAGTCATGATAACCCTTATATTGACATGATGCCAAGCCACAGTAGTGGCTGACCAGACAACCACAGCATAAAAATGTCACTTTTGCATCACTGATGTATCGTCTCGCGATCTGAGAACTAAACAATTGCAGCATCTTACAAAAATATTAAGAGCTCAATATATAAAATAGTAGTGCCCATCTGTTCTTGTTATGTTTTATAGATTGTCTCCAAAGATTAATTGCTTCAAACGCACACACCAATATTTTCTACTAAACACATCTTAAAAAGAGACTGCATTCCTTCTGTTAATAGTCATAGATGACATCTCAGAACTGAGAAAGTCAAACCGATACAATATATTGCCTGCACAAAAAGGAAAAGCACTAGTTCTTCATAAACTTGCTTTCAGTGTTAAAAGACTTTTTCCCCATACCCACTCAAGATGGCCGTGCTTCACAGTACTGTATTACAGTAGTCTTCACTGAATTCACTGGATAAAACTCCAGATATAATAAAAGGAATGCTGTTGATGTTCAATTCCGAGTTTCAAAATTCTGCCATTTGAAGCCAACAGTCGGGATTACTATGTCTTTAAATACTCAAACCATCCTTAAAATTCTTCCACAATTTTGCAGTCCTAAACAACCACCATTAAATATGCTGCTGCAGCATATTATAATGTTTCCACCAAATATATATTTTCTTGTTCTACCTACAACAGCCTCCAGTCTAGTTTTAACTAACAAGATTAGGTTGCAGTTATTTAACTTCAATTCGTGACTATATATATCAAGACATCTATTACAAGCCTCCTAATATTTCCTGTTGTTGCTGTTCAAAGAAAGATTTACAGGTGATTTGATTCATACATTAACAGCCAGGTCACATGTTACCTCATAGCTGAAAGAGACCTGCAAGGTACCGCAATGTACACAGCAACAGAAACACATTAACTGCACGTTCGTCACTACACTGCCTGGAAAATGCAGCCGGTCTGGTCTTAGCCCGGCTCTGTTCAGAAATCCCAACTGAGGACACCTGTCAAGCAAAATACATAGTACGCAGAGTGTCCTGGTGAACCTGTACTGCTTTAGCCAAAGCCTGCTGATCCCGGCCGTTACTCTGGCCAGATGTGTGACTCCCTTCAGCGCTGAAAAGGATAGAAAAGTGCAAGATTAGTTTAACTTGTCATTCTATGCTTTACATAAAATTTACAGCACAGAAACGGGACACTGTTCAAAACTAGTTCATGCACTTGACAAATCTGACACCTTACTTCATCAAACTGCATCGAGCACAACCTTGTACTTTTTTTGGCCTTATTTACTTTTCCAGCTTCTCCTCTTAATGCTTCAGTGCTTTTTATCTCAATTGCATGGAGTAAGTTTTGTATTATAACTGCTGTCTGGGACAAAGAAAAATATTCTGAATTACTTTCAAAATTTTTTAGTAACCATCATTTGATGGTAAGGGAAGGAGGATCTAAAAAGGGTATTTATACCAGGAATCAGGAAAATAGCTGAGGTTTCTTTACCAAAGACAGAGGTGCAATCCAGGCCATGGTGACATAACAGGAAGATTTAAAATTGATAGGGCAGAAATGTCGGATAGACTATAAAGTTAACAAGGCACCAAGGACTTTGAAGGAAGTGAAAGTGGAATTTGCAGGGATACTGGTCACAATCTTTCAATCTTCCCTAGACTCAGGAGAGGTACCAGTTGACTTCAGAATCATAAACATTATGGCCTTGTTCAAGAAAGGTTCAAGTACAAGCCCAGCAATTACAGACCAGTTCAATTTCAGTGGTGGGAAGTTGGGTTGGTTAGAAAGAACATTGATTTCTAAAAGGGAAATGGTGTATTTTGAAGAGGTAATAGAAAAGTTTAATGAGAGCAATGCTGTTGATATGGTGTATGTAGATTTTCAGACAGCATTTGATACAGTGTCACTCAACAGAATTGAGCAAAGTTGTATGTCATTAAATTAATAAATCAGTACCAACTTGGATAAAAACAAAAACTGGCTGAGTGATAGGAAACATTTTTTTCAGGAAGTAGACTGGTAGAGGAGTTTCGTCAGGGTCGATACTTTGACACATGCTTTTCCTGATTTTTGTTAATGATCTGGATCTTGGTGTTTCGGGGCAACTTCAAAGTTCACAGATGACATAAAACTAGGAAGTGAAAACTGTGAAGAGGACTGTGTAAACTGTAGAAGGACACAGACGAGTTGGTGGATTAGGCAGACAGATGGCAGATGGATTTCAATGCAGTAAAGTGTGAAGTGTTTTTTGGTTGGAAGAATATTGAAAGACAATATAACATTAGACATACAATTCTAAGGGTGGGGGGTGGGATATGGGAGCAGAGGGACTTCGGGTCTACAGATCATTGAAAGCGATTGGACAGGTAAAGAGAGCAGTAAGGAAAGCATGTAATTTCCTTGGTTTCACAGAACAGCACAGGAGGCAGATATTCAGCTCAGCTGGTCCATGCCAGTATTCATGTTCCATTCAAAGATCCTCTGATCTCTGTATTTGCTCAGTCTATCAGCATTTCTTTCTCTTCCTTTCTCCTTTCTGTATTTACCTAGCTTCTCCTTAAATGAATCTATATGATTCGCCTAAACTAAACTCTATGGTTGAGTTCCACATTCCCATCACTTGCTGGGTGAAGAGGTTTCTAAAAATGGATGATTAGCATTTTTTAAAAATTTGTTGCCCCAAGTGGAAGCAACTACCCTATGTAAACCCCTTTCTAATTCAGAGCCCTTCCAAACCCTGAGTCACCCTTCCTGATTGTAGAGAACAGAGGTCCAGTCAGTTCAGTTTCTCCAATGAACATTAAACCTATTGATTCTGGCACCATGTTTATTGAACTACCCTTATTCACATTTCTGTCTTTGCTTGTTGTGAGACCATGATAATTCACCCAGAAAGGCATGATGGGACTTCTTCAATCTCTGCCAGCAGTCATTTCCATGATGAAAGATCATGGGCCTGAAATGTCAATGTTATTTCTCTACACATGCTACTAGACTTGCTGAGTATTTTCAGCATTTTCTGTTTTTATTTCAATTTTTCAGTATACTCTGCATTTTGCTTTTGTCCAGGTGTCAAATGCTCTGAAGAACCTCTTCAGATCCATCCCAAATTTAACTGTTTAAACCTTTTTTCAAAAATTTGCTCATGAGACAGGGGGTGTGTTGCCCTGGAGAAAGTGGTGGCATGTTTCTTAGATCTCCTCAATTCGATGGACACCCAGCGTTGTTAGGAACGGAGATCCAGGATGGTGACCCAGTGATAGTGGAAGAATGGCGACACAGGTGTAAGTCAGAATAGTCAGTGGTTTGGAGGGGAAGTTACAAGTGGTGGTCTCGCATCTTCTGCTTTTGAACATGTAGGTGATAGAGGCCACAAAGCATTGGTGAGTTATTATTGCCCATCATATAGATGGGGAACACAGCAGTGAAGCAAGTGAATGTTGAAAGTGGTGGATAGGGTGCCAACCAAGCGAGCTGCTTTATCCTGCAGCTGCATTCCCGTTGAGTAAGTTCACCGTATTGCATCACACTCTGAAGTGTACCTTGTAGATGGGGTGGGTAAGCTTTGGGAGACACAACAGGATTTACTCACTGCAGAATTCATAGCTTCTGATGTGTTTTTGTAGCCAAAGAATTCATATGGCTGGTCCAATTCAGTTTCTGGTCAATGGTAAGCGCCAGGATATTGACAGCGAGGGAATTAGTGATGGTAATGCCACTGAACATCAAGGAACAACAATTAGAATCTCTACGTCACATGGTCCTAGTTTAATCTGGTGATATTCCAGATTTATCATTTCCACTCATGACACTAATTTATGTGCTCTCTAAAGTAGTTTCTCAGCGATGTTGTTCCAAGGCAAGCACATTCAAGTTTTTCCAGCCTTTTCTTGGAGTTTAGACCCTCAACTCTAACAGATCAGCTTCTGAAGCACAAAATTCACAGATGAAACAAAACAGTCAAAGTCTCAAAAGTGTTTTCATACCTGTCATGCTCCTTGTCCACCAAATGGTATCTGGCACGGAAAGCTACCAAATGAGCGTAATAGGCTGGAGCTGGGATGGATACTGACCGCGTACATCTGACATACGTGTGACAAAGTTGATATGTGAGGATCTGAAGTTCATCTGCATTGAAGCGATTATCATCCCAAAGAACATGGTAGTGAGATGGTCTGCTTGTCCCCTAGAAAATACAATTATTTACACTCATTTATAATTATTTTCAATTTATTTCTTAAATAATGTAGAAATACAACGGTTAGAAAACAATCTGCTGATGCATTATCTTACGTATTATGTTGGAATCCCAACCAGAATATTTGCACCTATTCGGAAATGTCAAATTTGGGATTCTGATAATGATGTTTTATTAATGTCTTCAAAGGATGAAAAAAAAAGCACAATAGCATGTTTTCATACACAATCACATGAATCAAACAGCATCTGACAGCTGTATAGCCGTCGATACTTCAGTAGATGGACAAATACTGGGATAAAATTACACATCTCTGACTCTATTTGCAAATTCAAAATAGGTTGGATCAAGGCTTTCAGTGACTGGTCTAACCATGCACAAATTTAAAATTTGACAGGTTTGGCAATTGGTTAGATTTCTCTTGTTATCCATTCAAAACTCTCAAAATTCTATTAGAGGACTTTTCAAGCTACTTTTGTCTTCCAGAACTCCACCGTGTTTGCACTCTAGGAAACAGAGCACCCTTTAAATCAAATTGCCTGTTCAGGTTGACGTTAAATATGTAAACATTGTAGAGCAGAGTTTTCTCTTGATATCTTGACCAACATTTCTGCTCAACAAATGTCACTGAAGAGAT
This sequence comes from Chiloscyllium plagiosum, assembly GCF_037043375.1. NCBI lineage: Eukaryota > Metazoa > Chordata > Chondrichthyes > Orectolobiformes > Hemiscylliidae > Chiloscyllium > Chiloscyllium plagiosum. Next base: position 128,739,391 of record NW_028270142.1, on the reverse strand, counting down.
TGGTTAGTCATTTATACTTTTAAAACATTGTTGCTGTTAATCAGCTATTGTACTCAAACTAGCTTGATGTCTGAAGTCCACAGAGACAAACTGATCTTCTTGATTAATATTTTCTTTGCAATATTACACCACTTAAATGATGCATTGACCCAGAGTCAGTAGAATAAACAGTAATGTCACTGGATTAGTAATCCAGAGGTTGAGGTTAACGCTTGAGGGATCATGTTCAGGGCTCCTGGTAGAACTGAAACTAAATAAATAAAATATGGAATACAAAATTCACTCAATCATAGCATCCATAAAGCTATGAACAATTGGAATAAAGACTCCTTTGGTCTACCAATCACTTTCAGAGAAAGAAATCTGCCATGATCTACACATGATTCCAGATCCACAGCATGTGGTTGACCTGTAACTTTACTCTGAATTGGCCTAGCAAGTCAGTTCAAGAACATTTCAGGATCGGCAAATGTTGGCTATATCCACATCCCATAAAAGTAATGTGAAAAAACTGCGTAGTCAAAGCTAGAAATTTAGCTCTTTCAACCCTTTTCATTAAGGAAAATTTGGTCCATTCTGGAGACTTCATATCTTTGCCACAGATTCTATTTCCCTTCCTGCTACTGATGCAGGATGGATCAAACTGTTTAATCATTTTAAAAACAATCATTTTGCATCCACATCCTCCTATTCAATTTCATTGAAGCTTCGAAGCTTCTTTAGAACTTGTGGTAATCATTTTTGGGATTTGGACTAAAACTAGAGGTAGAGAGATTTTGGACAATTCTATTTGTTTTTTGAAAGAAAGGTTAGAAAACATGTTTAAATCGCTGTTCCAAATTGATCAGTTACAAGACAACATGTGACTGCATATGCTTGGGAGAATCCCTATGGTGTTAAAGGATCAGATGTTTATACTGCTGAGTTTCTGACAGGCAAAGTTTTTTTTAGTTTTATGGCAATTGTTTTAGTTTTGACTTTAGAATAGAAGGTTCAAAGTTAGTTCGGAAGAACTCAGTTCTGCTCAGAAGCGAACAGTTCTCTCCTAACACAGCATAGATTCACAGTTCAATTCAGGGGAACCAGTCATCTTAGAAGTGGTACCTCGCCTGAAACTTCCAAAACAGAAAAGTTTGAATAAAAATAGAACATAGAATGTTACATCGCAGTACAGGCCCTTTGGCCCTCGATATTGCACCGACTGGTGAAATTAATCTGATGCTCATCTAACCTACACCATTCCATTATTATCCATATATATATATCCAATGCCCATTTAAATGCCCTTAACATTGGTGGGTCTACTACTGTTGCAGGCAGACTGTTCCACACCCCTACTACTTTGAGTAAAGAAACTACCTCTGTCCTAAATCTACCACCCCTCAATTTAAAACTATGTTCCCTCGTGTCAGCCTTCACCATCCGAGGAAAAAAGGCTCTCACTGTCCACCTTATCTAACCCTCTGATTATCTTATACGTCTCAAATAAGTTACCCTCTCAACCTTCTTCTCTCCAATGAGAACAGCCTCAGTTCCCTCAGCCTTTCCTTTTAAGATCTTCCTTCCATATCAGGCAACATCCCAGTAAATCTCCTCTGAACCCTTTCCAAAGCTTCCATATTCTTCCTATAATGCAGTGACCAGAACTGCATGGAATACTCCAGGTGGTACCTTACCAATGTCTTGTACAGCTGCAACATGACCTTGTGGTTCTGAAACACAATCCCCCTACCAATAAAGGCTAACACACCATATGCATTCTTAACAACCCAATCAACCTGGGCGGCAACTTTCAGGGATTTATGCATTATGATACCAAGATCTCTCTGGTCATACACACTGATAAGAGTTTTACCATTAGCACAGTACTTTGCATTCCTGTTATTTCTTCCGAAGTGAACTACCTCTCACTTTTCCCCATGAAATTCCATTTGCCACTTCTCAGCCCAGCTCTGCATCTTACCTATGTCCCTCTGTAACCCACAACATTCTTTGGCATTATCCACAACTCTGTAACCTTAGTGTCATCTGCAAATTTACTAACCCAACCTTCTACACCCACCTCTAGATCATTGTGGCACACCACTGGTAACTGAGCTCCAGGATGAACATCAACCACCAGCCTCAGTCTTCTTTCAGCTAGTCAATTTCTGATCCAAACCGCTAAATCACCTTCAATCCTGAAACTTTGTATTTTGTGTAATAGCATACCGTGTGGAATTTTATCAATGCCCTACTGAAGTCCATATACATCCCATCAACCGTCTTACCTTCATCCACTTGTTTTGTCACCTTCTCGAAGAACAGGAAGGGTTTGGAGGGACATGGACCAGGTGCTGGCAGATGGGACTAGATCGGGTTGGGATATCTGGTCAGCATGGATGGGTTGGACCAAAGGGTCTGTTTCCATGCTGTACATCTCTATGACTCTATAACTCAACAAGGTTAGTGAAAGCACAATCTACCCTTGACAAAACCGTGTTGACTATCCCTAATAAAATTATTCCTTTCCAGATGATTATAAATCATATCTCTTATAACCTTTTCCAACACCTTACCCAAAAGTGAAGCAAGGCTCACTCGCCTACAATTACCAGAGTTGTCCCGACTCTCTTTCTTAAACAAGGGAACAACATTTGCTATCCTCCAGTTTTCTGGCACGACTTCTGTTGACAATGATGACAAAGATTGAAGCCAAAGGCTCTGCAATCTCCTCCCTGGCTTCCCAGAGAATCAGAGGATAAATCCCATCTGGCTCAGGGGTCTTACCTATTTTCAGGTATTCCAAAATTGCTAAAATCTCCTCTTTGCCAACCTCAATCCCATCTAACCTTGTAGCCTGTATTTCCGTATTCTCACTAACATTGCCCTTTTCCAATGTGAATACTAATGAAAATATTCGTTAAGCACTTCCCCTATGTTCTCAGAGTCCACATACAACTTTCCACTACCTTTGATTGGCTCTAATCTTACCCTAGTCATACTTTTATTCTTGATATACCTATAAAAGGCCTTAGGGTTTTCCTTGATTCTATTCACCAACAACTTCTCATGTCCCTTCCTGGCTCTTCTTAGCTCTCTCTTTAAGATCTATTCTGGCTAACCTATAACTCTCAAGCTCCCTGAGCCTTCACACCTTATCTTCACATAAGCCTTCTTTTTCCTCTCGACAAGAGCTTCAGCGTCTTTAGTGAACCATGGCTCCTTCTCTCGACAACTACCTCCCTGCCTGATAGGTATATACTTATCAAGTTCAAGTTCAATCTTAAAATTGTTAGAACTGAGAAAGTTTAGGCCATCACAATGTGAAAGGTTCATTCCAACAGATTGCAAACTAATTGTAAAAAGTCTCAAAGAGAAACAAACTGAAAAGTATCAGATAAATAAATATTTAAAGCTGCAAAAGAAGTAATATTTCCCTGGCTATTGAGTTTCTATAATAAGGTAGTGCTGGAAAACAGACTGAAAATTTGTATTGGTGTTTGTGTTAATGGTTTATTATCTAGCTGCGGTTTTCTCTCCTTTAGTGCAGTAAAGTTATGTTTTAGATTAGATACTCTACAGTATGGAAACAAGCCCTTTGGCCCAAGTCTACACCGACTCTCTGAAGAGTAACCCACCCAGACCCATTCCCCTACCCTATATTTACCCCTGACTTAACACTATGGGCAATTTAGCATGGCCAATTCACCTGGCTTGCATCTTTGGATTGTGGGCAGAAACCAGAGCACCCGGAGGAAACCCATGCAGACACGGGGAGAATGTGCAAACTCCACATGGACAATCGCCTGAGGTTAGAGTTGAAGCCGGGTCCCTGGCGCTGTGAGGCAGCAGTGCTAACCACTGAGCCAGTGCCACCCACAATTGTTCTATTGAAAAAGAACACCTGCAGTGTCATGTCAATATGTTTCAGTGAGCAACCACGTAAACGAATTACAAAATTTAAAAATAAGCCAGGTTCCATTCTGGGATCTGACTTGTACAGTAATACATCCGTCGAGATCACATTACACTTAAGGCTTTCTGCACCAAGCTGCACATCATTGTTCACTACCTGTCTTAGACCATTCACGACTGAAACCTTCAGCTATACTGACCTTTCCACAGCTCTTCTACTCCACATGCTCTAACCCTCAATTTATCCAAAAATTCTGTTACCCATATTCTATGGTGTACCAATCACCCATCAATTTTATCCCCATCCCAAATTAACTCTCCCAAAACCTTTAAGTTTCTTCTGATTAAATTTTTTCATGGTTCTGCTTCCCCACTATTATAATTGCATCAATTCAATTTCTTTAAACTTTGGCATATGGTGCATTCGTCACTCCCTTTGTCTAATAAATGGAAGTTATGACAATCCCACATGTCAGTATTCCTTACTTAAACAAGCTCTCTACCTGCTGTAACCACCTTCTACACAATCATCTTGATCAAGCTTGTAAGTCTCAAGCTTGGCTCAGCACTGCTTTTGCACCTTGTTTTCTTTTCAAATTAAAGAGATAATTGAGAAGTGCAAAATGATTATTATTTCTAAATATGATTGATGTGGCACTTGTGAACATTCTGGCGTATCCTACATGATTTCAGAAAAGGAAACAATCAATTACTTGCATAAGCATGGAAGTGAAATGTTTCCAGATCAAAATGCAGGTCTACAGGCAGAGGAGTGAAGAATTAATGAACTTTAACTATGTTCAGACACAGACAGCATTTTGGATCACCTAAAGTTTACAGAATATAAGAGGAAGTGAGCTAGGAGCATACTCAAATTTGTAGCTAACAAAACTTGGATTGTTGGCTAATTGCCTTTGGGATTTTTGTTTTTTGAAAACCTACCTGAATGCCAGCATGGCTGCAAAGGTAAAAGTCAAATTCTGATGGGTGCGTTATTTTTGTATCCACTGTTGTGCCTGCTGGAATATTGCCACTTTTACCAACCTATAAACAAAAAGCAAAACTTGGGTGATTAATACAAATCAGCACAGGGTACAATGGAAAAAGCCAAGCCCAAAGATGGTTGAATTTAAACTATTCATATACAACTTCTACCTTTTCCAGAGAATTCTGTGGATTGAGGATACAAGATTAAATAACTGGGATATCATCCCTTCTTTCCAGAGACCAAGGATTGCATTCCCCCCTTTCTATTAACTGAATGTTACTGCAATATTTAATAAAAGGTTACTAGTCTTCAAGACTCCTGGATGAAATCTTGCTGAATTTTTAAATGATGTCTGTCCCACACAGAGAAATACTAATGCAGATCTCTGAGAGATATATGGCCCAGTTAAATTTCACAGCCCGTCACGAGCACATTGAATGTACATTTAAGACCATATTGAATTATAAATTACTCTCAATTATCTGCACGAAAATCTAGATTTTTTTTCACCTTGCTAAAATCAAACTCTTCTTGTCACAGGGTCCCAGGGATTCTATTTCCCTTCTTGCCACTGGTTCAGGGTGGATCAAACTGATCATTTTGAGAACAATCCACAGCCTCCTATTCAACTTCACTTGAAGCTTCTAAAGATCTAAGCTTCCTTAGAACTTGTGGTGATCATTTTAGGGATTTGGATTAAGAATAAAGGCAGAGAGATTTTGGACAATTCATTTGTTTTTTTTAAACGCAAGTTCAGAAAACATATTTAGATCACAGTTCCAAATTGATTGGTTACAAGACAACATTTGACTGCATACCACCATGAATCCAATTCATATTAAGATATTAAAACAAACAAACCCTTTCATTCTTGTCAGTACAGAAGAGTCTGGTGTGATGCCGTTTTTGAACTACAATAAAAGTAATGCCAGGTTGGTAGTCCTTTTCAAGCTTAATACAGGCCTCTCGAATAGCTAGCAACTCATGATGAAGCACCTATGGAAGGAGTGCACAATCACGTTAGGGTTATTTGGAGAAACTGCAATAAAAACTTTGGAACAAAATACATCGATACAGGACATACAGATAAACATAAATTCAAATAATTTCTTTTGAACACAAAAACAGAATTCAAGTATAAAATTTATATGTGAGCAAAACTATGTGGATGATGCCACCAATAGTTACTCTTTTCAAATCAAACAATTTTCCAATACCAATCTAATTCTGTTTAAATTACAAAGCTTTCAAGCACATACTATTTTACAGTAGGTTAGAAAACTGACCTTTGCATAAAGTACATTTAGCAGTCTATCAACATAAATAATTTGGTTTTATTTTTGAGGCTTTAATTATCTGGTTCAACATTCCAAGAGAAAAAGCTCCATTAAAGGAATCTTTATAAATTTTTCATTTTACACAGAAATTGACTCACGGCAGTGTAAACACAAAGAATAACTACTTAATTTGATTGTTCTCTTTCCCACATTTTCTGCCCTATGTTCATTTCCGTTCCATTTTTCTTCAGCTTTTAAAATTGAATTTTGTCTTTTGATCACATCTATTTGGGACAAGTAATATTTAAAAGCAGTGAAAAACTCAAAGACAGCCTCACATCCAAGTATGTATCATCATGTATCCCACAAATGACAGCCTGGGGACTGGTCACCATTGACCAGAAACATAACCAGGACAACCAGAGAAAGGGCAGAGGCTGGATATATTTTGTAGATTGGCTCCTTTCAATCTTCTAAAGCCTCTCCACTACATAAAAGCCACTACATGCCACTAATGGGGTTGGTGTATGAATACAAATGTGAGGTTGACACTGTTTGCAATTTTTGAAAAGATTTGTAGCTCAGGCAGAGGTTCAGTTTGTAAGTTTGCTCACTGAGCTGGCAGGTTTGTTTTCAGCCCATTTACCAACCTCTGAGAAAAAGAATCGGAAATGTATCACCCACCCTAAGAGACCAAAACACAAATAGAAAGCAGGCCAGAACTCCAACGCTTCATTAGAGACTCACTGATGATGTTACCTAGCATGGTGACTAAACATCTGAAAACAAACCTGCCAGCTCAGCAAGCAAACCTTAATTCAACTGTCTATTCAAAATGGTTTACTTGCTCAGCACCTCATCTATTCATTCAAATATACATTTACTCCACCACTGACATACTGTGGTTGCAGTGTGAACTATCTACATCCAGGAACTTGCAATTGCTTCTTCGGCAATACTTCTCAAATTTATAGAACCCATCACTAACACTGGCATTGGAAGTTATATTTTACTTTAGAACAAATGAGATCGGAAGAAATAAACAAAGGATCCTAAAAAGAGAGGCCAATAATCCACTATAACAAGATCATTCCCTTCATCTTTTTTTGTACATTTTCCCACGGAAGTAGAACACTCATGTTTATTACTGGTGCCAAGAGCTAATTAACAGAAAAACAGTAAATTTAAAGAAGTGAAACATATGACATTCAAAAGTGGAAGTGGTGTCACTTTATTAATTATGGAGTCAGTCACAACAGCAAGGAGAGATGATATCGTGCAAGGGTTGTCAAATGAGGCTTTGTGGGTAAATTTTAGGAATAAAAGGAGACAGTGACACTGTTAGTAGTATATTGTAGGCCCCAAACAGTCAGCAGGCAATTCAGAAACAGATGTAGCCAATTCACTAAATCATGTAAAAACAATAATATGGTAATATATTGGGGATTTCAACTACCCCAACATTAACTGTGATAAACGTGACATAAAAAAGGTTTAGAGAGGCAAAATTCTTGAAATGTATACAGAAGAACTTTATATAGCAACATGTGGATGGTTCAGAGCTGAATCTAATTCTGGGGAACAAAGCCAGACAGGTATTCAAGGTGACAATCGGAGAACATTTTATTGATAACGGCTTCAATACCACAGAAAAGGAGGAAGACGGGTCTGCAAAAAAGCATTTTAGATTGAGGTAAGACAGATTTAATTAAAACAGGACAGGATCTGGCCAAAACAGACTGGCAACAGTTATTTGAGGTTATACAGAGAGCAGACAATAAGAGGCATTCAAACAAAGGTATGGGGAGAGTACACATCCATGTTCACTTTAGAGTGAAATGTCAAAGCAACATGCCCAAAGAACCTTGGATGTCTAGGAATATTTAGACAAGGAGGAAAAGAGAAGCTTTAAACAGGTACCAAGGGTGAAAATCATCAGAAGCCCTAGTGGAGTATAGAAAGTGCAGGGGGAAACTCAGGAAAGCAAGTAGGAGATCAAAGAGGATGCATGAAGAAAGAAGACAGGCAAGATTAGGAAGAATCCCACCATTCTACAAGCATATCAAGGGGGAAGAGAATAACCAGGGCAAGAGTTGGGCCCATTCGGAGACAGGGACATCTGTGCATTAAGTTGGAGGAATTGGTAAAGACTGGACAAGGAAGTTGCAAGCACAGAATTCAAGAAGATGAACTGTGAAGTTCTTGAGCAGATTGATACAAAAAGATGGAAGGTACTGAAAGTTTGAGCAGGTTTAAAAATGTCAAAGTCCCAGCTCCGGATGAGATGTATCCCACGCTGCTGCAGGAGCTAAGGGAGGAAATAACAAGGGCTCTGACATATATTTTTAAAATGGTCTCTGGCCACAAGATAAGGGCCAGAGGACTGAAGGACAGCTAATGTGATTCCACAATCCAAGAGGGGTTGTAGAAATAGACCAGGGAGACCAGCAAGTCTCACATCAGTGGTAGTAGGGAAAATATCAGAGAAAATAGTGAAGGAGAAAATTAAACTCCATTCAGAGTGAAGTAAGGTTTGATCAGGAATAGTCAGCATAGCTTTGTCAGTGGGAGGTCATGTCTAACAAATCTGGATGAATTTTTTGAGTTGACCAAGTGTGTATGATGATGGTGGGGCACTTAAATTGTTTACATGGATGCCAGTATGGCCTTTGGCAAGGTCACACATGGGAAACTGATAAACAGTTAAAGGCTAGTGGGATTCAGGGTAACTGGGAAAGTTAGATCCAAAATTGGCTTAGTACCATGAGACATGGGGTGGTGACAGAAGGCTCTTTGTGTGATTGAAGCCCAGTGTGCAGTTGTGAACCAAAGGGATCAGTACTGGATTTCTTACTGTTTGTGATCTTTATAAGTGATGTAGATGATAAATACAGACAATATAGATTAGCTGGGCTGGTGACAATGAGGAAGGAGGTCTTAGGTTACAGTGGCAGATGGAATCTAACAGTGATAAGTGAGAGATGTTGCGCTTCGGAAGAAATAATGAGACAAGAAACTACTCAATGAATAGGAAGCTCAGAAGGAGGAGGATCTTGGGGGTGCTTGTCCACAGATCCCAGAAGGTCGCAGGATGGGTTAACTTGGTAGTTAAGGAGGCATACAGGATGATTACCTTTATCAGTCGAAGCAAAGAATGTAAAAGCAGGACGGTGATTTTGGAATTGTACAGACATTTGCTCAGGACACAGGAGTACTGTGCTTGGTTCTAGTCACCACACTATAAGAAGGATGCAACTGGACAGCAGGTTCACCAGGATGTCATCTGGGATGAAGCAACTCAGCTATGAGGAAAAAATAATTGTATAGCTGAGGGTGTTTTTTTTGGAGCAGAGAAGGAGAAAGTGATACTCGATAGGGGTATATAGATAATGAGGTACAAGGTGAACAGAAAATAATTGTTCCCCTTAGCCAAAGGGTCAATGACAAAGGGGTACACTTTTAAAGTGAAAGGCAGATGGTTTAGAGAGGATCGGAGGAAAATATTTTTCACCCAGAGTGTGGTGGGAATGTGGAATGCACGGCTTGGAAGAGTAGTGGGTAGGCAGGTGACTTGACAACCTTTAAAATTACTTGGATAAACATTTCAAGGTGTCATAGTCTTGAACATTATGGGCCTAGTGCAGGAAAGTGTATTTTTGGCAATTCAGACGCAATGGGCTGAAGAACTTCTTCTATACTGTATGATTCCTCACAAAGGATTATAGCTCTTGTTCTTGTAATTGACCTGTTCTGTCAGATCTTCAGATCATGATCTGTGAACAATCTCCACATACCTGCCATTACCTCATTCATAAATTCTTTGAGGGGGTCAGGCCAAGTGATCTACTCTTGCTCCTGCTAACCAATGAAGCAGTAGTTCTTATATTTATCAGACTTGAGGGGTGTAACCAGCAGCAGTGGGCCATTCAGCCCATTGGGTATGGCCCATCATTCAATGAGATCATGACTGATCTGATAACCCTCAACTCCACTTTCCTGTCTTTTCTCCATAGCCTTTGATTCCCTTACTGATTTCAAGTCTACTCTGCCTGAAATTTACTTAATGACAGCCCTTTGTGGTAAAGAATTCCACAGATTCACTACCTTCTGCGAGACCTTCATCGCAGTCTTAAATATGGAATCCTTTATTCTAACATTATGCCCTCTGCTCCTAGATTTTCCCACAAGGGGCAACAAGCTTTCTGCATCTACCCTGTCAAAGCCCCTAAGAATTTTCTAAGTTTCAATAAGATTGTCTCTCACTCTTCTGAACTCCACTGAGTACAGGCCAACCTACTCAAACTCTCCTCATAAGGCAGTCTCTCGTAGCAGGTATCAGCCTAGTGAACCCACTCATGAGTGCCTGCAATGCCAGTACTTTTTCTTAGATAGGTGGACCAAAACTGTTCACAGCAAAGTATTAGAACTTGCAGCTAATGTAAAATTTATTTTTCCAAATTGGATCTTTGTTATACTGAAAACTCTTTGTCCCGCTTCTCAATTAATTTTGCAGGTAGCACTGCCTGAGATTTTAAAAACCCCTCCTCTATAATTCAGTTAGCTTGTCAGCAGACAAGCATTTTCCATGCAGAAAAATTACATGACTCCATAAAATCTACATAAAACATCAACTCCATTTTTGATTCATCAGTCAGGCTAATATCAGATTATGCAAGGAGAGGTGATTTTTTTTTCTTTAAAAATCATGAATGATAATCCACTCAATTGGTAACAACTATGCACAATCTTTAGCTGCAATTGGCTTGTAAATGTGCAGCTCTTAAGTAAAGTAAGGTACCACTTCCATTAGGTTAGTACATTTATAGATTCAGCAGCCTCTTTAACCTCAACTAGCTAATAAAACTCAGTTGAACGACTGAGCAGAGTCACCTAAACTGTTGCTTACCTGTTGAAACTGTCCTTCTGAAACTCCATCTCTATAGAATATAATGCGTGTCGGTTTGAAGCGAGTAGATTTGTAAAATTGAATGAGGAGTTCTCTGACCATGAAAGCAAGGTCCTGAATGATCTCCTGCCGATGCTGCTGTACACGGACTGTGGCACAGTAACGACTTGGATGAGCATCCATACTACCGACCACCTAAGAAAAATGATGGAGGATGAAGGAGAAACAAGCCTAAGGTAAGCTTCAGTATTTAACCAAATTACATTCCTATAGAAATATAGCACACAAGCATGTCAGGAAGTTTTAGAAGTAATGCTTCAGTGAAACTGCTAAATAATAAAAACAGACTTGAACTAAACAAAATATTTACACTTGCAAGGGAGAAATGCAGAAAGATTGTTTTTAAAATAATGAGCATGCTCAGCAAACAATGCTGAGCAGGTCCTTACATTTGTGGATCATTATAAAACATCACACAAAACGTGCTTCAGAATTGATAATCCAAATTGCCATTGCACTAAGTATTGGCATTTTTAGCATGCGGCTAACCTATGTTCTATGCATCTAAATCAAAAAATAATTTATCAAGACTTGTGTGAAATAATTAATCATTTGAATGGATTTGGGTATAGAATATAGTGTTTCAGTCTTTGATGGATTCTTAGAATCTAACAGCAGAGCAGGAATGTAAAATGAAGGCTCCAGTTTGGCTATATATTTTCTCAGAGTCTTCACAAACTGATTTTAGCATTTTGCAATTGGTTCTTGAATATTTACCACCAATAAAAGGACATTAATTCTCTTTCGGCTTCTCAGCCTAAATGGAAAGCATACATTTTCTAACCACCAACCGTACTCTATTGGAGAACATTTTAAAAAAGCAACAGAAATTCAGGTTAGGAAAGATTTTTAAAAATCATGACAATTGACATTTCAGAAGTTTAAAAAAAATTTTTAAATTAGTTCGAAGTATATTCTATTTGAGTACACTTCAAATGCAAATTAAGCATTGGTGAACAAAAAAATAAGTTGAGTTTACCAGCAAGGTAAAACATTTTTATAACCTGAACATAAACTAGTTAGATTAGGTAAAACTAGTGTAAATCATCATCTTTGAAGTAAAAGAACCACTAAAACAATGCTTCAACAGAGATTTCTATGGACAAAGCCAAAACACAACCTAAAGTAATTGAATAATTGAGAAATAGAAACTATCCAAATCTGATAAGGTTGAACCTAAGGGATGGAGATATTGTATACATACAGATTTTTAGGATGCCTTTTAAAACAACGGTATAATGGGAAGATGAAGTGGTTTTGGAAGATATTCAGAAGACCACACTGCTTGCAAAGAATAAAATAAACCATCGAAGAGGTTAGGAATCTCACTTCAGATTGACACTTGGCAGATTGACCTTACATTCATATACAAATCACACTATTTCAAATTAAAAATTGTGAAGCAATAAACAGAATGTAACTAGAAACACCGGTACTCACTGCAGCAATGGAAGGTTTCTTCCCATCTCCAGCTGGTGGATGTGTTACATCTGCACCCAGAAATATCACTGGCTGCTGAAATACTGCAGGTCTGGAAAAATACATAGGGATAGCTCCAATAATTTCCATAATGGAAGCACTTTCCAATAGTTTTCCTCAATAGGTCAGTCAATTTAATGTGAAAACTGAATATTAAACACAAACTCCCATTTCCTAAACATACGTTCAGCATCATATGACTTAGAAGACCAACTCGACAGTGTATGAATGTACCGTAAAATTCTGTTTTCAGTATCTCCATTGAATTTCTGCTACAAACATTCTTTAGACTTTCAACATACAATATTTTAAAACAGTTGTCACCAGTGGAACTTGGCATATTGGTTGCAACACAAGAAACTTGTATACTTTTCCTTAGATAGACACAGGTGCCAAGTTAAGCCTCACAATCTATTGTCACGGAATTAACAACTGCAGGAAGCATTCATTTAGTTTTGGCATATTATACAAAATATTTTTTAAAAAAAGCAATATTGAATCTATTTACCGCATTTCTTTTTAAAATATGTTATTTAAATATTGAACATGTATAGATTTACATTAGTCTTCATACTTGGCCTCAACTGTTCAGCAGTAGCAGCAGGTGACTGCCTCAATTTGGCTGTAGCATACTAACCTAATTCGTGGTACAAGCCTAAATCCTATCAAAAGTGGTGTATGTAAACCACGATTAAAAGTAATTTTACTATGAAAATACGATACACTGTCGAAGGGACCGTCTGTCAGGTGAAGGTCTCTCCCTCACCTTGACAAAACATTCTACAGCGCTATTTCATAGGACAGCTAGAGTAACCTACCTGGTTTTCTGGTTTACATTTATTGCTCAACAAAAATAAAAGTCACATTATTAATTAGTTATTGGGTTTTCCTACATTACTACACAACTACACAAACTATTTCATTAGCTGTAAAGCACTTGGATGATCGGAGGTCACAGAGAGTGCTACATAATGTGCAAGTCCTTTCAGAGCCACATTCTCAAAGAGACTCGCTACCACAGCCATATCTCCTTCCTCAGCACCTGCCTCTTAGCCTGCTGGACAAACTTTCCTCATTCCTGAAGAAGGGCTTATGCCCGAAACGTCGATTCTCCTGTTCCCTGGATGCTGCCTGACCTGCTGCGCTTTTCCAGCAACACATTTTCAGCTCTGATCTCCAGCATCTGCAGACCTCACTTTCTCCTCAAAGATTTCAACCTACTGCGAATCCTCTTACAAGGATGCCTTCCTTGAAGAAGCTCTCTTCCTCGCTCTACAAAGATTTCAGTGAGTCCCTCTCTCACTGCACCCCCCCAGGTCATCTCCTCTGCACAGAAGCTCTTCAGCCACATTCTCAAACAGACTCGCTACCACAGCCATATCTCCTTCCTCAGCACCTGCCTCTTAGCCTGCTGGACAAACTTTCCTCATTCCTGAAGAAGAGCTTATGCCCGAAACGTCGATTCTCCTGTTCCCTGGATGCTGCCTGACCTGCTGCGCTTTTCCAGCAACACATTTTCAGCTCTGATCTCCAGCATCTGCAGACCTCACTTTCTCCTCCAGTTAGATATGTTGAGTCAACCATACTTGCTTACTATATCTGGAGCAGATTTCATATATGCTAAATCGTGCAATACTGGAGTACAACATGGGCAGGTGTCAGGAGTATCAGATATTCAATACAGGTACAAATAGGATAAAACAGGAACCAGTAAGCATAAATCAAAGAATTATTGTTGCACAGGAGGCCATTCCCACATTTGTGCCTGCGTCAATAATTAGCTAGTGCTGATCTCCTGCCTTTTCCCCATATTCCATTACTACCCCAAAAAACTATCCAAAGATCTCCTGAATACCTCAATTGAATCTGCTTTCACCATATTTCCAGTCAGTGCATTTCATATTCTAGTAATTTGCTGAGTGAAAATGCTTTATTTTCCCCAAACCACAGATGCGATCAAAAGCTAAATTAAAGCAACTTTTAAAAAACTTTTCTCACTTTACACAGGAACGATTATAAACCAAAATTATCAAAATGGTGTAAAGAACAAGTGGGGAAACAAGAAAGAATCAGGATGTTGGCAGTAAGATGATTACAACAAGCAAATAGAGAAACAAAGAATCTGAACAGAGTGCAAAGTTTTGGCTGACAAGATGACACAAACTCGTCATGGGCTCTGCTCCACAACTTTGGTCTCAAAAGATAATGTAATCCATTAAGGAAATGTAACTTTATGAAACCTTGCCTTGAGAAAAAGCCTGACATTTTGGAAATAAAACTTCTAGAAATCAAGTCAATTAGCAGGGACAGAAGTTCAACTGACCTTCCTTGTGGCACCAAGATGTTGTTGACACCACCTAGTTTAACATTGATCTTCAGACAGAGATTGGAAAGTGTTTGAGGAGAGGTTTTCAGCACATTTTTCACCTGCACGCATTGCGTTGCCATGCCAAGTAATGTGTCACCCACACGCTTAACTTCCGCTGTCAATGAAACATGCCACTTATTACTAAAACTATTAATTGAATTACAGTTCATTCTTATTCAATATTTAAATACACGATTAAAATAATATAGATGGTGAGACATAGCAAAAATATCACATTCAACTACTTCAATGATTTAAACTAGTTCAAAATTATGACTGTTCTGTTCCTAAATTTAATTTAACATTTTATTCATATTTATTGATATCCTTATCTAAAAGAGATTCTTTTTCTCAAATTTCATTGGATGCAGCACCCACAATCTTGTCAGATAGAATCACAGATTCCTACTATTGTTTATGATAAAAGTATTTTGTGGCTAACTCCTGAATGACACATTTGAAAATTGTGCTCCAGCTTGTTCCAAATTTCTCCATCAGGAATTAGTTTCTCCCTCTATCCTACCATCTTTAAGCAACTAAATTAGACCACTTCAGCATTCCAAATGAAAAGACATGCAGGTTATATAATCAGCCTCCATAATTTAATCTCTTAGATCTCAGTCAGACCAATCCACACTGCATTTTCATCTCCCTTCCGTATAAACAAAAGTTAATATATTCTTGAATTGTGGGATCCGAAGACAGACACAACACTTCAGATGGATTCCGACCAAGGCATTTTAAAAATGATCATAACTGATGTCCCTCTGTTTAAACAAACATTTTATATCAGAGCACTAGTATTTAGCATTTGAATATATGGACGACAAAATATTTTCACTTAAAACACAAAGTAAAACTGAATTATCTTTTTATGTTACAGACTAGGTAACATTCTTCTGCAAGAATTTCATTCACTCACAATGTGCCTCATATTCCTTTGAGCCCTCCAGTTCCCAACTACACACCCTTTAATGACTCAATCAATGGTCATTTGCAAATTAGTGATACAATTCTCTGCTCCCTCGCCAAGTCATTGATTCTATCGGGTGAAATGCTTGAATTTTAGGAAGCTCTATCAGTCATATCCTTCATCCTCACACTGAGTTCTGCACTATAATTACAAACTCATCACAAGGAATGCTGGGAATTATTGGGAAATAGACATGTTTCTTAGCTGAGGTGGCCACTCACAATCTCCCAGATCAGATGTCAACCAATTAGGTTCAAAGTGAACTACCCACCACCAAGTGTGCCTACAGTACCACCCTAAGGTTTTCTGAGCAAGATGGGTCAGCTGTGGTAGCATTCTCAGTTTAACTGAACTGGATAAGCTATCACATATTGCAATGGCTCAAAGTCAGATGAGTAACTCACCTGTTGTCTCCCCAACATCTGTCCCAGGCATAAGATGGTGATGGAATATTCTCCACTCGCTTGGATGGTTGCAGCACCGACAACACTCATGAAGCTTGACACTATCCAGGACAAAGCAATCCACTCAAATAGCACCTCATCATTACCTTCAACATTCATTTCCTCCCCTACCAATGCACAGTGGCAGCAGTGTGCAACATCTACAAGGTATGTTATATTAACTCACCAATGCTCATTTGACAGCACTTTCCAAACTAGTGACTTCTACCAATCTAGAAGAGCAAGAGGAGGATATACATGGGAACACCACCGCAAGCAAGAGCTGTCCAAGCCACAGACCATTCTGACCTGTAACTGTATCACTGTTGCTTCAGTGATGACACTTTGACAAATCCTTGGAACTTGCCTTCTAACAGCACTGTAGGTGTTCCTATGCCCCAAGTACGCAATAGAAGGAGGCGGCAGTGAGTCATCACTTTCTGGTATCAGAATGGACAGTGAAATGCTGGCCGAGCCAGTGATGTCCATATCATTTAAAAAGTAAAAAGAATTCTCACCCCGAGTCAGAAGCTTGTTAGTGCAAGTCCATCCATAGACTGGAGCATAAGATCCAGTGCCAGGACAATGCAGCACTATAGGAAGTGTCACCTTTTTGTTGTGGGTTCTGTTCGCCGAGCTGGGAATTTGTACAACCACAGGGAAGCCAAGACTTCCTAGCAGCACTAGAATGCACACTCAGGAACAATGGACCGACAGAAGAGACACAACAAACAGTGAGACAAAGTATCATACCTCTGATAACAAGGAAAAGACAAACACATAACCTCAACACCAAGGAGAGAGAAGCACTAAAATCACTAAGAAACGATAAGAACATAATCATACTACCAGCAGACAAAGGCAGAATGACAGTCATCCTGGACAAAGCAGACTACATACAAAAAGTGCAACTACTTGCAGATACCAACACCTACCAAAAGAGGGAGTTTGACCCCACCCCACAGCTCACCAATAGGATAAACAACACACTGAGGAACCTACAAAAAAAACGGACAGATAACCAGGTGTGACCTACAGAGAATGAAACCTGAAAGCAACAACACCCCCAGATTCTATGGACTACCTATAGTGCACAAACCAGACATCCCACTCAGACCAATAGTATCACTATCAGGGTCACCACCACACAAACTGGCTAAAGAACTACAGCAGGAACTGAAACACCTGATCAGCGGATCCAGACACCCTATACAATCAACACAGGAATTCTTGGACATCATCAGAAATATACACATAGACAAGGAAGAAACCATGGTCTCATTCGATGTAACGGCACTGTTCACCTCTATCGACAAAATCCTAGCCATAGAAACAATAGCCAACCTGCTGGACATACAGAACAGACAACAGGACATTGAACCTATCAACAAAGACGGCATACTCAAACTACTGGACTTGTGCCTCACAACACACTTCACATTCAACAACTAAATATATGAACAAATCAATGGCACACCCATGGACGCGCCCATCTCTGGACTCATAGCAGAAGCGGTAATGCAAAGATTAGAACAAACAGTCTTACCGCAAATTCAACCCAAACTCTGGGTCAGATATGTGGATGACACCTTTGTAATCATTAAAAACACAGAAATAGAGAACACACCGGATCATCAACGCCACACTCACAGGAATCAGATTCACTGGAGAGGAAGGAAAGGACAACCAACTCCCATTCCTAGACGTGATGGTACAGAGAACACCGAACGGAGAATTCACCACAAAGGTACACAGGAAAGCCACACACAAAGACCAAGTCCTAAACTACGAAAGCAACCACCCCAACACACAAAATAAGTTGCATCAAGACACTATTCAAAAGGACAACACACTGCAGTACACCAGAACTGCAAAAAGAGGAAGAAGAACACCTATACAATGTATTCGCCAAAAACGGACACCCGCGCAATTTCATCAACAGATGCCAAAGGGAAAGACAACAGAATGAGGACATACCGCAACCCAAAGGACTAGCCACACTACCATACATCAAGAGCATTTCCGAACTGACAGCCAGACTACTGCGGCAACTAGGACTCATAACAGCCCACAAACCAACAGCCACTCTCAGACAACAACTCACCAAGACGAAGGACCCGATACCCAGCATGAGCAAAACCAATGTAGTGTACAAAATCCCATGCAAGGACTGCACAAAACACTACATAGGACAAACAGGAAGACAGCTAACGATCTGCATCCATGAACACCAACTAGCCAAGAAACGACATGACCAGCTCTCCTTAGTAGCCACACACGCAAATGACAAGCAACGTGAGTTTGACTGGGACAACACTACTATTATAGGACAAGCCAAACAGAGAACAGCCAGGGAATTCCTAGAGGCATGGCACTCATCCACAGATTCAATCAATAAGCACATCGATCTGGACCCAATATATTGACCACTGCAGCGGACAGCTGGAACTGACAACCGAAGCGGTAGATTCAAACCACTACAAGTGCCGGAGGAAAGATCACAGAAGCGCTTCACAGGAGGCTCCCAAGCACTGAGGATGTCACCTAGACAGGGGACGAAACGTCTGCATCACAAATTCCCAGCTCGGCGAACAGAACCACAACAACGAGCACCCGAGCTACAAATCTTCTCACAGACTTTGAAGTGTCATCTTTTAAATGAGGCTTTAAGCCAATGTCTCATCTGTTCCCCAAGGTGACCACTGCATCACTTCAAAGAACAGCAAATGACTTATCCATAGTGCACTGGAGAATAAATAATCTAACCAAATGACTAGGAATTAGGTCACATCTACTTTTGCATTTCTTCTTTTTCAAAAATAAAATGCACACAGATCACTAACATTGCGAATATCTTGATAGTTATATTACAAACATTTTTCAATGCATGCTCACGGGGAAAAAAATAACTTTGGAAACCATAAAATACTCAAAACACTGACCATAAACTGGCGTTTTACCAGGAAGCACCACCACTACCAGCTGAAGTCCTGCGTAGGTATTCTTCAAGTGCCTGAACATAGGTTCCACACTATCTGCACCTTGAGCATATTTACAAAAACAAGGTTGGCCTTGTATTGGCATTCCTGCATCTCTGGATATCTTCCTTAATTGGTCTGTGAATGCTCTGGACAGAAGCAATATAATTGGTGAGTAAAAGCTTTTTGATTACAATTTTAAAAAGCTAATAATAAACAATCTGGTGGGGAGCAGTAGAAGTAATAGGGTTCGAATTATCTCAGTTTCTTTTTAGTACTTGGCATTAATGGTTGATATAATTCAAACTTGAAACAAAAAACTTTTTCATATTATTTCAAGGTTATGGAATTATAGGACACCCTACAGTGCAAAAAGGGGTCATTTGACCCATCAAGTCTTGTACTGACCCTATGAAGAGCATCTCAACCAGATCCAGCACTGCCTGAGTGCCTAATCTAATTTTTTGGGTTGTGAGAGGAAATGGGAGCACCTGGATGAAACCCACACAGACACTGGGAGAACCTGCAACCTCCACACAGACAGTTGCCCAGAACCTTGGTGTTGTGAGGCAGCAGTGCTAACCACTGAGCTACCATGCTAGAAACATAAAAATGATAAGAGATGGTGCTGGAAGATTCTCAAATTTGCCCATCCGTAAAGCATAAGGATCCTTCAGTATCTCAGAGTAATGTTGAATGTGATCTTTGCCCAACATCCACACACGCACATCTACTGGGATGACAGATATCGGAGCCTAAATCAGAGGCTAATTCTAACTGGCATATTATAAGGGAGCTGAGATTAACAAACTCAGCATCCATGAGGAATTAAACATGGACCCTTTTGGCTGTATGGTTTAGTAATTATTTATATAAAGTTCTCCACTCTTTTTTTCTCCAAAAAGTTAGATAATTCATCATGCTCAACGTTTTCCTAGTATTTAGATGTTCACTTGCAATGCCAAGGCTTATGAGGCTTTTGGCCAAGTGCTGAAAAATATGATTAGAATAGCTAGTTGCTTCTTTTTGATCAGCATAGATTTGAAGGGCTAAAGAGCCTTTGTGCCATAAGACTTCTATAACAATATCTCCACAACTACACTGTCAAGACACCTCATGATTATGTACGTTTCGATCTATCACTTCTTATCTTTCTACTTAGAGGAGATTTTTGTGCACCACCAAGCTCTTGCGTTTCACATCTGTTGAATTTCTTGCGTACAAGTTTGGAAACACTGGATAAAATATACTGCTTACTTGAGTGTATCTTCTCTGCATTGCCTCTGTGGAGCAAAACAGGCAATTGCCCAGACTTTCACTTCAATGCCTGTATGAAACTGTTTTCCCCGCATATCCCACACACCCTGAATTGGGGTAGCAATTGTCTTGTTCTGCAACAAAAAATAAAAAATAGCATGAAAGCTGGAACATGTCAATGTCACACACTTAATTACCAACTAGCTGGAATGGCTTTCATGAATTTCAGAATACTGTTGAGTGCTATTTACTTTCTAAACCATTTATGTATGTTCAGAGGTACAGTAGTTAACTTCAATTAAACATCTATGCTACACAGGTCTGTTCCAAATCTCCAAAGTAAAATTTATCTTACACTCTCGGCATTTTTCTCAATGAGCAATTGTCACAAAAACTTAACTGTCACAGGATTTTTTTTCCAATCTAAGCAATTCAAAATTTAATCTTTGCCTGAGTGATTCATAGACTTCGTAAAAAAAAAAGCAAGTTTCCAGTTTATGAGCTTCACTAACTGTTGCCAATATTTTTGTTTATTCATTCATAGGATGCGGGCATCTTGGGACGAGCCAGCATTTACTGTCCCTCTAGTTCCGATGAGCTGCCTTCTAAACTGTGGCAGCACCCTGATTGAACTGACTGGGATCATTCTGTTCAACAGATCAGCCAAAGAGGAAACCTTTTTAAAAGCATTGATAATTTATGAGAACTTAGGAAACTTCAAGAAAATTAATAAGCTGTGATATAAAAGCAAGACAGTGCAAATGTAAATCTGAAAGAAAAACAGAAACACACAGGCCAGGCAATATCTGCAGAGAGAATTGGACTGAATGGTAATTTTGTTTCACTCAGATGCTTCCTGACCTGTTCTGCTTTTTCAGCGTTTTCTATTTTTATTTGAGGTGCTGCTTAACTTTTCAAACATGTAGATTTTAGCAAAGCTCAATATTCCAACAAACTTGACAAACACTTGAGGGCAGAAGGACAAAAAAAATTCCACTGGGTGGCAAGGTGGCTCAGGGGTTAGTACTGCTACCTCCCTGCCAGGGACCCGGGTTTGATTCCAGCCTCTGGCAACTGTCTGATTGGAGTTTGCATATTCTCCCCATATCTGCATGGGTTTCCGCTGGTAACTCCGGTTTCCTCCCACAGTCCAAAGATGTGCAGGTTAGGTGAATTGGCCAAGCTAAATTGTCCGTAGTGTTCAGGGATGTGCAGGTTAGGTGCATAAGCTAGGGGGAAATGTAGAGTAATAGGGTAGGGGAATGAGTCTGGGTGGGTTTTCATCGGAGGTCCGGTGTGCACTTGTTGGGCCGAACAGCATGTTTCCACACTGCAGGGATTCTATGATTCTTAAAGAAATGAGGAATTAGCAAGCTAACTATAGTACAATCAATCAATCAGTTTTGTAACCTTTAAATAAAATGCCTCAGCATTATAGAGACTGCACTGAAGCTGGGTTAATGCTTCAAGATTTCAGAAAATAAATTAATTTAAGCAGGTTTCAAATATAGCAAAGTTCCAACTATTGATTAATGGTTTGTCTGCTCATTTAGCAATATGAAAGTCCTTACCCGACCACCGTACAACAAGGAAGGTGCCTGAAGAACACGACCTGGTACATCTGTCATGTCATCTCTCACTCCTATCCCAAATTCCTGAACATAGGGGTCAGCATTAAAACTCGCACTTTTCATCTGCAAGGGAAGAGCCTTCTTTGAATAATTGAAGCACACATCTGCACACAGAAAATAACTTGGTTCACACTATTATAATATTCGGTACAGCATCTATTGGCGCACGAAGCAACCTTAAGCCATAAAGAAAATAACTGCAGAAATAAAAATTGAAATTGCGGGGAAAACTCAGGAGGTCTAGCAACATCTTGAAGAGAAAGCTGAGTTACATTTTGGGTCCAGTGACCTTTTTTCAGAAATGATAACTCTGCTTTCTCTCCACAGATGCTGCCAGACCTCCTGAGTTTTTCCAGCCATTTTTGTTTTTGTTCCTGATTTCTAGCATCCGCAGTTTTTTTTTGTTTAGTGAAGAAAACAATTACAATTATTTCACCAGAATGCATTCACCAAATTAATCACCATTCTGTTCGCTGTGATTACAACTTTCAGTAGTGTTGTGAAGTCAAAAAAGAAACCTGAAACAATAGAAATGAGAGTTCCAAAAACAATCTTACACTATCGGGCATGCATTGTATACCTACACATCAGGAAGATACTTCCATAGCAAGCCAAATATAAGCAATATTAAAAGCAGTATTGATGCATGCGTAAAATTATGAAGGGAGGGAGATTAATGCATTAATTAAATGGACAAAATTAAGACAATAAAATTCAATGAAATTAATTTAATTGTGAAAAGCTAGAAACAATAGAGGTCACAGGTACACATCACTAAAATATCATAACAGGTAATGAAATCAATCAATCAATCAATAAAGCTGTCTGTGCTTCCTTCTTGAATTGTTTCAATCTTGGGAGTGGAAGTAATATTACCTTGCTGTTAGACAGCATGTTCCAAAATGTTGACCCAGCCACAATGAAAGAAAAGCAATTGCAGTTCCAAGTCAGAATAGTGCACAACTTGAAAAGCAACTTGCAGTGGCGGGTTCCTTTGGATTCCCTGGTCTGCTTGTAGAGATCACAGGTTTGGAAGGTGTTGTTAAAGAAGCCTCGGTGAATTACTGCAATGAATTTTGTAGATATTAAATCCTGCTGCTTTTGCTCAAAAGAGTGGATAGTAAAGGTAGTTTTGTCCTGGATGTATCAAATTTGAGTGTTGCTGGAATTGCACTTGGCAAATGGAGAGTAATGCAACACTTCCGACTTGTGCCTGGAAGATAGTGGGCAGGCATTAAAGCACAGTTAATCACTGCAGAATTCTTAATCTCTACTCTTTTCGCACCAGTACTGATACAGCTGATCCAGTTCAGTTTCTGGTGAATGGAAAATCCTTGCAAGTTGACAAGAGGACTTCAGCATTACTAATGCCTTTGAACATCAAGGGGCGATGGCTCAGATGTCTTGAAGATTGCCACTGAATAGCACTTGTGTGGCACAAATGCTACTTGTCAGTTATTAGCCCAAGTTTGGATGTCTTCCAGGTCTTACTGTATATGGGCATGGAGCACTATGGTACCTGATGATTTGGGAATGGTGCTGAACATTGCACAATCACCAATGAACGTTCTGCCTTCATTGGTGGGAAGGTCATTGATGAAGCAACTAAAGATGGTTGGCTGAAGGACACTACTGTGAGGATCTCCGACAATGCTGTCCTATGCTTGAGATAATCAGGTTTCAACAACGACAACTATCTTTTGCACTAGGTACGACTTCCAACTAGTAGACAGCTTTCTCCCCAATTCCAATTTTACCAGGGCTCCTGGCTGCACATGCAGCAGTTAACAAAATAATATCGGAGTTCTCAAAGCTTTGTCTCCAGGAAAAATTTAAGCAAACTAGGGCTGCAGTGAATGAAATTCAGCAGGTTTAGGGGTAATTTGATCAAAGTACTCAAGGTATAAGGGATGCAAATATTCAGACGAAGTATGTCGCAGCTGGGAGTCTAGGATTCAGGTACAAAAATTCTGGTTCTCATTTCAGATTACGAGAAATTTACAAAGATATTGTAAAACAATATGGCAAATATTTGAAACTAGTTTGTAAATTTCTAACTCTAAATTTGAGATCCATAGATTTCTGCTGGGCAAAGGCATAAGGAATACTGGTAAAGTTAGGTACGTGGACCCCAGAACTGAATGGCAGAAAAGGTTAGAGCTGCTAGATGGCCTCCTGCTATTCCTTTATTACTCACCAGTTTGCTGATCTCATCTTGTCTGTCTGGTGCAGACCTGGCAGTGGCTCTAATCATTGTTGAGGTTTGATTGTCGGTCAGTTTTTTTATACATCTCTGCCCAGCTACAATGTTACACACCTGGGAAGAGATCAATTAAACATCAATAAAGTCCAATTTAATTGAATTGTACAAATCTCAAGTATCACTTTAAAATCATGGTTCCATTCAGGAATTGTTTTTTAATTACACAAAATTTGAAAAAAATCTAAAACTTTCCATTGATACTAATAAGTATTTTTAGTTCATACTTCCAACATAAGAGGTTTCACTTCTAGATTTATGACATTTACAAAATAAATAAATGGTTTGATAATGAATTACAAAGGTGCACTCTTCTCTCTCACTCTCAGGAGTAAATGTTACATTTCTTATCCAAATATTGCATCAATATTTCAAGTTTATCCTAATCAATCACTCACTTTGATGCACTGAGTACAATATATGCTCGAGATCACAGCAAGTCAGATAGCTAATGCTTTGAGTCTAGATAACTCTTCATCAAAGCTGAAGTGAAATGTGCAGGGGGGACAGAATTTATGCTACAGTGGGGTGGAGGGATGTGGCAGTGGTGGGGTGTATAGTGCTGGTGGAGAAAAGATGTTGATAGTTCAGATTAAGTGATCAGAATGAGAGAATGGCAGAACAATGGTTATCTAGATTTGAATGTTGCTGTCTCTCCATGGATGCTGTCTGCCTTGATGTGGTCTCCAGCATTTGTTGTTTTCATCATCTGCAGTAATTTGCTCCTACTCATTCTGATGCATCAGATTTGCTATCTCTTAATTCCTCAACAACCTTTAATGCCTAATGTTCAACCAGAAAACAAAAAGTCTGCTTTCCTAACACTCAATATAGTATTTTTTTCTTTAAACAGAAACACTCACAAGGCTTTTGAGTTATTAAAGGGATCACACAAATATTTTACAAATTTACCAATTTTTGGGAACAAAGATTTTGTAAAAATAGGGGTACATGGGATATGGGGTACTACTCATGTGGAAATTAATAAAACTGACTAGTTTGGCTCAACAACCTTTTTCTATATCTGTGTAATTCTACATAATATAAAGTGATCAAAAATTATCATTGGATAAAAGTACTACATCACATAAGTGGAGTGGAGAAAGTGATTGGTTAAATAGTGAAGCATCTCAATATAAATTTCTGTAAACCGCATTGTGTTCCTATTCACCTTTGTAAAGGGCATGAAAGTTTATATAGGATTGTATATGTATCACACTGACAGAAATAATTCACAATTAGTGTAGAAAACTTATATTAAAAGTGTGAATGTTTATTTAAGGGATTAGAAGACAAAAAGGCAAACGTCCTTTTCTATCCAATTCCCAATCTTATCAGTGATATTTAAGGGGGAAAACTCAAACTGAATAGGAATCGTGGTCAATCTAGCATCTGTGATGAGGGAAAATCAAATGAGAGAGTTGTGCAAGGTCTCTGACAACTCCAGTTGCAGGCAATAGTGGCAGGTGTATGTACTCTCACAATGTTGTCTGGCAATGTGAAACTAGATGGGGAAGGTTGGAAGAAACCAAAATAGGAAGGAAACATGGGAAAAGGGGGAAAACAGTAGAAAATCTTCAACCAACAGACCTGGTGCAAAAGCAATTATTTTATTTCATATTTTTAATAAGAGATTACAAAACTGACATGCCTCAAGAGGAAGATACGTATGTTTTTGCTCCTGTCCAACTTGTAGACATGGTAAATGAGGATAGCGAAGATTTAGTTTGTGCTTGTCCTTGAAATATTGTGCTACCGTGCATTCAACAGTCTGCCCATTCTCCTGCTGAAGTGGAAATCTAAATACATTCAAATGGTAAAACAATATCAGAAAATTTTACTCAGACATCAAAACTTGCAAAACAAAACTATTTTAACCCTTTTTAAAGAAAAACACTTGAAGGGGTCAGAGAAGAAAGTATTTCAAGAATGAACAACATTTTAATTAAAAATTACCTTTAAATTAAACTCAATTCAAGGAATTATAATAGCCAAATTATATCTGTTAAGTGTAAATATTTATTGCAACATAGATGATGTTTCCAAGCTGAAATGCCTTACGTTTGATGGCTTGCTGGTCTTCTGGTAACATTGCACACTCTATACTTTCTTTTCATTTGTCCACAATGAGTGATCTCCACTTTGAGTCCTGCAGAAAGTTAAATCCAAATTTTAACAACCCACCAAATGCTAATATTGTTACTGCACTAACTGCAAAGACAGTGCAGAACCATAAAATAAAAAGTACATCACCACTCAGCCTATTAAGGGTATGCGTTCCCACAGCCCACCAAATTCTTACCCTTCATGTATTTATCCAAGTCAGCATTTGAATCTGCTTCCAGCACAACTGCAGGCAGTGCAGTGCAGATCAATCACTGCATATATAAAAAAAATCTTCTTGTCATCTTAGGCTTCTCTGCAAATCATTTGAAACCAGCAACCTCTGGCTATCAAATCACCTACAACTGAAAAAAATTTTGTTGAACTGCTTAATCAAAACCACTTGACTTTGAACACTACTAAAACGACCCTTAAACATCTCTGCTTCAAAGAGAACAATTCTAGCTTCTCCAGTCTCTTGACATCACTAAAGTCCCTCATCACTACAATCATTGGAGTAAATTCCTTTTTCAATGTCCTTCAAGCCTCAATATAATTCAGGTTTTGCACAGAACTGCTCAGAACACTTTTGTTGAGACTCACTGCTTTTGTACTCAACCACTTGTTCATAATACCAATTCTTTTTTGAACAGGTCGAGATGAACATATTTTGCACAGATTTAACAACCCAAAATTAGACAAAGTTTGGGAGAAGGTTTGTAGCTCGGGTGCTCGTTGTTGTGGTTCTGTTCGCCGAGCTGGGAATTTGTTTTGCAGACGTTTCGTCCCCTGTCTAGGTGACATCCTCAGTGCTTGGGAGCCTCCTGTGAAGCGCTTCTGTGATCTTTCCTCCAGCATTTATAGTGATTTGTATCTGCTGCTTCCGGTTGTCAGTTCCAGCTGTCCGCTGCAGTGGTCGGTATATTGGGTCCAGGTCGATGTGCTTATTGATTGAATCTGTGGATGAGTGCTATGCCTCTAGGAATTCCCTGGCTGTTCTCTGTTTGGCTTGTCCTACAATAGTAGTGTTGTCCCAGTCGAACTCGTGTTGCTTGTCATCGGAGTGTGTGGCTACTAAGGATAGCTGGTCGTGTCGTTTCGTGGCTAGTTGGTGTTCATGGATGCGGATCGTTAGCTGTCTTCCTGTTTGTCCTATGTAGTGTTTTGTGCAGTCCTTGCATGGGATTTTGTACACTAGAAGAAAGTGAGGGCTGCAGATGCTGGAGATCAGAGCTGAAAATGTGTTGCTGGAAAAGCACAGCAGGTCAGGCAGCATCCGGGGAACAGGAGAATCGACGTTTCGGGCATAAGCCCTTCTTCAGGAATGAAGAATTTTGTACACTATATTGGTTTTGCTCATGCTGGGTATCGGGTCCTTCATCTTGGCCCGGACCATAGAACAGGACCACACACTGCAAAAAAAAACGGCACTAAAAGAAAAAAATAGCCAAACTAACACACAACAGAGAGGACACCACAACACACTCCTGGGTTAGAAACCTCTCCCACAGACAGCTCACAGACACGGAAAGAACAATACTGGCCAAGGGACTCAACTACAACCACAGGGACGCCAAGACAGCAGACTTTCTAGCAGCACTAGAATGCACACTCAGAAACAATGGACTGACAGAAGAGACACAACAAACAGTGAGACAAAGTATCGTACCCCTGATAACAAGGAAACTCACCAAGACGAAGGACCCGATACCCAGCATGAGCAAAACCAATATAGTGTACAAAATCCCATGCAAGGACTGCACAAAACACTACACAGGTCAAACAGGAAGACAGCTAACGATCCGCATCCATGAACACCAACTTGCCACGAAACGACACGACCAGCTATCCTTAGTAGCCACACACTCAGATGACAAGCAACATGAGTTCGACTGGGACAACACTACTATTATAGGACAAGCCAAACAGAGAACAGCAAGGGAATTCCTAGAGGCATTGGCACTCATCCACAGATTCAATCAATAAGCACATCGACCTGGACCCAATATACCGGCCACTGCAGCGGACAGCTGGAACTGACAACTGGAAGCAGCAGATACAAATCACTATAAATGCCAGAGAAAACATCACAGAAGCGCTTCACAGGTGGCTCCCAAGCACTGAGGATGTCACCTAGACAGGGGACCAAACGTCTGCAACACAAATTCCCAACTCGGCGAATAGAACCACGACCAAAATTAGACATCCAGCTGGGTTTCAACATCAGCAGAACTAGATTTAACAATCATCTGTAACCTCATGGTCTAGCATATCCCCCAGTCCCTCACTGCCATTAAGTCAAGAGATCAACCCTCGTTCAAAAAAGAGTGCAGGAGGACATGCCAGGAACAAACATACCCAAAGTTAATGTCAACCTGGTGAAGTGACAACACAGGACATCTTGCTTGCCAAACAACAGAAGCAGCTTGTAACAGAGAAAGCTAAGCAACCTCTTAACCAACAAATCAGTTTGAAGCTCTGCAGCCCTGCTATATCCAGACATAAATGGTGGTGGACAATTAAAGCAACAGAAGGTGGCTCCACAAACACTCGCAACATCAATGACAGTGGAGTCCAGCACAAAATTCAAGGCTGAAGCATTTGCAACTATATTCAGCTAGGAGTGTTAGATGGATAATCCATCTTAGTCTTCTCCTGAGGTCCGGATCATCACAGATGCCAATCTTCAGCCAATTTGATTCACTCCACACAACCAGAAGATACAGGAGTAGAATTAGGCCATTCGGCCCATTAAGTCTGCTCCACCATTTAATCATGGCTGATATGCTTCTGCACTCCATTCTTCTGACTTTTTCCCATAAACCTCAAATCCCTTACCAATCAAGAACCCATCTTGGTCTTAAATATACTCAATGACTTGGCCTACACAGCCCTCTGCTGTAATGAACTCCACAGATTAACTACCTTTAGGCTGAAGAAATTGTGCCTCTCAGTCCTAAAGAGTTGTCCCTTCACTTGAAGGTTGTGCTCTTGGGTCTTAGTCTCTCCTAGTAGCAGAAGCATTGTCTCCACATCCACTCTATGCACCAAAATATCTGCAACTGGAATCATTCAATCATTGTTGAATCTTCCAATAACATTCTGGGGTTACCACTGACCAGAAACTGAACTGCGCCAGCCATATAAATAGAGGCTTGGAACTCTCTGCCGAAAATAACTCAACTTCGTCCTCCATGTCCCCAATGCCCGGTCCATCAACTATAAGGCACTGGTCAGGAAGGTGAAGGAATACTCTCCATGTGCCTAGATGAGTGCAACTTAAACAATACTCAAGAAGCTCAACCACGCAGGACAGAGCAGTTCACTTGACAACCATTCACAAACACAGTATGTCATAATGATTTACAAAGTGGCAAAACTGTTGGGGAAGCAGACTTGATAGTAACTTTCAAAGACAGGCAGGATAATTACCTGAAAGGGGAAAAGATTTTCAGTATTATAAGGAAACAACAGAGTTGTTAGATAATTTTACTTAACTACCCAACAGATAGTATGGGTTAAATGGTCTCCTCTAAGCTGTAACACAATGATTCCATTTCCAAAAGTAACCTTTGCAAAATAATTTCAAAATAGCTTATGAACTCATCTTGATGAATCCATAGTCCTATGCAGGGGCGGCACGGTGGCTATCACTGCTGCCTCGCAGCGCCAGGGACCCGGGTTGGATTCCAGCCGCGGCTGACTGCCTGCGTGGAGTTTGCACATTCTCTGCATGTCTGCATGGGTTTTCTCCGGGTTCCTCCCACAGTCCCAAGATGTGCAGGTCAGGTGAATTGGTCATGCTAAATTGCCCATAATGATAGTTGCATTATTTAGGGAGCAGGGAAATGGGTTTGGGTGGGTTACTCTTCGGAGGGTTGGTGTGGATTTGTTGGGCCAAAAGGGCCTGTTTCCGCACTGTAGGGATTCTAATCTAATCACTCCTAGTCACCCAATCAGTTTATAACATGAAAAACTTTCCAGTAGAAGTGAAACCCATGTGTTCTTTCTTATAATATGCAGACTTAGAATTTGGGTGGCACTAGCAAGGTAGCATTTGTTGTGCATCCCTAAGTCAGGGTTAGACTTCAGTCATGTGTAAGCCTAACTAGCCAGTTTCTTTTTCTGAAGAGCATCACCGCAGCAAGTGATACATAGCAACAATCTGATAACATCATGTTTTTGCTGTCAGTTCATAAATTACTAAATTTATTGTATTCCACTGCAAAACTCTTGACAGTTTTCAACCACTGGGCTAAATATCCAGTACCATTAGAATACCACATCCCAAATGGCCTTTTAATACCATAAGCTCTCAAATAATATTGAGAACTGCTTAGTCTACTATAATAAACAAAACCCTAAATATATATTACACACTAGCATATTAAAAATAAAATGCAGTTGCATTTGGTTCCTATACTCACCTTTGATCTCCTTGGTGAACTTCACTCTCTGGGAGTCAGTTAATGGTTTCTGCTGCTCTTCAATATTTTTAAAATCCAAAACTTCACACATGAATTCAATCACTGGTTGGGCTTTATAAAACGCTGTAGCAGATACTGAAAACCGAAGGAAAAAAATATAAACTCACACTCTCTCTCTTTTCCTCTGAAGCAAATATCTGTTCTCAAAATATGCCACATTGCCATATATGATGAACAAATGCAATATTTCCATGCTGTGACACTCAAGGACCAATTGCAGCAAAGAAAATTCTACAGATGCTGGAGATTTTGAATAAAAACAAAGCTCTGGATAAACTCAGCACATAGAGTCATATTGCTTTAAGTCCAATAGAAATCACTTTATTGGGTTTGTATTATGTATCCCCTAATAGTCAGCAGGAAATTGAGAAACCAATTTGTAAGGAGATTTCAGTTAGAATAATAGGGTGTAATGGTAGGGGATTTTAACTTTCCAAACATAGACTGGGACTACCATAGTGTTCAGGATTTAGATGGAGAGGAATTTGTTAACAATGTACAAGAAAATTTTCTGATTCAGTATGAGGATTTACCTAATAGAAAAGGTGCAAAACTCGATGTACTCTTGGGAAATAAGGCAGGGCAGGTGACTGAGGGGTCAGTGGGGGAGCACTTTGGGGCTAGCAACCATAATTCTATTAGCTTTAAAATAGTGATGGAAAAGGGTAGATTGGATCTAAAAGTTAAAATTCTATATTGGAGGAAGGCTAATTTTGACGGTATTAGGCAAGATCTTTCAAAAGCTAACTAGGGGCAGATGTTTGCAGGTAAAGGGATGTCTGGAAAATGGGAAGCCTTCAAAAATGAGATAATGAGAGTCCAGAGACAGTATATTCTGAAAGAAAAGGCTGGTAGGTGTAGGGAATGCTGGATGACTAGAGAAATTGAGGCTTTCATTAAAAAAGGAGGAAGCATGTGACAAGTATATACAGGAGAGAGCAAGTGAATCCTTAGAAGAGTATAAAGACAGTAGGAGTATACTAAAGAGGGAAATCAGAAGAGCAAACAGGGGACATGAGATAGCTGTGATTGCTGGGCCCCTTGCTAAGATATCTGTATCATCGATAGTCACAGGTGAGGTGCCAGAAGACTGGAGGGTGGCTAACGTGGTGCCACTATTTAAGAAAGATGGTAAGGAAAAGCCAGGGAACTATAGACTGGTGAGCCTGACATCAGTGGTGGGCAAGTTGTTGGAGGGAATTATGAGGAACAGGATTTACATGTATTTGGAAAGGCAAGGACTGGTTAGAGATAGTCAACATGGCTTTAAGTATGGGACTTCATTTCTAACAAACTTGATTGAGTTTTCTGAAGAAGTAACAACATGGATTGATGAGGGCAGAGTGATAGACGTGATCTGTAAGGACTTCAGTAAGGCATTCGACAAGGTTCCCCATGGGAGACTGGTTCGCAAGGTCAGATCTCATGAATACAGGGAAATCTAGCCATTTGGATACAGAACTGGCTTGAAGGTAGAAGACAGGTGGTGGTGGTAGAGGGTTGTTTTTCAGAGTGGAGGCCTGTGACCAGTGATGTGCCACAATGATCCGTGCTGGGTCCATTACTTTTCGTCAATTAATGTAAATGATTTGGATGTGAACATAGGAGGTACAGTTAGTAAGTTTGAAGATGACACCAAAATTGGAGGTCTAGTGGACAGTGAAGGAGGTTACCTCAGACTACAAAGGAATCTTGATCAGATGGGCCAATGGGCTGAGGAGTGGCAGATGCGAGGTACTGCATTTTGGAAAAGCAAATCAGAGCAGGACTTATACACTTAATGGTAAAAACCTAGGCAGTGTTGCTGAACAGAGACCTTGGAGTACAGGTTTATAGTTCCTTATAAGTAGAGTTGCAGGTAGATAGGATAGTGAAGGTGTTTGGTATGCTTTCCTTTATTGGTCAGAGTATTGAGTACAGGAGTTGGGAGGTCACGTTGCAGCTGCACAGGACATTGGTTAAGCCATTTTTGGAACATTGTGTGCAATTCTGGTCTCCTTCCTGTTGTGAAACTTGAAAGGGTTCAGAAAAGATTTACAAGAATGTTACCAGGGTGGGAGGGTTTGAGCTATAGGGAGAGGCTGAATAGACTGGGGCTGTTTTCCCTGGAGCATTGGAAGCTGAGGGGTGACCTTATAGAGGTTTTCAAAAATCATGAGGCATGGATAGGATAAACAGACACGGTCTCTTCCCTGAGTTGGGTGAGTCCAGAACTAGAAGGCATAGATTCATGGTGAGAAAGGAAAGATATAAAAGGGATCTAAGGGGCAACTTTTTCACGCAGAGGGTGGTGCATGTATGGAATGAGCTGCCAATGGAAGTGGAGGAGATTGGTACAATTACTACACTTAAAAGGCATCTGGATGTGCATATGAATAGGAAAGGTTTAGAAGGATATGGGCCAATGGCAAATGGGACTAGATTAGGTTTGTATATCTGGTCGGCATGGACGGGTTGGACCGAAGGGTCTGTTTCTGTGCTGTACATCTCTATGACTCTTCTTTGGAACTCAAAGTACAGGTCAACTGTAGTAGTTGCAAGCAGAATAAAGCTCCATCTTCTCTGCCCTGATAGATACTATAATCCTAACCTGTAAAAAGCAAACCTACAGGCAATTTTATTGTTCCATATCTGAGTTAATGTGTGTGTATATATATATTTATATATAAAATCTTGTGGACCTTCTGTCTTTAACAGTTTGTACTGTGACTTTGACAAAGAAAGAGGTCATTAATACTCGCTCAGAAACCAAACTAAAAGTCCAGTATGCACTGACATGCATGAGTTATGTTAAAAAAAATTATGACAACATAAAATGATGATTTTGTGTGTGCAGTTGGTATGGTATATTTGGGTACTCAAGCCATGGTTAAACTTCTGATCTACCAATGTATGAAGCAAAGCCTTATCTCACTATAAAAAAATCAGGAGGTCTAAAGGAGATTCTAGAGGGTAGCCAGAAATCAATTTCTTCTCAAGGGCAATAACAGATGGGCAATAAATGTTGGCCAAGTCAGCAACACATTCAGATATTTAAGTATTCTAATTTGTGGTGTTATTTCATGAGTTTAAACATGGGTTAGAACAATAGTTTGGGCAATTACAATCTATAGCTAGAAAGAGCAAGTGAAAAACTGGAAGGCACACGGCAGTTAGCATACTAAGTCATAAAAGCAGAAATATCGAGCTAAAGAAACCATGTGGATAAATCGCTAATCATGCCTGGGTATTTTGTCGTCATGCTTAGTTTTGGCAGAAGCAGTTTGTCAACTGATTGGATTGCTAAACCTGTACCCATTGTAAAAGGATCACTTCACACAAGTAATATTCACGTGGTTAACAATAGATGTGCTACGTCTATTTGATGAAAGCTCAGCATCTGAACATGAAATGGTTTTCACATTTCTTTCAACTAAGGTTCACTTCAGATGTATTCAATACTTAAGGTCTGTTACTTAATCTTAAGGAATTGAGTTGGTGGATGGTTGCTGCAGTGATGTGAAGCGAAAGGGTAACGTTGCTATAGTCCCAGAGGAACACAGAGCTGCTCTCTAGAGATGTGACTGATGGTGATTTAATCGTAAGGTCAACTCACCTCAGGTGACTGGAGACAGTGAGGACAGTCCTTCATGATAACCTGAATTGGTGCAGGAATCAACTCATGCTTTTGCACCACTCTGCATCACTAACCAGCCACCTGACCAACTGAGCTAACCGATCGCCAAAGTGACGCATCATGTAAGTACAAAATAATAAAATGCTGCAGATACTAGAAATCTGAAATGAAACTAGATAATGCTTGGAAAAACTAAGATCAGACAATAGCTGTGTACGAAAAATACAATATTTCACACTGGAACTTTTTAGGTCTTCTGTTATGCCTCAATAAAGGAGAGTAGAAATGAAAAAAAAAATTAAGGTTTATTCCCATATGGGCAATACAATGGTACGACATACTGAAAGGGAAAATATGAAACATGTACAATGAGTTGAAGAGGTATCCATCAGATATAATGGAAATGATTTGGATGCTATTATTCACCATAAATTATCTAGTTATTTGGAAAATGTTAGGAAAGAGGTATATCAAGTAAATAGGTGTATTTTCTTGACAGATTTGCTCAAATTACGCTAATCTTGCAAAGATCATTAACAAACACGCCGACAGAACGGTGTAATTTTGACACTAATTTTGAAAGGATACTGGGGTACACAGTTTTGAAAGGATACCATCCTGACCTTCAAAATGCTTTGTATAATTAACCATTCTTTACCACAAACAGGGTTATAATTATGAAATCATGAAGTTAATGCAAAAGCTTTACCTGATTCCAGCAGCTCCTAAGTTTGGGTTAAAATGGATGAAATTTTAGTTTGTCATCAAAATTAGATCAGAAGTTTAACCATGGTTTGAATACCCAAATATACCATACCAACTGCACAAAAAAATCATCATTTTATGTTGTCATAATTTTTTTTAACATAACTCATGCATGTCAGTGCATACTTGACTTTTAGTTTGGTTTCTGAGCGAGTATTAATGACCTCTTTCTTTGTCAAAGTCACAGTTAAAGACAGAAGGTCCACAAGATTTTATATATAAATATATATACACACACATTAACTCAGATATGGAACTATAAAATTGCCATTAGTCACTCTAGCACATTCACACAGGTCAACATCCATCAAATGCAGAAATCACTGCGCATAACTGTTTAGAACTTTAGCTTCAACGAATTTGCATTGAGTGTAAATTTCAGTGCTATTTTGAGTCAAGTCTCAAGTGAACATTTATATCTAAAATAAAACTGAATTTGAAAAAAAGATAGCATTCGACATCTTGGGCCATTATTTCCCTCAATTAAAACTGCTATAATAAAAAAGACTGCCTCACCAACCAAAGTATTTGTTGGAGGTAATTCCCTCTGCATAAATTGGATACTGTGTGCCCCAATATTGCAAGAGTCACTACACTTGAAAAAATACTTGATTGACTGTAAAGTACTTTGGAAAAACCAAAAGTTTGTCCGATGCGCAATACAATCACATGGCTGTTGATTCTGCCCATTACCAAAATTAAACTGGTGAACACTAGTCAATGTAGCCCCATGGTTACATTTACTAGAATTCTCAAACATGTAGCACTAAACTCATTAATCAATGTAATTAAATAACCAAACACATTATACAGGCACCTCAAAATTAGATCAAATGAAAGCAGTAAGAATTCTATCTGAAAAACAAGAATAAATTCGTTCAATACATTAAACTCTGAAACCTACCATCAATATTAAGCATCATTTTCCACAATGAAGGTCTGACTGACTGATGAAATCCAAACCACACTTCCCTGCCCCCTCCCAAGGGATTAGAGCACCCCTCAGATGGTGTGAAGAATGAACGGCCTACAGGAGTGTACCTGCAAAGAAAACAGAATGTACTTTACTTAAAGAGTACAATCACTAATTAATTGATTGCCATGACATTAAAATTCCCACTACAACAACTAACTGAAAAGCAGGAACAACGTTTTCATTTCTCTGCCTGGCAGCGGGAGCCCAATTGCCAAGGCGCTGAATTTTAGCCTCACTGCCCACCCACCCATCTCCAAACCCTCACAGGAAAGTCAGTCATGAGCCAAGTCAATTGACTTTAAAAATAGTTGCCTGCAGCATTAATATGTGGAGGCAACCTTTGCAAGGCAAAATGTAGGCATCTATCCCGCAGTAATGGCGTTCCACCCAACAGCTGTTAGCCAATCAACAAGTAGCTCCAATAATATCACAACTCAGTAGTGGGCATTGCTGGAATTACGATCAGATCTAAGATTTAAAATGCAAGACACAGGGAGAGGTCATAATCATTAGGAGAGGCAGGGTTTCAGATTTTGGAAGCTAGAGGGGAGGTATGATTTTAGGGGAAGTGGTTCTAGCAGAAGCAGAGTTTACAAACTTGCTGAATGCCTTACCCACCACTATTATGCACACAGTTTTGGGGTAAGCAGGAAGGCAGTGGGCTGGCAACCATGGAATTTCAATCATCCCTGCACACCTAGCTATAAACACGGCGATCCAGAACATTGGGTGGCACGGTGGCACAGTGATCAGCACTGCTGCCTCACAGCGCCAGAGACACGGGTTCAATTCCCACCTCAGGCGACTGACTTATGGAGTTTGCACATTCTCCCCGTGTCTGCGTGGGGGTGCTCCGGTTTCCTCCCACAGTCCTAAAATGTGCAGGTTAGGTGAATTGGCCATGCTAAATTGCCCATAGTGTTAGGTGATGGGGTAAATGTAGGGGAATGGGTCTGGGTGGGTTGCGCTTCGGCGGGTCGGTGTGGACTTGTTGGGCCGAAGGGCCTGTTTCCACACTGTAATCTAATCTAATCTAATCTAATCTAATTTCCTTCTTAAGTTCAGCTGGTAGCATTTTCTATCTCAGAACCAGCAGAGTCTGAGTTCAAATTCCAGTCCAGGACTGGAACATCAAAATCAAGGCTGGCAGCTAAATGAATTACTGGGGGTACAGTGCAGCATCTTCCATTGACAGTGATTTGCTAAGTAATGTTAATCAGTGGGTGCATGAGACGTTACAGGTAAACATAAAATGTCTCAAGATTAAAAAGCTAGATCCCCGATGTACTAGCCATTAAACTTTAACAAAGACTTAGGAAGGCTAAAAGGGGCTATGAAACATCCTTAGCAAACAAGATTAAGGAAAATCCCAAGGCATCTTATATGTATATAAGGAACAAGAGGGTAGCTAGGGAAAAGGTAGGTCCACTCGAGGAAGAAAAAAGGGAATTTATGTGTGGAACTTGAGGAAAGAGATGAAATGCTTAACAAAGGTATTCACAAAGGTGAAGGATTGAGATTAGATGTTTCCCATAGCTGGTAAGTCCATAACTAAGGGATAAGGGAAAGGTTATTTAAAACTGAGATAAGGAGGAATTTCTTTACTCAGGATAATAACATTTTGGAAATCTCTATCCTAGAAAACTGTGGAAACTTAATCTTTGAGTATGTTTACAATAGAAATTGATAGATGCCTGGATACTAATGTCTTCAATAGATATGGTAAAAGTTGAGGTATATAATCATATATGACCTAATTGAATGATGGTGGAGACTCATGCAGCTGAAAGGCTCACTTCTGCTCGTGTAAGTTCACATCGTAATAAGTACCTGATCCCTACCGATCCGTGTCCCTACAACTCTAGTTTCTACTTCCCAAGTTCACTGGTGTGCTGTAATATAATAAACAGAAAATATGTCAGGGTATAAAAACAAACTACGACTTCTGAGGAGCTGTTTTATGAAACTTCTGAGCATACACTCTCCGTTCACCACCTCCACCTTTAGCTTCAATGTACACTATAAATCTAAACACCAGCACGACTGAAGATTGGAACTGACTGCGGACAAACAGGAAGCTAAGGAAAGCTGAGCAGGAAACAAGTGATGCAGACCCTAAAAAACAACAGCAGGACTGATCCAACAGGTTCACTCACCTCATTGAGCTACACTATGACCAACAGCATTGAGTACTGGATACCCTTCCCTGACAAACTTACTTATGGGTCCTACATTTCTTCCTCGACACATGTACCATTGCTACAAACACATACAATGACAAGTATACTCAAAATATTTAACTTCTTGGGTTATCCAAATGTCAGAGTTTAACAAATAATAACTTAATGAAGTGGGTAACTAGTGAAAATAATGAAGGAAGAAGTAGGAGTGAGAGTTAACCAGGGATACATAAATGTTAACCACAATAACAATTCAAGGAAATTGAATTTGCAGAAGATGCCAAGGTAGAATGGCTTGGGGGTGCAGGACGCAGCAAAGTTCCTACAAAGGAACTTGGACTCGGACTAAGGACAAATGCAAGATACAGCATGTTAAGGTTAAGAATAATCAATCATTTTAGTATATGAATGCCAAGATATGCCTGAAGGTAGTTTAATCAGGAATTAGTATTTAGAAATATGGTCCTGTCCTTAAAACTGATTTTCGGAAGTGACAAACGTCTAGAAGGCATTTGCCAAGTTCTGATGCATTCCTTCAGGAATTAGTCAGTGAGTAATCAAGGGCAACTAGCTGGGTCAAGGAAGGTTAGAATATTTCTGAATATATCAATAGCTACTGTGGGAGATAGTGCATATGGCATACTCTTGGTCTTTGCTGAATACCACCCTTTTCAGGACAATTATTCGTTGACCTTGATCAATTATCTCCATTTGAAGGAAAGCTGCTGGCACTAATTGACTTGTCACTCACCAGTGTGGGGTGGCTATATCATAAAATCCACTGACTGCATCACGTCATGGTCACACCACACCTGAAGTATAATTACAGTCACAAACACAATGGGAGGCTTACACACATCCTACAAGAAATGTAGACTGTATCACAAGGTTGATCCTTGCTGCAAGAGCAAAGGATGATAAGGAATGAGTTGATCAAGTTGGCAAAGAGGCATGCATCATTGAGAACCTCAGAATAGCAGAAAAACAACCCAAAACATGGAACCCCCTAGTATTTTTAAAAGAAGGAAAACTGGTGTTGTTGAAAATCTGGGACAGATATCAGGAAGTATTACTTTATGTCGAATGGGATAAATTGCTGGAATAGATAGTCAAGAAAGATGAGAATCCAGAGACAATCCAGATTCTCAAAGCTGAAGTCAATGGCAGATGGAATATCTCATTTCCATCGGAGGTCTAAATTGAGTGACTGCAAACATATGGTTAAATGCTATATAACAGAATTCGTGAAATTCCCAGGCAGTGGTGAACAAGTGAAAATAATTTTCTTTAGTCAGTAATCCTTGAAAGAACCATAATTACCTGTTAAAGTTGGTAATAGAACATTAAGAAAGAGATTCGTTTGTGGAATGATGCACCAGTAAGATACATCATTCGTGATTTTGTAACAGAGATACTGGTTTCCTTTTACTACACATCCAAAAAGTCACATGCAAAGTTTATCTACTAAATGCCACATTTAGTCACTAGATGGCTCTTCTCACCTCATGGAGGGCAGATGTCTCATCACTACATCTAGTGCTTGAATAGATTCAAAAGGAATAGCTGGGAGACGACCTGAAAGTGCATCATGCAGGGCTTGGAGACTGACACATGCCACCCACTTTATCACCACCTTAAAGATTCTGTCCTTTCCTTCCCCTGGCAGAGTTACCTCTAGCTCCACCTATTTAAAAGAAAAAAAATCAAATGCTGAACATGGATGAACAAGACAATAAAAACTACAACAAATCTAGGTGCAAAAATATCTATTCATAAGGCACATCACCAGAACCCATATTAAAATAATAACAACAGTAATCAACTTTAAGTAGCAAGTACTGAGGTTATAATAAAAACAAATTATGATTAATAATCTTCAGTAGATTAGTCACAATGGGAATTGAAGGGGGTCCAACTTTGCACTTAATTCATTGTATTTTGTATCAAACCTTGATTAACAAACTTTCACTTATTCAGGCAAATGATTAATGCAATACATCAGTCATATTAATCATGCTAAGCTACTTATAAAAATGTATTTAATAGGATTAAAAGGATAGTGCAATGGGCATTTTCTTTTGTTTATTTACTTAGGGCATGATTAGATTAGATTAGATTAGATTACATTACAGTGTGGAAACAGGCCCTTCGGCCCAACAAGTCCACACCGACCCGCCGAAGC
This sequence comes from Chiloscyllium plagiosum, assembly GCF_037043375.1. Classification (NCBI taxonomy): domain Eukaryota; kingdom Metazoa; phylum Chordata; class Chondrichthyes; order Orectolobiformes; family Hemiscylliidae; genus Chiloscyllium; species Chiloscyllium plagiosum. The sequence continues at coordinate 128,698,565 of NW_028270142.1, read as the reverse complement.
GAAACCCACCCATACCCCTACATTTACCCCTTACCTAACACTACGGGCAATTTAGCATGGCCAATTCACCTGACCCTGCACATCTTTTGGACTGTGGGAGGAAACCGGAGCACCCGGAGGAAACCCACGCAGACACGGGGAGAACGTGCAAACTCCACACAGTCAGTCGCCTGAGGCGGGAATTGAACCCGGGTCTCAGGCGCTGTGAGGCAGCAGTGCTAACCACTGTGCCACCGTGCCGCATGTCAGTTCGCTGACTGGGCGAGAACTCATTTCCAGTTTCTACTTGCCCTCAAGGAGGCAATGGTCAGTCTTCTGGAACTGCTCCAGTCCATACAAAATTCAGCTAGCTGCTACTTGCTGGTGTGTTGGGAAACAACAGCACAAATTTATTGGGCAAGTGAGGAGCAGATGGGGTTATTTTATTTTAACTTGGTGTTGTGCTAACTTGAACTAGCCTGAGTACTAGCCTTGGTGTTGTGCTAGCCTGAGTACACTGAGTGTAGAGAAAGTAGATTATATAACTTTCCAAAGGTAATTATAATTATACTGTGTGTTTAACATAATAGATCACCATGAGGCATATCATTGGAATTTTTAAAATCTAGACCAAGGCTCGTATGTAGTGATCAAAGATTCCAGTTTTGCTTGGTGTTCTGGATTTTCATTAAACCTTGTGAGTCTGGAAAATTTCCTCAAAATATTTGAAACACCACAAAGTTTTTTGAGCTTTCACATTTATTTTTAAAGTGAAATGAGATCTAATTGAATTTAGGTTTGAGCACATAAACTTGGTTCTGGGTCTTGCCCTATAGTCAATGCAACATGCTGCCCTGTCCTACAGCATGATGCTGCATTTCTGGATAACGTGTAACAAATCACTTCAGGATGAGCAGGCAGAAAATGGGCAGCAGGTAGACGTTGTTTGATTTGTTTATATCCACAGCGCATAGCTTCTCAGGTCTTGTTGAGGGATCAACTTTGAAAAGAAGGGCACCAAAGTATGGTCACTACTTATTTCAGTATTATGCGATAAAAGCAGAGAAAGTGCTACACATGAACAGTATTAGCCCACTTTCACTCTGAAAGGCTGATCAGCCCATTTAGAAGAGGATGTTAAGTCAGGTGACCAAAAGTCTGGTAGATGCACGATTTAATAACTTCTTTAAAGCGAGTAAGCAGAGGTAGAGAAAGGGACAGATTTAGGGATGTGTTATGACTGCATGGTTTTTACATATTGTTTATGTTTTAAACTATCCTGCTTAATTCAAGGTAAAACAGAATAATACGTATTCTGCACAATAGGAAATACAGATGCTTTTGTTAACAGATGTTTCAGCAGGAAAAACGGAAGCTCATTCCTCCCAAGCTGAAGAGATGGGGCCTGCAGAAAGTTAAGGATATGGAAAATTCATCCCCACATCGTCTTGAAAAGGAACCGTCAGAATGTGCTACCAGAAATCGATTGGATAATTCTGAGAAAATGGAGAGAACAGACATCTAATGTTACACCTTCACAAGGGAGATGAAAGTCCATTCAAATTTGGAAGCAGATTTGGGCTAGCTCCTACAGTCTACAACACACGAGATGTAAAAGCATAAATGTTATGTAAGGCTTTCAATCATGTTTACATGTTTAAGGAGGGTTACCTTTTCTGTATTGTTGTATTAACTGCCTATGATGCAATGTTTAGTTGATACTGATTGAGTCTGCTTTCTTACTTTACAAGTTTAACAAAGGGAAATCCTTCGATGTGATCCTGTAGTTGGTCACTGGGTATTGTAGACTAAAGGCACAGCCACCAATAGCGGAATAATTAAAATTGGAGATGTTTAAGAAGCTAGAATTAGACAAGCACGGATGTTGGAGAGCAGATTACAGGGGTGGAGGGGGACAATGTCATGGAGGGATCTGAAAACAAGGATGGAAATTTTACAGCAACTTAAAATAAAAAAAAGATGCTTTCCCCAGCAATATGGATTGAAGGCCAAAATGCAGGGGATAGCCCAGAAATCCTATTTTTTCAGCTATCATGCTGCTATTCATGAGAGTTTCCTGTTACCATGTTACAATTCAAACTTAAACTCTGCAATACTTCAAGTATATATAAAAGCTCTACGTAAATGTAAGCATCTATTTTTGAAAGATTGCAAAGTGGGACAGAATGCTGGAGAAACTCAGGTCTGGCAACAGCTGTGGAGACAGAAACAGAGTTAACATTTCAAATGTTATGTAACTCCTTCAGAATTCCTGAAGAGTCATACTGGATTCAAAATGTTCACTGTTTTTCTCTCTACACATGCTGTGTTTCTCAAGTATTCTGCTTTTGTTTCAGATTTTCAGCACTAACAGTATTTTGCTTTTTTAGATTAGATTAGATTCCCTACAATGTGGAAACAGGCCCTTCAGTCCAACCAGTCCACACTGACCCTCCAAAGAGTAACCCACCCAGACCCATTTTCCTCTGAATAATGCACCTAACACCATAGACAATTTTAGCATGGCCAATTCACCTGACCTGCACAACTTTGGATTGTGGGAGGAAACTGGAGCACCCAGAGGAAACCCACACAGACACAGGGAGAATGTGCAAACTCCACAAAGTCACCCGAGGCTGGAATCGAACCTGGGACCCTGGTGCTGTGAGGCAGCAGTGCTAACCACTGAGCCACCGTGCTGCCCACTGTTTAAGGTTAAAGTGGGAAGCTGGCCAGAAATCCTTGGCTCCATTTCAAATCCCACAGAGACTTATGCACAACTATTTTTGTTGGCTTTACGACTAGCAATCATGATTTCAGCTGCCTACACCTCATGCTTTAGAGTTCCCTCAATCCTCTCTATTTCTCTCTCACTCACTCTTCACCCTCTTAAGACACCACAACCTCCATCTTTAACCAAGTCCACATGTTTTAATATTCCATGTGATTGCTACGTTATTTCAGAGACACTCCTGTCAAGAACCTTGAGATGTCTGACTATATCAAAAGGTGCTGTATAAAAGCAGTTAGTTTCAGTACAGCCACTGAGCAACAACTGGCACTTAAAATTCTCAATATCTTCACCTTGTATCATAATCGGTATAAAGACTGATTTTAAAAAATAAATTCAGACTTAAAGTTGATAGCTGAACTGATGACATGATTTCATATTTTAAGATGCTTGCTGTGACAGGCTAAACGCATTATTGACTAAACACTACTTTTGTTGAAAATTCAATACTTTAACTTCCAGAATAGCATTAATAACACAATCAAAATAACTATCAGAATTACATTCTGCTGTCCTCTAAGTTTACATTCAATTTACGCAGAAGCAATCCAAAATGAAGTTTGGCTCTAACAGTCTGCTTCCCATCTTTTCTTTTCCCAGGTTGGAAACTTAACTCCAGAACTGTCTTTCATTGGTAAAATCTCCAGGCAAAGTTGCACATCGAACTAAAGCTAAGCAAATCATTCAACTTCAATCTAACATAAATTTTGTCTTTCCAATCTGAGTGTGAGCTCCCACACATATTCCTACAAGGTCATACTGCATGTATTTTCTTACTCTCACCACCAGATGTTGGCAGGCAAACCTTGTCTGAAAGCTGAAGGATATCTTAGAAATCCTTCCCCTCTCAGCATCATATTGAATTGCAGCCTAAAATAATATGATCATTGTCTCCAGTTGAAATTCTGATTAGTTACCCTTCAGACCCCAACTCTCTCTCATCTTAGAAGTATTGGTTGGAGGAGCAAACTCAAGGACCAAATGGCTTATTCCTAATTCATATTTTTGTATTACAATCTTGTACCTTCTTCCCAATGAAACATCTACGGTCCATACATTTTGTAACAGTAAACCACCAGGCTTGCTGACAAGGCAGACTTCAAAACAAGTTACATTCCCCCTTTCATTTCATCTTAAAGACTTCTCCAAAATATGACAATTTATTAATCTCAATTGTAGCAGCTGATAATCTAATAGGAGAAACGCTAAAATCTGTACAAGGTAATAATTTACCTCAGCTCCTAGTAGCAATCACCTCCCTCCCCTCTAACAGTGTTGGTACACAATCTTCACGCAATATTGTTCAAATTTAGAGGATATGGAACTTTTTGAATAGAAACCACCAATGTTTATATTTTGGAACTATGACAATAGAAAAGCAACACTAACTTTTCCCACAATTGTATATATTAAACGCAATGTTCGGGCTGACCAAATTAATTCAACTGTTAATTACATGAAATAACCCTACTCACCCTGTCTCGCCCTATTGGAAGAGGCATTGCTGTATAGAGATTCTTCCTTCCATCAAACACTGGCTTCCGATCACCAAAGATCTGATTTTTAAAATGCTGAACCATGTGTTCAACAATTTCTCTAAAAAACAAAATAATTATTTCATTTCACAGCTGACTGGATAAAGACATTACTTATCTATGCATTCAAAATGATACTTTTCAAGCTGTTTCAGTTTACTTCTATTATAAAAGCTTAATTAAAATGTCTTCCCAGTCAGTGTATTTTTTTTAAATTCACTGAAATGCACTTGGTGTTGTATGACAGGTCAGCACTCTCGTTGATAAGGATGGAAGGGGTCCTAGTGGCCTTATAAAAGGATCTTCTTGAAGCACAGTGGGAGCATCCCTACCCTGAATAGTTCAAGTCCCATTGGCTCCAGAGGTGTGTAATAACATCGCTGCATAAGTTGATTAGAAAAAGAGACTTATGCATTTTTCAGAGTCATGTATAATGTATAATTCCATATTGTACATACATCACAAAACAACTTTACACAACAAATTACTATTGAAAAGTAATGACCCATCAAGCTAAACAATGGCTTAAGAATCATAGGTACCTAGATTTAAGTTTTGTTTCCATCTGTTCATAATATTGAAAAAAAAATTCCAGCTTAGAGGTCACATTATTTGATCAAGTTCCTTGAAAGTGGAGTCGCAGGTAGATTAGATAGTGAAGAAGACAGTTCGTACACTTTCCTTTATTGATTAAAGCACTGAGTATAGGAGTTCCGAAGTCAGGTTGCGGCTAGACAGGACATTGGTTAGGCCACTTTTGTGTAGAATTCTGGTCTCCCTCCTATAGGAAGGATGTGGTGAATCTTGAAAGGTTTCAGACAAGATTTAGAAGGATGTTGCCAGGGTTGGAGGGTTTGAGCTTTAGGGAGAGGCTGAATAGGCTTGGGCTGTTTTCACTGGAGCGTCGGAGGCTGAGGGGGTGACCTTATAGAGGTTTATAAAATCATGAGGCATGGATAGGATAAAAGACAAAGTCTTTTCCCTGGGGTGGGGAAGTCCAGAACTAGAGGGCATAGGTTTAGGGTGAGACGGAAAAGATATAAAGAAGACCTAAGGGGCAGAGGATGGTGCATGTATGGAATGAGATGCCAGAGAAAGTGGAGGAGGCTAGTACAATTACAGCATTTAAAAGGCATCTGGATGGGTATGTGAATAGGGAGGGTTCAGAGGGATATGGGCCAAAGTGCTGACAAATGGGACTAGATTAGGTTAGGAATATCTGGTTGGTATGAACAAGTTGGACCGTAGGGTCTGTTTCCGTGCTGTACACCTCTATGACTCTGACCAGACAGTAATTTATGGAAGCCATACAGCGCCAGACTTGCCTGCCACAATGCTAAGCAGCACCAAACCCATACTTCCACCATTTTTCTCTTTCTTTACTCACAATGTGGTTAATACCCACGCAAACACACTCATCCCATTTGCAAGTTCCCATCATGCAAGGTGATGTTAATCTTAAAATAAGCATTATTCTGGTTATTACTTTTACACTGCTATCCCTTTTATGCAAACTAATCCACTACCACTTGAGTTATTGCACCCGAGTAACCAACTATTCCCTTTTTTTTTTAAAAGGGACTCATAAGTGTCCTATAATTTCGCTCACTGAACCACATCTCATTATGTAACTGTACTCCCACCCAGCTGCAAGATGGCATTGGCTTGTAGCCCCTGGAGTACCACGGTTGCCATCTTTATAGGGAGTAATGTACAGCACAGTGCATTTTACTGTGAAGATGCTTCATTAATATTTCTTTAAACAATTCATGCTTAAAAGAGTTGTGAATCATTCACTTAAAAATCACTTAAGGAGTCACTTTAAAAAAACCTTTTAAAAAAGATACGTCTTACAAGTCAGGTTTAATGTAATTGCTCGGATTCACATGTCTGGGTTTCTCCTTGTCAGAGGTTAAACTTTGTCCAAATTCATCTGAACTTCAGATAGGCTAGTCTGCTGGCAAAGAAGCTACCCAGTTCATCATTTGCCTTTCTGAGAAAACCCTTATGAAACATTCAGTTTGCTAACAGAAATGCCTGATCCAGCTTTTCTCTTGAAAAGCCTCTGAAGTCTCTGAACAAACTGCAGTGGCAAAGATCCAAGTGACAACTATTTGTGTTAGTGACACCTGCCTGTGTGCCAGGATGTCAACTAAAAGTCACTTGAACATCTCTTACCTTTTCCTTTATTCTTCAAAAATTAATTATTGGCCAAAGTGCTTTTTTATTTCCAAAGATCTCTGCAGACTTTTTTTTTAAATGGTGTGTACACTTGTATATCTGTGGGATTTATTTAGAAGGGTAAATATATATATATATATATATATATATATACCTTCATGTTTCAAACTGTCTGTCAATCTTCTTTGACTTAAAAAAAAAGTCAGTAATTTTGTTGTTTATTAAAGAAACCTGATTGAAGAATATTATTCTAAACTTAACACTGATAAAACACACAGTTGAACAAAACATTTAAATTAATGTTGTAACCAGTGGAGTAATGAAACTAAAAAGGAAGCGTGAACTGCTCCAATCTCTGTGCAGACAACTTGGACAAAGAAGTTTCAGTGAGCCTTCCCTGAACAGGGAGTATGGAGAACTTGACTGAAATCAAAATAGGTATATGAAATAATTTTGCAAACTAACTTTCATATTTATAAGAGGTACTGCACTATTGCAATTGAGAGCAGCAACTGAATCTTACTTTAATACCCTTATCCCGTTGACAAACTCCATTCTCAGTCACAAGTGCCTCATCCCACTCCCATGGAGATGAGCAGCACCACTACTCAGTCAAAATCTACTTTATTTCAAAGAGTTGGTCACACTGCAGATATTGACTTCATACATCACATTTCTTTTATTCCTGGTGGTAAGAACTGAAACAAATTTTAATTTCAACTGGTGAACAGACTATATCTGTGGAGAATCCACTCAGAAATCTTTTAATACTAAAATGGAGCTATTGACAGTTGTGTGAAACATTTGAAGGACCATTTCAGAGAAACTGTATTAAGACATAAGTGCCTTTACAAAAGGAAACTAATTATTTCACATTACCTGTTTACTCTTCTTGGGCATTTGTCTGGTTTTATGTCTATATCATAATGGTAGATTTCAATTTTTGGAATGTCCACTTCAAAGAAGTTGGCCTGTAACTTGATTGGTCGACCCATAGTACCAAAATCAGGTCTCACAGGTGGTTTGAAAGTTGACAACGTCTGCACAGGTTGTGTTGGGGAAGGTACATCTAGAAGATAAAAGTATTTGTAGTAGAGTTAAAAATAGATTGAGCACAAAACTGTAATGATAGTCATCATAAGCTTGCTGGCATCTATAACAAGATAAACAAAACGTGAATAATTCTAATCAAATAAATAATTCAGAGCTAAGCAGAAAATAATACTCATTTAGCCCACTTATGCTTGTGCCAGCATTTCATAAGAACCAAGTGTCTCATTCCACTGCTCTTTCCCCACAGCCTCGCAAATTTGTCTTTTCAAGTATATATCCATTAAACTATAAAAATTTACTGGTGAATCTGCTTCTAAGCAGTGCATCCCTAATCATAAATCTGTGTAAAAACATCACTCTCCTAGTGCTGATGTCAATTATTGAATATCTACATTTTGACAACAAGACCATAAAATATAGAAACAGAAGTAGGTCATTCAGTTCATCAAGACTGCTCCATGGTTCAATGAGATCATGACTCATCAGACAATCCTCAAACCACTTTCATGTCTACTGATTAAACATATGTCTCAGCCTTGATTAGAGTCTCGACAGTCCTCTGTGATAAAGAATTTCACAGATTCACCCCCTTCACCCTCCTCATCTCTGCCCTAACTAGGCAACCTCTTAATCAGACTGTGTTTTGGTCCTAGACTCTCCCAAGGGGAAACAACCTCTCTTACCCCAAATAGGCTTATATATTTCAATAAAAGTTTCCATCAGTCTTCTAAGTTCCAATGGTACAGGCCCAGCATGGTCATCCTCTCCTCATAAAAAAATTCCACCATACCCAGAATCAATCCACTGAACCTTCTGCAAAATCCCTCAAAATGCCAATCTGGCTTTCCTTAGATAAAGATAACCAAAACTGTTCACAATATTGTAGATGTAGTCAACTAGGACATTTTATAGTTTTAGCAAGATGTCCCTATTTTTATAAAACAAAGAACTGCAGATGTTGGAGATCTGAAACAAAAACAAAACAAAGCAGGTCTGGCACCACCATTAGAAAGTAGTTTCTAAGCAAGTCTGATGGTATTTGTAGAAAGAGAAACAGAGTTAACAAAATAATACAGTGATAAAGGGTCACTGGGCTCAGAACATTAACTCTCTTCCTCTTTCTATTGGTGCTGCTAGCCCTGTGTAATTTTATTAGATTAGATTAGATTCCCTACAGTGTGGAAACAGGCCCTTGAGCCCAACACGTCCACACCGACCCTCCGAAGAGTAACTCCCACTCAGACCCGTTCCCTTACCCTATATTTACCTCTGACTAACACACCTAACACTATGGGCAATTTAGCACGGTCAATTCAGCTGACTTGCACATCTTTGGATTGCGGGATGAAACCAGAGCACCCAGAGAAAACCTACACAGACACGGGGAGAATGTGCAAACTCCACGCAGACAGTCGCCCGAGGCTGGAATTGAACTCGGGTCCCTGGCACTGTGAGGCAGCAGTGCCAACCACTGAGCCACTGTGTCGCCGCAATAAAAAAATCAAATTGCTGGAAAAGCTCAGCAGGTCTGGCACCTGTGGAGAGAAATCAGAGTTAACTTTTCAGGTTGAGTGACCCTTTTCTGAGGACACTAATTTCTCTCTATAGATGCTGCCAGACCTGCTGAGCTTTTCCAGCAATTTCTATTTATGTTTCTGATTTATAGTTTCCATTTAGTTTCTCCAGCACGGTTTCTGTTCCTTTTTTTAAGCAGTCTTTTCCCCTTCAAATAAAGACCAACAGTCTATTTCCTTCCCTGTTACCTGCTGAACTTGTATGTTAGCTTTTTGAGATTTACTTAAAGGACCCCAATGAGCTCTTCTATTCTTCCTGCCAAAGTGCATAATCTCACATTTTCGCACATTATATTCCACCTGCAAAGTTTTTGCTCACTTGCTTAATCTGTCTATATACCTCTAAATTCTTTGCATCATCCTCATCACTTACCTTCCCACCTATTTTGTGTCATCCTTAATAGCGCATTTACAATCCTCATCCAATCATAAATATATGTTGTAAATAATTGTGGAACACTAATTCCTGTAGCACTCTACTGGTGACAATACCTCCTTTATCCTAGCTCTGTGTTCTATTAGAAAGTCAATCCTCTATTCCTTCAATATAGCTCTCCAGACAATTCAAGGTCTCTTAGCCTTACTTGTAGTACCTTAGTAAATGCCTTTTGGAGATCCAAATATATTACATCTACTGGCTCGTCAACCTATCCTGCTACTTCCTCAAAGAATTTAACAAATTTGTCAGGCATTTCTCTTTCACCAAGTGTTGCTGTCTCTACTTAATTATATTATGTTTTTCTAAATGTTCTGATATTACATCTTCTCTAACAGCTGACTGGTCTTTTTCTTAAAAAACTGTCTCCTTGCCTTATTGAATAAGGATTTCAAGATGTAAGGAAACAAAGAAAACCAGTATCAATCTGCCAGTTAGCATAACACTTCCCTAATGTCAAATGTTATTAGAAAGGATGTAATAGCAACTCTCCTGCCAGTGAAGACAGTTTCTCATTTACTCAAAATCTCTCATATGAAAATTAACATTTGATATTTAAAACTCTTAGCTGCTCCAAGGAATAGATATCTAGCTTCTGTCTACATATTGGAAGTCTCTCATTTCTAGCATTCTTCTTGTAAATCTTGTCTATAGGAACCTGAAATCCTTAAAACACAGTGCACATAACTGAGCATAAAACTCCAGTTGCAGCCTAATGAGTGTTTTCATCAATGTTTAACATAACTGCTTTGCATCCCACGCCGCAATTTAAAAATCACAAATCTCATATATTCTACTGCCTTCATCAATTTGGTTTTCTGTGGTCTTCAAGGATTTGTAATTATAAACCCTTAGGAGTTTTAGGACTACACAAACATCTAAAACTAAATTATTTTAGCTTTATTTCTCAGGAAACCAACTAATAGTCATATCATGAGCCTTAATACAGTACTAAAATTATACTTCTTCTGCAATTCTAACTGATCACCTACGGGTGATTTTACCATCACCAGATCTACATACAATATTCCCTGTCAAAGGATCTGGCAAATGCAGATAGAATGATATGTCTCAACTGCTTTGAGATGCTTGTTATACGTATCCACGGATCCGAAGAACACAGGAGAACAGGGATTACTATTGCCTGGAAACATGACTTTGAGATCCTATTCCTCACTTGACTGAAGGTTAACTGGCACACTGCATGTGGAAAATTCATCAGCTGGTAGCCTTTGATGAGAAGATGAGAATGAAAAGACGGTCCACACTTTTTAGCATATTGCACGCACTGTCAATTTTCTTGTAAGTTTCAGAGGAATTGTTTGCGATGGCCCAGAGCTCAGTAAGTGGCCATAATGACATCATCTGCACACTGATGCTCAACGATAGAGGTTGGACTTCAGTTTTGGATTAAAGGTAGGGTTGTTTGAGCACTTTTCCATCTATTATGAAGATAATGTCTATCTGTGGCTATTTTGCTGAAGATGAGATGCAGTAATGTAATGAGAAAGGATGGAGAATAGAGTTTGTACAAAGGCACAGCCTTGTCTGAATTTAGTTTTCAATGGGGCCAGACTGTGGTGGTCCTGTTGGCGAGGATCATAGCTTATACATCATTGTCAAGTAGGCGGAGAATGGTGCCCAAATTTATATTCCATAAGCCTACATCGCAGGCAGAAATAAAGATTTATGAGGTTCCCAAAAAGGCAACACATAGCAGTTAGTGTTATTCCTTGCATTTTTTTTTTATTTTCATTATGGGGCAAGGCCGTATAACAACAAATGCAAGCCAATTTGTCCAGTACACCAGCTCCACTGGGCGGAATGTGGGTCATGTGCCTGCTATCAGGTTCCCAAACCAACTGTTGTACTCAAAATTCAATCATAAGTGACTCCCAGTAGGATGACAGAAATGATTTTTGGATGCCCTTAAAAGCAACAGTGTAGAAATCAAACACGTCACTGATCAGTGGAAGCCCCTGACTTGGGACCGACAGATGTAGAGATTTTATTTGAGAAGGCACAAATGCATTTTGAAACTTAGAATCATGCAGAGGCAAAGTCAACGCAAAGAGCGCACAAACCTCTCAACGTATCACTGCACGTGACATAGAATCATAGGATACCTAAAAAGTAGCATTGCCCCATTTTCCCCCCCTCAGACAAAGCAAAACGCTCAGAGAGACAGTAGTTTTACCTCCTCCATCTTTATTCTGGGCCCTGGAAGGAGAGAGAATGATCGCCCATGGGCACAGGGACATTAGCTCTTCTCTCTCGAACAGCAGTTTCTTAATGACTTACATAGTCATTTTACAGGGAGGAACATCCAGATAAGGTAACATACATGTTGATTGGGCGACATTACAATCAGCGAGTGTCAATAGAAAAGATTAAGTAATTTGGTGTTACACAATGAATGTTCTTAACCTTAACGGGCTTCACATAATGAATACATTTCACCTTGTTAAATTGACCTTACTGAATGTTTCCAATATTGTTTAATGGCTCTACATAAGGAATGCCTTTCCACTTTGTTAACCCATTACCCATGCCTCCAGCATCCCATTGTTGACTCTAAGTTCTTACCTGATCTAAGTCATGCTCAGCTGAACCCCTTGTTTCACAAAACTCAAAACTTAACACTTTCCCTACACACATTCTCAGTAGAAGCAGGCCATTCAGCCTATCGCATCCACACCAACCTGCCGAAGAACAGCCAACCCATCCCACCTCTCTATCTTATCCTTGTAACCCTGCATTTTCCCATGGCTAATCCACCTAGTCTGCTCATACCTGGACACTACGGAGCAATGTAGCATGGCCAATCCACCTGCATATCTTTGGTCTGTGCGAGGAAGGCAGAGCACCTGGAGGAAACCCTTGCAGACATGGGGAGAATGCACAAACTTCACAAATACAGCAGCCCATGGGTGGATCAGAACCTGGGTCCCAGGTGCCATGAGACAGCAGTACTAACCACAGCCACCATGCCGCAGTAATGTCTGTAGCTTGCTATCGGATTCATCAGCCACCACAGAACCCACTAGTGTAGAAACCAAGGGAGTATCTATGAAGAAACAACATCTACTGACATGTGAATTGGGACTGGAACATGAAGAATTTAAAAGAAAAGTAAAGCCTGCAGTCTATGACAACTTTTGCAGTTCAAGTGATTATGAAAATTAGAAGCTAAACATTGCACTTTCCTCAATTCTCATTTGAAAAACATCTAGAATTTAGTTATATAAATAATTTTCAAGACTTACCATTATTCCTGGCTAAAATCATAAAATCTATCTGCATTTTTTTGACCAAAGTAATACCTACCAGCTACTAAAAATGAAGAACGCTAGAACAGTATAGTGTAAAAAACAAAAATATCCCTCTATAAATTGTACATCATGCAATTAGTGGGCCCCTACTGCAAATGGTGATTATCAACTTCAACAGTACTCTTCACTGGTCCTTATCTAACTTAAAAAGACATGCTCCTCCTAGCAAAGTCCTGCTTTGTATACAATGATAAACTAACAAGTCTAATCAAGGAAGTTAATGAATCATAAAGTGCTGGAGAAACGAAGCAGGTCCAGCAGCATCTATGGATAGAAAAACAGACTTAATGCTTCGAATTCAGTGACCCTTCAGAACTCACCAGTCTCAAAACATAAACTCTGCTTCTCTCTCCAAGCTGCCAGTCCTGCTTGGTTTTTTCCAGCACTTTCTCTTTTTGTTTCAGGTCTCCAACATTGCCGTTATTTGTTTTGAGCTAAGGGATTAAATTGGTGTTGTTACCAGGCACCACTGCATACAGCAGTGTCTAGCCATTAAACTATTTATATTCTTTCTTCTTTATCGCATGACATTATGCACAATGTTATTCATTCATCTTGATGGTGGCCAATTCCCATGTCCAAACTTTGAATATTAACAGGGAGATGGTAGCCAATAGAAATCTAGAACATTCACTCTCTATGTGTTCCTTATAAGAAAAAAATTAATCTCTGATCAAACTTCCATTGTGGGATGGAAAAAGCAGAAGTAAATCAACAGCACAAACTAATACTGCAGAACTAGCTACATCACTAGTTTAGTCTATCTGCAGAGCAGATTTCAAAAGTACTAAACAGCAATTGAAAAACAAATGCACAAGGTCAATCTTCCATGCACTAAGTAAAAGGCATTATAGTCTTACCACATTTTGGGTTGCTATAATAAAGAGAGAACTTTTGGTGGTTTAACCCGAGGGTCACCACACCTCAGACAAGGGGAGGAGATGAGAAGGATAGTCACTTGTGGCAACCCCATTCTGTGCAAGAATTGAACCTATACAGTTGGTATTACTGTGTAACACAAACCAGTTATCCAGCCAACTGAGCAACATGCACGAAGTACAATATTTCAAAGATGGGTTCAGCAGTTTTTATATTTTACCCAACTCCTTTGCCACTACTGTAATTTCCACTGGTGCTTATATCATAGCATTATCAGAAATGTTTAACTTGAATGAGGCACAATGAATCAAACATGCAACATTGGTAAATTCACAATTGCAAGCTGGAATACTTCATCAGTACTTCAATACAAAATAAAGTAGGGAATTATTTGCCAAGTACAATATTGCAAAATGCATATGCATACTGAGGCGGAAACAATAAAGATGTAATATTTTTTGTGTTTTTCAAGCAAGTTTATATAAATACAAATTTACAGTAGAGACAAAAATTAGCTCAAAATTGTAATTCATAATGAAATCGGTGAAAGCTGGGAAAGAGAGTCATGAAAAACTATCCAATCAGACACAACATTCCATTATGTGACATTTCCAGTGTGCAGGAACTCTGCATTTTAATTCTATTGAGGTAATTAAGGAAAACAAATGAAACAACAGATGTTTAGGTCGGATATAAAAAAAGAATCCTTCCAAAACATGCTTTTACAAATATATTTCAAAACAGTTTCTCAAAGTAAAAATAGGAATGCATGAAACAGACTGAAAATCCATTAAATTACATAAAGACAGTTTTCAAAACATTCTCAGTTAACATTCTTCAACTTTAAAACTAGTGATTTGAACTAATAAGTTGTACAGAAGTGCTTTTGGGATTCTATTATCTTCATTTCTTTTCTTTAATAAGTGGTTTTATGTTTAATAACAAGCAGGCAATGTAGTACTATTCAATTTTCTACATTTATTTAAACAATCATCTTTGTTCCAAAGCTAGATACTGTGTCTGAGAGAAATAAAGTAAAAAAAAGGGAAATGTATCATTCAGCATTGAAGGAACATTTTGACATTCTGTATTTATAGCAGCTCTATTGGTTGCTTGCTGATATGTTAAAGTCCTAATTTAATCTACAGTAAAAATCAACTTGATGCAAGAATAGTGAGTGCTGATCCAAGCAATAGAAGAAGCAACTGTTGATGGGGACTTGTGCCACAGAAAATATTCACTGAACTGGTGGTGTGCTTTTTTAAATACTGATAATATTGTTTCCCAAGCTTGTCATGCCAAACCCAATTTGATAAGATAGACACAGGCTGTTCTTGCTAGTTTGCAATCCAATTGTTCACCAAGTAGGTTAGAAAGTCACAACCAGGATCAATCTCATATTTTTGTACAACCAACTCCCAAGTATTTCCATCAGGGTCAATATGTGAATCAAGAATTGGAAATTTAATTTCTTTGGCCTCGCCCAGCCAACTATTGCGGCCCAACCATTGTCTTGGTGAACAACTGTAATTTTCCAAGCATTTATATTAAAATATCCAGCGTAGTAAGGATGGTGGGTGAAAAGTGTGTGTCTGCATCATAAATGGAAAAAAATTCATGCTCGAAAATGGCAGAGCTCCCACTTATAGAGTCAGAGTAATACAGCACGGAAACTGATCCAACCAGTCCATTCCGAACATAATCCCAAGCTAAACTAGCCCCATCTGCCTGCTCTTGGTCCATATCCCTCCAAACCTTTCCTATTCATGTCTGTATCCAAATGTCATTTAAAATGTTCTAAATGCATTCACCATTTCCTCAGGAAGACTGTTCCACACACGAACCACCCTGCGTAAAAAAATTTGCTTCATGTCTTTTTATAAAATCTCTCTCCTCTCACCTTAAAAATGTGTCCCCTAGTCTTGAAATCCCCTACCCTGGGGAAAGACTAGTAACATTATCTATACCGCTCATTATTTTACAAACTTCTATCAGGTCACCTCTCAACCTCCTATGCTCCAGTGAAAAAAGTCCCAGCCTTTTTTTTGTGTTTTTTTAAATAACACAAACCTGGTAACATCCTGTTAAATCTCTTCTGAACCCTCTCCAGCATAATAATAATAACATCCTTCCTAAAACTGAACCGGATCAGAATTGAGCACAGTATTCCTTAAGAGGCATCACCAATCTCAACTAGACTTTCCAGCTCCTATACTCAAAGGACTGAGCAATGAAGGCAAGCATGCCAAATGCCTTCTTAACCTTTTGTCGATATGTAATGCAAACTTCAAAGAATTATGTACTTGCAGCCCTAGGTTCCTCTGTTCTACAGCACTACCCAAGGCCCTGCTATCAATTGTATAAGTCCTATCCTGGTTTATTACCAAAATGCAATACCTCACATTTATCCAGATTAAACCCCACTGCCATTTTTCAGCCCATTGACCCACTTGATCAATTCTTGTCAACAGCTATTACAATTCAGCACTGAGGCTTCATAACTTCATACAGATTCTAAAACCTGTTATGGACCAGGCCAGGCCCCCTCAAAACATTTCAAGAAAGTAGCCCAGACTCTAAATTTGCTAGTTGTTTGAAGCAGGTGTAGAATGGATATTCCAGGAGAGATGCAGGTAGTCAAACCATTTAGATTTAAACAAAACAGAATTTATATTTACAAGATTACCAAATGAAACACAAACAAAAGAGAATACAGAAGAACTTAACCCATCCAAAAACCCAACAGATTATCCCAGTTTAATGATGCTGTTCCAAATACGTGCAACAACCCCCCATAAACACCTCAAACAGTCTTACAGGAGAGATGTCAGAGAGAGGGGTGGCAGCATAGAACACCCTCTTCCATGTAGCTGTTTCTTGGACCAGCAGCCTCAAACTGCTTGACTACTTTCAGCAAATAGCCAGACTTCCAAAAACAAACTCAAATTAGAGAAAAGCTAAACTGGGAGAACTGGCCATTCCCCCTTCATCATTTTTTTAAAACTTGAAAGCCCTTTGCATGAGGCAGTATCTGTTAGCTATAATCAAATTGGCACTAAAACTCATCCAAGGCAGACATTTCAGAATCGCTGCTTTTATGACCTCTCTGAAAAAAAGGACAACATAACCTTGTTAAAGGAGTAACGCCATTAAAAGTCTAATTCACTAAATCACACATTTTTGACCTCAATAGCACTGGTGAAAATAACCAGTTCAGTCTTTGCATTAATGAAATCTCTTTACATCATGCAGCATTTCTTCGAAGTGGAAGAGGGGCAAAACCACACAATACATCTACCAGACCAAAGTTGTGAATTCATAAGACACGGAAGGCCAACATAAGATTATCAATTTATATTATAATATGCAAGATGTTTCTGTAATTATAACTGTTTGCTCAAACAATTTTGATAATGTCTGAAGTATGTTATACACAAACCTTTTTAACTATGTCAGGCAGACAAATGGTTTTCAAAGACAATATCTAACTGCTATAGATTTTTGATTATAGTTGACATTTCAGACTTTTGTACAGCTAGTTGATCCTTCGATAATAGCAGAGGTTCATTTCAATTTTTCTGAACTATAGGTACTTATTTTTGGATGAATTATCAAATTCTGATATAATATCAATATGTACACTATAAACTCTGGATTAATTGTGCTACTTTCCTAGAAAGACAAAAACTTGTTTGCCATTCCCACAGAACCAGTTTAGAAGTTTATAAAAGCAACTATAAATTTTGATTTGCTCAGTCAGTGTCCATAGCAAAAATTAAGTTTCATGTTCCGTCCAAGACCCAGTATGAAATGGTAAAGCAAACTCATGCAGTTAGAGCATAATGCAGAGCTAAGTCACAGTGGTCTATGAATCAGATATATTTAAATCATCCTGCTCAGAGATGTTCTGACACATCTTTGGAGCAGGTGGGACATTGAAACCAGGCCTTCTAGCTCAGAGGTAGGAACATTACCACTGCATCAGAAGACTCCAAGCCTTGTTAGATTACGAATTATCTAACTAGGCTGCTGCATATCCATAGTTAGCATGAGGCAATGCAGTTTGCCAGTCAGAGCATAAACAATAGTCAAGCTTCAGATACAGGACAACAGCTCATAGTTGAAATAGAATATAATTAATTATTTTGTGATGAAATCCATTTGCAGCGTTGTGACAATGCAATTTTCAAGATACATTCGTCTCCAAGGCTGCGACATTCGATTGTTTCAAAACATAAGTACTACCCGATTCAGCCCCGCAATAGGAGACAGGCTTATAATAAGATTTTGATTTTGTCACTCAGGACAACTCAGAGTTACTGCAGAGGAGTTCAAGTACTATGGGCAGTGAAAGAGGATGTGAGAAAAAGACAGAAAGACATTCCATATTAGGAGTGCTGTGCTGCTGGATTGGCACTTTAACTACAAAGATCCTATGTATGGGACACAGTGATAAATCAAATGTGGCTGCTGTAAGTGTTCTTGAAATAATCAATAGTTAAATGTTAGAATCAGGACTCAGTAGTCATCCTGGGGGAGCTGAGAAAGTGGAAGAAAATGCAAGGCACTCAAGGAGCCTGCAAGAATAGAGAATTCAGTACAGCTGAAGGAGAGTGGGAAATGAAAATCTTAAGCAGTGTTTGTTTATTGCAATGGAGGAAGATTGGAACTCAAACTGCATTCACCAGCATTCAGAATAAAAGGAGGGATCTCACTGAAACATATAAAATACTGACAGGCAACATTCATCATACCAACGTGGATCACAACATTAACTTCCACTTCTGGAAGTCACTATCACTCAGAGATTTTGGAGGTCAATGCAGCCAGAAAAAGAAAGAGAGAACGCTACTTTCAGATTTGATGCAGAGATAGAATTTCCCCTCGCTGGGGAAATTCAGAACAGAAGTCATGGGGGTCTCAGGATATTAGGCCATTTTGGACTGTGATGAGGTGGAATTTTCCACTCAAAAGTGGTGAACCTGTGAAATGCTCTACTGCATCTGTGGAGGTGAATTCACCGAATATATTTAAGAAAGAAACAGATTTTCACAAGATAAAGCTGTTTTTGAGGAGAGAGTAGGAGTAAGGCTTAGAAATCAAAGCATAAGCCATGATCATGTTGAATAGAGCGACAAGGTCTATGGGCTGAGTAGCCCACTTGTGCTTCTGTTTTCAGCACCCCCATGTATTTTTTTTACAATCAAGCTTGGTGAGGCAACCACTTGATGAAGAGCTGAAGTTATACTGTAATAAGTACCAGAGTACAATTTTGGAGTCGAGGGGATAATCGATCTAGTGAAGGAGACTGAACAACTTGAAACACAACAGTCATTGAAACAGTCCATGGTGGAGCAGCTTTTTAAAGTATGCGTACGCATGCACGAGTGAGAGAGAGAGAGAGAGAGAGACAGAGACACAAAGGCAAAAAAAGAGAGACAAGAGAAAAGAGAGGGCAAGAGACTGCAACAAAGAGAAGGAGAGAGCGTTTCAAAGATGGAATTATAAAAGAGAAGAACTTTGATCCCTTGAGTTTTAATGAGATTTGATAAACCAACCTTGGCATAAACACCTGGGTGAGTTGCTGAAACCTGTGGCATGTGTCTTCATTGCATCTGATGTGCACTATTTAAGTCATTTACCTATTATTGCCACTAAATTTTGCAAGTTAGAAATAAGTTTACTTGCATTGTGGATTATTAAAGCTGTAAAGTTTATTGTTACTTGTTCAAACCATTGGAATATTATGGCTTTAATCTCTTAGCAAGTCATCTCAAACTCGCACTTTATTGCTTTAACAAAAAGGGGGGAATTGTTAAATGTTTCACAAAGACACCATCAACAGAAAACTGCCACTTAAGTATCCATTCAATAGCCCAATTTCAAACACTCATATCAGAAAAATCACCAGAAATCACAAGATATTGTTGTTATAGAACTTGGGTTGAATGTTAAAAATTTTATCTATCTTGTTTTCACTGAAACTAGTTGATGCTGACATGAGTTTCACAACCTCAAGGAGGTGGCAGAGGAAAGCAGATTCATTCTAAGAGCAGTCCTTAATACTGAAAATGCTGTGAGCAACAATTTCCATGCACTCGGGGTTAGGGAAGAATGTCAGAGTCAAAAGCAGAAGATTGTAGCGATGTCAGAGAGGGAGACATCCTGTTAAAGACAGGAGTTTAAGGAAGCCAGGTTAAGTAACGAAAAAAACAACTGCAGATGCTGGAACTCAAACGCAAACAGAAACTGCTGGAGAAACTCAGCAATCTGGCAGTACCAGTTCTGATGACAGGTCACTGGACTTGGAAACATCAATTCTGCTTCTTTATCTACAGATGATGCCAAACCTGATAAATTATTCTTGCACTTTCTGCCTGCATTTCAAGTGAAGGAGTGAGCAACAACTAAGCCTAGTCAGCAGCTTAAGGGTCTGAGAGAGACATTAAAAAGAGAAAATAGCATAAAATGATTGTCAAAAGAAGCCAATTACAGCCATGCCTGCTGAGCAAGAAGCTTTAGTGTGGAAATACGGGTAACTTAAGTGAGGTTCGAATGCCCAAAAGATTACTGCTGGGGTAAAAGGGATAAAATATTTGCTATTTGTAACGTGATTTTTGTACATTGGCTTTCTGCATAAATGTTATGTTTTTTTGTTAAAGGTACATCAGAAGCCTCATTTGTGTATATTCGGTGATTAATCGCCACAAGAAATAAAATGAAAAAGTAAAACTTATGGGCCATCAAAAACAGTTTCCACTCAGACATCTCTGTCCAGTATGAGTGAGTATAAAATACATTAAACCTGGATAGTTTCTACTAAAGTAATTGTTCTGAATGCTCTTATTTTAAGTAATCATGAAAAATACCATGGAAAAGAAATTTCTGATAAAATAAATTTACAGTTCGCAGTTATTCTTAGGCTAGAATTTACAAGTAAAACCGACAAGTTAATGATGCTCATTACTTATGCGCAAATTGGGTGAAAGGGAAGAGGGTGGTAACATACTGAGTTCACTGATTATAGAAAATTATGACCCAAATGAATCAGGAAACATCTCTCAGAATTGAATGTTAAAAAGTCCTGCCAAGAATTTTTTTTCTCTGAAAATGGTCTGCATGGCTTTTATAGATCTAATAAAGTAGATAAAATAATAACTGACCAAATTAAACAGATTAAAACCGTTGCAGAGCATTATCCTATCTGCCAAAGTGTGAAGTCTTAATATCTCATTTGGTGGATTTCTTTAACTCTATTACAGTTTGGGAATCCTTTATCCAAAAACCTCAGGACCAACTGGTTTTCAGATAAAGGATGTTTTCAGTTTTCAATTTTCACATACACTTGCAATTATAAGTCCATTTAAAGCTTTTTTCTAAAGGACCTGAATGAGCCTAAAAGAGGGAAAATAAAGTTTGTTTTCCCAAAAGGCCCAAACTCAGCCAGTCTACAGGTCTGATTTCAAAAGATCTTCTGATTTTAGGTCTCTTCGGTTTTTTCCATGTGCATATAAAGGATACATGACTTGTACCCTGCATTAGAAATATTTTAC
Organism: Chiloscyllium plagiosum; assembly: GCF_037043375.1. Taxonomy (NCBI): domain Eukaryota; kingdom Metazoa; phylum Chordata; class Chondrichthyes; order Orectolobiformes; family Hemiscylliidae; genus Chiloscyllium; species Chiloscyllium plagiosum. Next base: position 128,677,252 of record NW_028270142.1, on the reverse strand, counting down.
TAACTTTTTATAGCTTTTAATAATTTGATGTCATAATGGGAAGGGAGAGAAAGAAACACAAGTAGAATTTATTTTATGATAGCCATAACTGAACATAGAAACCCCATGTTCATCTGCAACATTCAGCCACACAAGGTTAATGAGCAAGATTTCAGCCAAGTCTAACAGTGTGCATAAAACTTTCACATAACAGCACTTTTAAACACCTATCTTGACAACAACAGGCTTTGTCCTTTAAGTTGAGGGTCACAAGAGGAAAAGGTTCTTTCCCCCCCCCCCTCAAAAGTTATCTACCATTTTGAAGCAGCTGCAGTAGAGCTGGTCTGGGTGGTACTGATGAAAGACAATGAATAGCAATGCACTCTGCTTTAATTTTTTTTTCCCTGTTCCATATTGGCACCAAGAAACCCAAGCTCTCACCGCAGGCACTTCAGGTGCATACTCTTCCTTTGAAAATATAGCTAATTTTCATCAGGGTTAACAGAGCAACAACAAAGATAAAATATTCTACTCTAATTTTTGGAAGAAATTTTTCATTTTTACAGCTGCTGTAAGTATTCATTAAAAGCAAATTATTCGTAATTACAGGATTCCATTGATAAATAGCGTTTACAAGCCAATTAAAATTGAAGCTGAGAGCTTAGAAGAAATAGAACAGAAATAATGAAGGGAATGCAAAAAAGAAAGTTAATAAGCAGGATAAGGATGGTTAAAAGAAACTAGTTAAAAATTTGAAGAGAACATTAATATATTCATAAGCAAAAAAATTCTCAAAAGCAAAAATAAAGCAGATCTCCAGAATTCACGGTATTTTGCTTTTAAAATTAAAAAGGTCAGATTCTCAACAGAAATGTCCATTTATGCTGTATTTAATCATATTTAAGGAACTTTAAAAACAGTTTACACAGTCTATAATAAAGAAAAGGACAGCTTAGAGGATACAAAACCTGAAATGCTTTGGAGCAAGGCAAGTGATATTTTGAGGAGAAAGTGAGGTCTGCAGATGCTGGAGATCAAAGTTGAAACTTTATTGCTGGAACAGCACAGCAGGTCAGGCAGCATCCAGGGAACAGGAGATTCTAGATACAGATAGAACAGATAGAATCTCCTGTTCCCTGGATGCTGCCTGACCTGCTGTGCTGTTCCAGCAATAAAGTTTCAAGTGATATTTTGACAAAGGGAAGTCTTCTTAAATTTAGTTAGGATAACTGGAAGACATATTTGAGACCAATGGAGTAGCCTCTACAATCCTGAAGGAGGACATAGCAGGTGTCCAGGAAATCATATTTCAGGGATCTTGTGAGATGCAGTTTTGTACCAGAGGAATGACAGTGGCCAACAAGTATCCACTTCCAGATGGTGAAACAAAGATAATCAACAGTAAATACAGGTCAGTTTCGTGTACGGATAAATGTTAAGGCTTTCAATTAAAGGAAGGAATTACCACATATTTAAGAAAATCCGTAGAAGTACTAAGACTTCTAAAGGAGCAATTTGATTGGCATGCTTCAAGTTTTTTTTGAGTTAATAGAAGAGGGAACTCAAGTGAAAGGTCATTTTAGGAAAGTCTTCCTTAATGCACCAAACAGAGCAAGATTTAACATATGGAAGAGTAGAAATACAGATTACAAATTGGTTAGCCATATGGTGCAGTGGTAGTGTCCCTCTCTCTAGATTAGAACACCAGGGTTCAGGTCCCACCTGCACCAAATGACATCCTGTCCGAACACATCTACAAATTCGTTAGGAAAGAAGGATCTTGTTTTTTTCTCTTAAAACCAAACACCTTAATTCAAACTGGAATGCCTACATTGATGAATAGGGAATTCACGAAACCAACTGATATGATTGCACATCAAATTAATGGTCAAAAAAAAAATAACCGTGGATGCTGGAAATCAAAAACAAAACAAAGATTGCTGAAAAAACTCTGAAGGTGGCAGATTCTGTGCAGAGAAAGCAGAGTTAACATTTCAGATCCAGTGACTCTTGTTCAGAACTCCTCCAGTTCTGGCAAACCTATTGAGTTTTTCTAGCAATCTACGTTTACGTTTCAGGTTAATGATCATGTCACTGCTGATATTAATTCAAATTCAGCATTGGATTGAATAAATTATTGAATCCCTCCCTCACTTCTCTCCATCAATGGTATAAAAACGAGGAAAGCTCACAAAAAATTCAGTTTTCAGACAACACAACCTTTGGATAACCAAACTTGAGACAGTTAACCTGCATTCACTGTCTATATGAATGACTTGAATATATCTGTGGGGAATGGTACCAAATAACTGCACATAACAGTGCAATATTAATTGCAATTTATTTCTTGCAAGAGACCTGCAAATGGATGACAAGAAATTGATAAATAGGATATGGTCCCATTTGGAGATGGACTTCATGTCTTTAAGCCCAAGATGATGCATTCTCGTTAAAAAATCTGTTGGGTTTAAGGAAAATGAGGGTTAAAGAAGATAGGGCTTGGAAATAACCTGGTCAAAGGGACTAAGCAAAACCACCAGCCAAAAAAATTTAAAATAAAATGGTTCTCAATTCCATTTGAAGATACTCTGAATATAAAAAGGGGCCTTGCAAAAAAAATCTTAAGAAAACCCCAGCTACGGTTCTATTGACAATATTGGATTGCCAGACTATATGGGAACACCATTGCTTTAAAAAGAGCACAATGTTAAGTCAATAAGGTGTTGTTTGATAATTGTTATAGAACAGTTATCGTGAACTACAATTATATAAAAAATGAAAAATTAAGAACTCCTTTCATCAAAACAGCAGACTAGAGGACAAGTGATTAAAATTCTTCAAGGGTAGGAACATGGGAATCCACTACTGTATACTATTTCACTCCTTGGAAAGGTGGAAGAGGCTCATGAGATTGTAGCTTATCTGCTTGCCCAAATGCATGCACTGCCTTTGTCACACATCCCTTACTGGCACTGGTTAACAATGCAACGATCTCAACTATAAATTTAGCAATTAATGCCATGATCATTCTTTGCAGAAGACGGCTCAAAAAGTGAACTCTTTAAATGTAAAAGTGTTGCCTCAATTCAGTTAGACGCCTGAACTAGTGGAAATACTCTCTTTATTCAGGCCAATTAACCTTACAGTTCCTTCGACGACAAGCCACCATTCCTAAGATGTGGTGTCCAGATTGTTTACAGTACTCCAGATGAAATGTAACAAGGGTGTCGTATAGCTGAAGAATGACTTCTGAACTCTTTGCACTCTTGTCATTTAAAGAAAAAAGCAGCATTCTATTCACCTTTTTGATTGCTTTCTGTACCTGTCCATAGCATTTTAATCATCCACACATCTAACCCACCTCCCAAAGTTTCTTTGGACTTTGCTGCTTCCAGCTTTTCACCATTTACAAAGCACACTGTTCCATTATCTTGTAGTCCAAAGTTGATGACATCACATTTATCTACACTGACATCCATTTGCCACAGTTTTGTCCATTCTCTTAAAATTACCAAAGTACTGATAAATTATGCTTCTACCTACACTGCTAAGGAGCTTTGTCGTCAGAAAATTTGAATTCTATGGCGTTCTGGTCTAAAGTTGTCAATTAATACAATGAACGGTTGATACTTCAGTGTACATCCTTGAGGTACGTTGCTGGTTATGCCTTGTCAATTAGGATTCCTGCTTGTTATCTTCACTCTATGTCCTATGATGAACATATGTAGATAGTTTGCAGTCTATTAATGACTAATCATTGCAATCCATATAATTGGCAACAGACAAAAAAGAGGAGGAAAAAAAAGAACAGGAATGTAGTGGTGGAAATTGAATAAAAAAAAAAATTGGCAACAGACATAAGAACACGAAAGCCCACCAGTAATGGAACACTTTAGGTGCCAGTAGTCCAAAGACACCCATTACACACTCTGCAGTTACCACAATGTCAATTTACCTACACAGTGCGTCCCAAAATATACCTCTTGAAAAAAGTTGCTTTTTTATTTGAATCAATCTACATTTTGTTCCCCCAGTTCTACCTCTTTCCCTGAGGTATATACCTATCCCTGCCAATTGCTATTGTAAACATAACTGAATTATGGTCACTATCATCAAAGTGTCATCGACCTCCAAATCCAACACCTGGCCATGCTCATTCCCCAGTACCAAATCCAATATAGCATTGCCCCTTGTTGACCTGTCTGCAATACTGTGTCAGAAAACCCTCCTCCACACATTGAACAAAAACCAACATACCTAAACTACTTGAACTATCATATTCCCAGTCATATTGAAGTCCCCCATAACAACTATCCTGTTTGTTACTCTTGGTGCTAGTGAGAATCATCTTTGGGGAAAGGCAATTATGATGCGAATAGGCAAGATTTAGGATGCATAGGATGAAGAAGGAAACTGCAGGGAATGGCACGGTGGCTCAGTGGTTAGCACTGCTGCCTCACAGCGCCAGGGAACTGGGTTCGGGTCCCACCTTGGGCGACTGTCTGTGTGGAGTTTGCACATTCTCCCTGTGTCGCCACGGGTTTCCTCCCACAATCCAAAGACGTGCAGGTTAGCTGAAATTGACCATGCTAAATTGCCCATAGTGTTAGGTGAGTTAGTCGGGGTAAATATAGGGTAGGGGAATGGGTCTGGGTAGATTACTCTTTCGGAGGGTCAGTGTGGACTTGTTGGACTGAAGGGCCTGTATCCATACTGTAGGGAATCCAATCCTTTCCTCTACATCCCTGGGACAAGTCAGAGGTCTATAGAAAAGTCCCAACAGGGTGACCTCTCCTTTCTTGTTTCTAACCTCAGCCCAAACTACCTCAGTGGATGAGTCCTCAAAAGTTATCTCAGCTGCTGCAATACTACCCTTGACTAAATGCCACACCCCACCTTTAACCATCATCTGTTTTCTTGCTGAAACATTTAAATCTGCAACAACCATTCCTGTCCCTCCTCTGAAATGGCCACAACATCGAAATCCCAGGTACCAACCCATGCTGCAAGTTCACCCACCTTATTCCAGATGCGCCTGGCATTGAAGTACACACATTTCAAACCAACATTCTGATTGCTGGTGCCCTCTTGCGACCTTGTAAACCTATCCCTGACCTCACAACCCTCAACCTGTACACTGGAACTACAATTCAGGTTCCCACCCCCCCCCCCCTGCTGCATTAGTTTAAACCTCCCAAAGAGCATTCGCAAATTTCCCCCCCCAAGGATATTGGTACCTGTCTGGTTCAGGTGAAGACCTCCTGTTTATAGAGCTCCCACCTTTCCAGAAAGAGCTCCAACTATGCAATAATCCAAAACCCTCCCTCCTACACCATCCCTGCATGCATGTACTCAGCTCTGCAGTCGTCCAGTTCCTTGCTTCACTAGCGCGTGGCACAGGCAACGAACCAGAGATAACAATCCTGCTTGTTCTAGCTCTAAGCTTCCACCCTTGCTCCCTGAATTTCTGTCTTAGAGCCACACCTTTCTTCCTACCTAGGTTGTTGGTGCCTATGTGGACGGCAACTTGGGGCTGGTCCCCCTCAAGGATCCCAAAAACACGATCAGAGACAATCAAATGTCTCTCAACATATCCAAACAGATTCAAAATACAAATAGAACAACCATATTCACTGCAATAATAAAATTATAAAAAGAGTGCACAATTATGAACAGTACACATTCACAATACTTTGCAAAATCTAGGTTTCCCAAATTTTCAGAAACTACTGCACTCTGCATTTTGCTTTAAAGTTCATAAATCATGTACTATCAGTTTGAGGCCGTTAAATTCTCAATCATTCATATACGGTTTATCAGTTTTATAAAACAAGGGATTGGGCTGTTTTGTACATATTCCTTCTAATCTTACTTATGTAAAGGGCATTTTCTTAATTCTATCGCACATTTGTGGTTGTGACAGGAGAGCCACAATTGGGGGATGGACTCAACCATTTTCTATCGACACAAATGGACTTAGACCAAAGCAAGTATAACAAATATTCCACTGTCAAACAAGTCATTCTTCTTTCATACTTTAAATTCCACCATAGAGAATCAATCCTCCAGGCTAGAATAAAAGTGTCATCAGCTACTGAATGTATCAACACTTTGTTAAAGATCCAAAATATGTTAGTCTTACATTTTAATCAATTAAATTTGAGCCACCTTGTTAAAAAGGTGGAAACAGACACCATTGAATAGTTTGCCTTTTTAAAATGAAAACTAAGGATGGAAATGAAAAGATACAAGAGGTGAGGTGATTAATAATGAAAAAAAATTATAAACAACACAAACTCAAACATGGAAAAGGCAAAAGTTGATGTCTGCATCCGAGAATGCTAAGAGAAGTGAAACAGCAGAAGCCCTAACAATAAACTTTCAAATAATCTTCAATGTGTCAGCATTATCATGACCAGAGGGCAAATGATCTAACACCACTGTTCAAAAAAAAGCAAAGGATAGAGCAATTATGTACAGATCAGTCAATCCAATATAGAATCAAGGTACTGAGTTTCCAGTGGCCAACTCTGACTCTTAGAAATGCATGGTTAATTAAGATGAGAGAGCATATTCCTTACACTCAGCTGGTTGGAGTCATATCTGGCATTATAGTTGTTGGAGGTTGGTCATCTCAGCTCCAGGACACCTCTGCAAGAATTCCTAAGGGTATTGCCTAGGCATAACCATATTCAGCTGCTTTATCAGTGACCTTCCCACCATCATAAGGTCAGAAGTGGGGATATTCACCAATGACTGCACAATGCTCAGCACCATTCACAACTCCTCAAACACTCCCTCGGACCTTACCATTAAGTGTCGGATGGTAAGGTCTGATTAGATTAGATTAGATTAGATTACTTACAGTGTGGAAACAGGCCCTTCAGCCCAACAAGTCCACGCTGAAGCGCAACCCACCCATACCCCTACAAATACCCCTTTAACCTAACACTACGGGCAATTTAGCATGGCCAATTCACCTGCCCCGCACATCTTTGGACTGTGGGAGGAAACCGGAGCACCCGGAGGAAACCCACACAGACACGGGGAGAATGTGCAAACTCCACACAGTCAGTCGCCTGTCGGGAATTGAACCCGGGTCTCTGGCGCTGTGAGGCAGCAGTGCTAACCACTGTGCCAGCGTGCCGGATTAAGTGTCGGATGGTAAGGTCTGATTTGCCTTTCCAAAATGCAGCACCACCTCACGTTTGACTAAATTAAACTCCATCTGCTACTCCTCGGCCCCTTGGCCCATCTGATCAAGATCCCATTGTATTCTGAGGTATCCTTCTTCACTGTTGACTACACTTCCAATTTTGCTGTCATCTGCAAACTTACTAACTATACCTCCTAAGTTCACATTCAAATCATTTACATAAATAATGAAAAGTAGTGGACCAATCCTTGTGGCACACCATTAGTCACAGGTCTCCAGTCTGAACCCTCCACCACCACCCTCTGTTTTCCACCTTCAAGCATAGTCATGTTCAAGTGCAGCACGATCTGGAAAGTCTCAAGTAATGTTGTTCATATCATACAAATACCAGGTGACAATAATATCCAATAAGAGACAATCTACCCATTGCTTCTCGAAATTCAATCGAGTAACCATCACTGAATCCACTATGATCAACATCTGAGAAGGGTAACCATTGATCAAAAATTGAACTGGACTCATCATATAAATATTCAGTGGCTGCAAAATCAGGCCTGAAGCTAGGAATATTGCACTAAGTAACTCACCTCCTGACTCCCCAAAGCCTGACCACTATCTACAAGAAATAAGTCAGGAACATGATGGAATATTCCCCACTTTCCTGGACAAGTGCAATTCCAACACCACTCAGGAAGCTTGTCACCATCCAGGTCAAAGCAGCCCACTTGATTGGCACCACATCCACACTCAGTAGCAGCAATGTGTACTATCTACAAGATACTCTCCTGAAATTCAAAGACCCCAAGACAGTATCTTATAAACCCACAACCACCAACAAGTTCCCCTTCAAGCCACTCAAATTCCCAACATGGAAATGTCTCACCATTCCTTCACTGTCACTGGGTCAAATCCTGGAAGTCTGTCCATAATATTGTGGGTCTACCTACAGCACATGGACTGCAATGGTTCATCATTACCTTCCCAAGGGCAACTAGGGACTAACAATATTTCTGGAGGTAGGTTTGCTCGCTGAGCTGGAAGGTTCATTTTCAGACATTTCGTCACCATACTAGGCAACATCGCTGGTGTTTCCTGCTTTCTATTTATAGGTTTGGGTTTCCTTGGGTTGGTGATTTCCTGTGGTGATGTCATTTCCTGTTCTTTTTCGCAGGGAGTGGTAAATAGGGTCCAAGTCAATGTGTTTGTTGATAGAGTTCCGGTTGGAATGCCATGCTTCTAAGAATTCTCGTGCATGTCTCTGTTTGGCTTATCCTAGGATGATGTGTTGTCCCAGTCGACTTGGTGTCCTTCCTTATCTGTATGTAAGGATACTAGTGAGAGAGGGTCATGTTGTTTTGTGGCTAATTGATGTTCTTGTATCTTGGTGGCTAGTTTTCTGCCTGTGTGCCCAATGTAGTGTTTGTTACAGTTCTTGCATGGTATTTTGTAAATGACATTAGTTTTGCTTATTGTCTGTATAGGGTCTTTAAAGTTCATTAGCTGCTGTTTTAGTGTGTTGGTAGGTTTGTGGGCTACCATGATGCCATGGGATCTGAGCAGTCTGGCAGTCATTTCTGAGATGTCTTTGATGTAGGGGAGAGTATCAGCAAACACATTGACTTGGACCCCATTTACCACCCCCTGAGAAAAAGAACAGCAAATGACAACACCACCCCAAGGAAACCCAAACATATAAATAGAAAGCAGGAAACACAGCAGTGCTTTGTCTGGAGGCTCACTGCAAATGTTACCAAGTATGGTGACGAAACATTTGAAAGTGAACTTTCCAGCTCAGCGAGCAAATCTATACCCAGAACTTCAACCTGAGCTACAAACCTTCTCAAACTTGCTAATGAACAATAATTGCTGGCCCAGCCACCAATGCCCACATCATATGTGGAAAAAAAACTGACAAATGTTAGCTCTCTGAAACAGCAACAGAATCATTGGGTACTGTACTGTATGTATAAAGGCTCCCAAAGCCTTCAATTGGAGGCCTGACAAAGTTAAGGTAAAGGAAATTTAGCATTGCGAAGGCAACTGGCTTGAAAGTGGAAGTGGTCGACATGCTTCTTGTGAGTGGGATGTAAACAGCAGTGTCTTCCAGTTCATAAAATGGATGCTGCATTGGACAACATCACCTAAGTTCATCAAGTGTCTTAATTAAAATACAATTAAATTTTGAATTGTTTATTAAACATTCCAGTGAGCAACAAGGATAATAATCAAAGAAAATGCACCCCGAACCAAGGAATGATATTTAAGGATATATACATAATCAAAGGGGTAAGTTTTAAGCAGAATCTTAATTGAAGGGGAAAGACAAAGCAGTTTGTGAAGGGGAATCAGGACATTCAGACTTAGGCAGCAGGAAGAAAAGTGGGCAATTAAGGGGCAAAGAAAATGGGAGTTTCTAAACGAGGTTGGAGATATGAAAAGGTAAGAGCGTTGAGGACTGGAGGATGCAGAAATACAGAAGGACAAAACTCCGAGATTTAAACTTGGGGTGAGGTTTTAAAATCGTCATACTGGTGGACCAAGAGTCAATGAGTACTAGGATGATGGGAAAACAGGACAGGATGTTCCTAACAGTAGTTACAGTATTCTTAAAATAGTTTATGACTGTGATACTTATAGGACATTGAGTCTGTGGAAAAAGTGTTTTACAAATGCAAGTTCTCTGTCATATGCAGCATACAACTTGAAGATGGATATGGTAAGCACAATCTCAATTTATGGGGAGAAAGTGAGGACTGCAATCTCAATTTATGACTATTGAAAATAGACATGATAATTTTGATCAAATTCAAGGAAAAGAGGAAGTAAAAGATAGCTGATTGATAAAATTTTTATTGCAGAGAACTTGCAGGGATACATTGTCAAAGAACAAGGAGACAAAAAAAACTAATACTAACACTTTTAAAGAACAGAAATTTAAAGACATACACATCTGCATCACTAAAACAGCAAGCTTAGAAATCTCTTAGCAAGCAGTATGTAAAATCCTAGGATTTAGAAATGATGGTAAACTACAAAAGCAAGCAGAAAATGCTAAACCTATAGAAATGAAGCTAGTTAGAAAGGTGTACAGGGCGACTCCCGTATCCGCGGAAGTGTTTTCCGCAGATTCAGTTATCCACGTTTTACCGCAGCCCGAACATATTATGGGGAACCTTCCAGAACCTGGAACCAGGGGGCTGCCAGGAAGGTAAATTTCCCATTTAAATGAAGGGGTTCACTACAATCCCCGATTTCGGACTTCCATGGTAGGTCTTGGAACGTATCCCCCACGGGTACAAGGGGATTACTGTATTTACTTTTTCTCAAGTGAGCTGCCCAAAGCTGTAAAGCTGCCACAGCCACTGAGGGATAAGAACATGACAAAACATAGGAGGAGAAAGCTTGTCAAGCCTGATCCATCATTCAAAATGTGCATGTTGACCTTAGGTTTCAAATTCACTTTCCTGCCCACTCTCATAACACAATTCCCTGCAGCACCAAATAATTGTCCACCTCTTGTATTAAATATATTCAACCGTGATACACCTACATCCCTCTGGAGTATGAATTCCAAAGACTCTCAATTGCTAAATGAGGAAATGTCTCATCTCAGTGCTAGATAATGGTCCTGTTTTGAGACTGTGACCCATGTTCTAGATTTCACAACTGGGGGAAGCAATCCCTCATTGCCCATCCTAATCAAGCCCCTTAAAAATCTTATGTTTCAATTAAATCTAACATTCTAAATTTCAGAGAACACAGGTTCCAATTTACTCAGCCGCTCAAAAGTAGAATGCACTCACCTCAGGAACCAACCTAGTGAATATCCACTGTACTGCCTCCAATGCAAGTCAATCCTTTCTTATATATGGAAAACAAACTAGCCCCAATATTTCAGACATGTTCTCATCAAAGCCCTGTTCAACTGTAACAAGAGCTCTTTATTCCTGTAGTCCAGTCCCCTTTCAATACAAGTCTACATACCATTTATTTTCCTAATTGCTTGTTGTCCTGCATTCTAAGTTGTGTGTTCCTTGCATGGGTACACGTACGTCTCTCAGAATATCAATTCTCAAGTTTCACACCTATTGGTAAAAGAATTTATTTTCTATTCTTATGATCAAGTGAATAAGCTCACCCCATGATATCATCATCACAGACAACTGTCCTTCAATTTGAGGATGTCATCTGGTCACAGTCGTGAGTTTCTGCTGCAGATCTTCATGTGACTGAACAGGCCAATTGTCTACCTGTGGATCTCTAACAACATGCAACAGGATGTCCCAAGAGGTACTAGAATCCAGAGTACAGGAATTGCTTCCATTCACATTCTTTGCAACTGCTCTGCTTCATCATTAAGGCTTCTGGCTGCATGTATCACTACCTGGTATGGCAACTGTATCATTCAAGATCGGAGACAGTTACAGCAAGTGGTGAACTCGGCCCGGACAATTACAAAGGCAAACCTCCCTTGTATAAAATCCATCTACCAGGCCCGCTGTTAACGAAAGACTGCCAGCATTCTTAAAGATCCATTCCACCCTGGAAATGTTTTTATACAACCTCTACTGTCAGGGAGAAGATATGGAAGCCTGAACACACACACCAGCCGGTTTCGTAACAGTTTCTTCCCTACTGTTGTTAGAATGCTGAATGGACTCTCAAACTCTTAATATTTGCCTGTACCTGTGTTTTTGTTTTTGCTGTTTACCTATTATTTACTATTATGCTACTTAACTATGCGATCTGCCTGTATTGCTCGCAAGACAAAGCTTTTCACTATGCTTCGGTACATGTGACAATAAATTCAATTCAATTTTGGACTCAAAGCTTAATGGAGCAGCTGGCATCATTTTGCAAGACTGATCGCGAAGCTTCCTGATGAAGCTTCCAGCCTGAAACATCAATTTTCCTGCTCCTCAGATGCTGCCTGACTTGCTGTGCTTTTCCAGCAACACACTCAACTCTGATCTCCAGCTTCTATAGACCTCACTGTCTCCTGATAGCGAAGTAGTCCCCACCATGAATATCAATGCTGCCACACTTCAAGGAGAACTTCACAGTACTTCTGATTCACTGTTTTCCTCCTTTGGGATACTGGCCATTCAAGGTTTGAGAAAACAGTACCTGGCCAGGAAGACTGGTTTCAGATAACTGGATAGCGCCCAGTCCACAATATACTCCTCTGCCGCTTTGTTGCTTACTTCATTTACGTGTTGATTTTACTTTATTCCGAATCTGCCTCACAGCTTGCATTCACCTACTTTTGACAGATGATACAACCTTGGTACATTACTCCCTGTCTTGTCATCCGAGTATATATTGGAAATAGCCAAAACTCCAGCACTGATCCTTGTGCCACTCAAGTTTGCGACTAGTGGAAACGCCCATTTACCCCTACTCTCAGCTTACAGTCTGTTACTGATTAAAAAAAGTTGCTGAGTAATAGAAAATAAATAGCAATAGTCAATGAATATCTTCTGGAAGAAAAGCTTGTAGTGCAGTTCCCTGGATTCAATATTGGGACCCCTGCTTTTCCTGATATGTATTAATGATCTAGACCTTGATGTACTGGGAATAATTTAAACTTGTATATGATACAAAACTTGGAAGCATTCTAAACTGAGAGGAACTGTGAGAAATCAGACATATTCATGGAATGGGCGAATTGGTGACAGGTGATGCATTTTGATAAGAAGGACATAGTTACGCAATAGGTATAAGTCGAAAGGATGTGCAGAAGGACCTGGTTTTTATGTCGGTAGATAATTAAAGTTGGCAGTTCAGGTGGAGAGAGCATTAATAAAGCATACAGTAGCCTGAGCTTTATACTAGGGGAATAGAGTACAAAGGTAGGGAGATGCTGAATTTATAAAGGACACTCAAAGACCTCAGCTGCAGTAAGTTCCGGGTGCCACATTGGAGAAAGCGGACAAGAAATTTACAAGAATGGCTTTAAGAATGAGACTTCGGTTACAAGGACAGAGTGGGAATGTTCCCCTTGGAGGGAATAAAGCTAAGCGGTCACAGTTTTCAAATTCATGAGGGGTGCTGAATAGTATAGATAGGGAGAAGGTACTCCACTCAAAAGAATCAAGAACACAGGGCCACTGATTCAGGGTGAATTGCAAGAAAATGTGATGTGAGAAAAAAACATATTCATGCAAGTGGGTCAGTCAGAATACACTGCCTGGAAGTGTGGTGGAGACAAGTTTAATGAGGTATTCAAGAAGACATTAGATGATTATTTAAATAGATACAATATGCAGGGGTATGAAGAAAAGGTAAGTGAATGACAGTCATGACGCTCATTTGAAGATCCAGTGCATACAAGATGGGCCAAATGGCCTCTTACTGGGATTCTACAAACCAATCTAGGTCAACTTGACCAATCTATGCCAATACATCACCTCTAAATCCATGAACCCTTATCTTCTATATTGTTAAGTGTCAGATTTACTAAGACGATAACAAGTGTTTATATGTGAAGGGACAGTACTTAACGATTTCCACAAGCACTAATGTTAGAGTATTGACTAGGTTCTTAAATTTACACCATTTTAAGGGGTAAATAAAAGTAAACTATTTCAAGTGCTGTGAGTCAATAAGTAATGGCCATGGATTTAAGATACCTTATACAGTTGATATAAGCAGATTATGCATAATTACATTGAGAAAGAAAAGTGGATAAACAATTTAATTAAAACTTGACAGGGTACAAGGGTAAGTGGATAATTCTTTCATAAAGTCCACAGATGGTCAAATTCACCAGTGATCCTGTAGGATTCTGAAAACAGTAAACAAAATCAAAAACAAGAGTCATAGACCACTCTAGAATAAAGTCCTGATTCCTGAAGAGCTTTTGCCCGATACGTTGGCTCTCCTGCTCCTCGGATGCTGCCTGACCTGCTGTGCTTTTCCAGCACCACTCTAATCTAGAATCTAATCTGCAGCATCTGCAGTGCTCACTTTCACCTAAGATAAAGTCCACACTTGATCTTATGTATTTAATAATGCGCATTTCCTTCTTTTAAACAAAAGTGACGTTTTCTTTTGCCATGCATTAAGCTGAAAAGCATAGTAGATATCCAATTCTAGTACAACGCTCCTTTCTCTCTCACACACACTAACGCTTTTTCGTATTTGTTATCTTTCACTTGCTAACTTTGTCAAGCCATCCAATCTAGTTTACTTTAGTTTAACAGTGAATGGCGAACAATTGCCCTGTCTCCTCAGATCTTGAATGTTGCTAGTTAAAATCCTAATGGGAAAGTAGCACAGAGACATTATGCCCATTCGAAGCTGAACCACAGGAACCGTGGTAAGCCCACACAGTCCTCATTTATTATATTTATGAAAAGAGCAAAGCACCACCTTTATGGTTATATTTAAATTCATGGGGGGCGTGGAAGGTGGAGGGGAAGGGAACTAAAGACAGAAACTTTCCAAACGCGAGGTGAACCCACTGCACAGCAAAGCTGGCAGCTAGAACTCGACCCAGATTACAGCAAGAAAGTCGCCCTTTCAACTTCAACCCGGCGCATTGCTCGTACCCGAGTCCCAGGCTTGGATGAGGCCTGAATGCAGACAGAACCAAGGGGTGGCCGCAAGCAACATCAAACTCCTCAGACCTTTGTAATGCGCCGCTTCAAAACATGAAAAACGTTTTAAACAACAAAAAAAAGTGAAACAATAACTTACCGGGTTCGCCTGCGGAATACATCCTCGTTTAAAGGGGAGGGAAGCAGTTGGCTGAGAAGAGATGGAGAGCTTCTCTTCCCTCCCCCCGTGTTTATGTAAAATTATAGTAGAAACAGGAACAAAAGAGCACTCATGAGGAGGAAACAGGAAGAAAAACATTAATAATTCCCGATGGAGGGATGGGGGAACATACGAGGAGAGATGGAGAGACCAGGACAGAAAACCCCGGGCCAGACACTTGACGGACAAGCATACGCGCATGCGCAGGAGGCAGCCCCCGTCGCGGGGGGTGCCGTCCGTCCTGACGTCACCACCCGCCGCCCCGCGCCTCCCGCGCGCGCGCCCGCCATTCGAACCAGCCGAGGGCGCCAACGGGTGGTGCGCGTGCGCCTCGCGTCGGTTGGATGGATGTTGCCCTCCGGCGCAGGGAGGTCGCTGGCGCGTGCTGCTGGGCCGGCGTACCCAAGCGCCGCGCGGCAGTGCTGTGCGTGCGTCTGTGGGCTCTGCAGCGGGATAATAACTGGGAGGATGAATGTGAGTGCACCTGCAGGCAAACAGAGAGCTGTGGAGGCAGAGCCTTTGGGTTACATTGGAGGGGAAACAGCAAGAAAGTGAATGTGCGCAATGTCCGATTGGGCATGGTCCTATTAAATGGCAAAACAGGCTGGAGGGGCTGCGCGTTATTTAAGCGCTGCAGGATTATTTTTGCAACCAGTTAAATACTTCTGATTTTTGTTCTCATTGCAAAAGTATACTTTATTCACAAAAGCATCTCTAAGTACATATGAAAGTTCTGATTTGGAGATGTCAGTGTTGGACTGGGGTGTACAAAGTTAAAAATTCACACAACACCAGGTTATAGTCCAACAGGTTTAATTGGAAGCACACTAGCTTTTGGAGCGTCGCTCCTTCGTCAGGTGATTGTGGAGGGCTCAATCCTAACACAGAATTTATAGCAAAAATTTACAGTGTGATGTAACTGAAATTATACACTGAGAAATTGATTGTTAAGTCTTTCATCTGTTTGAATATCATATAGTTTCACTTCTTTCATGTGTAAATCACAAAATCTTTTTTTAAAAAGTTGCATTCTCTGGTTAGCTGTTAACAATGGTGATTGCTAGACAATATGTTGAAGGTGTTGGCCCCCTGTGTTCTCTGTCTATGCCATGATGTTTAGATCGATTCTAATCTAAAAAGTGAGATCACGGAGTTCTACATGAATGCATGCAGTTTTTGAGCAAAGTACAATGTAACCCTGAAAGTACAAATTCACCCCATAAAATATATGTGTGCATGTGGGTCTTTGTCTGTCTGTCTGGGTTGGGGGCTGTGAGTGTGAGAAAGTGTATGTGTGTAGTGAGTGTAGAGTGTCTTAAGTCTGTGGGGGGGTGCATGTGGGAGTGTGTGGGAGTGTCTGTGTGTACGTCTGTGTATATGTGTGTGTCTGTGTGTATAGGAGTGCCTGTGTGTGTATGTGTTTGTGTGTTTGAGAGAGTGTGTGTGTATATACTGCAATAGTGGTCACCTGTAATGTGACATGAACCCAAGGTCCCGGTTGAGGCCCTCCCTATGGGTATTGAACTTAGCTATCAGCCTCTGCTTGGCCACTTTTCGCTGCTGCCTGTCCCGAAGTCCGCCTTGGAGGATGGTCACCATTGCTCGGTTTCCCCAATATACCATGCCTCAGCACATCCTTGCCTGTAACGTACAAGATAGACAATGTTGGCTGAGTCACATGAGTACCTGCCATGTACAAGGTGGGAGGTGTCCCCACGTGTAATGGTGGTATCTATGTCCACACTCTGACACATCTTGCAGCGCCTACCGTGGCTGGTTTGTATGGTGTTGACCTGAGAGCCGGGCAGCTTGCTACGAACAATGATCTGTTTGAGGTTTGGTGGTTGTTTAAAGGCAAGTAGTGGAGGTGTGGGGAAGGTCTTGGTGAGGTGCTCATCCTCATTGATAATGTGTTACAGGTCACGAAGAACATGGCGTAGTTTTTCAGCTCCTGGGAAATACTGAACAACGAAGGGTACCCTGTCGGTTGCAGCACATGTCTGTCTCCTGAGGAGGTCATTACGGTTCCTAGCTGTGACACGTCGGAACTGGCAGTCGATGAGTTGGGCATCGTACCCCGTTCTTGTGAGGGCATCCCTGAGTACTTCCAGGTGTCCATCACGTTCCTCCTCATCCTCATCTCCTCATATGAAAGTTCAGTAGAGTCTTTGCAGAGAAGATACACATTGGAATTTGACCTTCCTCAGAGCTTAGGAGAAAGTGAGGACTGAGATCAGAGTCAAGGATGTTGTGCTGGAAAAGCACAGCAGGAGGATCGATGTTTCGGGCAAAAGCCCTTCATCAGGAGCTTGCTTGCAGTTGCAAAGCAAAAACATTTTCTATTCATGGCAGAAAAACATTTACACACATTTTGAGGCAAAGAGAGGATATGATAACTGAACCATTTCATTTGGATAAATACTGGACGCCATATTACATTTAGTAAAATAAACAAAGACAAGACTTAGATAATTAAAAGTAGGGCCATGGGCAGCGTTGTAGAACAGAGAGACCCAGGGGTCCAGGTACATAATTCTTTGAAGTTTGCATCACATAGGGTAGTTAAGAAGGCAATTAGCACATTTGACTTCCTTCTTCAGACCTTTGAATATAGAATTGGGATATTATGTTGAGGTTGTATAGGTGAGGCCCCTTCTGGAGTACTGTGTCCAGTTCTTGTCATCCTGTTTTAGGAAGGGCATTATTAAGCGGGAGAGCCTCCAAAGGGCATCCTATCCAGATACACCACCCTATCCCTCGTTAGTTCCGTAGTTAATCCACCTAGCCTGCACATCTCTGGACACTAAAGACAACTTAGCATAGACAATCCACCTAACCTGCACATTTTTGGATTGTGGGAGGAAACCAGATCACCTGGCAAAAAGCCATGCAAACACAGGGAGAACATGCAAACTCCACACGGACAGTTACCCAGACAGTGGAATTGAATCTGGGTCCCTGGTGCTGAGGCAGCAGTGCTGACCACTGAGCTGCGGTACCATCCCAATATGATTTTGTTTGGGATTAAGGGAATATCATTTAATTATAAATGGTAACCTAGTTGGTAACCAGTTATGACACTTTTAAGTATAAGTTTTATTGATGACAAACGTGTTTGAGTTTATTGAAAAAATTGTGTGAAAACCTCTTATTTTGGGTAACTTTTAAAAAATTCAGTTTGACCATTTTGTTGATTAAATAAAGTATTCACTCGTGATATAACTCATGTTGTAATGGAACTTGATTACCTGCATTCTCCTCCAATTAGACTTGTTACAATTGGCTCATAGAACTTTGTGACTGTGTGAGCAAATGTTTGTGCTTTTATGCATTTTGTGGCTTACGTGCCACTGCTGGACGATTGGCTTCCACTAGGTAGAAATTAGCAGAAAGTCAAGATGAGTTTCATATTGGCTCTGCAGTGTGATTCTGCAAATGCAGAGAATTATATTCATTAAATGCTATGGAGCAGTCTCTCAAAGGTTGTACCAAGGAGTTCCACTTAATCTGTGTATATACTCTTCAGATGATGTGCAGTATTAAAATTTTGGCACTAACATATTATCAGTTTTAGTGTGTGTTGTCCTGCCTTTTCAGGACATATGATGCTAATGATTGTAAAAGGTTTGTTCTCCAATTTCAAATAACCTCCCTTCCCAGCCTCTCCCCTTCCCTTCCCTTCTATTCCTTTGAATGACCCTTCCTAACAGCTACCAACCGGATTCACCTATCCCAACCTCACCGTCCAATTCCTCCACCCACCCACCCCAGCCACCCCACTCCACCCCCCACCCCCTGGGTGCCGAGAAGAGTCCTGAACTGTCCAGGCACCGTCTCCAAATGAATGAGATCTCTCTCACTCTCACACTCTCTCACACTCTCATCCTCCTCCTCCTCCCCACACCTCCAAACACACTTTCCCTGGAGTTCTCGACACGGGTGTATCCTAAACCCCCTTCCCCAGATAACCGCTCTAACATTGTCCAGTCCAGGGCAGAGGTGGAACTTGTCAAAAAGTTGCAGTCAAAAGGTGTTTGTGTGCGCACGCATGTTATTTGGACAGGAGCGGGATGGATGGGTTGAAGGGGGTGGGGGCCGGAGTTGGGGCAAACAGGGTTGATGGGTGGAGTGGGGCGGACTGGTTTTGGGGGCAGGGTTGGGGGATGCAGGGTGGAGCCGGGCAGGGTCGGGGGAACCTAGTGGGGGTAGACGGGGGGGTGGGGGCTCACTAGGCAGTGTGCTGCTGCTTAGTCTCCTGGAAAGAGAGCAGACTTCACAGAAAACTCTGAGTCCCAGAGGAAATTAATTAACTGAATAATCAATTATCTGAACGCAATAATGCCCACCCATCTCCTTCGAATAATTGAGGTTCCTCTGTAATGGATGTTCCTGGAGTGAATTAGCTGATCTGACCGCCACGTTTTAAACAAACAGAGCTTATTTACAAATTTATGAAATAAAACAAAGAATAGAAAATAGAATACCAGATAACTTATCCAAAGACCTGATGGGCTGTCCCAACTTAATGATGTTGTTGCAAAAATACTTGCAACAGTCCCAATAAACACATCCCTTAGGACAAAGAGAAAAAATGAAACTAATCAGAGCTTACAGGCTTGACATTAGAGAGAGTGTACTCAGCTGGACTTGCCCCAGCAGCCTGCCTTCACATACACTGCTGCTGAACTGAATCAAAACTCTAATCTAAACGAAGCCAGTTACACAACGAGCTGGTCACTCCCCTTTGATTATATAAGTTTTTTTAAAGACATTGTTAGCCTTAGGCTGGAGGCATTAGCTGTTAGGGGTAAACAAGGGCCCCAATAAACCTTTCAAACCAAGCTTAGTTAGGAGCCTGGTCAATTATCCCCTCCCTGGAAAAGAACTAATGGGAATAGTAAAAAGAGCAACATTGTGATACCTCCTCCCTTCAGGAAAATGAACCAGTAATATCCAAATATAGCTTCATTTTTCAAAACACCAAAAGTAATGTTTAGTACCCTAAAACATACATACACATTCATGCAAAACTACATCCAGATTCAGTCTGGCTCTCCCACCACCAAATGCCTCCATGTCTCGTTTGAGTCTCGATAATGCATCAGCCTTCCCAACCTGCCACATGCACAATTTTCAAATTGAATGGTTGTAACAACAGGCTTCATCAAAACAGTCTGGCATTTTTGTCCTTAAATTTCTCCACATATTTCAATGGGTTATGATCAACGAATACGATTATCTCAGATGCATTGCTAGTAATATAAACACTGAAATGTTGGAGTGATAACACCAAGCTCAAAGTCTCTTTTTCAACTGTCAAATATTTCTTCTGATGAACATTCAGCTTCCTGGAGGAATACCTGATAGGTCTTTCTATCTTCCCATTGTTTTCCTGCAGGAGCACAGCACCGACACCCGCATCACTTGTATTGATAGCCACCTTGAAAGGCTTTGCGTAATCAGGTGTGGCTAATACTGGGGCACTGGTTAACACAGTCTTCAGGCTGTCAAATGCCTTCTGACAGTCCGCTGTCCACTGAAACTTCTTTCCCTCTTTTTAGCAATTCGGTGAGTGGAGCAGCCACACTACTAAAACTAGGCACAAACTTTTGATAAAATCCACTCAATCACAGGAACTGTAATACTGCTTTTCTCATCAACGATGTGGGAAATTCCCCAATTGCTTTTGTTTTCGTATCCCGTGGGGCCATTTGTTCATGTCCAATAACATGGCCCAGGAAGGTGACTTGGGCTTTGGCAAATTAACTTTTAGCCAGGTTTATCACCAAGCCTGCCTTCCGAAGTTGATCGAACAAGTCCGATAAATTGTATAAATGTTCCTTCCTTATGTGACTAAAAATCACCTGGTCATTGATGGACACAACACAGTTGGATAATCTGGCAATGACCTTATTGGTCTGTCTCTGAAGCGTAACCAGACTGTTTTCCATCCCAAATAGCCTGACTTTAAACTGATACAGTCCATTTGGTGTTACGAAAGCCAAAATTGCCTTTG
The DNA here is from genome assembly GCF_037043375.1 of Chiloscyllium plagiosum. Classification (NCBI taxonomy): domain Eukaryota; kingdom Metazoa; phylum Chordata; class Chondrichthyes; order Orectolobiformes; family Hemiscylliidae; genus Chiloscyllium; species Chiloscyllium plagiosum. The sequence continues at coordinate 128,656,340 of NW_028270142.1, read as the reverse complement.
CTTTTTTTGACAAAGGTACTTGCCAGTAGCCTCTGAACAAGTCCAACTTAAAAATGTAAATTGCTTGTCGCACCTTTTCAACACATTCTTACTATCGCGGAATTATATGTGCAGCAGTCTTTGTAACTGCATTGATTTTGATTTTTCTCCGGAATTAATTCAATAATTTATCCCAATTTTTGACAACTTCCTCATTGTCCAATTTAATTTGAGCAATGTCCAATTCAGAATCCCCTGGACTTGGTTCTTACCCCTGTGTTGTAATCATCACCACCATCTCTTCCTGCTTTCCTTCTCTGTCAAAATATCTTTTGAGTACACTCTGTGAGATTTCTTCCTGTCTGGAGTCCCTATCAAGAAGTTCACCTCACTCAATTTCCTTTCGATTTGATAAGGTCCACTAAACCTTGCTTTTAAAGGTTTACCTATTCCTGGAATTAACACTAATATCTTTTCCCCGATTGCAAAATTGCAAATTTTTGATTTCATGTCTGCTTTCAATACATGCAGCAATATTTTTAAATGCTGTCTAGCCAACTCCCCAGCAATATTTAATCATTCTCTAATTTGACACATAGTCCAAACACGCGGTGTCTGAATTCTGACTTCTAACTTCTCCTTAATCAATTTTAATGGTCCTCTCACTTCATGCACAAAAACTAATTCAAACTGAATTTGCTCGATACATGTGGTCCATCTCTGATTGCCAAAATCACAAACTGAATTCCTTTATCTCAATCAGCTGGATAGTCTTGACTATAAGCCCTCAACATGGTCTTTAGTGTTTGATGCCACCTTTCTCGTGATCTGGATGGTATGCAGTAGATTTGAATTGTTTACTTTCTAAGCTGTCCATAACTTCCTTGATTAGTTTGGATGTCAAGTTTGACCCTTGATCCAACTGTATCTCTATTGGTAGGCAGTATCTAGTAAAAGATTTGGGTAATTCCTCTACATTCCTTTTAGCTGTGATATTGCGTAATGGGACAGCCCCTGAAAATCTAGTCGATACATCCATTATTGTTAACAAATACCGATTCCCACTTTTTGTTTGAGGTAGGGGACCTATGCAATCATTAAGACTCTTTTAAAAAGTTCCTCAAGTGCTGGAATAGGTATTAAAGATGCAGGTTTTAATTCCACCTGTGGTTTTCCAATTAATTGGCCTATATGACATGTCTGGCAAAATTCAACTACATCCTTGGGCAGTCCAAGCGAGTAAAAATGTCTTTGTATTTTAGCCTGTGTTTTCCTCAGTCCTAAATGACCTCCAAGTGGTAACTCATGTACCAGTTGCAACAACTCCCTTCTAAATCCCACTGGCAAGACAATTTGTTGAATTTCTGCCCATTTCTCATCTGCTTGAATATGCAATGGTCTCCATTTCCTCATGAAGACATCATTTTTCAGTAATAACATTCAGGGAAACATCCAGTTTCCTTCTCTGTGTATGCCTTTTGATGCAACTGCTTTAAATTTTCATCTTTCTACCGTAACTCAGTGAGTTTTGCAGAGCTAAAGATACTTGCATGATTACCTATTTGCTCTTATTTTGTCTCAACCATCTGATCGAACACAGTCTTTGCTAATGCCACTTCAACTACCCTTTGATCTCTCTTGTTTCAACCAGTGAATCTGTGACCTCATTACTACACAATCAGGGACGATTCCAGGGTAAAAATCCTGCATTGTCTCAGTTGCCTGAGTCTCCACTGGCTTTTCACAGTAGGCAGCACGCTATCACATCAGCTGTATCATTCGCAAAGACAAATTGTATTCCTGGAGCTGAGGGTTTGTCCAGTACTCCTACCATAGATTCTCCACACTTTTCTGGACACTCTAGGCTCACTTTACATAATTGAGCACTTTTTGTCTCACCATGAATTCCCATTACCAGTACCTTTTCAGGAGTACACATCACCTTATCCTTCAGCATCACAAAGTGAGAGGATCCTGTGTCCCGTAATATTGTAACCTCTTTACCTGCTACTCCTGGCCTATGTGAATAAACTTTACCTTTGCAGATATATTTTCTAAGCAGATCTGTTACTTCCTCCTTAACCAACCTCTGATCAGCTTGTACACTCGAATGCAGTTTTCTAGCTTCCTCTGTGCATTCTGTTACTATTCAAACAAAATTCCTGACTTGTCCTGTTTCCTACATCTGGCTTTTTCCTAGCCCACCATAACTGTGGTTTCATGTGGCCTACTTTATTGCAATGAAACACCAGAGCTTTTTACCTTCTTTTTTCCTTCAAGGGTTTCCTTATTACCCTGTGGTGAGTTGTCCTTATAATCTTCACCAAGATCTACCTTTCCCTTTCCAAGTGAGGATTTCTCTTTGCCCCAGTTTCTATCCCTCATGAACTGAAATTGATTCTGGAAGTCAAACCTTGTTTTATGGACCAACGCATAATTATCAGTCACTTCAGCTGCTAAACTTGCCATTTTAACTCTCTGCTCTTCACGAGTTCACACTACGTCAGGCAGTGAATTTTTGAAGTCCTCCAAAATAATTATCTCTCTGAGTACTGTAAGTTTGCTCTATTTTTAAAGCTCTTATCCACCTATCAAAATTACTTTGCTTGATCCTTTCAAACTCAATATAGGTTTGACCAGGGTCCCTCCTTAGATTCCTGAAACATTATCTGTTATAAGCTCATATGCTCCCCAGATACCTCCTCCGATACCTCACTAGCTCTACCTGCAAGTCTGGTTTGGATCAACGAAACCCACATGGTCAGTGGCCACTGCATTTGTTTAGCCATTTTTTCAACTGAGATAAAAAAGACTTCCACACACTTCTCATCAAATCTAGGCAATGCGTGAACATACTTAAACAGTTTCTCACTGTTGTTATCAAGGGCTTGCTCACCCTCACTCTCTTCACCAAGCCTACCTTCAGCCTTCATCTTTTAAGCTGACTTTCTTTTCTAAGTGTCATTTTCTGACGTTCAAACTCTGTTTTACTTCTCTTCTGCTAAAACCCTTCATTTTCTTTCTCTTCTGCTAAAGCCCTTCAATTTTCTCTTTCTCTTCCAATTTTAATCATAACTGAAACTGTTTCATTTCTGCTTCTAACTGAAGCTTCTTCATTTGCAAATGAGGTTCAGCTATCTTTACAGATCCTGATAGGATTTCCAGCAAATTTAAATGCTGAGCTATTGCTGCGATCATCTAATCTTTCCTCACATTAGGAGATAACTTCAACTCCAGCTTGCCCACAAATTCCCACAGCTTGCTCTTATTTGACTTTTGTCAAACCCCCAAAGTCACTTCCTCCACCTCCAGAACCTCCTTGCTGACTGAAAGAGCCATTGCTGTCCAAGCTCTGTTTAAACCAACCAAATCCACACCCGAAATAAAAGACACTAACACCTACCACTCGCTGTTTAAATCCCGCAAGGATCCCCCAATCTGTTCTGGATCAGGCACGAACCCTCAAAACGTTTTTAAGCAGGTAGCCCAGACTGTAACTTTGCTATCTGTTTTAGGTAAGTGTATAGTGGCTATTCCTGGAGTGAATTAGCTGATCCAACTGCCAAGTTTTTAAACAAACAGAATTTATTTGCAAAATTACAGAATGAAACACAAAGAACAGAAAATAGAACACAGGATAACTTATCCTATCCAAAAACCCGACAGCCTGTCAGGACTTAATGATGCTGTTGCGAAAATACTTGCAATAGTCCCAATAAACACATCCCTTAGCACAAAGAGTAAAAATGAGACAAACCAGGGCTTACAGGCTTGAGGTTAGAGAGAGAGAAAGAGAAAGTGTACCCAGCTGGACTTGTGCCAGCAGCCTTTCTTCACATACATTGCTGCTGAACTGAATCCAAAATTCTAATCTAAAAGAAGGCTAGCTGCACAATGAGCTGGTCACTCCCCTTTGATTATACCAGTTTTGTTTAAGACATGAAAGGCTTAGGCCGGAGGCATTATCTGTTCGGGGTAGACAAAAAGGGCCCCAATAAACCTTTCAAATCCAGGCTAGTTGGAGCCTGGTCAATTATCCCCTCTCTGGAAAAGAACTCATGGATATAGTAACCTTGTAAAAAGACCAACATTGTGATACTGATCAATGTCAGAGAGTTGTTTATGAGGGATTCAGGTTGGTAATGTCATTGAATGTTTAGATTCTGTCTCGTTGGAGGTGGTCAACGTTTGTCACTTATGAGATGCAAATATTACTTTCCACTTGTCAGTCCATATTTTCCAGATCTTCTACATCCTAGCATGGATTGCTTTGATACCTGAGGAATCATCCTAAATATTATGCAATCATCAGCAAGCACCCTCCAATTCAGTCCTTATGATTATGGCAGGTCAATGATGAAGCAGTTGAAGATGATGAGGCCCTGAGGAACTCAGACAAAAGTGGCTTGGAGCTGAAATATCTCGCTTCCAACACAAATAACCATCTTCCTTTGTGCTAGGTATATCCCTAACCAGCAGAGGGCTATTCTAGGATTCCATTGACTCCAGTTTTGCTAGTATTCTTAGTCACATGCAGTTGTGATCTGGCCAATATCTCATCTCTCCTCTGGAGTTCAGCTCTTTTGTCCAAGTTTTAAATGAGATTGTAATGAGGTTAGGAGCTGAATGGCCCTTGTGGAGCATCAATGAGTCGGCTATTGCTAAGTAAGTGCTGCTTAATAATATTATTAATGTCACTTTATTAATGATCAAAAGTAGATTGATGGGGCATAATTGGCGAGGTTGGATTTTGAGTACAGAATGTGGAGAATTTCCCCATTGTGGATTTCAGTGTTGTAGCAGTTGGAACCAGTTCTGGACCATAATTCTTCAAGCTACAGTGTTGTAGTGTTGCACAGTCTTGTTGGTCACCTTATTTTCCTGGGTATTGTCTTGGCCTTAGAAACTATATTTCATGCACATGCTTTCCAATGTCCCTTGGTGCCACATGCTTTACAAATATCCAGAAAAGTGAGACAACATATGAGTTAGTGCAATGAATGGCAACTGTTAGTGATTTTGTAAGATTGGTGAACTTTTCTGACTGTAGCAATAGTGTTAGCTGCACTGAAAGCATCTATTTGCCACTGAGCTGCCACTATGGCCCAATTGACTGTATAGTATGGTATGACCCTCTTTCTTGCCCAAATGATCTTTCTTAAAAGTGTGGACACAATCATTATGTCGAAGAACCTCTTTGGAACCAATACTTATTCCCATATGCTGCAGCATCTTTAGACAAACTCCTCAATAGACTATATGTATGAGAAGAGCTGGGAGTCTGTTAATCCTGAAATTAATTCTTGCCTTGGATTGGTCTTTGAAAATTTTCTAGATTTTTTTCTGGATCTTTCTGACTGTCCCTGGAAAGTTAAACAAGGTTTTTATCACTCTCTTCTTGGGATTGTCTATTATTTGATCTGAAAAATAGTACTACTTCCGTATTTGCACAGATGTAATGAAGTTATGGTATCACAGGATACCTAGTTCATAAGTAAATATTAGCCTTCCATATCTTGATCTTTTCTCAGAAGTAGAATGCACTGGTATTTATTTATTTTGTCTGTTTTGCTTCTCTCTCTAATTTTCCTTTTTCTTTTCCCCTCTATTTCTCACTGCTGCTTCTTTACTGGCCTTGGTCCTTTTAAAAATATTACTTTAAGAACTACAGATGTAAATTTTGCCTGAAACGTCAATTTTCCTGTTCCTCAGATGCTGCCTGACCTGCTGTGCTTTTCCAGCACCACTCTAATCTAGACTCTGGTTTCCAGCATCTGCAGTCCGTGTTTTTACCTAGTAAAGTTTAAAAAGCAAAGGTTTGTAATTGCATATTGCTGCCTCTAGGTGGCAGTCATTCCAAATACGGACAGATTACTGTGCATTACACAAGGTTTTGACATGGATTTGAAGAAAGACCAACTGAAGTTTGGACAGAGATAAGCCTAGGTATATAAAAATAAAATAGTGCATTTTGTGTTTTAAAAGCTGTACTTTCTTCAATATATTGAAACTTTTGGTTCATTTAAAAATTAGAACAATGGGCTATTGTTTCTTTTAAAAAAGAAAGGCAAATAACTCACTGGTACAACTCTTAGCCTTTGGTCTTGATTGTATTGGTACTTCGGATTTTCTTTTATTTTTAACGCATTTAGATATTCCTGGTATATTGAAAGAATTTAGATTTTAATCAAAAGAAGATGAGCTCTGTTTGGTCAATGGTCTACCGATAGATCTGTATAGTTGCTGTACTCACCTTAGCTGATGCGGCTGATTGTTTGAATTCCATTATGCCTGAACCTGTTGTAATGATTTTTAATTAGTTTTCCAAGTATCTTCCACCATTACCTGGGAGTCTTTTTCCTTACGGGTGACCACAACTACTAACCTTAACATGGATTTTGCCTCCAGCAAGTATCTTTGCCTGATGCAGCAATGCATCACAAGAAATTAGGTATGATAATGTGGTATTGAAGGATCTAACAAACATTTATTAAAGCTCACAAATATATAGAACTATTACATTCACAGGCTTATTAGTGTCTGGGTCAGTGTTAAACTATTTTGGTCACAACTGAGCAGCATGCATTCACATGGCATGTCATGCTTTAAGTGATCCCATGTGAGACCTTATACCCTCAGGTCACATATTATAAGACAGTGATGACATCATAAGCATGTCTTTTAAGGGTATTATTAAGTACTGACCAAGACATAACAAAATAGAGACTGCATTTCTTCTTGTTTTATTTATTTAATTGGATAGATTGATGTTTCTCTTTGAACCTTAGCATGAAAAAAGATTGAAAATAATTTTGTTGAAATCTAGCAAGCTCATATTCAAATAAATTGTAAAACAGAAAGAAACTGAGGATGCTGTAAAGCTCAGCATGTCTGGCAGCATCAGTGGAGAGAAATCAGAGTTAGCATTTCAGGTTGAGTGACCCTCCTCAGTCCTGAGGAAGGGTCAATGAACACGAAATGTTAACTCTGATTTCTCTCCACAGTTGTTGCCACACCAGCAATTCCAATAAATTGTCCCTGCCTTCCTCAGAAAATTTCCTTTAACTAATGTAGTCCTACATTCTGGAATTCCCTCCCTGTGCCCTTCCATGTGGTTTCATCATTTGCAGCCTTCCAAAACTTCCTCAGAACTTTCCATCCTCCACTGCAGCTCAAATCATATCTCAATTTTCCTCTGCCTTGAGTTTCCTTCTGTTTGAAGTTAGAGTTGGTCTGTCCATCAGGGGAAATACCGAGAACTGATTGCACAACGAATAGGTAGAGAATAACCCAGGGATAAACCCGACTATTGACTAACATGCTTGTTAAATAGTATGTTGCAGTTCAAAGTTTGTGAGAAAATTTGTAGCTCGGGTGCTCGTTGTTGTGGTTCTGTTCGCCAAGCTGGGAATTTGTGTTGCAGACGTTTTGTCCCCTGTCTAGGTGACATCCTCAGTGCTTGGGAGCCTCCTGTGAAGCACTTCTGTGATGTTTCCTCCGGCATTTATAGTGGTTTGTATCTGCCGCTTCCGGTTGTCAGTTTCAGCTGTCCGCTGCAGTGGTCGGTACATTGGGTCCAGGTCGATGTGCTTATTGATTGAATCTGTGGATGAGTGCCATGCCTCTAGGAATTCCCTGGCTGTCCTCGGTTTGGCTTGACCTATAATAGTAGTGTTGTCCCAGTCAAACTCATGTTGCTTGTCATCTGCGTGTGTGGCTACTAAGGATAGCTGGTCGTGTCGTTTCGTGGCTAGTTGGTGTTCATGGATGCAGATCGTTAGCTGTCTTCCTGTTTGTCCTATGTAGTGTTTTGTGCAGTCCTTGCATGGGATTTTGTACACTACATTGGTTTTGCTACATTGGTTTACTAAGGACCAGCTACCCTTAGTAGCCACACACGCAGATGACAAGCAACATGAGTTCGACTGGGACAACACTATTATTATAGGACAAGCCAAACCGAGAACAGCCAGGGAATTCCTAGAGGCATGGCACTCATCCACAGATTCAATCAATAAGCATATCGACCTGGACCCAATATACCGACCACTGCAACGGACAGCTGGAACTGACAACCAGAAGCGGCAGAGACAAACCACTATAAATGCCGGAGAAAACATCACAGAAGCGCTTCACGGGAGGCTCCCAAGCGCTGAGGATGTCACCTAGATAGGGGACGAAACGTCTGCAACACAAATTCCCAGCTCGGCGAACAGAACCACAACAGTATGTTGCAGTATGAAGCACCTCTGCCTCTCTCTCAATCTGTGGACTGTCACTAAACACAGTGCTTTTCAATAAACACAGAGAGTGCTGAAGAAACACTTAGCAGATCTGACAGCATCTGTGGAGGGAGAAACTTTGTTCTGAAGAAGACTGATACTGAAATCGAAATGTTAATTCTGTTTCTCTCTCTCCACAGATGCTGCCAGACCTGTTGGGTTTCTCTAGCATTCTTTGTGTTGGTTCCGGCTTCCAGCATTTGCTGTAATTTCCACTCACCTGTTTGCCAAATAACCAGTACTGGATGCATAGAAATTTCCCCAAATTACATATTGGTATCCAAAGCCATTGCCTTTAGTTCCTGTTACAAATTTTGTCTCCTAAATAGAGTAATTTCATCTCCTTGACAACTGTTTGATGCTAAATCAGATTGTTCACAATTTTACTGTCACCTTTGATCCCGATATTGTTGTTCAACCACATAACTGTGTTATCCCTAGGAATACGTAGTTACACTTTTGTAACATCACCCTACTTTGTGCATGCCTCAACACACCTACTGATATCCTCATTCATGTCTTTGTTACCACTAGACTTGACTATTCCTGTGTATTCTGAGCCAGCCCCAGCATAAATTTGAAGCTATTCAAATTTCTCTAACCCATGTTCCAGTTCAACAAATTCTGTTCCCCTATTACCCTAGCACTCACTAACCTGCTTTGTTGATTGGTTTAAGCAATGTCTTGAATTTAAAACATTCATCCCTGTTTTCTAATTCCTCCATGGCTTTGCCGCACTGTATTTTTGTGTGCCATAACATTCCAAATATCTGTACTCCTCAAATTCTGTCATCTGAAAGATTCCTCATTTTTATTGCTCCACCAGTGGTAGCCATGCCTTTAGCAGACAAACCCTCAAATTTTGGAATTCTCTCAAAAAAACTCTCTGCCTGTCTCTTTCTCATTTAAGACAATACTGAAAACCTCTTATTCTTAAAAGTGTCTTGCCAGTGTCAAACATTGATTGAATATTGTGGTATCATGAGACGTTTTTCCAACTAAAAGCAATACACAAATACAAGTTGTTTTGGTATATAGGAGAGTGAAAAAAATTGCCCATCTCTAATTATCCTTAAAGGTGATGGTGAACCACCTCCCAGAACCGCTGTAGTCTATCTGGTGCAGGTATTTCCACAGTGCTCTTAGGAAGGGAATTCCAGGATTGTGTCCTAGCAACACTGAAGGAATGGTGAGGATGGTGTGTGACTTGGGTGAGAACTTGCAGGTGGTGCTAATCCTAAAAACACCATTGTGTGAATCATAATCCTGTTTGCTTTGGGCAGGTTGTGGCAGTGTGTCCTGAGGCACACTTATAATTCCAAATATCTGAATACAGAAAGTTTTGTGGCAACAATAAATAAAAGCAAAGCACTGTAGATGCTGGAAATCTGAAATAAAAACAGCACGTGCAGGATAAACTCAGGACATTTGACAGCATCTGTGGAGAAAAGAAAACAGAGTTAACATTTCGAGTCCCATTACTTTTCTTCAGAACTGAATAGAGCTAGAAAATTATTGTTTTTGTGTTCTTGACAAAGTTGAGGGGGAGCAGGTGGAACAGATAGTGAAGGTGCCCAGAGTATCAGGCAAAGGGAGTGATAATGGTCGTAAAGGATTGATCTTGATGTGAAATAGGTGTGAATAATAGGTGTGGATAGTCAAAAATAGTTTGGTTTTGATTGGAACAAACCCATTCAAACAAGAAACTTGGGGAAGAGGATGTATAATCAAAATTGAAGATATTATTCATACTCTAAAATTAATCTCAATATTGAGTCCTGATGCTGTGAAGTGTCTCAGCAGAAAATGAAGAGCTTTTCTTCCAACTCGCATTGTGCTCTGCTGGAACACTGCGGCAGGTCTTAGATGATAATGTTAGCATAAGAGTAAGATAACATATTGAAATGACAAGCAGTTGAAAGTTTGAGGTCAACAACCTGTTGTAAACACTTTTTTATTTACTTTATTTTTTAAAGTCCCAAGTTAATTTTTTAAAGTCCCAAGGTAATTTTTTAAAGTCCCAAGGTAATTTTTAAATGCATTAGCTCCATAAGCAGCAGGAAACTGATTGAACCTTAAAATCCATTGCACTTTTGCAGTCTGTATATACAACCATTAACCTGAGGATTGATATAGAGTCATAGAACTGTACAGCATGGAAACAGACCCTGCAATCTAACTTATCAATGCTGCCCAGATATGCTAAATGAATCTAGTCCCATTTGCCAGCACTTCGCCCATATCCCTCTAATCCCTTCCTATTCATATACCCATCCAGGTGCCTTTTAAATGTTGTAATTGTACCAGCCTCCATCACTTACTCTGGCAGCTCATTCCATATACACACTACCCTCTGTATGAAAAAGTTGCCCCTTAGGTTCCTTTTAAATCTTTTATCTCTCACCTTAAACCTCTGCCCTCTAATTCTGGACTCGGAAAAGACCTTGGCTATTCACCCTATCCATGCCCATCATGATTTTATAAACCTTTATAAGGTCACCCTTCAGTCTCTGATACTTCAGGGAAAATAGCCCAATCTATTAAGCCTCTCGCTAAAGCTCAGTAGGGTGACCAAAATTGAACGCAGTATTCCAAAAGTGGCCTAACCAATCTGCAACATGACCTCCCAACTCCTATAGTCAGTGCACTGACCAATAAAGACAAGCAAACCAAATGCCTTCTTCACTGTCCTATTTGCCTGTGATTACACTTTCAAGGAACTAAACCTGCATTCCAAGGTCTCAGCAACACTCCCAGGATCTTACTGTTAAGTGTATAAGTCCTGCCCTGATTGCCTTTCCAAAATGGAGAACCTCACATTTATGGAAATTAAACTCCATCTGCCACTCCTTGGCACTTTAGCCCATCTGATCAAGGTCCTTTTGAATTCTGAGGTAACTTCCTTCACTGTCCACTACACCACCAATTTTGGTATGGTCTGCAAACTTATTAACCATACCTCCTATATTCACGTCCTTTTAGTCCTCAACCAATTAAACTTTTAATCCTCCTTTGTGTGATTTTAACTTTGTCCACCCAAGTCCAACACCAGCACCTTAAAATTGTCATCACTCCTTTAATTAAGCACAGATAGAGTCATAGTCATAGAGATGTACAGCATGGAAATAGACCCTTCAGTCCAACCTGTTCATGCCAACCAGATATCCCAACCCAATCTAGTCCCACCTGCCAGCACCCAGCCCATATCCCTCCAAACCCTTCCTAATCATATACCCATCCAAATGCCTCTTAAATGTTCCAATTGTACCAGCCTCCACCACATCCTTTTGTAGCTCATTCCATACACGTACCACCCTCTGCATGAAAAAGTTGCCCCTTAGGTCTCTTTTATATCTTTCCCGTCTCACCCTAAACCTATGCCCTCTAGTTCTGGACTCCCCGACCCCACGGAAAAGACTTTGTCTATTTATCCTATCCATGCCCCTCAGATCCTCCAACCCTGGCAACATCCTTGTAAATCTTTTCAGAACCCTTGTGACTGGTGTGAAATGTTTTCTAAATCTCGAGTAGGAAAATAACTGATACACTCACTCAAATCAGGACTGAGACTGTGCCATATTTTGGATTCTACCCGATTTTAGGTTGAGTGTTTGGGACAGTGAGTGATCTGAATCAGATGGGGTCAAGGGTCATTTGAGATGCTAAAATAGACTGGCATGTCAGAGGTGAGAAAGGTAACAAGTCCAGTGCTGTGCAGAGCCTATTTGAAGTTGACTTCAATTGAGTAAAATTTTGCAAAAATATATACATTCTAAATGGTTGATTTTCAAACAACTCTGATTTCTTTAGGAAGACGGTTTTGAGTGTGCCTATATTTGGCATGGAAATTTAGACCAAACAAACAACAAACAAAGTTCAGCCAAACAATGTGCAGGTTATTTGTGTATTGTTGGATTGTTTTGCTCTAAAACACAATACTAATGATCTGGTTTCATATGGAAACAAGGGCAGCTCTGTGCCTGAATGAAGGGAGAAACATTGGTTGCGAGGGATATGGTAAATTAATGCAAATATTAAATTACCTTTTAATTTGCTATTTATTATTAATGAGATGAATTTGCTGTAACTACAACAGAAACTAATAAATGGGTAGATAAATTACTAACTACTTTGCAAAATATCACATGTATCAGTGGAAATTTATTTCCCAAAATGATCCATATTTTGCTTAGCAAAAAATCATCAACAATTAATTTTCTACAGCAAATCAGAGTCATTGTGGTGCAGTAGGGTGTCATTCCCCCACTTCAACCCTGTTGCCATGGAAGTTGTATCCAGCCAATTTCTTTTTGAAATCAATTTACTCCTAAATCCATCACCTTCATCTTGCAATGGGTTCTAGATCTTTAGTTCTCACTACATAAGATTATTCCTCTTCACATCTTCTTTCCTATTATCACCTCCCACCACTCCCCCAAATACATGCTAGAATTCCTTTTCTCTCTTTCAAATAAAAAGAAAAAGCGAACTTTCTTGCTTGCTTTTCATCGCAGCAGAGCTACATCGAACCATGAAACTCATGAGAACAGCACCTCCCACATTAGTACAGATGAGCAAGGACCCTGTGCCCTCTGTCTGGCACAGGTGGAGAGCCAGCTCCTGTGCAGACACCCATTATACTCTCATTGATGGGATGCTAATTATTCATACTTCAGAACAATTAAATCACTTAAAGTATTATGTGGATGGGAAATAAAAATTGCATTCCCTTCATGACCTTCCATCTTTATATCATTTGTGTGCATGTAGAATCTGTACGTACATATTATGGTCACTTTTTGGGTACAGGAAAACAACATGTACTTCACCCCAAGAAGTGCAATTGCAGGGTGGCTGGAATCACAGAGCATACGAATGGGAAAGTTATTTCAAAATTTGTTTCTGGAATGTCTGCGTCACAGAATTATTTTGGTGTAGGAAGCCAGTCAACCCATGGTGTCTGACTTCATTACATGTCAGGTATTTTTCATCTATACATCTGAAAACCAAAAAGACCTAAAATCCAAAGGTCTTTTCAGAAGTGGACCCAAATGGACCTGTAAACAAGCTGAGACCTTCACTTAACCTGAATGTGTTTAAAAGTGAAACACATTTTGTGAAGGGCCGGAAAGGACCTGTAAAGACCCAGGTGGACTATAGTCAATCCATTAATGAAAATGTTTTTTATCCAAAAACCAGTTGGGTCCCAAAGATTCTCAAGCTGTATCTATTGTCATGTCAGATTGCTGACTGTATTTTGAGACAGCTCATTCCTGAAGAAAAGCTTATGCCCGAAACGTCGATTCTCCTGCTCCTTGGATGCTGCCTGACCTGCTGCGCTTTTCCAGCAACACATTTTCAGCTCTGTATTTTGAGACATAAATGTAACAAATCTTGGTTAACATTTCACAAACACTAAATCACATTTCAGCTTGTTTCCAAGACCAGTTTACTCATCCAAAGAGACTGGGGGGTAAACTGTCATCTAGGCCAACAGTTATTGGTCTGGATGCACAGTAGGCCAGACAATTCCCTGCCTGTTGGGATTTTAGAACGATTTGAATAGCTTCTAGTTCCAATTCACCACCTGCCACGGTGGGATTTGAAGTCATGTTTCCAGGACATTAGCCTGTGTTCCAGCTTACTAAACCAGTGACAAACTTGATGTTTGTTAAGACCCTGGCGGTTATAGTTCACTCAGGTAATCTGAGTTGCTGAGGCAATGTGCATTTCTTACATACATGCTGGCATCTAGATTTATAAAATTCAAGATACAACATATCAAAGTTCGCAATGGTGACATTTTAGAATATCAATACTATGCAATGGTACAAATTAATTTCTAGACAATGACAACATAATAGTAATAGGATTGGAGATTTAAAAATCTTTTCATATTCAATTGATTCACATTTAAATAATATGTGTGAAATTTAATGCTGTGCATAAAAGATGTACAATTAATTATATCTGTAGGATTTAGTACTTAACATTTCATCGAGAGTGTTGTGTTTCTAAACACATGACAACAATTGCTAACAACATTTCCCCTTACACTTATAAAGCACAATTGAGAGAGCATTCAAGCAAACTACGGATCAAGATGAAGACTGTTTTATTCATCCTGCTTATGAGTTACTTCTTTATTCCATCAGGTATTTTTTTTAACAAACACAGACTTAAATTTAATGTTATATATCTCATTATTCAAAAAAATTAAAAAAAAATCTTCTGTTGCTTTACAAGTTTATTTTGGGCTCAATGTAAAGGATGATTGAACAAGCTTCTTCTGAAATAGAATCAAAAGACTGAAGGTCTGAAAGAAAATAGATGCTATCAGACCGACTTTCTCCAGCACTTTTGTTTTTAATTAAACTTTCTGTTATGTTGGGAACATAAGTGATTAATTGTTAGCAGAAGTCAATGTAACTGAATTTAACTTTCTCAATGACGTATGGTAGTTTGGGGGGGTAGATTTTTGTGCTGTGGCGCTGACACAACATAATGCGGAAAATCAAGCCGGGAAGGTGCGTAACAGTAAAGCAGGCCATTTGATTTTCTACATACAATCGCATTTAGGCTCACCCACCCCCTTTGAATTAATTTCTGCTTCCTCAGGCGGCTGCTCATTCAGTTTACATGGCCCTCAACTCTGGACTACTTTCTCTACACCTCTACATTTCTTTACCTCAATTTCCTTCTATAAGAAACTCCTGCAAACTTAATTATCTCCTTCTGGAGGTTAGTATTTTATGCTTTGTTCCTGTGAAGCGCTGAGGATTAATCACATGATAGTCATAGAGACGTACAACATCGAAACGGACCGTCCGGCCCAACTCATCCATGCCGACCAGATATGCTAGATAAATCTAGTCCTATTTGGCCCATAACCCTCTAAACCCTTCCTATTTATATACCCATCCAGATACCTCTTAAATATCATAATTGTACCAGTCTCCACCACTCTCTGTGGTAGCTCCTTCCATACACGCACCGCCCTCTGCATGAAAAAACTGCCCCCCTCCAACCCTGGGTCCCTTTTAAATCTTGTCCCCCTCATCTTAAACTTATGTCCTCTACTTTGGATTCCTCCACCCCAGGGAAAAGACCTTGTCTATTCACCCTATCCATGCCCCTCATGATTTTATAAAACTCGATAAGGTCACCCCTCAGTCTCTGACACTTCAGGGAAAATAGCCACAGCCTATTCAGCTTCTCCCTATAGTTCAAACCCTCCAACCCTGGCAACATCCTTGGAAAGCTTTTCTGAACTCTTTCAAGTTTCACAACATTCTTCTATAGCATGGAGACCAGAATGGAACACATTATTCCAAAAGGGGCTGAACAAATGTCCTGTACAATTTCCTGATGAAGGGCTTATGCCCGAAATGTCGATTCTCCTGATCCTCGGATGCTGCCTCACCTGCAGTGCTTTTCCAGCACCACACTCTCGACAATGTCCTGTACTGACACAACATGACCACCCAATTCCTATAGTGAATGCACTGACTAATAAAGGGAAGCATACCAAATGCCTTTTCATTATCCTGTCTCCCTGAAACTCCACTTTCAAAGAACTATGAACCTGCGCTCCAAGGTTTCTTTGTTCAGCAACACTCTCCAAGACCTTACCATTGCGTGTAAGTTCTGCACTGATATGCCTTTCCAAAATGCAGCAGCTTACATTTATCGCAATTAAACTCCACCTGCTACTCCTTGGCCCATTGGCCCATCTAATCAAGATACTGCTGGACTCTGACATAACCTCCTTCGCTATCCACCAATTTTGGTGTCGTCTACAAACTTACTAATCATACCTCCTACATACACATTCAAATCCTTTATATAAATGATGAAAAGCAGTGGACCCAGCACTGATCCTTGTGGCACACGACTAGTCACAGGTGTCCAGTGATGTAAGCCATTGTAATAGTGTATGGAAATAGTGTATGGCAGCTGCTGAGACTAGTGGTAAGATTGTTATAAATGCACTTAGAAATGCATTCATTGCCCTTAAACATTGAGCTTTTTCTGACACCTTCATGGCTAGGTGTTCCCACTGTCTTTTTATTGTGTGGCTAGAAGACGTCCTTCCCCTACCACAGATCATAGAGTCATAGAGATGTACAGCATGGCAACAGACCGTTCGGTCTAACCCCGTCCATGCCGACCAGATATCCCAACCCAATCTAGTCCCACCTGCCAGCACCCAGCCCATATCCCTCCAAACCCTTCCTATTCATATACTCATTCAAATGCCTCTTAAATGTTGCAATTGTACCAGCCTCCACCACATCCTCTGGCAGCTCATTCCATACACATACCACCCTCTGCATGAAAAACTTGCCCCTTAGGTCTCTCTTATATCTTTCCCCTCTCACCCTAAACCTATGCCCTCTAGTTTTGGACTCCTCCACCCCAGGGAAAATACTTTGTCTATTTATCCTATCCATGCTCCTCATAATTTTGTAAACCTCCATAAGGTCACCCCTCAGCCTCCAACGCGGCAGGGAAAACAGCCCCAGCCTGTTCAGCCTCTCCCTGTAGCTCAGATCCTCCAACCCTGGCAATATCCTTGTAAATCTTTTTTGAACCCTTTCAAATTTCACTACATCATTCTGATAGGAAGGAGACCAGAACTGCATGCAATATTCCAACAGTGGCCTAACCAATGTCCTGTATAGCCGCAACAGGACCTCCCAACACCTGTATTCAATACTCTGACCAATAAAGGAAAGCATACCAAATGTCTTCTTCACTGTCCTATCTATCTGTGCCTCCACTTTCAAGGAACTATGAATCTGCACTCCAAGGTCTCCTTGTTCAGCAACACTCCCTAGAACCTTACCATTAAGTATATAAGTCCTGCTATGGTTTGTTTTCCCAAAATGCAGCACCTCTCATTTATTTGAATTAAACTCCATCTGCCACCTCTCAACCTATTTGCCCACCTGATCGAGATCCTGTTGTAATTTGAGGTAACTTTCTTTGCTGTCCACTACACCTCCAATTTTGGTGTCATCTGCAAACTTACTAACTATACCTCTTATGCTCGCATCCAAATCATTTATGTAAATGACAAAAAGTAGAGGAGCCAGCACCAATCCTTGGCACTCCACTGGTCACAGGCCTCCAGTCTGAAAAACAACCCTTCACCACCCTCTGTCTTCTACCTTTGAGCCAGTTCTGTATCCAAATGGCTAGTTCTCCCTGTATTCCGTGAGACCTAACCTTGCTAATCAGTCTCCCATGGGGAACCTTGTTGAACACCTTACTGAAGTCCATATAGATCACATCTACTGCTCTGCCCTCATCAATCCTCTTTGTTACTTCTTCAAAAAACTCAATTAAGTTTGTGAGACATGATTTCCCCCACACAAAGCCATGTTGTTATCCCTAATCAGTCCTTGCCTTTCCAAATACATGTACATCCTATCCCTCAGGATTCCCTCTAACAACTTCCCACCACTGACGTCAGGCTCACTGGTCTATAGTTCCCTGGCTTGTCCTTACCACCCTTCTTAAAGAGTGGCACCACATTAGCCAACCCCAGTCTTCTGGCACCTCACCTGTGACTATCGATGATACACATATCTCAGCAAGAGGCCCAGCAATCACTTCTCTAGTTTTCCACAGAGTTCTAGGGTACACCTGATCAGCTCCTGGGGATTTATCCACCTTTATGCGTTTCAAGACATCCAGCACTTCCTCCTCTGTAATGTGGACATTTTTCAAGATGTCACCATCTATTTCCCCCACAATCTATATCTTCCATATCCTTTTCCACAGTAAATACTGATGCAAAATACTTGTTTAGTATCTCCCCCATTTGCTGTGGCTGCACACAAAGGCCGCCTTGCTGATCTTTGAGGGGACCTATTCTCTCCCTGGTTACCCTTTTGTCATTAATATATTTATAAAAACCCTTTGGATTCTCCTTAATTCTATTTGCCAAAACTATTTCATGTCCCCTTTCCGCTCTCCTGATTTCCCTCTTAAGTATACTCCTACTGTCTTCATACTCTTCTAAGGATTCACTTGACCTGACATATGCTTCCTTCTTTTTCTTAGCCAAACCCTCAATTTCTTTAGCCATCCAGTTGCAGCTCGATTTGATGGACAGGGTAGTTTCTTCTCTCTTTACATGTTGTCCCTCCTAATGACCATAGTTTCTTCCTAAGAGGCTTTCAGTGTTGATTTTCTGTTCTAGTTTAGACTTTCAAAGGAGAGATACACAGAAGATCGCTCAAATACTGTTAAAAACATACCAATGTATTTTTACTCTATACTTGAAAAACATTGATTAAGTGAAAACATTATGAAGTCAACAGTGCATCATGCTGAATTCTAAATCTTGAAGGCAGTCCCAAACAGAAGCCAGGTGCCAACACTGCTGTTATCCAAGGAATATTGCCAAAAACTGCTCTCACAAAACTTTGGCAGCCAACTAACAAGGGTTTTAGCAGGACCCCAAGAACAGGCTGATTCCTTTGTTGTCAGGCACTAGGGCCAGTATTATATATTGTTGTATTGTCAGGAAAGGGGGTTGGTTAGCTCAGTTGGCTATATGGTAAAGAGCAAAGAGCTAATTAATCAGGAACCAGTTGTATGCATGAAGCTGCTCTGGCATAACGGGGCACATTCACAGCAGCACTGTCAGGTACAACACAACACTGACAGCAGGTCAAAATGGATTAAAGTTGAATAGCTCTAAGCTTTGTCAACATATTTGATTATTTCTAACATCTGGAAATCTAAAGTCATAACATCTAGCAACCTTCTCTTAATTCCACACAATCTTAGGGAGGGAATCAAAGAAAGTACTCAGAATGCATAATGAATGTGTGATCCAGTTGGGAGGACAGCCAATATAAAGTATAAAAAAAAGATAGCGGATCTCAAAAACACTAAAATATGTAATTCTGTTAAGAAATAACAAATTCTTAGCTTGTATCTTTGCTACTAAGGGTAAAACTGCACAGTGCTAAGGTTGTTGCTGTGTTTACTCTATTTGCAGTTGTCCCCTTGCAATGCTACAGCTGCACTAATGCTCAAAGCAATGAAATCTGCAACCAGAACTCACCGGTAAATTGTACAGGTAGTCAGGACAGATGCATGGTATCCAAGGTCAGCGCAACTATACGTAAGTTTTCATTTCTAATTATCTTATAAAAGCTGCAATTTGAGATCATAAGTTAAACTATACAGTATTAGACATTCATCAATGTTGTACCTTTTTGAGGCTTTCAATGAATCCATCAAACATATAGAAAAAGAAACGTTTTCATTCCTGCTAGAATATCCAGAAGTGCAGAACAGAAATGGGATGTTATCGGAGAACTTTCTGAAACATGAATTGGTGGAATGCAAGGAAACAAACCACATCCTCATCTTCACCACTGTTGACTGTGCAATATATTCAGGGAAATTTGTCTTGCACCAAGGTGTGGAACAGGTAGAGCAGGAAGGTGTGATGACAAGTGTTTCAGGCATGGAGACGAAGAAAATAGAATCATAGCTATCTAGGTTCTTGTAATCACCTAACAAGTTCAACATTCTGGCATCTCATACAGATCAACAAATTGACAACGGCACCTTGGAAAAATAAATCATTCAAGTGGAAAAGGATATGGAAGATATAGGAAGTAGCGAAATAGATGGTGACACGTTGCAAAATGTCCATATTACAGAGGAGGAAGTGCTGGATGTCCTGAAACGCATAAAGGTGGATAAATCCCCAGGGCCTGATCAGATGTACCCTAGAACTCTGTGAGAAGCTAGAGAAGTGATTGCTGGGCCTTTTGCTGAGATATTTGTTTCATTGATAGTCACAGGTGAGGTGGCGGAAGACTGGAATTTGGCTAATGGGATGCCACTCTTTAAGAAGGGTAGTAAGGAAAGCCAGGGAACTATAGACCAGTGAGCCTGACGTCGGTGGTGGGCAAGTTGTTGGAGGGAATCCTGAGGGACAGGACGTACGTGTATTTGGAAAGGCAAGGACTAGTTAGGGATAGTCAACATGGCTTTGTGCGGGGGAAATCATGTCTCACAAACTTGATTGAGTTTTTAAAAAAGTAACAAAGAGGATTGATGAGGGCAGAGCGGTAGATGTGATCTTTATGGACTGCAGTAAGGCATTCGACAAGGTTCCCTATGGGAGACTGGTTAGCAAGGTTAGATCTCATGGAATAAAGGGAGAACTAGCCAATTGGATACCCTGGCTCAAAGGTAGAAGACAGAGGGTGATGGTGGAGGATTGTTTTTCAGACTGGTGGCCTGTGACCAGTGGAGTGCCACAAGGATCGGTGCTGGGTCCTCTACTTTTTGTCATTTACATAAATGATTTGGTTGCGAGCATAAGATGTACAGTTAGTAAGTTTGCAGATGACACCAAAATTGGAGGTGTAGTGGACAGCGAAGAGGGTTACCTCAGATTACAAGAGGATCTTGATCAGATGGTCCAATGGACCTAGAAATAGCAGATGGGGTTTAATTTAGATAAATGCGATGTGTTGCATTTTGGGAAAGCAAATCTTGGCAGGACTTATACACTTAATCATAAGATTCTAAAGAATGTTGCTGAACAAAGAGACCTTGGAGTTCATTTTCATAGCACCCTGAAAGTGGAGGTGCAGGTAGATAGGATAGTGAAGAAGGCGTTTGGTATGCTTTCTTTTATTGGTCAGAGTATTGAGTACAGCAGTTAGGACATCATATTGCGGCTGTACAGGACATTGGTTAGGCCACTATTGGAATATTGTGTGCAATTCTGGTCTCCTTCCTATCAGAAAGATGTTGTGAAACTTGAAAGGGTTCAGAAAAGATTTACAAGGATGTTGCCAGGGTTGGAGGATTTGAGCTATAGGGAGAGGTTGAACAGGCTGGGGCTGTTTTCCCTAGAGCATCGGAGGCTGAGGGGTGACCTTATAGAGGTTTACAAAATTATGAGGGGCATGGATAGGATAAATAGACAAAGTCTTTTCCCTGTGGTGGGGGAGTCCAGAACTAGAGGGCATAGGTCTAGGGTGAGAGAGGAAAGATATAAAAGGGACGTAAAGGGCAACTTTATCATGCAGAGGCTGGTACGTGTATGGAATGAGCAGCCAGAGGAAGTGGTGGAGGCTGGTACAATTGCAACAGTTAAAAGACATTTGGTTGGGTATATTAATAGGAAAGGTTTGGAGGGATATGGGCTGGGTGCTGGCAGGTGGGACTAGATTGGGCTGGGATATCTGGTCGGCATGGACGGGTTGGCCCGAAGGGTCTGTTTCCATGCTGTACGTTTCTATGACTCTATGACTCTAAGTGGGAATACTTAAGAATGCAGTGATATTAAGATACAGTACAGTAACGGAAATAGACAGAGTTCCCAGTAGCCATGAGCAAAGATCCAGACAGCTGTAGACAGCCAAGTTTCAGGATCTCTGCTTGAAGCTGAGTGGATCCTTCAAAATAATGTGCAGGATCCAGTCTTAGTGATCCACATCGACACCAATGACCTGGGTGGAACTGAAAAAGAGCTTCTGCTTAGGGAGTATGAGCAACCTGGTGTGAAGTTAAAAGCCACCTTGAAAGCTCTCCGCAATTAAGTACAATAATCTCTACTTTATTACCTGAATCACAACCAAAATGGGATAAACATATAGGTTGTTCTGGTATAACACACATTTCGTCAATGCAAATTGGCTATAACGTGATTGATAAGTTGTGGATGCTGTTTGGATAACGCAAACTTTTTACTGAATGGGTGTACTGATTTTCCATAGCAATCTTCGACAGAGCGGTTCTCTATAGAGGTTTGTTGTTGTGGTTCTGTTCGCCGAGCTGGGAATTTGTGTTGCAGACGTTTCGTCCCCTGTCTAGGTGACATCCTCAGTGCTTGGGAGCCTCCTGTGAAGCGCTTCTGTGATGTTTCCTCCGGCATTTATAGTGGTTTGTATCTGCCGCTTCCGGTTGTCAGTTCCAGCTGTCCGCTGCAGTGGCCGGTATATTGGGTCCAGGTCGATGTGCTTGTTGATTGAATCAGTGGATGAGTGCCATGCCTCTAGGAATTCCCTGGCTGTTCTCTGTTTGGCTTGTCCTATAAAAGTAGTGTTGTCCCAGTTGAACTCATGTTGCTTGTCATCTGAGTGTGTGGCTACTAAGGATAGCTAGTCATGTCGTTTTGTGGCTAGTTGGTCTTCCTGATTGTCCTATGTAGTGTTTTGTGCATGGGATTTTGTACACTACATTGGTTTTGCTCATGCTGGGTATTGGGTCCTTCATCCTGGTGAGTTGTTGTCTGAGAGTGGCTGTTGGTTTGTGTGCTGTTATGAGTCCTAGTGGTCGCAGTAGTCTGGCTGTCAGTTCAGAAATGTTTTTGATGTATGGTAGTGTGGCTAGTCCTTTGGGTTGCGGTATGTCCTCATTCCGTTGTCTTTCCCTTAGGCATCTGTTGATGAAATTGCGCGGGTATCCATTTTTGGCGAATACATTGTATAGGTGTTCTTCTTCCTCTTTTTGCAGTTCTGGTGTACTGCAGTGTGTTGTGGCCTTTTTGAACAGTGTCTGGATGCAACTTCTTTTGTGTGTGTTGGGGTGGTTGCTTTCGTAGTTTAGGACTTGGTCTGTGTGTGTGGCTTTCCTGTATACCTTGGTGGTGAAATCTCCGTTCGGTGTTCTCTGTACCATCACGTCTAGGAATGGGAGTTGGTTGTCCTTTTCTTCCTCTCTAGTGAATCTGATTCCTGTGAGTGTGGCGTTGATGATCCGGTGTGTTTTCTCTATTTCTGTGTTTTTAATGATTACAAAGGTATCATCTACATATCTGACCCAGAGTTTGGGTTGAATTTGCGGTAAGACTGTTCGCTCTAACCTTTGCATTACCGCTTTGCTATGAGTCCAGAGATGGGTGAGCCCATGGGTGTGCCATTGATTTGTTCATATATTTGGTTGTTGAATGTGAAGTGTGTTGTGAGGCACAAGTCCAGTAGTTTGAGTATGCAGTCTTTGTTGATAGGTTCAATGTCCTGTTGTCTGTTCTGTATGTCCAGCAGGTTGGCTATTGTTTCTCTGGCGAGGGTTTTGTCGATAGAGGTGAACAGTGCCGTTACATCGAATGAGACCATAGTTTCTTCTTGTCTATGTGTATATTTCTGATGATGTCCAAGAATTCCTGTGTTGACTGTATAGAGTGGCTGGATCCGCTGATCAGGTGTTTCAGTTTCTGCTGTAGTTCTTTAGCCAGTTTGTGTGATGGTGTCCCTGGTAGTGATACTATGGGTCTGAGTGGGATGTCTGGTTTGTGCACTTTCGATAACCTCTATAGAGGTTTTTCATAGTGTGGGGTTGCAGAGGAACTGTTGCATTATAGCAGAATGACCTGTAATTAGAGAGTTAATTACATGGCTCAAGGATTAGTGAGAGAAACAACTTTTGATTCATAACGCACTAGCAGGAGTACTAACGGAGTTGGGAATGGTATTGGTGGATGTTCTTCACCTGAACCTGTGTGTAACTGGGGCAGCAAAGAGGACTTTAAAGTAAATAGTTGGGGAAATAGGTCACATGAGGAAATATGCTGTAAGTTAAAGGGCTAGATCCATGCAAGAGAACAAGTTAATATTCATTAAAGATTGGCAAGAAGGAACAGAGTGTACAAGCTTAAGAATGTGCCAGAAGTTTGGATAGAGGTGAGAAATAGCAATGCATTAGTTGAGAATCATGCATTAGATCTCGGGTCTCATAACAGTGTATTGTAAGACAGAGCTCAAAAAGAAATAACAGGGATTTGTAAGGAAGTTACATCAATAATCATGGGTGATTTTATTCTGAGCATAGTTCAGACAATTATATCAGCAAAAGTAGCCTGAAAGATGAGTTTTAGGATTTTAGAACAGTTCTTAGAGCAGCACATTCTAGAGACAACTAGGCAGGAGGCTATTCTAGACTTGTATGCGTGCAAGTGAAGAAATCTCTAGGTAGCAATGATCATAATGTGATTGAATTTTGCATTATATTTGAGGGAGAGAGGGCAAGTGGTGTTTCAAATTTAAATAAAGAGTATGAGGTCAGAGTTAGCCAAAATGAACTGAGAGAATAAGGGTGTACTGTTAATATCTCTGGACTATTAATCTGGAACTCCAGACTAATGTTTTGAGGATGTGGATTTGAATTCAGCTATGATAATGGTGATGTTTGAATTAATTAAAATTATGAAATAAAAGCTAAACTAATGCTGACATTGTAAAAACCTTTGGTTTACTAATGTCCTTCAGGGAAGGAAACTGCTGTCCTTACCTGGTCTGGCCTACATGTGACCCAACAGCCACTGCAATGTAATTGATTCTTAACTACCCTCTGGGCACTTAGGGATAATTAGAATGAATGAATTATAAAAAGGTAAAATGGTAGGACATTTATTTCACTGTGCCCAGCAAATATATATTCCACTGAAAAAAACTCTAGAAGAAGCATGCAGTACTTGTGGCTCACGAAGGAAGTTAAGGATAGTGTGAAATTGAAATAAAAAGCAAACCATGGAGACTAGAGGTAGGTCAGAAGATTGGAAAGAGCTTAGAAATCAGTAGAGAATTACAGGAAAACAAGGAAAGAATTATGCTGGCTAGAAATGCAAACAAAAATCTGGGAGTTTCTAGTATTTAAAAGGAAAAGCAAACCCTTGAAGAGAGAAGATGTGAAGGTGCCAGTGTTGGGCTGGGGTGTACAAAGTTAAAAATCACACAACACCAGGTTTTAGTCCAACAGGTTTAATTGGAAGCAATAGCTTTCAGAGCACTGCTCCTTCATCAGGTAGTTGTGACACCTGATGAAAGAGCCACAACCATCTGATGAAGGAGCGTCGCTCCAAAAGCTAGTGCTTTCAATTAAACCTGTTGGACTATAACCTGATGTTGTGTGATTATTTTAACCTTGAAGAGAGAGACTGATTAGTTAACAATGGGAAATGAGGAAATGGAAGAATGTTGAATAAGTATTTGTATCTGTCGTCACTGTGGAAGGTACAAAAATCATTCAAACTATACTTGGAAATTAAGAAGCAAATGGGAGGGAGGAACTAAAAACAATCTCAATCACTCAGGAAAAATGTACTGAGAAAACTATTAGAACTAAAGGTTAACATTCCCTGGACCTGATGGCCTTCATTGTAGTCTCTTTAAAAAATTCCTATAGAGGTAGTTGATTCATAATTGTAATCCTCCAAAATTCATCAGATTCTGCAAAGGTCCCAGCAGACTGGGAAATCACAAATGTAACATCTCACGACAGGAGGGATAGTTCAAGCAGAAAACTATAAGCAAGTTAGCATATCTGTCTTAGGGAAAATGCTAGATTATTATCTCCATTATTAAGGAGGTAATAGCAAGATTCTTAGAAAGTCATAGTGTAATCAGGCAGAGTTTTGTGAAAACAAAATCATGTTTCAGTAATGTATTGGGGTTTTTTTGAAGTAACTATAAAAGGGAACCTTTAGATGTAGTGTTCTTGGATTTCCAAAAGGCATTTGATGTAACATCAAAAGTTACTTTACAAACTAAGAGCTTATGATGTAGGGAGTATCATTTTAACATGGAGAGAAGATTAATTAGCTAACAGGAAGGAGAAAAAGTACAGTAATTTTTAGATTGGCAAGCTGTTACGAACTGAGTACCAGTGAGGAATCAGTGTTGGGGCCTCAACTACTTATAATCAACATCAATGGACTTGAAGGGACTGGATGAATAGCGACTGAATTTGCTGATGTCACAAAGTTCCATAAGCAACTAAGTTGTCAAGATGACATAAAATTAGTCCATAAAGGAATTTATATAGGTTAAGTGATTGAACAAAAAAGAATTAGCAGATGCGTATAACATAGGAAAATGTTATTTTGTCCATGTTAACAATACAAAACAACTGCATAATATTTGAATGCAGAGAGACTGCACAACTGATTAGCTAAGAGGGATCTGGGTGTCCTAATAAATAAAGAATAAAAGATTGTGCAGCAGAGGATTAAAAAGGCAAATTGAATGGTGATCTTTTTTTGCCGGGGTAACTGAAAATGAAAGTAAGGAAACTATGCTACAGTTTTATAGAATGTTAGCAAGACCACATCTGGAGTACCGTGTACACTTCTGATCTCCTTACTTAAGAATATAATTCAACAGGAAATAATTCAGAGAAGGTTCACTTGTGATGAGTAAGTTGGGGCTATACCCATTGCAATTTTGAAAAATGAGCAGTCATCTGATTGAATCATGCAAGTTCCTGAGGGGCTTTGGCAGGGTGAATATTGACAGAACATTTCCCTTTGTGAACAGTCTAGAACCAGGGGGACACTGTTCCAAAGTAAAGAATCTTCATTTAGGATTTAGGTAAGAAGAATTTTGATCTGCCATAGGGTGTTTGGTGTGTGGAATTCTCTCCTCCAGAGACTAATGGAAACTGGGTCATTGAATATGTTCGAGGATAGTTCAAGGGTGGCACTGTGACACAATGGTTGGCACTGGTGTCTCACAGACCCAGGTTCAATCCCACCTGGGGTGACTGTCTGTGTGGAGTTTGCATGTTTTCCCTGTGTCTGCGCAAGATTCCACAGGATGCTTTGGTTTTCTCCTCCAATCCAAAGATGTGTAGGTTAGGTGGATTAGCCATGATTGCTCATTGTGTCCAGGAGTGTGCAGGTTAGTTTGACTGGCCATGCAAAATTGCCCCATGTGCAGGTTAAATGGGTGAGGCATGGAAAAAATGCTTGGGTGGGAGATTGGGTCTGCGTGGGGTCTCTTCGTGAGTGGGGGGGGGGGGGGGGGGAGGCTTGCCTCAGACATATTGGGCTAAATGGCTTATAGGGATGCTATGATAAGCTAAGTATATATTTGATCCACAAGAGAGTTGGGCAGACAAAAAATGAATTTGAGCAATCGGTTCAGACATGATTTCATCAGGCTCAAGGAACCAAATGGCCTACTCCTGCTTCAGTATTTGTTTGTGAGAGATTGGCTATATTGTTGTTATGCTGTATAGTGCTATATGCTGCAAAAACCCTGAATGTCAGTTACTGTTTAGAATGGACAGCCAATCTCAAACTGATTTGCTCCAGTGTATGAATTTCTATTCCCTTTGGACAACATAGAATGTAGAACAATTCAGAGCAGAACAGGCCCTTCAGCCATCGATGTTGCGCTGATCTGTAAACTAATCCCATCATCCAACACTATCCCATCATCATCCATTTGCTTGTCTAAGGACTGTTTAAATGCCCCTAATGTGGCTGAGTAAACTACAATGGCAGGCAGGGCATTCCATGCCTTTACTACTCTCTGAATAAAGAACCTGCCTCTGACATCTGTCTTAAATCTATCACCCCTCAATATGCAGCTATGCCCCCTCGTACAAGCAGACATCATCATCCTCGGAAAAAGACTCTCATTGTCCACCCTATCTAATCCGCTGATATGTAATATTCAAAGAACATCAAGAGATTATAATCCTAAATTACATTATGACACAAACTATCAAAAGATGTTTTGCCTCTATCAATATCTTCTTGGCAGATGGAAGGAAGGTCAACCAAATAACCTACTCGTGCCCTTGTTAATGATGATTTCCATTGGCTACCAATGTGAGAAAGCAGCCATATCTATCACTGTGGCTATACAACCAGCAGGCTCTTAATTATTCTCCAAATGACAAGGCTAAGATCAATAACAATTTGTAAGAATCACATGTCTCCTGCTGGTGTTTTGTAACTCCTTCCTGGAATCACAGAAGAGTGTTCAGTAAAGTCACAATACTGATTAAAATATTAATATAACTGATGCTTGAAAATTAATGAGCTTAAATTATCTTTGCTCTCATCATTCTAGTGGGAAAAGAAGTAACTACTTTGACAAAGGGCTGCATTGAAAATTCGAAGTGTACTGGAACCGTCAGTGTCGTAATCGTCAGTGCTGGGACTAACTGCTGTGATAAGGACCTATGCAATGTGAATGGTTCAGTTACTTTCCATGAAAACAAATTGATGCTTACAGCTTGTGCAAGTCTCATTTGGCTAATCCTCAAGCTGATAAACTAGTTTGGGCTTTTAACATGTAGAATGCAGCTTTTGCTTACACTGATCTAATTACAAACCAGCTTACTAATTTTACTTAGAACAAAAATCCACGAACAAAAGTTAGCTGATGCATTTTGAAGTTTCTAACTTTGCATTCATGCCATGATTTACTATAGTGATCCCATATTGATCAAAATGCAATCAAATGATACCACATGCTTACTATCCTGTCACTCAAAAAATAGGCAAACCAAATTAATAAAATAACTTAAAGATACTTAAGTATCAAATGAACACTTACCGACTTCATGAACAATGTAACCAATGATTATGGCCAATTTTACTCCATTTGCAACTATTCCATAAGATTAAAGCAAAACTGTTCCATAGGATTAATGTGACCTCCATTAATGTGACCTCCATAGCATAGAGATAAAATTGCTAAAAGTAGTTGTACAACAATAACAAAAAGGGTAGCACAGTGGCCAGCACTGCTGCCTCACAGCACCAAGGACCTGGGTTTGATTCCACCTTTGGGCAACTGTCTGTGTGGGGTTTGCACATTCATACCATGTCTGCATGGGTTTCCTCCCACAATCCAAAGGTGTGCAAGTTAAGTGGATTGGCGATGCTAATTTGCCCATAGTGTCCAGGGATGTGCAGGCTAGTTGGATTGGTCATGATAAATAATGGGTTACAGGGACAGGGTAGGGTCTGGGTCTGGGTGGATGCTCTTTGGAGAGTCAGTGTGGACTCGATGGGCCAAATGGCTTGCTTCCTCATAGGGATTATATGAATCATTGGCACAATTAGTTGTCCTCATGTTACTATAGTCACACAATTGCATTCAATTGTAAGGTTAAAAATATCTGTCATGCATTTATGTAATTATTAGAACTGTAATTGGATTCATGTTTGTGAAGAATCTATTTAACTAATTTTACCATATATAATTTGTGCTTCTAATGATGTGAGATAGAATTGGTTATGCTGATGTAAAAGTCTTGCCCACCCCTACCTCTGTAATCTTGTCTAACGTGACAATTCTCTGAGATTTCTGAATTGCTCTAATTTCCCAAATTGAATCAATGCATGATTGACAGTTGTACTTTAGGCTGCCGAGACCCTGAGCTCTGTCATTCCCTTGCTTACCTTTCCATTTGTTTGCTTATGTAGCTTTGATTATCTCCCCCAAAGTCCCTTCATAACAATGGCTTGGTTTCAAATTTTGCTTGATAACATTCTTGCGAAGCACCTTGAATGATGTATTTTGTTGAAGGTGATATATCAATACAAGCTTTTTATTGTGGCAGTAATGAATAAATGTATAATATGAACTTTGAGTGATTTTGTTACTGCAGCATTTGAAAGAGGCTACATCAACTACATTCCCTACATCAACTACACACAACGTTTCCTAAGGTGAATACATCTGACCAACAAGATGGTTCATGTATAGGTCGCAAAGGCTACTCACTCGGTGTGGTGAAAATAATAGATGAATACCTTTCAGTGGTCATCACTCCTGAACATGATGATTGACAATCGGATTTGAATAGGATTTATGGTAAAAATAATAATATTAAATTAAATGCACACATAATTTTAAATAGAATTAAGAACTTGATAACAGATAGAACAACTAGTCCAGATGATATCCACCTGAGGGCCCCTTTTTCAATTACAGTTCATTAACCTCCAAAATAATTTATGTGGTCTGATGCACTTTCCATCAATCAAATAAGAGACAAGAGGACCCAGATAAATGTAAGTCTGTTAGTTCGATATCCTTAATAGGAAAAAGGACTAGGGGAATGATAGAGTTTAATTTAGATAAATGTGAAGTATTGCATTTTGTTCGGACTAACCAAGAATTGCTGCATACAATTCCGGACACCCATATTGTTGAGGGGCAAGGATAGGATAAATAGACAAAGCCTTTTCCCTGGGGTGGGGGAGTTCAAAACTACAGGGCATAGGTTTAGGGTGAGACCTAAGGGGCAACTTTTTCACGCACATGTATGGAAAGAGCTGCCAGCGGAAGTGGTGGAGGCTGGTACAATTGCAACATTTAAAAGGCATTTGGATGAGTATGGGAATAAGAAGGGTTTGGAGGGATATGATCCGGGTGCTGGCAGGTGGGACTAGATTGGGTTGGGATATCTGGTCGGCATGGACGGGTTGGACTGAAGGGTCCGTTTCCATGCTGTACATCTCGATGACTGTATGGCGCAGAAAAGATTTATGAGGATGTTGTCAGGACTGTAAGATTTGAGCCATAGAGAGAGGCTGAATAGGCTGGGGTTTTTTCCTCTTATTAATTAATTTAAAAATACAATTAGATTTGTGAGATTGGAAGTTTGGAATGGGGAAGTAGTAACCTCCCTTTTGAAGGAAGACCATGGTGAATGCCATCTCTGTTCCAGATATTTTTTAATCAACCGGTTCAGGCATGTTATCATGCACCTCTGCAGCAGCTGGGACAAGAACCTGGGCCTCCTGGCGCAAGGTAGGTACACTACCACTGCACTGCAAAAACACTTAACCCATCTCTGTTCCAGATATTTTCCTGCCAACCTACACTGAGATGTTATGATATCCATGTAGAGCAAGTGAGACTTGAACTCTTGGATCAGAGGGAAAGACATTATCACTATGGCACATAAGTCCCTCTACCTACAATTACTGCTCCATCTACCACTTGTGTGTGTTAGCTGTAACACATTAGCACCCATACTTCTTGAGTCAAAGGGACCAAGGCTCAAGTCCCACTCCAGTATTTGAGCACACAAACTAAAGCTGAAATGCTAGTGCAGTATTGTGGGAAAATGTTGGACTGTTGGGATATAAAACACCCACCTGCCTAGTCGGGTGGATGTAAAGGGTCCCATAACATTATTTTGAAGGTGAGTACAGGAGTTATCACGAGTGATTTGGGCCAACATTATCAGAATACCAAAACAGATCATCTTGTTATTATCACATTAGTGCTTGTTGGAGTTTGCTGTGCACAGATTGGCTGATCCAATTCCTACATTACAATAGAGATTATATTTCAAAAGTACAGTTGGTTCTGATATAACGCGATAGATCCGTTCTCGTGTGACATTGCATTATAGAAAAATCATGCAATCGCCACACCATTTAAACTAATCATGTTATAGCCAATACAGGTATGGACAGTTCACATTCTACAAATGACAGTCTAAATTCTTCAATTGTGTAAAGCCAATTCGTGTTGAAGAAACATGCGTTACAGCAGAACCGACTGTACTTCATTGGCTGTGCAGTGCCTTAAGAAGTTCAATAATTGTAAAAGTTATGACATATATGCAAGTTGTTTTTTTCACTACTTGCGTGATCCCAGTTGATCACACCTCTCTATAGCTACTGGATCTCTCAATCATTAAATTCATACCTGTGCTAAAAAGGATTGGGAATGAAGCTTCATTTACATATTAGAATTACAGAACTGCCCCTCCAGAGTACATATATGAACCTAGACCTTCCAGTGGTTCACTTTTCAAAGGCAGTGTTTAAATGAGTTATAGAGACCAGGAAGTTTCAAATTCACATTTCTGGACTGTTCTGTGTTAATGTTTACACTCATGCACTCCCAATAAATGCCAAATGATCTCAAAAGTAATCGAAACAGAAGGAATTAACCCATTGTAGTTCAATAATCACTGCCAAAAGTGCAGTTTCTCATCTTATTATTGACGTACATCTTCATGCAGTCAAATAGACTTCCAATGAAGTATGTTGAGGTTCACATGTGAAAAATAAACATCTGTGAGAGGTGTGGGAAAGTACTGTAGGATCTGAAATTGTAGTAATACAATGTAATTGTGCTGAGGAGACAAGTTATACATTTTAGTATAGCTAGGAAAGTAATCACATCTTGTTGAAAGAAAGCCACATTTCTTAATTGACAAATATACACCAATATGATTTTTTGACTCTCTACAAATCACAGGTTTCAAGCCTGGTAAAACCTTCAAGATGATCCTGAAGCAACTAAGTCACTGAAATGTAAGTGTATCAAATAAACAGTAAGATGTCAACTCTCCTACTTTGTCATCTGTCTTACACTAGCTGGGTGTCATCTTTCATAGGATAAAAGGCTGAAGGATGACTTACAGATGTATATGAAATTATGAAAGGTTTTGCTCAGAATGAATACAGAAAAATACATTCTCTGACAGGGGAAGAGCATAACTGGAAGCCATTAACATAGGTAAAAACAATGGCTGCAGATGCTGGAAACCAGATTCTGGATTAATGGTGCTGGAAGAGCACAGCAGTTCAGGCAGCATCCAAGGAGCTTCAAAATCGACGTTTCGGGCAAAAGCCCTTCATCAGGAATATGCTACGGAGAAATCCAATAAGATAATTAAGATTGGTGAGAAAATGGAACTTGCTGCCACTGGGAGTATACGAAGTGAACGGGACAGATGAATTTAAGAGAATGCTACACAAGTAGCTGAGGGAGAAGGGAATAAAATTGTTGTTTGGTATCACAGAATTGGAATGTGGCTGAAGACAGACACACTACTGGTGCCGGCACTCATTAGGACAAGCATACCAAATTTTAAAGGGAACAATATTTTAGACTGCACAAGGATGTCGACTGGTTAGCAAGTCAATTCTGATTAGTTGAGGCATTGCCATCAAGAATGCACCAGGGAACTATTGTCCTGCACACAGTAGAATGAAGGAAAATGTGATACCTAGAGTGTTCGAATTTCCTGCAGAGGACAGTCCCTGTGCATGACAATATGTAGCTTCCAGGAGGTTCAAGTGAGACACTCTGCAAGCCCATCAGGTAATCAGCATGCTTTTTAACAGAGAGTCTGAATTGTTCCTTACTTTGAAATCTCTCATTCTTGCATCTGTCAATAATAAGCACTAGACAAGAAAGGAATATATAACTCATTTGCCATTTCCTGGTTCCCATGATTATTTCTGCATCTTCATTCTTTGAGGACCATGCTCACTTTGGCATCTCTCTTCCTTTTTAAATATTTAAAGAAGATCTTGCTGTCCATCTTGACGTTACTTGCGAATTTTATCTTTTTCCTCTTCTTTTTGGGACATTTGGCTGTAATATTGACGCTGCATTATAACAACACTGGTTGTTATATTGCTGATGAAATTCTTCCTTGTTTTGTATTACTGAACTTGAGTACTGCTGAAAAAAAGATGCATGTTGTTTCACCTGGTTCTCCTCAGAATAATTTGCAAGAAATATTTATGTGAAGCGAAAGAACATTTACACTTTATGTATGGAGGGTGTCAATTGGTTGTCTAGTGGACTCTGAACAGCTGCAGCATTGTTTATTAGAATGCGTCATTTATTTATAAAAAAAATTAATCATTTCAGCAATACTCAAGGTCTTTCTTACGCAGAAGTAATTATGCACATAATGCATTTCCATAAGAATAATAAAAGTTGTATTGACTGGTATCTTTTATTAGGAACATAGGAGCAGGAGTATGGGGGGGGTCTTCAATTTGAGTGACTTACAAATTCAGACCCATACAAGGGTGTATTAAAAATAATTTCAAAGATCCAAAATATGAACATATCCCTGCACTTAAGAATGATTATTTCGTATTGTCCTGCATTGTGTTCAGACTTGCGCACAAGTTGACTTGCAAATGGACTCAAGAACAGAATTCATTTGCAATCCATGGTCTGCCTATAGTCCATTTAGCTTGGCAAACCTGTTCTGTCATTCATTTAAATCATAGCTGATCATTTGCCTGAATGCCATATTTCCACACTCTCATTATATATGCATGGATCTCTGTCTTCTCAACGATTGAGCTTCCACCGTCATCTGTAGAATTCCAAAGATTCATCAACCTCTGTGTAAAGAAGTTGCTCCTTGTCTCAAAGGAGCAAGAGAGAAGGGCTTATGCCCGAAATGTCGATTCTCCTGCTCCTTTGATGCTGCCTGACCTGCTAAGCTTTTCCAGCAACCCATTTTTAGGCTCTGATCTCCAGCATCTGCAGTCCTCACTTGCTCCTTTTCTCAGTCTTAAATAGACTACCGTTATTCTGAGACAATATGGCTCAGAACACACCCTGTGGCTCTATCCATGTTATTTGCTAAAGGGCAGAAGAGATGGCGAGAGAAAAATTGCTCCTTCAGAGGGCCAGGAGATGCACAACAGGCGAATGGTTCATTCTATGCTAATCAATCTATGATCCAGGAAGGTGTTACTTTATTTGAAAATCTTTACTGCTGCTCAGAGTTCCAAGGTTATAAGAATGATTAAATCCAGTTAGTGGAATATGGTGGCACATTGGTTAGCACTGCTGCCTCACTGCACCAGGGACCCAGGTTTGGTTTCACCCTCAGGCGACTGTGTGTGCGGAGTTTGCACATTCTCCTTGTGTCTGCGTGGGTTTCCTCCCATAGTCCAAAGATGTGCAGGTTAGGTGAATTGGCCATGCTAAATTGCCCATAGTGTTCAGGGATGTGTTAGTTAGGGATAAATGTAGAGTAAGAGGAATGTGTTTGGGTGGGATACTCTTTGGAGGGTCACGTGATCTTGTTGGGCAGAAGGGCTTGCTTCCACACTGTGGGGAATCTATGATATATACTGGACCATTGTATCTTATAATAATGTACTTCCACTCCTCATGGGGCAGTGAAAACAACAAGGGACAGAAAGTTTCAGACTGGCCAGTGACATTAAGTATAATTTTTGTGGTTATACTACACCCAAAACATTGACTTCTCCATCTCCTCATGCTGCCTCCTGTTATCTACTTTGGATTCCAGTATCTGCAGTTTCTCTTTGTCTCTAAGTGTTGAAGAGAGGGGCCCTGTCAGACTTTGTTTACCTGTGGCCAGCCCAGCTTCTCCTGTTAAGGTCTGAATCCTCCACCAGGAGAAAGTGAGGACTGCAGTTGCTGGAGATCAGAGTCGAGAGTGTGGTGCAGGAAAATCACAGCAGGTCAGGCAACATCCAAGGGGCAGGAGAGTTGAAGTTTCGGGCAAGAGCCCTTCATCAGGAATGAGACTTGTGGGTTGGGGCTGAGAAATAAATGGGACGGGGTGGGGCTGGGGAGAAGGTAGATGAGAGTGTGACTTCATCACCACACTCTAACCCCTGGGCCTCCTCTATCACCTTACCGTAAACACCCGGCGCCTGGAGGAAGAACACCTCACCTTCCAACTAGGGACCCTCCAACCACAGGGATTTCCTCATTTCCCCTTCTCCCACCTCACCCCAATCCCAACCTTCCAGCTCAGCACCACCCTCATGAGTTGTCCATCTCCCCTCTGACCTATCACCTTTACCCCCACCACCATCCACCTATCACACTCTCAGCTACCTTCCCCATTCTCCCTCCCAGCCTCCTTGGGGCCTCCCCCTCATTCCTGATGAAGGGCTTTTGCCCGAGACACCGACTCTCCCGCTCCGCGGGTGCTGCTGCTGCTGCCTGAGCGGCGCCACACTCTCCACCCGACCCCACCCACCCAAACCCAAGAGCACACACTCTCTCAGCCCAGCCCCGTCCCTTACCCCGCCCCCTCGCCCCGCCCCCTCGCCCCGCCCCCTCGCCAGCCCCGGCTCCTGCCACGCCCCGACCCGCCTACTACCCCGCCCCGCCTCTTACCCCGCCCCGTCCCTGACCCCGCCCCGTCGCCTAGCCCCGCCCCGTCGCCCAGCCCCGCCGCCTTACCGCGCCGCGTCGCCCAGCCCCGCCCCGTCGCCCAGCCCCGATCCGCCCCAGTACGCGCCGCGTCGCTGACCCGGACGTCAACATGCTACTGACCCGGAAGATGCCGTGCGGTAACCAGGAAATGACGTCTGATCTTCCTCGGCCCCACCCCACCGACTACATAAAGGTCCGCCCCGGGGCCTGCACTTCCTCTTCACGCGCTGCCCCGGTCCTGAAGTGCTCGGTTCTTCGTATCGAAGCTAAGGCCGAGTTCCTCCCGGCGACTAGCACTGTTGGACCCCCGCCACCCCCACACCCAGCACCGTCTCTGTCAGACAGCCATGGCCTCCACCTCGGAACTCGCCTGTATCTACAGCGCGCTCATCCTGCACGACGACGAGGTCACCGTCACCGTGAGTGTCCGTGCCCCCGGCGCCGTCTCACAGGGACACCCCCCCCTCCCCTCCCCCACCGCCCACACCGCCGCCGTGTTCAGGCCCCGGGGCCCCGCTGGAGAAGCGGCTCCCCCCCCAGGCCCTGGGCTTTGGGCCGGAGAGCCCCGCACGTGCGGAGGCCCCGGGCCCGGGCAGGGGGGGTGGGGGGGGGAGGCCTGGGGCTGGGGCTGGGGCTGGGGGGTGCCCTCAGCCCCCCCCCGCGGTCCCTCAGGCGGAGAGAAGCCAATTCCCACCGTCAGCCCCCGGAACCTCCGCCTCTCTCTCTCTCTCTCTCTGTGTAGTTCACTCAGGCCGTGATTTCTGTCACTTGCCGGTTGTTCTCACCGCCCCTCGCTGAGCCCGGCACCATGTGCTCATGTCCCTGATGTTTTTGTATTGAATTCCTATTATTCATCACCTACTTTTACACTCGCTCTGTGTCTGCACAGACTGACCTGACTCATTCCTCCACATCTGCCTCCAGTTTGCTGTTCCCTGTTTGAACATAATATTGTTCAATTCTGTAGAATATCACATCCTATCCACTCGTTCATAACATCAGTGTGTAGCTTTATTACTCTTTGCTGCATTATTTTAAATCTGTACTGTCGTCCTTCAGGCTTTAATGAGTGGGAGCAGTTTCTTCTGGAAACAGTTTTGTAGTTATGGTTTTCAGTCGATGTTACCTGTGCACTTTGCATTAACCTATCTATGTCTTTTTGAAGTTGATTCCTATCATACCCGTCTCACTTCAGCCCCACTCCATGTGTTGAGTGTTCCTTTGCCATCTTGCTTCAAAGTTATGCCACTTGTTGTTTTGATTTGTGAGATTACTGTGATGACATTGCAAGTGTAGTTATTGTTCTGAATCTTCAAACTGGACCAAGATAGTACTCTTTCTCCTGAATATATAACATTCATTTGTTTTCTTTCCTAGGAAGACAAACTCAATGCTCTGATCAAAACAGCTGGAGTAACTGTTGAGCCTTTCTGGCCTAGTCTATTTGCCAAGGTAATGTCCAGAGTCATAGTTTGTCTGCATTAACTGTTGTTGACCATCCTAGTTGGGTAATTTGCCCAGGACAACCTTCCATAGGGGGAGGGGGAAGAAGTTGCTGTTGTAATGCAGTGGGCAGTGTCTCACCTGCTCCTGTGATCATCTGAACAGAGTATTAGAAATTATCTAGCCTTTTTCACTATTGAGTTTAGAAACTGATGTCATATGCAGGCGATCTATGTTTGGTCTTGATGTTGATTGTCGTTATACTTGTTTAACTCTATGATTCCAACCTTTTATCTGCATGGATGTGGTTTATTTAGACTCTGAAAGCTCTCAAGGCCCTATATGAAGAATTGCCCTTTTTTTTTGAAAATGCACATAATATTATGGGTAGGTTAAAAGTAGGTACTGGTTGGGTAGTCTACTGACATGGACAGAGAATTGATTAACATGTGGGGAAATCGGAGTATGAAGGGCTTTTGCCCGAAACGTTGATTTTCCTGCTCCTCGGATGCTGCCTGACATGCTGTGCTTTTCCAGCCTTAGATCTAAACTCTGGTTTCCAGCATCTGCAGTCCTCACTTTTGCCTTATGAATAAATAACCTACCAAAGGCAGGTAGTGACTAGTGGGGTCCTGTAGGAATTAGTGTTTCGAACCCAATTATTCACAAATCTATAATTTTAGATGACGGAACTAATGTAATATCTCCAGGGATCACAGCTACTTGGGAAAGTAGACTATGGAGACAATGTCAAAATACTTGTGTGATTTGGACAAAAGTGGGGTGGATGACGTTTAATGTGGATAAATGTAAGGTTATCCTCTCTACTAGTAAAAATAAGAAGATAGATCATCTGAATGGCAATAGATTGAGAAAAGGTGAGGTACATCAAGATTTGGGTGTCCTTAGAACAGATATAACATCATTCCATGTTTGTGAATTGCCGAGAGACTTTGGCAGCCTGTATATTATGGACAGAAGTTGAGTGTAAGAATAATTAAATCTAAGGGCTGCACTGGCAGATGAGCTGTTCTGGATGGTGAAAGAGGCAGTCTGGGAGAATTGAAAAGAGGAGTTTGGCTTGTTGCTGAATGTGCTATCCAGTTTGTGAACAGTTTGGGTTAATCTGAGTGCTGCCGGGGATTAGTTTGGAGTGAGAAGCAAAATAATGAATTCAGTCTTTGTTCAGTACTGTCAGATATGTTGAAATGAGTGTCTGTAGTAAATTTATACACCGTATGTTTCAGGAAAACTTCACTAACTTATGAAATTTTTTTTAGGCTTTGGCTAATATTGATATCAACAGCCTGATCTGCAGTGTTGGTGCTGGTGGTAGTGCCCCAGCTGCAGCAGCTGTCTCCACTGCTGCCCCTGTTGCTGGTGAGTTGCTTTTTTTCAAAAAGTGTTGACACGTTACTTTAAATTAACCAGATTTGTTCATTGTTTGGGGTTTGTGAAATGTGTGGCTGAGATTTTGTTAACTTTCAGTTGCCTCACTACTGTGCGTTTAAAGGTATCCAGCTTTTGACATTTGAGAATGTAGTGGTAGCTCTGTGAATGTGGGTTTCTTGTCAATAAAAGATGTCATTTTTCTATCCTGCAGCTGAAGAGAAAAAGGAAGAGAAGAAACAGGAAGAGTCAGAAGAGTCTGATGATGACATGGGCTTTGGTCTTTTTGATTAAATGTAACATGCAACATTGTTAGAATTAAAAAGAAAAAAATACACATTTGCTTTGAGTTGTCATGAACGCCTAAAGGATAAGTAATTTGCACAGATATAGAGGAGGTGGTGTGGTAGTCTGGATGCTCTGGTTAATGTTCTCTACTGCGGACTTGATGCCGTAGCTGATGAAATTTGAACTCCATTACTAAATCTGGAATTGAAAATAAAGGGATCTGAAATCACTCTGGCTTGTTAAGAAATGACCTTCCTGGTCTCCTAACTTACCTGTGACACATGGGAGCAGAGTAGACCATTCAATCCATTGAAATTGCATTACCATCCAAATAATTATTACTGCCAAATCGTTGTAACCCTGGATTCCCAAACCAATCAAAAATCTATCCTTCTCAATCAATTCCACTGATGACCAGGGCCACAGTGCTGATCTAATTAAAGTCTTGGAGAAAGAATTAAACTTGTAGACTGCAAGTGACTGTCACAGAGATGTGCAGAACGGAAACAGACCGTTCAGTTCGTGCTGTCCCTTTACAAGCATTTGGCCCTTATCCTTTTAAAAGGCATCTGGATGGAGATATAAATAGGAAGGGTTTAAATGTTGAAATTGTAGCAACCTCTGCAACTTGCTTTGGCAGCTCATTCCATGTACCCACCAGTGTGTGTGAAAACATTGCCCCTTAAGTCCCTTCTTGGAAACCCTCCCCGGAGGGGGGGGGGGGGAAAACCATTGCTATTTGCCCTATCCATGTCCCTCGTGATTTTATAAACCTCTAAGGTCAAGCCTCTGACGCTCCAGGGAAAACGGTTTCAGCCTCTTCCTATAGCTCAAACCCTCCAACCACAGCAACGTCCTTATAAATCATTACTGAACCATTTCAAGTTTAACAACATATTTCCTTCAAAGAGAGACCAAAATTAAACGCAAGATTCCAAAAGTGGCCTAACCAGTATCCTGCAACTTGACATCCCAACTCTTATACTTGATGTTAAATGTACCAAATGCTGTCTTTGCTATCCTGCCTACCTGCAACAGCACTTTCAAGGAACTATGAATCTGACATCAATGTCACACTTAACGAGTATGGCAGCCAGAACTCTGAGCAAACAAACATGGAAGTTGGAATGGGGAGGGACAGAAAAGAATTCTCTGCTGGTTGGATGTCATACCTGCAACTAGATTAGATTCCCTACAATGTAGAAACAGGCCCTTTGGCCCAACTAGTCCACACTGACCCCAAGAGTAACTCACCCAGTCCCATTTCCCTCTGACTAATGCACCAATCACTATGGGCAATTTAGCATGACCAATTCACCTGGCCTGCATATGTTTGGACTGTGGGAGGAAACTGGAGCACTCAGAGGAAACCCACACAGATACAGGGAGAATCTGCAAACTCCACACAGGCAGTCGCCCAAGGCTGGAATTGAACCTGGGACCCTGGTGCTGTGAGGTAGCAGTGCTGACCACTGAGCCACCATGCCACCAATCAAGTGGTTGTGGTGGTTGGAGCTCAATTAGCACTATTCAGCATAAGCAGCATTTGGGACAAGTGTCAGGTAATGACTATCTCCAGCAAGAGCGGATGAAAGCATACGCTTTTTGCCATCAGTGAGATTGCCATCACTGAATTCCTATTACTAATACCCTGGATGTTACTATTGACTGTTCTGGAACAACCATATAAATATTGTAACTGCAACAGCAGGTCAGGGACTAATAATTTTTGTGGTAATGCATCACTAACACTTCAGTCTGTCACTATCTTCAAGGCACAAGTCTGGAATATAATGGAATAATGCCCACTTACCTTGATTAATGCGTTTCAGATAATACTGAAGAAGCTCAACACCATCCAGGACAATGCTACTTAATTGGTACCACATCATCCAACTTCAACAGTCACTTCCTTCACTGTTGGTGCATAGTGGCAATGGTGTGTACCATCTACAAAGTTAGTGCCTTCCAAACCTGCAACCTCTACCTCTCAGAATAACATGGTAACTCACCCGACTCTTCAAGGTTATCCACCATCTACAAACCACACATCAGGAGTGCG
The DNA here is from genome assembly GCF_037043375.1 of Chiloscyllium plagiosum. Taxonomy (NCBI): domain Eukaryota; kingdom Metazoa; phylum Chordata; class Chondrichthyes; order Orectolobiformes; family Hemiscylliidae; genus Chiloscyllium; species Chiloscyllium plagiosum. The sequence goes on along the minus strand of NW_028270142.1, from coordinate 128,615,187 downwards.
ATAGATTATACTACACCTGGATAGGTGTTGTGCCAAGACTCAAGAAACTTGACACCATCTGTTCAGTGATGGAAATGTGTTGCTGGAGAAGCGTAGCAGGTCAGGCAGCATCTAGGGAAGAGGAGAATCGACGTTTCGGGCATTAGCCCTTCTTCAGGAATGGGGAAAGTTTGTCCAGCAGGCTAAAAGATAGGGAGGAGGGACTTGGGGGAGGGGTGTCGGAAATGTGATAGGTGGAAAAAGGTCATGGTGAGGGTGATAGGACAGATTGGGGTGGGGGCGGAGAGGTCGGGAAGAAGATTGCAGGTTAGGGAGGCGGTGCTGAATTTGAGGCCACATCGGGTACAGAGGATGCAATAGATGATATGTGTGGAGGTACAGGTGAATCTGTGGCGGATATGGAAGTTTCCTTTGGGGCCTTGGAGGGAGGTGAGAGGGGAGGTGTGGGCGCAAGCCTTGCACCTCCTGCGGTTGCAGGGGAAGGTGCCGGGAGTGGAGGTTGGGTTGGTGTACCCGATGTGGCCTCCTCTATATTGGGGAGACAGGCCGCCTACTTGCGGAGCGTTTCAGAGAACACCTCTGGGACACCCGGACCAACCAACCCAACCAGCTCAACATTTCAATTCCCCCTCCCACTCCACCAAGGATATGCAGGTCTTTGGACTCCTCCATCGTCAGACCACAGCGAAACGACGGTTGGAGGAAGAACGCCTCATCTTCCGGCTAGGAACCCTCCAACCACAAGGGATGAACTCGGATTTCACCAGTTTCCTCATTTCCCCTCCCCCCAGCCTGTCTCAGTCAAATCCATCAAATTCAGCACCGCCTCCCTAACCTGCAATCTTCTTCCCGACCTCTCCGCCCCCACCCCAATCTGTCCTATCACCCTCACCTTGACCTTTTTCCACCTATCACATTTCCGACGCCCCTCCCCCAAGTCCCTCCTCCCTATCTTTTATCTTAGCCTGCTGGACAAACTTTCCTCATTCCTGAAGAAGGGCTAATGCCCGAAACGTCGATTCTCCTGTTCCCTAGATGCTGCCTGACCTGCTGCGCTTCTCCAGCAACACATTTCCATCTCTGATCTCCAGCATCTGCAGACCTCATTTTCTCTTCAAAGATTTCCACCATCTGTTCAGTGCTGATAAACACAGTGGTGAGCACTGCTGCCTCGCAGCACCAAAGACCTGGGTTAAATTTCCGCATTAGGCGACTGACTGTGGAGTTTGCACATTCTCCCCGTGTCTGCATGGGTTTCCTCCCACAGTCCAAAAATGTGCAGGTTAGGTGAATTTGCCCTGCTAAATTGCCCGCAGTGTTAGGTGAAGGGATAAATGTAGGGGAATGGGTCAGTGTGGACTTGTTGGGCCCAAGGACCTATTTCCACACCGTAAGTAATCTAAAACTATTATTTAATATAAGCTGTCTAAGGTTTGTAGCAACTTTCTGACAGTTTATTGGATTTGTTAAGAAGCAGCTGTTTATTAGGAAATTAACTAAATTAATTAACTGTGACAATGGAGAATACCCCACTGATCTTGAAGCCATATGGTCGAATGGAGTAGTAGTGGCAGTGCATTCCCATGTCAAAGATAGAAACATAGGGGTCCATGGCATACAAAAAGACCCTTTGGCCCATTACATTTGCGCCAGCGAAACTATTCAAATCTCCTTTTCAAGCAGTTAGACATAGATACATACTTGGTTAAAAACAATGACTGCAGATGCTGGAAGCCAGATTCTAGATACGTACTTGCATCAGTAAGTATACTTAGATGTTGTGAGGGTTTCTGCCTCCACTACAATTACAACTACAGTTCCAGATTCCTCTGGGTGAAAACTTCTTTCCTCTCATACCTCCTGCACTTAACCTCAAATCTATATTCACTGTCATTGATTTCTCCACCAAGGAGAAAAGTTGCTTTCTGTCTACCTTTACTATGCCCTCATAACTTTGCACATCTCAGTCATGTCCCTTGTCAGTCTCGTCTACTCCAATATGATTTCTCTTCAGCCCAGGCAACATCTTGGTAAATCTCTCTGCCCCCTTACCAGTGCTCATAATACTTTAATTGAGGTCTAACTTATGTTTTATATGGTTCATAATTTCTCTACTCTTAAAATGTATGGCTTGGTTAATAAAGGCAAGCATAGGTATTCATAAAAGAGAATTGGCAGTGAATTAAATGCGAGACCAAAAACAGCATACTGCTCTGAAGAATGTATACTTAGAGAGAAATCAGGAGGGCAAAAAGGGGACATGAGATAGCTTTGGCAAATAGATTTAAGGAGAATCCAAAGGGTTTTTATAAATACATTAAGGACAAAAGGGTAACTAGGGAGAGAAGGAGGAGAAAGTGAGGACTGCAGATGCTGGAGATCAGAGCTGAAAATGTGTTGCTGGAAAAGCGCAGCAGGTCAGGCAGCATCCAATGAGCAGGAGAATCGACGATTTGGGCATGAGCCCTTCCTGAACAAGGGCTCATGCCCGAAACGTCGATTCTCCTGCTCATTGGATGCTGCCTGACCAGCTGCGCTTTTCCAGTAACTAGGAGAGAACCCTACCATTCTTGATAGTGTAGATGAGCAGAGAGATCTCGGTGTCCAGGTACACAAGATCCTTGAAAATTGACAGGGTTGTTAAGAAGGCACAGTGTTTTAGCTTTTATTAACAGAGGGATCGAGTTCTGGAACCATGAGGTTATGCTGCAGCTGTACAAAACTCGGTCACACTTGGAGTATTGTGTACAATTCTGGTCACCGCATTATAAGAAGGATGTGGAAGCTTTGGAAAGGGTGCAGAGGAGATTTACTAGGATATTGCCTGGTATGGAGGAAAGGTCTTATGAGGAAAGGCTGAGGGACTTGAGGTTGTTTTCGTTAGAGAGAAGAAGGTTGAGAGGTGACTTAATAGAGAAATATAATCAGAGGGTTAGATAGGGTGGACAGGGAGAGCCTTTTTCCAAGAATGGTGACAGTGAGCACGAGGGGGCATAGCTTTAAATTGAGGGGTGATAGATATAGGACAGATTTCCTATATCCTGAAGAAGGGCTTATGCCCAAAACGTCGATTCTCCTGTTCCTTGGATGCTGCCTGACCTGCTGGGCTTTTCCAGCAACACATTTTCAGGGTGATAGGTATAGGACAGATGTCAGAGGTAGTTTCTTTACTCAGAGAGTAGTAAGGGTATGGAATGCTTTGCCTGCAATGGTAGTAGATTCGCCAACTTTAAGTACATTTAAGTCGTCATTGGACAAGCATATGGATGTACATGGAATAGTGTAGGTCAGATGGGCTTCAGATTGATATGACAGGTCGGCGCAACATCGAGGGCCTGTACTGCGCTGTAATGTTCTTTGTAGAATGGGGCCCCTCAAAGATCAGCGTGGTTGCCTTTGTGTGGGGCTGCAGGAGATGGGGCAGATTCTAAACGAATATTTTGCATCAGTATTTACAGTGGAAAAGCACATGCAAGATACAAAATGTCAGGAAATAGATGGTAACATCTTGAAAACTGTCCATATTACACAGGAGGAAGTGCTGGATGTCTTGAAACACGTAAAGGTGGATAAATCCCCAGGACCTGATCAGCTATACCCTAGAACTCTGAGGGAAGCTAGAGAAATGATTGCTTGGCCTCTTACTGAGATATTTGTATTATCGATAGTCACAGGTGAGGTGCCGGAAGACTGTAGGTTGGCTAACGTGGTGCCACTGTTTAAGGAAGGTAGTAAGGACAAGCTAGGGAACTATAGACCAGTGAGCCTGATGTCAGTGGTGGGCAAGTTGTTGGAGGGAATCCTGAGGGACAGGATGTATATGTATTTGGAAAGGCAAGGACTGATTAGGGACAGTCAACGTGGCTTTGTGCATGGGAAAGTAAGTAACAAAGAGGATTGATGAGGGCAGAGCGGTAGATGTGATCTATATGGACTTTAGTAAGGTGTTCAACAAGATTCCCTATGGGAGACTGGAGAGCAAGGTTAGATCTCATGGAATACAGGGAGAACTAACCATTTGGATACAGAACTGGCTCGAAGGTAGAAGATAGAGGGTTGTGGTGGAGGGTTGTTTTTCAGACTGGAGGCCTGTGACCAGTGGAGTGTCACAAGGATTGGTGCTGGGTCCACTACTTTTCATCATTTATATAAATTATTTGGATGTGAGCATACAGTTAGTAAGTTTGCAGATGACATCAAAATTGGAAGTGCAGTGGACAGCGAAGAAGGTTACCTCAGATTACAACGGGATCTTGACCAGATGGGCTAATGGGCTGAGAAGTGGCAGATGGAGTTTAATTCAGATAAATGCGAGGTGCTGCATTTTGGGAAAGCAAATCTTAGCAGACTTATACACTTAATGTAAGGTCCTAGGGAGTGTTGCTGAACAAAGAGACCTTGGAGTGCAGGTTCATAGCTCCTTGAAAGCGGAGTCCCAGGCCTATAGGATAGTGAAAAAGGCGTTTGGTATGCTTTCTTTTATTGGTCAGAGTAATGCGTACATGAGTTGGGAGGTCATGTTGCGGCTGTACAGGACATTGGTTAGGCCACTGTTGGAATATTGCATGCAATTCTGGTCTCCTTCCTATTGGAAGGATGTTGTGAAACTTGAAAGGGTTCAGAAAAGATTTACAAGGATGTTGCCTGGATTGAAGGATTTGAGCTACAGGGAGAGGCTGAACAGGCTGGGGTTGTTTTCCCTGGAGCGTCAGAGGCTGAGGGGTGATCTTATGGAGGTTTACAAAATTATGAAGGGCATGGATAGGGTAAATAGGCAAAGTCTTTTCCTGGGGTGGGGGAGTCCAGAACTAGACGGCATAGGTTTAGGGTGAGAAGGGAAAGATATAAAAGAGACCTAAGGGGCAACATTTTCATGCAGAGGGTGGTACGTGTATGGAATGAGCTGCCAGAGGAAGTGGTGGAGGCTGGTACATTGCAACATTTAAAAGGCATCTGGATGGGTATACGACTAAGAAGGGTTTGGAGGGATATGGGCCGGGTGCTGGCAGGTGGGACTAGATTGGGTTGGGATATCTGGTCGGCATGGACAGGTTGGCCCGAAGGGTCCATTTCCGTGCTGTACATCTCTATGACTCTATAATTCATATCAGATTCAAAACATTAGTTCTGTTTATCAGATGAGACCAGATCTCCTGCGTTTCCCCAGCATGTTCTGTTTTATTTCAATATATAGTATGAATGCATCAAAACACTGAAGATTTACAGAGAGGAAAGAGAAGCTGGACATGCAGCAGTATTGGACATGAAGGGCTGTTAGTATTGTTATGAAGGGATGATATGGTATAATTGAAGGAGGAATGGGCAACATTTGTGAAGAGAACTGTGTAGAACATAAGTTTACACAGAGAACAGAAAAAAATTGTAGCCAGCAGTTTAGTTGAAATGGGGCTCGACAGCAGGAAGTGTGTTATGGAGAAAATTAACTTGGAAAAGGAGATGGAGAGAAACTAGAGAAAGATATGAGGTGGGGGGAAAGAAGAGATTTAGAGGAAGTCTGATCCGGTCTGTTAGTGGGGACGGAGTGGGAGAGGCATCTGATCTGAGTCTTGATCTGAGTGACAAAGAAGTCCATGAACATCTCGTATTTATTTTGAGGTATTTGCAGAGGAATCCCAGAAGTGTTAGGGTCCAGAGAAGGCCACTCAGTTGACTCTGTCTGCACCAGTTCTTCATTTGACAATACAGCTAATTGTAATTCTAAATGGACACTGAGAAGATCAAAATGTTGGAAGAAGAAGGCTTGCATATCAGAAAAGAAACTGTGGTTGAATTTTCAATCCAGTGTACTCCCTCCATTGTCAGGAATTTGAGCAGATGATCGCACGCCCTGTCATATGACCAGCTACATTTGACAGAGGAAGGGTAAACCAATTGTTGTTCCTTGGACATAAAGGGCCAAAGATGAAAGGTATATCAGGGAGAGTAATGGGGACTGGGACCATTAAAACCATAAGAGCAGGCGTAGTTAAGCAAATTAGTCATGGCAGAAATGAGACAATTAGGGTAGATAGTTGAGATTTTGAAGGTACAATTGTGGTGAAGTGGGAAAGGTACTTTGGGCAGTTTCAGAAAAAGGTCAGATTCAGATATGGATGGCTGTACGTGGAGTGTGATCCAAGGAAATACTTCGGGATCCTTCTGTGATTGGGAGTAGCAACACCACATGAGATAACAAGTATGAGGTGGTTAATATGGAGATAGTGAGGACTGCAGATGCTGGAAAGTCAGAGCTGATAAAATGTGGAGTTGGAAAAAGCACAGCAGGTCGAGTAGCATCGAAAGAGTAGGGAGAGTCAACGTTTCGGGCAAGACCCTTCATCAGGATGACTCTCCCTGCTCTTCTGATGCTGCTTGACATGCTGTGCTTTTTCCAGCCCCATATTTTATCGACTGTGGTGGTTAATGTGGCTCAGGGAGTTTACAAGGAGAAACATAACCAGGCAATTGAATACAGGAGAGAGAATGTGATGAGATGGAGACTGAAATCACCGAGGATCATAGGTCATTTGGTGTAGAAGCCGAGACAGTTGATGGTGGGGCGTGGGGATGGTAGTGAAGACAGCTCAATGAGATAGTGCTGTATTTCTGTGGGTCTACAGAATGATTGCTTTCAACTGAAGTGGAAGAAGGTGAGATGCTGGAAGGAAGAGAAAGTCAGAAGTGAAAGGGAGGGAGGTACAATCATGTAGGAAGGCTTTGTTTAGGGAGATTGTAAAGTATATAGAAAATACATAACACATAAAACAAATCCTAATATCCCAAATAACCTCCACTAGATGGTGCTAATACTCTTGAAAGTTAAGTTAAAGATCACACAACACCAGGTTATAGTCCAACAGATTTAATTGGAAGCACACTAGCTTTCGGAAGCGACACTCCTTCATCAGGTGGTAACGGAGGGCTCAATCCTAACACACAGAATTTATAGCAAACATTTACAGTGTGATATAACTGAAATTATACATCACATGATTTACACATGAAAGAAGTGAAACTATCACTGTATTCTAACAGATGAAAGGCTTAACAGACAATCAATTTTTCAATGTATAATTTCAGATATATCACACTGTAAATTTTTGCTATAAATTCTGTATTAGGATTGAGCCCTTCACTACCACCTGATGAAGGAGCGTCGCTCCAAAAGCTAGTGTGCCTCCAATTAAACCTGTTGGACTATAACCTGGTGTTGTGTAAATTTTAACTTTGTACACCCCAGTCCAACACCAGCATCTCCAAATCTTGAAAATTAAGATTGTTTACTACAGTTATGCTGCTGGTGTTAACTTTCAACCCCCTTTAAAAAGATTTTGAAGTTATGTCGTTATCCTTTGACTTAAACACAATTCAGTTCATTTGGTTATGAGATTAATAGTCATCCTGGATGGACATAAAAGATCCCACAATATCATTGTGATTAAAGGAAGCTGGGGAGTTCGGCCTAAATTCCTGCCTGATATTTATCCCAATGGCAACTTCTAAAAACAAGATTATCTGGTCAATTGCATCATGCTTTTTGCAGCATGTTGTTTATACAAATTGGCTGCCAACCATTATCAACAGAATACCAATGTTTACACTTCAAAATTGTAGAAGTACAAAATTAATTGGCTGAACCGAGCTTTGGGGCTGCCTAAGGCTGTGATAGGCACTATACAAATGCAAGTTCTTTCTTTCAACCAATGCCAGCTTACTGGCTAGTTACTGCCCAAAGCTAAGACTTCACATCATTAACTTCATCGTTACAACTGCCTCCATTTGACTCATGCTGACAACAGTACAGCTATCGCTCAATGTTTTCCGGTATTCAGTTGCTCTCCCTTAAATTAATAATTAAGTCCCACTCCTAAAGTGTATTGTGTGGTAACTTCTTTAAACCTTTTCTATTAATTTTCCTGTCCAAACATCTTTTAAATTTTATAATCTCTGTGGCAGAGATTTCCATAAGTTCATCACTTGCTGGGGTTGAAGACCATTCTTCTCAGTCTGAAATAGCCTTCCCTGTAACCAAAGACTGTGAAACCTTCAAAGTTAGTGAGAAGATTTGTAGCTCGGGTGCTCGTTGCTGTGGTTCTGTTCGCCGAGCTGGAAGTTTTTGTTGCAAACGTTTCGTCCCCTGTCTAGGTGACATCCTCAGTGCTTGGGAGCCTCCTGTGAAGCGCTTCTGTGGTGTTTCCTCCGGCATTTATAGTGGCCTGTCCCTGCCGCTTCCGGTTGTCAGTTTCAGCTGTCCGCTGTAGTGGCCGGTGGGTTAAAAACCTCTCCCACAGACAGCTCACAGACACGGAAAGAACAATACTGGCCAAGGGACTCAACTACAACCACAGGGATGCCAAGACAGCAGACTTCCTAGCAGCACTAGAATGCACACTCAGGAACAATGGACTGACAGAAGAGACACAACAAACAGTGAGACAAAGTATCGTACCCCTGATAACAAGGAAAAGACAAACACATAACCTCAACACCAAGGAGAGGGAAGCACTAAAATCACTAAGAAACGATAAGAACATAATCATACTACCAGCAGACAAAGGCAGAATGATGGTCATCCTGGACAAAGCAGAGTACATCCAAAAAGCACAACAACTACTTGCAGATACCAACACCTACTAGAAGCGGGAGTTTGACCCCACCCCACAGCTCACCAATAGGATAAACAACACACTGAGGAACCTACAAAAAAACGGACAGATAACCAGGTGTGACGTACAAAGAATGAAACCTGAAAGCAACAACACCCCCAGATTCTATGGACTACCTAAAGTGCATAAACCAGACATCCCATTCAGACCCAAAGTATCACTACCAGGGACACCATCACACAAACTGGCTAAAGAACTACAGCAGAAACTGAAACACCTGATCAGCGGATCCAGACACTCTATACAATCAACACAGGAATTCTTGGACATCATCAGAAATATACACATAGACAAGGAAGAAACCATGGTCTCATTCGACGTAACAGCACTGTTCACCTCTATTGACAAAGCCCTAGCCAGAGAAACAATAGCCAAACTGCTGAACAGACATAACAGATAACAGGACATTGAACCTATCAACAAAGACGGCATACTTAAACTACTGGACTTGTGCCTCACAACACACTTCACATTCAACAACCAGATATACGAACAAATCAACGGAACACCCATGGGCTCACTGATCTCGGGACTCATAGCAGAAGCAGTAATGCAAAGGTTAGAACAAACAGTCTTACCACAAATTCAACCCAAACTCTGGGTCAGATACGTTGATGACACCTTTGTAATCATTAAAAGCACGGAAATAGAGAAAACACACCGGATCATCAACGCCACACTCACAGGAATCCGATTCACTAGAGAAGAAGAAAAGGACAACCAACTCCCATTCCTAGACGTGATGGTACAGAGAACACCGACCGGAGAATTCACCACAAAGGTATACAGGAAAGCCACACACACAGACCAAGTCCTGAACTATGAAAGCAACCACCCCAGTACATACAACGAAGTTGCATCAAGACACTATTCAAAAGGGCCACAACACACTGCAGTACACCAGAACTGCAAAAAGAGGAAGAGGAACACCTATACAATGTATTCGCCAAAAACGGATATCCTCGCAATTTCAAGAACAGATGCCTAAGGGAAAGACAACAGAACGAGGACATGCCGCAACCCAAAGGACTAGCCACACTACCATACATCAAGAACATCTCTGGAATGACAGCCAGACTACTGCGACCACTAGGACTTATAACAGCACACAAACCAACAGCCACTCTCAGACAACAACTCACCAGAACGAAGGACCCGATACCCAGCATGAGCAAAACTAATGTAGTGTACAAAATCCCATGCAAGGACTGCACAAAACACTATATAGGACAAACAGGAAGACAGCTAATGATCTGCATCCATGAACATCAACTAGCCACGAAACGACACACCAGCTATACCTAGTAGCCACACACGCAGACGACAAGCAACATTACCATTATAGGGCAAGCGAAACAAAGAACAGTCAGGGAATTCCTAGAAGCATGGCACTCATCCACAAACTCCATCAACAAACACATAGACCTGGACCCAATATACCGGCCACTACAGCGGACAGCTGAAACTGACAACCGGAAGCGGTAGGGACAGGCCACTATAAATGCCGGAGGAAACACCACAGAAGCGCTTCACAGGAGGCTCCCAAGCACTGAGGATGTCACCTAGACAGGGGAGAAACGTTTGCAACAAAACTTCCAGCTCGGTGAACTGTGAAACCTTGTTCTGGACATCCCTGTCGGTAGAAACACCACTGCTGTATCCCGTCTGTCTGATCTTGACAGAATGGTATACATTTTAATGATGCTCCCTCTCATTCTTCCGAACTCCAATTAATCCAGGCCTAGTTAACTCAGGCTCTCCTCATACTTCCTGTCCCAGGGGTCAGTCTGGTGAACCTTTGCTGCACTCCCTCTATAGCAAGTACATCGTTTCTAAGGCAGGAGACCACAACTTCACAAAATGGACAGGGCGTGATCTCACCAACACTGTAATAAAACATCCTTGCTCCTCTACTCAGATCCCCTTACAATGAAGGCCAGCACACCATTTGCCTTCCTTACTGCTTACTGAATGCTTGTTTTCAGTGACTGGTGTACAAGAACAGCTGGGTCCCCTTATACATCAACATTTCCCAATCTATCATTTAAATAATATTGTGCCATTCTGTTTTTTCCTGCCAAACTTTCACACTTATCCACATAACACTGCATCTAGCATGTTTTTTGCCCACTCATTCAACATGCCAAAGTCACCTTGAAAACCATTGACTGCATGAAACAGTCAATGTCCTAAAGGCCTAGTCTTTATTAATAGCTATATCTGTTTCAGTCCTTGTAGGAGACTGCAGGGCAATGGCTAGCCATTGCCTACACTCTAGTTTAAACACATTAAGTTTGCTGTTGGAAAGGCAAAGGACAAGAAGACAAGGCTGTTCTCCATTTTGACCCCACTCAACATGTGCCATAATAAGTAATGATGTGGAGGTGCCATTGTTGGACTGGGGTGGACAAAGTTAAAAATCAACTAGGAGAAAGTGATGACTGCAGATGCTGGGGATCAGACCTTAAAAATATGTTGCTAGAAAAGCGCAGCAGGTCAGGCAGCATCAAAGGGGAAGGGGAATCGACTTATCGGGCATAAGCCCTTCTTCAGGCTTATGCCCGAAACGTCGATTCCCCTTCTCCTTTGATGCTGCCTGACCTGCTGTGCTTTTCCAGCAACACATTTTTAAGCTAAAAAGTTAAAAATCACACAACGCCAGGTTATAGTCAAACAGGTTTATTTAGAAGTACTAGCTTTTGGAGCACCACTCCATGAGATGATGAAGGAGCAGCACTCCGAAAGCTATTATTTCCAAATAAACCTGTTGGACTATAACCTGGTGCTGTGTGACCTTTGGCACAATAAATAAATAATTGGAATGCAAACAGGAACACAATGCTGCTAATATACATGTGTTGGAGGGAGTGAATATTTGCAAATATGATGCCAATACTTTGGCTTGGATGGTGTCAAGCTTCTTGAGTGTCATTGGAGCTGCACCCATCTAGGCAACTGGAGAGTGTTTCATCAGACTCCTGACTTGTGCCTTGTAGATGGTGGACAGGCTTTGGGGAGTCAGTGGGGCGGGTTTCTCACTGTAGTATTCCTTTAATTTGCTCTTGTAGCCACTGTGTTTATATGCCCACTCCAGTTGAAATTCTTGTCAATGGTAACCCCCAGGATGTTGATAGTGGCTGATTCAGTGGTTCCATTGAATGTCAAGGGCTGATGGTTAAATTCTCTCTTGTTAGATATGGTCATTGTCTGTCACTTGTGTTACACAAATATCATTTGCCACTTGTCAGTTCAAGTCTGAAAATTGACCAGGTCTTGCTGCATTTGGATATGGACTGCTTCAGTATCTGAGGAGCTGTGAATGAGACTTTTTATCATTGGCGAACATCGCCACTTCTAACCTTATGATGGAGGGAAGCTCATTGGTCAAGCAGCTGAAGATGTTTTGGCAAAGACAGACCTTTGAGGAACTCTTACAGAAGTGTCCTTGAGCTGAGATGACTGATCTTCAACAATCACAACTATTTACTTCGTACAGGCAATGATTTCAATCAAAAGGGACATTTCCCCAATTTTGCTTGGGCTCCATGATGCCAGATCCAAATGCAGCTTTGATGTCTAAAACTCTCACCTCAGCTCTGGACTTGCAGCTCTTTTGTCCATGTTTGAACCACAGCTGTACTGGAGTCAGGAGCTGAGTGGGCCTGATACAACACAAACAGGTTGCCAATAAGTAGTTGATAAGTAGTTAGTAACTAACAGTAGGCCAATGGGTCTTTAGTTGGTGGGTTGGATTTGTCCTTTTTTTTCTGTGTAGGACATATCTTTTAAATTTCCCACATTGTTAGATAGCTGCCAGTGTTGTAGCTTTATTGGAACAGTTTGGCTAGTTCTGGAGCACAAGTCTTCAGTATTAATGCTGAAATATTGCAAAGGCCTATAGTCTTTACAGCATTCAATGCCTGTGGTTGTTTCTTGTTATCACATAGAGTGAACCGAATTGGTTGAATACTGGTATCTGCGATATTGGGGAGCACTGAATGGTGAGATGGATCATCCACTCAACACTTCTGGCTGGAGACCTTTGCGGATGCTTCAGCCTCAGCTTTTGCACTAATGTACTGGGCTCTTCCATCATTGAGGATAGTGATATTTGTGGAGTTAGTTGTTTAATTGATCACCACCATTGACAACTGGATGTGGCAGGACTGAAGAGCTTAGATCGGATCCATTGTTTGTGGAATTGCTTAGCTTAATTACTTTCTGCTTATGCTATTTGGCAAGCAAGTGGTCCTGTATTGTAGTTTCACAAGGCATCTCACTTTTAGGTATGTTTGGTGCTGCTCCAAGAATGCCCTCCTGCCATTTTCTGCCTCTTCATTGAATCAGCGTTGATGGTAGTGGTAAAGTGAGAGATATGACAGACCATGAGTTTGCTGATTACAGTGGAGTACAATTCTGATGCTGCTGATGGCCCACAACGCCACATAGATGCCCTGTCTTGAGTTGCTAGATCTGTTCAAAGTCTCTCCTGTGTAGCATGGTGAAGGCAAGCTTTTCTCTCCATAAGGATTGTGCGGTACTCACTCTTACTGACACTGTCAGGGATGGAGGCATCTGCAGCAGGCAAACTGGTGAAGTTGAGTTCAAGTCTTTCTATTTTGTTGGTTCCCTCTGAGCTTGCTACAGACTCAGTCCATCAGCTACATTCTTTGGTACATGACCACACGGTCAGTCATGCTGCTGTTGTGTCATTTATGTTGATGGATGTTGAAGTGTCCCACCTGAAATAGGTTCTGCGCCCTTGTCACCCTTACAGGATGAATTTGCTGTTGTCTTTCTTGGTACCTCGGTCGATGTTAGGCTATCTATCTGGTTTTGTTCCTATAAGACCTTTTAGCAGTTTAGTGCAAATGAGTCGCTTGCTAGGTCATCCAAGAGTCAACTACATGTTGTGTTAGCGAGGCATTGTGTAGAAGCATGGCATTCCAACTGGAACTCTATCAACAAACACACTGACTTGGGTCCCATTTACCACCCCCTGAGAAAAAGTACAGGAAATGACATCACCACAGAAACTGACATCTCCACAGGAAATGATGCCGCCAACCCAAGGAAACCTAAACACATAAATAAAAAGAGGGTCATACCACCAGTGCTTCATCCTGAGGGTCATTCATGTTACCTAGTATGGTGATGAAAGGTCTGAGAACTTTCCAGCTCAGCAAGCAAACCTACTTCCAGTACATAATGTGTGTTTATCAGTATGCCAATGTCAAAGTTACTCAGGACTTCCCTGGAATTTTTGTTCTTTTAAGAAAAACAATCCTACCAATTATTTTTGGTCCCAGGTTTATCTGTTGCATTACAGCTTTAGAGATTTGATCAACCATTTTAAATGATGTTGATGTAGTGCAAAACATATTGCAAATGTGAATGCTGAACAACTATGTTGTTAAGTTTTGTTTTCTAAGTAAATATGGTTTTATGCTTAATTATTATTGAATTATTTCTGAAAAAAGAAATTGACATTCTGAACTGAACAGCACACATCTACTGAGACATATCTCCTGAAACAACTGGACAAAAGTAACACAAAGAAAATATATTGGGGGTTTCGAATTACATCTCTTAGATTTCCCAATTCTGATCAAAGTTTACAGACCCCAACATTTGCATCTGTCTCCATAGATACTGTCTGACCTATTTGGTGATGATAGTTTGCATGCTCCAAGTGTCCATCTGAATGTTCATTTGCACACAAGTTCCTGCATTATAAATAAGAATCACAATAAATTTCAATTAAGTAGAAATACTTGAAACACACTGCAGGTGCATAATGGTGCAACATTCCATTTCACTTTATCGTAACTTTGCAATCAATGATTAACTAGAGCCACCAATTTGTATCAATCTACAAATGACCCAGACATGAGGTGATAATATTATGTCATTTTACAAAGCTTTAGGAACCATAGGTCCAGAGTGACCTGTCTCTCCCAGAGGTGCAGCACTAAACTAGATATTATTCATATACTATATTCTAATAAGGTTTTTTTTTAAGATTAGATTCTCTATAGTGTGGAAACAGGCCCTTCAGCCCAACAAGTCCACACCGCCCCTCCGAAGAGAAACCCATCCAAACCCAGTCCCCTACCCTATATTTACCCCTGACTAATACTGTGGGCAATTTAGCATGGCCAATTCACCTGACCTGCACATCTTTGAATTGTGGGAGGAAACCGGAGCACCCGGAAGAAACCCACGCAGACACGGGGAGAATGTGCAAACTCCACCCAGACAGGCGGGAATTGAACCCAGGTGCTGAGAGGCAGCAGTGATAACCACTGAGCCAACGTGCCACCCCATAGTCATAGAGTACAGAAACAGACCCTTCTGTCCAACTCGTCCATGCCAACCAATTTTCCCAAAATAAACTAGTCTCACTTGCCTGCATTTGGCCCATACCCTCTAAAAAAATCTTTCCTATTTATGTACCTGTCCAAGTGTCTCTTAAACATTGTAACTGTACCTGCATCTACTACATCCTCTGGCAGTTAATTCCACAATAGAACCACCCTTTGTGTGAAGAATTTGCCACTCAGGTCTGCAATAACACAGTCTTCAACTAACTCCCATAGATTTTTTTAACCACCCACTGAAACAAAAGGTTAAAAATAGTGATGGGGAGGGTTAAGATTGCGTGTCCCTCTGACTAAAATTCATCGACCAGCAAAGAAAAAGTCCACACTGCAGTAATAACACACTGCCTTATTAGCCTGACAATGAGACAGGAGTAGAGATGTTCTCTTTCAATAAATGTAGAAACTTGGTTGGACTGCACCTGGAATACAGTATCCAGGTTTGGTTGTCTTACCTCAGGAAAACATTATTGCCGAGGAGGGAGTTTAACAATAGTACACCTGACTTGTTTCCAGGATGGCAGGACCATCCTCTGAAGAGAGATTCGAAAACTGGGACTGTATTCTCTAAAGTTTTGAAAGTAAGCAGTGATCTCATTGAAACCTACAAAGTACTTAAAAGGAATGGACAGGTTAGACACACCCCCGGTAAGACAATTCCTCTAGCTGGGGAGTCAAATACCAGGGCATAACTTGAAAATAATGGGAATACCATTTAGGACTGAGATGAGGGCTGCGATTCTTTTAAATTCTTTATTCCAGAGGGATGTGGAAGTTCAGTCTTTGAGTATATTTAAAAGTAGGGACCAAACGATTTCTGATTATTAATGGTGCAGAGACATTGTATGAGGTAAAGACATTGAAATGTTGATCAGCCACAATTCTATTAAACAGTGGGTTGAGCTCAATGGGCTAAATGGCCTCATTTTGTGACTATTTCTTCACACATTGATTTTTGAAGTCATCCCATTCTGAACATAGGCTCCTCTGGTTCACTTTTCTGGATACGGTGATGCAGCTTGTCGCGACAAAAATAAGCAATTTTCCAGGAACTGATGTTTTCCAGTCAAGGATTAAAATAAGGAATTGAAGAAATCACTGATGCATTAGTCACCATTTTCTGAAGTTCTCTAGATTCAAGAATTGTGCCTTTGGAATAGAAAATAGCAACTGTCATTTAGTTATTTAAGAAAGGAAGAAGGGGAGAAGCCTATTAACTGGGACATCTGTTGTGGAGACGTGGAATTCATGAGAATCAGCATGACTGAGCACTTGGACAAGTATGAGCTGTTTCACAAACAGTCAGCATGGTTTTGAGAGAAATACCTCATGTCTGAAAAATGCATTTTTTCTTTTCGGAACACTGGGTGGATGGGGCTGTTTTATCTACACGGACCTCCAGAAGATATCTGAAATCTCTTGACCAAGAAATTACCATCAACACCTAATGCAGTTGGAAGTAAATATTGTGACCTGGGTTTATAACTGGCTGGGACGTAGGAGACAGATTTAGAAATTAGTGAATTCACTTATTGGATGTAAACTGGACGTAAGCCACTCCAATTTAGCATTGGATCAGCCCACACCAATTTGTGCAGGCTTTGATTCCAAGGTTAAATTCAGAAACGCATGCCCAACAAAAGCTTGAAATTATTTCACACCTTCGACTCAATAGCCCATTCAAACAAAATATGACACAAATTCATGTAAAAGGCATTATTGTAAATGGTTAAAAGCTTGGTCAACTAACATAGAAACAGTATATCTTGTAATTGGTGAGAAATCATTAATTGTTGCTGTTCAGACAGATGTGAGCATCTTTCTGTAAGAACGTAAACATGCAGTTACAGCAGGAAATTAGGTGAGGTGATCATGTTGAGATGTAAGATTCTGAGGGGTTAACAGAATAGACATTACGAATTTGCTTCCTGGTTAGTGCATCTAGAATTTGGAATATAGACTCAGTATAAGGGAAAGGCCATTTTGAGCTGATATTTGGAGCCTTAGAGTTGTAAATATTTTGGAATTCTCTACATAAGAGACATGTGGATGCTCAGTTGTTGGGATTCAAGCAAAGATGAACAGATCTTTGAACCCTATGGGAATCAAAGGGTGTGCAGATCTAGGTTGAGGATCAGGCAAGATCTAATTCAATGGCAGGTTAGACCTAAAAATTGACAGACTCCTGCAAATATTTCTTACATTGTTAGGAAATTGACAGAACTTCATACAGTTCTTTCACAGACAGAATATGTGAGTAGACAGAAATTGTGGCTGATGGAGTTGAATGTGCCTTTTTTATTATTCATTCATCTGATGTGGGTATTGCTGGCTAAGCCAGCATTTATTGTCCAACTCTAAAATACCCTGGAGAAAGTGGTGATATGCTATCTTCTTGAACTTCCCTAGTCCTTGGATTGTATATACACTGAAAGTGCTATTAGAAGGGTAATAATAGCCAGCCACAATAAAGTAGCAATATAGTTTCAAGTTGGGATGGTTTGTGGCTTGAAAGGGAACTTGCATCCACTTTAAATTTAAGAAGATAAATTACAAATTTTCTTACTGGTGACAGAACAGAAAGTGTGTGTAGGAAAAAGGTAATTTAGATGTTTAGGTAGAAAAATCACGAAGAAAAAAAACCTACTGCACAGATAGAAAAAGTGATCAAGATGACCAACAGAGTATTGATCATAATCTCAAAAGGAGCTAAATACACAACGAACAGAATTTTTGACAGACCCACCTGGATCACTGTGTTGAAAGAGTATAGTGCAGATTCACCTATATATCAGAACAGAATAGAATAGAATAGAAATTTATTGTCACATGTACCTCTACATAAAAAAAAATCAGTGAAGTTTTATACGTTGCCTCACCATGGCACCTTCATCCATGACAGAATAAGAGATACCAGGAGTGAGTACGGTCTAGTATCAAATCAATAGCTCAGGGTTCTGTATTTATTATACTTGAGAGGCAGTTACAGGCTGCAGTCTGATCCAGGGATTTTGGGAGGGATTTCAGTGTGTCAGCTTGCTTGTATATGTGTTTTTCTCTGTTAGTGCTTGTGTAAGTATTCATCACTGAGTGACGTGTGTTCGCCTGTGTATTTGTGCCTGTGACAGAGTAAATCATTGACTGACATGTTTTTCTGTGTGTGAGAGAAGTTTACATTACTGAGTTTTATGTGCTTGTCTGTGTATGGTCTCAGCACTTCTACGTTTCAATAATAAAATAGAGCTAGTTTCCCCATCCCAATTGCCACAATCCTGCCCCTGCTAAAAGATCATCATCCTTTATTGGTCAGAGTATTGAGTACATGAGTTGGGAAGTCATGTTGCGGCTGTACAGGACATTGGTTAGCCACTGTCGGAATATTGTGTGCAATTCTGGTCTCCTATCAGAAAGATGTTGTGAAACTTGAAAGGGTTCAGAAAAGATTGACAAGGATGTTGCCAGGGTTGGAGGATTTGAGCTATAGGGAGAGGCTGAACAGGCTGGAGCTGTTTACCCTGGAGCATCGGAGGCTAAGGGGTGACCTTATAGAGGTTTACAAAATTACGAGGGGCATGGATAGGGTAAATAGACAAAGTCTTTTCCCTGGGGTCAGGGAGTCCAGAACTAGAGGGCATAAGTTTAGGGTGAGAGGGGAAAAATATAAAAGGGACCTAAGGGGCAACTTTATCACGCAGAGGGTGGTGCATGTATGGAATGAGCTGCCAGAGGAAGTGGTGGAGGCTGGTACAATTGCAACGTTTAAGAGACATTTGGATGGGTATAAAAATAGGAAGGGTTTGGAGGGATATGGGCCGGGTGCTGGCAGGTGGGACTAGATTAGGTTGGATATCTGGTCGGCGTGAACAGGTTGGATCGAAGGGTCTGTTTCCATGCTGTACATCTCTATGACTCTAAATAGTCACATGAAGAATGGTGGAGGTGATTCAGAAAAACCTGTGAGAATAAAGTATTCAGATTTATATGCATAACATCAAAGTTGATTCACTCTTGAACTGTCCTATATAAGCAAATGTTGTATAAGAACAGCTTATTTGGTAGCTATTATTCTAGAAAATGAAGTCATATTATAAATGACTACCTCACAAGCCAGAGACACAAGGTGATTTAAAGACTCCTACTGTACTGTAGGTCTTCCATGTTTTTATGTTACTTGATAAGGAAAAGTTGGAAAATCATCTTATCACCTGATTTTGTCCTTTCCCCTCTCACTGACAGGAATGCCCTGACCCCCTTGTAGTAATACTCGGAATAGGCCTGCCATTAGATATCTTGCCTAAGGCCTTGCTAAATTCCACACAGAAAACATCAATGTCCTGCTGTCATCAATCACTTTGTGATTTCCTGAAAAAAATTCAGTCAGGTTTGTGAGACACCACCTTTCCTGCATAAAGCCATCTACCACTAGTAAGTCCATACTTTTCCCAAATAAGAGTAAACCCTGGGAATCTTCTCTAATAGTTTCTCTCCTACGGTTGCAGGGCTCACTGGCCAGTAGGTTCCCTTGCTGTTACCTGAACAACGTTGGCTGTTCCCCAGTACTCTGGGACTTCTCCTGTGTCTTGTCATAAAGCTGTTCCTTTTTGCTAAAAGCTGTTCCTTTTCTCAAGGATACTGTGCCCATAGTTTCTTCTTCCGTGCTCCGAAATGACTGGTTTGGTATAGAGAATGAAAAGGGTATTGGGAGGCTTTTTTGTTTATACATAAACAGATGAGACTTTAGGCCAAAGTTTTCATGTTTTAGAAGTAACCTGTATAATGAAAGGGGAGCGGTCAGTCCTAAAAGCTGAAGTCTTATTTGAGGCAGTTCAGCAGTGGGTTGTGTGGAAACAGGCTGCTAGACTCTCTCCTTCTGCCCTTCTAACTTCAACCTGTAAGCCTTTATTTTGTTTTGCTCTGCATTTAAGGGATCTGTTTACTGGGATGTTGCATGTATTTTTTTGGAACAGCATAATTAAGTCTAGTTTGGATAGACTTGTGTTCTGTGAGCATTTTATATTCTGTCCTTTGTTTCATTCTGTAATTTTTGTCTGTTTTAAAACCTGGTAGTCAACCTAGCTTGCTTACTCTGGGCAATTTTCACTGTATACTTACTAAAACAAATAGTAAAGTTACGGTCTGGGCTGCCTACTTAAGAATGCTTGAATGGTCTGGTCTTGACCGTAACGGACTAAAGAGGATACAAAGATTTCATATAAATTCCTCACCTGCCTCGGACTTGACTATCTTAATGCTTTTCAAAACACCTCCCTACTGCAAGACCACAAAACAGAGCAGCTCACTATTGACCCTCCTCATTGCTGGCTGTACCAGTGTGTGCATGTGTGTGATCACTCAGTGTTTGACATAAACTTGTTTTTAGTTTGTGGTGTTTTATATTCTGAAAACAGATACTCAAGAGTGAGTTACAGACCGGAATCTAATCAATGGTTCTATATATAAATGTATGTCTGGAAATGAGGTACAGATTGGAATCTAATTGAGGGGTTCAGGGCGTTCATATATAGAAGGACATATACTTGGGAATGGTCTGGAATCTAATCAGGTGCTAATGATGTTTATGTTTAGAATAACAGGTAACCAGGAGTGAGTTACAGACTGGAATCTAATTGAGGGATTCAGAGGGATTGATAAATAGATGAACTGAGACACAGGTTCTAGAATTAAATTAATAACTCATGGTTTCATTTGAGTTTTAAAGGCTGGTCTAATGGAGGTGTTTAAAATAACATGAATTTCATGGAGTATTTCAGAGAAATTGTTCCCTGTTGACTTGGATTTTCCAATCAAAGGGCATTTCTTAAAATTGGAATCAGACCATTTAGGAATGAAATCAGTAAATACATCTCTCACACAAAGGAGATTTATAACCTTTTAGTTCCAAAAGGCTGTAGATACTGCATCAATTTACATTTCAAGACTGAGATTAATACAATTTTATTAATTAAGGTTATTAAGATATATGAGCAAAGACAGGCAAACTGGAATTGTGGTACAGATCAGTTATGATCTAAATGAATGACAGAATAGCCTACTCTTTCTCATCTTCAGCTAAAGTACAGCTACAGAAGAAAATGAGGACAATAATTTGCTAACACCTGAAGTTTATTGATAATTTTTGAAATACTTCTGAAATTCTGGAAAATTACATCACTGTTTTTCTAACAGCATCCAGTCTGCTCAGGAAATTACTTCCCAAAGATATACTGCTTAAAAGCAGCAACATGATTCAGATAGAATTACTATAATGACACTTAGAAGGACATCATGTTCAATTATACAAGCTCCAGAAGACAAATCCATGGAAGAACAGAGTTGGACAAAATCGGAGAGATCTCACCTACTCTCCAGATACAGAGAAACACAAGATGAAATGGACAAATATGTTTGTATATTAAAAGATATTTGAGGATACTTAAATATCTTTATTTCTAGGACATGTGGACGGATTTGGCAAAACCACCTTTATTTCCCAGACAGCATTAGCTATGAACCACAAATTTGCACCAGAGCTACCCAGGCCAGCTTCCCTTTCCTGTACAGCATGAGAATATTTGTAAACTAATTGGATTTGTATACTCTTGTGACTGGTACTTTTGGTACCAGCTCATAAATCATTTACAATTCTGGAGTTGTTGCCCAGTCCGATGCTTAACTGAGACAAAGTGCAGATGTATGTCAGGTAATATGTACAAAACATTACAAGGTTTTGCTTTTTATTAACACCTTTTTAATAGGTCAAATAACTGTACAGTTCATTATATTCTTCCTGAGAATAATTTATACCCCAAAATGAAGGAGGGAGTTCCAGAGAACAGGTAATACATATGGAAAATAGAAAAAAAAGTACCACGCCTGCATACTACACTGTTCCCACAAACTCTTAGACAAGCCAGAAACAAGATGGTTAGTAACTAGTTTGTTTTTAATTGTGATCGTGGCTTTTGTTTTAAATAATTAAAAAATGAAGTTAAACAATAGCAGAAGAAATATTAATACACAGCACTCAAGTTTGCTGCATCTGCAAATGCAGCACAATCTGTTCCAGGTTTTTTCTACACAACTAGCATGTATTTCTGCTTGAAGCACGATACAGTCTCAGGTCTTTTCTACATGCTAGTTTTTTAATTAACACTTCAGAGTGTTGCTAAAATACAGGAGAACCTCCATTCACCACACTGAGGTGGAGTGACGAAGAAAGATTTTATTTTTGTTACCTTAAATGACTTCAGTCTGAAAATATAACATCTTTGTTCAAATCCTGTCGACGTACTGCAGCTAAATATTGGTCTATTTCTATTCAGTGATTAGAGTTCCAGTCTGGAGTTCCTGTACTGTACAGCAAGAATTCTCAGCCCTCAGGTGTCCCGGAATCCTCGACTTGACAGTACTTTTTCTGCTTTTTATACATATGTAGATAGATAAGGTCTTTTTTTGGCTCTTTGTGATTCCACATGCTGGTGGTAGACTTGATCACACAATCATTTCAAAAACCCCCAGAGCAAGCTTCGGGCAGCTAGAGGGGCCGAGATTGACCTCCTATCATTTTCAGTCTGGCTTGGTCAATAACATCCAACAAATTTTTGGCATCCACGGCTAATGCATGTGCAGCTGTCAGCATCTGCTTCTTGTATTCCTGCTGAAGAGTTGTCATCACATATTGTTGGGCCAGCTTCATTTTTCCAATTAATTCTGCTAGGTCAGAGTTTAGTAACTTCTGTGCCATCTCAATCTATAGAGGAAACATAAGTTTAGAGGCTTCCATAGTCAAACAAGTGTAAAAGATTAATTTGATATATGATGATGATTATAAAAACAGGTACCAACATCTCAAACAATTAAGCAGCATTTGGTTGAATTAATAAAACTATTCCTGAAGAAGGGCCTGTGCCCGAAACGTCGAATCTCCTGTTCCCTGGATGCTGCCTGACCTGCTGTGCTGTTCCAGCAATAAAGTTTCAACTTTGATCTCCAGCATCTGCAGACCTCACTTTCTCCTTAATAAAACTATTCCAATTGCATGTGCTAAGGAGGACGTATAGATGATAAGGGTTAATGCAGATATGCTACTAAAATATGAAACAGACAAAGCAAATTAGAAAATTCATTTGTGAAAAGGGAATTATCAAGAAACAAGTCAAAAAACATTGAATTCTTGATTATGAAAAGTTTTCTTGGAATGGACACAAAGGGACAGAATGTTTCCTCTTGTGGGAAGAGAATTACCAGAGGCACATTGGTGTAAGACCATCATCATAAAACCCAGAATTCTGAAGAAACATCTGCACCCAAACAGTGGTGAGAATGTGGATCTTGCTACTTAAGGGAGCGGTTGAAGTAAATAGTACAGATGCATTTGAGGGGAAACTAGTCACACTCATGAATGAGAAGGTTGTGATGGTAGAGAAAAGACAGGAGGAGGATTGAGAGGAGCAGATGCACTGATCGGATATATTTCTGTGCCATATATCCTCTGAATTAGACCACCAAACATCGTTTGGGGCTTTTGGTTTGAAATTAATTTTAATTAAAAGAGCACTGTGCCAGGATTTGCTGGAAAATCACTGATGTGGTCACAGTGCATGCTTTTACTAATGCATAAGTTAGGGAGCAAGTTTAGGCAAAGTAAGTCTCAATGAGCTAAACATCTACAGAACGTGCTCTTTGATGATCACTGTTTCAATCTCTGCCTTAAATGCCAGCTCACCCTTCAACACCATCACCGTAATTTGTTTCTTAAAGAAATCGCAGGATTTGCATATTAATTGATTATACGTCGTACAGAAAGTTAGGGCTTGCACTCAATGGTATCTTTCTAACTACTTAATTTTCAGTCAATGCCAATGAACCTTATCGTAATGATATGAAATATGTGCTTTTGATATTCAAATTCATCATCTGATTTTAATAATGGAGACTTTCACGGAAGGAATTGTTTTATAAAAGAGGAACAAAACATCAACTTAAAATGGCCATAACAATCACCTGTTCACACAGATAAGCCAAGCTTCATGAAAACAACATGGAATAAACAAAATTGTCTGAACTGAAATTAACATTTTATGATACTAAACCTAATTCACTGGGTCAGGGAAAAAAAAACACATTTTCTGTTTTGATTTACACCGATGTGAAGTTTCACACATTAGAGATTAACAAAAAGACACTAACTGCAATTATCAAGCTTGGAAACAATGAACTTAGACATGGTAATACACAATCAGCTTAAATTTCAATAACTGGTTTTGGCAGAGCAGAAAGATAGAATTTTGACCATAAACTGGACCCAGGTGGAGCAAATGCTCTCAAGAAGGAAAAGTGCACAGTGACAGAGCTGATAAAGAAGAAACACCACAAGCTGAAAATTCAAAGGAGAACTGCTGCTGATTTGCCATTGCTGATGGTTCAAGTCTCCACAGTCTGAAGTTCAAACCCTACACCTCAAGGACTTTAAACTGTAATTTCCTTTCAATTCCTATTGTAATGGATTTTCTTGTGTAAACGTTATAACCAGTGTGCATAGACATGTGATCTTGCATCTTACTATTTCTCTGGGGTAAGAAAACAATAAAATAGCTCTTCAAATCAAGAAAACTCGGATTTGATATAGCAGACATTGGATAAATATAGTTTTATTAGAGAGAGATATAGCCTGCAGCTAAAAAAGAATACAAATTCTAATTATGGCCAACCTGGGAGGCTGCAAAGTGGGGAGCTGATTCAATCCTCCTAAACTGGTGAGAACAAATGTTTAGTCAAGAAAGGAATCAATCTAAATACTTGAGTTTCATTCTTGAATGAAGCAATTTCCTTTTAAAGATTCAAATTAAAAATAAATCCATGCTGTCTTCCTGTTCCTTTTAAGCCAAATGTTCTCTCTCTATTTTCTCAGTACCTGACTTGGCGAATTCTCCCTATTTCTTAGTTGTTCGTCTATTTCTTTCTGAAACTTATATTTAGTTGGTGAAGGGAACAACACTGTTGATCATTATGTTCCCAGGTACCCTAGAGCTCTTGCTGTGCTGTTTAAGTTACTGGAAGTGTGAGCTGAAAGTGTAAATTACACTTGAGCTGAAAGATGCAGTAAAATGCTCCATTTCTGCAAGATTTGACTCACAAAAACACAGGAATTGAGAGATGTAATCTTTTCAACAGTGCCCCTTTCACAATTGTGGCGATACTAAATTACAGCATATGTTGTATGCGGAAAAGGAGTACGAGATGACACAAGCGGGTTAGCAGGCAAAGTTCAATGCAGAAAATTTTGTACCATTACATGTCGGAGAAAAACATTGAATGCATGTATAGCCTAACTAGTAAGCTTATTGGTAGATTGGAGGAACAAAGATGTAAAAGGTAAAATACATGGCTTGTTAAAGATGTGAGTGAAGTACAAAGATGAAAGAAAGACAAACACAACTCTGGGTTTTATACATCAGGTTTCTGACAACACAAAGGAGGAAGTGATATTGCATTTCTTAGGTCACAGCAGAAAGAATGCATGATGATCTGGGCAATTCATTATAGGAAGGATATCAGCACTGTAAGATAGGGTATATGAATAGGAAGGGTTTGGAGGGATAAGGATGCTGGCAGGTGGGTCTAGGTTGGGTTGGGATATCTGGTAGGCATGGATGGGTTGAACCGAAGGGTCTGTTTCCATGCTGTACATCTCTATGACTCTATAGGAAGGATTGGTTACAATTGTATCAGGATTCACAAAAGGGATATCATGCTTGACAAATTTTTACGGTGCTGTAGCTTTAAGAAGTGTCCTTTGTCCTGGTTTCTTTTCGAGAGATTGGGGGCAGGTATGGAGCAATTTGAGAAGATAAACAACTTGAGACTCCTTGGGTTTTTTTTAAAAACAGTTGGAACAATAGAAGCAGCATGAATGGGTGTGGTCAAGCTCTCACACATCCAGGGTTTTTAGCAACAACTGCTGAAAGCTAATTGAGGTCTCACAGCAGGATTGGAAGACAGTGAATCTCTCCCAGCTGCTATACACTCTCTTTGGGAGCTGCTGCATGTATCTCTTTCTTGCTGATTGTCTCACATGCAATTCTATCTTTTTTTTTTAATTTGCCTTTTTGCCACCTTATGGGATGTTACTATAGTAGTAAAATAATCTTTTATTCTGTTAAGTTTTCCAATAGAGTTAAATTATTCCAAGTTCCTCTTTCTTTTGTTGTATTTGAAATATAGTATTGGAATGAATTGTGTTTTGCTTAACGTCAAGTATAGTTTGACCAACTGAAATGCATTTGGAATGCAGCATCTTTGACATCATTTACTTTTGATGTAAGAGAACATTAGGGTATAGGCTACCTTCTTAATATATTTTCAGGGGTCTGGTCTGGTCCATAACAAACTGAAGGCTCTTGTTGGGATCAAAGTCTCTAATTCTAGTTTTCTGTTGGTTAGAGAAGTTAATAAATGACCCTGACCTCGTGAATCCTATCTTTTCTTTGGCATCTTATCAAATGATGAGGGAACAAAACGTAATATAAAAATTTGCAGATAATACAAAGTTGGGTGGGAGGATGTACTGTGAGGAAGATGAAGAGATAATTCAGTGTGATGTGGAGAAGATGAATGAGTTGACAAATGCATGGCAGAGGAAGTTTAATGTACATAAGTGTGAGGTTAACCACTTTGGCAGCAAAACAGAAGACAGATTATCTGAATGGTGATAGATTGGGAAAGGGGGAAGATGCAACAAGACCTGGGTGTCCTTGTACATTAGTAGTGGAAGTGAGCGTGCAGTTGGTGAAGAAGGCAAATGGATGTTGGCAGTCATAGCGAGCATATTTGAGTAAAGAAACAGGGATGCCTTGCTGCAATTTTGTAGGACTTCAGAAAGACTACACTTGGGAATATTGTATGCAATTTTGAACTCTGCCTGAGGAAGGAGTGCAACAAAAGTTTACCAGACCGATTCTTGGGATAACAGAACAGTTAGGACTGGGCTTTAGAAGAAACGGGGGTGGGGGTAGAATCTCAAATCCAGAAAATTCAAACTAGACTAGACATGGTAAACACAGGAAGGATGTTCCTGATGATCGGGAGAGCTCAAAACTAGGGATCCCAGTTTAAGGGTGGGCTGCTCAGTTAGGACTGAATTTAGAAATTTCTTCACCTAGCGTGTACTGAGCCTGTGGAATTCTCTGCCACAAAAAACAATTGAGGCCATTGCATGTTTTCAAGAAGGCACTAGATCGAGGTCTGAGGGCTAAAGAGATAAACGGATATGGGCAAAACTGAACAGGGTGATCAGCTGAGGATTAGTGTAGACTTGTTGGGCCATATGGCCTGTTTCCACATGGTAGAGGTTCTATGATGATGATTTTCTTTTCCTTTTATTAGAGCTTGGAATGCTTTAATGGCTACTGAAGCAGATTACAAAAACATTGGTGATGAAATTATTCTTTCACACAAGTATAATGTGGATAGAAGTTTTAAAAAATGTAATAAGCTTAATGACCATTAATGGGAGCCGGAGATGTGTTGCTGGAAAAGCGCAGCAGGTCAGGCAGCATCCAGGGAACAGGAGAATCGACGTTTCGGGCATAAGCTCTTCCTGAAGAAGGGCTTATGCCCGAAACGTCGATTCTCCTGTTCCCTGGATGCTGCCTGACCTGCTGCGCTTTTCCAGCAACACATCTCCGGCTCTGATCTCCAGCATCTGCAGACCTCACTTTCTCCTCGACCATTAGTGGGAGTTCCATTATTCAAGTTCAGGAGTCGCAGTTTAGCTTAAAACAGCAGTTTAGAACTTTGGAATATCAGATGGCAGATAGCTGCCCTATATTTAACATCTGCTATATTTGTCTAATGTGTTCAAACACAAAAAAAGGCATATCCTGGCTTTTAAAATTTACATAATAGCTGTATAACTTTAAAAAATAAAGCTGGGATTTTACTAGAATTATTACCTATCATGTTGCACACAGGGAGTTAGCACTGAAGCTAGCTAAGCGTAAATTTGAGGAGAAACTTTCATCACATACGGGAATGTGCAAAAATGCATGGTTTAACAAGTTTACACAGGTAGCTTCTGTGATAAATGTGGGCATAGGAATTTATAATGAACACGCTGCCAAGAAGCGAGTTTAGGTGCATTTATAAATACATACACAGAAAGATTTACTCATTAACTAGCAAATACTGTATGGTAAATGGCAATGAGTTTGATCAACTAAGGCCAAACTTAGTCTTAGCTTACCTCTCTATGGGTGCTTGCTGGAAGTGAAGGAATTGTTTCATCCACTGTAGCCAATAAAGTTCTTAATGCCAAACCAACCTCCTGAGAACACATTTATCAGAATCAAAGCACTTCTGACAATAAACCGATCAATTTAGTGCAGAACAAGAACAGTGGGATTCTCATTTACTATTGCTAAAATTTAAAGAAATTGAGCTGTGTTGGCAGAACAGGATCCAATTAATTTTTATTGTTTGTATAAACACCATTGATTTGTGACATATTCAAGGATTTTATTTAACTAATCTTGCTTTGAATGTCTTTTTTTACCATGGTGATCTGAGAAGAAACACTTTTGAAGCCCTTTCTGGTCAGGGTAGTGAAGTGATCTTAGTTGGCTGTTTTTCATCACATTTGAGGGCAGCATTAAGGTTTGACAATGTTTTAACAGATTATCTTAGTACTATGGAAAACATCACCTTATTTGGGGAAGTTAAAAATCTGTAGTACACAATGGTACTTTCATAATAGAATACAAACTCCACATTTAAGTGAAGAGCATATAATCATGTTGTTCTGTCTCAACCTACAGTCATACTTATAATATAGATTTGACATGACCAAAAAAACTAGGCTTATTGCTAAATGAAATCAATCAGAAATTCCTGTATAGGATTTAACTTCTCACAGCTATAAGGTTAGAAGTAGCGTAATTGAAAAAGTCTGAGAATAGCACATTTCGCAGGCAATTGAGATGGATAACACTGCACAGTAATTATCTATAATTGTCATTTTTTGCTTTTAACATTCTAACCCTTTTCATAATGATTTTACAGCATTCCACATCAGAGTGGCTGGGCTATTTTTGCCTCTTGCTATTAAAATGTATACTTTTGAAAGATTTCCCACGTCTAGCTGAGAGAGATAGGTCAATTTAGTGCTAATTAAATGCAGTTTTGTGCTCAGTTGGGAATGCATGAATCCATTTCAATATTACTCAATGGATAGTTTTTGATGTAATTCCAGAGGTGGAACAGCAACGTTTAATTGTGTGTAAAACAAAGAGCTGCAGATGTTGGCAATCTGCAACAAAAATAAATTGCTGGAAAAACACAGCAAGTTTGGCAGCATCTGTGGTGAGAGAAATAGAGGTAATGTTTAACTTAATTATATTTTTCCATTTCCAAGTGAGAGAAGGAAGCTGCACCATGGTGAAAAATTTATGAATTTCTTTTTCAATTTCCACTCTGCTCTCAACTCACCAAGTCCATCTCTAACTCGTTTGACATCTTAGTTTTCCATTCCTGGAAATAGGATGGACATCGGTATCCATTACAAAATCACTGACTTCCACAGTTACTATATTGAACTATATCACCTCACACCCCACTTCCTGTAAGGACTTTTATTACATCCTCCCAGATTCTGCCTCCATTGCATTTTCCACAGGTGGGCCTCAGAAATGTTCACCTTTTTCTCAACTGAGGACTCCGTCCTACTGTGTTGACAGGGCCCTTAGCCATGATCAACCTACTCTCCACACTGATCCCCAGCCTTTCTCTTCCCTCCCATAACAAAGATTTTTTTTTATTTCAAAAATATACTTTGTTCATAAAATAATTTGATGGTCTGTACAGTTGGACATGCCATACATATGTAAACATTCCATTTCTTTGCATACCGAAACAGAGTTATCATTCCTATTTACAGGTCTATACGATTACATTTTTAGCTGAGGCGTTAGCAGGGCCCAAATGACTGCACGGGCCCACTGTTCTTCTTTAGGCAGGCAGACGTTACACGGTGGTATTTCCCCACCGCGCCTTGGCGGCAGCTGCCCCAAGCTTCAGCGCGTCCCTCAACACGTAGTCCTGGACCTTGAAATGTGCCAGTCTGCAACACTCAGTCGGGGTCAACTCCTTCAGCTGGAAGATCAACAGGTTTCGGACCGCCCAGAGAGCGTCCTTCACCGAGGTGATGATCCTCCAGGCACAGTTGATGTTCGTCTTGGTGTGCGACCCGGGGAACAGGCCGTAGAGCACGGTGTCCCATGTCACGGCGCTGCTCGGGACAAACCTCGACAAACACCACTGCATTCCTCTCCAGACTTCTTCTGCGTAGGCACATTTCAGAAGGAGGAGGTGTGTGACAGTCTCGTCTCCCCCGCAGCCGCTTCCAGGGCAGCGTGCGGTGCGGCTGAGAGTCCGGGTGTGCATAAAGGATCTCACAGGCAGAGCCCTTCTCACCACCAGCCAAGCCATGTCTTGGTGCTTGTTGGAAAGTTCTGGCGATGAGGCATTCTGCCAAATGGTTTTGACAGTCTGCTCAGGGAACCGCTCGACAGGATCCGCCCTCTCCTTTTCCCAAAGGGTCTCGAGGACACTACGTGCTGACCACTTCCTTATGGACTTGTGGTCAAAGGTGTTTTTCTTCATAAATTTCTCCACGAAGGACAGGTGATACGGAACGGTCCAACTACTCGGAGCGTTCCGCGGCAGCGAGGCCAGGCCCATCCTTCGCAACACCGGGGACAAATAGAACCTCAATACGTAGTGACACTTGGTGTTTGCGTACCGGGGATCCACGCACAACTTGATGCAGCCACACACAAAGGTGGCCATCAGGGTGAGGGTGGCATTGGGTATATTTTTTCCCCCGTTGCCCAGATCTTTGTACAGCGAGTCCCTTTGGACCCGGTCCATCTTTGACCTCCATATAAACTGGAAGATGGCCCGGGTGACTGCAGCGGCACAGGTTCTGGGGATAGGTCAGACCTGTGCCACGTATAATAGCAATGACAGTGCCTCACACCTGACGACCAGGTTTTTTCCCGCAATGGAGAGCGACCATAGCTTCCATCTGCCCAGTTTCTGCCTCACTTTGCTGATACGCTCCTCCCAAGACTTGGCGCACGCCCCAGCCCCCCCAAACCAAATACCCAGCACCTTCAGGTGGTCGGTCCTGACGGTGAAGGTGATCGAGGATTGGTCGGCCCAGTTCCCGAAGAGCATGGCCTTGCTCTTGCCTTGGTTTGCCTTGGCCCCCGAGGCCCGCTCGAACTGGTCACAAATGCACATGAGTCTGCGCACGGACAGCGGATCAGAGCAGAAAACGGCAACGTCATCCATGTATAGGGAGGCCTTAACCTGCAGGCCCCCGCTGACAGGAATAGTCACCCCTCTCAGGCTCGCATCCTTCCTGATGGACTCGGCAAATGGCTCTATGCAGCACACAAACAAGGCAGGAGAGAGAGAGAGGGCAGCCCTGCCTGACTCCAGATCTGACTGGGAAGCTATCTGAATCCCACCCCATTGATTGAGACTGCACTGACAATGTTGGTGTAGAGCAGTCTGATCCAATTGCAGATTCCCTCCCCAAAGCCCATTTTGGAAAGAACATCTCTCATCTACCTGTGTGATATCCTGTCAAAGGCTTTCTCCTGGTCCAGGCTGATCAGGCAGGTGTCCAACCCTCTGTCCTGCACGTAGGCGGTCATATCCCTGAGGAGTGCGAGACTCTCAGCAATCTTCCTGCCCAGTACAGCACAGGTTTGGTCAGGGTGAATCACCGATCCCAGAGCAGGCCTGACCCGGTTAGCGATTACCTTTGACAGAATTTTGTAATCCGCATTCAACAGTGAGATTGGTCTCCAATTTTTGAGTTCCTCCCTCTCCCCCTTCCGCTTGTAGATGAGGGTGATGATGCCTTTCCTCATGGATTCACTCATGGTACCTGCCCGAAGCATACTGACGTATACCTCCAGCAGGTCCTGGCCAATCAAGTCCCAAGGAGCGGAATAGTGCTCGACTGGTAAGCCGTCGCTTCTGGGAGTTTTATTCTTTTCGAAGGACTCGAGGGCCTTGGTCAGCTCGTCCAGAGATAGCAGCTGGTCCAGCCTCTCGCGTGTTCTGTCGTCTAAGACCTCCGTGATAGAGGACAGGAATGACTGGGTGGCCCCGCTGTCGGTCGGCTTCGCGTCATACAGACTGGCATAGAAGGATTTACTGATTCTCATGACATCAGCCTGAGGTGACATTATCGAGCAATCTTCTTCCTTCAGGCTGCTGAGCACGGAGCTCTCTTTGTGCACCTTCTGGAAGAAGAAACGTGAGCACGTCTCGTCCTGCTCCACCGAGGGGACCCTGGACCGGAAGATTATCTTGGAGGCCTCTGAGGCAAAGAGCGAGGCTTGCTGGCTCTTCACCTCCTTGAGGTCCTCTGTGACATGGACCCCCATCGTCTGTAGCAGGAGCAGGTTCTGCGTACTTGCCTGGAGCTGGGACAGTTTTCCCCGCCTCTCTCTCGCCTCCTGAACACCTTTGAGGATGAAGAACCTCTTGATGTTCTCTTTTACTGTTTCCCACCAGTCCGCTGGGGACTCAAAGAGGGGCTTCACGGTTCTCCAACGGTTTTCCCGGGGTCAACAGCTTTGTGTTCAGCTTCCACGTTCCCTTACCAGCCCGCTGCTCGTCCTGTAGGTGACAGTCGGCTAGCAGGAGGCAGTGGTTAGAGAAGAACACCGGCTTGACGTCGGTGGATCTGACCGAGAGCGTTCGGGACACAAACAGGTAATCTATCCTTGAGCGGATAGACCCGTCTGCCCGTGACCGGTGTATCTACGCTGCGCTCCGTCTGCAGGGGTGCTGAAGACGTCGTGCAGCTTGGCATCTTTTACAGTGTCCATCAGGGCTCTGGACGTGGTGTCCAGTTTACTGTCCCCCCCACTGGATCGTCCATCTGCATCAATGACCGGCCTGGACGTAGCCAGCAACAGTGGAAGCTGCTGCAGGATGACCAACCATTCACTCTTATCCACTGGGGTGTACACATTAATCTGTCTCAAGGGAGCATTCCTGTACATGACGTCGGTGACGAGAAGGCGCCCGCCCACCACCTCCTTAACCTCAGAGATGGTGATGTTGCCTCCTCGCAACAGGATACCCAGGCCGGAGGCACGGCTATCGTTGCCCCCGACCAAACTGACGGCCCATGGGCCCACAAGCTCGATCATCTCCTGTAGCTGCTGAGGTGCGGTATCCCACACTCCAGCAGAAACAGGACATCGGCTTTAACGTTGGGCCAGGAAGGCCATCGGAGAAACACATCGCGCAGCCGATTTGATGCTACGCACATTGATGCTGGCAATTCTTATTCCCATTTTAACAGTTTACGAGGTTACAAGTGTCCATTTGCTACTGGTCTTGCCTCTCTGGGGTAGCTGTGTGCATCCCCGTGGTGACGGCAAACTGCTGGACCCTCCCAGGGCTGAGGTAGCTGTCCGGTTCCACGCTGGGGCCATTTCCCCGCTCTGGTCTTTTCGGGTCGGGCCCAGGGTCCGTACAGTCCAGTTCTCCATCTGACAGCGGGGCTGTCACAGGACCGCTGCTCCCAGTTACCTGTAGCTGTGGGCTGGTGGGTACCTCTTGGTTCTCACCGGGTCGGGGGAGGCCTTTACCCATCCCCTCAGAGGGATCGTCTTTCCCTGTTTGGGCGATGCTGCCCTCCTTTTTCCCTGCGGCGCTCTGTCTCTTCCTCTGGTGATGACCCCCCTTGCGCCCGTCCTCACTGTCGGAAGAGCTGCCTGTATCCTCGTCGTGTAGGTGTTGCTTCCTCCTTTGCTGGGTGGCTTTGGGGGCCTTGTAAGGTTTTCTCTTCCTGCTTTTGACAGTATCCAATCCTCTGCCTTCTTTGTTCCCTCCTCTTCCATTTCCTCCGTCTGTCTTGAAGGAGCTTGGATCGACTGCTGCACCTCCCCGCTGTCTGCCGTCTGCTCCGCTACAACCTGCCCTTCCTTCTGGGTGCCTCCAGACACCGTTCCCGTGCTGTTTTGTGGTACCTTGCTGGTCTTAGGTGGCCCACGGCTTGTGTTGCCACCTCTGGCCATCTGTGCATAGGTGGCGGCTCCTCGTCTTGGGCACCTCTCCGCACAGATTACAGTTCTTGGCCTCCTAACATTCCTTGGTCAGATGGCCTTCCTGCTTGCAGTTTCGGCAGACGGTCACCTTACAATCTGCCGCCATGTGGCCTGACCTCCCGCAGGTTCGGCACACTTTCGGCTGCCTTGCGTATGTCAGGTAACCTCTGCTTCCTCTGATGGCAAAGCTGGAGGGTGGGTGGAGGATGTTCCCACTGGCATCGACCCTCAGTGTTACCCTGACCTGTCATTTGCTGATCCAGATCCCGAAAGGATCGACCACATCCGTACTCTCTCCCTCGACCTGGACGTATCTTCTCAGGAAGGTCAGGACATCTGGTGCTGGGACGTGGGGGTTGTACATCTGGATGGTTACAACCCGACTCCTTTGCGCAGGAAGCACACACAAGACCGCCGACAAGATGGAGAAGAGGTTCCCCTTCCTTCTCATTGAAAACCTTCAGGAGCTGCTCGCAATTCTTCACGCTCCTGAAGGTCACGTCGAAATAGCCTGCCGCAGGGAAATCCTGCAGGCAGTACACGTCCGCTGCTTCCAACCCGCAGCACTCCAGCAAAATCTTCTTCACGAACAATGTCCGATTGACTGGTGTGTGCTCCTCCACCTTCTTCACAGTCACCCTGACTGTGTTGCGAATGCCCTGGCCTATGCTGCGAGCGGCTGCTGAGGCCATAGCTCTGAGGTTGGCTGGTACCTGAGTTGGCGTTAGGCCGAAGCCAGCATAAAGATCCACCAAGAGCAGGTCAGCACAACCAAACGATCCTCCAACGTCCAATCACGATCCAGCGATGGTCTCCAGCAGCTCCAATGACTCGCAACACGATCCCCGTGGTTTCTCCCCCGCCAGCACACGTCCGCTGTGTCGAACCTGCAGCACTCGAGCAGAATCTCTTCCTTTGGTCCTCAGAAACTACACATATTCCGAATCAAAAGGCTGAGAAGTGATCCCGAGCGGACCCTGGACCGGAAGATTATCTTGGAGGCTCCGAGGCAAAAATAACCAGGGTAACCATAACAAAGATGGAGTCACCTTCTATTCCACCTGCCTCTGCATCCAAAGGATCATTTCTGCCATCTCCAGTGGGATACCACACAATTTCCTCCCACCTTTTCAGCGTTCCTGGGACATCCTGGTCAACTCCTCCTCCAATCCCAACACTTCCCCACACTACCTTAGCATCTGCCCATACAATTGCAGAAGGTGTAACACCTATCTGTTTACCTCCTCCATATTCACTATTCAAGACCCCAGTTTTAGAAGCAAATTACCAGTACCTCACTCAATATAGTCTAATGTATTCACTGCCCACAAAGGGGAGATAATCTCTACACTGGGGAGACGAAACACAGACTGAGTAACTGCTTTGCAAAACATTTACATCCTCTTCATAATCATGACCCGGAGTTTCCACGTGCCTGCCAATTCAACACATCACCATGTTCCCTGGCTGCTATTTGTATCTCGGGCTTGCTGCAGTGCTTCCGCGAAGCTCAATGAAAGCTGGATGAATAACACCTCATCTTCCACTTGGAGACCTTGCAAATCTTCAGGTTTCAATGTCGAGCTCAATAATTTTAGAGCCTGAACATCTCCTTCCATGACTTTTACCCAACCCTGTACTCCAGTGCTGTCATGACACGAGATGGTTTCAGCACAACCAACCCATTTTCACCTCTCATTGTCCCCATTACTACCTATCTGTCTTTTCTACTTCCCTTGCATACTATCAACAATCCCTTTACCCAACGTTTCCCCTCTCTTTCTCTCCGAGCTCCACCTATTCTGTCCCTACCTCCTGTCATCAAGATAAACTACCTTTTCCTAGATGCTATCACTTCTGAACGAGGGTCACTGGAGTTGAGTTGAAATTTTAACTTTGTTTTTCTCTCTACAGATGCTGCTAGACCTGCTGGGTTTCTCCAGCAATTTCTCATTTTGTGTCTAATCCTGTGTGCCCATCAATTATGCTTCTACAATCTTTTTCCAGAGTATTATTACTGGCCTCAAGTGTAAAATCATTCAGAGTATCAAATTTTAAAGAGCTTCTCACCTTTACCATCGGTATGTATTCTTCTGGAGGTGCTGGCTGTATTTTACTAGACATTTCTATCACGGCCTTCACCAATCCAGTTACATTTTCATACACTTTGTCATTGGAACGGTCCAGGTTAGCTGTGGGTGGGGGACTGATTTCCTGTGGTTGAATCTAGATTACAAGAATCAAGCTGATTAAAGCATCACATGATATTTTACTTTTTCAAATGATAACACATCATCACTGATTGTTAGGTAAAGAAACGTCTGAAGCTCCATGGGGAGCTACAGAGTGTTATAGAGTCATGGCATATACAGAACAAAAAACAGAATTCTTTGCTGTTAACTGCATCTCATTTTTTAACACTGTCACAATAGTTAGTTTCTTGTGTGAATGTTTTCACACTTTAAGGACATGTCACTCAGCCCTTGTCGGAGCTACACTCTTTACATCACACAACAATAAAAGCTGACCTCAAAAAAATCGGGAACCACAGGAATAATTTCAAGTCTGTCGGTTAATTATGGGATTTAATTCATCATTACCTACCTCACATTACATGCCAGTATTGCTCATCTAGCCCACATCATAACTCTTCTCAATGAGGTTGTAATTAACATTATTATTTCCAAAATATCTGTTCATTTCAAAAAATGCATTAATGTTAACAAGCTTCACGAAATGGACTTGGTACTTCTCACTGCCAACTTACCATAAGATACAGGAGCAGAATTTGGCCAGAGCTACTCGATCATGGTTGGTATGCTTCTTAATCCCATTCCTCTGTCTTCTCCCCATAACCCTTGATCTTAAATACCCTCAACAACTTGGCCTCTACAGCCTTCTGCAGTAATGAGGTCTGCAGATTCACCACTTCTGGCTGAAGAAATTCCTCCTCATCTCAGTTGTAAAGGGTCATCCCTTCTCTCTGAGATACTAGCCTCTCCTCCTACTGGAAGCAGTTTCTCCAGGCCCATTGTATTCTCAAAGTTTCAATGAGATTCCCCCTGCTTCCGGAACTTTTAAACACCATCAAACAGAGCCATCAACTGCTCCTCAAATGACAAGCCCTTCATCTCAGGATCCGTCTTGTAAACCTGCTAGCACATCCTCTCTTAGATATGGAGCCTAAAACTGCTCATAATATTCCAAATGTGATCTGACCAGAACCTCATACAGAATAATTTGGAAACATTTCACTTGAAACATTAATCCTTGAGTACTAATGCTCTCTTTGTCTCATGATCCTACCCTAGCCTTGTAAAAAGTTGCTAATGTTAAATATTCATTACACAGAACCTCAACTCATACTAATGGCATTATCACATACATTTTCTGTTACATGAATTTAAAACATTGAAGAACACAGACATGTTTTCCATCCAAATAACAATGTAAAAACTTGATTTATTTTACAAACAGCATTAACTGTCCAATTCTCTGCTCATAGAAGTGAGGAATGGATATGGATGAACTCTGACAGGTTGAGAACCAAGGGCCTGGAATGACCATCCTTGAATTAAAGGCAGCAGAGCCAGTTGCAGAGTAAAATTCCACCTGCTCCGCACCAATGTTGTACTGCAATCCTAATCTCCAAACAGTTAAAAGGTCAAGTTGCATTTCCCACGCAGTTATTGTTATTGCTGCGCTAAGTCCGTCCTAAATTTACTAACTACGAGTGCTAAAGGTATGGGCATTATTGCGCTGAATATGCAACAAAATGGTCTGTCCAATCTTATTTCATGATGTGGAGGTGCCAAGTGTTGGACTGTGGTGGACAAAGTCAAAAGTCACATGACACAGGGTTTCAAAGGTTTCTTTGAACCCTCCAGCTTTTGGAGCCTCACTCATTCCTCAGACAGTTAGCGAGAGAGAATACATCGGACACAGAATTTATAAGTAAAAGATCAAAGGGTCATACAACTTATGCAAATGATTTGAACAAACCTAGCTGGCTATTAAGTCTTTAATCATTCAGAATGGGGATGCAGCTTTCAATTGATTAATATGGAAATCCCAGAATTTCTTTCAAGTCACTGCCCCATGATATCTTCAGATTTTATCAGTATAAAGGTGACATCTCAGGTTGGACAAGAAGTTTAGGTGTGAGGCCGTGTTTCGAGTCTACTTGCGTTTCAACCTGGAGTCAGACTGGTTTTATTTCCAAAGTAGGAATTTATATAACACCACCATGACTGTCTACAAATCTTATGCTTTTTGAACAAAATAGAATGTATCTGCAAATGCAAATTCACCCCATAGATTTGTGTGTGTGTGTGTGTGTGTGTGTGTGTGTGTGTGTGTGAGTGTGAGTGTGAGTGTGTGAGTGAGAGTGAGAGAGAGAGAGAAGGAGCGAGAGAGAGATATAGTGGGTGTGTATGTACATGCTTGAGAGGGAGTGCGTGGGAGTGTGAATGAGTATGTATGTGTGAGAGTGTGCATGTGAGTGTGTGAGAATATGTTTGAACAAGTGTGACTCCAGGTTAAGCCAAAAACAGACTCACACCTAAAATAGATTGTCTCACCTGAGGTGTCACCTTTATACTGATAAAACCCGAAGTTATCTTGGGACACTGACTTGAAAGAAATTCTGGAATTTCCATATTAATTAACTGAAATCTGCATCTCCATTCTAACCGATTAAAGATTTAATAGCCAGCTAGGTTTGTTCAAAATATTCACATAAGTTGTATGACCCTTTGATCTTTTACTTATAAATTGTGTCAGATGTATTCTCTCTCACTACTGCCTGAGGAAGGAGTAGGGCTCCGAAAGCTTGCCATTTCAAATAAACCTATTGGAATATAACCTGGTGTCATGTGATTTTTGACTAAATCTTATTTCATACAGCACTATGAAAACTTTGACACAATCTTCATCTCTGGTTTGGGCAGAATTTAAAGCACTATATGTTAGTTCACTGCTCAGTGCAGTTTCTCACTGACCAACAACTTTTTTTTCCCTCTGGTGATATATACTAGACCAACATATCTTTATTGGAGACATGTAGCACTCTCAGTAGATGGATAAATTGGATTCAGTTTACAACTGCCATTTGTAGAATCACATATGACTACAAAGATTTAGAACTTCTATTAAAATAACAACCATGTGAATGAAGAGATTAAACAGTAAGAAAGTTTAAATGGGAACAAAATATTGCTACACTTAAACTGAATAAACAAAAAACATTTCTCTCCACCATGAGAAAAATCAATAATCAAATGTTTTTGTGCAGCAAATGGTTTTATATCTCAAATGATGGATAAAAAAAACTACATATAATTTTTCGAATAAAAATTGAACTGTCCATTACGTAACTTTGCAAATGTTCAATTCAAGCATCACAAACTTTGGCAGTGGACAAATGAAATTCTAGCAAAGCATTTACCAAACACATGCTTTCATTCCCATCTTGCATTTCAGTACACTACATATGAATTTCATTCAAATAACAGATTCTACCAGCAATTCATTAAAACAAGGCCACAGGAAGATTAGTAAAAGTAGTCAACATCCTAAATGATTTAATTTAAATTTGAACGTTAGTAAAAAGGGTGATTACGACCACATTCAAGAAATTAAAGTTGAATATGTGTTGTTAAGACACACAACAAAGAGCTATAATTTAAATATAACATCAGAAGGTGACTAGAAAAGGGAACTTATATTTTCTGCAAAAATGGGCCTCAAATTGATCTCTAACCTTTCATTAAAAGCTCAATGTCCTTATTTATTTCACTTGTAAAAAGGATACATTTGTACATCACCTCGTTTGTAGTGTCCTACAAATTATTGTTGGGCATACAACCTTATGGCTCGTTTGGAATTCTGACTTATTTTTATATTAAAATTTGTTTCAGTGCAGACTATTAAGAAGTCACACAAACACCATGATAAGGAAAAAGTAAGTGCTTGCAAAAGGGGTCTAGTTAAGAAATGATTATGCCTTTTGTAATACTTGTATTTCACAAGAGGTGTGCGAAGATCACACAGATTTAACGATGTTGATATACTGGAAATATAGATCTCTGTACAAACTTCTTAAAATTTTTTTAAAAAGTGCACCCAGGAGAAGTCAATTCCAACTTTACATTTAAATTTCATCATACATTCATTTGAGATGGCAATGTCATTAGTTGTAACCTCTTGCTAATCTGCTGCCAAAATTTTCAGTTCACTTCTGATCAACAAGGAAATGAAGATAACAATGCAGTATTCACTGAGAGAAATATTACAGTCAGAACTTCATTGCACCTAGTAAGTCCGTTTATACATCTATAGCATGAAGTAAGGAAATTACTAGTCAATTTTGATGAAAATCTCAAATCTATTTTTTGGTCAATTTACTTCATTTAGGTTGCTCTCCCTTTCTCCAGTCCACTGTTCTAAGCTTGAACATAAATGTAAAGGAGACAAGAGCCCCTTGACCTTTATTTGTTTCACACTTGAAGCAGTTCAAATTAATCGAATGACTTTTCCACTTCAGTGAAAATATTGACCCATCCCAAACAACAGTAATGAAAGAGAGACCAAAAAAAAGTGTTAGGTTGCAACAAAGCAAAACACTGGGGATTCCAAAACTACAAGTTAGACATTGCTAAAAAGAAACAAGCTTTTTGTTTTGCACTTATCAGGACTAGGAGACAAGAAACATACTTGTAAAAATGAGACACCAGCTTTGAAGTTCTGTATTCCCAAGCAAAATGTATGTTTTACTTTATGGAGGTTTTAGACTCCTATTTATAAGATGTAAAAGCATGTTATAAACATATCTATTCTCAAAATATCTGACAATGGGACACGTGCAAAGTTTAGTCAAAAGGCAATATTATAATCAGTAGAAAATTTTATTTGAAATGGGAAATATGGGTGCAAGTAGTCCAATAGAATTGTTCTGCCATTGAGGTGAAGCTTGCCTTTGCTGATGATGAAAGTAACAATTTGTTTTGTGTCTTCATATTATTAATCCATTTTTTAGTCTATGATAACTGAGACAAACCTCTTCAACCTACACTACCAATTTAATCTGCATGGCAACTGTAATGGTCCATTGTTAAAAGGAGGCAAGCTTCTTGATCCACTCTTAAGTACTGGGCCAGAAAAAAAACACAGATGGAATGAACATAGCTGTGGTAGAAATGCAAAAATCAATAAAAACAAGACAACTACCAATTCACAGAACATGAACAGTACTGAACTGATGTTCCTGCCTTGATTGCGTCCAGTACACACTACTGATTTCTCAAATTTTATTTCAGAACTTTAGTCATAAGATCACGATCCTAAATAGAAGTTTCCATATTAACATTGGTTACCATTTGACAATTTATTTCTGCTACCTTGAATTCTAATGTGGTTGATTTTCAAAGTGGGAAATTGATTTTCAGACAGGCCAAAGCCACAATGTAACAATTTTTAAATAAAGGGATTGAGCACTCCAAAGTACACAATAAACTGAATGAGGTGGATATTTCTCATAATGCATTTCAATGATCTGGAATATACTGCTGGAAAAGGTGGCTGTAGCAGATTTAACAATAGTTTTCTAAAAGGAATTGGATTTATGCTGAAATAACACAAGTCACAGGGCTCTGGGGAATGGGCAGAGGGTCCTCTCAAAGGGCCAAGCTGGCATGATAGCCTCAACTTTCTCTTCCTCTTCTGAAACACTTATTTTTTAAATCCTTATTTAGTCAAGTATAGAATCTGAAAGAAAGGGGACTTAAGCTATAATAATCAATTTAAATATTTAACTGTTTTCAACAAAACATGTTGCAATTAAACAACCCTTTTCACGTCACCTTGAAGGAACAAATACTGAATGGTAAATACAAGACAATATTTAAAAAGAAAGAAATACACATATTATTTGCTTACCCTCCATGGCTAGTGGTGAACACAATGTGAAGGAAGTTAAAGAAATTTACCAAAAGGAGAAAAAAAGGAAAACAATTATTAAAAATGCAGCAAGCAAACCAAAAATGCAATGTGCAGTTAACAAAACTATGTTAAAAGCTGTGAAAACAATGGCAGTCTAAGAATATCATGCATCATCAAAATGTGTTAGAGTGCAATTTAAAAGCTGTGTTCATATTTCACCTTAAAAAGTAATTCTGCTAATCTAAAAGCATTCTTTTTAAAACATGCAAACCAAATCACTGGAATATATCAAACAAGTAATAAAGTCTGGTATTTGATTAAAATTAAATAGTTTTACTGCACAGGGAAGAACCATATGAGCAAGAAACTGCAGAAATATTTAACTTCCCAATGTAAGCAATAAAATATTGCAGCAATTAGCAATGCAACCCAAATGATAAAAAAAACTCAAACAGAATAGAATGAGAAATTGTAGATGCAGATTTGCAATTGTACAATCAAACATGTTTATTATGACAGCTGAAAATGTGTTGCTGGAAAAGCGCAGCAGGTCAGGCAGCATCCAGGGAACAGGAGAATCGACGTTTCGAGCATAAGCCCTTCTTCAGGAATGAGGAAAGATTGTCCAGCAGGCTAAGATAAAAGGTAGGGAGGAGGGACTTGGGGGAGGGGCGTCGGAAATGTGATAGGAGGAAAGAGGTCAAGGTGAGGGTGATAGGTCAGACTGGGGTGGGGGCGGAGAGGTCAGGAAGAAGATTGCAGGTTAGGAAGGCGGTGCTGAATTCGATGGATTTGACTGAGACAAGGTGGGGGGAGGGGAAATGAGGAAACTGGTGAAATCAGAGTTCATCCCTTGTGATTGGAGGGTTCCTAGGCGGAAGATGAGGCGCTCTTCCTCCAACCGTCGTGTTGTTGTGGTCTGGCGATGGAGGAGTCCAAAGACCTGCATATCCTTGGTGGAGTGGGAGGGGGAGTTGAAGTGTTGAGCCACAGGGTGGTTGGGTTGGTTGGTCCGGGTGCCCCAGAGGTGTTCTCTGAAACGCTCCGCAAGTAGGCGACCTGTCTCCCCAATATAGAGGAGGCCACATCGGGTGCAGAGGATGCAATAGATGATATGTGTGGAGGTGCAGGTGAATCTGTGGCGGATATGGAAGTTTCCTTTGGGGCCTTGGAGGGAGGTGAGGGGGGAGGTGTGGGCGCAAGTCTTTTCACCTCCTGCGGTTGCAGGGGAAGGTGCCGGGAGTGGTGGTTGGGTTGGTGGGGGGTGTGGATCTGACGAGGGAGTCACGGAGGGAGTGGTCTTTACGGAAGACCTCTTTCCACCTATCACATTTCCGATGCCCCTCCCCCAAGTCCCTCCTCCCTACCTTTTATCTTAGCCTGCTGGACAAACTTTCCTCATTCCTGAAGAAGGGCTTATGCCCGAAACGTCGATTCTCCTGTTCCTTGGATGCTGCCTGACCTGCTGCGCTTTTCCAGCAACACATTTTCAGCTCTGATCTCCAGCATCTGCAGACCTTACTTTCTCCTCATGTTTATTATGACACAAAGGCATGTCTAAATTCACACCAAGAAGTTCTTTCCTTTTCATATCTGCCATCAGAGATGTGTAATAGAGAAATTTTGCTTGAAGTAACATAGGAAAGACAGATGGCTTCTCAACATGAGGTTCAAAACAGTTTTCTATAAGCTGCTAGTGTATGATTATATTATTGCATTTACTTATGTATTTATAATTCTTTTTAAAAATGGAAGCGTGATGACTCTCTGCGACTCAGAATCATGATGTTTCAATACCAACTTAACAGTATACAGAGTATAAAAATGTGCCAACCTAAAAATTTAGGTAAGAGCTGTTACTTTTGTGGAAAT
Source organism: Chiloscyllium plagiosum (assembly GCF_037043375.1). Lineage (NCBI taxonomy): Eukaryota > Metazoa > Chordata > Chondrichthyes > Orectolobiformes > Hemiscylliidae > Chiloscyllium > Chiloscyllium plagiosum. The sequence goes on along the minus strand of NW_028270142.1, from coordinate 128,571,195 downwards.
GAAGTTGTTTAAATTGTCAAGTCTCCGATATAATGAATTATATTTAAGTTATTGAATTTCCTACTATTTTAATTCAATGATAATATTGTGTTTGCTTCACCACCATAGGTCAAGGTGTATATATTGACTTGGCATGTATGGCAAATCCTGTTTTTGGATGTCAAAACATATATTCAGGCCTAAATACAATTATCAGTTGACCCTCCAATCCCACCACCTTTCTTTTTCAGCTAACAGACATATCTTGAGGGTTATACTCACATTCGGAATCGGCCTCAGGTTTTCAGCTCATAAAACATCTTTAAGGCTAGAGTCCTTTTATACGTTAGTGTTTCAGATCAAGCAGGTTATAGAGTCACAGAGAAGTACAGCACGGAAACAGACTCTTTGGTCCAATTGACCATGCTGACCAGACATCCTAAACTAATCTAATCCCACTTGCCAGCACTTGGCCCATTTCCTTCTAAACCTTTCCTATTCATATACCCAATCAGATGCCTTTTAAATGCTGTAAATGTACCAACCTCCACCACTTCCTCTAGCAGCTCATTCCATACAAACAGCAACCTCTGTGTGATAAAGTTGCCCCTTTTGGTCCCTTTTAAATCTTTTCCCTCTCACCCTAAACCTATATCCTCTAGTTCTGGAATCCCCCACCTTAGGGAAAAGACCTTGTCTATTTACCCTATCCTTGCCCCTCATGATTTTATAGACATATCTAAGGTCACCCTTCAGCCTCTGACACTCCAGGGAAAACAGCTCCAGCCTGTTCAGCCTCTTCCTATAGCTCAAACCCTCCAACCCTGGCAACATCCTAGCAAACCTTTACTGAACCTTTTCAAGTTTCACAACATCCTTCCGACAGAAGGAGACCAGAAGTGCATGCAATATTCCAAAAATCGCCTAACCAATGTCTTGCACAGCTGCAACATGACATCCCAACTCCTATACTTAATGCTCTGACCAATAAAGGAAAGCATACCAAACGCCTTCTTCACTATCCTATCGACCGGTGACTTCACTTCCAAGGAAATATGAAGCTGCGCTCCAAGGTGTCTTGTTCAGCAACTCCCCAGGACCTTATTATTAAGTGCATAAGTCCTACCCCGATGTGCTTTTCCAAAATGCAGCACCTCAGATTTATCTAAATGAAACTCCATTCTCCACTCCTCAGACCATTTGCACATCTGATCAAGACCTGAGGTGGCCTTCTTCACTGTCCACTTCACCCCCCCAGTTTTGGTGCCATCTGCAAACTTACTAACTATACCTCCTTTGTTCACATCCAAATCATTTATATAAATGACAAAAAATTGTGGATCCAGCACTAATCCCTGTGGCACACCACTGGACACACAGTCTGAAAGGCAGCCACCTTCTATCACCATGCCAGTTCTGTATCCAAATGGCTAGCTCTCCGTATTCCCTGTGATCTAATCCTGCTGACCAGACAACTATGAGGAACCTTGTCGAATGTCTTCCTGAAGTCCATATAGATCATGTCCACTACTTTGGCCTCATCAATTTTCTTTGATTTTTTTTTGAAGAAGTAACAATCAATTTTGTGAGACATAATTTCCCACAAATAAAACCATGTCAACTATCCTTAATCAGTCCTTGCCTTTCCAAATACAAGTAAATTCTGTCCCTCAGGATTCCCTCCAACAACTTGTTTACCACCGATGTCAGGCTCACTGGTCTATAGTTCCCTGGCTTTTCATTACCACCTTTCTTAAATGATCAGTCATGTTGCTAATGTGATGCTACGAAGTTTAAGGCATGTCTATGTAGAGCAGACAGTATGGAGAACAAAATAGACTTTTTTTTTTACATTCCAAAATCACCACCGCCTGTACCATTGGCTTGTGTGATATTCAATGTATAAGTCAACTTTATTCTTGGAAGAATTTTTTAAAAACTTTTAAGATTGACTTAAACCTATGGTAATAACAATAAATTTAACCTCCAAGTCAAAAACTTCAAATTTTTTGGAAAATATCTAACAGTACATTATTGAATTATAACAAATTGTGACATAACAAAATAAAAAGTGCAAAATATAAATAGGATATAATATACTACTCCAAGGAACATAGGACTGGAAGACATGGGACATTTAACCAGTGTAATGACTTCTGAATTGAGTGATTGCTACACAATTCTAAGTTGCCCATTTACCTTATTCATTTGTAAGTTACAGATATTCATGTACCATCACCGTCAGACAAGTTAAATCAAAATAGAAATCATAAAAAGAAAAACCTAAGAGATTGCATGGGTAAAAACAAAAGCCATAACATTTCTCCATTCAGCTAGCCTTCTTACAAGTACAATACAGAAGCGAAGGCCAGTTGGATTTATGAAGAGACTGCTTAGAGAATCTTATATTCAGGCAAATTACAGTCATTCTGTTGCATCCGAGAGGGTTCCATTCCTCAGAACCTCTGTGAATGAAAAGGTTAAAAATTGTGGATACATGATTTTTGCACGCAGATGTTGATGTTTGTTTTACTTTTTTTTGAGGTAGATAGATGAATTCTTGATTTGTGATTTTACAGACAGAGGATTTACCAATTAGTTGAATAATTTCAATTATGCATTTTAGCTTCACTGGTACAAAAAGAACATCAAAATAAAGGAGCATTAGATTGCCCTTTCTTCTTATGGGGGAATCTAGAACTAGGGATCATAGTTTAGAAATAAGGCATTGCACATTTAAAGCAGAAAGGAAGAAACATTTCTTTTCTGAGTGTTGAGTGTCTTTGGAATTCCTTTCATCAAAGTGCAATGGATGTTGAGTATTTAAATATTTTTAAGGCAGAGGTAGACAGGATTCTTTATTACAAAAGGTTGAAAGATCATTGTGGGTATGAAAGAATGTAGAGTTGAGGTTACAAACAGATTCAGCCTCGTCTAACTGAATTGTGGAGTAGGCTTGAATGGCCTATTCTCATTTGTTGTTCTGATTAGATTAATCATGCCTGTCACCAATTTTACAAGATAGTTGTCATAACTTAGTGACTGTTTAATTGTTAATAGATTGATTGTGAAGTACTTACTGCAATTATCTATTTTAAGCTTTAATCAATTTTAAAAAATGAAAACTGCTACATAAGGATTATTAGTATAATAAAGTTAATGGGATTGAGCCACAGAGTCATACAGCCTTTCAGTCCAATTCATCTGCGACAACCAGATATCCTAAACTGATCTAGTCCAATTTGTCAGCATTTGACCTATATGCATCTAAACTCTTCCTATTCATATACCCAACTCCACCACTTCCTCTGGCATCTTGTTCCATACACATACCACCCTCTGTATGAAGAAGATGCCCCTCAGATCCTTTTTAAATCTTTCCCCTCTCACCTCAAACCTATGCCCTCTAGTTTTGGACTCTCCCACTCTGGGGAAAAGACCTTGGTTATTTATCCTACCATGGAGAAAGTGAGGACTGCAGATGCTGGAGATCAGAGCTGAAAATGTGTTGCTGGAAAAGCGCAGCAGGTCAGGCAGCATCCAAGGAACAGGAGAATCGACGGGAAGGGCTTATGCCCGAAATGTCGATTCTCCTGTTCCTTGGACGCTGCCTGACCTGCTGCGCTTTTCCAGCAACACATTTTCAGCTATTTATCCTACCATGCCTCTCATGATTTTATAAACCCTCTACAAGGTCACTCCTCAGCGTTTGACACTCCAGGGAAAAAGCCCCAGCTTATTCAGCCTCTCCAATAGCTCAAACCCTCCAATCCCAGCAACATTCTTGTAAATCTTTTCTGAACCCTTTCAAGTTTAACAACATCCTTCCTATAGCAGGCAGACAAGAATTGAACATAGTATTGTAAAAAGGGGCCTCACCAATGTCGTAACATGACATCCCAACTCCTATACTCAATGCACTGACCAATAAAGGAAAGGGTTTTATTGGAAGTTACAAACAAAGAATGAAAATCTAAAATAAATAAGGAAATTCTGCAGCGTCTGTGGAGAGAAAGCAGAGTTAACATTTCAGGTCCAGTGAGGCTTCCTCAGAACTGGGCTATTTCTCCTGCCAAATTCTTCCAGCAATTTATGTTTTTGTTCTAGATTTCCAGCATCTGCAGTTTTTTTTTGTTTAAACAAAACCCTGTTTGGCAACTGTAAGGATCAAATAGAAAATACATCATTGAATATTTTTGCATTATCATTGGACTCAAGCATATTGGATGCAAATTAGAATAAACAAAAAAACAAATTGCCTGGCACCAGCTCATGAACCTGTCACTGATTTTGAAAAACATTAATCTGGGTTTAGTGTGGAATAGATAGAAGCAAAAGGGAAACAAATCTGTGTAATGCCAGTTACTAATTCTCTGGACTGAATTTCAAAATTTGGGCAAGGTAACACGAGGGATTTTCAGAATGACTTTCTTTGTAATTTATTCTTAGGTGTCTTGAAAAGGCCAGAATGTATTACATTCTAGTTGCCTGTATGTCAGGGTCAGCCTTTTATCTTCAAGTGCTGTGATCTGCATTCTATGAATAGAGTTAACTGTTGTGATGATAGTGAAATTCTTCACCTTCACCATCATCACCTCACGAATCTGACAGTAACACCTGGCATCCACATTATGTAGTTAAAAATGAATCCAAAGGTTGCTGGCTGTGATCTCCTGATCTTGTAGTGTGTGTGGCACTGAAGTCCTCACAAATTTTTAGAAATTACTTTACTGACGACAAGTTCCTCTTTTATGCTGTAAAATCACAAATAATTACCCTTTGTTAATGAGGTATAACTGGGTTTGTAATAGTCTACTAAGTCATAAACACTGCTGAACAACTTCTTGGTCCATGCAAATTAACTTTATAATTTTTGTAATTCTCATCAATTTTAATAAAATTTCTTTTAAAATAATTATCACAATTCAACAGCTCATGTGCTTGTCCAACTCTATCACACCCCTGTAAAAATTAATGAAAATAAGTTTTACTTCCTAGCATGCTATCTGTGGAAATTCCTTCATATAATTGACTGATTACATCACTGTTTCTGGATGATCAGAGATCCTCTTTATTTGGTAGCAGATTCAAACTAATGTTAGAAAACGATCACTAGATCTCTGTGAATTACTTTTATCAAGATGAGTGGTGACCACAAAATTTGGGTCATTTGAAATGATTGATGCAACCAAGTGGCTTACTACCCACTTCAACTTCGTGTTGATGTTGGAAAGGAGTCCCATATTGGCAAGCATTTATAAAATAATAATGAATGGTAAAGCAATGTTGAAACTTAAAACAGAAAACATTAAAATGAACTAATACATGGAGACAAGAGTTGAATAGAGGACGGTTTGAGTCAGTGATCTTATTTCCAATTTCATGCATGTTACAATGGAAACATGATCTGCAATTCCATAACTTCCAATAAAAAAGAAGTGGGCAAATCAACTGTGCCCATTCCCAGCTTTTGTTAGCCAATGCCATAGCAAAAAAACAAGTATAGCGCATGGTCTAATCACTTATACACTAACTTGTCCAGTTACTACCACTTAAACATTGATTTGGAGATGTCAGTGTTGGACTGGGGCCTACAAAGTTAAAAATCACACAACACCAGGTTATAGTCCAACAGGTTTAATTGGAGCTTCCAATTAAACTTGTTGGACTATAATCTGGTGTTTTGTGATTTTTAACTTTAAACATTGAAGTAAGACTGCTGCTGGTGTTTTGGGCAGGTACACTGATGCTGAAATCAAGAGTGATAATTCTTGGTCCTCAGTTTGAGCATGAATGTGGCAGTAGGCAGACAAAAATAGTGATCAGTGAGTATTGGCAGGCTACTCATCTTGGAGGGCATCATTGTTGAGCGTATTCCAGGATTCAGCTGAAAACTGCTCACCAAGAATCTGAACACTGCTGAATTTCTTTGCTTCTTTACCCACTGAAGCCAAATGGGATAGAGGCCAATTATGAGTCCCAACTACCAGCCCAGCTGGGATAAGTTTACTTAGCAGTGACCTGCAAGAAAGTCTGACAGCATAAGATCTTTAAGACTTCATACTGGACTGGGAATTGCTTTTGTTCACGAGGAATATTTGAGGAGCAAATATGGATAAACAGAAGAGTTAATGTGGTGAAAGGGACATTCTGTAGGGAACAAGAGCCTGTAATTAAAAAAATGTTACTTGTTATTTAAATCAAGTGCCTCTTTCAGACAACACTTTCAAAACAAGAAACATTTACCGTTTTCTCCCTTATGGTGCCTTTAAGTGCATTCCACTCAGTATATACCTCATGGAAACCAGGCAATTTTATTTATTTGGTTAGGAAAATCGCAGTTTGTTTCCCATCCAGCTGCACAAAATTTAGCACACAAACGTCAGCATCCAAAGCTTTGGTTCAGGCACCACTGATGGCTTTTAAACAGTGATTCAGTTTCTTGGAGTTTGTGGAAGAAAGGAACACGATTTAAAAACGAATACTTTTAATTCTACTTTTCATGAACCTAAATGCCTGGTCATCGCTCTTAATGATCAGCACAGCTGTGTAATGAACATTTGACCATAATGATTTAGGTTTCTATTGTTTGGATTTTGTGAAAAGGGGTTGTGATTTAGCATGTAACTTTGGTTTTGAAATGGTCAGAAAGCAAAATTTCAATTTTCATAGCTTGCCATGTCAAAGTACACTAATTTTTTCAAAATTGCAACAGCGAACTTGGTGCATTGGTTCAATCAATCAGTCTGTGTTGGCTTCAAGCAAAAAGTCTTAATTATATTTACCCTGCATTCTAACATCATCTTGACCCTTTTTCCTTGATCTACCTTTCCAATCTAGCTGTGAATTTTGATTTTGTTTCTGTCTCAATGACAAATCCTGGAAGTGAACTCACAGCCTCTTGACCTTCTATACCCTGCTCTCTGTTTAATCAGTTAAAATCATTTTTACTGTCCTTCAGTGAAAATCCCTCAAAAACTGAAAACAAACTGTTTTTATCCATTTTATCTCATCCTTTCATAATTTTATTTAAATCTACAATACTGCCCTATAACATATGTCGTTTTAATTAAAACAAAAGCCCCATATTTTTAAGACTTTCTTCATTCTGTATTTCATTTTACCGGCCAGCATCCTAGTCTAACTGCTTTGTCTCCTCAAAAGGTTTAATTTCTTTCCATACTGTGGTGCCTGACATCATGCTGAGCACCATAACTGAAACTTTATTATTTTTAACAGACAGGTTCATCATTACCTCTCGCTATTAACTTCCTTATCTCAAGTTGCAACTTACAAAATTCTATTTTCTGAAAGGTGTTATCAACTCAAGGTGCATTCTGTAATATCCTGAGGTGACAAGTCATCTTAAATCTTTTTGTTCTTGAAAAAAATCAGCCTACTTCCATTGGGAATCTATTATTGCTCTTTTCAAAAATCAAAATCATCACTTTATTCTGATATCAAATTGCAAGATCTAATGATTTCTCTTGAGACTACAGTCTAGATCTTCTCTCCCTCCACTTCCATCATCCAGATCTTTATGATGAATTAATTAATAATGCAGAAATGGCAGATGAACAAATCACATATCGAAGAGATTGTTGTGGAAGTAATATTGACTTGGATTCAGGGAGATGTTCTGCCTCGTCTTCACATATCATGCATCTTTATCTTACCAGATAAGGACCATCGGATAACATCTATCCAAACGACAGAACCTTGAACAATTTAACACTCTGCATTACACCAGAAGTCAATCTAGATTGTAGCCTTTTAGAAAAGCAACAAGTGCTACAATATACCTGGCATCCACTGTCATGTGTAAACGGCAAATGGTTAATCTTCAAGGATGTAAATCCCTTGTCTTTCAACATTTCAATGACATTTGTTGTTTTCTTCTAGAACTTGAGATTTTTAAAGCAATTTAGATGCATTTAGGCAAGTCTAATTCTTGAGCGAATTATACAATGAATGGAAGAGGCTTGGGAAAAGCTGATGGGCAGAGAGATCTGGGAGTACAGGTTCATTGTACCCTGAAGGTTGCTGCACAGGTGGATAGAGTGGTCAAGGAGACATACGGTATGCTTGCCTTCATTGGACGGGGTATTGAGAATAAGAGCTGGCAAGTCATGTTAAAATTGTACGCGACATTGGTTCGGCCACATTTAGAATATTGTGTAGTTCTAGGAGCCACATTACCAAAAGGATGTGGACGCTTTGGAGAGGGTGCAGAGAAAGTTTACGAGAATGTTACCTGGTATGGAAGATGCTAGCTATGAAGAGAGGTTCAGTAGGTTAGGTTTATTTTCACTAGAAAAAAGGAGATTGAGGGGGGACCTGATTGAGGTTTACAAAATCATGAAGGGTATAGACAGGGTGGATAGAGACAAGCTTTTTCCCAGGGTGAAGGAATCAATAATGAGAGGTCATGCTTCCAAGATGAGAGATGGAAAGTTTAAGGGGGATACACGCGGCAAGTACTTCACACAGAGGGTGGTGGGCGTTTGGAACGTGTTGCCAGCAGAGGTGGTACAGGCAGGCACGGTAGAATCATTTAAGATGCGTCTGGACAGATGCATGAGTAGGTGGGGAGCAGAGGGATACAAATGCTTAGGAATTGACTGGCAGGTTTAGACAGTACATTTGGATCGGCTCAGGCTTGGAGGGCCGAAGGGCCTGTTCCTGGGCTGTAAATTTTCTTTGTTCTAGATTGCTGGGCACAGCTTCATGGTTTCAAACAAGGAGGACTGTTACACTGAGCTGGATTTAATGGGGTTACTTTATTCCTCAACCTGCCAATGATTCCCATCACTACCTCACACAGATTAAACTGAGTTGAGGGGAGACTTTAACCAGAAGATTAACCAGTTGCCCTTTACATAGCCAGTGGATGCCAGGTATATTGTAGCAATTGTTGCAGTCAATATTGCTTCCACAACAATCTCTTCGATATGAGATTTGTTCATCTGCCATTTCTACATTATTAATTAGTTCATCATAAAGATCTGGAAGATGGGAGTGGAGGGAGAGAAGATCTAGACTGTAGTCTCAACAGCTCTCAAGAAACTTCAACACCTTAACAACAGGAAGTCAGAGGCTCACAGCAGTGGGAGCAGAGAATACTATCAGTACAGCAAGGACTATGAAAAGGTTTGACTCAACTAAGGGTCTCAATCAGGGTAGGTCTGCATAGACAAGGCAGAGTGGAGTCAGTGACCAGGTTAGGAAGTTGGATATATTGTGGCTTGTGCCTCAAATTGGCCCCAGGGTGCTGTTAAACATGTACTCGTCCCTCTTCCATTTAGGGCTGGCTGCTTGGTGCAGGTATCGCCTGACACTATTTAATTAGTGGGATGAGGATTTTAAGTAGGCTTGAACTACCCATTTAAGGGGCTTTAACTAGTGCAAAAGAAGGTAAGCCATACAATGACCAACTACGACTAGAATACATTCAGAGCAGAGGTGAGTGGAAGGTAGGTGACAGGCAGGAAAGCAATCAATCAAGCTTATTGAGTTTACTCCCTGACTGCCTTTAGTCAGCAGTACAATATCTGAAAGAATTAAAAGACACTAGTAAAAACCTCCTTAAATCTCAACATTATGAAGGAGAACGATGCAGTTCCATAAAACCTTATTTAAATAAATTAAAATTGCAAAACATGCAGAAAACCAAGACAACACAACCCTGAAGGTGCAACACCAAAGAATTAAGATCCTATAAAATCAACCACATGATTTAAAAATAGAATAAAAATCTCCCTGATGATTCAGTGAATAGTTCATCTCAAAGGAGGCTCAGCCTTGAAGTACCCTGATGTAAAAATAGCTTAACAAATGTCAAGGCTCACAAATGAATAATGGTAAAATATCAGAGGTCAATTAGTACCCATGAACGACATACCAGCAAGCAATCAGCATCTTCAGAAGAGAAGATGATGTGTTCACAGTTTATGCCACTATATTTAGTCAGATAATACTGGAGAAGAAAAAAGCTCAAGCTTTTTCGCCATTAGGTATTGGTAAAGATCTGTTCAGATTTCATATGGATACAATACCTCTTTATTTTCACATTACTGAGGGTTGCTTACAAAAACTAAAAGCACCACTTTATTTTGCAACTTCTCACAGTAAGCATTCTGTTGAATTAAGCATTGAAATCAATCTACACTTTGCTTACTAGATTTCTGCAGGCTAAGACCACACTGGGACCTGGGCATTGAAATCCAGGTTGACATTCTCATGTAGTACTGAGGGAGTGCAGTACAGTTGGAGGTGATGAAGTTTAGAATGAGAGGCTAAACCAAAGACCTTCCTGCCCTCTCAGGTGAATGTAGAAGATACCATGGCAAAATTTTGAAACCAAGCTGGGAGATTACCCAGGTGTCCTTGCCAATACTAACCTCAAAAATCAACATCACGAGAAACTGGTTTGCTGATTATATTGCAGTTTGTGGGAGCTTGTTGTAAGAAAATTTGCTCTGCATTTCATTTACAATAACAAATATATTAATTAATCTTTAATTGGCAATATAGCACTTTGAAAGCCCTGGTGGTTAGAAAAGGTTCTAGATCAATCTAGTCTTTAGATGATTCTATTCTGGTGATTTCTGTAGAAACCAAGTGAGACATAAGGACTCAGAAACTATATATGTAGAGGCAGTTCCCTCGTTACAAACCAGTTCCATTCTGGAGTCTCTTTGCGAGTTGACTTGGACACAGATCGGACACAAAATAGCCATTCATAAGTACAGGAAATGTTCATATGCTGGATCTTTAAAATTGTAGCCCAGTATGGGATCATGTTCTGAATTGCGAGCATTCATAAGTCAGATGTTTGTAAAACTGGAGACTCCTACATACGACTTAAAACAACAGGTTTTTAATAAATTATATGTTGGATTGAGAAGTAATTATCTAAATCAATTGTCTTGTTCCTGGTTTTTATTACCCTCCTGTACATTTGAACATGTTCTTTTATTAAAAAAACTTCAAACAGCCATGTTAGAAATCCATTTTGATCCCCAAAGTTTTTATAAGACGTCAGCTGAAATCTTATAAAAGTACCAGCTCTGACTCAAACTACAGTCTCAGTTGAAAGCTGCATATAATAATATGATGCCTCATTGATTAGTATTGCAAGTTTACATCAAAATACTAACCTTCACTCCTTCATTGTAATTGTCAATTGGACTGTTTAGGCTGGCAATGCTTCCTCCATGGCTAGGGGCACCAGGTCGAGGAGGCTTCTTTGGTGGCGCTGCATGCTCTGTTGGACGAGGAGAGAAAAAAAAACAAAATTGTTACTTCATTGATTGTTATAATGCTGGAAATTTAGAAATAATACATATCTGTCAAAATATATAATAACCAATAATCAAAGATACTTCTAAAGAATGTGAAGTAGACTTCTTCACAGAATGCATTTTGAGAGTCTGATCTGCAGAATGCACTGCTTGGTTGCTCAATAGCCATGTGGGAGACCTGGTAAATTTTAGGGATTTGGTCTTATTAGCATTAACGCCATTTCAAACAAAACACCTTGCTAGATAGGGACCCAACCTCATCTTAAATACTCACACTGTCCTCCACCAGCATATTGTGGCAACTTTATTTACGAAATGATCTGCACAAATTCATTTCCCAAACCCATAGGTTCTATTGCCTAGAAGGACGAGGGAGGAAGTGTATGGGAACACCAACGTTGGCAGGTTCTGCTGCAAGCTACATCCTGTCTTGACTTGGGACAATTTTTCTCTCCTTTATTTCAGTTGGTCCAAGACCTTGCAACTAATTGTTCAGTAATACCTTCACCATTGAGACCACAGTTCAAAAGCACCGCACCACCACTTTCTCAAGGGTAATTTGGAATGGGCAATAAATGCTGGCGTTTCCAACAATGCACATCACAGGAATTAATTTAAAGAAAAACTTCTACTCTATGATTCTATTTACAAAACTCAGGATTCCAGATGCTTCATTAACTGCTTTGCTAACGAAGGTTGGGTCTAACCCCCTCCAAACTCTTTAATGCAACCTTTTAAAAATTATACCACTGAAATTTTATCGTCTCTCCTTATAATTATCAGAAAGAATGATCTCACACTCCTCTGCAGTGAATTTCATCTGTTCACCACACTATCAGCCTAGATCGTCCTGAAGTCTTCCTCTCTGTTACTACACTTCCAAGCTTCCTTTGGATATCGTTACTCATTCCATATGTTGATAGTGAATTGTTTTCCTATTGCTCTTGACTGTGACACTACAAATGATTTCACCACTTATTATTTTTTATGTTAATTACAACACCAGACAGCTTCCCCACACTTTTTTGATCAAGTTCAGTCTTTCTCTCTGATATACCATTTAGAATGTCTTTTTGTGATGAAAGATCAGGTTGCTTATATGGTAATTACATTTAAATTTGCTATTTAAGATCATCGATACGTCTGCTCTGTTGGTGTTGCACCTGAAGAGTGAAATTGAACTGCATGCCATAGCGACGTCACCATGAGTTTTCTGGCAGAATCACAAATGTAAGATCTGAAACTGGGTCATTAAAGTTTCATTCTAAAATTCATCCTCATTTATTGACCAAAAATAACTTTGAGCTTAAGGTATTTCAATTCTTACCTTGTTTACCTACAGGCTGATAGATGTGCTGATTCCCAGTCTAAATAAAAAAGAGAAGGTATAAAAATAAAAGACTGCCTTAATACAGTTTACATATTTGATTGGTAGAGACATGATGACAATTAAATGCATTACTTAATGGAATAACATTTTTAATGTCAGTTTTTAATAGAAGCTCTTAGAGAAAAAAAACAAATTAAAAGTTATTCTTTCAGGTCACTAGGCAACCCAGGACCTAAACTCTTGTCATTTTCTTTTTTGCCTCTCTATCTGGTTTACTTTCAGTACATACTATCCTGAAGGTGGACAACTGTTTTTCACCTTTGTCACTCTGATGATACAAGTAGTGGATGACAGAGAAAGTTGCAATTGGAAGGATAAAGTATCACTAAGGTGAAGTACAGGTGAAGCTAGCAGTTTCACACTGTGACTGTGCAGTAGTGATATAAGTTTGCCATGAACAAGACAATGCTGTCAAGCCAAAAAAAATTCTATTTGTCACACAAATTAGTAATCTAGTACATGAAATTTCAGTGCTGGTATCATCGCGAGTCTGTAGCCCCAAAGATTAGCAGGTCGGACTGAATAGCTTATCCTTTCAGCTGTTCACGATAAATAAGATAACGGCAGTACCCAACCAGCTCATGCTTGCAAAACTCGCAACACAGTATCCAACATCAGATGTGATTCTACACTTAAACAACATTTGCTGGATAATCGCAAGTTTGTGAAGAACTACAGACAATCAATTCAGAATTAACATCAGGCGCCCAGTGTGACACTGATGTACTGAAATCTCCACATACTAACTCATAGGGAGCTGCTTTATGTTGACAGAAAGAACAACATAAACAAGCACTGCACCTGTTTCAACTCAAAAAAAATGGATGACAGCCATTTGCTGAATTATTTGTGAGGAAACGACAAATCCTGACCAATCAATCAACTTGCCTAGTTTCAAATTCAAGTAAAGCCTAAAAATTATCAATTGTCATTAACAACTGCATTTCCATGGCAATACCTTTACTAATCAGAATCCAATTGCTAACAAATTGACATTCACCATTTATAAAATATAAATGTTATTTTTTTCCCCCTTTATTGGTTCTCTTGTGAATTATCCTGATGGGTGCAAATTTGTGATGAAGAGAGTCACAAATTTGTAATTTATGCATAAAATGTTAGTGCACAATGCTGTATGATCTCTGCTAGAAGCAGCTTAATGGGGGAAATGGGTTTCTCCACAAAACTGATTCAAAACAGCAACCTCAAGTATAGCTCTTAAATTATATCAGTAGAAATCATCTATCAAAATTATAAGGAGATCTTTTGCTCTCTTGACCAGAGTAAGAAAATCTACTTGTACCAGAAATAGTGTACTGCAAAAACTCACTGGGTCCAGGAGACCACCATCATCTCGATCAACATTGTTCCTCATTGACCTTGGATCGGGTTTCTGAAAAGGAAATTAAAAGGCAGAGATTAAAACATTAAGATATCATTATTCTTTTTCTGCTGCACAGATTGCAGTGGAATCAATTCAGCAAAATAGAAGTGTAAACAATTCAAACTCAAAGTGGTTACTTTACCAATTTTCCAACACATGACCTGAAAACTTCCATAGTATAATATTTGTCTGGGAGCGAAACAGAAGCCTATTTTCCCCTTGCAGCAGAAATTACACACACAGGATGGGAATAACATGCAATAATTCCTGTTTCCTGTCAGAGGAAGGCTTATATGTACTTGGCTGCAGAAATACAGAGTGTTCAATTACAACTTACAGACACGATACTAAGACCATTTAAAATTAAACCGATAACTTGTTAAATTCAATTTGCTCCTGTTTACTTAAGACATGCTGATGGCTCTTCACTTCATAATGTGGGAACAGCAAAGATTAAAACCAGTGAAAGAAATGGGGATGTTTCTCAATCCAAACTTGCAAACTTTTTTTTTTATTTTTGACATGGTCTGTAATCAATTTGTCCCAAGCCTCATCCCCATGAGAATTTTTTGTTTGTGATGTATTAATTATTTGCTTCTTCTTTAAACACATACTTTAAATATTTGGTTTGTGACCAATGTCTTTATTTGGATCAACTATTTTTCCTCTCTAACCCAACTATGCTAACATGAATACAGTTTTAAGAGGGACATAAACTAGTACTTGAAATTGATTTTAAACAGAATAAGTCGTCTCTCCATTGAGATTTTCTGCAGATTGTCATACTTTTTAAGTCAACATATCTTGGTTGACACACTCCTAAACTCATAACCGTGTCAGGGATCTCTCTGCAGAAAAATCAGGGAAGAAACTCAACCTGAGCCATTAGTGGAAAGTTCGTTCAAAGATCTTTGCCCAATTTAAAGTGGGAATTGGGTCTCGTTTGAATTTAACTAGTGAGCTGCGATGCCAACCTTGATCTAACCCTCTTTCAGTGAATCCCATGTTGAGGTTGATGCTGCCAAGTGAAATGGCGTTTCACTATCTTTACAGAAATAGGAGTACTCCTCTACTTCAAGATGCCACAAACTATAATATTTTCTTCGACAGTGCCTTTATCTAGCACTGGATAGACAACATGTGGCACAACTGCAAACTAATTTTAATTGGGATCCAAGAAATGATGTCATGGCTCTGAATTGCATTTACAAGATACTTAGTGCTTAAAGTATAAGTGAGTGACTCGTACAGCCACAAATCACTGGATTTCAAGTGAATTGTCACACATGTCCAGGAGATCAGGCGGAAGAGGTTGCTGTTGTTTTAATGCAGACAAAATAGTCATAATGATGTTAAATTTCTGTAGCCTTTGTCTCTATCTGTCTTATAAAAACTTAATGAAAATATTTTACTGGGGAGATGCTATTAAGCTACTTTACACCCCCAACTCTGCCTCCCCTTCCCACCTACTTGTCTATGAAAGCAGGACTTGAACATATGCCCTTTTGTCTCCTCCCTTATCACTGTCAGTACCCTTAATATTACTTCCAGGTGAATCAGTGATAATAACATAGTTTTATTGGTGGGAATCTCGCAGACCTGCCTGAAAGAAGGGGCTTGTGCTTGCTAACTTCTGTCAGTCAGTTGATCAGTGGAAACACAGAGGCCATTCCTTACTAAGGATGGCTGTCCACCCCGATGAGTCAGAGCTGAGAGTTCATCTGGAGGAAGGAGTGGTAGCAGTGATGGACATGTGCGTCACAACCAGGGCAACTCAGACAGATCCTGGTGATGTGGGGTCAGGAACAGTGGGTAGTGTGTTGCTGTGTAGACACAGTCATTGGCGCCAGGGTCACTCTGTGGGCTAAAGAGTGCCACAACTGAGTGTACCACCTGCAGTTTGCCAGCATTTGCAGCTAACCCACATGGCAAAGCCACTTAATCCCTCCTCCATCCTCTGGCTAAATACTAGTGAAGGTTAGATGAGGCTCTTAACTGTTTCGATTGTCTCTATACTGGACAGCTTTCAGTTAATTGCTCCAGCCTTCCACACCACCATAGACGCTTCCTTTTTTCTCACCTTTTCACTGACCCTGCACTTGCTATTACACCACTACCCATATTCAATTCTGATGGTACAAGTCTTTTTTTGTCACTGACCGAAAATATTACTCTTTTTCTTTCCATAGATCCTGCCTCACCTGTTGGATATTTTCAACATTTTTTGTAGATAGTGTAAATTCTGCTGCAAAAACTTACCTGTTTATTTTAACACATTAACAACAAACTTGACTCCAATCCAAATTGCACTGCTATCCAGATATAATCATAAATTCCAGATTAAGACAACATCTTATTCTGCCAAAATAACTTGTCAGCACAGTTGAATTTCTAGCAGTAGCATTTCCAAATAGGGAGAGGTTGGGCATAATTATTCTTCCGTTGATATTTCAAGCTTTCCTTGCCAATATGGCATTTCTGGATTGCATTTACAGTCGTAAGAAAATCAAGTTTGAACTTGTTTATTATAGTGGCATTTCATCTAAACTTGCAATAGCAGTGATGCAGGTAAGAAATACAATTTTATATATGAGAAGTTAGTTTAAGGTAATGAGAGGATGAAAATCCCACAAAAGGAAGGAGTGCTTTAATAAGTATCTACAGATGCTGTGAAAGACGATCATTTTGAAGATATTTCTCAACATATTTTCCAGGCATAATTCCAAAAAGGTCTGTGTGTAATTTTTAGTTTGGCAGTTACAGAAAAGATTTGAGTTTTTGTGGAAGAAATTTTTTTTAATATCTTCCCCTTGTCTGTTCAGTCAATATATTATGTCCTATTCAACTGAAACACATTTATATTTGATTTACTAATGGCTATACATATTAGATGCAGGTAGTCCTGAAATATCATGACCTCTTTGCTGTTCCTCCCCTATTACCATTCTCCTATAAGACCCAACATTGACTCTTTGATCCTTTTTTCAATCAATTCCTCAATATCCAATTTCCTCACCTATTTAGTTTCCCTGAAAAGTGCTTTCTCAAAAATGATCTCCATTGTGTTGTCCTCAATATTCACTGCCTCACTTTCTCTTGAATGCATCAATACTGCTCAGCTGCACTGACTCCTCCCCATAACTCCCTTTAAATCTTTCCAGTCTGGCTCTCATCCCTCTCAGCACAATATGACTTTACTACAAGCATAAACTATGAGCTCGATGTAACAATGATAGTAGGGCATTATTCCTTCTTGTCCACTCTGCATTACTGACAAAATGTGCTATTTTCCTCCTATGTCTCTATTTGTTGGGGCTGACTATCCATAGTTCCATTCCAACCAGTCTAAATATAGTCAGCATATCTCAAGAAATGCTTTCCTTTACCTTCCCACATTATCGCTTTTCAGAATTTCTTAAGGATGTCCTTAGGTTCTATTCCTACTCAACAGGGCTTGGGAATATGATTCACAGGAATAAGTTCACTTTACACATGTATGCCAATAACACTATTTTCTCTACATTACATGTCCGACTGCTTTATGCAGTTGGATTGGCTGACTGACCAACTGAGTCATAGATTCATACAGTATGGGAACAGACCATTCGGTCCAACTTGTCTGCACTGACCAGACATTCCAATCGGACCTAGTCCCATTTGCCAGCATTTGGCCCATATTCCTCGAAACCCTTCCTATTCATGTACCCACCCAGGTGCTTTTTAAATGTTGTAATTATACCCATCTCTACCAATTAGTCTGGCAGCTCGTTCCATACACGCACCACCTTTGGTGTGAAAAAGTTACCCATCAGGTCGTCTTTAAATCTTTCCCTTCTCACCTTAAACCTATGCCCTCCAGTTGAACTCCCCCACCCTCAGAAAAAGACCTTGCCTATCCACGCTCCACATGATTTTTTTGAACCTCTATAAGGTCACCCTTTAGCCTCCAATGCTCCAGGGAAAAAGTCCCCGGCCTATCCCTAAAACTCAAACCCTCCAGTCGTGGCAACATCCTTGTAAATCTTTTCTGCATCCTCTCAAGTTTAACATCAATCTTATAGAAGGGTAACCAGAATTGTATGCAGTATTCTATTCACCAATGTCCCACAGAGCAACAATATAGTGTCCCAACTCAATGTCCTGACTAATGAAAGCAAGCATGCTAAACACCTTCTCCACCATCTTGCAATTCCACTTTCAAGGAACATGCACCTGCACCCCTAGGTCTGTTTGGCAACACTCCTCAGGGACCCAACAGATATCTGAATTGTCTGCCCCACCTAGCCCATTAGCCCATCTGATCAAGGTTCCATTGTAGTCTGAGGTAACCTTCTTCACTGTCCACTAGATCACCTATGTTGGTGTCATTTGCAATCTTACTAACCATGCCTTCTGTAATCTGGACCCAGCACTGATCCCTGTGGCACACTGCTGGTCACAAGCCTCCAGTCTGAAAAGCAACCCTTTACAACCACCCTCTGTTTCCTACTTTCAAGCCAATTTTGCATCCAATTGGCTAGCTCCTCCTGGATCCCATATGATCCAACCTTATTCACCAGTCTACCAGATCTAAATGTTGAAGTTCTAAATTGGAGAAAGGCCAATTTTGATGGTATTAGGCAAGAACTTTCAAAAGCTGATTGGGCGCAGATCTTCGCAGGTCAAGGGACAGCTGGAAAATGGGACGCCTTCAGAAATGAGTTAACGAGAGTCCAGAGAAAGTATATTTCTGTTAGAGTGAAAGGAAAGGCTGGTAGGTAGAGGATGACTAAAGAAATTGAGGGCTGGTTAAGGAAAAGAAGGAAGCATATGTCAGGTATAGACAGGGTAGAACGGTGAATCCTTAGAAGAGTATAAAGGCAGTAGGAGTATACTTAAGAGAGAAATCAGGAGGGCAAAAAGGGGACATGAGATAGCTTTGGCAAATAGAGTTAAGGAGAATCCAAAGAGTTTTTACAAATGCATTAAGTTCAAAAGGGTAACTAGGGAGAGAAGAGGGTCCCTCAAAGATCAGCAAGGCAGCCTTTGTGTGGAGCAGGAGATGGGTCAGATACTAAACGAGCATTTTGCAGCAGTATTTACTGTGGAAAAGGACATGGAAGATATAGAATGTAGGGAAATAGATGGCGACATCTTGATAAATGTCCATATTACAGAGGAGGAGGATATCTTGAAATGCATAAAAGTGGATAACTCCCCAGGACCTGATCAGGTGTACTCTAGAACTCTGTGGTAAGCTAGGAAAGTGATTGCTGGGCCTCTTGCTGAAATATTTGTATCACCGATAGTCACAGGTGAGGTGCCGGAAGACTGGAGGTTGGCTAACGTGGTGCCGCAGTTTAAGAAAGGTGGTAAGGACAAGCCAGGGAACTATAGACCAGTGAGCCTAACGTCGGTGTTGGGCAAGTTATTGGAGGGAATCCTGAGGGACAGGATGTACATATATTTGGAAAGGCAAGGACTGATTAGGGATAGTCAACATGGCTTAATGCACGGGAAATCATGTTTCACAAACTTGATTGAGTTATTTGAAGAAGTAACAAAGAGGATTGATGAGGGCAGAGTGGTAGATGTGATCTATATGGACTTCAGTAAGGCATTCGACAAGGTTCCCCATGGGAGACTGGGAGCAAGGTTAGATCTCATGGAATACAGGGAGAACTCACCATTTGGATACAAAACTGGCTCAAAGGTAGAAAACAGAGGGTGCTGGTGGAGGGCTGTTTTTCAAACTGGAGACCTGTGACCAGTGGAGTGCCACAAGGATTGGTGCTGGGTCAACTACTTTTCATCATTTATATAAATGATTTGGATGTGAGCATAAGAGGTATAGTCAGTATGTTTGCTGATGACACCAAAATTGGAAGTGTAGTGGACAGCGAAGAAAGTTACCTCAGATTACAACAGGATCTTGATCAGATGGTTAACCCTTAACCGTTGAGAAAGATACTTAGCTACATTTAACAGATTTAAAGAATGCTGGGCAACAATTCAAGGAAGAAGCCCAATAGCATCTTCTCAGGATCACTAGAGTTGGGTATTAGTACCAGCTTTGTCAACATTACCCCACATTCAGAGAACAATACGAACAGATGGGTCAATGGGCTGAGAAGTGGCAGATGGAGTTTAATTTAGATAAATGCGATGTGCTGCATTTTGGGAAAGCAAAACTTAGCAGGACTTATACACTTAATGGTAAGGTCTTGGGAGTATTGCTGAACAAAGAGATCTTGAAGTGCAGATTCATAGCTCCTTGAAAGTGGAGTCATAGGTAGATAGGATAGTGAAGAAGGCATTTGGTATGCTTTCCTTTATTGGTCAGAGTATTGAGTACAGGAGTTGGGAGGTCATGTTGCGGCTGTACAGGACATTGGTTAGGCCACTGTTGGAATATTGCATGCAATTCTGGTGTCCTTCCTATTGGAAGGATGTTGTGAAACTTGAAAGGGTTCAGAAAAGATTTACAAGGATGTTGCCAGGGTTGGAGGACTTGTGCTATAAGGAGAGGTTGAATAGGCTAGGGCTGTTTTCCCTGGAGCATCGGAGGCTGAAGGGTGACCTGATAGATGCTTATAAAATCATAAGGGGCATTGATAGGATAAATAGACAAAGTATTTTCCCTAGGGTGGGGAGTCTAGAACTGGAAGGCATAGGTTTAGGATGAGAGGGAAAAATATAAAAGAGACCTAATAGACAACCTTTTCACTCAGAGGGTGGTACGTGTATAGAATGAGCTGCCAGAGGAAGTGGCGGAGGCTGGTATAATTGCAATATTTAAAAGGCATCTGGATGGGTATGAATAGCAAGGGTTTGGAGGGATATGGGCCAGGTGCTGGCAGGTGGCACTAGGTATGTCAGTTAGCGCAGATGGTTAGAGCGTGATGCCAATATCGCCAAGGTCGTGGGTTAAATCCCTGCACTGACCAAGCGTTCCGCTAAAAGTTTGGGTGGCATGATGGCTCAGTGGTTAGCACTGCTGCCTCACAGTGCCAGGGACCCGGGTTCGATTCCAGCCTTGGGTGACTGTCTGTGTGGAGTTTGTACGTTCTCCACGTGTCTGCGTGGTTTCCTCCGGATGCTCTCGTTTCCTCCCACAATCCAAAGATATGCAGGTCAGGTGATTTGCCCATTGTGTTAGGTGCATTAGCTGGGGTAAATATAGAGGAGGGGAATGGATCTGGGTGGGCTACTCTTCTGAGAGTCGGTGTGGACTTGCTGGTCTGAAGGGCCTGTTTCCACTTTGTAGGGAATCTAATCTAATCTAATCTAGATTGGGTTGGGATATCTGGTCAGCATGGACGAGTTGGACTGAAGGGTCTGTTTCCATGCTGTACATCTCTATGACTCTACGTAGAACTTTGTTGAATGCTTACTGAAGTCCATATAGACAACCTCTTCTGCTCTGCTTTCATCAATCTTCTTTGTCACTTCTTCAAAAAACTCAATCAAGTTTATGAGACACTATTTCCCACGTACAAAGCCATTCTGACTATCCCTAATCAGTCTTTGCCTTTCCAAATGCATGTAAATCCTGCCCCTCAGAATCCCCTCCAACAACTAGCCCACTATTGACCTAAGGCTCACTGGTCTAGAGTTCCCTAGCTTTTCATTACAGCCTTTCTTAAATTGTGGCACCACACTGACTGGCAGCCAAGCTCTGATACATTACATTTGAGATTTTTGGTTGAAGGTCTGAAGCCATCAATTTCAGCTCCTCCCACAAACTGCAATCGGTTACCACTGATTTCCCCACCAACTAAAACTGAAGACAACTTTGGTACTCTGTTCAACCTCAGTTTAGCTTCAGTATTTATATCCTTTCCATCTTGAATAACATTCCATAATTGGTTCCAATTCCACAACATTGCCTTGAAGTTGTCAGATTTTAAAAACTAAAACTAGTTGGCAAATATCCATTGAGGAGGAAATGTGGTGTACTCACCTGGGTTCAGCTTATATGTGACTCAAGTTCCACATGAATATGGTTAACCCTTAACCGTTGAGAAAGATACTTAGCTACATTTAACAGATTTAAAGAATGCTGGGCAACAATTCAAGGAAGAAGCCCAATAGCATCTTCTCAGGATCACTAGAGTTGGGTATTAGTACCAGCTTTGTCAACATTACCCCACATTCAGAGAACAATACGAACAATTCTTAGTGAAGAGCCTCTAGCTATTGAAGTAACCTTTCCAAACTTCTGTAAGTTATCTTTCAAATACATTTTCTCAAGACCCATTTCTTTCACCAAGCTTTCTGCAGTGCTCCCTAAACTCTCTCCCTCTCGTTCAATATTGTGGTTACTTAGTGTTCTATGAGCAGACAGATAAGCTGCTGTTGCTGTTAATAAAAGTATTCAGGAGACCTTTTGTGGCTTGAAAAGCAGATCTGTGCGATCATCCAGTTCGAGAGAGGTGTTTCAGAGGTGAACCTCTGTTCACCACTGTTTTTAACTCCTAACAGTGCAGCTGAGGTCAGCAACAAGTAGTCTGGAAATGTGGTATTGAATCTGCTTCTGCAATAGTATGAATTGTAAAACACAACCAATCTCAATTCTGGTTTCTGGGAAGAAATATACAAGCAATGTCAACAATTCCACTGGTGACTTTACTCTTAACTATTCATTTAATTGAAACCATAAACTCTTCAAAACACATTAAAGCTACCATTTTCATGATTACAAAAGTCAAGTTTGCATGACTTGAAATTTTTAAGTTTCCTGTAGCCAGTCAGTTTGGTTAAAATTATAGCAAAATTGAGATAGCTGATTAAATCTTTTAAAATGGCATTTGAGGGAGGATCATAATTTATTTTGATCGTTGGTTTCAGAGAAATTCATCTCTTCCATGCCAAACTATGAAAACCTACACTTGCTTTTTGAGAAACAAAGCATCAGAGCTGAGAAAAAAAACTGATAATCTAAACATTCCATCAGCTTTAGATCAAGTTATCAACCATTTAATTTAATATCGTTGACACATGAACAAATGAAGTGTACTCTGATAAACAAACTCTGAAGAATGCATTCAATTTAGGTCACGCTGCCCTTGACTGAAAGTGATCTCTGTGCTGATAATGTCGGACCACACATCAGGAGTGGTGACCAGGTGACTTTCGAGGATCTTTGAACAATGAACTAATCAGTGCAACTCTCTTGCTCTTTAGTTATGGGAGTCTTTTTCCTTTTGAAATGATTGTAGATGCTGTTACCACCTTTTCAGGCAAGACAGTCCAGATACTAATAAAGTAACTCTGGGGGCTAATCTTCCTGCCAGTGGAGACAGTTAACTCTTTCAACTTTATCAAACATGTTCATAATTCTGGGATGTGTAGTGCTGGAAAAGCACAGCAGGTCAGGCAGCATCTGAGAAGCAGGAGAATCAACATTTTGGGCATAAGCCCTTCATCAGGCATCCTTTTCCACCAGCACTACATACTTGACTCTGAGCTCCAGCATCTGCAGTCCTCACATTCTCCACGTTCATTATTCTGAGCACCTCAATAAAATTTCTCCTTAAACATCTCTGCTTCAAGCAAAACAAACTTGGCTACTAAGTCATGCTGGGTGGCATTGTGGTACATCTGCTCTGAAAGGCTTTTTAAATATACATTCATGGGCTGTGCCGTACATCATGTGTGGTACTACCATTGTGCTAAATAGGAAAGACTTCAAACAGATTGAGCAACTGAAAACTGTCATGGAAGCTCCATAAATATCCCCAGCTCCAAAAGAGCTGAATTTTGAGGGATTGCCCAGCACAGCAGTACAAAAGAAAAGGCTGAAACATTCGCAGCAATCTTCAACCAGAAATGCTGAGTGAATAATACATCTTGGCTTCCTCTAGACGGCCCCAGCATCACAGATGCCAGGCTTCAGTTAATTCAAATTGCTCCACGTGATATCAGAAATTGGTTAAACACCTTGAATACTACAAAGGTTGTGTGGCATGACAACATTCCAGCAATTCTATTGAAGACTTATGGTCTAGAATGTGCCACACTCTTAGCCAAGCTGCTCTAATACAGATAGAATGCTGGGATCTACCTGACAATGTGGAAAATTGCTCAGAGATGTCCTTGTCATAAAAAGCAGGATAAGTCAAACCAGCCAATTATCATGCCATCAGTCCATCCTTGCTTATCAGTAAAGTGATGGAATAACCTGCTCACTAATGCATCATTTGGGTTCCCCCAGGACTACTCAGCTCCTGACCACATTACAGCCTTGGTTCAAACACGGACAAAAGAGCTGAATTCCAGAAGTGAGGTGTGAGTGACATCACCTGACATCACGGCCATATTTGATGTAGTATAGCATCAAAGTTCCCGGTAAAACTGGAGTCAACGGGAAAACTCTCAGAAAAACACTCTGCTGGTTGGAACCATGCCTAGCACATAGGAAGATGGACATAGTTGTTGGAGATCAGTTTTCTCAGTTCAAGAATATCTCTGCAGGAAGTCCTCAGTGTCTTAGGTCCAACCGCCTTCAGCTGCTTCTTCAATGATCTATCCTCCACCACAAGGTCAGTAGTGGGGATAATTGGTGATAGTTGCACAATGTTCTGTACCATTTGCAGTCCATGTCCAAATACAAAAAGACATGGATAATATGTCTAAGTTGGGTTGAAAAATGGTAAATAACATTCACGCCACACAATTGTGGGCAATGACCATCTCCGATAAGAGATAAAGTAAATGTCATCCCCTGACATTCAATAGCATTACCATTACTGAATCCACCGTTATCAACATCCTGGGGGTCACCATTGATGAGAAACTGAAGTGGACAAGCCATATAAATAAGGTAGCTATGAAAGAAGGTCAGAGGCTACAATACAGCAGGATAGCAGTCAATTATAGTGCTATGGTCACTAGACTAGCTTGTCATTCCAGATTTTATGAATTGAAATTTTAACAGTTACTTATCCTGAAAGACCTCAACGTTGACTCTGGATTCATGAGGTTTCACTGTATCAAGATAAGCACAGGCAAGGAAACCCCTTGCTGATTACCCCATAACTTTGCCTGGGTCTCTGGATTACTCGTGACAATACCGCTAAGCTATTGCTGTCCCGTGGCATTGCTAAAACTAAATTCAACTGTGCAAGTTGTTGTGTTCACAAGTTCAATAAATATTGATGCACACTGTAGAGGGAGGGTCCAGATTGCCATGTTATAGTGCTGTAATGTAAATATCAATGGTTTCCTTGAGTGCTGTATTCATGAAAAGATCAATGTCAAGTCAATGGAATGGTTTTTTTTCTAGCAATACTTATTATTGGAGATGTGGCCAGTTTCCCATTTTCTTCAGTATTTTATGATCGTTCCACTTTTTTAATTCCAGTACAGTATTGCAAATTCAATTCTTGTTCATTTTCTCTACCACATTCATCTGCGAAAAACAAGGGACATGGAGACAGACAGGGAAACCATGCAGAAACAGCTATAAGTCATTCGATTTTCTTTAGAAAACAGAAAGCTGAGGGGAAATCTGACAGATATCAAAAGGGTTTTGAGGTAGATGTGGAAAAATGTAGGTATTTATAAGATAGTCGAAAATAAATTGACCAGAAAAGTCACAAAAACACTGAAGCAAAGTATATCCTATGACAAGTAATTGTGAGCAATCAAAAATGTATTTGATCAGCAACTAAATCAGCACATCAGCTGTGCTGACAGTTTAACTGGGAGTAAGTTCAAGTAGAGCATAAAGCCAGCATGAACAAACTGAATCTAATTGTCTCTCTCTCTCTGTTCCGGATGGTCTATATAACTATGTAAAATGGGTACAAAACATACCATATTTGTAGCTTAAGGGTGGAATGAACATTAGTCTTTATTTAGCACAATGTTGTGCCTTTTCAGTAGCCTGAATCGTTTTGACACAAACTCTCCTGCCAATTTCAGAATGCTTAACTATGCTCTTATTTGCCAAAATAAAGTTTTTAACTGTCTTTGGGTATGAAAGAAATACAAAGCTCAACTGGAAGATTATCACAGTTCATGGGAAATATAGTAAAGTTGAGAATAGATCACCAATGGCAAAAGGATAGTCTTGATGTTCATGTTTTCAAATAATATTCGAACAAAACATACAAAAAAAACTTTTCCTTCATTGTTAGAGCATTACACTGTCTTGATGCAAAGAGATTCCATGAAGTAATGAATGAACTTGAAAGTGATTAATTCAACAGAATTGGCTCAAGAAACTTAGGTTTTAATTTCTCAAAGATTGGATCAAGATGCAATATACAAAAACATCTTCAAAAATATTAAAAGCAAGCAGCTTGGACACCGACATTTTGAAAGTACAGAGCATCCTTATTTCTGCATTATGTAACTCTTCTCAGCATATTACAGTTTCACTAAACTCTGATCCTCCAAATCTCAGGGTGAGACAAAATGTTCCCAGACTTGGGCACAACTAAGAAAATTATAAATTTGATCTACATAATACCTTTCACAACATCATGGGTTTCCAAAGAAGTTTACAGCCAATTATGTACTTTGAGTGTAGCCACTGTTGTAATGTAGGAAACGTGGCAGCGCATACTCTCACAGCAAAGACCATGAAGCAGTAATAAAATAATAACTAGATAAGTGATTTATAATGTTGGCAGATATTGGTAAAGAGATAAATTGTGGCTGGGACACTGGCTAGGATAACTCTGCTCTTTAGAATAATATGTTACAGCTTTTCATTTGGATTCCAAAAGGTAAAAAAATCCGAACTATTGCTTGTCTTGATTCCTCTCCCAGGCTGCTAATTCAGGAAACTCAGGTTCAAGTCTAGTATCCTGTTCAACTGGAACTGATCATCAAATCTCTCATTTTATCCATTATCAATACAATTATTACCAATTTCCATAACACTACCTAGCTTTGTCTTTGTGTCAATTCACAGCTGCTAAAACTCACATAAGAAACATAAGGTTAGGTTTAGGAGTAGGCCAATCAACCCATCCAGTCTGTTCCATAATTCAACAGGATCATGGCTCATCTGATTGTGGTCTCAACTTCACTTTCTTGACTGTCCCCAAAAACCTACGACTGTCTTGGTAATCAAAAATCTAACTAATTCCGTTTTAAATAAATTCAATGATTCAGTTTCCATTGTAAGAGAAAAGCATATCTACATTTTCATTACCAACAGACTTTTCCTTAACACTCATTCTTGCTGACTTCCTAAGAACCACTGTATAAACACTCTCAATTTATAACCTCTCAAGTGGTTGCAGTCAAATTCTTTCTTTAAAAAAATCTGAAATTAAAATCCTTAATACTCTTTCTTAATTTCTCCATGTCCTTGTGTCAAACTATATTTCCAACCTCTTCTATCAACATATGCCCAAGCCCAATATTTCAGTCCCCTCATCATTGGTAATCACTCACCAATAGGTAAGATTGTCCATCTCTGAAATTCCGTGTCATTGGTCATTAGTGTGGCTAATGAGACCAATCCCAAAGCCACATCTCAGACCACACATTTGGCAGGTGTTACCAGGAGGTGGGAATGATCCTTGGCCTTGGGATTGTCAACATTCCTTTCTCTGGTTCCTTTTCTGTACTTCCTCTTGCCTTCATGTGTTCTCAAAGAATTGTGTCCTTTCATAAAGGAGTTTCCTCTAAGTCAGTTTCTTCTGAATGACAGTCTCTCATGTTTTGATATCTATGTTGTATTTCTTGAGGGAATCCTTCAGGGAGTCTGAAGAGTTTCCTCTGGCCTCCTCTCACTCAAGTGCTTTCCTTGAGCTGGGCAAAAAAGATTGGCTTTGGTAGTCAGAACTCAGCATCTTAAGCACATGGCTGGCCCAACAGAGTTGGTTTTGGATAATCATGACCTAGATCCTGGCGCTGCTGGTTGCTTCAAGGATGTTGATGTTGGTCTTGGCCTCAACCTCAAGAAGAATTCAAATCCTTTACCAATCTATTCCAAGTCAGGTTTTAGTCCATCCCTCCATTAAGATCAATGGAGAAATCCTCCCAAAAGTAGAGGATTTTCCTTACTTGGGAAGCTACTCTCGTCTAAGGCTAACACTGGTGCAGAGATTCAACAGCACAAACAATCTGCTGCCTTCGGACAACTACAGATGAGTGTCTTTGATGACTGTGACATCTGTATTGATACCAAGATCCTGTTATAAGGCGGTCATCCTTCCGACTCTCCGAAACTTGGACTCATCCTCTATAAATGGCATCCTGTCAACTTTCCTTTGCACACTACACTCCACCAGTCCTGGCATAATTTTCACTGCCTTAACAATACCTTCTGCTATTGATCACCTCTTCCATTTCTTTTTTTCTACTGCTCAACAACCATTTCTTCACAAAGGCTATCATAATGCTCACCGTGTTAAAGACACTATATTAAGACAACTATATTAGGTCAATTGGAACCCATTTCAAGGGTAATAAAGCGTTTATTATTAAATCACATAACCCAATACAAACACTTCAGGAAGTCAGAAATATCAAAGTTAACATTAGTATCTAAACTGCACAATTTTTTACGTAATGCTTCAGAATAACACTGGATATTATTCTTTCATAAATTCTTTCCACTGGAGCCTTTTCACTAACAACTTGAAGTACAAATGACTGATTCATCTAGAGGCTATACAATCAGCACTCATATAGATTCAATACGTCTTCAAGCTAATGTTTAAAGTTTCCCTCCGTGATCTCCAAAATTTGTCAATACACAGTATAGTAGGCTAGAGACTTAAAAAAAAATATATAAAAGGAACTTACCAGGAACTTCTCTTCTTGTTCAAGCCATCGTTGATCCTCCTCCATTTCCTGCTGCTGCCTTAACAACTGCTCTTCTATTACATTTGTTGGGAGCATTTGTCCCATTCCACGCATATCCAAAGTGCCAGAATCCTGAAAGTTTAATTAAATGCTTACATGCCATGCTATATTAGTTCATACTCATGCAATACAAAATTATTTAAGATATTGACTGAACTGCAACAGTACTGGTACAACCATTGGCAACTCTTACATTTGTGAGCAGTTTTCACCCTTTCCCAAATACATAATATAGCTGGAGCCAATGTAACTTCAGATCCTACAACAAAAAAATCAGTAACATTTCTTTACTTTGTAATGACATGATAGCTTGAAAATCTATTACACCAATAAACCAAATAAAATTGAAATTTGGCCCGTGCTGTAATAAAATTATTTAATAAAGTTGCATATTATATGTAATATCACAACTGAACTTAAATGGGTAATTAAACACAACACTCGAGGTAATGACACAATCCAAATTCAGAGGTTATATCACTGTTTTACAATTCAATTAAAAATAACCATGATTTATTTTGTTTTGATTGCTTGAGAAGGATCTAAAAATATGTGGTTCTGTCAAATTCAAGAGATGTCTTTTCCAGCTTCTGAATTACAATGGACATATAATTTTTTCGAAACACACCACCATGATTTGATGGTGTTTTTTTTTCGTCAAATGTCAATATCTATGGCATTGCTTGAAGGACAAGCTATCAGCTTTATTCCAATTAAGCTTCAATGAATCGAATGCCTTGTCTGCACAATTATATTACCTCCAGGTTTTGTGGCCAAATTGGAATATCCTGAGGTCTATGGTGATTCCAGGAATCATGAGCATCTAATACACTTGCCTGTGCAGTATATATACTTCCAGGCATGGGCGAAATTCCATGTGAACCAGTATATCCAGAAACCTGTTAATAAACACAATTAACTGAAATGATCTATAGTAACTACAGCTACAGATTAGTTCAATTCATTGTCAAGACAGCACTTTGAACATGGAATAAACCAATGGATTTCAGAATTCAATATTAGTTATTATGCTTAGTGGCTTGTAACAAAATTCCTGTACAAATCAACCTGCTTGAAGTACAGTAGAATTAGTGCTACAAGATGATGTTTCCTTTATGAGTATTCTGTAGAAAGCACATGCATGTTACTATGATGATATAACAGAATGGTTATTGCTGCAATAACAGACTAATTGTCCATGGTCTCTCTCAAGTATTAAGTGCTTCATTTAGGCAAGTTTAAAACTCCATGCTTTGCTATGGGCTAGGTTAAGATTCTCCAACTGATCCAGTCACAACCCTGAATAAATGTATCAAGGTCATCACCACTCACTGAAATTAATCTTTGTTACATTTATATTTAGCTGATTCAAGTTATAATGTTACCATGTGTCACAAATTCAATGGTATTTTCCCCTCCAAGTATTTTACATTTAAGAGAATGTGATATCTGTTATTTACCTGATAATGGTTATGCTGCACCATATGTTGTGGACTGGGAAAGAAACCATCACTGGATCTTGGACTTGGGTAGCCTGGTCTACTGGGCTATTGTAGTCAAACAAAGGAAAGAAATACACTGTAAATTATATCTGCTATTGCAGGTGAACACAAAGACCCAAATACTTGCACAGATCAGATAATTTGAAGATGGTACAAAATGTGCTAAGTGTGAAAGAAAATTGGTCATTTCAGACAGTTGGCTGGAATATTCCATTTTAGCCTACAAAGTTTGTGGTTAATTTCTGTAAGTAATCTTTGTACAATTTACAAGAAAATTTGACGATTAGCCAAAGTCAAATTTTCATCAGATGCAGTTAAAGTGGAGAATTGGCCATTGTAGAAAAACAGACACTATCCATCACAATTATCCAATGTAGCTGGAGGCAAATTTACCCATTAATTGCAGTAATTCTCACTTGCTCCAAGTAAAGACCAATGATGATGGTCAAAAAAGATCATATTTCAACTTTGCTGTCCTTAATTTGTTTATCTTTAGAAGCGTACAGAGGATAACAAGAAAAGATCACTGTCTGTTTAAAGTAATCTCATTAAAACAAACATACATTTTGAATGTATGTGTTTTAAAATGTCATCATGCAAAGTTTTGAATGGTTTCTTTCAATGTGCTAAAATATCATTGACTACTGAGATAGTCTAAAAAATTTTCTTGAAAGAAGCCTATATTTTAATGATATGTAATGCCAAATGTACCTGTCAAATTTCTTTCAAAGGAAAGGATTCTCACCTAGCCATGTGTTAATTGTTGCAGTGCCATTAAATAGTCTTCACCACAATTTTTTGAATATTTATTTAACAAGACAACAATAACTTGCACCTTTAATGTATCAGTTGTCCCAAGTCCCTTGAGTGAGGCACAGAAAACAAACTTAAATGGCAAGCCACATACTAGAGATGGTGAGGGTTGATCAAACAGTTGGCCAAAAATGTGGGTTTTAAAGAAGTAGAGGCAGACAGCTTGATATTGGGCCAAGGCCAGTGTATGCAAGGGTGATAATGGTGAGGACAAAGAAAGGGAGGATGCACAAGAAGGCAGGGTCGAGAGGGAGGTGTTATGGAGGACAGGAGTGATGTGTTGAAAACTTGGTGTGGGTGGGGATATGGGCAGCAGAGACTGGGTTGAGCTGAGGTTTAAAGAGGGTGGAGAATGAGAATGAGAATGAGCTAGGAAAGCTTTTGAATAGTTTGGTGTAGAGATGAGAAAACCATTGAATAGGAATGCCAATGGGGAGTAAAGCAGCAGGTAACATATGCAAGTGAAGGAGACAGCAGTTGACATGGAAGTCAGTAACATAGTTCATAATCAAGTAAGAACACAGACTATGAATAGTCATTTCAGCAGCAGGGGGCAGGTTGGAGATGGATTCAGTTGTGAGGGTCATGGGGAATTTGGCCGAAACAGAAGGCAACGGTCTGGTCTTTCCAAACTTCAACAGTAGTAACTGTGCGCATTTAAAAATTAGTAATAAGTGCATACACAGTAAAGTCTTAACTAGTCATTGTATTGTCAAATCTGTGATCTGACAACTGCCAACACAACCCAAGGAGGAAGGGGGAGGGAAGGAACAAACTCACATTTGTAATATCTTATAAATCCTTAACACATTCCAAAGCATTGGACAACTAATTCTGGAAGCGTAGTTACTGCTCTTATTGTATTTAACTCTGTTATTATTGTAGTGAATTGCACCAGCCAAGTTGCTCGAAGTATGATCCCATACCAAATTACAGCAATTAAACTAATAACAGCTAACAATAAACATTAGATGATTTGCTCCACTCATCTCAATCCTAAACATGAAATGTATTGCTCAAGTTTCAGTGCAGTTTCTGGAGTTGGTTTCTTCTTTGTTTAGTTTTACATTAAACAGTAACAGATATAAGACAATCTTGAACAGCCAGTTAACCTGAAGTTAAATGTCATTCTATCATGTGAATTTATCGTGTATCACAGGAGAACTGAGCACTGTGAATCAAAGTCATGATGATATATGAACAAAAATGCTAATTATCCAAGGCTAAAAAGATAATTATCAAATGTATCTTCCATGGTAACAGAGTGATTTCAGAGGAGAATCAGGCAGGTTGGGGAATGGACATCCTATTAGTTCCCACTCATTTTATGGTCCTACTGAAGTTATATTTTTGGTCCATAGAATCAACAGTAAAGGTAGTCTCCAGCTTAAGGAGCTTAGATAAAGGGGATAATTGGGCCACAGCAGGTAGATGGAATTTAGTTCTCCAAAAACGCATTCTCTGCTTCTTTGAATATTTCAGTGTCTATGTCTACCAGTTAAGTAGTAATTACATCAACATCTCCAATGACAGAACTCCAATAACAATATATAACATTTAATTAGCTATTTTCAAGGACTTAGAATGGTACAAAGTAAAAGAAAATGTATGTGTGGACTTAAGATTTTACTCTAGTAATAAATTTGTTACATGAAATGGATTAAAATTGTTATACAATTTTCTGCTCCATCCATGTCAGCACACAAACTAACTTTCACTTTCGAACAAAATATGCGCATGCTGAAAACTCAACTGGATTTCCAATGACAAGGTCCAGGAACACTTATGGATCTTGTAGGCAAAGTAGCAAAATAACAATCAAGATAAAACCTTAAAAATATATAACACAATCAAGTCTGCAGACTTATAAAACAAGGTGAAGGGTTAAATAATGGGCAGTTCTTTTCATAGATATGGCTTGAGCAAAGAACAATGGAAAGTTAGTGTGGGTTACAGGCTACATTCAAATCACAACAAAAGCTAACCAGATGTCTTCAGATCTGATTTGTATAATATAATGAATTTAACTTAATTGTTATTGGTTACATAACGAAGATTCAGACAAAAGTCAAGTTGCTTCTGGAAACAGAAACTACAACCAACTGCACTGAACAAACAATCTAGAACTTCAGCCTATCAACATGGGTTTGAATCCCAGTTAGATGGTGATAACTTGAATTCAATAAAAATCTAGAACGAAAACCTAGTCTAATGGTGACCATCCAATTTTTAATCAATTTATGTAAAAATACATTTGGATCATTAAGGATGGAAATCTACCATTCTTATCTACTCTGGCCTATATGTAACTCTTCATACACAGGGATTGGCTGATTCCACTCAGATGGCAAAAATGCTGGTCTAGTCAGTGACATCTACTTCCCACAAACAAATAAAACAATCACTGAGCTAGAAATTCTTCTGCACATTACATGGCTAGTAAATGAGGTGCAGTTATTTTATGCTCTAGCTTTGAAGTGAAACACAGTCCAAAGATGTGTAATTTAGGTGAATTGGTCATGATAAATTGCCCATAGTGTCCATAGATGTGCAGACTGGGTGGTTTAGCTATGGGAATGCATGGTTACAGGGATGGGTGTGGGGATGGGGTCTGGCTGGAATGCTGTTTGGAGATTCTGGATTAGTGGTGCTGGAAGAGCACAACAGTTCAGGCAGCATCCGAGGAGCAGTAAAATCGCCGTATCGGGCAAAAGCCCTTAATCAGGAATAAAGGCAGAGATCCTGAAGGGTGGTGAGATAAGCTAGAGGAGGGTGGGGGTGGGGAGAAAGTAGCATAGAGTACAACAGGTGAGTGGGGGAGGGAATGAAGGTGATAGGCCAGGGAGGAGGGTGGAGTGGATAGGTGGAAAAGAAGATAGGCAGGTAGGACAAGTCATGAGGACAGTGCTGAACTGGAAGTTTGGAACTCGGGTGAGGTGGGGGAAGGGGAAATGAGGAAACTGTTAGAGTCCACATTGATGCCCTGGGGTTGAAGTGTTCCGAGGGGGAAGATGAGGCGTTCTTCCTCCAGGCGTGTGGTGGTGAGGGAGCGGCGGTGAAGGAGGCCCAGAACCTCCATGTCCTCGGCAGAGTGGGGGGGGGGGGGGAATTGAAATGTTGGGCCACGGGGCGGTGTGGTTAATTGGTGCGGGTGTCCCGGAGATGTTCCCTAAAGTGCTCTGCTAGGAGGCGTCCAGTCTCCCCAACGTAGAGGAGACTGCATCGGCAGCAACGGATACAATAAATGATATTGGTGGAAGTACAGGTAAAACTTTGATGGATGTGGAAGGCTCTTTTCGGGCCTTGGATGGAGGTGAGGGAGGAGGTGTGGGCGCAGGATTTGCAATTCCTGCGGTGGCAGGGGAAGGTGCCAGGATGGGAGGGTGGGTTGTAGGGGGGCGTGGACCTGACCAGGTAGTCATGGAGGGAATGGTCTTGCGGAAGGTGGAAAGGAGTGGGGAGGGAAATATATCCCTGGTGGTGGGGTCTTTTTGGAGGTGGCAGAAATGTTGGCGGATGATTTGGTTTATGTGAAGGTTGGTAAGGTGGAAGGTGAGCACCAGGGGCGCTCTGTCCTTGTTATGGTTGATGGGGTGGGGTCTGAGGGCGGAG
The DNA here is from genome assembly GCF_037043375.1 of Chiloscyllium plagiosum. NCBI lineage: Eukaryota > Metazoa > Chordata > Chondrichthyes > Orectolobiformes > Hemiscylliidae > Chiloscyllium > Chiloscyllium plagiosum. Next base: position 128,536,401 of record NW_028270142.1, on the reverse strand, counting down.
GTGCGGGATGTGGACGAGATGCGTTGGAGGGCATCTTTAACCATGTGGGAAGGGAAATTGCGGTCTCTAAAGAAGGAGGCCATCTGGTGTGCTCTGCGGTGGAACTGGTTCTCCTGGGAGCAGATACGGCGGAGGCGGAGGAATTGGGAATACGGGATGGCATTTTTGCAAGAGGTAGGATGGGAAGAGATGTAATCCAGGTAGCTGTGGGAGTCGGTGGGTTTGTAAAAAATGTCAGTGTCAAGTCGGTTGTCATTAATGGAGATGGAGAGGTCCAGGAAGGGGAGGGAGGTGTCAGAGATGGTCCAGGTAAATTTAAGGTCAGGGTGGAATGTGTTGGTGAAGTTGATGAATTGCTCAACCTCCTCGCGGGAGCACGAGGTGGCGCCAATGTAGTCATCAATGTAGCGGAGGAAGAGGTGGGGAGTGGTGCCAGTGTAATTACGGAAGATCAACTGTTCTACATAGCCAACAAAGGCACAGGCATAGCTGGGGCCCATACGTGTGCCCATGGTCTGGAGGAAGTGGGAGGAGTCAAAGGAGAAATTGTTAAGGGTGAGGACCAGTTCGGCCAAACGAATGGGAGTGTCGGAGGAAGGGTACTGTTGGGGACGTCGGGAGAGGAGAAAACGGAGGGCTTGGAGGCCCTGGTCATGGTGGATGGAGGTGTAGAGGGATTGGATATCTATGGTGAAGATGAGCCGGGGAAACGGAAGTCTTGGAGGAGGTGGAGGGCGTGGGTGGTGTCTCAAACTTATGTGGGGAATTCCTGGACTAGGGGGGATAGGACAGTGTCGAGGTAAGTAGAAATGAGTTCAGTGGGGCAGAGGCATGCTGAGACAATGGGTCGGCCAGGGTGGTCAGGCTTGTGGATCTTGGGAAGGAGGTAAAACTAGGTAGCGCGGGGTTCCCGGACGATGAGATCTCCTTGAGGTTCTGTATGGTCTGGGAGATGATGGTTTGGTGATGAGGGGTGGGGTCATGGTCGAGGGAGCAGTAGGAAGAGGTGTCCTTGAGTTGGTAAGGTGGAAGGTGAGCACCAGGGGCATTCTGTCCTTGTTACGGTTGGAGGGGTAGAGGTCAGTGCGACAGACTACTACCCCCCCTTTTCTGCTGGCTTGACGGTGAGATCGGGATTGGAGGGCTGCGCATTGTGAGGGTGAGAGGTTGGAGTGGGGGTTGACAGGTTGAGGCGGTTAATACCGCACTGCCCGGTTCTAACTCCTTCCCAAGCGGGAACCCCGCTTGGCCCGGTTCGACGTCCTTCCCAAGATCCACAAGCCTGACCACCCTGGCCGACCCATTGTCTCAGTATGTTCCTGCCCCACTAATTCATTTCTACCTACCTTGACACTGTCCTATTCCCCCTAGTCCAGGGGCTCCCCATATACGTTTGAGACACCACCCACGCCCTCCACCTCCTCCAAGACTTCTGTTTCTCCGGCCCCCAATGCTTCATCTTCACCATGGATTTCCAATCCCTCTACACCTCCATCCGCAACGACCAGGGCCTCCAAGGCCTCCATTTTTTCCTCTCCCAACGTCCCCAACAGTACCCTTCACCGACACACTCATTCGTTTGGCCAAACTGTCCTCACCCTTAATAATTTCTCCTTCGAATCCTCCCACTTCCTCCAGACCAAAGGGGTAGCCATGGGCACACGTATGGGCCCTAGCGATGCCTGTCTCTTTGTTGGCTACGTAGAACAGTCGATCTTCCGTAATTACATCGGCACCATTCCCCACCTCTTCCTCCGCTACATTGATGACTGCATTGGCGCCACCTCATGCTCCCGCGAAGAGGTTGAGCAATTCATCAACTTCACCAACACATTCCACCCTGATCTTAAATTTACCTGGACCATCTATGACACCTCCCTCCCCTTCCTGGACCTCTCCATCTCCATTAATGACCACCGACTTGACACTGACATTTTTTACAAACCCACCGAATCCCACAGCTACCTGGATTACACCTCTTCCCACCCTACCTCTTGCAAAAATGCCATCCCGTATTCCCAATTCCTCCGCCTCCGCCGTATCTGCTCCCAGGAGAACCAGTTCCACCGCAGAGCACACCAGATGGCCTCCTCCTTCTTTAGAGACCGCAATTTCCCTTCCCACGTGGTTAAAGATGCCCTCCAACGCATCTCGTCCACATCCCGCACCTCCGCCCTCAGACCCCACCCCATCAACCATAACAAGGACAGAACGCCCCTGGTGCTCACCTTCCACCTTACCAACCTTCGCATAAACCAAATCATCCGCCAACATTTCCGCCACCTCCAAAAAGACCCCACCACCAGGGATATATTTCCCTCCCCACCCCTTTCCGCCTTCCGCAAAGACCGTTCCCTCCGTGACTACCTGGTCAGGTCCACGCCCCCCTACAACCCACCCTCCCATCCTGGCACCTTCCCCTGCCACCGCAGGAATTGCAAAGCCTACGCCCACACCTCCTCCCTCACCTCCATCCAAGGCCCGAAAGGCACCTTCCACATCCATCAAAGTTTTACCTGTACATCCACCAATATCATTTATTGTATCCGTTGCTCCCGATGCGGTCTCCTCTACATCGGGGAGACTGGACACCTCCTAGCAGAGCACTTTAGGGAACATCTCCGGGACACCCGCACCAATTAACCACACCGCCCTGTGGCCCAACAGTTCAACTCCCCCCCCCCCCCCCCAACTCTGCCGACGACATGGAGGTCGTGGGCCTCCTTCACCGCCGCTCCCTCACCACCACACGCCTGGAGGAAGAACGCCTCATCTTCCGCCTCGGAACACTTCAACCCCAGGGCATCAATGTGGACTTTAACAGTTTCCTCATTTCCCTTCCCCCACCTCACCCGAGTTCCAAACTTCCAGCTCAGCACTGTCCCCATGACTTGTCCTACCTGCCTATCTTCTTTTCCACCTATCCACTCCACCCTCCTCCCTGACCTATCACCTTCATTCCCTCCCCCACTCACCTATTGTACTCTATGCTACTTTCTCCCCACCCTCCTCTAGCTTATCTCTCCACCCTTCAGGATCTCTGCCTTTATTCCTGATGAAGGGCTTTTGCCCGATACATCGATTTTACTGCTCCTTGGATGCTGCCTGAACTGCTGTGCTCTTCCAGCACTACTAATTCAGAATCTGGTTTCCAGCATCTGCAGTCATTATTTTTACCATGCTGTTTGGAGAGTCAATGTGGACTCAATGGGCTAAATGGCCTGCTTCTACACTGTGGGAATTTTAAAACAGAGCCCTATAGTAAGTACCTCATTCATGTTAACAAATCATCTTTTTGGCTGGAGGCCAAATGCTGAATGATGGAAAGCCATTTGATGAATCAAATACATTTTATTGAACTTATCCTGTCTTCACGTGACATCCATAAATGTTTACTATCCTCTATATCGTGACTATCAAACAGATGTAGGAGAACCTTGATTGATTTTCATCCCTTCTCTCCCCTTACGGAACAGATGTTGAAATCAACTCCAACATTACAATCATCTTCCCATCTAAGATCATTTGATTCCATGAAAACTTTAGCAGGCAAAAAAATAAATGTCATGCTTGTTTAAACATAAAGGCACATATAGGTTGAATCCATTACTAAAAATAAAAAAAAAAGTTGTTAAAGGTATAAGAGGAAAAGTACTAACTGAAGTACAGAAAAGTTGATTTTTGGCATTCAGCTTTTCCTTTAAACCTTCATGGCCTTTCATTCAGTTCTGTAACTACCACATAAAACACTTGCTGCTACAACAAGCTGTTGTCAAGTGTGAATCACATATAGAGAATCTCCATCCTACCATATATAATTCACACAAGCACCATTCATCATGACATAGAAATAACTTTTTATGTTAGTAGGTGGTTAAAAAAAATCAAATTGCACATTTGAAAATACCATTTCAATTGAAAAATTATTGCCATCAGCTTTATTGATTGGAAAACAGAAAGGAGTGATTTAAAGATATATGGATGGACAAAAGGACAAGCAATTAAAAGAAAGCAAAAGTTACCAATCTTAGAACAGACACTCTGTGAGGAGGAGAGCTTTAACAGACATGCTGGGTTAGACTGAACACACTGTTCATTCACTGCATCCAGGAAGAATCAACAGTTGATATGGATATTAAGCAAACAAACTGGAAGCTTTCAGAAATTTTATTAAAAAAAGGTCATTGGTTAATATTTTGCTGCATCATTGCAACAGACAAAAATGATGCGTTGAGAAGTGATTTAAGAATTTTCTCCAAAGCAACTTCATACCGATTAAAGTCTGAGAGAATTTTGTACTCCAAAATGTAGGATATGTGTGATTTATTTTGAGCTCTCCCAGTTTATGTACATCACATTTAATAGTGGAGCGAGGTATTTTCAGTTTCAATTCATTCACAGGATATGATAAGGCCAGAATTTATTACCCATCTCTAATTGGTCATAAGGAGGGACACTGAGTCATTGCAATATACATAGTGAAGGCACTCAAACAGTTCTGATGTTGGAAGATATATATTGTTATTGGGTGTTGGTTTAATTCAGTTGGCTGGATGGCAGGTTTGCAATGCAGAGTGATGCAAACAGCATGGGTTCACTTCCTGTATGGATTGAGGTCACCATGAAGATTCCACCTTTTCAACCTCATTCCATGGCTGAGGTGTGGTGATACATACCACCAGCTGTCTCTCTTTATGGTCCTCTGGGACGATGGTGACTTTACTTATTGTTACTGCTGCAAGATTGTGCACCTCATCTCTAGTTTAAAAACAGTATGAATCATTAATAAATCCTACATCAGTTATTCTGTGATTTGCCAATTTCACATAAATGGGGAGTTAGCCAGCTACTGCCACCAAAGATTTACAAAATTTGTTTAACACAGCGTGCTTAGTGTTCAGACAGAGAATCTTGATCCCCTTACTAATCAAGAACCTATCTATTCTGTTAATCGTCAGGATTTCCACTCAAATCTCAGAAATGAAAAATCAGTATCAAACTCACTGCATCACCCAGTCATTCCCAAAGAAGTGTTCATGACATATTTAATACTTGGGAGAACATCCTGTCATTATATTTCTTGCTAAGCAAAGTGGTGAAAGGTTAATGGGGGTAGGCAGGAAGTGGTGATCAGATTAGCCATAATCTTATTGAGTGATGGAGCAGGATTGAGGGGCAGTCTGGCCACCTCTTGCTCCTAATTTTCATTCACATAATCTCAAAAACATAAACAGTAAAAGAAAGCTGAATGAATGAAGCGGTATCAGATGAATGTGCACCTCAGAATTGGCCAAGTGGCATTGTTGCTGATTTGTTAATCCAGAAATCCAATGAACCGTCTGGGGACTCAGATTCAAATTCCACCAGGACAGATGATGGAATTTGAATTCAATAAAAATCTGGAATTAAGGATCATGTCTAATGGTAATCATGAAACTATTGTTAATTCTGAGGGAACAAAAAAAAATCTGGTTCACTGAAGCCGTTGAGGGAAGAAGTGCTGCCCTTTCTTGATCTGGCCTACGTAGGATTCCAAATCCACAGAAATATCGCTGAATCTTAATTGCCCTCTGGGCAATTAGGGATAAGCAATAAATACTGGCCTGACCAGCGATGCCCACAAGCTGTGAATAAATTTTAAAAAAAAAAACCCACGTAATGGCCTTTTGATTTCAGTTCACAAATTTTGGGGATGCGTTAAAAATGCAAAGTGTTTCTTTGTCGAAAAATGAGGGACAACTGTTTTGTTATATTCTTGTGACATCTGGGCTTTAAAAGAGAAAGAAAAAAACGCATCTTTACAATTAAATGTTTCATTGAAATGGAAGGGGTATTGTTAAATTGCATTAATCTTATCCAGTGAGTGCATTAGATGTAAAAGTTAAAATGCATCAACTATAACAACACTGTTTATTTCATTAATGTCTATTCTTAGCTGCATGACTGCTTGTGCTTTTGTGCCCCCCTTTGCACAGTGTATCCTAACCATTGCTTCTTCATGTGCTCTTCTCCATTCGCCATACATCAGTTGTCGCTGCAGATTTGCATTCAGCCTGTCAAAATAAAGGGGAAGCAGACGAACACTCTGGCGATATGCTGAAGGGGATAGAGATGGCCTGCGCCGAGGCCACATAGGAAGAAGCCTGTCAGAAGCAGATGCAGCAGTAGTGAATGGATGCTCATGAGCTTTTGATGTTTGTTTTAGGTATAAGCAAAACTTGGTGTTGCGCTGGGAGAACTCAGGTAAAGACAGACTGTCCAAGCTAAGACTGTGTTGCAAAGATGGCCAACGGGCTGGCTGCAGACAGACACAAAGCAGATTAAAGCAGAAAAGCAGCATGAATCAGTTTAACAAAAATGTGAGACTCTAACAAATGACAAATAAACATGCAAACCAAAATTGAAGCCAATGCTGCATGTCAAACATGGAAAATGGAGCTCAATTTCATAGTACAATTTAAATAAAGGCTGTGTTCCACAAATAAAATTTACAACCACAAGCATCAACCATTTCTAGAAGAGAAAGGATTTAATGTGCTACCTTTTAATAATAAAACAAATATTTCCTAAATACACTACAAATAAATCACAAATATAATAAAAGGTATGACCATTTGTATACAAAATATACAGCTTGCAGAAAAACAATGTGGAATTGTACCCCCTCCTGTCAATGTTCTTCCAACCGAAGTGCATCCTCACACTTCTCTGCATTGAACCTCATCTGCCACCTGTCTACCCACTCCTCCAACTCACCAATGTTCTTTGGGAGTTCCACACTGTCCTTCTCACAACTTACAATTCTTTCAAGTTTTGTATTTTCTGAAAAGTTTGAAATGGCCCCATGTATATCAAGATCCAGATCATTAATGTATATCATAGTATGAACCTACATTAAGTAACCGAGTGTATTAAAACAGAGAATAGGTAGATTCTTGATTATTAAGGGGATGAAGAGTTATTGGGGGAAGGAAAGAGAATGGCTGTTGAGGAACATATCAGCCATAATCAAATGGGAAAGCAGATTTGGTGCGCTGAATGGCCTAACTCTGCTTCTACATCTTATGGTCTTTCAGTTAAATTAGCTTTGACAAATAAAAACCTTCTTTGTATCTTCACACACACTGGTCAGTTTGGATTTGTGATTTTAAATAATCACTTTGGAAATGCCAGGCAATATAAATTAATTTAAAGACTAAGTTGTGTCTTTATAGAAGTATCTCAAAATTGCAGTAGACAGTCTAGTTTATTTGCTTTGAACTGAGTTCATTAATAGTTAGCACATACTTGATAAAACACTGCAGGAACAATCCATACCATTTCAGCATGGATTTCCAAAGTGGAAATCATGTTTAACTAATTTACTGAAGACACAAAGCAGATTTACTAAAGTTATTTTTGAAGAGGCAGTTAGAAAGCTGAATGAAAGCTGTTGATGTAGTATACATGGATTAAGGTTTAGACACAGTCCCATACAACATACTTGAGGGGAAGTTTAAGTCACATTATAAGAGGGCTGAAAAATTGTTTGAGTGATAGGAAACCGACAGTAATAGCCAATTGATATTTTTCAGGCTGGAGGAAAATTTGGAGTGGAGTTCTTCAGGGATCAATATTGGAACCCTTGCTCTTCCTGATATACATTAATGATATGGATCTTGATGAACAAGGGACTATTTGAAAGTCTTCAGATGATACAAAACTTGAAAGAATTGTGAGAAGGACAGCGCAGACCTCCCAAAGAACATTGGTGAGTTGGAGGAGTGGATAGACAGGTGGCAGATGAGGTTCAATGCAGAGAATTGTAAGATGATGCATTTTCATTACAAGAACATTGAAAGACAATATAAAGTAGGGGCTCTCAGCTTTACTAATAGGTGCATGTCATCAGCTGTTAAGTCCCAAGTTCTAGGATTGTTTTTTTTGCCCCCCAATTGCCTCTGCACATCTCTATTTCTGTCCTGTTTTAATGAAGTTGCTTAAGACTAATCCACTGAACCAACCATTTTATTATTTGTTGTAATATTTCCCTTCTGTGACTCAATGTCACATTTTGTTTGGGAGGTTTTAATAGTTTAGAGGTGCTCTATAAATACAGGTTGTTGCTGCTATTGAGTTCATAAAAGCAAAACTACCTAAATATAAAATGAAACTTTGGAGATAAGTCATTTGGGATTTTCCTACCAATGACAGTCAAGCCTGAAAATAAATACTTTAAGGCATTCTCCCACTAGTGCTAAATAAAATATAATTCCAACTATTGTGTTACTGTACTTAGATGAACATCACCAGTTTTTAAAAAAATTACATTTGTAGCAAACATTCAAGTTATTTAATATCTTAGTATAACCTAAAGCGATTCAAGTTGTCACTATCCCAAGCATTGAATTGAACAAACACCAAAAGATCAGCATGATATGAATATTAGATGGTTTTAAATAGTACAGAAAACTAGGTGTATTGGATATTCACGATACCTTTGGAGGGGCTTCATCTGATCCTCCTGAATCCCAGGAAACTGTGATTTGCCTTCTCTGCTCCATTCTTACTCTTTCTTCCTGTTGCACTTTCTCTTCTTCCAATATTGTACTGAAAGAAAGAAAATAATGCTTAGTTTATCTTCAAGAAAACAAAGTGAACTGACTAATAACTGGGAATAAAGGACCAGGAATAGGTCAACTCACTCAGCCTGCTCCACCATTTAATACGGATCGAATACTTCAATTTCTTTTACCCACACAATGCCATAACACTTTACGCCACTGGTAATCAAATATCCATCAACCTCCACTTCAAACTTACTCACGGGGGTGAACTTCCACAGCCCTCTGGGGTAAAGAATTCCGAAGATTCACCACCGTCTGAATAAAATAAAATTCTCACCTCAGTCCTAAATGGCACCTCCCTTATTTTAACTTGTGTCTACCAATTATAGACTCTCCTACTAGGGGAAACATCTTATCTGCATCCAACTTGTTTATCCCTTGAAATATTTTGTAGGGTTCAAGAAGATCATCCCTCAATCCTGCTATTTTAGAAACAAGTCTGGTGAACCTCAGTGCACTCCCACTATGGTAGTATTTTTTCTGTGATTGGGAGACTAAGCCTGAACCACTGCACTCCAGGTGTTGACTAACCAAGCTCCTTCACAATTGAAGAAAAACCTCACTACTCCTGTGCTCAGACTCTCATGGTAAAGGCTAACATTCTGTTAACTTTCCTAATAGCATGGTGCACCTGCATGTTAACCTTCAGTTACTTATTGGCAGACACTTAAGTTACTTTGAATGTCTATGCTTTCCAATTTCTCGCCACTTGAGAAATACTTTGCAATCTGCTCTTCCTACTACTATGGATAAACTCACATTTTTCCACATTATATTCCATTTGTCATGTTCCTGCACAATCACTAACCCTACTCAAAACCTCTGGAAAACATTTTGCATCTTCCTCACAAGACACATTGCAGCTTAGCTTTGTGTCAAATGCATAACTGAGCAAATTTCATGACAACTTACAAAGTGAGGTAAGAGTGACCATCCCTGGCATCAGATCATCATTTAGTATGTGGCAACAAGGATCTTTAACAAAAGTTGATGGGAATTAGGAGGAAATCCCTCAATTGATTGGAGTCATTGAATGGTTTTAATTGTTGGAAGGTAATCATCTCAATCCCAGGATACTGATGCTAGTGCTGCTCAGGGTAGCTATTTTCTAATCAACCTTTTCAGAGTAATTATTTCACACCTTTGGAATGTCCTACACCAATAATCTTTAACTACTTCATCAATGACCATACCACCTCTCTGAACACTGCACAATGTTCAGCACCAATTGTGAGTCCTTAGACAATGAAGCAGTTTGTGTCCATATGTAAAAAGACCTAGACAATATCCAAACTTGGACTGATTTGTAACAAATAATATTTGCACATGAAGTGCTAGGCAATGACCATTTTTAAAAAGAAAGAATCTACCTATCTCCTCTTCACAGTTAATCATTGAACACTGCACTAACAACATCCTGGAGGGTACCAATATTATAACTGATCTGTTCTTTCTAACTTTTCCTCTATAACTAACTAACGTTAATATTAAAAATTTATTGGAAAAGACTAGAAATCAAGGTAAGATTCAGTCTGGCATCCCATGACTGGGAAACCTTGGGGACAACAGAAATCAGCACACATCAGAATTGATCACTGATCGGTCACCCCCATGCTGCAGAAAGCCAACCAAAGCTAAGAGGGAGTTTAACACTATGACCTCACAACATGTACAAAAACAACCAGTTAAAATCTGCAGGGAACGATGAGGGGGCAGAGTTGTAAAGCCCAACATGGCGCCTCTGTGTGGTTAGTTAATGGCTCGGGTTTGAGCAGTGAGGTTCGAGAAAGGATTGTTCCCAGAGGTGAGACACACCACGAATGACCACTTGGTAGCGATCCACAGGAACCCCTGGTCCTGCAGACACAAGAAGCGACTGGAAAGAGAAATGGAATGTCTTTGTATATTGTGAGGGTAATGGAAACAGAATTAACGTTTTGAGTCTGGTGTGACAAAGGTTTGACCAAGTATCATATTGGACTCAAAACGTTAACTTTGTTTCTCTCTCCACAGACGCTATTCCCCAAGCATGTTTATTTCAGATTTCCAGTAGTTTGCTTTCGTTAGCATATGTTGAGATGTCTTTTATCCATTTAAGCACTTGTATGAATAGCAACTTTTTAACTTTTGACTCTTTTACTCAGAATACAACCTTAACTGCAATGACTGTTTATTCTTCGAGAACGTTGTGCTGGAAAAGCACAGCATGTCAGGCAGCATCCGAGAAGCAGGAAAATTGAAGTTTCAGGCAAAAACTCTTCATCAGGATTATCAGGACCTGGGGATTTATCCACATTCAATTCTATCAATTTTCTCAACACCATTTCTCTACAAATATTGATCTCTCAGTTCTTCCCTCTCACTAAATCTTGCATTGTCCAACATTTCTGGTATCTGATTTGTGTCCTTTTTTGTGAAGACAGAATCAAAGTATGTGTTCAGTTGCTCAGTCATTTTTTTGTCCCCTGTTATACATTCTCCAGTTTTTGTCTGTAGGCGACCTACATTTCTAATGAACACTTTCCTGATGAAGGGCTTTGCCCGAAACGTCAATTTTCCTGCTCCTCGGATGCTGCTTGACCTGCTGTGCTTTTCCGGCACCACACTCTTGACTCTGATCTCCAGCATCTGCAGTCCTCACTTCCGCTAACTGTTCATTCCTGTCTGGCACAAAAGCAAAATTGGTAAGAGGGCCAATCCATGGCTTACAAAGGAAATTAGAGATAGTATTCAATCCAAGGTAATGTACAGATTGGCTAATAAAAATAATAGGTATGAGAACTTAGAATTCAGCAAAAAAGGACCAAGCGATTGATTAAAGAGGGAAAAGTACAGTACAAATGTAAGCTTGCAGGGAACATAAAGACTGACACTAAGAGTTTCTTTAGGTACATGAAACGAAAGAGATTGGTGAAGACAAATGTAGGTCTCCTACGGACAGAAATGGGAGAATGTATAACAGAACAAAAAAAAGGATGAGTAAATGAATACATACTTTGGTACAGCCTTCACAGAAAAAGAACATAAATCAGGTACGAGAAATGTTGGACAATGTAAGATTTAGTGAAAGGGAAGAACTGAGAGAGATCAATATTTGTAGAGAAATGGTACTACGAATATTAATAGAATTGAAGGTGGATAAATCCCCAGGTCCTAATAACCTACATCCCAGAATACTTAAGGAAGTGGCTCTAGAAATAGTGGATGCATTGGTGATCATCTTCCAGGATTCTACAGGTTCTGGAGCAATCCCTGCAGATTTGACAGTAGCTATTGTCACTCCAATATACAAAAAGGGAGGTAGAGAGAAGCCAACGAATTATAGACAGTCAGTCTAATATTGGTAGAAAATTCTCAAATCCATTATTAAGGACTTTAGAGTGGAGTATTTACAAAGTGGTGGCAGGATCAGACACAGTCAGGGTGGATTTATGAAGGGGAAATCATGCTTGACAAATCTGTTTTAATTCCATGAAGATATAACTAGTAGAGTAGTCAAGGGGGAGCCAGTTGGTGCAGTTTATTTGGACTTTCAGAAAGTGTTTGACAAAGTCCTACATAAGAGATTAATTTGCAAGATTAAAGCATATGGGACTGGGGCAAGTATATTGAGATGGGACAGAAAATTGTTCAGCAGAGAGGAAACACACAGTAGGAATTAATGGGCCCTTTTCAAATTGGCAGGCAGCAACTAGTGGGTGCCACAGAGATCGGTGCTGGGATCCCAGCTATTAACAATATATATTAATAATTTGGACGAGGGAACAAAATGTAACATCCTGAAGTTTGCAGATAATATCAAGTTGGGTGGGAGTGTGAATTATGATGAGGATGCAGAGATCCTTCAGCATGATCTGGACAGTAAGGGGATTGGGCAAATCAATGGCAAATGCAGTATAGTATGGATAAATGTGAGCTTATTCACTTGGAAACAAAAATAGGAAGTCAGATTACTACCTGAATGGCTGTAAATTGGAAGAGGGGAGTGTGCAGTGAAACCTGGGTGTCCTTGTGCACCAGTTACTGAAGGGCAGCAGGTGGTAAAGAAGACAATAGTATGTTCACCTTCATTGTGAGAGGTTTTGAGTACAGGAGCAGGGATGCATTGTTGCAGTTATATCGGGCCTTGTTGAGGCAGTTTAGGTCTCCATTTCTGAGGAAGGATGCTCTTGCTCTCAAGGGAGTGCAGCGAAGGTTTACCAGACTGATTCTGGGGATGGTGGGACTGACGTATGAGTTATGGCTGTTTTTGCTGGAGTTCAGATAAAGAGTGGGGGGGGGAGGGGGAGGGAATCTCAGAGACTTATAAAATTCTAACAGGACTAGATAGGGTGGATGCAGGGAGGATGTCCCTGATGGTGGGTGTGTCCAGAACCAGGGGTCACAGTCTGAGTATTCAGGGTAGACCATTTAGGATGGAGATGAGGAGACATTACTTCACCCAAAGAGTGGCAAGTCTGTTGAATTCATTACCACACAAAGTAGTTGATACCAAAACATTGAATGGTTTCAAGAGGTGGCTAGATATAGCACTTGGGATGAATGGGGTCAAAGGTTATGGGGAGAAAGCAGGATTAGGCTATTGAGTTGGATGATCAGCCATGATTGTGATGAATGGCGGAGCAGGCTCAAAAGGCTGAATGGCCTCCTTCTATTCCTATCTTCTTTGTTTCTATGTAATAATTTTCTCCGTAATAAATAACGAGTGATTTACATGACCTGCATTATTTTGGGCTGATATTATGATAAAATTTATTATGCAAAGTCTTTATACACAAAATACCATATCTTAAGCTGTAAGTGTTACAACATAAGAGTAATCAGTTAATTGCAAAAACGGCCCACACAGATTTTCTAACTTCATCTAAGCTGTGGCATGAGATTTAGAGCAAAATCTTTCGTTGGTGCAACATCCCTATTACTTTAGAGTTAAAATAACTCATAACAGAAAAAGAACTCCTCGCCAACACTACACGAAAACAATGATTCTGCTAGACCAGACTTTGAGAGCTTCAAATGGATATTCCATACAACTTTAAAATAAAAACTTTTAAAATATGTTCACATTGATATTGAATAGGTCAGAGTGCATTTTATAATCAATATATTAGCTGGCCTGAGGAGAGGGAACTCAAAAATTCAGCATCGGAAAGGACCACCTTGTGTATTCATCATGTACAAAGGAATCTCAGATTCTTTTGATGAAAATAAGTATTGGAAATGTTCAAGCTTTTGAGATTAATTAACTCATAGTCATGTGATATCCTGATAACCTCCCATTCATTCAATAAATCAGGACATGCCAAGTTGACTGCTCATTTCAAGCATTTTAGGTCTTTTCTCACAAAGGCTGGGTCCAGTTCACATAGGACTTAAGCACGCATTAGAGAGCTGTCTCTTGTCTTGTTGCCTTAATGGCTGATTTTCTTCCTTGATAACGAAGTCATTGATTGCAAAAGCCTTCATGATTTAGTTAGCCTCATCTATTCATAGCATTCATTCTGTCTACTGATTCAATTTTCAGGACACATTTATGTTAATTTGATAGGCTGATTATTCAACTATCCAAATTACAAGTGATAAACAGAACTCAAGACAACCGGTTACAAATGGAGTTTACCCAAAACTACACACTTACATAACATTCTCTAATGCTTACTGGAAATCTAAAATGACAATCACCTTACCAAGAAATATGCAATTACAATAAATGCTAAATGTCAAAGAAGCATTGTATTTATCTCACAGGAAATTAGTTACCAAAACATGCATCTGCACACAAGGAATTGGGATTTACTTTGCTATTCAAAAAAGGCTGAAACATGCATATATCAATTTCAAAATTTTCAACCATGTTTCATTACAGCCCATTCTTTGATCTGAATTAAAATGAGTGATGGTGAAGTTTTTCTTTAATGTTGTGGCGACACATTGCGTGTGCAGCAAATGAGTTACACAGCATTTGAACAAGAAATGGCTTTAGGATTACCAGAGTTCCACAATACATCAACATATGTACCTGTAATATTATACAACAAGTGAAACATTTAAATTGGTTTGTAGTAATATTTAATTTTAGTATCAAATTCAATGCAAATTTATTTTAAGTTAAAAATTACACAACACCAAGTTATAGCCCAACAGGTTTATTTGGAAGCACTAGCTTTTGTTGTTGTGTGAGTTTTAACTTTGTACACCCCAGTCCAACACCGGCATCTCCAAATCAATTTATTTTAATACATTAATGTGAAAAATGTCAAGATATTTAAATGCAAGTTAGCATTTCCATCAATGCAGTTTTTTTCCCCCAAAAGCAGTTACTTTCTGAGATAATTCGACCGCCCACCAGTTCTTTGTGAAACTTATTCTCCAATGAGGGTATCATAACCAAGTTTGAGCATGTCACAGTTGCACAATCATTTTTCAAGCATTAGTAACGAGCCAACAACCAATAGCGGGAACATTAGCTGATCCTATTCCCCTCTTCCAGCACTAAGGCAATAAGGCCAACATGAACACATAGAATCAATTACATCTTATTCTGGATAACTTCTGAGAATGTTCCTCGTCTCTATGACTCAGAACCACAGCATGTGCCACCAAGGCCAGGGAGATGGGTGTGCAGGTGGAGCCATATCCTGGGAACCGTGCATATGGGGACCACGTTTCAGGCAGCACTGCCCCTTAGGATTTTGGGTTCATCTTAATTGTAAGGCCCAAGTCAATTATTAGCTATAGAGTCAAGGATACATACAGTTTGGAAACAGGCCCTTCAGCCCAACTTGTTCATGCTGACCAGGTTTCCTAAACTGAACTAGTCCAATTTGCTTGTGTTTAGCCTGTGTCCCTATAAGTGTTCCCTATTTGTGTTCCTGCCCAAATGTCTTTTAAATATTGTAATTATACGCACCTCTGCCACTTCCATCTGGCAGCTCATTCCATATACGCACCATTCTCTGTGAAAATGTCAACAGTGCAAATCTCAGAATATTCTAGTTTTGAAAAATAATTGGAATTTAGAAGAATGAGAAGCGATTTCATTGAAACAATTAATCTCAGACTGTCTAAACTGCCCATGCCTAGTTTTTAGTCAGTTTCTTTAAAAGTAATATTCATTCAAACTGTATTCTTGTTCATTCTTTGCCAATCACTTTGAAAAATCACCAATCTTCGTATCAGTTTGTTTGCATCAACTTGCTAATTTTATTACATGGCACCAGCAGATTAATTTGTGTGTCTGCTTGGACTATGTAGCGTCATCCGTAGTAATTAGTATCATTTCAAATGTGCCAATTATACATCTAAGCTTTCTCTTTAACCTACTATCAATAGCATTTAATGGAAAGCATCATGTGTGACTCCACAAGTTATTGATGCCCGAAACAAATTAATTTCAAAATAACTGTATAAATGAATATACATGGGTCTGTTACGTTTCTTAAATTACAAACCAAACCATTTTCAAGTCTTTGAGTAAAAGCCTTTTCACTCACATTTATTAGCCTCAGTTTACATTAGCTTGAGCCATAAAAATAGCCATTAAATCCATGATCTCAATTTTGACTTGGTCCATATGGCTATTCTTCATCAAAGTTTTACAACTAACCATAATTAAATAGAATATAATTTAGCTCTGCACTTGCTTCATCAAGTCAAAATGATTAAAAACTAATTCAATCCTGCACCCGTTTGCTGCAGTAGCCTCAAATGTGCTCCCAATAAAACAGTGGACAATTTCTGGTGCTCAAGATCTGCTTGTCCTGGAGTGAGTGCCCAGGTGCATGGGGCCATTTGGCTTGACAATAAGGGTATATTTGGGATGATGTATCTATCTTTGCTTTAAGCCACATTATCATCCTTTCCATTTTGCTTTTAAAGGACTCTCCTTCAAGGACAGTTGAAACACATTCATCTAAAGTTTGTAGCAGCTGCGATTAAGTCTCAAGTGTTTACGCATTGTCCGCCTCCACCCCTACCCCCCCACCACACACAGTGAGATGGTCTAACATTGCAAACCCAGGCATTATATGGTTCAATTCACAGTCTGTGCAGTCAGACTTACTGAGATGACATGATGGACTCCGAGGGAACAAGTTGGCAGCAAAAGCAACAGCAGCTGCTTGCATAGCCACCAGAAATCCACAATCTGACATGAGACTTTATGGTAGAAAATAGGGAAATGGCAGAGATTAATAAGTACTTTATGTCTGTGCTTACAGAGGAAGACGCAAAGAGTGTCCTTGAAATAATCAATATCCAAGGATCTACTGAATTTGTAGAACTGAAATAATTATTAGCGAAATAATAGAACTGGAGAAACTAATAAGACCGAAAGTTGGGAAATCTGTGGGTCTTGAAGACTTTCACCCTAGACTTTTGGAAAAGATGGCTACATAGATGTGAATGTACTGGTGATCATCCTTTTAAAATTCTAAAAGTTCTGCAATCGTGCCTTAGATTGGAAAATTGGAGGAAATCAAGTAATTACAATCCTTATAGCCTGACATCAGCAGTTTGCAAATGTTACAATCTATTATAAAGAATATGTCAACTAGATATTCATTGCTAGAAATAATAGAAATAACATTTGCCTATTTTTAGCAAGAAAAGGAAGTTTCTAGGAGAACTGGCACCAGGAAAGTGTGTTCTGGAGTTAAGTTTCCAGGTCAGGACAAGTAAAGACCAGAAATAAATCCTTGGGGGCTAAGAATCATTTTACACTGTTTCTGAGAAGTCGGAATGCCTATTTAAAGAACAATATTACATATAGCTGATAAGGTTTCTTATGCTTGTGTTAGAAATTCTGTTCTGCAAGTTAAAATATGTTATCCATAAAATTAATGTTTAGTCAACCATGCCTTTAGTCTGTTTGATACAGGAAACATCATAAAATGTTATATCGCGTCATATCAGCCATTTAACTATTAATGGTAAGGCTGCAATTTAAAAAAAAACTTATTGGAGCTTTACGAGGATCAGAACAGTGCGACCATTTTCTCCATTTACACCCTCTCGAAAACTTTTAGTATCTTAAAGAACTCCATCAGATCAATTATTCAATGTCTTTTTTTTTCCCTGAAGAAAGCTGTACAGCCTCTATTAGTCTTTTCTGATTAGTGAACCTTGTCAGTCAGTTCTGGTAACATTCTGATAAATCTAATTTGCCATTCTCCATTGCCTCTAGAGCCTTTGTATAATATGAAAATCATAAAAGTATTATAAGCATGGCATTACCAAGGTTCAATATCTCTATTTTTCAATTCAATCAATTTAGGAATGAATTCCTAGTACTTGGTTTAATATTTTAATGGCCATATTAATTTAAATCACAAATGTGTGATTTGTGAAACATACCTTATGATCCTTTTGCTCTATTACACAATTTATATTCCTTCTTATTCAAGCATCATGTGACCTCCATTCCAACAAAACACACCATCTCACAACACTGAAATTAATTTGCCAATAGGCCCATTTGCCTTTATTTTGTTGCATTCTTCCTTTGTGTTGTCGAAATATCACCACCCCCGCTCCCCCTTCCACCACCACTCTAATTTTGGTGTTATATGCATTGAAACTAATAGCAAGAGTAGGCTATTCAGTTCTTTAAGGAGGAGAAAGTGAGGACTGCAGATGCTGGAGACCAGAGTTGAAAAATGTGGTGCTGGAAAAACACAGCAGGCCAGGCAACATCCGAGGAGCAGGAGAATCGACGTTTCGGGCATAAGAGGAAGGCCTCCTAAAGAAGGGCTTATGCCCGAAACGTCGTATTCAGTTCTTTAAGCCTACTTTGCCATTTAATATGATCATGGCTAATCCTCGATCTCAATGCAATATTCATGCTTTCTCACCAAATCATTTGATGCCTTTAATATCTAAACATTTATCAATCTCTTTCTTGAATACATTCAGTCATTGGTCTCTACAGTCTTCTGCAGTAGAGAATTCCACAGGTTCACTACTCTTCATGTGAAGAAAGGTTTCCTCACCTCAGTCCTAAACAGTTTACCCTATATTCTGAGACAGTGATCTCTGGTTCTAAACTCCCAACCTATTAGAACTTCATCCATTTCAACCAGACCCCCTCTCATCCTTCTAAACTTGATCGAATACAGGCATGGTCTCACCAACCTCTCCTCACAGGAAAGTTCTGTCACCCCCAGCATCAGCGCAGTGAACCCATGCTACACTCCCTCAATGCATGTACCTTCTGAGAGAAGGTGAGCAGAACTGCATACAATATTGCAGATGTGGACTCAGCAACGCCTGGTATAACTGCAGTAAGACATCCCTACTTCTAAATTCAAATCCTCTGGCAATGAAGGAAAACACACATTTGCCTCGTCAATTGCTTGTTGCGCCTGTCTACTTTCATGGATTCTTTCTGAAGGACGGTTATATCTTACTTGAAATGTTAACTCTGTTTCTGTCTCCATACATGCCGCCTGAGCTGCTGGGTTTCTCTAGCGCTTTCTGTTTTTATTTGTTTATTTGTCAATAGTGGCTGGTTTGTTCTTGTTTCATTTTTAGAGGAACACTTTTCTCTGGAACTCTACCATTTCCATTTAAAATGATTACCATTTTAAATATATCACTGTTCTTTCTCTTTTTCTGCCAGTGTTCTCCACCATTTTCCTTCCCTAGGTTCACTCTCAATTCCCCAAGATTAACTTTTTGTCAAATTTCCTACTTTCATCTTTGTTTTATCTATGGAGTCATTAAGAGAGCTCTTTGCAGTTTTAATTTCACTCACAAGTATATAAACATGCTATTGTATGGCTGATAGCAATCTCATTTTTATGCTTAAATAAGAATGACAAATAATTTGTGAGAAAGTCATGCAGTTCTGTGTCACAGAAACTAAAAGTTAATACCTCTGGTTACATAACCAATAATTACAGGTAATTTCACAATCCATCAGTTTTATACTTTGGCTCATGCTCACTACCAGGCAAAGCACTGGGGCCTCACTTACAACAAATTATTCTGCATGCATTAGGAATAAATATGAAACAAAGAGTCACATTTGTTTCACTGAGTTCCTTCTTTCCAATGAGCCAAGTAGAGGTTGCACTTTAAAATAATTGGCCAATTTATTTGGCCTGACATACAATCTTGAGATTTGACCAAACTGTGCTCAATATAGCCTTGGCCTTTAAGGTCAATGCTCAGTTCGTCCCTAATGACAAGCAGTCCAAATACACAAATGAAAATTAACTTAGCGGCTAGTGTATGAGAGAATTTCCAGCATTGATTGGCACTTGCTTACACATTCTCAGTCTTGCCTTGAGAGTGAAGCAAAGTTGGTGGCAGACTGGACATGGTGGTCTAGTAGTCACAGCGAAGACACAGTAACTCAAAACTTGGACTAATGATCCAGTAACACAGTTCAAACCCCACCATGGCAGCTGGGGGAATTTAAATTCCGTTAACTAGTTAAAGCATATTTTACTTATTTAAAGGAGGATAAGCAATGGCAAGCAGAAGATTGCTAGATTTTCTTAAACACTCATCTGGTTAACTAATGGCCTTGAGGAAAGGAAATCTGTTGCACAAACTTAATCAGGCCATATGTGACCACAGTCAGTCAACAGCCCTCTGGAATGATTTAGCAAACCAATAAGGCTGTTCACCAGCTAGTCCAGGCAGTTTGGGATGGGTAATACATGCTAGCTATTCTATTGATGCTCAGAGCCCACTTAAAAAAATTAAGGTCTGAAGCATTATTAATTAATAGTTTTATAAAAACATGTGTTGTGTATGTGTTGTCTGAATTAACAAGGACACAAGTTATATTATGAATTGTACCATAAAATATTGAATTTTACCTAAACCTGAAACAATAGCAGGTGAAAGAGGATTAACGTGTCCATTATTTAAATCACTGGCCATCTAGAAAGGAAAATCAATTATATGAGACCTTTCATGGTCGCAGGACATCACAATCAGATGATGTAATTTTGATGTTTAGTCACTATTACAACATTAGACAAATTTTTTGAGGATGTAACTATGAAGTTGGACGAGGGAAATCCAGTAGATGTAGTGTACCTGGACTTTCAGAAAGCTTTTGATAAAGTCCCACATAGGAGGTTAGTGAGTAAAATTAGGGTGCATGGTATTGGGGGCAAAGTACTAGATTGGATTGAAAACTGGTTGGCTAATAGGAAACAAAGGGTAGTGATAAACGGCTCCATTTCGGAATGGCAGGCAGTGACCAGTGGGGTACCGCAGGGATCCGTGCTGGGACCGCAGCTTTTTATAATATATGTTAATGATATAGAAGATGGTATCAGCAATAACATTAGCAAATTTGCTGATGATACAAAGCTGGGTGGCAGGGTGAAAAGTGATGAGGATGTTAGGAGATTACAGGGTGACCTGGACAAGTTAGGTGAGATGGCAGATGCAGTTTAATGTGGATAAATGTATGGTTATCCACTTTGGTAGCAAGAGCAGGAAGGCAGACTACTACCTCAATGGAATCAATTTATGTAAAGGGGCAGTACAGAGAGATCTGGGTGTTCTTGTACACCAGTCAATGAAGGCAAGCATGCAGGTACAGCAGGTAGTGAAGAAGGTTAATAGCATGCTGGCCTTCATAACAAGAGGAATTGAGTATAGAAGCAAAGAGGTGCTTCTGCAGCTGTACAGGGCCCTGGTGAGACCACACCTGGAGTACTGTGTGCAGTTCTGGTCTCCAAATTTGAGAAAAGACATTCTGGCTATTGAGGGAGTGCAGCGTAGGTTCACGAGGTCACTTACTGGAATGGCGGGATTACCTTACACTGAAAGACTGAAGTGACTGGGCTTGTATACCCTTGAGTTTCGAAGATTGAGAGGGGATCTGATTGAGACGTATAAGATTATGAAAGGATTGGATACTCTGGCAGTAGGAAACATATTTCCACTGATGGGTGAGTGCCGAACCAGAGGACACAGCTTAAAAATACGGGGAAGACCATTTAGGACAGAGCTCAGGAGAAACTTCTTCACCCAGAGAGTGGTGGCTGTGTGGAATGCTCTGCCCCAGAGGGCAGTGGAGGCCCAATCTCTGGATTCATTTAAGAAGGAGTTGGATAGAGCTCTCAAAGATAGTGGAATCAAGGGTTATGGAGATAAGGCAGGAACAGGATACTGATTAGGAATGATCAGCCATGATTATATTGAATGGCGGTGCAGGCTCGAAGGGCTGAATGGCCTACTCCAGCACCTATTGTCTATTGTCGATTATCTAAACTTGATGGAGTTAGAAGGATGAGGGGGGAATCTAATTGAAACACACAGCATACTGAATGACCTGGACAGAGTAGGTGTAAGAAAGCTGTCTCCATTGGTTGGAGAGACTAGGACCCAAGGGCACAGCCTTAGACTAAAGGAAAGAATTTTTAGAATTAAGATAAGGAGAAACTTCTTCAGCCAGAGAGTGGTGAATCTATGGAATTCATTGCCATAGAAGGCTGCGGAGGCCAGGTCACTGAATACATTTAAGGCTGAGATAGATAGATTCTTATGTATCAAGGGAATTAAGGGTTACAGGGAGAAAGTGGGCGAATGGCATTGCAAAACATATCTGCCATGATTGAATGGAGGAACAGACCCAATGGGCTGAATGGCCTAATTTCTGCTCCTATATTTTATGGTCAATTAATAGTTAAGCTCATTGTCTACTGGAGGGCTGGAGGGATGAATGTCAGTCAGGCTATCATAAACCTTGCTCTTTAAATAACACTGTGGGATTTTCCAGGACACTTGACAGCAAAGACAGAGCCTGGATTTAACATCTTATCTAAATATCCAATTTATATCTGAACATTAACACCTCAACTATTTGCAGTGTAGACAGGTGTTACAAGATATTGTAATTCCCTGTAATTCTGTACCATGCTACTGTTTGGTTTGATTTGATATATTGTCATCACATGTACCTAAGTACATGTGAAAAATGGACAGATCATAGCAAACAAGAACATACAGATCATAGGGTGTTTAGAAAGACTGACGCATACAGATTACAATTGCACAGGAGGTGTACAAAGCAAGATCAACATGATTTGAAGTTAGAGACTCCATTCATTGCTCTAATAATAGCAGGGAAGAAGCTATTCTTGAACCTGCTGGTGTGTGTGTTCAAGTTTCTGTACCTTCTGCCTCACAAAGGAGGGAGTAGGAGAATCTTACCGGGGGGGGGGGGGTTTGATGGTGGTGGCAAGGAGTATAAATGGAGTCCATGGATGAGGTTGGTGTCCGTGATGGCCTGGACTGTGTACACAACCTTCTGTAGTTTCTTATGCTCGTGGACAGAGCAGTTGCTGTACGAGGCCACTAAACACTGGGATAGTATGCTTTCGATGATGCATCTGTAAAAGCTGGTGAGGGTCCTTATGACATGCTGAATGTCCTAAGCCACCTGAAGAAGAGGCATTATTGTGCCCTCTTTACCGCCGTATGTACATGGGAAGTCCAGGGCAGGTTGTCAGCTATCATCACTCAGACGAACTTGACACTCTCGACCTTCTTCACTTCAGCTCTGAAATAACTGTCGGAGGCTGGTGTCACATCAACAAGTGACCCTTCATTTACTTGTGCACAGTACACTGGTGAGTCATTCCCGAGGAGATTCTAAATCTCTAGTTAATATTGGTCAGCCAGGACTTTCCTGACTGGCCCAGGTTAACAAATCCAATCAAGGAACACGTGGTTAATGAGGTCCACCAATTCCTATCACTACAGCTCTGTTGATGTAGTTGAGGGTGTGTCCTCCTCCTTTCTTCCTGAAGTCAATGTTTTGCCAGCATTGAGAGGGAGGTTGTTATCATTGCATCACGACACCAAGCCTTCTATCTCCTGAAGTTGAGATCAGTTTTTCATTTGTGTGATAACAGCCCAAGCTTTAATTGATCAGAATGGGAAAGATGCTTCTAAACTGCAGGACAATGAGTCGTTTCACATTTACTTTGATGATGGAGAATATGGAGCATCTGAACTCATTTAACAAAAAACTGCAGGAATGCAAACAGGAAGTGACAGTACACCATGGCACTATTTCAGCCTTTAAGTTTAAGCTCAAATTGTGGATGAAACAACATTCCCACACACATTTCTCACCTTAAGATCGATGGGAGTCACTGCCAGTGCATTAATGGGAAAAGACACATTTGTACAATGTTCACGCTCATGGGAAAAGGGCAGAAAAGTGGACTTGAGGAGTGTTAGATCAGCCATGTTCCTATTGAATACAGGAGCTGCAGAGGGGCTGAACGACTCACTCTTGTTCCTTACAATCTTATGTTCAATTTTCTATCAAATAATGATAATTAAGTAAAATTGTTGAACTGAGAAATTCATTTCAAAACCAATTCAGAAACTATTAAAAAAACCTGCAATTTTGAGCATACCACATCAGTGTGTGCTTTCAAATCTGGCAGATGGACACACCATTGTTCTGCCATTCTCACATTCTGATCACTTAATCAACATGTTTTTCCACCAGCACTCTATACCTCACCACCCCCACACCACCACCATCCCCTAACCTACTGCATAAATGCTGTTCCCTCCACACCACTTCAGCTCCAATGAACAGTCACCTAGATATCTAAACGTTGGCTTGCTCTCTCTCTCTCTCTGTAAAGTATGCTGCCTGATATGCTGTGATCTCAGTTTGTTGTTTTCAGTACAGATTCCAGCATCTGCAGTAATTTGCTCCTATATCAGTGTGAGAGATATACTTCAGGGGCTTCAAATGGAAATTACTAATGAGCAGTGTAAAACATATGTTTTCTAATATTGGGCTGTCAGAATATTGGGGTATTGAGAATGAAAAGACCTGGTGCAGGTTGGGCAAGTAATCTTGGTACTGAGGAGACGTTATTGAAGCTTTTGTTTCCCATTGTCTCGTGTGACTGTTCTGTTGATAAAGAGGGTTTGGATTTACTGAGGCTGCACTAAATAGACCACCTTGTGTGAGGTGCTCCCAAGTGTCAGTGGTAGTGTTGAAACTGTTCAGTTAGATTTAAGGGTGCCCTTGAAGATCTAAACTCAGTTAAGTACTAGTAAGGTTTGTTTTTGTTGCTAATCAATTAACTTTTGGTGAATGTGATTGCAAAAGCAAGATAGTATATGGTGGGACTGTTCTAATATGTGTTAAACACCGGCAAATGTAAATGATCACAGAGTCATATACTACAGAAGATAGGCCCTTCTGCTTATCAAGTCTATACCCATTAATCCATACTAATGCCATTTTCCAGCCCTGGCCCATAGTCTTCAACGTTATGACATTTCAGTGCTCACTCAAGTACTGAGATTTCTTGTGTCTACTATCCTTCCAGACAGTGCATTCTAGATTCCAATCACCCACTAAATGAAAAAAACTTCTCAAATCCCCTTGTGCCCTTCACCTTAAAATTATGATCCCTTATTATTGAACTTTCAACAGAACTGCTGCTTTCTATCCACCCAGTCCATTTCCCTGACAAACCTGTACACCTCTATTGGGTTCCTCCTCAACCATTTCTGCTCCAAAGAAAATAACCTGAGCTTACCCAGTCTCTCTTCATATCTCAGATCCTTCATTCTAGGCAAAACCCTTCAGTTCAACCCCATCCTTCCTATAGTGCAGTGACAAGAACTGTACACAGAACTTCAGCTGTAGCCTATCCAAAGTCCTGTAAACCTTTAACATAACCTCACTGTTCTTACAAACTATTCCTTGACTGACAAGGGCAAGCGCTCGGACGCCATTAGCCATGCGGCTAGTGTAGCCACCATCCCCATGGTGACTGATGACATCACTTCCGCCCCCCCATCATAGCCACTTCCACAGCTACTTCCGCCCTTCACAATTCCTTGAATGCCTCATCTTCTGCCTCGGAACACTTCAAACCCAGGACATCAATGTGGACTCACCAGTTTCCTCATTTTCCCTTCCCCCACCTCACCCCAGTTCCAAACTTCCAACTCAGCACCGTCCCCATGACCTGTCCTACCGGCCTATCTTCTTTTCCACCTATCCATTCCACCCTCCTCTCTGACCTATCACCTTCATCCCACCCCCATCCAACCATTGTGCTCTTTGTTACCTTCCCTCACCCTTGTCCCTGACCTATCACCTTCATCCCCACCCCCAATCACCTATTATACTCTATGCTACTTTCTCTCCACCCCCACCCTCCTCTCATTTATCTCGCCACCCTTCAGGCACTCTCCCTGTAATCCTGATGAAGGGCTTTTGCCCAAAACGGCGATTTTTCTGCTCCTCGGATGCTGCCTGAACTGTTGTGCTTTTCCAGCACCACTCTACTCCAGAATCTGGTTTCCAGCATCTGCAGTCATTGTTTTAACCTACCTGACAAGGGCAAGTGTCTTCTTAATTACCTATTAACCTGCTGCCTTCAGGAATCTATGGACGAACACCCCAAGATCCCGCTGTTCTTCTAAGCTTTCTACTGTCCTGCCACATCATGGTGAAGGTCATAAACAAATGAACAGAAGCTTATTGACGATTTTTGACCTTTGAAGTGGAGGATTTTGTGTAGCATTCAATTTGAGTCAGTGAGAGGAGTCAACATGGAGAATAAAGCTAAAGGAGGAAAGGAGGGGTAAAGTTTGCAAAGACGAAGCAATGCAAGATAAGTAGAGACTAGTTATTCTGACCAAGATGAGTGATGACAAAACAGGGTAGATTTTGTGTAATCCTCTGAGTAATAATTTTCCAAGGCAACTTATGATACATAAAAATGTAGACAGACACAGGAAAATGTATTCAAAATAAATTGATTTAAAAAATTATTTAAAAAGGATTCACATTTTTTGATCATTGGAATCTCTTTTGGGGTAGAAGTGACCTGTACAAGGAGGATGGATTGCACCTAAATTGGAAGGGGACTAATATACTGGCAGGGAAATTTGCTAGAACTGCTTAAGAAGATTTAAACTAATAAGGTGGGGGGGGGGGGGGGGTAGGAGGTGGGACCCAGGGTGATAGTGAGGAAAGGGATCGATCTGAGACGGGTACAGCTGAGAACAGAAGTGAGTCAAACAGTCAGGGCAGGCAGGGACAAGGTAGGGCTAATAAACTAAACTGCATTTATTTCAATGCAAGGAGCCTAACAGGGAAGGCAGACGAACTCAGGGACTGGGATATCTTGGCAATTACAGAAACATGGCTCAGGGATGGGCAGGACTGGCAGCTTAACGTTCCAGGATACAAATGCTACAGGAAGGACAGAAAGGGAGGCAAGAGAGAAGGGGGAGTGGCATTTTTGATAAGGGATAGCATTACAGCTGTGCTGAGGGAGGATATTCCTGGAAATACATCCAGGAAAGTTATTTGAGTGGAACTGAGAAATAAGAAAGGGATGATCACCTTATTGGGATTGTATTAAAGACCCCAAATAGTCAGAGGGAAATTGAGAAACAAACTTGTAAGGAGATCTCAGCTATCTGTAAGAATAATAGGGTAGTTATGGTAGGGGATTTTAACTTTCCAAACAGCGACTGGGACTGCCATAGTGTTAAAGGTTTAGATGGAGAGGAATTTCTGAAGTGTGTACAAGACAGTTTTCTGATTCAGTATGTGGATGTACCTACTAGAGAAGGTGCAAAATTTGACCTACTCTTGGGTAATAAGGCAGGGCAGGTGACTGAGGTGTCAGTGAGGGAGCAGCTACCATAATTCTATTCATTTTAAAACAGTGACGGAAAAGGATAGACCAGATCTAAAAGTTGAAGTTCTAAATTGGAGAAAGGCCAATTTTGACAGTATTAGGCAAGAACATTTGAAAGCTGATTGGAGGCAGATGTTCGCAGGTAAAGGGACGGGTGGGAAATGGGAAGCCTTCAGAAATGAGATAACAAGAATCCAGGGAAAGTATATTCTTGTCAGGGTGAAAGGGAAGGCTGGTAGGTATAGGGAATGCTGGATGACTAAAGAAATTGAGGATTTGGTTAAGAAAAAACAAGGAAGCATATGAAGGTATAGATAAGATAGATCGAGTGAATCCTTAGAAGAGTATAAAGGAAGTAGGAGTATACTTAAGAGAGAAATCAGGAGGACAAAAAGGGGACATGAGATAGCTTTGGCAAATAGAATTAAGGAGAATCCAAAGGGATTTTACAAATATATTAAGGACAAAAGGGTAACTAGGGAGAGAATAGAGCCCCTCAAAGATCAGCGAGGCGGCCTTTGTGTGGAGCCACAGAAAATGGGGGAGATACTAAATGAATATTTTGCATCAGTATTTATTGTGGAAAAGGATATGGAAGATATAGACTGTAGGGAAATAGATGGTGACATTTTGCAAAATGTCCAGATTACAGAGGAGAAGTGCTGGATGTCTTGAAATGCATAAAGGTGGATAAATCCCCATGACCTGATCAGGTGTACCAGAGAACTCTGTGGGAAGCCAGAGAAGTGATTGCTGGGCCTCTTGCTGAGATATTTGTATCATTGATAGTCACAGGTGAGGTGCCAGAAGACTGGAGGTTGGCAAACGTGGTGCCACTGTTTAAGAAGGGCGGTAAAGACAAGCCAGGGAACTATAGACCGGTGAGCCTGACCTCAGTGATGGACAAGTTGTTGGAAGGAATCCTGAGGAATAGGATGTACATGTATTTGGAAAGGCAAGGACTGATTAGGGATAGTCAACATGGCTTTGTGCGTATGAAATCATGTCTCACAAACTTGACTAAGTTTTTTGATGAAGTAACAAAGAAGATTGATGAGGGCAGAGCAGTAGATGTGATCTATATGGACTTCAGTAAGGCGTTCGACAAGGTTCCCCGTGGGAGACTGATTAGCAAGGTTAGATCTCATGGAATACAGGGAGAACTAGCCATTTGGATACAGAACTGGCTCAAAGGTAGAAGACAGAGGATGGTGCTGGAGGGTTGTTTTTCAGACTGGAGGCCTGTGAGCAGTGGAGTGCCATAAGGATCGGTGCTGGGTCCTCTACTTTTTGTCATTTACATAAGAGGTACAGTTAATAAGTTTGCAGATGACACCAAAATTGGAGGTGTAGTGGACAGCGAAGAGGGTTACCTCAGATTACAACAGGTAGCACAGTGTTCCGCACTGTGGGCGGCACGGTGGCACAGTGGTCAGCACTGATGCCTCACAGCGCCAGAGACCCGGGTTCAATTCCCGCCTCAGGCGACTGACTGTGTGGAGTTTGCATGTTCTCCCCGTGTCTGCGTGAGTTTCCTCTGGGTGCTCCGGTTTCCTCCCACAGTCCAAAGATGTGCAGGTCAGGTGAATTGGCCATGCTAAATTGCCCATAGTGTTAGGTAAGGGGTAAATGTAGGGGTATGGTTGGGTTGCGCTTCGGCGGGGCGGTGTGGACTTGTTGGGCCGAAGAGCCTGTTTCCACACTGTAAGTAATCTAACAGGATCTGGATCAGATGGGCTGAGAAGTGGCAGATGGAGTTTAATTCAGATAAATGCGGAGTGCTGCATTTTGGGAAAGCAAATCTTAGTAAGACTTATACACTTAATGGTAAGGTCCTAGGGAGTTTTGCTGAACAGAGACACCTTGGAGTGCAGATTCATAGCTCCTTGAAAGTGGAGTCGCAGGTAGATAGGATAGTGAAGAAGGCGTTTGGTATGCTTTCCTTTATTGGTCAGAGTATTGAGTACACGAGTTGGGAGATCATGTTGCGGTTGTACATAACATTGGTTAGGCCACTGTTGGAATATTGCATGCAATTCTGGTCTCCTTCCTATCGGAAAGATGTTGTAAAACTTGAAAGGGTTCAGAAAAGATTTACAACAATGTTGCCAGGGTTGGAGGATTTGAGCTGCAGGGAGTGCCTGAACAGGCTGGGGCTGTTTTCCCTGGAGCGTCGGAGGCTGAGGGGTAACCTTATAGAGGTTTACAAAATTATGCGGGGCATGGATAGAGTAAATAGGAAAAGTCTTTTCCCTGGGGTCAGAGAGTCCAGAACTACAGGGCATAGGTTTAGGGTCAGAGGGGAAAGATATAAAAGAGACCTAAGGGGCATCTTTTTCACAGAGGGTGCTACATGTTTAGAACGAGCTGCCAGAGGAAGTGATAGAAGCTGGTACAATTGCAACATTTAAGAGCATTTGGACGGGTATAAACATAGGAAGGGTTTGGAGGGATATGGGCTGGGTGCTGGCAGGTGGGACTAGATTGGGTTGGGATATCTGGTTGGCATGGACGGGTTGGACCGAAGGGTCTGTTTCCATGCTGTACGTCTCTATGACTCTAAGACAAGGATAAGATGATTTCATATAATATAAAATAAAACTAATAAAGGGAATCATTCCTCTGTACAGAAATATGATAAATTACATTGTGGCTGTTAATTGACAGCTAAGTTCTAACATTTAAATTAGAATTTTAAAAATTAGATTTGCTTGAGGATACAAGTATACTTAAAATAGGGACTATTTTAATATGCATCATTTAACTTTGCCCACATGGAAACTACATAACAAAAATGGTACAAAAGAAACTGCAACTGAGATCTCCTTCAAATGGCAATGCTGTTTCTTTTCAATTTTACATTAGTAGACAAATGTACCAGTATTTTATATCCAATCTATTTAATTTAATTCCAACTTTGACGTATACCGAAATGCTTACTTGCTGGGATTCAGTCTAATATAATTAACTGGGAAAGTGTATTTGGTTGAAGTCGCACAGTTAATACGACCATAAGACCATATAGTAGATTCAAAGTAAGTATGTGTTGTGTTGTTATGATCCCAGCTGATGTTATTATCGGATTCCAAGTCAGATTCCGGAATAGATTTGACTTGACAGATTTTTTTTCATTTCATGAGAAAATTTCATTTCATTCACTGAAACACAACTATTCTGTGCCACAGATTTGGTTTCAACTAAAGTGGAAGTTCATTACACTAAATAAAAGAAGATAAAATAGACATTGTTAAAAATCACACAACACCAAGCGCTTCTCCGAAAGCTATTGCTTCCAAATAAACCTGTTGGACTATAACTTGGTGTTGTGTGACTTTTAACTTTGCACACTCCTGTCCAACACTGGCATCTCCAAATCATGACAATTTACATTAACACAACTCAAAAGTTTTGAAAATATAAAGGCATCTATCCCAACATCACCCCTTTATGATATTCAACTACCAGAGAAATTTAATCTATTTGACCCATAAAAATCCAGACAGATATTTCTGTATAGTACTGCATAGATACAGGTGCTGTCTTTATGATGACAGGTTGAACCAAAACCTTGCAACAAGACATAAAAGATTGTATGGTGCTATTACAAAAAGCAAAGAGCTTATCCCTACTTACTTTGCTAATATTTATCCCTCAATCTGTATCCCCAATAAAAATTACTTGAGCATTATCACATTGTCTCTGTGCGAAGATTTGTAGCTCGGGTGCTTGTTGATGATGTCGCCTAGCCAGGGGACGAAACGTTTGCAACAAAAACTTCCAGCTCGGCGAACAGAACCACAACAACATTGTCTCTTGTGGAAACCAGCTGCCATATTTTCCTCAGTATAATTGTACACTTCAAAAATATTTCATTGTCTATAAAGCATTTTGAGACATCATGAAGACGTCACTGGGACTCATGGCAATTTCAAGCCCATAACCATTCAAATTGGAGAAGAATCTGTGAAGGTGCCAACAATTTTGAGCATCTCCAACAGGCCCAGGCGGAGGCCAAGCACAAATAGTTGAAGAAACATGCATAACTCCAAGCATCAATACCACCCCCTTCAGGAAACACACCCGTCCCATCTATAGCAGGGTTTGTGGATCCTGTATTGGGCCATTTAGTTACCTCAAGACCCACAACAATGGAATGGAGGAAAATCATTTTCAATCTTTAGGGACTATCATGAGAAGTTGTCTAAATTGTATGACTTAGAGAGAGAAGATGGTTTTATAAAACAGAATTTTTTTTGAGGATATAAATTGTAGGATAGGTAAAGGGAAGCTTGTAAACCCAATTAATTTAGATTCCTAAAGGGCATTCATTATGCCACACAAAACATTAATACACAAGATGAGTGCTCATGAAGTATGGGCATAGATAAAGAACTGCTAAAGAACAAGAAGCAGGGAGTACAAGTTAAATGCGACAATTTCAAGTTGGCAGATTATAACTAGTGGAGTGCCACAAGGGTCTCGACTCATTACAGATTATATTAATCATGTAATTGAAGAAATAGATAGCAATATATCTAAGTGTGTTAACAATATAAAGCTAATTGGTAACGTAAGTTGTCAAAGAACAACAAAAAGACCAGCAAGAGATATAGACAACCTAAATAAGTGGGCATCAAGGTATGATGGGGAGAAGTGAGAAGTTACTTACTTTGGAAATAAGAATTGAAAATAAAGAGAATATTTTAAAGGTTTTTTGAAAATTCACAGTATATAGGCATTACTGGCTCAGCCAACATTTATTGCTCATCCCTAACATTTAAAAGTCAACCACATTGCTGTGGTCTGAAGTGATATGTAGTCCAGACCAGGAAAAATGGCAATTTCCTTTCCTACAGGACATTAGTGAATCAGATAGGTTTTTCCTGACAACCAACAATAATTTCACAGTCATCATTAGACTCTTAACTCCAGGTTATTTTAAAAGTTCAGTTCAAATTCCACCATCTGACTTGACATGATTTGAACTCAGTCCCTAGAACATTACCTGAATCTCTATATTACTAGCCCTGCGACAATACCCCTAGACCACTACCTTCCTTGCCAGAACAGCTGTAGAACACAGAAATGTTAATGTTCAGAGAGACTTAGGTGCATTCATCAAGAAAAAGTTAGCAGGCAGATACAGGAAGCTGTTGGCAAAGGAAATGGCATGTTGGCCCTGATTGCAAGGAGAATGGATTGCAGAAACAAGAAAATTTTGTTACATTGTACAAGGCATTGGAGAAACCACATCTGGAATACTGTACACAGTTACGGTATTCATACTTAAAGAAAGATATACTTGTATTTGAGTTCTACAATTTACTAGGGTTTGCTAGATTGGTGCTGAGGATGAGAAAATCGTCTTATAATGAGTGGCTGACTAAATTGGGTCTATAATATCTTGAGTTTATGTGACATATGATCCAACTGAAAGATTCAAAATTCTGAAGGGGCGCAACATGGCAGACATAGGAGGTTGTTTCTTTTATTGGGGAGTTTAAAGCATAACTTCAGGATAAAGGGCCTATCAGTAAAGAAGGAGATGACAGGATTGCGAATTTTTTGAATTTTCCATTTTTGAATATTTCAAGGCTTGAATAATCTCGCAGGTAATCAAAAGTGATTGGTAAAATGGAATTAAGGCAGCAAATCAGCCATAATCATACTGAACAGTGGAGCAGGCTCAACAGCCTACATGGTCTACTCTTGTTTCTGTTTGTTATGAAAGATATTGAGAAAATCTTAAAAACACTTACAATTTGCAATGTTTACTCATTTAAAATATAATTTCATTAAAAAAAATTTCAAAAATTTCAAATAAGTTAGCAGGATGTCCTCATTGGGGATGAGTGAAGAATTAAGGCACACTATTTATTAAAGGGCTGCCAATTTAAGATAGAGATGAGGAGGACTTTTGGTTCTCTCAGATGGTTGAGTGCCACTGGAACAGTGCCTTCCAAAGAATGGTAGACATGAAATCACTGAATAATTTTAAAGCAGAGGTAGATTCTTCACTAACAATGGAGTCAAACGGCATTGGGGGTAGACAGGAATGTGAATAAGTCCATAACCAGATCAACTATGAGGAGCCAAATTGTCTACTCCTGCTTCTAATTTCTATGCTTGTAACAACTTCATGGTAACCTTGACACAGAATAAAGATCACCAAATCTAATGGGACAAAACAGACATTGGGGTTTAGATTGCATATTCAGCATTAAAAATGTCCGACTTTATCCAATCAATTTTCTTTTCAATTGGGATGTCAAATGGTGCTTGCAAATAACTATCCACCCAAATTACACGTCACACAATAAAATGTTCAGTATCAAATCTTAGCTTAAAGTATGGCAGC
This sequence comes from Chiloscyllium plagiosum, assembly GCF_037043375.1. NCBI lineage: Eukaryota > Metazoa > Chordata > Chondrichthyes > Orectolobiformes > Hemiscylliidae > Chiloscyllium > Chiloscyllium plagiosum. The sequence continues at coordinate 128,502,766 of NW_028270142.1, read as the reverse complement.
AATAGACAATATACTGTCAGATATCTGATATCTGCTTTGCACGAGTCTCCTTCCAACAGTGCTCTGCAAATGATATTGCTGCTACTGGCAACTTACCATGGCCAAAATCAGCAACATATGAACACACTGAGATGTATTCCTGAATGAGACAATTGATGATTTATCAAGTCACAATTTATTTAAATAAGGGAGCCATTTCAAAATTAAGCTGTAAAATTTGTTAATTCAACTAAAACAATCAGCTGCCTTATCAAAACATTTAAAACTCTATCTATATTTGATCAGAAACTTACTTGCTCATTTACATTATTGCTGCAAAAATGATCAGTAAGCGTGCTAAGAGGACTCTGCGTTTGTATTGCATTAATCATCTTGAATTTATCTCACAAGATAATTAAATAGCACCCTAATGCAATTTAGGATAATTATTCTGAAAGTGACCGCAGTATATTTCAGGCAGAAACTTTAAATACTTGAATTCTTAATAAGGGGAGTTTGAGTCTGAACATGAAACTTCACTATATTTGGAGACCCCAGCTCTCACTGAGAAAGCTTTATTAATCAAGTAGAATAATAAATAGAACGTTGCTTGACAGTAGTATACTTCATCTTAAGGAAGAGACATCACAAGTGTAGCCAGACTTCACAATACAGGCTGTTATGCTACAATTTGCGTGTCATTAACACAAATTCACTGTAACGTGATTGACAAATTGAAGATACTGTTTCTAATGCATGTTGCCTGTAACGCGATTATACTGCTAACACATTAAGCGCTGTTTCTAAGATGCCATTTTTCTATAATGCAGGGTTGCACAAGAGTGCAACTATCGCGTTATAGATGAACTACCTGTAATGCACTACCTCTAAGCCACAAAATACAATGCTCAATTTTCAGCATCAGAAAGTGAGTGAGATGCAAGGTGGGAAAGGAAAAATGAGGTTATGGGGCTGTGAAGTTTGTAATGGAGTCTGCAAGAGACCAGCTGAGGGAAATGAGGAGATTAGGTGTTGAATTACAGGGAGACCGCCGTATCCATGGGTCCAGTTACTGCGGTTTCAGTTACTCGCGGTTCGAACATATTAATTTGAACATTCCAGAACCAGGAACTAGGGGGCTACCGGGGAGGTAAATTTCCCATCTAAATGAATGGGTTCACTACTAACTGCGGTTTCGGCATCTGCGGTAGGTCATGGAAATGTATACCCCACCGGTGTGGGGGGGGACAACTATACCGGGGTTTTAATCAAGATAAAATTAAGGGAAAATTTAAGGCAAAATCTAAATATTCAGCTATTTCAAATTAGATCAATTTGCACTTTTTGCACAAATACTAAAATGCAATGTACTGTAAAATCAGCACAGCTTTGAAATTTGTAAAGTTTCACTTCGCCAAAAAGTTAAATTGAATTATCCAATCTTTAAGCTCTGATTTTTCCCTTCAATAGATTACCTTTACTCCTCAAACTTGACAATCACAACACTTTTGATGACACTAAATGCAAATCTGTGGTATTTTCTCAACAGGAAGACACAAATATCTTGCAAAAATACTAAAAAAAACCTACTTGATTCCAAAAAATAAAACACAAATCTTTACCCACATATCCTACCTGCTGAACTAAGCTTAATGTCTAGTTTTAAGATACATAACAGCAACATTTCTATTCAGCTAGCAAGTTTCTCAAATCAATGCAGCAATTTTGTTTTTTAAGAAAACATTTTTAAAAGCATTTTAGGTCACAAATATGACTGAACAATGCTACATAGTCTGATCTAGATATGTCAATAAATTACTTACTTAGAGTTTGTGAACTGTGCTTCATGCTTATCGAAGAGTTGCTTCACTTTACGCTTCCACTGCATTATCAGCATTTTAAACAAAATTCCACAGGTCGAGAAAAGTAATGCAAAGTAAATTAACCAATTTAGGATTTCAGAGAAGTTGTTTTGGGAATCTTTATGTTGTCATTGGAGAAGTAAATGTCTCACTTGAAAAATGCTTCCAAGGAAGTTAAAGCTTTTCAGCACTGCTGCATGATATAAGCTGATGGCAAGAAAAAAATCTGGTAAGCAGTTAAGTGACAGCCACATGCATTACTACTCACCAAACCCATTATGATGAAACAGGATGTGCTGGCAGCTGGCAGAATGACTCATTTTAGTGGAAAATTATTTGTTAAAGATATGCAAGTTAACAGCCCCAAACATATCCAAGTGCTGACTCTAATCTTAACTCCAAGCAATGCCTAAATAACAGCTCATCCAAATAAAATTATTGTTTTTCTTTTACTGTGGAAAACAGTTGCAAAACTGCACTATTTACATATGGACTACATCACAGAAACAAGCCATTCAACCCAATTGGTCTGTGCCAGTGTTTATATTCCACATGAACTTCATGTCAAGTCTCTTCATTTAATATGTAGGTAACACTCAGCTTGAGCTACTGATGAATAATCTATTTTGAATTAGCAAAACCTATTAGTAAATTTTTTGCAATTTTTGCTGAGAATCAAAGTGGCTTTCAAGAATTACTTTAAGATAGAACAACAGTTCAGAATGTTGGTTGATGTGTAACATTCTGGGTAGCGGATAAGAACAAAATTCATAATTTATACAGGCAGGAGTAGGCTAATTGGTCCTTTCAGCCTGTTCCGCCATTCAATATGATCAAGGCTGATCATCCAACCAGAACCCTCTTTCTCCCCACTCTTGATTCCTTTTGCTACTTCAACTTCTAAAATGACCATCATATTCATTCAATTCAAACCATATTTTTGGTAATGGAGCTACAACATTATTCTTAATTCTCACTGTATAAATATTTTGTGTGAGAATGGAGATAATGTATTTTTTATGGTCATTTACTGTTATTCCACTTTTAGCTGTTCTTCAGTATTGAACAAGCTGACCCAGTGATATGTGATTCACCTTTCACAATGCTATACTGAAGTATATATTAAGGATATGTATCAGCATAGCTCCAAGGTGTCTTGCCTCTAATGATCCCTCTTTTTCTTCTGGAAGGTAGCGATCGTAGAACAATTATGATGGCATAGTGTATGAATGACCATCTCATTATTGCCATGAACCATTCATCAGCCTTCTATTCTCTTAGTGAAAAAATATAGTGTGCAATGAGCAAATGTTTTCCAGCCAGACCATTTATCATAAGATAATTATGGCTGCACCTTTCAAAGGTGATTATGTATTGCACAGATTGGGAGCAGTCCTTTCCATGTCCTAAGGTGATATTCAGATCTCTACAACGCTTGCCTTTCTTTGGGTTGCTAGTGTCAAAGCATGTGTCAAAGCATGTTCTTTAACATTTCAGTTTTGTCCCTATGACGCAAGAAGTTCTGTTTGAACTTGATTCATTAAAAAAACTCATATTATAAAAACAGTTGGAATTAGCAACAAGGACAAGCTTCCCAAATAATGTTACATTAATCAATCTAAATTCAGTTGTACTGAGTCTACTTTCTCGAAAGACTTTAGTTAATGAATAACAATAACTGCTTGATCCTCAATATACTATGTTTTTTTTAAAACAGAAATTTCTTGCATCAAGCTTTTTTTCTGTTTTTTGCAACGGAGCAGTACCACAACAGCATGCATTTTAAGTTGAAACATCTTACTAAATCATGGAAACAAATTTTGCCTTGTGAGCTTTTTAATTGCAGTGATTAAAAAATGCAATTTCTACTTTTGGAGATCAGAAGTCATCAAGCTTCACATATTCCCTTTTAGTACATAAGATCAAACAGACTGTACTACGCAGAGCAGAATCTACCTCACTAAATCAGGGAATTTCCAGTTTTGACACATCATCATTTACGTGCTCTGCAGTCTCTGATTCCACAACTTCTAGAGAAGACTTCTGCATCAGTCATATCTTAGCAGAATTCAATGCTACCACCCACCAAAACATACAGATCAAATTCTGCCTCACCCAAATACCAGGAATCTAGTCACTGCCCTTCTTGACTGTGACTGGATTATTATATTCTAAAGCTATTGCTCAAACTTTGTTGTGAAGGTTCATAATATAAAATGGAGCGAAAATGGACTTTTAATTTTTTTTTAGTTCTGACCTTTTTTTTCCACAGGCCTTTTCAGCTAAATGAACAATAGACCACTTGGAGTCAATTGCTAGGATGTTTGTTGATTTGAGTTGGGCAACCACCAGCAGTCCAGGTTGGAGAACAAGTCCTGAGATGCCTAGAAGTCGGTGAGAAGGTGAAGGCTGTGGTATATCAGAGGTAATGGTTTCCTACAAATCTATTGAAGAGATGAGTCTAAGGAAACCACGTTAAGTAATTGAGAGTTGAGTAAGGTTGTTTTATGTATCTGGGAGATGACCTAAAGAAAATAGTGAATGCATCGAAATCGACCAGAAGAAAATAGATTACAGCCAAGCTAGCTGAACAAGAAGCTTTAGTATAGAGACGGGTGTGACTCTTCAGTGAGGTTCAAGTGCTGATAAGGGCATTGTTGGGATAAAAGGGATGAATCTTTCTTTTTGATGCTTGTAAAGAAATTGCTCCACTAATTCTTGTCTCACTAAATAAAATCTGTTTCTTCTGTGTAATTTCTTTTCGTTAAAAGTACACTTGCGAATATGTAAGTGACTGACTTTCATGGTAAATAAAAAGAAAAATAAAACATTTTCAATTAAGCCAGTTATTACGCTGGGATCTGGCATATCCAGTATTTCCATCAGCTGTCATCATAATTGTGCATAGCATTTAACACAGTGGAGATTATTTAAAACAAAAACGATGAAGTGTCTGCTTCTCAGCGGAATAATTGCTTCTTGTTTTGTTTCTTAATGCTTTGAATAATGTATCTTCCAGCTCCTGAACCAAAATAAGTGTAATGGGTTATATTAAATTGACAGCTAACAACTAAAGACCATTTCACCCAACTGGTCTATGTCAGCATTTAAATTTTACACAAGTCTCTTTCCACCCATCTTCACTTAATTTCAATATAACCTATTATTCCTTTCTCCCTGATGCAATTATCAAGCTTTCCCTTAAATGTACCTATGCAGTTTGCCTCAGCTATGGTTTGTGGTACCGAGTCTCACGTTCTTGCCATTTTTTGGATTAAAGTAAAAACAAAGTCAGCAGGTCTGACAACATCTGTGGAGAAGGAAACAGAGTTGACTTTGAGTCCAAAATATGGTTTTACTTTGGAACTCAAACTTCAGAAGAAAAGTTACATTGGCCTCGAAAGGTTAACTCTCTCCACAGATGCTGCAGGCCTGTTGAGTTTATCCATTACTTTCAGCTTTTATTACAGATCTCCAGCATCTGCAGTATTTGGTTTCTCTTTGGATAAAGAGGTTTCTTTTGACAAAACATTGAGAGAGCTAATAAAGGCAACCAGCACTATAAAAGACACTACGTTCTTGTATCACATTCTCATTCAAGGATCGTAACATTTTCAAAAGCAGTTTGCATCAATTCAAAATTTATGCATTTCTGTTGCCATGAGTGTCTGCATTTTCCTTTTATAGCCAAAGCAACAGCTCAAGGCGCTATTTTTTTTCTTTTTACCATTGCTCATCTCCCCTCCTTTGTGTGTATGAAGTTGATCAGACATAGTATGATGAAAAAGTCCAGACGCATTGCTGTACATTCAAACAGATGCTCTGATAATAAACCAGTGACACTATTACTCTGTATTTTCACCATACAGCTCATTACTATCAAGGTTGTATCTTAATTTCCAGCAGCATGGTAATTCATTTGATGTTTCAAAGTTCTCTATGGTCAGCTCACTAGCTTTGAACAGATGGTTACCAAGCAGGATTTGATATCTCTTACAATTACCGATCAGTGGTGCTGGAAGAGCACAGCAATTCAGGCAGCATCCGAGGACAGGCAAAATCGACGTTTCGGGCAAAAGCCCTTCATCAGGAATAAAGGCAGAGAGCCTGAAGCATGGAGAGATAAGCTAGAGGAGGGTGGGGGTGGGGAGAGAGTAGCATAGAGTACAATAGGTCAGTGGGGAAGGAGATGAAGGTGATAGGTCAGGGAGGAGAGGGTGGAGTGGATAGGTGGAAAAGGAGCTGGGCAGGTCGGACAAGTCTGGACAAGTCAGGGGATCGTGTTGCTGGAGGTTAGAAACTAGGATGAGGTGGGGGAAGGGGAAATGAGGAAACTGTTGAAGTCCACATTGATGCCCTGGGGTTGAAGTGTTCCGAGGCGGAAGATGAGGCGTTCTTCTTCCATGCGTCTGGTGGTGAGGGAGCGGCGGTGAAGGAGGCCCAGGACCTCCATATCCTCGGCAGAGTGGGAGGGGGAGTTGAAATGTTGAGCCACGGGGCGAGTTGGTTGATTGGTGCGGGTGTCTCGGAGATATTCCCTAAAGCGCTCTGCTAGGAGGCGCCCAGTCTCCCCAATGTAGAGGAGACCGCATCGGGAGCAATGGATACAATAAATGATATCAGTGGATGTGCAGGTAAAACTTTGATGGATGTGGAAGGCTTCTTTAGGGCCTTGGATAGAGGTGAGGGAGGCGGTGTGGACACAGGCTTTACAGTTCCTGCGGTGGCAGGGGAAAGTGCCAGGATGGAAGGGTGTGTCGTAGGGGGCGTGGACCTGACCAGGTAGTCACGGAGGGAATGGTCTTTGCGGAAGGCGGAGAGGGGTGGGGAGGGAAATATATCCCTGGTGGTGGGGTCTGTTTGGAGGTGGCGGAAATGTCGGCGGATGATTTGGTTTATGCGAAGGTTGGTCGGGTGGAAGGTGAGCACCAGGGGCGTTCTGTCCTTGTTGCGGTTGGGTCTGAGGGCGAAGGTGCGGGATGTGGACGAGATGCGTTGGAGGGCATCTTTAACCACGTGGGAAGGGAAATTGCGGTCTCTAAAGAAGGAGGCCATCTGGTGTGTTCTATGGTGGAACTGCTCCTCCTGGGAGCAGATACGGCGGAGGCGGAGGAATTGGGAATACGGGATGGCATTTTTGCAAGAGGTAGGGTGGGAAGAGGTGTAATCCAGGTAGCTGTGGGAGTCGGTGGGTTTGTGGAAAATGTCAGTGTCAAGTCGGTCGTCACTGATGGAGATGGAGAGGTACCTCGTCTCTTACGATTAGCCCATCTAATCAGTGCTTCATTAACAACAGTCATCAGGCTTTCATTTCTTACACCTCATTATTTGCCCAGTCTTTCAACATGTGCGACTTGCTTTTCAAATTAATAGAAATCAGAGATTTGTGATACTTTACAACTAACTTTTGAATCCCAAATCCAATCAAACTATTCAAAGTATCTACTTGCTCCTAAAGCAAGTCACAATGTATTTTTGATTCAGATTTCTCCTCAACCACAGTTTAAAAAATGCAAATGGAAATTGGGTTAAACTGATGTTGAAGGGCAATAAACGCTGAGCCCAATCAAATTGAGGGGTGAAATCATGGTGGCTCAGTGGTTAGTATTGCTGCCTCATAGCACCAGGGACCTGGGTTTGATTCCATCCTTGGGTGACTGGCTGTGTGCAATTTGCACGTTTTTACAAACGGTGAGGATATAGGGCAGAAAGAAGCGAATGCTGCTGGGAAGGGTAAGTTTTCCCACTTAAAAAGGGACTTACCGCGGGAGCCTGGCCTCCATTTTTACAGAGTGGTGAGGAGAGAGGGTGGAGAGAAGCGAGGGCTGTCAGGAAGGGAGAGCACAAGAACCGTTTTTAAAGGAGCAGCAGAGGGAGAGGCCACAGCGAGGAGCAGAAGGCTGTCAGGTATATATTTAGGCAGCAGCTGAATCCCGAGATGCTACACATATAGTGTCCCACCCGCTCTCCTCCTCAAACCAAAAAAAATAACTTCCGTGTGTTGCTAAGGTAAGGCGTTTCAATTGATATTTCTTGTATATTGTGTGATTGATTAAAAGTTTACTGTTAGCTGGTTAGTTGAATAAGACTATAGAGAAGCACTAGAAATTATTTAACTCAAATTTGTATAAATTAATTAAATAAGTAGAGATGGCTGGACAGGTGATGTGCTGTAGTTTTATGATGTGGGAGCTGGTTGATCCTATTGTGAACGATTGCTGGAAGAACTCCGGGTCAGAATTGATGATCTGGTATCTGAGCTTCAAACATTGTGCCACATCCGGTAGGGGGATAGTTACCTGGACGCTTTGTTTCAGGAGGCAATCACACCTGATAGATTAAGTAATTCAAATTCAGTTAGTGATCAGGGACAACAGGGTGTGACTGTAAGTGAGGCAGGTAGGGGGATTCTGGGTTCAGGAGTGGAAGACACTCAGCCCTTGACCTTGTCCAACAGGTACGAGATTCTTGCTCCCTGTATGGATGAGGAAAAGGGGTATGGATAGGATAAGCCAGCTGACCATGGCATCATGGTGCAGGCCATTCAAGAGGGGGGAGCAAAAAAACAAGCCGTTGTTATAGGAGATTCTATAATTAGGGAGACAGATAGTATCCTTTGCGAGCTGGATCAGGAGTCTCGCATGGTGTCTTGCCTGTCCCGTGCCAGGGTGCAGGATATCCCCGACCGGCTTGAAAGGATACTGGAGCAGGAGGGAGAAGATCCAGCTGTGGTCCACATTGGCACTAACAACATAGACAAGGCTAGGAAGTAGGACCTGTTTGGGGAATATCAAGCACTAGGAAGAAAATTGAAGAGCCAATCCTTTGGGATCATAATCTCTGGATTACTGCCCAAGCCATGTGCTAATTAGCATAGGGATAAGAAAATTAGGAAAGTAAATATGTGGCTAAGAGATTGGTGTGGGAAAGAGGGATTTCATTTCAAGAGACATTAGTATTCAGGAAACGTATCAAAGAAAAAGACACAGCCGATAAAGTGGCCAACAGCAGTGGGAAATCAGAACATTAGGAAGCCTATAAAAATAAACAGAGGATAACAAAGAGAGAAATAAGAAAGGAGTGGATCAAATATGAAGGCAGGCTTGCCAGTAGTACTAGAAATGATAATCAAAGTTACTTTCAATACATAAGAAAAAAATGAGAGGTAAAGGTAGACATTGGGCCACTCCAAACTGATGCAGGAAGGCTAGTGATGGGAGATAAGGAAATAGCTGAAGAACTTAACAAGTATTTTGCGTCAGTCTTCGCAGTGGATGACATGAGTAATATCCCAACAATTAAGGAGAGTTGGGGGCAGAGTTGAGTATGGTAGCCATTACAAAAGAGAAAGTGCTAGAAAAACTAAAAGGTCTAAAAATTGATAAATCTCCTGGTCCCGATGGGCTACATCCGAGAGTCCTGAGGGAGGTGGCTGAGGAAATAGCGGAGGTGTTGTTTGTGATCTTTCAAAAGTCACTGGAGTCAGGGAAAGTCCCAGATAATTAGAAAATTAATTACCGCTTGTTCAAGAAAGGGTTGAGACAAAAGATGGACAATTATAGGCCCATTAGCCTAACCTTGGTTGTTGGTAAAATTCCAAAATCCATCATTAAGGATGAGATTTCTAAATTTTTATAAGTGCTGTGTCAGATTAGAACAAGTCAGCATGGATTTAGTAAGGGGAGGTCGTGCCTGACAAACCTGTTAGAATTTTTGAAGAGGGAGCAAGTAGGTTAGACCAGGGAAATCCAGTGGATGTTATCCATCTAGACTCCAAAAGGCCTCTGAAAAGGTGCCTCATGGGAGGCTGCTAAGTGAGATGAAGGCCCATGGTGTTCAAGATGAGCTATTGGCATGTATTGAGGATTAGCTGTCTGATAGAAGGCAAAGAGTTGGGATAAAAGGTTCTTTTTCGGAATGGCAGCCGGTGACTAGTGGTGTCCCGCAGTGTTCAGTGATGGGGCCGCAACTTTATATATTAATGATCTGGATGAAGGGACTGGGGGCATTCTGATGAAGTTTGCCGATGACACAAAGTTAGATGGATAGGCAGGTAGTACTGAGGAGGTGGGGAGGCTGCAGAAAGATTTAGACAGTTTAGGAGAGTGGTCCAGGAAATGGCTGATGAAATTCAACGTGAGCAAATGTGAGGTCTTGGAAAAAATAATACAGGCATGGACTATTTTCTAAATGAGGAGAAAATTCATAAAGCCGAAGTACAAAGGGAGGTGGGAGTGTTAGTCCAGGATTCTCTAAAGGTTAACTTGCAAGTTGAGTCTGTGATTAAGAAAGCAAATGTAATGTCATTTATCTCAAAGAGGGTTGGAATATAAAAGCAGCGATGTGCTGAGACTTTATAAAGCTCTAGTTAGGCTCTATTTCGAATACTGTGTCCAATTTTGGGCCCCACACCTCAGAAAGGACATACAGGCACTGAAGCATGTCCAGTGGAGATTCACACGGATGATCCCTGGAATGGCTGAAGATCCAGTGATTGTATAGATAATGCATAGCTTAGAAAGGGTGAATGCTGGGAAGTCGTTTCCATTAGACAGGGAGACTAGGAACCATGGGCACAGTCTGAGAATTAGAGGGGGTCAATTTAGAACAGAAATAAGGAGACATTCCTTCAGCCAGAGAGCGGTGGGCCTGTGGAATTCATCACCATGGAGCACAGTGGAGGCTGGGACGTAATATATCTTCAAGGCAGAGATTGATAAATTCTTAATCTCGCAAGGAATTAAGGGCTATGGGGAGAGTGTGGGTAAGTGGTGTTGAAATGCCCATCAGTCATGATTAAATGGCAGAGTGGACTCGATGGGCCGAATAGCCTTACTTCCACTCCTACGTCTTCTGGTCTTATTTTCCCATATCCATGGGATTCCTCTAGTTTTCTCCCACAGTCCAGGGTGAGTGGACTAGACATGGGAAATGCAGGGTTACAAAGATAGGGTGGGGATCCTCTTCGGAGGGTCGATGCAGACTTGATGGCAAATGGCCTCTTTTTTTTACTCTTAGGAGCAGGAAGGATTCTATGATTCCATAAAATCTTTAGATTCAAAACTCATAAAATTGTTCACAATTGCTACGCACAGGAGGCGGCCATTTGACCCATCATGCCTCCATTGGTTCTATTACCTTGTATTAATCTCCTGCCTTTCCCCATATTTCTGCTCACCATTTCTATCCCTTGAATGCCTCAATTGAATCTGCCTCCACCATATTTCCAGGCAGCATTCACTCAGTGAAAAAGTATTTTTCTCACATCAACTTTGCTTCTTTTGTACATCACTTGAAATTTACACCCTCTCATTCTTGTTTACTTTTAGGAGCAGGACAGTTTATCCCCATCTACTCTGTTCAGCCCAGCAGTGCTTAGTAAAGACAACAATCTTTCCATCAAGGTCAGCAAAATGAAGCAGCTGATCATTGACTTCAGGAGGAGTCTGCATCAATGGTGCTGAGGTGGAGATGGCCCAGAGCATCAAGTTCCTGGGAGTGATGATCACCAACTGTCTGCTCTGGCCCACCCACTTCAACGCGATGGTCAAGAAAGCACAACGATGCCTTTACTTCCTCAGGACACGAAGGAAATTCGGCATGTCCTACCAGTTTTGACAGATACACCTTAGAAAGCATCCTATTTGGATGCATCAAAGCATGGTATGGCAACTGGTCTTCCCAAGACTGCAATAAACGAGAGACAGGCAGAAACACAAACCACTTTATCATGTAAACCAGTATTCCATTCAATGACTTCATCTATACTTCCCGCTGCCTTGGGAAAGTAACCAACGTAACCAAAGGCCTCTCCCACTCTGGTTATATTCTCTTGCACTGGGCAGAAGATATAGAAGTTTGAATACATGTATAAACAGATTCAAGAACAGCTTCTTCCCCCCTTTTATCAGACTTTTGAACAGACCTCAAGTGTTAATGCTGATTTCTCTCTCTGTACCTTCTCTATGGCTGTAACACTCTATTCTGGACTCTGTTCTGCTGCGATCTGCCTGTAGAACACGCAAAATAACACTTTTCACTGTATCTCGGTACGTGATAACAATCAATCAAATCAAATCATGTCAAAATCCTTGGATGCATCTCATCTGGTCCCAATTCTTCTGTCAACTTTAAGTGTGAACAATCTATCCAAGACATCTTCCTTATTAAATTTGAACCTTTCTAGAGTTTCCACATCTGTCACTATGGCCTGGGCAACATCCTCCTCTTTCATGAAGACAGAGGCGAAGTATTCATTTGACACCTCAGCCATGCCATTTGAGTAAATCCCTTTATACTCTCTGATCGGCCCTATTCTTCCTTTAACCATTCTCTTATTGTTTCTGTGGCCATAGAAGAGTTTGAGACTGCCCTTTAAGTTAGATACTAGTCTTTTCTCATTGTTCCTCTTTGCTTTCTTTTTTTGCTTTTTACCTCCCCTCTAAATCTTTGGCGTTCCTGTTGATTCTTAATTGCATTTTCTGCCTTATAGCCTTCATAAGCACTTCTCCTTTTCAATGTTAACTTTTATCTTCTTTGTCATCCAGGGAACCCTGGATTTATTCGTCTTACCTTTTCCATTAGAAGGAATAAACCTAACTGTACCCAAACGATCTGCTCTTCGAAGGTAGTCTATTGTGGAGATAGCATTTTTCTCACCAAACTCTTGTTCCAATCAATCTTGCTCAGCTCTGTTCTTGCCCTATTAACGTCAGCTGTCTGCCAGATGAGTTCTCTTTCTCTGGATTGTTGCATGGCATTCTCCATTCTGAACCTATGATCCAATGATCACTGTCTCCTAAATATTCCTGTACTGAGACTTGATCCACTTGGACCATTTCATTTCCAAGGACCAACAATACATCCTCCCTTGGTGGATTAGATACATCCTGCTGTCGGAAACACTCCCGATACAATCCAGGAACACTTGCCCCTCAATGCCCTTTCCAGTATCAGTATCCTAATATATATGTGCTTAAATGAAGACCCTCATTATAACTTCTCTATAGTGTTGGCATTTCTTTGCAGATTCGTTCATCTATATCCTTTCCATTGGTTGGTGGTCTATATGTAATGCACCCTTTTTATTCCATAGGTCTCGCCAAATTGACTCTGTCCTTGAATTCTCTGCAGATTTTTTTTCCATATCGGCAATGCTCTCAGCATCTGTAACTCCCCAGTCTTAATTACTCTACACCATGCATTTACATTAACTCTGTTACGGATTTTTTTTTTGGTTTCACCCTGTGGCTTCACCTTATAATGCTGGCTACATCCCTGAGTATTTTGCAAGGCTTAGTGATAACCTCTACTATTTTTTTTATTGGTACTCCCTTGTCAAATTAGTTTAAAGCTACCTAAATGCCAAATTTCATTAAAACAAATTTTCTAAGTTGAATTTGCACAAGCAGGAATAAAGTGTGACATTGGAAAAGCACAGCAAGTCAGGTAGCATCTGAGGAGCATGACAGTCGACACTTCGGGGATAGGTTCTTCATCAGGAATGCTGGCTATATCCCTGATTATTTTGCAAGGCTTGGTGATAGTCTCTATGACATTCCTGAAGAAGGGTGTATGCCTGAAATGTTGACTCTCCTGCTCCTCAGATGCTGCCTGACCTGCTGTACTTTTTCCAGCGCCACACTTTTTGACTCTGAAACCCAGCATCTGCAGTGCTCACTTTCTCCAGGAATAATATTACTTCATTTTCTCTTTCAAAATATGTTGTATCACTTTCTATTCAACTGGCACTCTTAATAAGATCCTGAGATACAGTTTCTAATTATTCTGAAATTTGTTCCTGTGGGGTCACACACTAGAGCTTACTCTTTTAGTTGAACAATTTACCTAAAATATAACTCATGCTCATCACTGCATTCAGCAACTCCATCATTTCACATCAGTTCAAAACTATTCAAAAGTTCCTTCGAAATATCTGTGCAGTTTTTTTTGATCACCATTCAGTCCTCTCAAGGGTTTCACCTCACTTCTAACAAACTTTCTTACTTATAAAATACTTTACTGTTCCTTTAATGTGTAAAGCAATTCTCATAATTTTCAGTTTTCTCAACCCAATCACAGTCTCATGCACTTCAAGCTTCAAGGGGTCCCAAACATACCATTGGCTGGAATATGCTATTTACAAAGGAGTGAAAGTTCCACAATCATCCCATTTGAGGATCTATAAGGAAATGATGCGGGCTTTTTAAACAAAATGCCTGACTATTTATCAGAGAGTAGACTAAGGCTGCAAGGTAGCACAAAGCAATCAGCTATGCTTGAAAGGGACAGAGAATGCTGCAGAAACTCAACTCGATTCTGGCAGCATCTAGCAGACCTGCTGAGTTTCTCCAGCATTTTCAATGTTTGTTTCAGGTTTTCAGCATCCACAGTACTTTGCTTTTATTCGATCTATAGTTGATACTGATAATCATGACACAGGATTCACTCTCCTGACCAGGAAGTTGTGTGTTTTCAGGCAAGGGAGTAAATCAAAAATATGTGCAGCAGTGAAATTCGTATACCTAATGAAAGGCCCAGGATAACCAAATAATCAGACCAGAGTGGGATTAAAGGAAGTGCAATGTTTTGACTCTACCCAGACAGGAATATAAACAGAGAGCTCAAACGTCTAAAAACAGTTCAAAGTTAACTTCATTTCAAACATTGAAACATTTGTCATTCACTTTTATAAAGATCACTTAGAGGGATAAATATGATGTAAAAGATAAGTTCACACCACAAGATGAGATCAGCTTAGCATATTACCTACTGAAGGGAAAGATGCATGCACCACCTCCACTTTAGCTTGATCAGTTAGTCCCTCAGGGACAGAGTCAGAAGTCACACACCACCAGGTTATAGTCCAATATGTTTATGTGAAATCACAAGGTTTTGGTGCACTACTTCTTTTTCAGGCGACATTCACCTAATGAAGGAGCAGTGCTCCAAAAGCTTGGTGATTTCAAATAAACCTGTTGGACTATAATCTGGTGTCATGGGACTTCTGACTTTATCCACACTGGCAACTCCACCTCAGGGAAAGGGTAAAGCAAAGTCTATGTGCAAAATATCTACTCTCCATCAACGACCAGAGTTGGTGCTTATGGGGATGAACATTTCCTTCCCAGAGGATGCACATGGTGAAAATTATGTATTGTTACCTGCTTGACATTTATAAAAACTATAATAATCTATCAATAGGGGTTAATGATCGTCACGACAGAGCCTTAACAATGTCCAACAGCTGATCGATGCCTAGTTAGTTTATTCCTTGAGAGCACATCCTTCTAAATACCAACAGAATGACACAAAACAACACATGGTATATTCCAGTCAGGTAGAGAACAATGACCACTCTGTTTGAACCCCAATACCTTATCTTGCTTACTTATATATCTGACAGGATCTTTATGGATAAAAGATCTGCTGTGGGAGTAGCTAGTGACATGAAGATTTAAGGTGATTAGGAAGAGGGTTACAGGGGACATACGAGCAAAATGGTTTTCATCCAGAGGGTGGTGGGTGACTGGAATTTGTTACTTGGTTTCATGGTTTTCGCAGCAAGCCTCAACATCCAGAAAAGGTACTTGAATCTGCAGCTGTAACCTTCGAGGATACGAAAAAAGTATCGGAGCTGAGTGGAATAGCAGCAGGATGGCTAGATCTTTTTTTGTAGTCAGCACACATGCGATGGGCTGAAAGGGCACTTTGTGTTATAACTTTTTTATGGTTCTATGGAAACCAGAAGGCACAAAAGAAGAATTAAACAGGAGAGTACTAAATAACCCTATCATTTTAAAGATACTGCTCTCTGATCTACCACTAAATCTAGCAGCAGTTTATTAATAATCAACATACAAGCAAACCTAAATCATTGAAAGTAATATCTTAACTGAGTAATAACTAAAACTATGATTTGATTCAGTTCAATTTCCTTTACAGAAGATTGCCAGTTAAGATTTACTTCAATAAATATGACAGAATACATTTTCCAGTGAGTCAGCGATCAAATTGCTTTGGCATATTCTGAGAGCATGCAAAAAAAAGGCCATTCAAACATGAAGAGCAGAATGTTATAGGTTAGATAGGGCAGCATGGTGGCACAGTGGTTAGCACTGCTGCCTCACAGCGCCAGAGACCCGGGTTCAATTCCCGCCTCAGGCGACTGTCTGTGTGGAGTTTGCACATTCTCCCCGTGTCTGCGTAGGTTTTCTCCGGGTACTCCAGTTTCCTCCCACAGTCCAAAAATGTGCAGGTTAGGTGAATTGGCCATGCTAAATTGCCAGTAGTGTTAGGTGCAAGGGTAAATGTAGGGAATGGGTCTGGGTGTGTGTGCTTCGGCGGGTCGGTGTGGACTTGTTGGGCCGAAGGGCCTGTTTCCACACTGTAAGTAATCTAAGATGCAGGGTTTATAGAAGCTAAGCTGAATCAGAATTATAGGTAATATTTGTTAAAAGAATGCAATTGTCACAGTGTGAAATTCTGTTTATGTGAAGCAACCCTCTTCTGTGATGGTCAATGCCAAACAACCAAAGTAAGCTAAATGGTTAATGCTTTTTGAAATAAGAACTTTTTGACTCTTCACAACTTCAAGATATTTATACTTAAGCTATAAACGTAGAGGTGTGGAGTGCAGCAGAGATTTTTAATTGCACGTATTTACGTCAGCATAGAGATTCATTATGGGACTGTTAACATATGGAATTGGAGGCACCTATTGACATGGGCAGAGAAGCCATTAGGAATCAAGAGTGAAGACAGTATGCTGATGTTGTCAGAACATGACTACTGGTGTTCCCAAGGAACCTGTACTTCAATGTTTTATATTGATTCCTTCCTTCAAATCACTTATGGAGAGCCATCTACTCATGTTGGCCATGACAGTAAGTGAAGTGGCACAGTAAATAGTACACATAAAAGCAGAGTTGCGAAGAAAAGTTGATAGATTAAGTAAATGGACAAAACCGTGACAATAGGGTTAAATGAGGAGATGTATAGAGTCATCCATTTCAGATGTTTATCCATCTTCTTCTCAAAATGATTAACTGACACAGCATTGCGCGCTTTTGCTAAATTCCTGTTCCACA
Source organism: Chiloscyllium plagiosum (assembly GCF_037043375.1). Lineage (NCBI taxonomy): Eukaryota > Metazoa > Chordata > Chondrichthyes > Orectolobiformes > Hemiscylliidae > Chiloscyllium > Chiloscyllium plagiosum. The sequence goes on along the minus strand of NW_028270142.1, from coordinate 128,485,836 downwards.
TATGCATCACTCTTCAGATTTTGATCAAGTCTCAGTTAATGCTGTCTAGTCTTTGCATCAACTTGTTTTGTGATCATAGACCAAGTTAATTAGCTTATGAATGTTTTAAAAATAAATCTGGATTATTTTCCACTCATTTCAGTGATTCCTTTTTTATAGATAAGATAAATTAGATCAGAGATCACTGCCCTTGTCTAAACTATCTTTGAATCATCGGTGGGAACAATTTTGAACTTTGCAGCCCTGATAAAAACCTGGCAGACCACATTACCAGCCTTTGAGAGTTTGCCCTTTGTTCTTCCATTGATTTCAATTGGATGGAAATTGGAAGGTTTAACAACAGATGGTCTCGATACTTTTCCTTTTGTACTTGTTCCATTAAACTTCCATTCTCGTTTCTGGCTTCAAATTACCCCCATTTATCAATATTAAAATCCAACTCCATTCACAAGCCACATATTGTTACCAATTGTTTGCTTATTTGAAAGCAGCTGTATGACAATAAATTGTACTTTCGGCTCAAATGATGCTTTTTAAGGGGAAATATATTCTATCAATAACACTGATCCACATAGAGTAACTGTATTATTACACTAAAATGTTATTCAATGAACAAATGAAGGGGAAAGGCAGAGTTATGACCCAAGTTAATTTGATAATCACTTCATGATGAGTAGAACCTGTTAAGATAATCAACTGAAACTAATTTCATTTAGGGATATGGGTTTCTCACTTAATTATTCTGTAACATGAAAGCAATACAAGGATAGAACTTAAACGTCTTTCTGGAATTGTGACAAGCTCTCCTTACAGCGCCATAAATACAATATTTAAATAATAAAATTGGTAAATAAGTGCTTTTTGTCTTTAATTATATAGAAGCAATTGAATACTTTCAGGTCCTGATAACATTTCAAGAATAAAATACTGATTGCTATCTGTTTATTGCTTTAAAGTACGAATACAGGTCGTTCTTCTATACCGTGCAGTTCGTTAATGCAAATTCACTGAAACATGACTGATGAATTGGGGATACTGCTTCTAAAGTGCAAAGTTTTAAAGCATGTATTGAATATAATGCGATTCCAGTCCCATTAGTTTAAATAATGCCGCTATTATGCGATTTTCTTATAACATGGAATTGAAGGAGAACGAAAATACCGCAATGTAGCAGAATTGACTGTACTCTGTAGTTATATTTTTAAATCTACACCACTTACATTTGTATGTTTGCCAAATAATAAAAGTTTGAAGTTTCAACTTATCGGGTTCTACAAGTTGATGGTATGAAGCACGACATTACAAAGTAATTTTTCATTAAATTTTTCCTGAGTCTCCATTAGCTTATTTAGCTTGTAGCTCATTGGTTAAACACAAATATTAAGACAGAGAATGACATTCTAATGAAAGGAATTCACAATATAAACAGTTGATTTGAACAGAAATGTGTTTTGTTCCTCTTATTCAATTTAGACCACAAAATAAAATGAAGGACAGTGAATCCTGGAAATCTGAAACAAAATTAAAATTACTGGAGAAACTCAGCATATTTGGCAACATCTGTGGAGAGAAAGCACAGCTAACATTTTGAGTCTTAAGGCTCCCTGGTCTTGAAAAGTTAACTTTGTTTTTCTCTCCACAGGTGCTGCCAGACCTGCTGAATTTCTCTAGCAATTTCTGTTTTTTTGCATTTAGATCATGGTGTCTGCTCTTTTTTTTAAGATTACTTTGTTTTTAGATTACTTACAGTGTGGAAACAGGCCCTTCGGCCCAACAAGTCCACACCGACCCACCGAAGCGCAACCTACCCAGACCCATTCCCCTACATTTACCCCTTCACCTAACACTACGGGCAATTTAGCGTGGCCAATTCACCTAACCTGCACATTTTTGGGCTGTGGGAGGAAACTGGAGCAGACACGGGGAGAATGTGCAAACTCCACACAGAGAGTCACCTGAGGCGGGAATTGAACCCGGGTCTCTGGCGCTGTGAGGCAGCAGTGCTAACCACTGTGCCACTGTGCCACCCACAGTGCTTGCTCCTCTTCAATGTACAATTTTTAGAGCATCACTCATTACAGAAGGGCACAAAATGTGAAACCGCTAAAAACATTTACAGAACAGTAACAAGATCAGGCCCACTGACTTTTAATACCCACTGCTTCATTAGTGCCTGAATTGCATAGTGTTTCACTCCATATAATAAATGAGTAGCAATTTTATATGAATTTCAACATACAGAATGCGCATTTACAATATACCTTTCATTATCTCAGGGCATCCCAAAGCATTTAAACAACTAATGGAGCATTTTAAAGTCACTGTAGTAACCGAAGTAGATGCAAAAGCTCATTTACTCACAGTAGTTTTTAACAAAAAATGAATGTGACAACAGCCAAATAATATGTATTTATTGATGCTGGGTGAGCGAATAATTGATGGACAAGACTCCAGGAGAAGCTCCCTGCTGTTCTTTGAAAAATGTTAAGAGGAGATTTTGCATCAATCTGAGGTGGTGGATGAGACCTTGGCGTAAAATGGTAACTGAGGGCAGCACTCCCTCATTATTACAATAACGATTCTTCACGATCACTGGTTTTAATTTCAAAAGGATGTCAAATCATAACTTTGTTTTGTTAAAAATTTAATCAAAAGAAAACAAGAATTTCTTCCTACCTGAGCTGTTGTTTCAGTTCATTGAAACGTGGTCTTCTGCTAGGATCATATGCCCAGCATTTCGTCATGAGACTGTAGAGTGTTGGAGGGCAATTTGGAGGCATTGGCAACCGCTCACCATTTTCTATTCTACCAATTACATCATTATTTTTTACTCCTTGAAATGGTTTCACTCCATACATTAGAATTTCCCACATACAAACACCTAAAACATTAGAACAAACATAAAGAGTAGAAAATATTTTAATTTAAATACTAAAAAAGTGCTTTCATTACATCAGGTCGACTACAGAATTGGGCAAACTGCCCATGTCTTATGTGGCTGAACTAAAGCTGACAAGATTGGATTGAACCTAATTATTTAGCCACAGATAACAGTGGCTTAACCTTCCAAGGAGGTGCAATCATAGTCAGATTGCTACTTTGCTCCTTTTAACATGCCTTGCCTAGAAATTCTGCGTATCAGGACCGAATTTCCCATTTGGACTGAGAAATATAGCGTATATTAGATGTAAGAGCAGCACAGAGTCAGTATGGAGGATACGCTGCACCCATTTTTTTAAAGCAGTAACTTCTGTACACCAAAGTTTTAACATCCCAAACCTCTGTGAGAAGCTGCAGAGAGAATGTAAATGAGCAAGTAGGGTGACAAGTGGCTGGTGGTGAAAGGGCAGAATAGGTTGGGTTTAGAATCAGGAGTTGTTGGGTTGGCTGGGGAAGATGGGGTAATAAAGAGGTGTTGGACCATGGCAGGTATAGGTATGGAGTTTTGCTGAGGATGGAGGGTGTATGTATTTATCAGATCAAGGAATTGGGGTCAGGCCAGGGCAGTGTCTGGGCGTCTGGAGCTCAGTAGGGAATCGGAAAGAAGCCAGTTTTATAGTGACAGCAGTTGTGATTTCTATAATTATTGCTGATTAACTATTCAGGAGAGTGAGCTGGAATGCTGCAATGTCTGCGACTCAGAGTCAGAGTTCTAGAATTTTGTGGTGATTTTAAATTGGGAGCAGCAGAGGAGCAGGGGCCAATGGAATTCAGCATGCACAGGGTGGCAGATAAACAGCAACGAGAGCTGTATGAACACATGCAGCTGTTTTGAATGAGTTAATCCAATATAGGATGGAATCAACTGGCCTGGAATGAAATCAGGGACTTTTTTGAAACTCGAAAGATTGTAAAAATCCGTAACTACCAAAAGAAGATGCTGGTCAATTGAAACTCTTAAGCTAATATGATTAAACTTTGGTTATATATCAATTGCGGGAAATATGGACAAAATTGAAGTGCTGATCAGCCACAGACTAAATAAATGGTTGAACAGCCTCTAAATGTTTCTAATAGAACAACAGTTTGCGAGGACAGAGGATTTTCCAGGTGGATCTTCAACAGAAAAGGAAGAGTTTGATAAAGGTGTCCATTTTAAAAGGGAACAGGTCAGTGCCTTAGAACAATAAACGAATGGAAACTAGAAAGTGTTTTTGAATGGTCAGCTACTTAATGTGGATTGGATCAATGTGAGTAGGTACTCAATCTAATGGATGATGAGCTCTGACAGGGATGAACTGTGAAATCAAGAAATCACTTAAGTTCAGGGCTTGGGCTAGAATGAGGATTCATGCTAAGGAAGGTTTGCTGGGCAAGGGATTAAATTCAGTTTATTATCAAGTGCAAAACCATAGAGACAAGTGTAAAAAGCAACTCAATATTAATGATGACGTAGTCTGCGATTTGCTGGCGCTTCATCTTAGAATAGAGCGTGCAAAAGAAGAGCGAGTTCAAAGGAGGCAACTGTATTTCATTTAAACAGCAGCATGATTTACGTGAATGGAGTTAAAACAAACTTACCAAACATCCATACGTCACTAGCTGAGGTAAACCGGCGGAAGTTGATCGATTCAGGAGCCATCCATTTGATGGGCAACTTCCCTTTCGAGGCTGTCAAGATAAAGATGAAAGCTCATAAACTGTATCATTTATGCTGTAGTTTCTGTATCCAATCCTGCTCATTAATTACACAATTTTGAATCTGGCCCTCAGAAAGCAAGGTAGTGCAATCCATGTGCACAATAAATGGAATGAGGTTCTGCTCAGAGTGCAATTGTAAAAATGCATTTGTAATGAGTTGGTCACAACATCAGTTTTGCCAAGTTAAGTTCGCTGCCTGTTTCTGCTCACACAAGTCAAAACATAAAATCTACACTGAACAAGTGTAACTGAGAAGCAGAGAATGCAATTGATTATTGACTGGAATAGGTGTACAAGTAGCATAGTAGTTTTATTACTAACTGGGTGAGTAATCTAGAAGTCTGGACTAACAATTCAGAGACAAGAGTTCAAAATCAATTGCACAAAAGCAATTAGGAAATTTAGATTAGAGTCATAGAGATGTACGTTGAAACTTTATTGCTGGAACAGCACAGCAGGTCAGGCAGCATCCAGGGAACAGGAGATTCGACGTTTCGGGCACAGGCCCTTCTTCAGGAATGAAGAAGGGCCTGTGCCCGAAACGTCGAATCTCCTGTTCCCTGGATGCTGCCTGACCTGCTGTGCTGTTCCAGCAATAAAGTTTCAACTTTGATCTCCAGCATCTGCAGACCTCACTTTCTCCTCATAGAGATGTACAGCATGGAAACAGACCCTTCGGCCCAATCCGTCCATGCCGACCAGATATCCCAACCCAATCTAGTGCCACCTGCCAACACCCTGCCCATATCCCTCCAAACCCTTCCTATTCATATACCCATCCAAATGCCTCTTAAATGTTGCAATTGTACCAGCCTTCATCACATCCTCTAGCAGCTCATTCCATACACGTACCACCCTCTGCGTGAAAAAATTGCCCCTTAAGTCTCTTTTATACCTTTCCCCTCTCACCCTAAACCTAAGCCCTCTAGTTCTGGACTCCCTGACCCCAGGGAAAAGACTTTGCCTATTTATCATCTCCATGCCCCTCATAATTTTGTAAACCTCTATAAGGTCACCCCTCAGCCTCCAATGCTCCGGGGAAAACAGCCCCAGTCTGTTCAGCTTCTCCCTGTAGCTCAGATTATCCAACCCTGGCAACATCCTTGTAAATCTTTTCTGAACCCAATCAAGTTTCACAACATCTTTCCGATAGGAAGGAGACCAGAATTGCATGCAATATTCAGACAGTGGCCTAACCAATGTCCTGTTCAGCCACAACATGACCTCCCAACTCCTGTACTCTGACCAGTAAAGGAACGCCTTCTTCACTATCCTATCTACCTGCGACTCCACTTTCAAGGAGCTATGAACCTGCACTCCAAGGTCTCTTTGTTCAGCAACACTCCCTAGGACCTTACCATTTAGTGTACAAGTCCTGCTAAAATTTGCTTTCCCAAAATGCAGCACCTCGCATTTATCTGAATTAAACTCCATCTGCCACTTCTCAGCCCATTGGCCCATCTGGTCCAGATCCTGTTGTATTCGGAGGTAACCCTCTTTGCTGTCCACTACCCCTCCAATTTTGGTGTCATCTGCAAACTTACTTACTGTACCTCTTATGTTCGCATCCAAATCATTTATGTAAATGACAAAAAGTAGAGGACCCAGCACCGATCCTTGTGAGACTTCACTGGTCACAGGCCTCCAGTCTGAAAAACAACCCTCCACCACCACTCTGTCTCTACCTTTGAGCCAGTTCTGTATCCAAATGGCTAGTTCTCCCTGTATTCCATGAGATCTAACCTTGCTAATCAGTTTCCCATGGGGAACCTTGTCGAACGCCTTACTGAAGTCCATATAGATCACATCTACTGCTCTGCCCTCATCAATCCTCTTTGTTACTTCATCAAAAAACTCAATCAAGTTTGTGAGACATGATTTCCCACGCACAAAACCATGCTGACTAACCCTAATCAGTCCTTGCCTTTCCAAATACATGTATATCCTGTCCCTCAGGATTACCTCCAACAACTTGCCCACCACCGAGGTCAGGCTCATTGGTCTATAGTTCCCTGGCTTGTCCTTACCACCGTTCTTAAACAGTGGCACCACGTTTGCCAACCTCCACTCTTCTGGCACCTCACCTGTGACTATCGATGATACAAATATCTCAGCAAGGGGCCCAGCAATCACGTCTCTGGCTTCCCACAGAGTTCTCAGGTACACCTGATCAGGTCCTGGGGATTTATCCACCTTTATGCGTTTCAAGACATCCAGCACTTCGTCCTCTGTAATCTGGACATTTTGCAAGATGTCACCATCTATTTCCCTACAGTCTATATCTTCCATATCCTGTTCCACAGTAAATACTGATGCAAAATATTCATTTAGTATCTCCCCCATTTTCTGTGGTTCCACACAAAGGCCGCCTTGCTGATCTTTGAGGGGCCCTATTCTCTCCCTAGTTACCCTTTTGTCCTTAATATATTTGTAAAACCCCTTTGGATTCTCCTTAATTCTATTTGCCAAAGCTATCTCATGTCCCCGTTTTTCCCTCCTGATTTGAAATAAATGTATAATTTTTAAAAATAAGTTCATGGGTGTGACTATCACTGGTTAGACCAGCATTTACTGTTCATTCTAATTGCTCAAGAAAGTGGTGATGACCGGGCTTCTTGAAACACTGGAGTCCTTGGGGTGTAGGGACATACTCCCTTGTAAGAGAGTGGCAGGGCTTAGATGCTGTTTCACACAAGGAACAACGATTAAGTTCCAAGTTATGTTGCTGTGAGATTTAGAAAGGAACTTGCACGTTGTGACATTCCTATGCAGCTGCTGCCCTTGTCCTTGTAGATGTCTGGAATCTGTCGAAGAAGCCTTGATTAGTTGTTGCAGTGCATTTTGTAGATAGCACACAACTGCTACTGTATATCAGTAGTGAAGGGAGTGATTGTTCAACATGGTGGATGGTATCAGGAGTCAATTCCACTCTATTTCTTCTTAGACCAGATGAGACTCAGGTTTGTTATAAGTTTATTCATGCATGCACGGGTGAAGTACACATCAAGAAAATAGCACACAACTCAAACCTTCATAACAAGATCAAAGATTTTATATGATTCTTAGAGATAACAAGTTTTCAGTGGACTATTTCTAAAAGTAATAGCTGTTCAATTAAAGCCTTACACACTTTTCACCTTTATCTCTGTCCAACCCCAGTTGCATACCTGGTATGCAAGGTCACAGATTTCCTTCCTGAAAGGAGATTAGTCATTCTATTTGATCTGGCCTGGCCAAGATCTGATATCAGACCCACAGCATTGTATTTGACTGTTGAACATCCTCTGATAACAGCCCAGCAAGCCACTCAGCTGTATTCAAGAAGATAGCTCACCAGCATTTTTTGAAGGGCAAATAGGAATGTGCAATAACTGCTGGTATAGCCTGTATGCTCACATTTCACAAAAGAATTTTAAAAATGACCAAAGAGGATTCAAGACAACTGAAAAAAGTATTGAAAAAATGGTGCAGTTAGAAGAAACAGAATAATCAAAGATTTCAATTGACTGCTGATGACAAATCTTATGTACCAATGATCAATTAACTGAATTTGAACGCACTTAAAACAGATATGACAAACAGACCTGCATAAAGCTTTAAGTGACTGGTCAGGGTCATAATGATGGATTAACATGCCCACAGCTTTTTGTGCACCTTAAATCCTTATCATATGTGACAGATACCCCCAAAGGGGTATAGCTGGCATAAATGTGCCACATCAACCTGCAGATGCAGTCAATTACTTAGAGTAGCTTCTGAATCGATGTAAAAGATTGCAGAACATCACAATGGTTATAAACACAACTCACTCAAATGTTACTTTTAACATTTCCAGTGGACAATAATTACTTAGGAGGATCACACGCAAAGGCTGTGGATTACTATTGTATTAACGATCAACAGGACATATTCATTGTTGAATGTTCATTTTCTATGGATGGGAAATGTATTCTATGTAAGATTATTGTTCAGGCATTTCAAATAAATGGGAACAGATTCTGTGGCACCAACAATAAAATCCAATAGCTTTACAATTTGCTATGTCAAGAATTCAACTGATACCAAAACACATCACATATTGGATTCCTTGCAAGCACAGACAATCAGAACATTATTTTCCAGAGTTTGCCTATCCAAATTTTATAGCTTTGTATTAACTCTGATCCCTACCTTTGTAGTAAGTGCTGTCTTCCATGTATCTCGATAAACCAAAGTCTCCTAACTTCACACAGTCTAATGACGACACTAAGACATTTCTGGCAGCAATATCCCTGTAGGAATAAAAAGTACAGATTAAAATACTAATACTAAGCCTTTGAAGACAAAGTGCTGATTTGGTCAGATAAATCCTTTTCAAGTCTTTCAAATAGAAGGACCATTCATATTATGATTTTCACTGAATAATGATATTTTTTCCATTAAATTGCTTTTCATACACAAGTTTCTTCATGTATGTAAATTTGAAAGTGTTTCATCAACCAAACCGTCCAGAATTTACTGGATATAATTTGCTGCAATGCCACTCAATTTAACACAAGCCTTAATCTCAGCAAAGTATTTTTGATTTTTGCTTTAAATTCTTTCCTACTGCTCAGAAGCCACTGATCCCACAGTCCATGGGCAGATTCCGCCTTCCATTTTTATGATGTCAAGTTTATCCGCTTTCATTTATGACAGCTATGGGTGTCTACCAGCGCCACTAAATGTCTTCTTGTTACTTATCATTGAATATTACAAAATAATCCATTAACAATTTTATTTACAATAGATTATACACCAGAAAAGTAGTGTGATCCATCCAAAGAATTGATTACAATTCATCCAATTCCAGCATTAGTAACAATAAATTGCTCTAAGTGGTGTACTTTTGCTATATAGTCTTTATTAATATGCCTCAGTGAATGAATTTCACTACTTTAATTTTCATAATCAGAAGAATTCTTACAAATGTGCTTTTTGGAAACACTTGTCTTTAACATTTATTGTAATTAATGTTGGAAACAAAACTAGAATAATATTATAGTTTGGTAAACACAGTCTCTTTCTAATCATTGAACACAACAAGCTATATTCTGTGCAACAATAATGTGGTTTAAAAATAAATAGCAAACAGTTAAGTATTATCAGAGATAATCCTAATCCACAGCAAAAGATCAGAAACACTGTTGTTCAGATCTTCAAGTCAAGGCAACTGGGAAGTCTCAATAGAGACGTTAAAATAAATTGAGATGGATTGAAATCTGTTGGAAGGGTAGTTTCTTCCAATGGTAATTCCCGGAGTCTAATCTCCATTTCAATGTCTAATGCAAGTGCTTTAAGGCTTTAATTTCCTGCAAATTTGCTCACAATTCTTTGTACATTTTTATGTTGCATTCTTATTTGAGGCAACATGTCACCAAGAAACAGACATGGATTTTTTTTCTGTCTTTCATCTAAAATCCAGAAGGGGGCACTTATTTAGCATTGTTTCCAAAAGGTAATTTGTTTTTGTGTATGTGTAGGAATATATAAGAATAAGTTAAATTATATTGTTTATTTTCTTTCCATTTTGATCTTCCTCTAGTTTTTTTTTGGATATATACACTGGCTGTAGTATGAGCAGAAGGCTTCACCCAAACCTATCAATGCTGCTGAAGGCTAAATTGTGTGCAACATTTAATGTTGTTCAACTCTGCTAGCAAAGAAGCACTTAAAATACATGCAGTACTTCAAGCAGAAAACAATCCCTGTAATTTGAAATATGCTATACAACAGAATACTACACTTACCCCGTAAAACCTTAGAGTCTAATGGTACTTTGTTTCCAGTTCAATCACCAATACATCAATTTTCATTAGTTAGTGAATGGTCAGTAATGCCAACATCCAAATCAACATTTCTATAACATCCTTTCCTCTCATCCAGCAGACTAAACTGCATACTTACTCACCGATGTACAAATCTCTTACTCTCCAGATAAGATAGTGCTGTGCTGAGCTGGTAAGCATACAGAATTAAGGAGGCCAAATCCAAGTTGTATTTTCTTACTTGTAAAAACGACCGTAACTAAGTGCAAAAACATTCAATTATAATAGTCATTCTTTTGTTAAAGCAATTCTAAAAGTATTATTCTTTTAGAATAATAGACCAAAGAAAATATTGTAAATGCGCCATATTGCCAAGTTTTTGTCAAGTCACATATCTGTTTTCTACAGGCTTAAATTCAAATTAAGTTTTAAAAAAATAAGCATCTCTTCTCATTATGGCTTTTGATTTCAGGTGTTTAAGTTCCTTTATAACCTGTAAGCAACTCACCAAATCAAATTATTAAAACAATGTCTGAAGAAAAGTAGCGAATTTTAAATTGTACAAACTGGTTACATTGCAGTTAAGACATTGAGCCCAATTTGGGACATCTTACTTCTGGGAACATGTGGCAGCTGGGTGAACATCACAGATGATGCTAGGGGTAAGAGACATTATTTAAGAGAGTCAAGAAAAACTGTGGTCTTTTCATAAGGACAAAGGAGGTTGAGAGATGTTCATTTTTTTCAGATTTAATAAAGCAAACCATGAAAAGAATTTCCATTCATTGGAGAATCATTAGTATCTTGGGTTTATGTTAATCTCCTATTTTATAAAACAATAGTTTGCACTTTCCAATCCGGACAGTCTTGACCTTTGTGTTCAACTCTGTGTTAAGCATCATCTGGTGCAGCTCAGGAGGCCCATTCTGCATGGCAGTCTCTCTTGCATTTGCTGCAAAGCAAGATAATGGGTTGAAAAGGTGCACATTTCACTGGCAATTTTTTGTCGGGATCCTCTTCTCAGTCAGCCAAGCTTTTAGATTATACATGCCTCTTTCACTGCCCTGCCAGTCATCCCCCAGAAGTCACTGGTGTCAGCCATCTTCACGTCTCACTTGCAGGAATCCTAGCATTGGAGGTATAGTCACTTGGAGATCATCACCTAGCAGCATACTACATGCAAGGTTTTTGAGTATACAGTGACGCAAAGACTTTTAGCTTGGGTGCCAGTTGTCGTAGTTGTGGGTGTGTCTGTCGAACTGGGAATTTGGCTTGCTGGCGTTTCATCCCCTTTCTAGATGACATCTTCAGTGCTGTGGGGTCTCCTGTGAAGTGTTGCTGTACTGTGTCGGTTAGAATTTATTTGGTTTCATTCCCACTGCTTCTGTTTGCCGGTTCCTGATGTTAGTTGCAGTGGCTGGTATGTTGGTTCTAGGTCAATATGTTTATTGATGGCGACCATGGACGAGTGCCATGCTTCTAGAGATTCTCTGGCTGCCCTTGGTTTGGCTTGTCCTATTATTGTTGTGTTGTCCCAGATGAATTTGTGGTCCTTGTCGTCTGTGTGTATAGATACTAAGGATAGCCGGTTGTGGCATTTAGTGGCTGGTTGATGCTTATGAACGTGGATCGCTAGTTGTCTGCCTGTTTGTCTTAGATAGTATTTTATGCAGTCTCTGCATGGAATCTACACATTTGTCCAGCATTTCCTCCGCAGATGCCTGGCAGACAAACAACTTAACGAGGACATGCCATAATCCAAAACACTAACTACTCTAACTTATATAAAAAACGTCTTAGAACTGACAGCCAGACTCCTCCGACAACACCAATAGACATGCTCAGACAACAACTCACCAGAACAAAAGACCCAATACCCATCACGTTGAGGACAAATGTGATGTACAAAATTCCATGCAGGGACTGCACAAAACACTATACAGGTCAAACAGGTAGACAATTAGCGATCCCCATTCATCAACTAGCACTAAATGCCACAACCAGCTATCCTTAGTATTGATACACCCAGACAACAAGGACCACAAATTTGACTGAGACAACAATAATAGGACAAGCTAAACATAGGGTAGCCAGAGAAATCTTGGGAGTTTGGCACTCATCCATAGAGTTGAAAAGTGTGGCGCTGACCTCACAACAGGTCAGGCAGCATCCGAGGAGCAAGACAAATGAAAGTTCGGGCTAAAGTCCTTCATAATCATTCACAAACTCCATCAATAAATACACTGATCTAGACCCAATATACCAACCACTGCAATGAACAACTGGAAGCAGCAGGAACTGAACCAAATAAATCCCAACCGACACAGTGCAGCAGCACTTCACAGGAGGCTCCACAGCATGGAGGATGTCACCTAGAAACGGGACGAAATGTCTGCACACCAAATTCCCAGCTCAGCAAACATACCCACAACAACTGCAGTGGTCATCCACTGTAGATCCGTGCACTGAAGATAAAAACTTAATTGTGAAACTGAAAAGGGTTCAGAAAAGATCTCCAAGATGTTGCTGGGGTTGGAGGATTTGAGCTATAGGGAGAGGTTGAATAGGCTCTAGCTGTTTTCCCTGGTGCATCAGAGGCTGAGGGATAACTTTATGGAGGTTTATAAAATTATGAGGGGCATGGATAGGGTAAATAGGCAAAGTCTTTTCCCTGGAGTGGAGGAGTTTATATTTAGGGTGAGGGGAAAAATTTAGAAGGGACCTAAGGGGCTACATTTTCACCCAGAGGGTGGTGCATGTATGAAATGAGCTACCAGAGGAAGTGGTGGAGGCTGGTACAATTACAACATGTAAAAGGCATCTAGATGGGTATATGAATAGGAAGGGTTGAGAGGGAAATGGGCCAAGTGCTGGCAAATGGGACTAGATTAGGTTAGGATATCTGGTCGGCATGGACCAGTTGGACTGTAGGGTCTGTTTCCGTGCTGTACATCTCTATAACTGTATAAACTCACAATGTAGTGTTCTCAGTCAGACCACTGTTATTCTACACTCTCAAACTTTGTCGTAACAGTTGCAACTCATACCTTGCACATGTCAACTTCAGTATCAAGTAACAGATTGCTAGTATTTGTGGAACTGAGATAGATGAAGCTGTCAACAACCTCATATCATCAAAGCTGACAGATGGTAGTATGACAACATCCTGTTCCATGACATTTGCCTTGCAATCCCAATAGTGTTTCATTTGCTGAAATGTTTTGCAGCGTGGAGTGCTAGCGGAGTGTCCGCCATGTAGAGTAACTCTTGCGAGAGGACTTGGTATATCCTTGTCTTGCATCTAAAGTGAGCAAGGTTGAACAGATTTCTGTCAATTCTGGTGGATACCCTCTGCAGATGACCTGAAGATATATGGCAGCAACGGAGATGAATATGGTGGCGAATGAGAGTGCAAGAACTCTCAGTGACTCCAGTGAGGATCACAAAACATTCTGTTATAATCCTCCTCATAACTGATCTGATCCATTATTTCAAGAGCAGATCACATCCTGCAGCAACAGATTTTTTTCCAGAAGCTTCACGAGTCTTGCCTCTGTTCCAATGATCAAATGTCTAGGTGAGAACAATGAAGGTAACATACAGTAGCCTCTTCAGTTTGTGGCATTTCTCTTGAATCTGCCATAATGGGAGGATGATGTAATTTGTGGATTTTCCTGTTCTGAAACCACACTGAAATTCAAGGTAGATGTGTTCAGCCAGAGATACCAGTTTTGTCCTTGTCAGATTGCAAGTATGTTTTCTGACGTTCAACAGGGCAACGTCTCAGTAGTTGTTGCAATGCTTTGGTCACCTTTGCTTTTGTTACAGGCCCAATTAAAATGAGAAGCAAACTAGCACTCAAAAACAGGCCAGCTTATTCCACCCACACGCTTGACACATTACACTGAATTGCCAGACACTATTCACTAAATAATGGGCATAAATTTAAGATAATCACTTTTTGTACACATAAGATTGTTAGGATATGGATATTCTACGGAATAGGTAAATATTTTAACTCTAATACAACTTTTAAAAAGTCAATAAACTATCTTTATAGAAACACAGAAAATAGGTGGAGTAGGCCATTTGGCCCTTCGAGCCTGCACTACCATTCAGGCCTGATCATGCAATCTCAGTATCCCATTCCTGTCTTTCGCCATATCAATTGATCCATTTGGCCACAAGGGCCATGTCCAGCTCCCTCTCGAATATATTTAATGAACTGGCCCCAACAGCTTCTTGTGGGAGTGAATTCCCGAGGTTCACAACTCTCTAATTAAATCTTATCATCCTTTTAAATGGAGTTTGATAATTTACGTATATATCATCCACCAAATATTCCTCCTAATTCTTCAGATGAATCTCTTAATTTTCAGGAATTCCATTAAATTTGTCATACATATCTATTTTGCAAATATGTGCTTCCAATCCTGAACTATTCCATGTCATTCTAAATTAATATATATTTTAACAACAGATAGACTCTTTCATCATATATACATGTTCCTGAACAAATCTGTCAGTGAATACAATCATACCTCTCCAAAGGTACACAGTTCCATAATTATCCAGACTGGATTTTCTGTAATTACGCCAATCAGCTTCACTATATGAGGATGGTCAAACTGCCGCATTGTCACTTTAAGAAAGGAAATAAGCATTTGTTATTTTTGGCAAAGACATGTTTTATTAACTGAATAAAGGAGGAAAATCAATACTGCAGTGGGAATATCAGATCCAGGAGCCATTCAGTTCTTTGAACCAGGAGAAAGTGAAGGCCGCAGATGCTGGAGATCAGAGTCTAGAGTGTGGTGCTGGAAAAGTACAGCAGATCAGGCAGCATCCAAGGAGCAGGAGAATTGGGTTTCGGGTATAAGTCCTTTGAACCAGTCAGTCAATTAGACTGAGGCTGATCTACATACTAATTCCATTATCTGCCTTTGCACAATGTCTTTTGTGAGCTTGATCTAACAAAAACCTATAAATTTCTGTCTTCAAAGATTAAAATAAACCAACATGTGCAGATTCTCCCGAAGAGATTGCTAGATTTCTGATTTCATTTCAAGAAATAAAACTAAAAATTAACCAACACGAATTGGTCTAAACATCTCCATCAATTATATCAACCTGTACATCAAATACCATACAACATAACGGCAGAATATTATTTTGCACTGATGCAGTTCTTGCCATCATCAACTCCATGTTCAGTTGAGCCATCAGAAAAAGTTTGGCAGACATTTGATTATTCCTTGAAGACAATGTAGAAAAAAAACCACCATTCAAATCACTCAACATTGTTGTTCTGTACCTAAACAGCAAACACAAAATTTCACCAAAAACGTTAAGAGAACCCCTACATGAATGGCATGTCAAATGTCTAAGCATCAGTATAATTATTAAATGCATATGCAAAATAGTAATGCAACCCTGAAGCCAATGAACTTAATTTGAACCATCTGGTGGCTGTTTAATCCTTTCAATCCAAAACACTGGCCAATTAGGAAGAATGCACTGATGGTCAAAACAATCAGTTTGTTTTGTAAACAATTGTTCACAGCTGAATTACAAAATCAAAACAAAATTCCAGTGAAATGACACAATCCCGCTATTATTTAAAGGCATCTCCACAACCTTGTGTCCAGGATAGAAGTGTAAATTCTGATTTAACATGTGAAGTGGCAACTGATAATGTAACTCTGCCCACAACTGAAGACAGCAATACACCTATCACCTAGTGACATGAAGTGGTTAAATACAAATCCAAATGCCAAACAGAAGGTGTGTCATCTTCAAATGGAAACAATATGTGAAATTAGAGTACCCCGTCTAGGAATAAGCCAAGTAGTGAAGAATGTACAGAAGTCAATATTCTACCCAGTCTTACATTTTGTAATTAACCTATTTTTCTAATCAACCTGTTCAGAGATTTAATACACATCTTGAACCCTGAACTTGAACCCAGACTTTTCTGTCCAGGGGTAGGGACATTATCACTGCACCATTAGAGGTCCCTCCCTGTCTGACATATAGTTAGAGTAAACACTAAAAGCAGGCACCACCTAATTCAGCCAGTTTTTTAAGCAGTTGCTTTTGTTTTGTCCACAATTAATGTCCCTCACTTGCTAATAATTAAACACAATTGAAATACAATTAACAAATGATTGGGTTCCCCCTCCAACTCTATTTTGATTTAACCCCTGCCCTGCCCTTCACTGTTTGATCACTCAGCATTGCCCTTTAATGTGAAGGGCACTGCTTGTCACTGGCCACTCGGGTGTTTCCTTTCTTCCTGGTGGTGGAAATTTAAATAAAGATTCGTCCACCTTGTGTCTTTCACTGTGTCTCACACCTACACACACACAGCATGGGTGCTGGGGAAAAATAAGCACTACCGCAGTTAGGCAGGAGTGTGGGGGCAAAAAAAAAAGAAAAAAAAAAAGAAAATAAAAGAAGAAAAACAGAACAAATGATTGGGGCAAGGTACTTTTAAAAAAAGTGCACAAAATACTTGTTTTCTTTAGGAATAAAGAGTACTAGTTATCGCTGAGGTGATGTGATACCTTCGTCACTCGCTCTGCACAAAAATGAATTGCAATTATACAGGATCCTATCACATAGAATGTTTCTATGCAAGTGTTTTTTTTATATAGAATCCCTATCTGTGGCACCAGACCATTTGGCCCAACAAGTCCGCACCAACTCTCTGAAGAGCATCCCATCCTAACTCACTCCCGTCCTACACTATCCCTGTAACTCTGATATAATGGCTATTCCATCCAACCTACACATCCCTGGACACTATGGACAATTTAGCATGGCCAATCCACCTAAGCTGCATATCATTGCACTGTGGCAGGAAACTGGAGCACACAGAGGAAACTCACGCAGACACTGGGAAAAAGTGCAAACTCCACACAGTCAGCAGAGGCTTAAATCAAACCCAGGTCCTTGGTGCTGCGAGGCAGCAGTGCTAACCACTGAGCCACTACATCGCCCCAAAGACATTCCTAGGAGATCACCAAGCACCTACGATAGTTCAAAATTTTTGAGATGAAATGAGTTAACATAGATTAATGCAACAACTAATATGCTCCCTGGAAGGCTCAGTGACAGCACACACTTTAGATAGCATCATGGGATCTTTTATATCCAGCAAGCTTTAATGCCTCACAGTAACAATGCAGTAATTAATTAGTACTTAGAAGTCAGTTAATATGGTGAAATATGATACCCACTGCCGAAGAGAACGTTAACAACTTTAAGACCCAACTACCTTCAACTATTCCATCAATGATCTCCATTCATTACAGGGTCAGAATTGGAGTGCATTGCTGATAGTTTGGCAGTGCTGAACTTCAGTCGCAATTTCTCACAGTGAAGCAGTCTATGCTCACATATACCAAGACTGGACAACATCCAGTTTTGGGCTGATAAATGGCAAATGTGGAGAATGCTCATTATCTTGAAATGACATTACTGTTGCTAAGATAAGAGGTGGCATCTTGTCTGGCCAATGGCTCACATTCTAATTCATCAAAGCCACAAGGTAGAGTCAGAACTATGCCAAAATACTCCCCACTTTTCTCAGCAAAATTGTTCATTAATTTTATTTACTATCTCAACTATACCGCCTGACACCCTACTTCCTTTAAGGACCCCATTCTCTTCTCCCAGTTTCATCATTACATCTGTTTTGCTGAAAGTTCTTTTCATAACAGTGCTTCCTTTTTCCTCAACTAAGGGTCTCTTGCCACCTCAGCTGGATCTAACCCATTTTGTGCATGTCTGCCATCACCCTTTCCCCATCCTCCCAGAACAATGATGTAGGGATGCCGGTGTTGGACAAGGTCAGAAGTCACACAAAACAAGGTTATAGCCCAACAGATTTATTTGAAATCACAAACTTTCGGAGTTCTGCTCCATTGTTAGGTGAAGTCCCAGGATAATGGCGGGATTCAACTCTTCCTGACTTTGCAGTTCCACCAGCCTCCATGTACAAACAATTAACCAGAAGTATCTTCCTGTTCCTCTCTAGTGTCAGCATTCAGAAGGGACATCCTGATCCACTCTATCACAACCCCTTCCCCCAAAAGCTAATGGTCTTCCAATCACACCATTTTAGGCAATTTCTGGTGGTGTAATGCTTGCCTGTTAGCTCTTTACTGCCCAAGCCCCCAAATTCTCTTTCCAGGTGGCAAAGCAATTTACCTTTTACTACTTTCAATTTAAGCCTACTGTATTCATTGCTTACAAATGGACTCCTCCGTAGTGGGAAAAACAAACACGGACTGGAAGACTACTTCGCAGAACACATATTCTTTTTTCCTGCAAAGAACTGTATATTAATATATGTAGATTCCAATATACACAATATGAGCTCTACTAAATTGGGTATCAATTTTTTTTTAACATATTTAGGAATTCACTTTGCTTTCAGTAGAGCCGATCTTTTATTCTGTTACTAACATGTACCCTGATCTAGGTTAAAAATCACACTTCACCAGGTTATAGTCCAACAGGTTTACTTGGAAGCACTAGTTTTCGGAGCATTGCTCCTTCATCAGGTGGTTGTGGAGTATAAGATCGTAAGACACAGAATTTATAGCAAAAGTTTACAGTGTGGTGTAACTGAAATTATATATTGAAAAAGACTGGATTGTTTGTTAAGTCTCTCATCTTCTTTCATATGTAAATTGCAGAACTTTTTTAAAAGTTACATTCTCAAATGAACTTTAACAATTGGTGACATGTCAGCCAAAATAATGCATTTAAGGTGTGAGCTGCCCTGTGTAAGACTGTCTGTACCACAATGTTCAGATTGATTCTAACACTTCCCACCCCACATACACACGCACATATGCGTTTGTGCAGTGAATTTGTACTTGCAGAATGATATTTTATTTGGCTCAAAAACTGCATGAATCCACATAAGATTCTGTAAATCCATTTTTTAGATTAGAATCAATCTGAACATTGTGGCACAGTCTCACACAGGGCAGCTTGCATCCTAAATGCATTAATAATTGGTGTCAAGTCAGCTCCAGATAAAGTTCACTTGAGAATGTAACTTTTAAAGAAAAGTTATACGATCTACATTTGAAAGAACTGAAACCAACATGTTCATTCTAAAAGATGAGAGACTTAACAAACAATCCAGGTCATTTTCAATATATAATTTCAACTACATCACGCTATAAACTTTTGCTATAAATTCTGTGTCTTACGATTTTAAACTCGTTAACCACCTGAAGGAGCACCTGTCCGAAAGCTAGTGCTTCCAAATAAACCTATTGGGCTATAATCTGGTGTCATGTGATTTTTAACTTTGTACACCCAGTCCAACACCAGGATCTCCAAATCATGACTACCCTGGATCTAAGCACTCCCTTCACTTTTTGTTATGTGATCACCAAACTCTCTTACTCTCTAACCTTTTCCGGATCTTCCCTTCCTTTCCACTTCCTCCTCCCACCTTTTCCAACAGCATAACCAGTCATAGTTCCACCTCCCATCAGTTCCACACAAGAGTTATGTTGGACATCAAACATTAACTTCACAGATGCTGCCAAACCCACGAAATTTCTTTAGCATTTTAATTTGCGTATCAGAATGCTATAATTGGATAAGAATAAACATGGTAGTAAAACAGGAAGAGGTCCTATAAAGGATAGTCTTCTAGATAAGTAAGGAACCTGAATGGGAGAGGTACTGAAAGAAAACCATAATTTCAACAAGACACCAAAGTTTATTATATACTGGATTAGTAATCCTGTAACCTATCTTAATAATTAAGAGAAAACAAATTCAAACACTGCTGCAATTTGGTAATTTTGATAATTTAATTGACACCAGTTAAAATGAGCTTGAGGCTACTGGATTGTTGCAAAAACCTAACTGGTTCATTCATGCCTGTTAGGCAAGGAAACCTCCTGCGTTTATCTGGTTTGACTCATCTATAACTCCAGTATCAAAATGTGACTGACTCTTAACTGGCCTGAAGTGGCCATGCAAGCCACTCTCTTATATCAAAACATTATACAGCAATTCAAGGCGGCAGCCCACTTGCGCCTTCTCAGAGCAATTAGGGCAGGCAATAAATGCAGGGCTTGGCACACACACCCATATAAAATAAAGCTTTATCTCAACCATGCAAAATGATTTCTGCATACGATCCACATGGAAAAAATTATTGTTAGATATAATTCATTGTAGACTTCTGAGGCTTAGAAGAATATTTGGCATCAGTATGTGAATGGCTGTGTTCTTCATTATAATTTTAGACATGCCACAACATATTTCCATCTTTATATCTCACAGACTTCAACATAGCTGAAGGCTATGTTGTTTAGAAACCAGAAGTGTGGGGCTGCACCAAATCAAAAAAATACCCCATCACCCAGGAGAAGGAAAAAGCAAGCCTTATAAGATTGCATGATACTTTTCTCTTACCATAGCTTTGCTTCAATGACATCAAAAGCAATCTCAATTAAAAAAGAGCCACAAAATTTTCAACACTCTTGTTGAAGAGCAGGCTTGCTCTACAACGAGCTGGTGCCCAGCTTTAGAATAATGCTTTCACTATGCTCAATCGCTGACTTAACAATCCAACTTTCTCAGTTATTTTCACCAGTGTAAGTTTGAACTTCCATCATGGTAAAAGTAAGATAGAGTTGGATAGCTGAATCTAATGTTATTTCAAACCTTTTAATGTGACAAACAGTTCGTTTAATCTTAGAAGAATCAGTGACAGTTGTAAAGATTGCATCCAAATTTTTCAATATTCAGCTGAATGAGGTAACATGCCATAACAAACATGATTGATCAATACAGGCAGGGAGTCCCAGATAGAAGATAAAACAAAAATCTGTCACTTTTCTAATAATATTCTCCAGTGACAAGAGATTTTTATCATGTAATACTTAACCTATTAAAATTTACTATGACATACCAAAGTAACTATTACCTTTGTAAGGCTGAGGACGTGCACAAAGATAAGATGCAATAAGGAATATGGTTGAATTTATATACCTCACGGTATGATATATGAGATGAGTCGTCGAGAAACAGGAGATGCTCCTTGAGATCAGACTAAAATGGCCCAAGAAAGGGCTATTCCAGATCTAAGAGGGGGAGATTGTGGTGATATCAGCAGTTGATAACCCAGAGGCTCAATCTAATGCTCTGGGGAGACAAATTCAAATTATAAAGTAGCTGGGGGAATTTAAATTCAGTTAATGAATCTTCAATATAAAGCTAGTCTCAGTGATTGTCTCTGTGAAACAACTGTTGACTTTTGTTAAACACTCATTCGGGTCAACAAATGTGTTTTAGGGAAGGAAATTGCCATCCATATCTGGTCTGGCTTCTGTGTTACTCTAGATTCACAGGAATGTGGTTGGCTCCTCCTGCCCTCTAAAATAGCCTAGCTAACTACTCAGGCCAATAGAGGTGGGCAACAAATGTTGGCTTTGCAAGCAATGCCTGTATCTAATCAAAGAATGATGAAAAAAATAGCTTTTGGGTGTTGAAGTGTTGGGAATTATTGTCTTGGGCACAACTGGGGTCAGGGGAAATGTTGGATGCCAGAATAATCAAGCTCTGAATAACATTTTCCACTTTTCACTACCTCCATGATTATTTGCAGGCTGTATGACAGCTTGTTCACAACGCCTTTCACACACATCCAACCAAATTGCTTTTAATTAAAAAGGCTTTGTAAAGGACATTGACAAGTTGGTAGGGTAGGCTCAAAGGTGGAAGAATGTAAAATAAAGGGGATAACTCCAAAGAGGGTGCAGGAACATAGGGACCTGGGGGTATATGTGCACAGATTACTGAAGGTGGCAGGGCATGTGGATAGAGCAGTTAATAAAGCACACAGTGTTGTCCTCTTTATGAACACAGAATACAAGAGCAGCTAGATGATGCTGAACATGTACAAGGCACTTGTTAGACCTCAGCTGGACTAATGTGCATAACTGTGGACGCTACATCATAGGAAAGATGTGGATGCATTGAAGGGAGTGCAGAAGCAATTTACAAGAATCGCTTCAGAAATGAGGATAGATTGAACAAGTTAGAGCTGTTCTCCTTGGAGAGAAGGCAGCTGAAAGGAGGTTTAATGGAGGTTTTCAAATTTATGAGTGGGCTCACTAAAGTAGATAGGGAAAAGCTGTTCCAGTTCAGGAAATTAAAAAAAAAGAAGAAGAGGGCAAATGTGATAGGCAAACAGAGCAAGGGTAATGCAAGAAAAAGTCGAGAATGTGGTGCTGGAAAAGCACAGCCGGTCAGGCAGCATCTGAGGAGAAGGAGAATCGACATTTCGGGCATAAGCCTTTCATCAGGAAAGAGGCTTGTGGGTCGGGGCTGAGAGGTAAATGGGACGGGGGGGGAGGTAGCTGGGAAAGCAATAGGTGAATGAAGGTGAGGGAGATGGTGATAGGTCAGAGGAGGGAGTAATGGACAGGTCAGGAGGGCAGTGCCACCTGCTGCCTGGAGGAGGAACACCTCATATTCTGTCTTGTGACCCTGCAACCACACGGGATAAATGTGGATTTCAACAGTTTCCTCTTTTCCCCTCTCACATTATCCCAGTCCCAAGTCTCCAACTCGGCACCGCCCTCAAGCCCACCCCACTTCCATTTATTTCTCAGCCCTGAACCACAAGCCTCTTTCCTGATGAAGGTCTTATGCCCGAAACATCTTCCAGCACCACACTCTCGACTCCGATCTCCAGCATCTGCAGTCCTCACTTTCTCCTCCCTGAGGCAAGAAAAGACCTTTTCACATAGCAATTAGTTAGACAATAGAATGCACTGCTCGGAAATGTAATAGAGGGAGATTCAATTGAGCATTTAAGAGGGCTTTGGATGATTATTTGCATAGAAATGGTATGCAGAGATTGGCACTGGGTAATAGAACTGGTACAGGCACAATAGACCAAGTGGCCTCTTTCTACACTGTAACAATGCTGTGAAACTGCAATTTACATTATCATAGGAAAAATGTGCATACGAGTTGTTGTTTATACAATTTATGCTTATTAAAGCAGCAAAGTGCTTATTTTTCTTCAGATACACTTGTGTTAGTGTCCTTCCTCTCACTCTCTTTTATGCCGACTGATGAACAACTGAACCCTTTGAACAATTACATACAATTTAGCTAGGGCATGATTTAAGCTGTTCTGGCAAATTATGTATTAAAAAAATTAACTTTAAAGGTTCCAAGGATGGGTTACAGTTATATTCCATAACTTAGAAGGCCTACCGACAGTAGATTAGGGAGGGAAATCTACTATCCTTATCTGATCTGTCCTACGTGACTCTGAACCCACAGCACTGCAGTTGACCCTTAACTGGCCTTTGAAATGCCTTAGCTAACCTTTTAGTTCAAGGGCAATTAGGGATGGGCAATTAATTCTAGCTCAGCATACGACTTCCACATCCCTTGACAAAATCAACTTAAAAAGGTCCCTGATCAATAATGGAGATGAATGCAGCCTAGTTTGGACAGCAAATTTAATTTCCCGTGATATCCACTTTTAAGATGCTCAGTTGTACGACCATGAATTTAAATTGATAGCAGAGGAGACAAGGCAACATCAAAGTAATGTATGTAAGTGGGCAGATTATCTAGTGAGACATCTGAAATAATTAAATAGCATGATTGCCCCATCACTTTTATATTTTAATTTTAATAAAACAATTGCTACTCAATAGAAAGATTTTAGAACTCTTTCCTGACACTTCCCCCTGAAAAACAAAGTTAAAAACCACACAACACCAGGTTATAGTCCAACAGGTTTAATTGGAAGCACACTAGCTTTCGGAGCGACGCTCCTTCATCAGGTGACAGTCACCTGATGAAGGAGCGTCGCTCCGAAAGCTAGTGTGCTTCCAATTAAACCTGTTGGACTATAACCTGGTGTTGTGTGATTTTTAACTTTGTACACCCCAGTCCAACACAGGCATCTCCAAACCCTGAAAAACAGGTTGAGATATTTTGATATATTAAGATCTCAACTTGTGTGAGTGTCTCACAGTGGGATATGGATTCAGCAAAGGCAGTGCAAAGCTTAGTGCAAGCGTACAACTTCCAAATTATTATTGAGTTTATGGGGAAGTTCACTTTTTCTGTCAGTAACAAAGCAATGTAGTTAGATTCTGGGCAATTATTGGTAGCTTAATGAATGGCTCACATCAAAGTCCTAACAGGGAACAAGTAAGTAAGTGGGAGGAGTAGGCTCCATGAACATCTTCATCCTCAACAATGCAGCTCGTCAAAGCCAAAGCTTTTGCAACCACATTTAACCAGAAACACCGAATGAATGATCCATCTCGGCCTGCTTGAGCATCTAACCGATGGATGCCAGCTTTCAGTCTATTCTATTCACCACTCAGCCCTTCTATTCAAACCATTGATACATATTATAAATCCATGCAGCGTTCCATTAGTTACAGTTGCCAACCTGGAAATGATCTATATACCCCGACCCTGTTTCCTTTTATCGTGCCACTCCTCTATCCATGCTGCTACATTACCCCTACCACACAAACTTGTGTGGTACCTATGTGACACATTTTAAATCTTATTTTCATTAGGATGTGAATGCCAATGGCAAGGCCATTATTTGTGGCATATCTCACAGAATGTCTTTGGGAATTCAACTACACTCTAACTTTTGGATGCTTCTGCATCCTACATTATTGCAGCCTCAGAGAACTTTAATAAACTTGTTGTACATGAATGCCCTTCAGCAATGCCAGATTGACTCAATCTGATTGTGCTACAATTGTTTTAAAAATGCTCTGCTATAATTTTGACTAGGAATTCCAGTAATCTTTTCAATAGCAGATATTCAGCTATCGTTTCCTGCTCTCGTCTCTCTCCTTTCTTGAATGAAGGTGTTATATTTCTGATTTTCCAATTTGCAGGAACCATTCCAGAGCCTGGGATTTGGACAATTACCAACACTGCTTCCACTATCTCGGCAACTACATTCTTAAAATGCTTGAATGCAGGCCATCAGGTTCAACCTCTTCAGTTTTTCTTGTACTTTTTCTCCAATGATAACGATTGCTTCAAGTCCCTCCCTCCCTTTTGCGCATTGATTTTCTCTTTATTGTTGGGTTACTAATGTGTCGTCTCGGAGTAAAGATATTAAATACTTATCCATGGTCTCTCTTCGTTTCCTATTAATAATTAATTGTTAAAAAGTTGACCTCATGGATTTGAAGTTGTGAACAACACAAGCTTATGATTTTACCTTTAAGTCAGTCATTAATATGGATTTTCATCACACTGAGACATTATTCTGTTGCATCCTGAATCAAATTAGTCAACATGTGCTAAAGTACCATTAAATATTAAGTTTAGCTATTACTCAAAGAATCAATAAAATTTGCAGAACAGAAGACAGTCCCCCACCCCATCCATAGAAGGTTTGCTGTGTTATCTCAAACTCGAACTATCTAAATTAAATCCACTTTCTTAGCAGTTAGGTCAAGTGTTATATTTAAATTGCAAAGTAAAAGACCCTTAACTGGCCTTTGAAATGCCTTAACTAACCTTTTAATTCAAGGGCAATTAGGGATGGGCAATTAATTCTAGCTCAGCATACGACTTCCACATCCCTTGACAAAATCAACTTAATATGGATTTTCATCACTTACAGGCTTCCTGTAGGAACTTTTCTCGCACACTATCTGAAGTGGAGTTTTTGCATGTTTTGATGGCAACAGCCATTGAGGGGTTTTCCTGTATAAGCAAGGAGAAAGATATAACACGTAATTAGAAATGTTTTCAGAACCAATGGAGTAGTCTGAATAAATATCTGCACAAAGCACAGAACCACACTGAGCCACTTAAATTAAAAATGTTGATCCAAACAAACAATTTCTGAATAAAACTATTACAAATTCCCAGTGAACATGGACAGAAATAGTCTTAATTCTTGATTTATAATAAAGCCAATAGGTTATTGGCTGTAACAAAGGCAAAGTGCTGGAGAAACTCAGGTCGACAGCATCCGTGGAGAGAGGAACAGAGTTAACTGGGTCACTGGACTCAAAACATTAACTCTGTTTTTCTCTCCACAGATGCTGCCAGACCTACTGAATTTCCCAACACTTTGTTTTGTTTCAGATTTCTAGCATTTGCAGTTCTTTATTTTATTGTCGAAGCTGTCTGTTATGTTATGTCTCACAGTCAGTATGCCTATGAGACACTGTCATGATCTCACCACATTATCATTGTGTGTGACCTGAGGGTATGAAGGATTCATATTACATACTACCTCAGATCATTGAAGCATGAAACTTTCCTGGAAGTGTGCTCCTCTGTTGTAAATAAATAGCTCAATACCAGCCAAACATTATTTGCACAATATGACAGACAGAATTAAGCAATTTCACAACCAATGGATTTTATCTATGTGCTGAAATCCAGCCACATCCGATCAAATTTCTCATCCTCAATGATGGGAGAGCACAGCACATCAGTGCAAAAGACAAAACTGAAGAATCTTCAAAATCTTCAACCAGAACTGTTGAATAGATGATTCAACTCAGCCTTCTCAGGTATTCCAGATACCAGTCTTCAGCCAATTTGACTAATTCCATGTGATATCAAAAAATGGTTGAAGCACTTGATGCTGTAATATTCTGGCAAGAGTACTCGAAGACTTGTGCTCCAGAATTTGCCATGCCGCAGCATGACTACAACGTCAGCATCTACCAACAATGTAGAAAGTTGCCCAGGCATATCTATACACAAAGAAGCAGCCAAATCTAACATGGTCAATTGCTGCTCCATCAGTTTACTCTCAATAATCAGTAAAGTAATGGAAGGTGTACTACTGCACAGTTGCAGCAGTGCTTATCATTTTCAAAACTCACTGCAGTAGCTCACCAAGCCTCCTTTAGCAGCATCTTCTAAAGCTACGATCCTAATCACCTAGATGGGCGAGGTGATGCATGAGGACACCACCTGCAAGTTCCCCTCCAAGCCAGTCATCATTCTGACCCAGGATTATAATTGCCATTCTTTCACTGTCACTGAGTCAAGATCCTGGAACTCCTTCCTAACAGACTGTGGATGTTCCTAAATCCAAGAACGACAATAGTTCAAGAAGGCAGTTCATCATCACCTTCTCAAGTGATGGGCAATGAATGCTAGCCTCACCTGTGGTTCTTAAATTCCATGTATGAACTTGAAAATATGTCTGTTCAACTATCATTCTTACACTGGCTCCCAGTGAAGCAACTGATTTTAAAATTCCTCGATAGTGAAGCCTCTCTCACTCTTTGCAATGATCTCCTCTGCTTTTTGGTACTCCAAACACATAGTATATCTCCGATTCCAGTCTCGAGCATCCCTGATTTTAGTTATTCCATATGTGATGATGGTGATTTGGAGATGACGGTGTTGGACTGGGGTGTACAAAGTTAAAAATCACACAACACCAGGTTATAGTCCAACAGATTTAATTGGAAGCACTCAAGCTTTCAGAGCGTCGCTCTTTCATCAGGTGATAGTGGAGGACTCAATCCGAAGACACTGTCCGAAAGCTAGTGTGCTTCCAATTAAACCTGTTGGACTATAACCTGGTGTTGTGTGATTTTTAACATATATGGTGGGTGGGCTTCAGCTGTGAAGGCCCAAAATTGTGGAATTCCTTTCCTCAACCTTTCCACTGCCCACCTTTCTTTCCTTTTTGGCAACCTAACTCCCCAACATCTATCTCTTTGATCAAGCTTTTCTCTGATCATTTATTTCTTGCATTGAACCCAAGCTGTTCAGCAACTGGCTATTGTGTTTTCCAATTATAGTGATGCACTTGTAAAGCAGTTGGTTCTGATGCATTTTGGTACATTTTGAGATCACCAAAGGTGTATGCCCTGGTCAGTATCCTGTCTTAATCAGCATGGTCCAGAACAGATCAACTTGTCATTCCCTTTATTGCATACACGTAGAATTCTCCTGTGCAGAAAACAAGTAGCACTGTTGTCCACTTAGCAACATTCACTGCATCTCCAAATAGCACTCAGAATGTGAAATGCTTTGAGATACTTTAGAGAGTTGTGCTATATGAACACTGAGCATGCCTTGGCTCTAACAGGATACACAATAAGATCCATTTCATTCAGAATAAAACTCTGTAATTCTGAGACTGAAAGAGGGTGCCTGTTACTTAGCACTCTTCTGGGAGTATGAATCCAAGTCAAGACCTTCTCCTGTAGACAGGGTGGAAAAATTCTGGATGACAGATTTCTGAGGCATTCATTCATGGCTAGAGTGCAGCTATGCCAGACCAGTCTGCCTAGATTTTCACGTGAAAAGTACGTGGCATGCAAAGTCCAAAAACAAAATAAGTGGCTATATGTGAAGGAAAATTAATTATCCATAACATCAAATGCTTAATGTTTTCAATTTAAATTCATTTTAAGAATCAACAGAGGTTTCCTGAAGATTACAGATGTATGTTCTTCAGACATTTCATTCAACCAGGCATTGTAACTTTAAAAAGTATTGACGCAATCTGTAACCAAAGGCTCTTTTTCTCAAACAAAAAAATAGAAAACATTGAAAAATAAGTTTACAGACATATGAAACTTTTTTAAAAAAAAGACGACATGTTGGAGATGACAGACACCATAATGCATTATCCATGAGGGACAGCTTCAAACAGTATATTTATTATTAATATCACTAGCATACACTCTAAGCTGAAGCACAACTTGGAATTTTCTGAAAGTGTAAATTTGAATTCATCTGACGAGTTAAATGGTTCACATGTTCTGTCCAGTGGAAACAACAAACCTCTTCGTGAAAATACATTTTTAAACAATCTAAGAGACACAACAGCTTCTGAATACATAATGTGGGAACAAGGAAAGACAATTTTATTTATTCTAATTAGACTCAGCTATCTCTTTATTAAATAGAAATGGACCAGAGTCTTCTCTTTCAACTGTTACAACAGAATGAGTAATATAATTATATATCTGATCGTGTTTCTTTCAAAAATTAAACACCTTGTAAGGTTCAAGTTATTGATTTGGTGAAGACAAACATGCTGCACTGTCTGGGTTCTGACATCATGACAAGATAATTGCCTATAACAAGGGCAGAATTTTGTGCATCTGGGCTAACTCTGAAAGCTTTTTAAAATGGCAGGCAATACCTAGATGTGGACTGCAGCCTCCATTTTCAGCAGATACCATTTGTGCCAACAGGGGGCAGGAGACAGGGCATTAACCTGACCTAGTCAGGACCTTCTGAAATTACAGCAGACTTTTGGTTGATCACATTTTGGCCGTCCCAAAAGTTTCAACCCAGCACGAGGATGACAAATTGAACAAGCATAAACTGAACTTAGATGACCTACAAGGGAGTTTATGTTTCATGATTTGATGTTAATTAATCATGAAAATAATAGGCCAAAGTTATCCATCAGGGACAAAAAAAACCCCACACACTATAGTGATTGACAAGCCATTTGGTGTTGCTGATAAAAACAAGATTGCCATCTACTCTTGCAGTTTCAGTAGACTTCAATGTAAACCTTTCAAAAAAGCTTTATGACCGAGACAACTGTGACTTTTGGCTGTGCTTCTGAAAATCCACATTACTTTTCAGTTTTATAAGGCTAAAAATAAGTTAGATTTGATATGATTGGTTTGTTTTATAACTAATAGGCCACTTGACACCAACCGAAAACTGAACTGGGCTTGCCATATAAATAAAGCAGCGACAAGACCAGGTCAGAGGCTAGGAACACCTTGGCAAATAACTCACGTCCAGACTCTCTAAAGCCTGTCCACCATCTAGTCAGGAGCATGTTGGAATACTCTAAACTTGCCAGGATGACTGCAATTCTAACAACACTCGGGTAGCTTGACATCATCCAGGACAGAGCAAGCTGCTTAACTGGCACTACAATCACAGACATTCACTGCCTTCACCACAACACCTTGCAAATTGTTGACCACTACCATCTTGAAGGACATGGGCAGCAGACACATGGGAACGTATCTACCTGATGTAGAGGAGAACATATCGAGAGCAACGGACACAATAGATGAGGTGGATGCGCAGTAAAGTCTCTGCTGGATGTGAAAAAATTCTTTGGGATCTTGGGCGGAGGAGAGGTGGGGGAGATATGGACGCAGGTTTTACACCTCTTGAGCTGGCAAGGGAAGGTGCCAGGTGTGGAGGGTGGGTTGGTTGGGGGTGTGGGCCTTAAGAGGGAGTCATGGAGGGAATGGTCTCTGTGAAATGCAGATAAGGGTGGGGAGGGAAATATACCTCTGGTGATGGGGTCTGACCGTACGTGGTACAAGTGGTGAAAGATAATGCACTGTATCCAAATATTAGTGGGGTAGACGGTCGGGGTTCTATCCTTGATGTGATTCGAGGGGTGGGGTTCAAGGACAGAGGCATGGGAAGTGGAGGAGATGTGCTGAAGAGCATTGTTGATCACATGGAAGGGGAAATTGTGATTCTGCAAATAGGAGGCCATCTGGGATGTTTTAGGGTAGAAATTGTACAGGTGTGTGTGTGTGTGTGTGTGTGTGTGTGTGTGTGTGTGTGTGTGTGTGCGCGCGCGCATGTTGGGAGGGATGATGATGGGAAGTGGTGTAGTCTAGGTAGCTTGGTGCGTTGATAACAGTGGATACTGGGTGATTGGCTATGGCTGTGAGCATGAATGCTATTAAGTTGCAAGGATGAGTATGGAGATGATTTGGGCGGCATGAAGAGGCAGAGAGGTGGTTTAGGGATATGAAGGTGAGACCCAGAGGGCTTAAGGACCTGTAACAGAAATGAGTCAAAGATTGGCCCAATGTGAAAATCTGCCCCACAACTCCAGAGTACAAATCATGCTTTGTGGGGGATACTTCAAAGTTCAAGTTTCCCACACTTATTGTTATAGCACTTAGCAATAAAGGTTTTGGCAGTAGGAAAGTATAAGGAGTATCAGGAGTGGGGCTAGAGTGTTAAAAGGTATCCTTTTCAAATTTCCTTTATGTTTGGTTTCAAACTATCTGAATGAAGGATATTTTGGCAATTGGATGGTCTTTGCATTGGTTACAAGGAGAAAAATTTTACACATGCAGTTCAGGGCCTCTTCCACGGAATGAGGGGCAAAACAACTTTTGAACATGATGTTGCCGAATGTGATTCCATTCTTACACTGAAACTACTGGGCGGTTCTGATTTTCTGTTCAACCAAAAATCTTTTAAGCTTGTCATATAGATTTAATGTCTAAATTACTCACAGGACTCATATAAATTCCTTGATGCACATCACCGAACTGGCCCTCTCCAATGCAACGGCCCAATTCAATTCTCTCCCTCTGTATCTCATAATCTCTGGCTGTAAAAGGTGAAGGAATTAGCTATTAAGTCAATTTGAGTGTAACATTATTTTCACAGTCTTTTTATAAAAATGATAGAAGGTTATGTACTTAAGTGACACACAACTTGGCAAAAATTATATTCATCCAACAGGCAGCAAGCAGAATAATCAGGCAACGATTAATAAACAGTTTCATTACCTTCATCTATGCCATAGCTTTCTGCATTGCAGTTGGGAGTAGGGGGAAGAGAATCAAAAAGCAGTGTACATTACAGTTTTTGTTGATAAATATAAAATAATGCAATTTATGTAGTACGGTACTGCAATGAATGCTCAATAATAGATTAAATTCTTCCATGCAGAAAAATGACAAAAACTTTAAAACCATTCATATATGAAAAATTCAAACAAAACAGCAGGTTTCTATTTTTATAAATGTGTAGGACAAATTTACACATCATTTTTAACAGCTCAAGAAGTCTCAAGGTGCTTTACAGTCAATTAATTGCTTCTGAACTGTTACAATGTAGCAAATAGAGCCATAGAGATGTACAGCATGGAAACAGATCTTTCGGTCCAACCCATCCATACCGACCAGATAACCAAACCCAATCTAGTCCCACCTGCCAGCACCTGGCCCATATCCCTCCAAACCCTTCCTATTCATATACTCATTCAAATGCCTCTTAAATGTTGCAATTGTACCAGCCTCCACCACATCCTCTGGCAGCTCATTCCATACACGTACCACCCTCTGCGTGAAAAAGTTGCCCCTTGGGTCTCTTTTATATCTTTCCCCTCTCACCCTAAACCTATGCCTGCTAGTTCTGGACTCCCGCACCCCAGGGAAAAGACTTTGCCTATTTACCCCTCATAATTTTGTAAACCTCTAAGGTCATCCCTCAGCCTCCGACGCCCAGGGAATACAGCCCCAGCCTGTTCAGCCTCTCTCTATAGCTCAAATCCTCCAACCCTGGCAACATCCTTGTAGATCTTTTCTGAACCCTTTCAAGTTTCACAGCATCTTTCCGATAGGAAGGAGACCAGAATTGCACGCAATATTCCAACAGTGGCCTAACCAATGTCCTGTACAGCCGCAACATGACCTCCCGACTCCTGCACTCAATACTCTGACCAATAAAAGGCAAGCAGACAAGTGCCTTCTTCACTATCCTATTTACCTGCGATTCTACTTTCAAGGAGCTATGAACCTGTACTCCAAAGTCTCTTTGTTCAGCAATACTCCCTAGGACGTTACCATCAAGTGTGTAAGTCCTGCTAAGATTTGCTTTCCCAAAATGCAGCACCACGCATTTATCTGAATTAAACTTCCTCTGTCACTTCTCAGCCCATTAGCCTGATCCTGTTGTAATCTGAAGTAACCCTCTTCGCTGTCCACTACACCTCCAATGCAGCAGACAATTTGCATACAGCATCCTTCCACAAAAAGCAGCGTGACAATGATGACATCATCTGTTTTTCTGTTGATTGAAGGATAAATGTTGGTTAGAACATTTGGAATAACTCCTTTGTTCTTTGAAACTGTGCTATTGCATCTTCCACATCCACCTGAATGTGCAGATAGATTCGCAGTTTAGCATCTCATCCCAAAAATGGCACTTTTAACAGTGCAAAATAAGTGATTTTAAGGCATGTCTTATAGAAGAAATGACTTGCTGTACCTACATATTACATGGTGTACCTAGCAATTAGCAATTCATACACTAGGGCACCCAAATCCTCCTCTCAGAGTCAGCAATTTCTCACCAGTACATGTTTTTTATTCTTCCTGCCAAATTAAAAATTTCACATTTTCTACATTATATTTTGTTTGCCAAAGCTTGGCCCACTCACTTAACGTATCTATACCTTTTTGTAAACTTCTTACATCCTCTTTAGCTCCCTACCTATTTTTGTACCAATAAAGCTAGCAACCAAACCCTCCATCCCTTCATCTAAGTCATTTATATAAATTTTAAGCGGTTGAAATCCCAGAACCAATGCCTATGGCATGCCTCTCATTACATCTTAGTTCTGATAATCAGCAATGGTTCACCAACATCTCAAAATTGAATGTGAGAGGTGGTAGAGACAATTATTACTTTTGTGCAGTGCATGGGGTATTCCTGGTTTCACAAAGTGGCTATCATTAGCAGAATGATTTTTTGTGGCAAATTGACAGTTGTGTTTCCTAGAACCTTTTAAAAAGTTTGAAAAAACTTTACAAGTGCTTCACTGATAGTAAAACACTGTGGAACACCCTGATGTCACAAAAGGTATTAGATAAACGTAAGTCATTTTTTAATATGTCCCACTTTTTACATACTTCTCACCTTCATTGAGCTTTCAGCCCTCACCCTTTACATTACCTTGTGAAACTCCTAATTCCCCTACTTTATGAGCACTGCAGTTTCAACCACACTTAGCAATATCTTCCACCCATAATCCCACATCTGATCATCATTATTCAAGCTCACACTCTTCCACATATCAGATCATTTCCAATTTATGCAAATTCCAGGATCCCTCTATATCTTGAATTAGATCATGATAGCACTTTCAACTTCAACTGACAGGCTGTGACTTTCATTTCTTAGATCTTTGTCTCAGAAGCAATGCCCATGATCAGCTCACAAATGCTGGAACCATCTTCCCAGTATTAGAGACTTTGATAAACCCCAAAATTCTCACATTTACTGATTTTCTATGAGTCATAGCATGGTCTGTAAGACAGAATGAGGCCCTTCAATCCATCAAGTCTGCGCCGATCAAAAATAACCATCTATCTATTCTAATGCCACTTTCCAGCATTTAGCCCATAGCCCTGTAGGCCATCGCACTGCAAGTATACATCTAAATGCTTCTTATGAGGGTTTCTGCCTCCACCATCCTTCTGCACTCACTCACTGAAAAAAAATTGAGTATGCGGTAGATTCACAGCAGGTTAAATAATTATAGAAAACTAAATTATGCATGCTAAAATTCTGAAATAAAATTTAAAATAATAAAAGATCAAAGGAGATCAGTCAGTATGAGAAAGCCCAACAAACCTAGCCAAATCGTTAACCTCACCTCATCATTAAAACACTGGCTGGTTTATTATGAATGGTTAGTCTTTCTGTTTTAATGACCAATCACAGAAACTGCTTGTGGCAGAAATGAACATACAGCAATCTAAAGTTTTCAAATTTCTGTAGGATCTTGCTACTTCCAATCTCTAATTCTTTGCAGCCCTTCAGCCTTCTAAAATATCTGTATTCTTCTAATTCTGGATGATTCAGCATGCTCAACTTTAATTGGTTCACCACTGGAGACTATACTTCCAGCTGCTGAGGACCTAAGCTTTGCAGATTCCTCCACAGATCTCTCGCCCTCTCTTTCTTCCTTTAAGCTACTCCTTAAAACTGAGTCCTTTTCATCCTCAAACTTGTTTGATAGCTACCTGAAAAATGCCTTGAGGCATTTTACATGAATGAATATGCTGGGGAACTACATTGTTGTTATATACTGATATTAGGGACTGGCCTTCCACTGTCTTTTGCCCAGTAGACATTAAAACCTTAAGTATTCCAACAGAATAAGTGGTGATATTGATCTGTTTCCAAAATTTCATTAATACTAATAATTAAAGCAGTGAGTAATTTTGTTAACAACATGAAAAGATAAGTATAGGATTTTAACTCTATATAATGTATTGCTTTTTATCTTACTCTGGCAGAATATGATATATATCCTATTCACTGTCAGACAAATTTAATATTAGATGCAACACTAATATAATACCTCAAGTACCAATATATCGTGGGAAACAATACACACCAAAATTCAGTTAACAGCTGCAGTCAAATCAACTGTCATGCTTCAACTACTCAATTAGTCTAGTTATGAATAACTTCCAATTATCCATTCATCAATGGCCAGCCACCTCTGTGAAACTTGGATGAATCACTGGAGAAACTGGTTCACGCTCAGTTCTCTCAATCAATATCCTGCATGACTGCAATACTACCGTGCTATTAAAAACAATACTTTATATTTTGAGCAATTGTGTCCTCAGAAAAATATGAAAAAAAAGGAATCAAATAGCAAGCACTTTAAATTTACTTTGGACTTTGAAACAACTG
This sequence comes from Chiloscyllium plagiosum, assembly GCF_037043375.1. NCBI lineage: Eukaryota > Metazoa > Chordata > Chondrichthyes > Orectolobiformes > Hemiscylliidae > Chiloscyllium > Chiloscyllium plagiosum. Next base: position 128,449,921 of record NW_028270142.1, on the reverse strand, counting down.
CTAACAATTTATCAAACATCGCTGGATTAAGCATTAACAAAACTGCTGTGAGAACTTCATTCAAAGCACACAACTTTCAAGAATTACTCAGTACAAGCAACAAATGGGTTTTAATGTGGCTATGAAATTGAACACCATGTTCTAAGCAACAGCATTATAAATATTTCTAAACAATGTCAGAAACTAAGTTTTTTGTTGCCTACTGTAGAGAGTTTTGTTTTGTTCGCTCTAGATCAAGCTAGAACTTGGACATCGACTTACTCTGAATGCCTCAGATCTCACACACACTCGTACAAACCTGATGCTGACGTAAACGTTTATTATTCAACAGATGTTTAAATATGGGCCACGTATAGCCATTACAGAACTGCAAATGTACTTACTGGAGGGCATGGTATATGTGTCCTCTTCATCTATGATCTCTGCGTAGTCATCGGTTTCTGCAAGTGAAGAACCACGCATTTTTAACAGAGTTTGCTCAAGGCATAAAACGTTTCTAATTAAACTTAGACACACAGCATAAGGAAGGCATTAGAAGATAAATGACTGCTTTCCTTTTAGACAGGGCTGAAGCCCACGCTTTTGAAAAAAAAACTACTTAGATTTCACTCAATCGCTATTACAGAAAGTGACGTCTGTGGACAGCCAGAATGCAAAGCTATTCTTGGAGAATCAGATGACATCATCCAATCTTAAGTACAGCCTTCCCTCTTGGAAAAAGGAAGAACGGCAAGTAGGGGATGACCCCGATGAGATGGAAAAAACATGAACAAATCTCTAAATAAAATAGGAAAGAACTGACCTATGTTTAAAACACGCCTTGAAGTTTAAATAAGGAAACTGAACATAAAAGATCTGTATGCCACAGCAAGCTCAAAATTGGCAAAACCCTTTCTGCTGGCCCCCTGTGATTTACATAAAATGTCAAGGCTCTATCTGGCCAAGGTTATTATTGAGCAGTACAACACAAGGGAAAACAAAGGTGGTCTTTTCCCAGAATTCAGTTCTGATGACTTCCCACAAATTGAAATTTCTGGCAATTGGCCTTGTAACTACGGTTAAAAAGGAGTATTTCATTTGGACCATTTACATGAGTTAAATGTAATATAATTTCAAAACATTTTTATAGAGTTCCTTTTTTTTTTAAATACCTATTATGTTTGAAACATTTAACCAGATTAATTTACTTCATAAAAAACTGAAATACAAAATTTGTCACTTGATGCGAATTAACAACTTTCACTTACAAAGCTGTTTTGAATTAATAAACATCCCAGAGCACTTCAGTCAAAAAAATGAGTAAAATGGCAGGTTAGAGATCGATTTTCAGGGAGTTTTTAAAGGAGGGGCAGAAATTCAAGGCGAAGAGAAGGATAGAAAACCAAAGGTATTACTTCTGCAGTCAAAAGTATACAGAAAAGGGACACCAATGAGTGAAAGAAAATGTACAGGAACAAAATCTGAAAGTAGTGGCAATGATAATAAGGAATGGGGCAAAAGATTGGCCAAAAAATGAATTTATAAGCAAGAAAAAAATCAAATGGAGGCTAGCAAACAAGAGGAAAGGGGCAGCATAGTAATGCAAGATTGGATGTGGGTGATGGAGCTTTGAACACATGGCAATATTCTAAAGGCAGAACTTGGGTTCATGCCAAGGAGAGCAATGGAGGGATGAAGTCAGGTCAGAAGGAGAAACATAATTGATGGCATCCAGGATGGAGGGTTAAACTTCATTGCAGGGTAAAAGAAGACACCAAGATTGTGCACCATTGCATTCTATTTACGTTGCCATATAGAGGGAGGAAATTAATTGCTTCCATGTGTAGTTTTGGATGAGAGATCCTGCACTGAACAAAGTTCTTGCTGATCAAGAATTTAATACTGGTTATGCAGCCAAATAGGACGGCATTGCATAGCTTTAAACATTCACAAAATTTAATTGAACATTTTATATTACTGAGGTGTTCTTATCACTATCAAAGCCAGCATTTGCACATCCCTAATTGCTCTCAAAAGGTGCTGGTGAGCGGTCTTCCTGAACAGCTGCACTCCGTCTGGTGCAGTATACGCTACATGTTGCAGATGATAATCAATGGTGTTGCCAAAAGGTAGCATATAAAAAGAAAAGTGGAAAATTGAAGTCTTGGCACATTGATGAAACCATCCAGGCAGGCTGAATGGAATCAAGATGTGCAATCTAAAGATTGCTGGTGGTGGAAATCATTTAATTGTATCCAGAGAAATCAGAGATTTGTCATTTTGGCCAGCATAGCCTGAGAGCTGTGAGCAGAAAACAAAATGAAGGGAGCTGGGAATTAATTAAAGAATGTTGTGAGATGCAAGTATAAACTGAGTGGTGACAACTCATTTGAGCATTTTAATGACAATACTACAGTTGATTACCAAATAGTAATTTGAATGACCAGTGGAATTAAGAATTGGTGTTTCGAGGAAAGTAGGGTAACAACATTTGTGGGGAGGGTACACAGCCTAAAGAGGGAAAGAGTACAAGGCAGTAGGAGTATACTTTAGAGGGAAATAAGGAGAGCAAAAAGGGGACATGAGATGGCTTTAGCAAATAGAGTTAAGAAGAATCCAAAGGGTTTCTATAAATACATTAAGGACAAAAGGATAACGAGGGAACCAATAGGGCCCCTCAAAGATCAGCAAGGTGGCCTATATGTGGAAACACAAAACAAGTACTTTGCATCATTGTTTACTGTGGAGAAGGACATGGAAGGTATAGAATGTGGGGAAATAGATGCTGATGCCTTGACAATATCCCTATTTCAAAGGCAGTGGTGCTGGATGTCTTGAAACATTTAGAAGTCGCCAAGACCTGATTGGATGCATCCTAGAACTCCGTGGGAAGCTAGGGAAGTAACTGCTGGGCTCCTTGCTGAGATATCTGTATCATCGATAGTCAAAGATGGGGGCCAAAAGACTGGAGTTTAGCTAATGTAGTGCCACTATTTAAGAAAGATGATAAGGAAAAATAGGGAACTATAGACCAGTGAGCCTGACATCAGTGATAGGCAAGTTATTGGAAGGAATCCTGAGGGACAGGATTTACATGTATTTGGAAAGGCAAGGACTGATTACACATAGTCAGCATGGCTTTGTGCATTGGGAAATCATGTCTCATGACCTTGATTGAGTCTTTTGAAGAAGTAACAAAGAGGATTGAAGAGGGCAGAGCGGTAGACATTATCTATATGGACTTCAGTAAGGCATTCGACAAGACTCCTCATGGGAGACTGGATAGCAAGGTTAGATCTCATTGAGTACAGGGAGAACCATCCATTTGGATATAGAACTGGCTCGAAGGTGGAAGACAGAGGGTGATGGTGGAGGGTTGTTTTTCAGATTGGAGGCCAGTGGAGTGCCACAAGGATCGGTGCTAGGTCCACTACTTTTTGTTATTTATGTAAAAGATTTGGATTTGAACATAGGAGGTGTAGCTAGTAAGTTTGCAGATGACACCAAAATTGAGATGTAGTGGACAGCAAAGAAGGTTACTCAGATGACAATGGGATCTTGATCAGATGGACCAATGCACTGAGGAGTGGCAGATGGGAGTTTAATTTAGATAAATGCGAGGTGCTGCATTTTGGAAAAGCAAATCAGAGCAGGACTTCTATACTTAATAGTAAGGTCCTGGGGAGTGTTGCTAAACAAAGACGCTGGAGTGCAGGTTCAGAGCTTCTTGAAAGTAGAGTCGCAGGTAGATAGGATAGTGAAGGCGGCGTTTGGTATGCTTTTCTTTATTGGTCAGAGTAATGATTGCAGGAGTTGGGAGGTCATGTTGCAGCTGTACAGGACACTTGTTAGGCCACTTTTGGAATATTGTGTGCTATTCTGGTCCCCTTAATACCGGAAGGATTTTGTTTAACTTGAAAAGGCTCAGAGAAGATTTATAAAAGATGTTGCCAGGGTTGGAGGATTTGAGCTATAGGGGGTGGCTGAATAGGCTGGGGCTATTTTCCCTGGAGCGTCGGAGGCTGAGGGGTGACCTTATAGAGGTTTATAAAGTCATGAGGGACATGGATAGGATAAAACGACAAAGTATTTTCCCTGGGGTAGGTAAGTCCAGAACTAGATGGCATTGGTTTAGGTTGAGAGGGGAAGATATAGGAGGGACCAAAGGGGCAACATTTTCACACGGAGGATGGTGCATGCATGGAATGAGCTGCCAAAGGAAGTGGTGGAAGCTCGTACAATAACAGCACTTAAAAGGCATCTGGATTGGTGTATGACTAGGAAGGGATTATAGGGATATGGGGCAAGTGCTAGCAAATGGGACTAGATTAGGTTAGGATATCTTGTCGGCATGGACAAGTTGGACCAAAGAGTCTGTTTCCATGCTGTACATCTCTATGACTGTATGAGGTCACTAAGATGAGCTACGCTTTGTGATAGCCAAAGGAAAATAGTGGATAAGACTCAAGGTGATTTCAGGGGTAGGTCAAAGGGATGGATAAATACAGATCACAGGCCTGGGTAGGGGGAGAATAAATCCATTAAAATAGCTGGGGATGGTCTTAATCTCAGAAACTGCGGGAAATAACTTAAGTGAATGTATAACTCTGGTGTATTTTTATAATGCTTTCCAGTCATCATCTTCCTTCTCTTCACAGCAATCCAGACAGAGGCAGAATTGTAGTCCTCCAGTAGGTGTGCATGCTGGTTAAGGCGCAGTAAAATTCCCTAGATGGTCCTCCTACTCTCTTCCAACTATCCTCACCTGTCTGCAATTTCAACCTAATGCTTGGCTTTGCCCCAGCTGAGGCTCTCAAGTATCTGCACCTGTGGGGTTTCAATTTGGAGGCTGGCCGGAGGAATTCAAGGAATTGGGAAGATCAGTACATATTGCCGGAGTCTTAGATGGGGGTGAAGGTGCACCTGAGGGCTTCTGTTTCACACCAGATGCTCACTGCTCAGTGCCCCCGTTCCCAGACAAAAGGCTGTCCTCCAGCAGTTATCCACTGGTTCACTCATTTTCTCTAGTTTTCTTCCATGAAACCACAAACAAATACCTGGTTCTCGACTGCAGATTCTGGGATTAATTGTAGCTCTAGTCCTGATCGCAACTGCCACTGGTGCTGGTGCTGCTGGGATAACAGAGCACCTAGCCAACCAGATTGAGACAGTCCAACCTCCACTCAACCAACACTACATGAAGTGTTAAATGGTTAGAAGAGCTACTGTGATTTGTGAGGATGCATTCCTCACTGACACACTGCATGGTGGGATAGAAATCCTACATCTGAAAACTCCTGCCCCTAACAAAGTCCTGGTACTCTTATGCTCAATTTTAATGCCAAAAATTTACAATGCACAAATTCAGAAAGCTGGAACAGAAAGACCAGCCAACTACTAAGTATGCGTCAGTAATTTGTGTGGTCAAGCTTCGTGTATGAGCGCCATTGATACATGTGAAGACGTTCACTGTTAAACATACATCTGAAGTTGGTTAAATATTTTTAAAGGAATGCAAAACTCCACCTGCTCAGCAGTTTATTCCAGCTGCAGTGACCAATTTCCAGCTGCAGTGACCAATTTCCAGCAATTAAACACAGAAATATTTAACAAACAATTAACCGTACTTTTTACACTTAATTAATCCATTACTGTGCAAATAAAAGGAACAGGTTTAAAACAACTTATAATACCAAGTTAACACAATTGGGCACAAAATAAATGAGCTTCAAAACTAGAAAATTACAGAGCCATCATCACTTCCTCCCTTCCTCCACATCTCTTCTCAAGTGCAGCATCTTTAAATATTTTTAAGGCAGAAGTAGATAGCTTCTTGATTACCAAGGGGATGGAAGATTATCAGAAGTTTGTGTGCAGAAGTGTAGGGTTGAGGTTAAAATCAGATCAGCCAAGATCGCATTGAATAACACAGCAGGCTCAAAGATCCAAGTGACTGACTTTTGCTCCTTACTTGTATGCTCTATCTGCCATGCTTCTGCAATCTGAATTCCCTTTGACCACAGTGTACACATTTTGCCACTGCTATTGTCTCATTACTGCTACCCGCTCATGCCAGCTTTCTTCGCTTGCTTCACTGATACTTTATTTCTTCAATTCTTACCCTGACCTGACACTTGCAGCATTTTAATGTATTCATACTGTCCAAATGCGATTCTGACCATTTGCAATCCCCATGATGTTTATGATGAACGTTTTGAAAATGTCACAATATCAAGGGTAGGTTTTTGGCCCTGACACAGTATCACTTGCCACATGTCTTGCCTGTCTTGTTTTACTTCAGCTTAGTCTTAGGTACTGGGCGTCACCATTACTGGGGAAAGAGAAGGCTACCCTGTGAATGGAGTAACTGTGGCAGTAGAAAGACTTCAAACTAAAAAGGGAGAAGGAAGCTTCAGGCAAAGGTAAATCTTCAAAGTTTGAAGGGAAAAATTAAGCCTGTTTATCAAAGTAAACTGAGCAGATGTTGACCAGAGCTGAAGAATAGTAACAAAGCATCATTGACTAAGATCACATCAGAAAAGAGTTACAGAAAGTTAAAATTAAAGGTGTTAAATCTAGTGCACAAAATATTCATACCACAATTGATTAGTTAATGGAAAAAATAGATTTGATCTTTTAGCTTGTACGGAGATGTGGTTGCTGGTTGATCAAAGCTGTGAAGCAAACATATTTTCAAAAATCTTGACGTTTGGAAAAAAAAATCAATAAAATGGACAAGGAGGGAGAATAACCCAGATAATAAAAGATGATAAAAAGACAATAAAAAAATTTTCATTAGGAAAATGAGTATCTATGGAGCTCAGAAATAACCAAGGGTGGAAAATACAGATGCCGACAGCTGATGGATTCACAAGGTTATTTGTTTCGTCAGTTTCTGACAGACCTACTGAGTATTTTTATCATTATTTTGTTTTAGATTAGATTAGATTAGATTACTTACAGTGTGGAAACAGGCCCTTCGGCCCAACAAGTCCACACAGAGCCACCGAAGCGCAGCGCACCCAGACCCATTCCCCTACGTTTACCCCTTCACCTAACACTACGGGCAATTTAGCATGGCCAATTCACCTAACCTGTACATTTTTGGACTGTGGGAGGAAACTGGAGCACCCGGAGGAAACCCATGCATGGGGAGAATGTGCAAACTCCACACAGTTAGTCGCCTGAGGCAGGAATTGAACCCGGGTCTCTGGTGCTGTGAGGCAGCAGTGCTAACCACTGCGCTGCCCATTATATGTTATATGTTATATGTTGAGGAATGCATGAGGGAACAGGTTATTTTGGATTTAATTTTGTATAACCAAACAGAGTCAATTAGTATTTTTATATTAGAGGATTATCTGGGAGGTAGTGAGATCACAATAATAGAATATGATAATATTCAGTCTGCTTGCTAACTCTATTTTCTTACATGATTAGATTCAAGACACTACACTCAGAAACAATTTCACTGATACTTAAACAAAATGATAAGTTAAAATAACAATGAAAGAGTTATTGATGACCATTGTGCATGGCATTTTGTGACACTATGCCTGCATACCTAACCTGTGTACCTGGGTGATATATGGTAATGGGATATGACATTATCCTATATGAATGGGTATTAAACTATTTTTGAACAGCATAGAATAACACAATTTAAAAAAAAACAAATGGATGACTCCTAAAGAAAGATTTACATATATATTATCACCTAAACTGATTCTTTATTTCTTGAACTTTATCACTTATGTTAACAAAGACTTTAAGAAATTGGAATTGTCTGTACCTGTTGTTTGGGTGACTATGTAAAGCTTCAAACTATTGCATACATCACAGACACAATTTTGGAGTAAATGGCACCAGTCACAATGTAAGTGAAAGCATTGATAGGCATGCAATTAACTGTTGCAAAAATTATGCAGGCTATGACTATAAGCATCTAACACTAATGTGACATTACTGGAAACGTTTAGGAGCCCAACACGATCTAAACACCCAAGTACAGGCTCAGTAGCAGAATGGACCTTTTATAAAAACGAGGAGTAAAAGTAGACAACTCAACCCCTCAAGCCTGCTCCATTTAATATGATCAGGGCTGATCTCACCTCAACCTCAACTCTACTCTACTCTCCATAAGCCTTCAACCCATTACTAATTAAAAAGCCATCTATCTCCTCCTCAAATTTACTCAATGTCCCTGCACCCATCATTCTTTGGGGTAGTGAAGTCCACAGATTCAAGACTCTTTGAGAGAATTAATTTCTCCTTGTCTCCGTTTTAAGTATGCTATCCCTTATCCTAAAACTATGACTTTCATTCTAGGTTCTAGGCAACATTCTCTCTATGGCTAGTTTGTCAATCTGCTTCAGTGTCTCATACACCCCAAACTCCTCTCAATCTTCAAAACAGTACAGAATAGAACACTTCTGAAGTGTTCATTCTCTCTTCATAAGACAAACTCCTCATTTATTAAATCAACCTCGCGAACCTCTTCTGAACTGTCTGAATATAACTATATCCCTTCCTATGTAAGGGGACCAAAACTGTTTGCAGGTGCAATCTTACTAAAGTCTTGTACAGTTGCAACAACACTCATACTTTATACCTTTAGCAATAAATGCCAAAATTCATTTTGCCTTCTTTATTACCTGCTATACCTACTTACTAGTTTTCTGTGATTAATACATGAGGATACCCAAATCCCTCTGCACCAAAGCACTCTTTTTATTTAGATGGTATGTCATCTTTCTATTCATAAAATGGATAACATCACACTCTCACTGTACTATTTATAGGGATCAACAACATAAAGATGATATCCTTTCTTTACAAAAGGTGTATTGTGCTATTAAGTTATAAAAATTATCAGGGAGAAGTGTGGCAAGTGCCAACGAAGTTTCTGCTAACTTCTAGGATTCTGCATTAACTAATCAAGAATGTGATGAAATACTCTCCATTTGCAATTCACTTAAGAAGGTTGACACCATCCAGGACAAAGCTACCTGCTTGATTGGGACATCTACAACCATCCACTCCCTCCACACCAACACACAGTATACCACCTACAAGGTACACTGCAGAAATTTACCAAGGCTCCTGAAAGTGGTTTTTCATTTTGGTGAAATAATGTCCTGTTAACAAATCTGTAAATGTAATGTATTCTAAATCCGTACATGATATGATCAAGCTTTTTTGCACATTTCTCTTTTGGTTCATGTATGATACAAAATTGCCATGCATTGGCTCTGTACCTAACAACTACATGTTGAAAAAAACAAAAGGCGCATAATTTGCAAGGTGTTCCTGTGTATCTACTGCCCTTGTCTTTCTAGATGGAGTACATTGGGCAAGTTTTTTTTCTTTGGCAGATTTCTTTGGATCAGCTAAGTTTTTACTTCATAATTCTCTATTCTGAAGCTAGTATATAGAGTCCTAGAGATGTACGGCATGGAAACAGACCCCTCGGTCCAACTCGTCCGTGCTGACCAGATATTCCAATCCAATCCAGTACCATCTGCCAGCACCTGACCCATATCTCTCCAAATCTTTCCTATTCATATACCCATAAAGTTTCAACCTAGATCACATGGAATACATAGCCATTTGGATATTAAACTGGCTCAAAGGTAGAAGACAGAGGGTTGTAGTGGAGGGTTGTTTTTTAGACTGGAAGCCTGTCTCCTTTTAAATGGTGCAATTGTATCAGCCTCCACCACTTCCTTTGGCAGCTCATTCCATACACGTACCACCCTCTGCATCAAAACGTTGCCTCTTAAGTCTCTTTTATATCTTTCCCCCCTCTAGTTCAGGACTCCCGCACCCCAGGCAAAAGACTTTGCCTATTTATCCTATTCATGCCCCTCATGATTTTGAAAACCTCAAAAAGGTCACCCCTCAGTCTCCGATGCTCCAGGGGAAAACAGTCCTAGCCTATTCAACCTCTCCCTATAGCTCAAATCCTCCAACCCTGGCAACATTCTTTTAAATATTTTCTGAACCCTTTCAAGTTTCACAACATCCTTCTGATAGGAAGGAGACGAGAATTGCACGCAACATTCCATCAGTGGCCTAACCAATGTCCTGTACAGCTGCAACATGACCGCCCAACTCCTGTACTCAATACTCTGACCAAGAAAATAAAGGATACCAAATGCCTTCTTCACTATCCTATCTACCCGCAACTCTACTTTCAAGGAGCTATGAACCTGCATTCCAAGGTCTCTTTTTTTTCAGCAACACCCCCGACGACCTTACCATTAAATGTATAAGTCCTGTTAAGATTTGGTTTTCCAAAATGAAGCACCTCACATTTATCGAAACTAAACTCCAACTGCCAATTCTCAGCTCATTGGCCCATTTGATCATGATCTCATTGTAATCTGAGGTAATCTTCTTCGCTGTACACTGCACTTCCAATTTTAGAGTCATCGGCAAACTTACTAACTATACCTCTTGTGCACACATGCAAATCATTAATATAAATGATGAAAAGTAGTGGACCCAGCACCGATCCTTGAGACACTGTACTGGAGACAGGCTTCCAGTCTAAAAAACAACCCTCCACTACCACCCTCTGTCTTCTACCTTTGAGCCAGTTTAATATCCAAATGGCCATGTATTCCATGTGATCTAGGTTGAAACTTTATTGCTGGAACAGCACAGCAGGTCAGGCAGCATCCAGGGAACAGGAGATTCGACGTTTCGGGCACAGGCCCTTCTTCAGGAAAGATTCCTGAAGAAGGGCCTGTGCCCGAAACGTCGAATCTCCTGTTCCCTGGATGCTGCCTGACCTGCTGTGCTGTTCCAGCAATAAAGTTTCAACTTTGATGTCCAGCATCTGCAGACCTCACTTTCTCTTCCATGTGATCTAACCTTGCTAACCAGTCTCCCACAGGGAACCTTGTCGAATGCCTTACTGAAGTCCATATATATCATGTCTACCGCTCTGTCTTCTTCAATCCTCCTTCGTTACTTCTTCAAAAAACTCAATGAAAAGTTCGTAATACATGATTTCCCATGCACAAAGCCATGCTGACTATATGTAATCAGTCCTTGCCTTTCCAAATACATGTACATCCTGTCCCTCAGGATTCCCTCCAACAACTTGCCCACCACTGACGTCAGGCTCACTGGTCTATAGTTCCCTGGCTTGTCCTTATCACCTTTCTTAAACAGTGGCACCACGTTAGACAACCTCCAGCATCTCACATAGGACTATCGATAATACAAATATCTCAGTAAAAGGCCTAGCCTCCCACAGAGTTCCAGGGTACACCTGATCAGGTCCTGGGGATTTATCTACTTTCATGCGTTTCAAGACATACAGCACTTGCTCCTCTGTAATAAGGACATTTTTAAAGACGTCACCATCTATTTACCTACATTCTATATCTTCCATGTCCTTTTCCACAATAAATACTGATGCAAAATATTGTTTAGTATCTCCCCCATCTCCTGCAGCTCCACAAAAAGGCCGCCTTGATGATATTTGTCCAGCATCCCATCCTGGCACCTCTCCCTGCCACCGCAGGAACCGTAAAACCTGCGCCCATACCTCCTCCCTCACCTCTATCCAAGGCCCTAAAGGAGCCTTCCACATCTATCAAAGTTTTATCTGCACATACACTCATATCATTTATTGTATCCGTTGCTCCCGATGCGGTCTCCTCTACATTGCAGAGACTGGGCGCCTCCTAGCAGAGCACTTTAGGAAACATCTCCGGGACACCCGCACCAATCAACCACACCGCCCCGTGGCCCAACATTTCAACTCCCCCTCCCACTCTGCCGAGGACATGGAGGTCCTGGGCCTCCTTCACCGCCGCTCCCTCACCACCAGACGCCTAGAGGAAGAACGCCTCATCTTCCGCCACGGAACACTTCAACCCCAGGGCATCAATGTGGACTTCAACAGTTTCCTCATTTCCCCTTCCTCCACCTCACCCTTGTTCCTAATTTCCAGTTCAGCACTGTTCCCATGACTTGTCCGGACTTGTCCTATCTGCCTATCTCCTTTTCCACCTATCCACTCCACCCTCTCCTCCCTGACCTATCACCTTCATCCCCTCCCCCACTCACCCATTGTACTCTATGCACTTTCTCCCCACCCCCACCCTCCTCTAGCTTATCTCTCCCGCTTCAGGCTCTCTGCCTTTATTTCTGATGAAGGGCTTTTGCCTGAAACGTCGATTTCGCTGCTCCTTGGATGCTGCCTGAACTGCTGGGCTCTTCCAGCACCACTAATCCAGAATCTGGTTTCCAGCATCTGCAGTCATGGTTTTTACCTCGCTGATATTTGAGGAGCCCTATTCTCTCCCTCGTTACACTTTTGCTCTTAATATATTTGTAAAAACCTTTTGGATTCTCCTTAACTCTATTTGCCAAAGCTATCTCATGTCCTCTTTTTGCCCTCCTGATTTCTCTCTTAAGTATACTCCTACTGCCTTTATACTCTAAGGATTCACTCTATCTATCCTGTGTGTACCTGACATATGCTTCCTTCTTTTTCTTAACCAAACCCTCAATTTCTTTAGTCATCCAGCATTCCCTATACCTACCAGTCTTTCCTTTCACCCTAACAGGAATATACTTTCTCTAGACTCTCATTATCTCATTTCTGAAGGCTTCTAATTTTCCAGCCGTCCCTTTACCTGCAAACTTCTGCCCCCAATCAGCTTTTGAAATTTCTTGCCTAATACCGTCAAAATTGGCCTCCCTCCAATTTAGAACTTCAACTTTTAGATCTGGTCTATCCTTTTCCATCACTATTTTAAAACGAATAGAACTATGATTGCTGGTGCCAAAGTGCTCCCCCACTGACACCTCAGTCACCTGCCCTGCCTTATTTCCCAAGAGTAGGTCAAGTTTCGCACCTTCTCTCATCGGTACATCCACATATTGAATCGGAAAATGTTCTTGTACACACATAACAAATTCCGCTCCATCTAAGCCCTTAACACTGTGGCAGTCCCAGTCTGTGTTTGGAAAGTTAAAATCCCCTACCATAACCACCCTATTATTCTGATAGATAACGGAGATCTCCTTACAAATTTATTTCTCAATTTCTCATTGACTATTAGGTAGTCAATAATACAATCCCAATAAGGTGATCATCCCTTTCTTATTTCTCAGTTCCACCCAAGTAACTTCCCTGGATGTATTTCCAGGAATATCCTCCTTCAGTACAGCTGTAATGCTATCCCTTAACAAAAACGCTACTTCCCCTCCTTTCTTGCCTCCCTTTCTATCCTTCCTGTTGCATTTGTATCCTGGAACATGAAGCTGCCAGTCCTGTCCATCCCTGAGCCATGTTTTTGTAATTGCTATGAGATCCCAGTCTCATGTTCCTAACCATGCCCTGTGTTCATCTGCCTTCCCTGTTAGGCCCTTTGCACTGAACTAAATGTCTTTCCCCTCTAACCTTAAAATGATGCCCGCTAGTCCTGGATTCCCCAACCCTGGGAAAAATACTGAGTGCATTCAGGCAGAAGTAGGTACTGCAGAGGATGGAGATTAGAGTCAAGATTAGAGTGGTGCTGGAAAAGCACAACAGTATCCGAGGAGCAGGAAAATTGACGTTTCGGGCAAAAGCCCTTCATCAGGCTGCCTGAAACGCAGATTTTCCTGGTGCTCAGATGCTGCCTGACCTGCTGTGCTTTTCCAGCACCATTCCAATCTTGACCGAGTGCATTCACCCTATCCATGCTTTTCATGATCTTATACACTTCTATAAGGTGCCCCCTCAGTTCACTACCCTCTAAAGAAAAAATTCATGGCTTGTGCAACCTCTCCCTACACTCAAGCCTACACGCATCATCCTTTTGAATTTCTTCTGCACTCCTTCCAGTTTAATAACATCCTTCCTATCGCAAGGTGACCAAAACTGAACATAATACTTCAAGTGTGGCCTCACCAACATTGTGTACAACTTCAACATAACTTGGTAAAAACAATAACTGCAGATGCTGGAAACCAGATTCTGGATTAGTGGTGGTGGAAGAGCACAGCAATTCAGGCAGCATCCAACGAGCAGCGAAATCGACGTTTCGGGCAAAAGCCCTTCATCAGGAATAAAGGGAGAGAGCCTGAAGCGTGGAGAGATAAGCTAGGGGAGGGTGGGGGTGGGGAGAGAGTAGCATAGAGTACAATGGGTGAGTGGGGGAGGAGATGAAGGTGATAGGTCAGGGAGGAGAGGGTGGAGTGGATAGGTGGAAAAGGAACTAGGCAGGTCGGACAAGTCAAGGGGACAGTGCTGAGCTGGAAGTTTGAAACTGGGATGAGGTGGGGGAAGGGGAAATGAGGAAGCTATTGAAGTCCACATTGATGCCCTGGGGTTGAAGTGTTCCGAGGCGGAAGATGAGGCGTTCTTCCTCCAGGCGTCTGGTGGTGAGGGAACGGCGGTGAAGGAGGCCCAGGACCTCCATGTCCTCGGCAGAGTGGGAGGGGGAGTTGAAATGTTGAGCCACGGGGCGGTGTGGTTGATTGGTGCGGGTGTCCCGGAGATGTTCCCTAAAGTGCTCTGCTAGGAGGCGCCCAGTCTCTGCAATGTAGAGGAGACCGCATCGGGAGCAACGGATACAATAAATGATATTAGTGGATGTGCAGGTAAAACGTTGATGGATGGGGAAGGCTCCTTTAGGGCCTTGGATAGAGGTGAGGGAGGTGGTGTGGACACAGGTTTTACAGTTCCTGCGGTGGCAGGGGAAAGTGCCAGGATGGGAGGGTGGGTCGTAGGGAGGCGTGGACCTGACCAGGTAGTCACAGAGGGAACGGTCTTTGCGGAAGGCGGAAAGGGTTGGGGAGGGAAATATATCCCTGGTGGTGGGGTCTTTTTGGAGGTGGCGGAAATGTCGGCGGATGATTTGGTTTATGTGAAGATTTGTAGGGTGGAAGGTGAGCACCAGGGGCATTCTGTCCTTGTTACGGTTGGAGGGGTGGGGTCTGAGGGCAGAGGTGCGGGATGTGGACGAGATGCGTTGGGGGGCATCTTTAACCACGTGGGAAGGGAAATTGCGGTCTCTAAAGAAGGAGGCCATCTGGTGTGTTCTATGGTGGAACTGGTCCTCCTGGGAGCAGATACGGCAGAGGCAGAGGAATTGGGAATATGGGATGGTATTTTTGCAAGAGATAGGGTGGGAAGAGGTGTAATCCAGGTAGCTGTGGGAGTCGGTGGGTTTGTAAAAAATGTCAGTGTCAAGTCGGTCGTCACTAATGGAGATGGAGAGGTCCAGGAAGGGAAGGGATGTGTCAGAGATGGTCCAGGTAAATTTAAGGTCAGGGTGGAATGTGTTGGTGAAGTTGATGAATTGCTCAACCTCCTCACGGGAGCACGAGGTGGCGCCAATGCAGTCATCAATGTAGCGGAGGAAGAGGTGGGGAGTGGTGCCGGTGTAATTACGGAAGATCAACTGTTCTACGTAGCCAACAAAGAGACAGGCATAGCTGGGGCCCATACGTGTGCCCATGGCTACCCCTTTGGTCTGGAGGAAGTGGGAGGATTCAAAGGAGAAATTGTTAAGGGTGAGGACCAGTTCGGCCAAACGAATGAGAGTGTCGGTGGAAGGGTACTGATGGGGACGTCTGGAGAGGACAAAACGGAGGGCTTGGAGGCCCTGGTCATGGCGGATGGAGGTGTAGAGTGATTGGATATCCATGGTGAAGATGAGGCATTGGGGGCCAGGGAAACGGAAGTCTTGGAGGAGGTGGAGGGCGTGGGTAGTGTCCCGAACGTATGGACGAGGGGGAATAGGACAGTGTCGAGGTAGGTAGAGATGAGATCAGTGGGGCAGGAGCATGCTGAGACAATGGATCGGCCAGGGTGGTCAGGCTTGTGGATGTTGGGAAGGAGGTAGAACCGGGCAGTGCGGGGTTCCCGGACTATGAGGTTGGAAGCTGTGGGTGAGAGATCTCCTGAGGTGATGAGGTTCTGTATGGTCTGGGAGATGATGGCAAAAATACCAACTTCTATACTCAGTGCCCTGACTGATGAAGCCTCCTTCACTGCCCTAATTACTTGTGACTGAACTTTCAGAGAACCAAGGTGGCTCTGTTCCACCACACTTGTTAAGGCCCTACAATTCACCATGAAACTCCTACTTTGATTTAACTTCCCAAAAGGTAAAACCTCACCTTTATCTATATTAAATTCCATTTGACATTTCTCGACCCACTTCCTCAGCTGATCAAGGTCCTGCTGTAATTTCTGATAACCTTTCTCACTGTTCACAATTCTGCCTATTTTAGTGCCATCTGCAAATTTACTAATCATGCCTTTTACATTCTCATCCAAATCATTGATATAGATAACAAACAGTAAATGGCCCAGCATCCACCTCTGAGGCACTCCACTAGTCATTGGTTTCCAGTTTGAAAAGCATCCTTCAATTACCTTCTGCTTCCTACCTTCAAGCCAATTCTCTTTCCAATTTGCCAGCTCCCCCTGGATTCCATGCGATCTAATATTCCAGATCAGCCTACCATGTGGAACCTTATCAAAGGCCTTACTGAATTCCATGTAGACTGCATCTACCGCCCTGCCCTAGTCAACCTTTCTAATCACTTCATCAAAGAAGTCTAACAAATTTGAGGCATAATATCCTACGCACAAAGCCACGCTAACTACTTCTAATTAACCCCTATCTTTTCAAATTCAGCATTCCTTCAGTATCACTGGATTAAAATCTTGGAACTCCCTAATAGCATTGTGGGTCTACCTATTCCTAATTTTCTTCAAAAAATTCAAGAGGGCAGCTCACTACCACTGTCACAAGGGCAACTAGGTAATAAATGCTGGCCAGCCAGTGACACCCATGTCCCATATGTCAATTTAAAAAAGGGTATTCCAAGCATGGCCAATCTCCTCCATAGGGTTTAGGACAAGCAGGCATTACTTTCTTCTTAGATCTTCTGCTGCCTCCTGTTGTGTGCTACTTTGTTTCTCAAGAAAGACAGCGAAGAGTTTCAGTAAATTTGGGTAATGTGGTTACCTTGGCTGACTTTCAGCCAAGATGTATGTAAGATGTGAGTGTTGCGGTTGTAGTGAAATAGATGAATATTAGATATGAGGTGTAATTGAGAGGCATTGTTGGTGGTTGAATGATGAATTGCATAGAGTCTGAGGTTGAGATCTCAGTAGGAAATAACATTCATAGATACATTTACTAATCCTGACCATTTGTGTGAGGTCATTGATTTTAGAATTACTTCTAGATTGTCTGTGTTTGACTCACACCTTCTACGTCTATCTCCTCTGACTGCCTCTTGAGCAGGTGTCTGGGCAGCCTTCTAGGCCTTTGCAGAAATCAAGTATCTGCCTAGTTGCACCTCCACCAGAATCTCTAGAAATCTTGGAGCCTGCTCTTTCCCACATTGTGTTATTCTTCAATGGTTCTTGGATTATCCTTCCTGCCCAACTACCATCATCTCCTCTTGCAACAATACACTTCACCTTTAAGGGGGAACAGTCTAGCTTTAAGGTGTGCCAGCCACTATGATATTGGCTCATGTGGTTTGCCAATCAATAGATCAACAACATGGAAATCATTGAAGATTGGTGTCCTGTTTGCCCTGTATTCAATGGGAACAGGTTCACTATGCATCATGGTCTCCTAGCCCATTTTTGGGGATCTATCAAATTTAATCTCAATGAAGAGAATTGTCAGAATATTTAAATGTGGACTGAAGTAATGTGGAGGAGCTAATATGTCAATGCAGGTTTGCTAGGATCATTAAGGTTAATTATGTATTCTGGCCCTTTTAACTATTTGCTAGGTGTCACTCCTGGGGACCTCACTATCCTGCTTTCTGGTGCACCTCAGTGTTTGAAAACCACTTTTCAATTCAATGACTGCTAATAATACATTAAAGTCGTTTTCTTTCATTTTGGTGAAATAATGTCCGCTAACAAATCCATAAATGGAATACATTCTAAGCCTGTACTCACATTTCTCTTTTGACACACACAAATTGTCACGCAGTCCAAAGGTGTTCAGGTTAGATGAATTGTTCAGGCTAAATTGCTCATAGTATCCAGGGTCGTGCTGGCTAGGTGGATTAGCCATAAGAAATGCTGGAATGCGGTGGTAGTTGTGATGGGTCTGGGTGGGATGCTCTTTGGAGGGTCAGTGTGGACTCAATGAGCCAACTGGTCTGCTTCCACACTGTAGGGATTCTATGATTCATAGCCAGCATTGGTTTGTACCTAACTAGGTCTGGAAGCCTGAAGAAGGGCTTATGCCCGAAACGTCGATTCTCCTGTTCCCTGGATGCTGCCTGACCTGCTGCGCTGTTCCAGCAACACATTTTCAGCTTGTACCTAACTATTATGGCGTTGAAAAAAAGGCACATAATTCCCACTGGGTTTTTTTTCAAATGGTCGAATGAATTTTATTTAGGCATCTAAGTTGGCAACAACCCTCATATGTTAGGTTAAGCAAAGAGGAATATGAAGTAAAACTAAAGTTGATCGAAAAAAAGAATAAAATTTGCCCATTGCATTACTGTGACAATCTGCAATATCACTGATATTAATAAGACTGTCAAACTGCATGTCAAAATAAGCTTGCCTTCAGTTAATGAGGAACTGACTCAAGATTAGGACAGCACGGTGGCTCAGTGGCTAGCATTGCTGCCTCACAGCGCCAGGGACCAGGCAACTATCTGCGTGGAGTTTGCACATTCTCCCATTGTCCAAGTGAGTTTCCTCCAAATGTTCTGGTTTCCTCCCACAGTCTAAAGATGCACAGCTTAGGTGAATTGGTCACACTAAATTGCCCATAGTTTTCAGGGATGTGCAGGCTAGGTGCATTAGTTAGAGGAACTGTAGGGGAGTGGGAGAAAGTGAGGACTGCAGATGCTGGAGATCAGAGTCGAGAGTGTGTTGCTGGAAAGCACAGCAGGTCAGGCAGCATCAGAGGAGCAGGAAAATCCATGTTTCGGGTATAAGCCCTTCATCAGGAATGAGGCTTGTGGGCTAGGGCTGAGAAATTAATTGTGGGGGGGGGGAGAGAGAAGATGGTGAGAAAGCAATAGGTGGATGAAGATGAGGGCAAAGGTGCAGAGGGTGGTGCTGAGTTGGAGGCTTGGGACTGGGACAATTTGGGCTGAAGGGAAATGAGGAAGCTACTGAAATCCACATTTATCCCATGTGGTTACAGGGTCCCAATGCAGAATATGAGGCTTTATTCCTCCAGGCATCGGGTGGTAACGGTATTGGCGATAGAGGAGGCCCAGACCCTGCACGCCCTTGATGGAGTGGGAGGGGGAGTTGGGTTTGGTGGGTGCGGTGTCCCAGAGATGTTCTCTGAAATGATCCGCAAGTAGGCATCCTGTCTCCCAGATGTTGAGGTAGGGGCATGAGTCTGGGTTGGATACTGTTTGGAGATTCGGTGTGGACTTGTGAGGCTAAAATGGCCTGTTTCCACACTGTAGGGATTCTATTCTATTGTTTAAACTCATCCTTGCTGCTCAAATATATTATTTTGAAAAAAAAATGCATATGATACTAATAGCCAAAAGATCAAAAGAATCCATATCTGACCAGTTTGAGTTGGATTGAAAGTAAAATATTTTAAGTAAAAAGGTCAAGTGCAATTCACTATGACAGCAAGGACCTCTTATTTACTGGTTTTCTTTGTGGTACTTGGAAAACAATCGAAATATGACAAAAGTAATTTGTCCCCAAATTTCTTTGAATTACTCAATACAATAATGCAAAGTTTGTTGCCTTCATTGCCTTTGAGTTATCAGACTTACAGCGACAACACCATAAATTATTTTTAGATTACAATCTCTTAACCGAGTCACATCTAGATTGTCAATGAACACCTCTGAAAATAAACTGAAAAAAAAAACAATAGTACAGCTCAGTAAATAATCTAAATTGGGGGAGATTTCATTCTTCCTCTCAGTTGAGTAATTGGTAAATATTTAAAAAGAAAATAAAACCAGGGGCATGCATTATGACCCCATCCCATGTTAGTTACATTACACATAATGGATCAGATCTCATTTACCAATGTTAAAAAAAAACAATAGCCAGTATTAAGTCTTGATTAAAGTTCAATGCCACATGACTGGCAGAGCACGCAGTCGTTATTGGTAGGAGCATTGAGGGGAACAGTTCACCCAAGTTCCTATTTGATGACTTCCTGTGTCAACTATATCGTTAAGGAATGCTATTGAGCCAAGACTCGATACTGTACAGAAGAGGAAGAGCATTAATGGCTGCCTTAGGTCACTCTCATACCAACATCAAATGGTAACATTGCTAGAACATTGGCATAGATTTTCCCACTGATCCAAATATGATGCAAGAAAATCAGACAGTAAATAACATAACTTAATGTAAGGAACATTTAAAGAATACGGTTAGATAATAAATTTTGTTTGGGTAGCAGAATCAATATGAAGAAAGCAGTTAGTACATTTTCTAGTCATTAATTACATGCATAGAATGAAAAATTCAATAGTAAAGACACTGAACTGTAATTTTAAAAATGCTTCTGTTGCATACATAGTCTGCTGTGAGATATGTATGTGAAAGTCAGTCTGTACATTTTCCTGGTGTATAAACTAAAAGCAAAAACTACTAAAACATGAATTAATGTTGTTAGCAAGTTCAAATTCTTTGTAATTTTAAGCATAACAATTACCGTCCCCACTAATTTCATCTGTGAATCCAGGCAGCAAGAGAGAAAGAGAAGAAAAACAAGGAGGGGAGAAAAGGTGGAAAATTGCATTATTATTAGAGGCAGGAAACAAAAACAATCTTCAGGAACAAAGGCATCAGAAAATGCAAGAATATATGATTCATAACAGATGGAAACTAAGGATTTATTTAAAAATAAATTTTTATAGATCATATAAAACTCCAAATTAATGTTAGATTTGCACATCCTTATATTTGTGATGAATTGTTGAAGATATTAATACTGGGAAATAAACTGATTGTCACACTTGGCAGTATCTGCCAACATAAATCACTAACTCCCTCTTTAAATACAACTTGTCCACATACAGAATTAATCACTCTCCTGCCTATCAATATGTTTAAAGCAAGATGAATTTCACTGTGTTAGAACATTTCATACCCCTTTTGATGTTCTTTTGAGCTAAGGATTCACGTATATCAGGTGAAAACTGAAATCCAGAAGTCAGGAGAAACAGGAAACTTCCACCCAATTAGTTTGGGCTGGATTCAGACACAAGTACTTTGAATAACATGGGTTATTCGACCTAGATCCCTTAGGGTATAAGATGATGCACTATAAAGCAGCATTTTCTGGGCTCAAGCAGGTATAGGACTGCATTCTGCCATAGGCTTCGATTATACAGGATCTAATCACCACAAATGCAGTGTTGGAGGAGTCATTGGAAGACAGCTCAGGACAGAAGGCAAATGGAAAACAAGTGTTTAGTTGGTTGCAATTATTAGAGAAACTCTACAAAGCGCTGTCAAAGTTACGTCCATAAAGTTTTTAAGCTCGAGATAGAAAACTTTACTCATGTTGATCATGTCCAATGCTTTCAGTGGAAGGGTATACCAGTCATCAAATTAGCTGAGTACCCAAAATGCTTTTATTTAAAAAAGTACAGTACAAGTATTAATGCAAAACGTCTACTGTGCATGCTAAGATTAAGTATTGCTGAAAGAGTGCAAAGCATCAGTGCAGTTGTAGACAACACGGTAATAAATCTTTCTTTTAAAATGATATTTTAGTTTCAATTTAAAATGGGAAGAGACATTAAACAAAATTTCTAATTTCATATTTCCAATCAGGGCTATATTGCTAAGTATTAAATTTTCAAACTTCCTTCAGGAAAAATAAATTAAAAAGGTGAGAGCAGAACAATTTCTAGTTAAAAAGCAGGAAGTACAAATGCAAGATGTTGCATTAGCAAATAAGCAAAGTCAGTGCACATTGTAAGTTAGACTAAAAACACTGCAAATGCAGAAAATATTTTACTAAAAGCAGGAAATGCTGGATATACTCAGCAGGTCTGTCAGCATTGGTGGGCAAGCAAGCAGGTTAATGTTTCAGATTCATGCGCTTCATCACTACTATAAAAGATGAGAGATGTGATAGGCTTCAAACAGTCACGAGAGAGGTGGAGGGAGCAGAAACTAACATAGGTCTGTGATGGAGTGGAAAGTGAAAGTCAGAAGGAAATAGTAATGGAATAAGAAGGAAGAAGTGGGTCTTGAGGTGGCGTAAATAGGGCACATGGAATCCTTAACAGTTGCTTTCTAAATAATCAAAATACACAAAAAACACAAACAAAATAATATTTTCAAGAGCACAAGGTTATGATATTAAGTCGTGAATTTAATGTTGAGTCCAGAGGACTGTAAGGAGCTAAAAAAACTACACTGATCTCATCCTTCTTCCTGGTGACAGTCTGCTGACAATCTAGTATCACATTGGACTACAACAGGAGCTTTCCAAAGAACATTTGTTAAGGCAGCACATGCTAGACTAATTAATATTGCAGAATACCGAAGAATTAAGGGGGGAAGCTGGAAAAGCAAACGAGAGAAACAAAGAAGAACTACAAGTAAAGACTCGAACTAACATAAAAGGGAAACGCAAAATCTTGAATGGGCATATAAACAGTAAAAGTGTGGTTGTAAGAGGAGCGGGACCAGATAGCAAAAGCAGGATTTTCTGAAGGAGGCATAGTCATGGCTGAGGTATTAAATGAATCTTTCATCTGGGTACGATGCTGCTCAGTCCATGGTGATAGAGGAGGAAACTGTCACCTAAAGGTTCCAAATTATTAAGTAAGAAGCATTAGACTGTTGGTCCATAAAGTTGACAAGGAATCAGGATGAGATGACAGTCATCCAAAGACTTTGAAGGAAGTGAGGGTAGAAATTGCAGGGGCAATGGATCTAACCTTTCAGTCTTCCCTGGACTTGAGGGTAGATGGTGAATGACTGGAGTTGCAAACATTTTTTTTTAAAGAGAGCCAGCGAATACACAGGCTAAGTGAGTGGGCAAAAACTCAGCAGATGGAATATAATGTGGAAAAATATGAGATTATGTACTTTGGCAGGAAGAATAGAGGAAATTTTCATAATATTTAAATCAAGAGAAAATGCAGAAAACTGCAGCACAGAAAGATTTGTTAGTGCTTGAGAATTTCTTCTCTCAGAAGGTAGTCAATCTGTGGAATTCAGCCCCTGAGGGATATTGAGGCTGGATCATTAAGGATATTAACGATAGACATATTCCTGAGACAGGAGAAAGTGAGAACTACAGATGCTGACTATCAGAGTTGAAGAGTATGGTGCTGGAAAAGCACAGCTGGTCAGGCAGCATCTGAGCAGCAGGATAGTCAACATTTCAAGCATAAGCTTTTCATCAGGAATGAGGGGGTGACTCAAAGGGGCTGAGAGATAGACTCACTGAGATCCTTGTAGAAGGAGAAGAACCTCTTTAAGGTAGGCATCCTTGGAAGAGGCTTCACAGTAAGGTTATAATCAACTAGGAGAAAGTGAGAACTGCAAATGCTGGAGACGAGAGTTGAAGAGAAGCATAGCTGGTCAGGCAACATCGAGAAGCAGGACAGTTAACGTGTTGAACATAAGCTCTTCATCAGGAATGAGGGGGTGGCCCAAGGGGACTGAGAGATAGAGCTGAGATAGGGCTGAGACAGCGACAGATTTTTGAACAGTAAGGGAATCAAGGGTTATGAGACAAAGGCAGGAAAATGGAGTGACAGATTATCATTTATGGTGTTATGGATATCCCAACCTCAAATGCCAACATACAAACCGCCCATTTCCACTGCAACAATCTAAGCTTTACTGTTTGCTCAGCTCATCTGTTGCTGAAATCCTCATTCAAGCCTTATTTATCTCTAGACCTGGCAATTCAAATACATTGCTGGCTGGTCTCCCACATTCTATCTTCCTTGAATAGGAGGACATTCAAAACACTGCCTGTATCTGAACTCCCATTCCTTTATTATCCATGTGCTTGAGACCTGCACTGGCTTGCAGTCAAGCAACATCTTAATTTTAAATTCTTATCTGTGTTTTCAAAGTCCTCCACGGCTTGACCCCTCCCTATTGTTGTAACATTCTCCAGCTCCACAACAATCCCACAATATCTGTGCTACTCTAATCTAGCCACTCAATACTAATTCACTCCATCACTAGTGGCTATGCTGAAGTCCCAAGTTCTGGAATAGTTGCTTTACACTTCTCTGCCTCTCTCTCACACTTTCTTTTTTAAAGATGTTCTTTAAAACTTTACTTCTTTGATCAAGGATTTGATCATCTGATTCAATATCACCTCATGTGATGTGGTGTCAAGTTTGATATATAATGCTGCTGTGAAGCTCCATGAAACACCTCATTTTTTGTACCATCTTTAACACAAAAGCTAGCATTGGAGGCAGTCCAGAGCAGGTTGACTAGAATGCTCCCATCTCTGGAAGGATTGTCTTAGGAGCAGTTGAGTAGGTTAGACCTATACTTGGAGTTTAGAAGAATGAGAGCTGACCTTATAAAATCATACTAGAACCTCAGATTCTCTAATCGACATAATTGCTGTAGTCATGTTAAGGTGCTATTCTTCAGGATTAAGTAATTGGAACAGCATTGGAGGCCGAGGACAGTCAGGTCATAATTGCAGTGGAATGGAGAAATAAAATGACAGGTAAAATGACTGCAGAGAGGATTTGGTCTCCCTTGTATCGAGGAAAATAGTATATCAAATTATAAGAGTCTAAATAAATGGCTCTTTCTTGTGGTTAAGGTTTTTAGGGCTGAAGGTGGTGAGAAGGGAGGAGATAAACATTTCATCTCACGGACATCAACCTAAGATGTTAACTCAGTTGCTAACTCCACAGATGCTGTCAGACTGGCTGAGCGTTTTCAGAATTTTGTGCTTTCACATTGTCGAGAGTTGCTTTATCAGCGCATGAACCGTAAGTGGTTACAAAACAAGCCAATTTATATTATGCAAAGGTGATTTAACATTCCTGCATTCTGAAAATCTACATTCTCATCAATCTGATGATACCGACCAAATAATTTACTTCGCATTTTCTAATACAAGATGACATATATTTTCTTTCCCATTTTAGGATGTCTCCTTAACATTTGTCAGTGAACAGTAACAGTAAAGTTCAGTTCTTGAAAACTAGATAAACATCAGTAAATGAATGTTTTAAAGGGTTTGGGTAATCCAGTCAGAATAAAATAAAAGCTGTGTAAATCACCTTTATATACAAAGGTCAGCATTCAATTTCATGGGATGAATAGCTCCAGTGATCAAACATGTTATAAAGATGCATACGTCAAATGATAGTTTGCACAAACACTACAAATAGAAGTGATGTTTAAAGAAGAATGCAATCTCAATCACAAAGCTAAGGTGTTAAACTGTAATTAAATTCATCGAGGCAATGCTCTAGATTTTTCATGAAGTCAAACATTAATCCAGTACCCTTGGCTGTCTGATGAGAGCAGAGGATGAAGGGGAGAAAGCGTCTGGCTTTCATAACTCTGGGCTGCCAATCATTCATTCCTTCAATGATGACAAAAAAAAAGGAAAGTTTGAAGATCAGGATGAAATACAAAATATTTGAAAGCCGAAAGTTCAATGAATAAAGAAATGTCAAACCTTATATAAAATTACCAAAACTTTTAAATGCCTGTAAGAATGTCTTCAAAGACACTAGACAAAAGAAAATACAGTTTTTCTTTCATGAACTGGAAATTGTGATGTATATCTCACTTCAGTAGTGCTATCTTTTAACTAATAGCCATCCAACTGAATGACTATACACAAAATGGTTATTTCTTCATCAATCCCTTACTGGCACCTCAGTCACACATCTTTCAATACATTTTTTGCCCTCAATTATTTTTCAGTTAGCTGCTATAAATTTTGTTTGAAGGTAAAATACTGAATCAAACCCGGGTCCCTGGCACTGAGGCAACACTGCTAACCACTGAGCCACTATACTGCCCTGGCTCAGGCAACGACACCCACAACCTGATGCTGTGAGGCAACAGTGCTAACTATTGATCCACCATGCCGCTCAAATTTGGGCAGGTAGGTTGCATCTAGTGGGTACTGTAACAATCACTGCTAGAGCCTCAATTATTTTCAATCTATATTGATGACTTAGATAAGGATTTCTAAGTTTGCTGACACAATCAGGGAAAGTAATAGCTTAGCACTATTGTCACTGGCCAAGTAAGACTCAAGTAATGTTCTGGCGGGCATGGTTTAAATCACACCGTGATAGATGGTAGAACTTGAATTAAATAAAAGAAATGGAATTGAAAGTCTCAAACCTTGGTCAATTGTTGTAAAAACCCATCTGGTTCATTCATCCTTTAGGGAAGAAGAGCAATACCAGACTTGAAATTCTAACTCTTTCTCTCCACAGTTGCTAACAGACCTGCTTTTCTCCAGTATTCGCTGTGCTTGTTCCTTCAGGGAAGGACCTGGCTTGCATGTGACTCTAAAACCATGTGCTTTACTCTGAACTGCTTTCTGAAAATGCCTAGCCAACCATTCAGTTGTATCAACTGTGAAAAAGAAAAAAAAAGTGAAACTGGATAAATTACGGACTAAGGCTCCGTAAATAACAATGAAAATCCAGCCCTGCAAAGTCCTCCTTACTAACATGTGGGGGCTAATATCAAAAGCGGGGAGAGTAATCTCACAGATAAGTCAAGCATCAGCCTGACCCAATCATATTCATAAATCATACCTTACATACAACATTCCTGGTAATATCATCACCATCCCTAGGGTAGGTCATGTCCCACTGGCAAGACAGAGCCAGCAAAGATGGTGCCACAATGGGATATGGACAGGAATAAACTGCTCTCAGACTTCAACATTGGGTTTGGAGTCAATGAAGTGTCATGGCACTAGGTCAAAAATGAGCAGGGAAACCTCCTGCTGCCACTCACCTCTCCCCTGGAAGGACACACCAAAAAGAAAAGGAAATGGTTAACATGGTTAGAACAGAAGAAAATTAATTCGATAGTGAGGAAGATTATCAGCTAGGAAAAGTATGATCTGGAATTTGTTTGGTTGGAGAAAAGAAACACCAACGGGCATAAGACTAGATGTTCTAAACAGTAAATAAGAAATCAGAGATACAAGCAATAGGTATTAACTGCAACCATAGCTGAACTTAATTTATATAAAGATTGGCAATCTAAATTGTGGAGAACTTCCAACAGTGCATATGTATTGGCTTTTTAGACTGATATATCGAGGAACTAACTAGAGCACAGGCTATTCTAGACTGGATTTGTGCAAAGAGAAAAGATTAATTAACAATCTTATTCAACAGGATCCCTTTGGGAACAGCGATCATAAGATCACATTCTTCATTAAGAAGCAGAGTGAAGTCAAATTTGAAACTAGAGTGCTGAGTCTAAATAAAGAGAACTTTAAAGATATGCAACATGACTTGCAATGGTAGACTGGGGCCCTTACTAAAGGAGCTAATAGGCAATGCTTCATATTTAAAGAATCTGGTGCCTGAATTACAACAATTATTCTTTCCTGTCTGGCACAAAAATAATAAAGGAAAATTTGATCAACCATGGCTTACAAAAGAAATTAGGAATAATACTAGATCCAAAGAGGAGACAGATAACGCACCAAGCCTGATGACTTGGAGCTTTCAAAATTCAGCAAAAATAAAATCAAAAAGTTTGATTAAGAGCAGTTAAATTACAGAAACTTGAACAAAGTACCTAGAAAAAAAAAGTAGGTCCCTTGCAGTCAGAAGCTGGAGCAATTATAATGGGGAACAAAGATATAGCAAAAGAATTGAATTCCTATTTTGGTTGTCTGCACAAAAAAAGGCATGATTGACTTCCCAGAACATTAGAGAACCAGGTCTAGAATTGAAGGAAATTAATATTAATAATGGTGCTTTGGAAATTAATGGGGTTAAAGATTGACAAGTCATCAGAGCCTGATAACTTACATCTCACAGTAGTAAAGAAAATGGCCCTGGAAATATTGTAACACGAGTGGTAATCTTTCAAAATTCGATAGAATCTGGAAAATTTCAGACTGGAGGATGACAAATGAGGAAAACAAAAACGGTGACTTACAGAGCAGTTAGCTTAACATTGTAGTGGGGAAGTTGCTGAAGTCTATTATAAAATATGTGGAAGTAAAACATTTGGAAAGCATTAATAGGATTGGACAAAACCAGAATGGGTTTAAAGGCATGGGGAGAAACAGGAATATGGCATTGAAATTGATTGGCAGAGCAGGTTCAGAGGACTGAAAGGCCTATTGTTGCATCTAATTTCTATGTTTCGATATAATACTACTGTTGGGCACAAAAAATCTTTGTCCGTCCAAATAAATTATTACAGATGTGCTCTCATTGGTGGGTTTTATAATAATATACAATACTGACTTTCTTCACTTCGCACTCTCTCTTTCACCACAGAAAGACACAACGATGTATTCACAGAAATCAGGACATTGGAACTTTACTTTGAAAATTTTCTAGTATGAACTAATTTCTGACAAAGGTACTGAAGGGCACAGCTTAATATCTGGGGCCAGGTCACAGACCAGATATGATCCCACTGAATGACAGAACAGGCTTAATGACCAATTTTTTGCTCCTATTCTGGCGCAGCCACAGAAACTCACAACCCATGAATGAATACAAGTAAAACTCTCAGTAATCAAAAGAGAAAATGCTGGAAAATTTCAGCAGGTCTGGTAGCATCTGTAAGGAGAGAAAAGAGCTGACGTTTCGAGTCTAACTGACCCTTTATCAAAGCTAAAAAAAGAGGAGAAATAGGGAGGTATTTATACTAGGCTGAGAGAAGGCGAGTCATGGCTCCAGAAGCAAAGGTAGAGACAAGGAAAGCAGTGAAGGTGGACAGGGGGAGAGACAAATGAAAATCCTGTTGGAGAGAAGGGTAGGCATTCCTGGAAGAGAGGTGGCAGTGGGTTAAACACTGGATAAAAGCAAATTACTGCAGATGCTGGAATCTGAAACCAAAAGAGAACCTCTCAGTACTTTGATCATAACCATTTGAGTCTATTGAAGTTCTCCACTCCCAGTTTCTGTTTAAAAATAAATGGCTTCTATTTTGGTCTCTATACTTACAGCTAGAAGGATAGATATACGCCAGTCCCCAGGACTAAAGACCTGTCAACGTAATGTCAAGTATTTCATCAATTCCTCAAATATGTCAATATTTTGCTTTATGTCTTTTGCCATAGTTGGAAAACTGAAGTGTATTTTGGACCCCATCTTTTTAAATACGCTGTGATTCAACAACTCAAAATTTAAACTAATTCATTTGTGACAGTGTCAGGCCAGACTGCTAGTCAAAGCCCCAACTTGTTGCACATTTTTATGGCATAGCAAAGCACCAACTGTACTCTTGTTGAATGGAAGCAGAACCATTTACTGAACAGCAATTCAGCTACAAAGAGATACTAGATAGGATGAGGCTGTTTTCCTTAGACTAGAGAACGCTGAAGGGTGGATCTGACTGAGATATATGAACTCTGAAGGACCAGGAGTCAACAGCCTTGTGCCACAGCTTTATATTAAGGAGCAGGAGGTTTAGGTGGGATTTGAGGAAAAGATTTTTCAATCAGAGAATCGAGGTATCTGGAATGCACTGTCTAAAAAAAGATGGTAAAGGCAGGAACTCTCAAAAAATTTATGAACACTTGAAATACCAGAGCATCCTTCCAAAGCTATGGGACAAGTGCTGGGCAATAGGATTAGAACAGATTGCTGTTTTGGGACCAGCATGGACATATGGACTGAAGGATCTTTTTCATACTGTAAAATCTCATTGAAAAGAAAAGTTAAAAGTATTGCTGGAAAAAGTATATTTTGTCAAAGTTGTTTTTCTTGAACTGATCAGAATGAAAACATTTGAAAATATGTGACCTTTTTCAACAATACTCAAGTTGTGTTACAAAGCGACTACAGATTTAAAATAATCATTCAATTTTCTACCCCAGTACACAAACTACAGAATTATGCTGAACTAAAATTGTGTGCATGTGGTAAAAATCAGGCCATTGTTTGTTTATGAGCCTTGATATTGAGCATGCTAGATAGGTTAACCATTGGGAACAGAGGCAATATATGTCTAGTTGGGTCCTATTCTCAATATCCGCATTCTCAAGGAACAGAGACTGAATCAAAATCACAGCCCCAATGCTTATGAGGCAGTTGGAAACTTGAAATAATTGAGAATTCAGCAAGGTCAGGTATGTGGTCGCGCTGAGCTGAATGGCCTTACCTGTATAGTGAAATTTGGCTTCTCATCTGTCAACTGGCCAGAGCAGACAGAAAACAAGCTGGTGGTAGGAGGCCATAGTCAGGGATCATTGAAGACTGCTCCAGACAATAGATAGCTTGGTACAGGTTTGAGTAAAGAAGTTCCGTTTTGTCAACGGTGAAGGTGGGGACTAGGGGTTTGGTAGCGGCTAAAGCTCACAGGGTTATTTGAGGGACCTTGGGGATAGGGAAGCATTCCTGCTTCACATGATTCACAATGAATGCACTGAGTCACTTTGTTGGCAGTAGCTCCTGCCTCTATTGCGCTGTCAAGTTTCTAAGCCCTTAGGAAAACGTGTAGCTAGTTTAAAGCTTAATTCAAGTTGGTTAATAAATGTCGAGCACACCTGTAGTGGTCACTCACACACCAAGATCAGTGTAAGAGTGGCAGTGGGCTCATGTATATCAGGGCTAGATTACATGTAATTCACTCTTCACCAGCCAAACCATCCTTCTGCAGAGGTTTAAAGTCTTAGAAGTATTGGCCAATTATTAATAGAGAATAATTGAAGGCATTTGTAAAATCCATTCAGTCACATTGATCCAAGGTTATTACAAATCAGGAAACAAATTTGTATCTTCACTGGCCTGTCTCTCTTGCTGCTATTCATAGAAAGGGGAGATGCACCACTCAGTAAAAGACTGCTGATGGCGCAGTACATAAACAAAATACTTTTGGAGACAGCTGATAAAATGGGGTCAATAACGCAAAACAATCTTTAAACATTAGTCATATTACATAAAAATAGGCTGCCAGGCCTCAGTCAAGAAAGTTGATTTAAGGACTTTGGCAAGGAGAAACAGGTTTTTGTTCGGGAACTAAGTGGTCATTTAGGGTTCACTTGGCTGGCAGAAGACAAATCACCACTGTTAGCAAACCTCATCATATCATCATAAGTCTGATCAGGTTGGTAGTAGTAAGCTTTTAGGGTGGCATGGTGACTCAGTGGTTAGTACTTCTGCCTCACAGCGCCAGGGATTCAGGTTCGATTCCAGCCTCAGGTGACTGTGTGGAATTTGCACATTCTCCCCGTATCTGCATGGGTATCCTCCAGGTGCTCCAGTTTCCTCCCACAGTCCAAAGGTGTGCAAGTCAGGTGAATTGGTCATGCTAAATTGCTGATAGTGTTAGGTGCATTAGTCAGGGGGTTACTCTTTGGAGGGTTGGTGTGGACTTGTTGGGTTGAAGGACCTGTTTCCACACTGCAGGGAATCTAATCTAACAGACAGACAGACCAGTGACAAAGAAGCATTACCAAAAAGAGTAGCATTGTGGGTGAATGTCCCAGCGGCTGTGGTAGCAATACTGGCTGTTGAAAAGAAGGATCTGGTAAAAGAGTAAACTCCCAGCACATTCAGCAGCAAAGGGAACACTAGATGATGACTTTCCGTGGATTGCATGGCGAATAAAATGGACGTGCTTTTACTTTGTTTCACCAAGATGTCAGTTCTCCACTGGGAAGTGTACCACTGTGGCGCCATCCTGTGGCAAATGTTAAGTGAGTCTATTAATATTCAGACAAGTTTCAGTTCAATTGATAGGCTGCTATGTCATATTGGTAGCATATCAGTATGCTCAAAACAGCACCAAGTAAGTGAAATATTATTAGAATGTTAAACCAACCACCATTTTAGATAAGAGCACTTTGAAATTGGCAGAAAAATCTTGGTGTGGGGTGTGGAGTGCCCTTTCAAAAAGTGTAGTGGAGGCAGGTTCAGATGAGGCATACAAAAGGGAGGGAGATGATCATTTGAAATGGAAGAACTTACAGATTTACAGCAAGAGAATAGGAGACTAACACTCATTTGCCCCGCTGGTGAAGACACAATGGGTTGAATGGCCTCTTTCTATACTGTGATAATTCTGAGATTCCATGTGCTCCTTGGCTTTATAGATCAAGGTAATGGACACAAGCAAGTAAGCTACATTAAACTTGCATAAAACACTAGTTAGGCCTCAGTTGGAGGATTGTATCCACTTTTGTGGGTGAATATTAAGGCCTCAGAGGATACAAATTAGGTATTAAAATGGCACCGTGGTGTGAGATTGCGATTATGTGTTGTGATGAAAAGTGTGCAATATATATCATTTTGAGAGTTTGGATTTCAACTAGAGGCATTTTGGTGCTAGTTGCTTTTGTGAAGGGTTTAAAAAGAAAGGTCAGAGAGTACTTTCTGGAACAGTGACCTAATCCAACATGTGTCAAGAGTATAACGACTGCAAAATCCCTCAAGGCTTAAATACGATAGATTGCAATCGTTAAAAAGATTACCTTGTTGATGGTTTAGAAAAATCAAGGATTGATTTTAGTTTAGAAATCGGAGTTAGAAAACTTTTAAGGCAGCTTTGGAGATACCTGACTGGGTCAGAAACAGATATATTTTCTCTCCTAAAAGATGGTATAGAACAGTGTAAGATAACCACAGTTACCTTGGTGTAAACAGTTTAGCTTGTAAATTTTCCAAAACATGAATGCTTCGTTAGTAATTGGCAAATTAGTAAACAACTAAAAGTCCAAACTTTCAGTTTGCTAAGTATTCATCTAAGATGACTTCACAATTCACAGGACAACACTGGGACTAGTAATTACCTTGAACATAACAATTTAGAGTCATAGACTCCTGGAGATGTACAGCACGGAAACAGACCCTCCGATCCAACGTGTCCATGCCGAACAGATATCCCAATCCAATCTAATCCCACCTGCCAGCACCTGGCCCATATCACTCCAAATTCTTCCTAATCATATACCCATCCAGATGTCTTTTAAATGTTGCAATTGTACCAGCCTCCCCCACTTCCTCTGACAGCTCATTCCATACATGTACCACCCTCTGCAGGAAAAAGTTGCCCCTTAGGTCTCTTATATCTTTCCCTATCACCCTAAACCTATCCCTCTACCTCTGGACTCTCCCACCCCAAAGAAAAGACTTTGTCTAATTATCCTATCCATATCCTCATGATTTTATCAACCACTCAGCCTCCGACGCTCCAGGGAAAATAGCCCCAGCTTATTCAACCTCTCCATGTAGCTCATCCTCCAACCCTGGCAACACCCTTGTAAATCTTTTCTGAACCCTTTCAAATTTCACAACATCTTTCCGATAGAAACTAGACCAGAATTGCATGCAATATTCCAACAGTGGCCTAACCAATGTCCTGTACTCAATACTCAGACCAATAAAGGAAAGCATACCAAATGCCTTCTTCACTACCTGCAACTCCACTTTCAAGGAGCTATGAACCTGTACTCCAAGGTCTCTTTGTTCAGCAACACTCCTCAGGACCTTACCATTAAATGTATCAGTCCTGCTAAGATTTGCTTTGATAGAGAAGGGTAATTTCTCTGGATTTAGGTCACTGACTGCATTTACTGTCCATCCCTAGTTGGCAGAATTGAGTGACGTACCTAATAATTTCAGAGGGCAATTGAGTCAGTCATATTTCTGTGG